>NC_136067.1:599452176-600652176 GCF_964261635.1 Lissotriton helveticus
TACCTACGCAGCCCGCTACCTGCCACTCCCACCACGAAGCCCCGCGGCCGCCGCACTCTTCTGGCACCGGAGCGGCGCACCTGCGGTAGTCCCCGACCAGCGGGAACCCCCTCAAAATGGCTGCCCAGAGGGGAGGGAAGAAGGGCGAGCGGACACTGCCTGAGATGCTGAACAAACCCCAGGCGAAAACGGACAAGGGGCACCCATCACTGGGCCCGTCGAAGGCCCAGCAGGACACTGACACAGGTGAACCGTCCATAACCCGCTCCTTTTTGGAATCCCTCTTCAATTCCCTAAGGGAGGACTTCCATACTCTGAAGCAGGAGGTAGCGGGAGAGGTCAGAGAGGTGAGGTGGACAGCCTCGGGGAGAGAGTAGCCGCCATGGAGGGTGCAGACACCGCCAGGGATGAGGAGATAGTACAGCTACAACAGGAGGTGATACGCCTGAAAGACCAACAACTGGACCTCCAGGCCCATGCCGAGGACCTTGAAAATAGGTCCCGCCGGAACAACATTCGGGTCCGAGGCGTACCAACCAAAGAAGAGGGTACCGATGTGGCGGGTTACCTGCAGGACTTGTTCCGTGACGTTCTAGGCGAATCGGCAGACTTCCACATTCGGATTGACAGGGCCCATCGTGTGCGACTTGCAAGGCGGACCTCAGCCCCTCCGCCGGACATCTTGGCCTTTCTTCCGGATTACCCGCTCAAGGAACGTATTCTTAGCGAAGCCAGGAAGAAGCAGCCCTTGCAGTTCCGAGGCCATCTGGTGGCCCTATATCAGGACCTGTCCGCGATAACGCTCCAAAAATGTAAGTCCTTTAAAATTGCGACGGACTTTCTGAGGGAACATGAAACACCATATGCTTGGGGTCACCCCTTCCGCATCATCTTCAGGTGGAATGGGACTTTGCACCAACTCCGCTACCTCCAGGACACCTGTGGGGTGTTGGGGATCACGGCCACTGAGGAGGACACCCACACCCCGCAGCGGCGGCGTTTCACCAGAGACGGCTGGCAGCAGGTCTCGAGCTGTCGATCGTCGGGATCCAGTGCGCGCCCAGACCCACAGACTATCAGAGCAGATATGGTCAACGCGGTGCGGGAGGTGGCCCGAGACTCTGCACCGACTGCCTGAGACCTTCTCAGGGGGAGAACACTTCAGCATTACTCATTTAGCAGGTATTGGGCTCTGGGGAGGGGGGTCGAAGGAGAGTGGCCTGGTGGCTGGACGTCTACTCAGGTAAACTTCCACTGACTTGTCCCCCAGTGGGACTGGACTTGGACAATGGTGTGTTTCGGGCCGACACTGAAATGTTCCTACCTGGTTTCTTGTTGGGGTTAAGGGGGGCCCGGGGGGGACTGGGAAGGATGATGGTGGGAGTTGGAGGGGGGGAGGGGGAAACTGGGGGGGGTGGGGAAAGTGGGTGGGGGGTCCTCCTTGTCCACGAGTTCTACACGGGGCCGGCTCTCCTGGCCCGCCTCTGCGACCCACACGCGCAGCATAGCTTCTCCACCTGCAGGGTTGACATGACACGCCCGTTGACTATCCTCAATCTCAATGTGAGAGGGCTCAATAACCCAATCAAATGCAAAGCGGTTCTTTCACTCCTGGAGCACTCCGGAGCGGACATTTGCCTCCTGCAGGAGACTCACCTGCTCCCCAAAGACCATCATAGACTTAAGTCTTGCTCCTTCCCATGGCAATTCTTTTCCTCCGCAAACAAGAAAGTAGCTGGGGTAGCGATACTATTGGCCAAATCATTTGGGGGACGGGTCTTACATAAGGAGGGGGAAATCAAAGGCAGGTTACTGGCACATCGCTTCCTTATTGCAGGACAGACGCTGCTAATAGGCTCCATTTATGCACCCAATGACGGTCAAGAGGCATTCCTACACAGGGCATTGGAGACGGTCACAGCCACCACACACTCACACTTACTGCTGGGGGGGGCCTCAAACTGGTGTTTCATAACACCGGAGATCGGTCCGGGCAACGCTCGGGACAAGTGGGAGTGCTCTCGAGGATGGGCCAGACCCGTCTTGCAGACTTGGGGCTAATTGACTTGTGGCGACAGGTACACCCACAAACCACGGCATACACGTATTACTCGGCGGCCCACAAAACATACGCACGTCTGGATTATTTTTTATGCTCCTCCCACTTGGCGTCTTGTACACTGGATGTCGAGATTCAACCGGCCTCCCTGTCGGACCATTCCCCGGTGGTGGCGTCCTTCACAATGCCAGCCACCCCGAGACCTCAGCGGCACTGGCGATTGCACGATAACTTACCACACAGCCCGGTTGTGCTAGAACGCATCAAGACTGCCCTGAGCCAATTTCTCGCTCACAATGCGAACGGCGACACCACCAAAGCTACCCAATGGGCTGCGCTCAAGGCCGTCCTGCGGGGCGAGTTTATCTCCCTAGCAGCAGCCAATAAAAGGCAACGTGCGCAAAAGAGGGCCGAGATCACCCAACGCGTAGCAGAGCTGGAACAAATGCACCAGCGTACAGGAGCGGCTCGAGCTTGGCGTCAATTGTGCGCGGAAAGAAGGATGCTTGCGGCCTTAGATCAGGATGTGGCTGAATATGCCGCTCTCCGGTTGCGCCATGCGTACTATACTGGGGGGGACCGATGCGGGAGGCTCCTGGCAAGCAGGCTGAGGGAGCAGCAGCAGCGGCAGCACATTCGGACCATCCAGGTTGAGGGTGGCGACCCGATAGTAGAGGATGGGGCGATTGCCGCTGCCTTCGGGGACTTCTATGCTGACCTCTATGAGGCGGACCGCTTAGACCTGCAATCCAGCAGGGACTACCTCCAGGGTGCAACACTCCCCTCTTTAAATAAGGCACAGGCGGAGTTCCTCGATCGTCCCATTGGACTGGAGGAAGTGATTTCAGCGATATCCCGCCTCAAGCTGGGTAAATCACCTGGACCGGATGGCTACTCGGCGGCCTTTTACAAGAAGTTCTGCCCACAGATAGCCCCTTTACTGTGTGACCTATTCAACACTTTCGACCAACCAGGTGCCATACCCCCGGATCTACTGGAGGTCGCGATATCGGTACTGCCCAAACCTGGCCGCGATCCCACCCGGTGTGGATCGTACCGTCCAATATCCCTGTTGAATATAGATCTCAAGCTATACACAGGGATCTTAGCGAGCATACTCGCCCCATACATGCAGCAACTAGTGGAACCCGATCAGGCCGGATTTATCCCGCAGAGGCAAACCAGCGATAACACTAGGCGAGTCCTCCATTTGATAGAGGCAGGGTCTCGAACGAGACCGGGCTGCATGCTCCTTACCATCGACGCCGAGAAGGCTTTCGACCGAGTGCACTGGCCGTACTTAAACCTGGCACTCCAGAAGTTCGGCATCGGGGATACTCTCCGCAACCGGATTTTTAATTGTTATCGCCGGCCAACTGCGACAGTCAGAGTTAATGGCCATACATCTCCGCGCTTTCCAATTGGCCGGGGGACGAGGCAGGGCTGCCCACTGTCCCCCCTGCTGTTCGCTCTCTATATGGAGCCATTGGCACAACGTATACGACCACACGGCCTCATTGAGGGTATCCCATTCGGCGGGGGCACGCATAAGGTCAGTCTGTATGCAGACGATATTCTGCTTTCCCTGATGTCGCCGATGCAGTCCCTCCGGGCACTCTTTGTGGAAATTCACACTTTTGCTCTGGCCTCGGGCTTTAAAGTCAATGTAGAGAAATCGGAGACACTGAACATCTCCTGGCCACCTGACGTGTTGGCGGAGGCCAAGGCCGAGTACGACCTACCGTGGTCCACCTCCCCCATTTCCTACCTAGGGGTTCTGTTGGCACCGACGGTACGAACTACAGCAGAAGCCAACTACACGAGGCTCAGCACGCGCCTCAATGGAGAACTCCGGCGGTGGAAACACCTCACGCTCTCCTGGCTGGGCCGCATTGCGGCTATCAAAATGACTTTGCTGCCACAGATTCTTTACGTTTTTCAAACCCTCCCCATACGCCCGCCGGCGGGGTGGCTCCACAAAACGCAATCTGACCTGATGCGATCTATCTGGAATGGCCGGCGCCCGCGCTTTAAGCATTTGATTGCTACACTCCCCCCCCCCCCCCCCCCCCCCCCTGCTCATGGGGGCGTAGGTATACCTGACCTCACCTTATACTTCCAAGCAGCTCAGCTGCGCACATTGGTAGAATGGCATCAAGTAGAATTCCAGGACCAGGCGGTGGCGGGCCGGCCGCTGCAGGGGGTCCCATTTTTGCCGCGTCGCCGTAGGCCGCCCAATCTCTACGCGTCGCAGATCACGAGCACGGTCCTGGGCACTTGGGACACGGTGGCGATACAGCAGGGCTTCACCTCATTCCCCTCCCCGATGACACCGATCCTCAACAATCCGGACTTTTCCCCGGGCCTTGACCCTCAGGCGTTTGCGATATGGAGGACGACGCCCTGCAGAGCCGTGGGTCATATGTTTGATCTTAACGGTATTCTTCCCTTTCCGAAGGTGAAAGAGGATTACGGCATACCGGAATCTGACCGCCTGCCTTATCTACAGGTCCGCCACTGGGTTCTTCATCCGTCTGTTAAACCCGGCGCACAGCGACACCTCACGCCGTACGAAAAATGGCTGGTGACACGTACCTCAGATAAAAAGCTGCTCGCAGACTTGTATCAACACTTACTACTCACTAACATTCACTCCTACAATGCAGGGAGAGCCAGGTGGGAGAGAGACCTTGGGAGGGCACTTACTCACAAGGAATGGGAGGGCATATATCACAGGGCTCGCCACTCAGCTTACCACATGGGCCTTACTGAAACGCTCACTAAAGTGGCCACATATTGGTATCACACACTAGAATGCCTGCACCGCTGGGACTCTCGAGTCACTGACCGCTGCTGGAGGGGATGCGGGGGGCTCGGTACCCTAGAACACCTACTCTGGAGCTACGAACGTCTGCAACCTTACTGGACCACAATCCTCGACTTAATAGACATGCACCTAGACACTCAACTTCCCAGATTCCCTGCCTATGTGCTGCTCGGCCTCCCCAACGCCTTGATGTATCCCCTGAAGTCCTTGAGGGGGAGACTCATAGCGATCGCGCTGGGAGCAGCGATACAGAACATTGTGGCACACTGGAGGGATGCTCAACCTCCTCAGCAACTTGGGTGGTAACATAGGCTCTGGACGATACTAGGGATGGAGAAGCTATCACTGGCTAAGGCTGGGAGGGGAGAAGACTTTGCAGAACTTTGGTGGCCGTTCCTGACCCTAGTCACCGGGGAGTTCAGGGAGCTGAGCTGTCCCCGATACCTGTGGCTGCTGCGCTTGGCAGATACCCCACTCGCAGACCCTGCAACACAATCTCGTAAGCCGAGAGCTCGGAGGCGCGCAACCCCCCAGGAAACTCTTTAAAGTAATGTCAGTCACCTGCAGACCCCTTTACTCGTTGGACAAGGAGGGGGATGGGTGAGGTTGGGGGGGGGGAATTGTTGGGGTTGTCACGGTTCTGCTTAACAGCATACTATATTCGAAGGTGGCTCCCGGACCCTAACAACGCGGCCGGCCCAGTTGGGTTGTAGGCGACTTGCTGTGTTTTACACCAAATGTACTGGGCTCAGTGCAGACCTTCTTACTTGCTTGTATTATCATGGGTGATCCGGGCCACTTTTAGCATGAGCCGTGGTACGTTTTCTATTTTCTTGCAATAAAAAGATTTAATACTAAATATTTTTATTAGGGTTTTTATATTATACTGTACCAGTTTAGACAGCAGACATAGCACTGATTAATGATCATTCATGTACGTTGCGGGTACCCGCAGCAATAACGAGAAGAAATGTCAAATATTGTCAAATCCACAAAACATATCGTCATAACATATTCCCTCAAATCAATATTGATGTGTTTCGGTGTGTGGTAATGTGATCTGCCGTGGCTGGTTTTCTGTGTTATGTTGTTGCAAAGGTTGGTGTAACGCCCTGTTCTCCATACTGGTCCGGCTCATTGTAGAGAGTCGGACCATTTTATCTCAGAACCCAGGGTTAACCCTACTACACCCTTATTCTGAGTACCACCACTTGGAGCAGAACTAGGGGGAACATTTGCCTTAAGGGAAATGGTGGTTGTAGTTGAGTCTTTAGGTCTTGTGTAATCACTAGTCCAGTGGGTATTATGTTTACCGATTTTACACCACGGTTACTTTTGGCCTTTCTTTTTGGATGATTGGGAATCCCCACCATTAGAAGATTTTTGGGGGCCTTGTGAAGACTTCTGGTCTTTACCCTTCTCCCCACCCTTGTTAGGATCTTGCTTCTTCTGGTCACCACCTTGGTTCTGTACCTTCTGCTTCACCCTGGTTCTGACCCATTTGTTTGCCTTCTTTCCCAATTCTTGGGGAGAGGTCACATCAGAGTCTACCAGGTGGTGATGCAACAGCTGATCCTGAGGATCTGCTCCCTCATAATCAAGTTGTACAATCCTGTATAATCACACACCTTACTGCCAAGTAATCATCCCTCCAGAGCCTTAGTAGCACAATCAACAAAGTCAACCCAGTCCTGAGTCTGAGCCTTTTGGGTATCTCTGAACTTTATTCTATATTGCTCAGTGGTTAGGCCAAACCCTTCAATCAGAGCACTCTTCAGGACTGTATAATCATCAGCATCCTCTTCTCTGACAGTGAGGAGCTTATCTCTACATTTGTCTGCAAGGGAGAGCCACAAGATAGCTGCCTACTGCTCTTGGGGGAACCTTCTGAACTTTGCAGGCCCTCTCCAGTGCAGTTATCCATGTGTGGATGTCATCCCCACTCTGGTAGGGCGGGACAATCTTGTTTAAATTTCTGTGGTCATGAAACCTTTCTCTACCACTGGGGAAGTTGCTGCCACCATGGGACTCTAGTCCCATCTTTTTTTCTAGCTATTTCTAGCTCTAGGGACTCCCTTTTTTAAGGCTACCAGCTGTCTCTTTATTCTCAGCTGTCGTTCCTTAATTCTCATCTGCCTTTCTCTCTTCTCCTCAGAGGTGTCCCTGGATCTGGTTTTTCCCTAACCCTGTGCTACCAGGAAATGGGTGTATAAAAAGAGGCTGTGACCTCACGTAAAAGGTTCTGGTTTCCTGACTTGAATCTACCAGGGGCGTGCTGCTGCTGGGGCCCAGGGGAAGGTTTGCCTCCCTGGGCCCTGCCCAGCCCCTGGATGCCTGGATACCTGGAGTACTTGCTTGGGTCCTAACAGGAGGGGGCTTGCTGCTAGTGGGGCCCAGGAGGGACCGCCATGGGGGCTGTCTCCTTGCTGGAGTGCCCTGTGTGCTGGCCCCTGGGCCTCGCATTGCCCCCCCTGATGCCCAGGACGTCTGGGACCCCTTTTTGCTTTAGGGGGATCCTTCTTTGGGGGCTTTGGTAGTTGTTGTGCCCCAGCGCCTGGTAGGCGCTTTATTTTGCGTTGATCGGCAGAGTGCTGTCGTGTTCCCTGGGGGGGAAGCGCTCCTGCCCTTTTGTTGCCCTGCGGGTGCCTAGCCCGCTAATATGTAATTATTTACGGGTGCCACCCCGTTTCTGGGAGCCTTAGCGGGTGCCCACCCAGCTTCTACTTTTTATTTTTGCACCGAGGGAGACTACCCCTCGGTGTTGCCCCCGAAAAGAGATTGTCGCCGCTGCTGCGTCGAAATCGGGCAGCATTGCGCCTGACAGTAGGCGGCACGTTCGGGTTGTTGAAGGAAGTTACGCCTGCTGCCACGCTGGGATTGGCCGGCACCCGGCCGGAAGAAGATACGGCTGCCCGGAGCCTCGAAGGGCTCTACACTAAGTCACGGTCCCGAGACGGGGGACCGGGTGAAGATGTGGCGCACTGTGAGGGCGGGGCTCTCGTGGGAAGAGAGCCCCGCAAGCGCCGCCTGTGACCATACGGAGGGGGGCGCGAGGCACACTGCCAGTGCCTGCCCCCCCTGCCGCCTTGTGAACACTGCCGCCACCTCGAGGAGGAGGGACGCCTCCGACCGCAGCCGGTGAGTTAGGGCTGGGTCGGGGACATGAGGACCGTCCCGCTTTCGCTTCCCGAAGGAGCAAATGGAGCAGGTGGTGCCTGAGCGAGGCACCGAGGTAGAGTGGCCCCGTCTGCTAGCGGGCCGCTCCCAGAATGGGGACATTTTTGTCAGAGGGGACGTCGGGGCACATTACCGTTGCCCGCCTCCTCCTGCTGGTGCTTGTCCCCCCGTCATTCCGCCCTAAATCATTGTTCTTCAAAAGCCAGTTGGGGCCAGGGCATATTTCCTTTTAGAGCCCACGTAGCTCCTACCCCCACGGGGGCATTTCCGGTCATCAGAGCCTGAGCGGTTCCTGGGGGCATTCTGCATCTAGAGCCCGAGAGGCTCCAACATTGTGTTGCCGCATACTTGTTCTCGAGCCCACGAGGCTCCCACGTGTTTGGGGGCACAGTTGATTCAAAGCCCACGAGGCTCCCACATTGTTTTGGGCACTGTTGCTGTTCTAAGAGCCCAGAAGAGAGCCAGAGGGCACGCTGGTGCCAGGCTCAGTTTCCCAGCTGCCCAGCACTTAGTGGGCAGCTGCATCGTTTAGGCCTGTGGCGCATTCTTCTTTGGCTGCCTGCGCAGCCAACCCAGACATTCTGGACATTGGGCCTGTGAGCCCCTGAGAGGCCAAGTTGTATGATTTGTGGCGCAAATGTGATTGCTTGCCTAATGTGATCTATGCATAATATGCAATGAATTTATGCCTATACCTCTACATGTGTTTTTCATGCTTAGGAGGTTGTTTTGCCTAGTATAGTTATGCTAGTGAGTTCATGTTTCCCTGCGTGATATTTGCCTAAGGTGGTTAGTATTGCGTAGAGTGTACCTACCTGTTACCAGTGGTTACTGGTTGTGTTCTACAAGCGTTATTTTGTGCTACAACTATTCTATGTTCTAAGTGCTATTCCTACAAAGTGCTGATTCGGACAGTGGCCCACGTGGCCCTGTCCTGGTGTTAATAATCCCCTGTAAATACTGCCCAGTGCCAGTTGGCACAGTGTAATTATGTGATTTTGATGTAATGTGTTTATGGTAATGCAAAGCCTATTCTTATATATAACCTTGTGTGGAGTTCCTTTTGTGGAGGGCCTGGGATGTTGCTGGTGGGTGCGTGCACAAATGCTTTACACGTTGCCTCCGGGATCAGCCTTACTGCTCGTGTCACATTGCTAAGGTGGTGAGCAGGGGTTATCTTTGGGGTGTAACTTCCTTGCCCTAACTAGAGTGGTGGTTTCTGCCTGGCTTTGGCGCAAGCCTCAGCCAACCAGAAATCCTATTTCTAACACTGGAAGCAAGCAGAAGGATGAGGACTTGTGTTTGCGCAGTACCACAGCGACAACTGGCTCCACTACAAACCTCTGCATTTTAGATAGTCACATGGAAGGGGATTATTGTTTCTAAGTTTGTTCTAAATGTCATTTCTTTGAAAATGTGTTTCTTGTGCACTGTGAGTTAGGTGTCACTCGGGAGGGAGGGTAAATCATCCCCTAAGTCCAGTGTGAGTTTTCTGGATTCACCAGTAGGGTGGGATCCAGTGGAAGCAACAAAAGTGTGTGTCTGGATTCACCAGTAAGGGTGGGATCCAGTGGAGGCAGCGAAAATGTGTCCAGCATGTGTTTCCCGTCCCGTTCCCAGAGTATGGTACCTGGTGCTTAGTAAGAGGTGTGCAGGTTGAGATTCAGGGACAGCAGATACTGTCTCACCGGTCTGGGGGAGGGGTGTGGATGAATGGTGGGTTGCACTGGACAAATGAGTGAGTTCTCTGGGATAGGGAGCGGAGCTTGCTGAATACTTTGGTGTGTACTCCTGTTTTAGCTCCGACGCCTGGGTTCCTTGTGTTAAACTTTTCTCAAGAATGTCCGCCAAAGTGGAGCTGCTTTTGATTTCTGTGGTCTGTTAAGATACAGTATGTTAGAGTTGGTAAGGTTCTGTGAAGAGAGAGACATAGAGGTGGAAGTGGTTCCAAAAGGAGTGGCTGAGGTGTCTTCCAGCCCAGCATGGTGAAAGAGGTTCAGAGTAGCCCGGCTATGTCCGGGTGTAGGGGCTCACGTCCTGTCTCAGAGGAGAAGGAGTGGGTGGGACTGCGTGTCTCCAGGTGCCCGAAACCCAGTCTCAGGGTCTCGATTGTTTCTTAGGGGAACATCAGGTCGGGGGGCCTAGGCTGTACTAATAGGCCGTTTGAGGAGGATCTCCCAGTGTCTAGAGAATGTGGAACATCTGTAAGCAGGGTTCCAGCAGTTCTAGTGTCTGGCAGTACCACTCCAGTTGGGAGGGTGCAGAAGTCCAGATGGATTGGTGCGAGGGGAAAAGGCTCCCCAGTGGAAGAACCAGTGGGTCAGGGGCCAGCCAGAAGGGCTGTGTCGCCGGGGAGTGACCATGGTGATGCCACTTCTGTCCTGGGTAACAGGCAGACTTGTGACGCGACACATTAGTTATGTGTCACCCTCAGGAAGTCCTGGTGTGCCAGGCATCTGACCAAAGGGTACGTCCCTCGGTTGGGGAGCCAGTAGCCGATGGTTCTGGATCTGGACGTAAGGGCAACTGTAAGCAGTGTCCTGAAATTACAAGAAGAAACCTCTGCCTGAAGAGAAGGAACTGGGAAAGCTGTAAGGAGGAGTACTGTCCCTGACCTGGGGATTGGCCTGCAGTGGTTGCCTTGCTGCTGAAGGAGAGGAGAAAGCCTTAGACTTTATTTTCAACTTGTGAAGTCCTGGTGCGCCAGGCATCTAACCAAAGGGTAGCATCCGTAGGTTGGGGAGCCAGGTTCAGGTGGTTGCCTGACCTGGACGGCAGGGCGACTGTGTAGCCAGTGTCCTGGCCGGTTTGTCTTCTAGGGGTACCACTCCAGTTGGGATGGTGCAGAACTCTGGAAGGGGGTGCAGAGGGAGGGAGACCTCACCTCTGACCCCTGTACATCCGGTGAATTTGGATCCCAGGTGGTAGACCAGTTGAGGGAGAGCGGTCCTAAACTGGTAGGAGAGTTGTGTTCTGGAGGGTGCTTCTCCTGGTAGAGTGCGCAACCCCAGAAGTAGAGGTTGGGCGGGGCATTCTTGCCCGTGACCTCTGTTCAGCCTGAGGGTGCGGTCCCTAGATTGAAGGTTCAGTGGTAGTATGGAACTACACTGAGAAAGGGAGTGGAGAATGGCTATTTTATGCCAGGGGTTACCACCCCCCACTCTGTGGATGGTCAAGGACCAGTGGTATCTGGGTGGCCTAGGGCCTGGTCCTAGCCGTGGCCAATGAAGGAGTACCAGTGGGGTAGCCTAGTTGTGCCTGATTTTTTTTTTTATGTATGAGCTTGGTTTTGTGGAACAACGTGGCGTAGAACTGGAGGGTGTCCCTTCAGTGCTTGCCCGCGTCCGTGTTCTATCACCCAAAGCAGGGAAGTCCATCACAGTGGTGATTGGTCTGCCCTGCATTTTGGCTGGAAGGGGGTTGTGTTGGACTTGGCCCTTCTGGCAGGTTCACCCCTGAACTTTTTGCCTTTTAATGTTACCTAAGTATAGTGATTTCTGGTCTTTGCGCACTTTGACACTGTGTCCCAGTGTAAAGTGCGTGCGCTCTCTGAGTGCGTGTGTGAGATTGGCCTGCCCTCCCATAGGAATGCATGGGGGATATGTGTGTCCATGGTGGTTCCTGATGTGTGGGGAGTAAGCATGGGCGTAAAATCCGCTCCGCTCGCGGATTTTTCGGATTTTCGGCAAATCCGCAATCCGCGAACGCTCGCGAATTTGTCGAAAATCCGTGAATCCGCTCGCGGCGGATTTTTTGCTTGGTTGCGGCGCGCGGCGTGGTGCACGGCGTTCACTTTCCGTCATTTTAGCGTTTGCCGAGTTGTTTTTCTTTGCGAGTGACGCGCCATTTTAGATCTTGCTGCGTGTTCCCGCGGGAGTTTGTCGCCCGCGAATACGTACTCGCGGCTTGCCACCTTGCACAGCACACCTCGCGAGAGTTCGCAATTGCGAACATGTAGTTGCGGCGGAAAGGAACAATCTCGCACTTGCGAAATAGAGATTTTGCAATTTCGCACAAGAAAATCACCAGCAAACAGGATAAACCTTCAGAAAATTATGATTTTTATCAGAATCACTCCTCAGGTTGACATTTGCATGGCCTTTTTTTTTGCAAGGAGTCCATTTTGGGGGGGGGGGGGAGGAAGGAAGTGCCCCACAGTCTCCAACTTCCTGTTCCTGTCCTGCAGGCTCCTCCCAGTGCTTTGTCCATCTCCTGGTCACTTTCATTTGGATCTGGAGCTGGAAGGATTACTTTTTGTGGGTGCTGCTGGATATTTGGATTTGAGGCCTTTTTGACTGTCTTTGGATCACTTTTGGATTAGAAATCAACTTTCACAAGTAAGTTTGTTTGGGGCATTACAGTTGCTGCAAGTACAATTTTGGAACTTTTTCAGAAAATTAAATAAATTATATTGTGGGTAGCCACAGTATCCAGTAGGACCAGGGTTGGTTATGGGTGCATGATACAACTGTTTTGTTGAATTTAAACACCATTGAGGCCATGGATGGGCTGGGATTGTGCAGATTTTATTGTTTTTTGTCGTTTTTTTGGGCCTGCTGGTGTGGCCCTTTGCCCAGGGGTGGTGAGTGTTGCATGGGCCTAGTCTTTCTGTGGGGTGTCTTCTTGAATTTAAACATAATTGAGGCCATGGATGGGCTGGGATTGTGCTTATTTTATTGTTTTTTGTCGTTTTTGGGGGGCTGCTGGTGTGGCCTTTTGCTTGCCCAGGGGTGGTGGTGGTGCATGGACTGAGTGTGCCTGTGGTGTTGTCTCACTCTCTTTGATGTAAACATCATGGATGGCATTGGATTGTGGTGATTTCTGGCTGTTTTTCTGTTTTTTGGGGGTGTACTGTTGATGTGGTCTGGCCATGTGGGTGGTGGTGGTGGCCATCTTGAGTGCTGGCTGGTACAGGCAGCAACATGTGCTTGGGGTGTAAGGGGGCCATTTTGAGGAGAGGCAGTGTCTGAGGCCTGCACTTATTTTGCCTACTTTTCATCCCTTATGCCCAGGGGTAGTGAGTGTTGCATGGGCCTAGTGTTTCTGAGGGGTGTCTTCTTGAATTTAAACACCATTGAGGCCATGGATGGGCTGGGATTGTGCAGATTTTATTGTTTTTTGTCGTTTTTTTGGGCCTGCTGGTGTGGCCCTTTGCCCAGGGGTGGTGAGTGTTGCATGGGCCTAGTCTTTCTGTGGGGTGTCTTCTTGAATTTAAACACCATTGAGGCCATGGATGGGCTGGGATTGTGCAGATTTTATTGTTTTTTGTCGTTTTTTTGGGCCTGCTGGTGTGGCCCTTTGCCCAGGGGTGGTGAGTGTTGCATGGGCCTAGTCTTTCTGTGGGGTGTCTTCTTGAATTTAAACATAATTGAGGCCATGGATGGGCTGGGATTGTGCTTATTTTATTGTTTTTTGTCGTTTTTGGGGGGCTGCTGGTGTGGCCTTTTGCTTGCCCAGGGGTGGTGGTGGTGCATGGACTGAGTGTGCCTGTGGTGTTGTCTCACTCTCTTTGATGTAAACATCATGGATGGCATTGGATTGTGGTGATTTCTGGCTGTTTTTCTGTTTTTTGGGGGTGTACTGTTGATGTGGACTGGCCATGTGGGTGGTGGTGGTGGCCATCTTGAGTGCTGGCTGGTACAGGCAACATGTGCTTGGGGTGTAAGGGGGCCATTTTGAGGAGAGGCAGTGTCTGAGGCCTGCACTTATTTTGCCTACTTTTCATCCCTTATGCCCAGGGGTAGTGAGTGTTGCATGGGCCTAGTGTTTCTGAGGGGTGTCTTCTTGAATTTAAACACCATTGAGGCCATGGATGGGCTGGGATTGTGCAGATTTTATTGTTTTTTGTCGTTTTTTTGGGCCTGCTGGTGTGGCCCTTTGCCCAGGGGTGGTGAGTGTTGCATGGGCCTAGTCTTTCTGTGGGGTGTCTTCTTGAATTTAAACACCATTGAGGCCATGGATGGGCTGGGATTGTGCAGATTTTATTGTTTTTTGTCGTTTTTTTGGGCCTGCTGGTGTGGCCCTTTGCCCAGGGGTGGTGAGTGTTGCATGGGCCTAGTCTTTCTGTGGGGTGTCTTCTTGAATTTAAACACCATTGAGGCCATGGATGGGCTGGGATTGTGCAGATTTTATTGTTTTTTGTCGTTTTTTTGGGCCTGCTGGTGTGGCCCTTTGCCCAGGGGTGGTGAGTGTTGCATGGGCCTAGTCTTTCTGTGGGGTGTCTTCTTGAATTTAAACACCATTGAGGCCATGGATGGGCTGGGATTGTGCAGATTTTATTGTTTTTTGTCGTTTTTTTGGGCCTGCTGGTGTGGCCCTTTGCCCAGGGGTGGTGAGTGTTGCATGGGCCTAGTCTTTCTGTGGGGTGTCTTCTTGAATTTAAACACCATTGAGGCCATGGATGGGCTGGGATTGTGCAGATTTTATTGTTTTTTGTCGTTTTTTTGGGCCTGCTGGTGTGGCCCTTTGCCCAGGGGTGGTGAGTGTTGCATGGGCCTAGTCTTTCTGTGGGGTGTCTTCTTGAATTTAAACATAATTGAGGCCATGGATGGGCTGGGATTGTGCTTATTTTATTGTTTTTTGTCGTTTTTGGGGGGCTGCTGGTGTGGCCTTTTGCTTGCCCAGGGGTGGTGGTGCATGGACTGAGTGTGCCTGTGGTGTTGTCTCACTCTCTTTGATGTAAACATCATGGATGGCATTGGATTGTGGTGATTTCTGGCTGTTTTTCTGTTTTTTGGGGGTGTACTGTTGATGTGGACTGGCCATGTGGGTGGTGGTGGTGGCCATCTTGAGTGCTGGCTGGTACAGGCAGCAACATGTGCTTGGGGTGTAAGGGGGCCATTTTGAGGAGAGGCAGTGTCTGAGGCCTGCACTTATTTTGCCTACTTTTCATCCCTTATGCCCAGGGGTAGTGAGTGTTGCATACTTGCATGTCCCTAGTCTTTCTGTGGGGTGTCTTCAATGTAAACATCATGGATGGCATGGGATTGTGCTCATTTTTCTGTGTTTTGTCGATTTTTTGGGGTGTATAACTGAACTGATGTTCCTCTGTCTTCCATTGCTTTTAGGTGCACAAGAAGACTCAATAGAACCACCAGTGCCAGGAAGAAGTCCTGCAGCGGTGTGTGCAGCATAACGTCACGCGACGTCACGTCTGGACACAGAACCCTCTGCAACTCGTGCAACTGCTGCCTGCTGACCTGCTCTGAAGAAGATGGCCCCAAAAAAAGTAACCCGTAGCTCCTCTAGCAAGAAAGGTGCCAGTAAGGAGCAGAAGAAGCAAGTTACCAAGGACACTGGTGTGCCGCCCGCCCCTTTTTTTGTGAGTAAAAAAAAAAGTATGCCTGCAGCAGCTGCAGCGGGATCTGCTGGGGACCAAGCTGGCAGCAGCACCCCCGCTCCATTGGGCTCAGTGCCACCACCACCACCACGCCAACTTAAGTCCAAGCCCTTGAGTGCTGCAGAGGCAGCCAGTATACTTCTTCAATCACCATCGACCAGTGATGTTGGCTCATCGCAAGAAAGCAGCAGCAATGTCCCTCAATCAACACAGGTTGTTGTAGCTCATCTGACGAGTGTTGAACAACCACAGCGGCAACAACAATCACATGTGCAAGTACAAGCCCAAGTACATGTGGAAGGAGAGGCAGCGCAAGGAGATGCGCATGCAGAGGTGCATGGAGGGTCACAACAAGTGCCCACAATAGTTGTTCCTCCCGAAGTAGGGGCACATCAGGAAATCGACAATCAAGGCGAGGTATCATTTGAGGAAGCCACTCCTCCTGATGATCCTTCATTGTCTTCCACAACCCTAGCAAGGAAGAGATCAAGGGTGGTGTCTACATCCTCTTCAAGCACACCTCCTTCTGATGATACGGATCAAACTTGGGAACCAGCACCACAGCCGTCTGAGAGTGAGGCACACCATGATCCAACAAAGGTACTTAAGCGTAAAAGGAAGCTCGTCCAAAGTCTCAGACTTATGGAGTGTGATGAGGCTCAACAAGAAGTGGCGGATACTGCTGCTGATGAAGACTCTGCCAACGACGACCCAGTCATCATAAAGGTCACTGCAGCCCCAGCGGGCATGCAGCAAACAGACATTTTGACCCTAGCCCGAAGAGCTGCTGCGCGTGATGATGATGATGATGATGTTGTCGATGAGGAGGCAGTGGAAACACCACAATCATTGGAGTTAAGTAGTACACCAACTCGTCCCGCTTCCATATTTCTTTCTGGCAAGAAGAGACCTGCGTCAACCTCGACCTTAATTAGTGGCGGTGAAAGTGGAAAACGTACAAAAGTTGGCCAATCCAGATCCTCCACTTCATCTGGCATTAGCTTCATGACCACCACCACCACCAGTATCGCCGCCTCCTCCAGGTCCCACAGACACTTCAAGTCCCCAGTTTGGGACTTCTTTACTGTTTGTCCCAAAAATCCAAGGTTTGCCATTTGTACCCTTTGTAAGCTTGCAGTTAGTCGTGGTAAGCCAGGTAGCAACTATGGTACCGGCGGCCAGAGTGGTCATCTTGACAGAAAGCACGGTGTCCAATGGTTTGCGCACCTAGCTGCGATCAAGAAAGGCCAAAATCAAGGAAACGTTGATGTTTCATCTGATGTTGACGAGCAGGAAGAAGACGTGTCAAACACTTCCCTTACACCCAGTACCCCTCTCAGCAGCACACCCAATGTGAGGCACACTAAGAGTGTTGGAGCGAGTGAGACACCAACGCACAAAAGTTCACCAGCGAGCAAAATTGGGTCAACGAAGTCATTATCAGCCCGTAAATGCTTGGTCCAGGCCAACATTAGAACAATGCTTACTTCAGACGTGCCATATGAACGCAACCACCCACTGACGCGTCTGTATAACACTAAGCTGGCTAAAATGCTAGCTGTGGACCTTCTACCTTTTTCTTTTGTAGAAGCGGTAGGTTTTCTTGAATTAGTTGCAACGCTCTGCCCTAAATGGAAGGTTCCGAGCCGGTTCTATTTTGCCAGAGTTGCGGTTCCAGCACTACATGAAGATGTGCTGCAGGCGATTGGGGCAGCTTTGCAGAAGAGTGCTGTTCACACAATACATCTGACAACAGACATGTGGACCAGTGGCCCAGGCGATGATTACATGTGCATCACTGCACACTGGGTCTCTTTTTCAGGTGTTATAGCAAAGCTAAACGCAGGTGTTGACCCGGACCAAGTTTTCAAAGCTGCTCGGAAACATGCAACACTAGCCATGTTTGCCTTGGAGAAAAGTCACACAGCAGAAAACCTTTTGGAAGAGTTTGACAAAAAGGTGTTGTCAATGCTATCCCCCCTAAAACGCAAGATTGGTTATGTTTCCACGGATAATGGCGCCAATGTAGTTAAGGCCATGTCACAGGGTCACCATGTTAGAGTGCCGTGTTTGGCGCACTGTATCAACCTGGTAGTTCAAAAATTCTTGAGTGATAAAGAGAGTCCAGCGTTCGAGGTAATGGCCACCTGCCGCAAAATGTGCAACCATTTCAGCCATTCTTTTAAGGCCCGGAAGCATCTGCGGAGACTGCTACTTCAACGTGGAATGCCAGTGAAAGCACTCATCCAGGAGGTGGCAACACGTTGGAACTCAACCTTCTACATGCTTGAGCGTCTGCATGAGCAGTATACGGTACTCGATCACTATTTCATGACAGAGGCTACATCTCAGAAGGAGGACCTGCGGATGAGTAAGGCGCAATGGGCCATAGTTAAAAGCCTGACAGACATGCTTCGTCCTTTTGAGTTCTTCACGCGTGCAGTCAGCCAGGAGGACTGTAATTTGGGAAAAGCTATCCCATTGTTGTGCATACTGGAGCACCAACTGATGGCGGTTTCTTCTGAGTTTGAAAAAGATGAAAAAAAAAAAAAACATTTCATTTTGTCTGAGAAATTATTACATCGCCTACGTGGTGATGAACGTCTTAAAAACATCAACTCAGATCAGCATTACATTTGTGCTACTATTCTGGATCCACGCTACAAAAAGGCGCTGGCAGACAACGCATTCTTTCCTTTCGCTGATGCAGATGTTCAAAAGTACAAACATTGGTTAGCCTGGTCAGCCAAGAGGTTTGAAAAAGAACGGCAGGTTATTGAAGGAGAAGCCAGTACATCAGCATCAGCATCAGCAGGCCATCCGCAGTCACAAGAATCCACTTCTGCACCTGTGGCTGGGGCACAAGTGACCTCTCAGCCGTTAAAGACACCGGCAACTGGATCATCTGCACCACACACAATGACAACACTAACAGTGGCTGGGGAGGAGGATTGGCTAAGTTTGATGGGGTATGGTTCTCTAAAAAATGTCACAGGCACAGCAAAAAGTAAGCAAAGTGGAGGAACAGTTGATGACCTTGAGTCGATGGTGCAGGACTATCTGAATGACTCAACAGTGGTCTTTCTTAATGAGGAGCCATTGCAGTATTGGCATGGCAAAAAACAATTGTGGCCACAGCTCTACAACCTGGCTATAAACTATTTGTCTTGCCCACTCGCAAGTGTGTCTTCTGAACGTGTTTTCAGTGCTGCTGGTGGCATTGTAACTGCCAAACGGAGCCGCCTATCGCCCAAAAATGTGGAGCGGCTGACAATGATCAAGATGAATCAGCACCTCATACCACCAGATTACAAAGTGCGAGAAAGCACGCCACATGAAGACGATGAGGACAGCAACGTAGATGAGGGGATTTTTTCTCTGTTCGGTGCCACTGACCTCATCCAGCCTGAATTCGCAGAGTATGATGACGAAATCTTGTTCTTATTCCCTGACACCGAGCCCTGAAAATGAGACAATCAATCAAGAACTTTCTTTTTCGTCCTTATTCACTTTTATTCCTGTGTGCTTTGTGTCTCTCTTTCTTTGTTTTGCACAGTTAATTTAATTCAAACTTTAATCACCTAATCCCAAAAAGAAGACCATCATCAGAACTGTCTTCACTTGTTTGCTTATTGATTTGAAGGTGCCGCAGTCTACATTCCTCAGGTTCACAAGTTCTGAAGAACATGCTCCTCTATCCTCCTCCTCCAGACTGCGATTTCCCTCCAAGCAGAGTGCTGGATTACGCACAATGAAGAAAGACTCAGCACTTGTGGGGGTGTTGTACTTCTTTGCGGGTGAGTTGACGGTTTTGGGCCCATTGCTGTGAAGCTCTAATAATGGACAAAAGTGTTTTGGACCAAATATGAGGTGAAAATTTCTTGCCGTTTTTGCTGACTTGCTTGCCTTTGAGGTGCTCTTTGGCGGGGTTCCGGGGGTTTGTGTGTAATTTTTGGTGTCTGTCGAAGCACTGCTGCGACAGTCTAATCTTGATTGCATTTGCTTTTCAGGAAATCCGTGGTGGAAAACAGGAGTTATGATGATTGATGATGACCTAGCTGCACAGCGCGTTACTTTGGACCGAAGGCCGAGAGATATTGTAAGTATGAGATTTAGCTTTTTCGCTGTTTGGGGGTGTTGTCGGGTGTTTTTTTGCGGGTGGGTTGGCGCCGGCGGGTCTTGCCTGGGGCATTCCTGGGAAGGTCTAATACCGGATACAAGTGTTTTGGACAAAATCCATAAGGAACAGCCTTTTTTTTGCCATTTCTTCAGACATCTTGCTCAATGTAGCGTTTTGGGGGGCTTCCTGCTGTTCGTGGGTGGGTTGCGGCCGGGGTCTCTGTCGAAGCACTGCTGCGACAGTCTAATCTTGATTGCATTTGCTTTTCAGGAAATCCGTGGTGGAAAACAGGAGTTATGATGATTGATGATGATGATGACGACCTAGCTGCACAGCGCCGCGTTTGGACCGAAGGCCGAGAGACATTGTAAGTATGAGATTTAGCTTTTTCGCTGTTTGGTGGTGTTGTGTCGGGTGTTTTTTTGCGGGTGGGTTGGCGGGTCTTGCCTGGGGCATTCCTGGGAAGGTCTAATACCGGCTAGAAGTTAGTTGGACAAAATCCATAAGGAAACACCAGTTTTGGCACTTTGTAAGTTAGGGTTCGTTAGGGTTAGCCCTAGCAGCAGGATTGCATGTGTTTAGGGGGGTTCTATTGCAACGCGGTTCTGTTGTTGTAGAGCACTGTTGGAGCGATGCTGGCTATGGATACTTTTGCTTGCAGGCAAGTGGTTTGAATACAATCCACGGTCTGTATTTGGGTCTACTGTTACTTTCAAAGTACGTTTTGTAACCATTTTTCTGCTAGGCATCATCAAAGTGTGACTTTTTGAACCACACAGCGTACATACCTTTTATTTATTTATCAGTGGTATTGTAATAGCACTTCCTGTTTTCCGTTCAATAATTACAGGCCGGGTTTCAGTCAACATCCGCCAGGCAGGCAGTGGACAGGGTGTCTCTTCTGTCAGTGGTCACCACCACATTGATGGACGAAGCGTCAGCTGGAATGGAGGAGTGCCGCCAATAAGAGGAATTGTTTGCTGCATGCAACTTACTTACCAATTTCAACAGGACAACTCCAACAACATACGCAATACAGATACAGTATCCATTGTTGTCTTTTATTCTATGAGTGTGACTGCATGTGCTTACCTTTACTTTGTAACCAAAGATTGTCTGTAAACTCTGTATCTTCAATTATTGTTTGTCCATGCTCTGCTTTTTTTTTTCTTCTCTCAACAAAACCTACCCAAAAAGAAACCCCCATTCCCATCCATTTTACAAACCCTAACCCTCTTCCCCCGGGCTGTGTTGTTTTGCTTGATGTCTGACTAAAATGACATCAATAATTCCACACACTTGCTGGGGAGGATAAGGTGATAGCAGCAACAGGCTGGTGAAGGAATACGAGGATATCTTCTAGACTTACTCAGCTTCAGTACTATATCTTCTAGTAGTAGTAGCCAATGTCAAATAAATTCAACGCAAGTACTAGTTATACTTGCAATACTTTACCATTTGTTAGGCTACATTATGGCACTGTTCTAGTGTACTGTCACCTGCTATTTTCTCGATCGTACCGTAACCGTTGTAATGCTACAGTAAGGAGTACAAACAAGGTTTCGTTTTCTTTTTTTCCATAGGCATGCAACTGCCACTGTGTCACACCACTAGTAACACCGCAATGAGGAAATGTCACCCGCCCAGGAATGACAACGTTAATCCCCATTTCACCTGGAGCCAGCCCTGGGCCTAGCCCTAATTTCTAACACAAATTACAGGTAAGATAAGCGTTTGGTGGGAGGTAGTATAATGGAGTATTATTTCGGAGTAGACAAGAGTTTGACGGTTGTACTACTAAAGTCCTACGACTGTTCAGGAAAACAAAGTTACTGTTACACCCCCGCCCCCCACCCACCAGACTGAAAAGCAGTAAAAAACAGGTATGGTCAGATAAAGTAGTTGAAAAATATATTTATTTATCCCTAACAAAATAATCTCCCTCACCCACCCTAACCCCAACGATTGTCTCTGAAACGTCCCAAAACGATCCCAACTCCCAAATCCCACCCCCCAAAAGTCTATAAAAAAAGGGCAAGGGACACTCCACTACTGGAGGGTGCTGGTGCTGGTGCATGATGCGGCATGGGCATCATACTCCTTGCGGAGGGTGGCAAGCTCGGAGCGGAGGCCCTTAACCAAGGTCTTATACCTCAGGACCTCCTGCTCCAGGTTGGACATGCGGACTCGTAGGCGGTGTTGGCGTTCCTTGCAGCTCCTGTGGGGGGCAGCTGGTGTTTCGGGTGCTTGGCGGTGGCGGTCGGCTTTCTTAGCCCGGCTCGGTCCCGCTGGTTTAGTCACGGAGGAGGATGCAGTCGAAGATGTTGCCCCGCTCGACTGCGTGTCCTCCTCCTCCTCCAGGGCCACCAGCCGCCGATACTCGGCGACTGTGGCCTCCAGCCTCCGTTGCCGGGCCAATCTAGCCTGCTCCCTCCTTGTTGTTGATTTGGAAGAAGGAGCAACTATATGAAGAAAGAAAGACATAGTCTGTAACCAATGCTCCTTATTAATAACACAAAGTGATTGAGCCGAAAGTTGGGTCACAGAGTACAAGTAGCAAATTGAAAGCACAGTACATAACTATTGAGGACAGTATCTATGTAACCCTCCCACTTCTGCATCCTTGCTCTAACAGTAGTGGTAGTTTAATGAACTAATTCTACGACCACTATGGACTTCCATTACAGTCGACTATGACAGTACACCAGTCTTATTCTTCTTCTTCTCTCTTGTTTAGGGAAATGGGTACGTTATCTTATGCAAGCCGGCAGAATGACATGGACACAGCACAGTGAAGTTGCACCCGAGAAAAAAAGTTGCACACCATGATGATGGAGACAGACTTGCGTTACTGTACCGGTCCAGTACATGCAGGTGGTGAAGCTATTACTTTTCTATTACGGGTGGCACTGAGAATACTCTGTTACAAGGGCTACTGCTTAATTAATTTACCTTTCACCCTACAGTGCAAATGAGTACTAGAAAAGGAAACTGAAGAAGCTAACTAATTTGATTATCTATCACTTCACATGGGACGTATTTAATGACAGATGAGATGACTTTAGGTGCTTTGCTTAATATTGAGTGAACACAGTGATACACCCACACATGAATGACGTACTACAAGT
Organism: Lissotriton helveticus; assembly: GCF_964261635.1. Lineage (NCBI taxonomy): Eukaryota > Metazoa > Chordata > Amphibia > Caudata > Salamandridae > Lissotriton > Lissotriton helveticus. The sequence goes on from NC_136067.1 coordinate 599,474,827, forward strand.
AAACTAAAGTTATTAAGAGAGGTACGGAGTGTCCACCGTAATAACCAGATATATGCTGTGAATGCAAACGCAATACAAAGTACTGCTACTATTCATGGTAGTATTGGACACATTTACAATTTCTTTTCCTTGCCTTCCCTGCACTGGGACGGACGTGCGGGTGCGGTGGTACATGCTCTTCAAGGTAACACTTACTTCACCTGGCGACCATCTACTCTCTCTAGATACACATTTGCTATGTAAGAGTCAGAGAATACCATGCTCCAGGCATCCATTCATTCAAAGTATACGCACACATACAGTTTCTGTTTCACCCACCCAGGCTGCTGTCCTTCCACCCATCCTTGCTTCATCATTGACCCAGCCATGCACCATACCATATTCTTTCCTTCCCAGCCACCTCTGGGTCCAAGCAAACACATATCGTTCTTCTTTGCCAGCCATCATACAAGTTCGCGTCCCACTTACTTACACCCTTCTTTCGCTTTTCGTTCATCCCATCCATCACGTTCGTCTAAGAACTTATTGGGATTCTTCTCACCAAAAACTTCACAGCTAAGTCGAAGTACATTTCGAGGAGGCTACTACCTGGTTGATTTGTAATTGTAATACACCCGTGCAGAAAGCACACTATGCAGTCTTCAATCTCAATAAGTAAGGAATATATAGCTTACCTGTTTCCGCCACCACCGTTTGATCCCCCACAGGAACGGCCACCAGCTCTTCTACCGCCGCATCCTCCCCAGAGGCCTCCGAGTCCAAGTCCAACACATCAGCCACCTCCGCGCTGGCCCCGTCACCAGATGTTACACCTACAAAGTACATTTAAGAAAGTTAGAATACACCACTCACTACTATATAATATTTGGTCTAGGAGAAATGTTAAAAAAACAGAATACAATGTAATAATTTGTGACTGTCTACTCCATAGTAAAAATGTCCCATTTTCCAGGGAAGGCTGTTGTCTTGCTGCACTTTTATGCACAACTGATGAATGCTTGCTTTTGATTTTTAACACGCACCACTTTTTCTCCTAACAGACAGAAGCTTGACTCCTGAGTCCTAAGAACACGACCAGGATCAAGTTCAAAGTAGGTGAGAGTTCGGATCGACCACAAGAAATGTGTCCAATTAATCGTCAGCACTAACCACTTTTCCGTTTACAGTTAAATAGTTTTATGACAAAGTAGATTTCAATAAATGTGTTTACTTTTAATAAAGCTTTTACACTTAAATAGACTCTGTGGTTTTTGTTCCTCTAGACTAGAGTGGATGAGCTAAAGGTTTTGGAATTTTTGCAAGCATGAGTGCCTCTGACACTTCTTGACTGTGCTGTGACTCCGTACTACTCTCTTGTCCTGCGTACGATAATCTAGAGATCATTGGGGATCTATAATCGGTGACTTCGGGAGCTGAATGACTCTGCCACACTATCTAGTCAGTAAGGAGACAGTGCATAGAGGTATTGCTGAATATAATGGGAGTCCAATGGAATTGCCAAATGTCCAATCTTAGTTAGCTACACAGACAGACTAATAAGAATAGTCTAGTAATACCACAGGGAGTCATCATATTCGAGGCAGGATAAGAATTTATATCCAGTCTACAAGAAGATCAAAGACGATTTAGAAAAAATCGAATGAGGAACGCTAGGAAAAAATAGGTACTGTTTAGTAAAATGTAAACTTACTGGGGCCAGCAAAGGAGCCCTCGCCTGCCCGATCCTGGCCTGCATCCTCAGCACCCTCCTCCTGTGTCCTCTTGCCCTTGGGGGGAGCTGATGTACAACATGAAAGAAAGAAAAACCATAAAACATGGATGAGATTTTTCAACCAAATCAAACATTTCAAAAGAACAATAACAACATATTTTGGAAAAATAGCAAATAGATAGACAACTATTCCACGGGATCTATCTCATGTGGTATACTACGTTATTCGTATTGCCTGATTTGCGGAACGTTGACTTAGAAAGTTCCTATGTAACTCAATAAACAGACTACTAAAGAGGTTTGCCTAGGCCTGGCACTGCAGGCAGTAGTGCACAACACGTGACAGACAAAGTCCATCCTGCTTGCAGATCAGTGAATACTCAAACTATCAATCCACCCGCCACCACCGCCACTATTTCTTCTGATAGCCATGTGACTGTCTAAAGGAAGGACACTGGACTTCAGTCTGTTGGGGCTGATTTATAAGTCCCTTGCGGAAGTTGCGGCTGATTTTCCTCCATTGTTGCGTGCCTTTTCTGACGCAGCGGCAGAACAAAAGACTCGCCATGGTGTTGGTGCGGCGTATATATTAAAAAAAAAAACACATATGGGCATATGGGCGATGCATCACGTTGTAAAGCCCTGCGCCATCAGGGGGCGTTCCGGCGCAAGGGAGGGCGTACCTGCGCAGGAACGAATCCTAAAAGTGGCTGAGGGAAATCTACAAGATGTCAATCAGTCATTTTTATGACAATGATGCATGACTCAAACCCTGCGCGCTTGAAGCCGACGTACGGCTTGATGCAGCATTGGGGAGATAGGGTACCCCAGAGCATTGCTGGAGCTGCGCCATCGTTGGCACGCAACTCCAGCAATGCGCTGCCTTTACGGCACAGATGCGTAAGGCTTCTGTGACGTTTTGGGCCAATGGGTGGTGGTGGCATGGCACACAATTACTGCCGCATCCCTGCTACTTTGCAGGGATGCGCCGGTAATTGAAAATATGACCCTTACTGTCTAGCATTACGCAGTTCTTTTCTTTACAGTACACTGATACATAATTTCTCAGGCCAATGAAATGCTTCTGAACACAACATACAAAACAAAGAAGCATAGTAGCAAGCAAGGCTACTGAGAAGGAGAGCAGTGCACCTGAAAATGAAATGCATAGAAGATTTTGAAATATAATTTACCTCAATGTAATCGGCAGCATTATTGCTCTTGGTAAAGAACAAAGATTTGCAAATAACAGAGCAGGATAAAACAGAGTAGTAAATGTACTACTACTACTACTCACCAAGCCCGGGGACCTCTACGCCGAGCGCGTCCAGCAAGTCCCGCTCCCGGTCCATGACATCGGTCCAGCGGTGGGTGGCCTGGTTATATGTGCGCCGGACCCCAGAGATCTTGTACATGGCCCGGCACACCTTCTCCCACCGCTGGCGGCGCTCCCGGATGCCATAGCCGGTCGCGATCTTGCCGCCTCCCAGGATCGTCTTGGGGAGGCGGCGCTGGACATGGAAGATCAGTGCCGCCACTTCCTCCGCGCTAAAGATCTCCCTCGGGACCACTTGCTCCCCCCTTAAACGCCCGCACGGGAGCCGGGCACGGGGTGCGGGACCCTTCCCCTTCTCAGGGTGCTTCCCGGCTCCCTTTACCATGGTCTGGGCAGAAATAAACTTAAATGATAAAGAAGAAATAGAATAGTGAAGAAGAAAATAAAAGAGTTTAAAAAAGTAGTTTAAAAGTAACTAAAAGCTGCAGAAAACACAAAAATATAGAGCTAGAAAAATAGAGGGTTAGATAATAAGTAAAATTAGATCAAAAAAACTTCAAACAAGCAAAGGATGGCAGAGATTGAGAGAGGATAGAGAAAGCATGCCCAGAACCATAGCAATGAATGAGAAACAAGATGGCCGCGCCCGTTCACGACCGCGTGGGTAAGTTCGCGCGAGATTTTCCTTGCGAGTACGCGCGAACTTGTACTCGCGAGCAGCACACTTTGCGAGATTACACATAGCGGGCGGAAACGGAATTACGTCACGCCAACAAGATGGCCGCGCCCGTGTACGACCGATAGGGTAACTTGGCAAACGAATAGCTAGAAGCGCCTCGCGAACACGCGCAAGATCACGCGAACATACACGTCGCAACAAAAACAATTTTGTATTCGCACGTATTCGCGGCTTCCGAAATCGATCTCGCACGGATTCGCGCCCCAAATAACGCGCGAAATTGCAAAAAAAACGATTTTAGCTAAAATGAAAGCAATGAGCAGGTGCAAAAGTTCAAACTTAACATTAGTAACATTCAAGGTAGTGCTTCCTGATGGGCCCCTCCAGAGTTTGCAACAATTCTATGACCCTGCTATGACCCAAACAGCAGGCTCATAGAATAGCACCATAAAGGTCCTGTAAAAAAAAAATTTCACTGCAACAAAAAGCAAATTACAGATAAGGAAGGAAGCAGGTGCCAGCCAGACTGGAACTTTCAAAATTACTGACACATTAATGAAACACAAATTAATTGATGGCAGTTGAAGAAGGGCAGGTGTGCTAGCTTTTTTCAACCACCATAATCTACAGTAATAAATAAACCTAATAGGTGCCTGTGAGGATGTACTAGAGGGTGGCATGGGTGTCCCAGAGGGTGGCAGTGGTGAAACAGAGGGTGCTGTGAACCTGTGATGATAAACCAGACGTAGAAACAACATAGTCGCGGCCGTTGCAAGCCGAAAAGTAAGTTCGCAATTGCGAACTTGTCCCAAAATCGGCGCGAACACGCGCCAACACAAAAAACGGAAAAATCCGCAAGTCCGCTAGAGTTCGCGGATCTTCGCGGATTGCGAATCCGTAAATACGCAAGTTCGCGGATTGCCAATCCGCAAAATCCGCCCATGCTTAGTGGGGAGTGCAGGGTTGAGTTTGGTATGTGCGAACTCGTGTGATTAAATACTGCACGATGATGTGCGCGGATTTATTGTATCTAGTGTGGAAGTGCCACTTCTAGAAGTTTGCCTATCTGTGCAGTGAATGTGAATTGGCTGTCTGGCTTGTGATTGGCTGGAGCTGACTGGTGTGTCTGGCTACAGGAGTTAGGATGGGTCTGCTCCGGTGGTGAATGGATAGATCTGCATGTTGATGTGAGGGAGGGGTGCAGCTGGGACCTGAGTAGGGCTGGGCCCTCCCTACACAATGCTGGCTCTGCCCCCTGTGGTGCGTCTGATGTCCCTAGCCTGTCCTGTGAATGGGGAGAGGGGCTGAGCACAACAAAGTGCTCCAAAACCAGTTGCATCTGGTTTTTCCCTAACCATGTGCTACCAGACAAAGGAAATGGGTGTATAAAAAGAGTCTGTGACCTCATGTAAAAGGTTCTTGTTTCCTGACTTGAATCTACCAGGGGTGTGCTGCTGCTGGGGCCCAGGGGAAGGTTTGCCTCCCTGGGCCTTGCCCAGCCCCTGGATGCCTGGATACCTGGAGTACTTGCTTGGGTCCTAACAGGAGGGGGCTTGCTGCTAGTGGAGCCCAGGAGGGACCGCCATGGGGGCTGTCTCCTTGCTGGAGTGCCCTGTGTGCTGGCCCCTGGGCCCTGCATTGCCCCCCCTGATGCCCAGGACGTCTGGGACCCCTTTTTGCTTTAGGGGGATCCTTCTTTGGGGGCTTTGGTAGTTGTTGTGCCCCAGCGCCTGGTAGGCGCTTTATTTTGCGTTGATCGGCATAGCGCGGTCGTGTTCCCTCGGGGGAAGCGCTCCTGCGCTTTTGTTGCCCTGCGGGTGCCTAGCCCGCTATTATGTAATTATTTACGGGTGCCACCCCGTTTCTGGGAGCCTTAGCAGGTGCCCACCCCGCTTCTACTTTTTAGTTTTGCACCGAGGGAGCCTACCCCTCGGTGGTGCCCCCGAAAAGAGATTGTCGCCGCCGCTGTGTCGAAACCGGAAGTCGGGCAGCATTGCGCCTGGCAGTAGGCGGGACTTCCGGGTTGTTGAAGGAAGTCCCGCCTGCTGCCACGCTGGGATTGGCCGGCACCTGGCCGGAAGAGGAGACGGCTGCCCGGAGCCTCGAAGGGCTCTACACTAAGTCCCGGTCTTGAGACGGGGGACCGGTTGAAGATGTGGCGCACTGTGAGGGCGGGGCCCTCTAGGGAAGAGAGAGCCCCGCAAGCGCCGCCTGTGACCATACGGAGGGGGGCGCGAGGCACACTGCCAGTGCCTGCCCCCCCTGCCGCCTTGTGAACACTGCCGCCACCTCGAGGAGGAGGGACGCCTTCGACCGCAGCCCGGTGAGTTAGGGCTGGGTCGGGGACATGAGGGCAGTCGCGCTTTCGCTTCCCGAAGGAGCAGTAGGAGCAGGTGGTGCCTGAGCGAGGCACCGAGGTAGAGCGGCCCCGTCTGCCAGCGGGCCGCTCCCACAAGGGGCCATTTTTGTCAGAGGGGGCATCGGGGCACATTAGCGTTGCCCGCCCCCTCCTGCTGGTGCTTGTCCCCCCGTCATTACGCCCTAAATCATTGTTCTTCAAAAGCCAGTTGGGGCCAGGGCATATTTCCTTTTAGAGCCCACGTGGCTCCTACCCCCACGGGGGCATTTCCGGTCATCAGACCCTGAGAGGCTCCTGGGGCATTCTGCATCTAGAGCCCGAGAGACTCCAACATTGTGTGGCCGCATACTTGTTCTCGAGCCCACAAGGCTCCCTCGTGTTTGGGGGCATAGTTTCAGAGCCCACGAGGCTCCCACATTGTTTTGGGCACTGTTGCTGTTCTAAGAGCCCAGAAGAGAGCCAGAGGGCACACTGGTGCCAGGCTCAGTTTCCCAGCTGTCCAGCACTTAGTGGGCAGCTGCATCGTTTAGGCCTGTGGCGCATTCTTCTTTGGCTGCCTGCGCAGCCAGCCCAGACATTCTGGACATTGGGCCTGTGAGCCCCTGAGAGGCCAAGTTGGCCTGGGGTCAGTTATGTGATTTTTGGCACAAATGTGATTGCTTGCCTAATGTGATCTATGCATAATATGCAATGTATTTATGCCTATACCTCTACATGTATTTTTCATGCTTAGGAGGTTGTTTTGCCTAGTATAGTTATGCTAGTGAGTTCATGTTTCCCTGCGTGATATTTGCCTAAGGTGGTTAGTATTGCGTAGAGTGTACCTACCTGTTACCAGTGGTTACTGGTTGTGTTCTACAAGTGTTATTTTGTGCTACAACTATTCTATGTTCTAAGTGCTATTCCTACAAAGTGCTGATTCGGACAGTGACCCACGTGGCCATGTCCTGGTGTAAATAATCCCCTGTAAATACTGCCCAGTGCCAGTTGGCACAGTGTAATTATGTGATTATGATCTAATGTGTTTATGGTAATACAAAGGCTATTCTTATATATAACCTTGTGTGGAGTTGCTTTTGTGGGGGGCCTGGGATGTTGTTGCTGGTGGGTTGGTGCGCAAATGCTTTACACATTGCCTCCGGGATCAGCCTTACTGCTCGTGTCAGGTTGCTAAGGGGGTGAGCAGGGGTTATCTTTGGCGTGTAACTTCCTTGCCCTAGCTAGAGTGGTGGTTTCTGCCTGGCTTTGGCGCAAGCCTCAGCCAACTAGAAATCCCATTTCTAACACTCTTCATCTCCAGTAGGAGCTGGATTGCCAGGTTCAGGTTATTGTCACCTGCCTGGTCAGCATTAGAGTCTAAGTCCTAGTGGTTTGTACCGCTGGGCTCTGGATCAGCTGCTGCCACATCCCCACTGCCTAACCCCTCAGGCACTAAAGGCTTTTTGAGATCATCTAACAGACGTAACTCTCTGAGGCGTTGGGTATTGGCACTTTGGCCTGTTCCTCATAGTACACAGAGCCCTTAGTTCTGCAAAAGGGAATCTGTCATACTTGGATGTCCGTAACATACTGACATCTGGCAGGGACCAACTGGTTCCTGGCATTGAAGACATTACTAGTGAGGTATGGTGTATGCACCTACCTACTCTAGTTGTTTACCTACTAAACTCTCTTGAGTTGTAGAAAGGGTGTGCTAAGCCCTTAACACACAACTCTTAGTTCAGTAGAACTTACTGTATTTAATCTTGTATTATATGTACCTCTGGTACCTTTAGTGATTTTCAATTAATCAAACACTTGAGATTATCTGGTAAAACAATGGCAAGCTGGAATCCCACACGCTGCACACCAATGTGAGAAGTTGGCCTGGCATTTGCTGGCCACTATTCTAGTGCGCACCTTGCACCTTGCACCAGTCCAAACGACCCTTATTGATGGTAGGTTAAAGACAACCTTTATAGAAAGCTATCCTAGTGGTAGCTGTGGAGAGCAGCCTCAGGCGAAGTCTTGGAGGAATGTAAAGAAGCTTGTTTTACCAGTCTATAATCTCGTGAATGATCAATTGAAAGGAGAACCACACCAGGAATATATATATAAAAGATATGTATTTATTTTAAACACATCCCACTAGTCTCTTTATGAGGCTAGAGGCAAAAGTACATTCAGTAAACTTAATAGCAAACAGTAAATTAGCACAATATACGTTGATCCCTAGGGGCGTACAAACCATATATCAATAAAGTGGTATAAGAACCACAACTTGCATAGATACAAGGCCTAGAGCCTTCCGAACTGCTGGGGCCACCAGGAACCACCCATGGTAGTGACACAGGGGACACACAGGGGACGCGTGCAATGTCTAAACACAGCCGCAAATCACCATTAACTTCAATGGGGAAAGTCGCAGTTGGAATTTTAAGGATAAAGGACACTTACAAGAGGACTTGGAGCAAACCCCTTTAGAACTAGGAGGTTCTAGAGTCAACACCCATGTGAGCACCGGAGTACTCGATTTACCTCACCCAGGGAAGCCGGGTGCATATTTGTCTTTTGATGTCTGGTTTCGTCGTTGATTTCAATGGCGATGTGCTGCAAAAGTGCTGCTGGCGTCCAAGTGGAAAGTGTCCGGAGTGATCCAAGCCTGGATCGAGGATGAGAAGTACCTGAAAGCAGAGGGGACAGAGTGTGGGTCACTAGCCAGTGAACAGGGGCACAATAGTCGAATGTCCACAGATGTCGGGTGCTTGCAGGTGAAGAAGGTGAAGCTTGACTCTTCAGCCATGAGAACCAAGAGGCGTCGACGACAACCAGGTTTCAATCTGTCCCATGAAGGATCTCGAGTGCTGCAGTGTCAGTGCCTGTATTGGACCCAACAAGCCTTGGCAACAGCAACCCACGCAGAAAGCAGAAATTGGCTTCAGTACAGACCAGCAAGGTCTGAGGGACTCACCCTTAGGTGGGGAGTCAGGGCATGTCTGGAGCAACCAGGGAAGCCCATGGAAAAGTAAAGTTACCTTCGAGGGGACCCACCAGTCGGCGGACCAGGCATCGCAAAGGCGCCTCGAGCGGAAATGCAAGAAGCAATCCCCCAGAACACTCGTGGAGTGTAGGCCCACAATCTTCGGTGCAGATGGTGCTCAGGGCTTGGGCTACATGTAACCCAATGCACAACTTCGGGGAAAGCTCAAGAAGTTGATGCACTAGCAAATGTGCACGGTGTCCAGGAGTACCGGTTCCACGTCACTCATGAGGGCTGCGGGTCTCACCTTTGCAGGGATCTTGTGTCGGCCTCTGAGAAGTCTGGAAGTCCATGTCCTGTGTCACAAATACTTCGGAGTCCGGCCAGAGCTTCGGAAATGCAGTCTGGCAAGATGCTTCGTTGGTACCTGTTTGAACAGGGAAGTCACTCCTTGACCCCAAGGGAGATTCTTCTGTTCTCTAGTCTTGAGTACAGCGTCGAAGTTCCAGGATTCAGTATCAGCGTTTCGTCCAGGTGTAATCTAAAATCATGTTGCCAGGCTTCCCTTACTTATACTGAGAAAAGGGGTTGGACATACTCTGGGGCCCCACCTATGGGAGGGTTTGGAAAGAGGGGTAGCTACACACATTTCCTTTGTCCAGTTTCGTGCCAGAGCATGAACTGAACTTGGCTATGCACAGGGACCACAAATGTGCCCCCAGTGCAGACATCAAAGCACTCTGAGAGTGCACCCGCCAAGCCCCAATACACTAGAGCCTGTCTGGGAGGTGGTTACACCTCCCTGTGACAGGAAACCTATTGTCCAGGCCTCCCCTGCCGGAGTTTCGGTCAGCAGCAGGAGGCCAGACTCGTGTCTGTGGCTGCAGCATCCATTTTGTGATGCTGGGGCTCGTTTAAACTATTATCGGGCATGTGGAAAAGTAAATTTTGCCATGTTGTATGTGCCTACGTGTTCCCCATCTTATGTTATATGTGCATGATCGATATGCATGTATTCCCCTCTGATCGATTAAAGACGCAATTACAGTTGTGTCCATCTCTAGTATGTCAGTTTCCAGTCTTCGTGAAAGCAACGAATATTAGGCCTATGTAAAGCTACGTTGCCACATTTCACAGTGTGCACGTTCATTGAATTGTCCCCGTTTCTAGGCCTCAAAAAGGTCCGGACACAGATTCAGCTCCTGTCTTCTGAACCCTCTCCGAGGAGCGATACAGCCCCCACCTGTATCCCTGACCCTTAGCTTACTTCCTGCCTCGCAGTGCCCGGCCCGGCCTGGCTCTGCCTCCCAGTCTGCCAAGAGTATGTTATGTTTCTAGTTATCAGTCCAGCCCTCCTTCTCTGCATTCCTGAGCTACTGAATCGCATCAATAGTTTCCGTCATGGTCTAGCCTTTATGTCTCCATGTAAGAGAAATACTGTATTAATATTCATAGAATATTCCTAACACACGCAATACATGTAGAATTATGCATGCACCAGTCTTAGAGTCTATTAGCCTTTGCCCTGATAACTTTTGGATTCTATCAACATGTACTCTAAACACCAGATACCAGATAGGCCCTGGGTACATGTCGCTCTGACACTCCAGACTTTAGTCTCCTCTTCTAGCGCAGAAGTCATAGCCCCCAGTTCTCCCTGGTAACACGTCATTGCCCGTTTGCGCGCACCACTAGGTTAGAGGTCCCAGCTGCTCAGGTAGCCCCCTCCACGTTTCCGCCCCGTTTATGACATATTCTGTTACGTTTACATCACATGTCTATGTATACGCCCTGTACACGCCTTCTTGTTACATCATTTTGCCCTTATCTTTCGCGACTGCTACGAGTCACGCCTACTGCTACGCCTACTGTATTGAATGCTATTGTAAATGAAATGTGTATATATATCATGTACTGTTAATATGATACAGCGATCCTGCCATTTTCCCCGGCCACCGGTAGCTGCCATCCTATTCCCATGCAGGCTGTCCTGTTCCTGTCCTTTATGCCTTATTAAAGCCTGTAGACTCAAGATACCTCGAATCCTGACTCTTATTTATTGAGCTATCTGTTTATATGAGTATCCTGAAAAATAGAACCGGTAATTAATTTTTTATTTACCACATAATGGCGCCCGAACAGGGACTTGCCCTTTCCCCACGCGCCGGAGAAGCCACGCAGGCCCCCTGATCCTCTGCAGCCGTGACGGAACCATACCGTGCACGTGCAGATATTTCTGCTTCAAGTATCCCTCAGGCCCACGGAGGAGACGGAGGTTGCGGTCCAGCGTCCAGACGAGGCGGTGGAGGAACGCGGCGAGTCCCGACCAGAGCCCAAGCCGAGAGTCCAAGGTCCGAGGTATCCGGAGGCCCACCTGTAACTGAAGTCCGAAGTTCGTAGTCCGTCGTCGTAGCAGTCCAGTCCAGTCCGAGGCCTTCCGTTCTTGCTGCCCGGTGAGTACCGTTGCTGGGGTAGTATCTAGACAGGGTCAAATTATTTTGTCTCTGGTCCGTGGGTTTGGGTACGCAGATCCAACACGAAGTGTTCACCTAGGTGGACGCGGGTCCTGACGTGTCTCTTTATGGGACCGGTAAGTTTCGTGCTGTTTTAGCAGTGCATCTAGTCATTCCAGTAAGTTCTGTTCTCAAGAAATTCATGTGTTCTGTTCTCAGTATACCAGGTAGTATTCTGTCCGAACTGTTATTTTAAATGTTAATTTCATGTGTTTTCAATGTCGTGGTATGAGTGATTTGTTTTTCAGTTATTATTGTTTTTATCGTGTATTGTATTGTGTCCAGACTCCAGCCTAAACTATGCCTCTATTCTCGAGGTTACGTCAGTTAAAAACCAGAAAAGGTCTGCTCGAGGAAGCAGTTCCTGTCCCACCTAGGGACAGTCCAGGTCATTTTATGTATCATAAGCATGGCTTAAGTGCCATATTATATCTAGACTTATGGGTGGATTACACCAAGGAATTAGAAGAGAAATATAGATGGCCCGTGTCAGGTACATGGGATGCCGAGTGTATCATGAGAGTAGAAGAAGCATTATGGAAAAAGAAAGCCAGACAGTCCCAGAAAGATGCCATCGAGTTATGGCGCAAAGAATCTCATAAAAGAACAGAAAAAGAAATCAGAAAGACAGAATTAAGTAGGGAATCCTCAGAAAGAGCCCAAGAAAGGGAATTAATCGAAGTAGGTGAACGAGTTAAAACCGAACAGTCAGACAGACAGAGAAATGCCCTTATTAAGGGTATGTATCCTCTTCTTGCCGAGGGCTTGCCGAAAGCAACCCCGGAAGCACCATGTAATTTTCCGCCGCCATTAGTGCCGATTAAGCTACGTCACAAACCGACTGCAGCTGATATTTTTCTTTCGTCCTATTTGGACGACACAGTCCCAGAATATGCAAATCCTGTTCCGCCAGCTCCTGTAAATAATGTAATTCCTGTTCCTCCAGTCACCGGGGCACCCGTTACAGCACCTGTTACGGTACCCCCGGTCCAGCCTACAGTACAAGTACCCGCTACATCAGTCACTCTCCCAGCACGTACGATACCTGTCGACGATTCTAGTCTAGGAGCTGCGGGGGGGAAGTCCTCCTGGAACCCCGCCTCAACACAGACGTGTGACATTACTCGAGCTACATGCCCGAGCGTTACAGCGTTCGCCCAAAAATCAGTCAGTTGCAGATATCAAGCGAGCCCTTACCGAATGCCGTTATGATCCAGTCCCAGGCGATGATGGTATGGTCCTGTATTCATTGCGTGTAAGACGGGTGACCGAATATTTGGACACCCTACCGAATATGAAAGAATATCTAGACAGAATATATCGTTTTATCCGTACAGGAGTAGATCCAGGAAGCATTGGCGAGGCCATGTCTCAAAGAAAAGTCGAGATTCAGCTCATGCTTTTAAAGTTTCTAATTAATTGTTTGATAAGAGAACAAGATTATCCGGATAAAGATCCGGAAGAAATGAAAGTCCTGACCAGGTGGAGTGACCATATAGCCGAGGGAAGACACAAGACACAGAACTGTATAGACAGTATGTACAAGAAGATCCGTAGGGAAATAATAAAGTTACACGAGAAACGGAAAGCAGTACAAGTAAGCGAGAAAGAAGACAACTCTGATACCGAAGAGGTAGACGACGAGAATCCCTCCAGAATAGCGTATGTAGGTAGAACTAGACTTCCCGACCGACATTCACGCCTAGATCACAAGAAAGTTTTCCTTCCTCCAGCACCAGAACAAGGTTCTCTTGAGCAAGTATTTCAAGCTACCGATCACATTCTGAAATCACGAATCGGTTATAGGGAACTTGGTACCATGCACGAACAAGAACTAGCCCGATCAGCAGTCCGATGGACTACTGACTCTACCACTTTTCCGGACGAAATAGTGGCACAAATGTTTCTGAAACTGCCCCCAGCCGAGCAGCGACTGGTGGGTATGTATATGATCCAGCACCTCATTACACTGTATGAGGGACAACATTCTGATCCAGGTCCGTTACATGATGTTCTGAACGAGTTACTCCAGTATAGATGGAGAGGTTTAGGTACTGATCTAATTAGTGTCATTCTAGAACAGCGCCACAAATATCGAACGTTTTTGAATCCACATTTTGTTCATGTCTCACCTATAGAAAATAAATCATTCTACATAGATAGACAGCATCCGCTACGAGAAGTACACCCAGTTAGGACAGCGGGTGGTGATCTAGAACGAGTATTTGTTTACACCCCTATCACAAAGATGGAACTCTTAGAGATGAAAAAGTTAATTCCCTGTCACGACAAAGATCCAGCAGGGTTCCATCGAGAATTAAAAGACATGCTCCGTATGGGAGAATACACGTATCCTGATATCATTAAAATGTTAAAGGTTCTGTTGCCCGCAGGGGTATATGAGAAACTCAAGGAAAAAGAATGGGAGGTGGGAGAGAAAAAGATAGATTGGACAGCTCTAGAAGCTGAAGATACTTCACGAGTACCAGGTACCGGTCTAGGGGGTAAAGTTAAAGAATTGCCTGAGTTATTAATACAGGTCTTGCCAAGATTACTAGCCACGAAAAAGGAAGATTGGGATGCAATCTCAGCATGTAAACAGAAACAGGATGAAGACACTAGTGATTTTTATTCTAGATTTGAAAAATGTTTTATAATTAACAGTGGTTTGAAGACGAGTAGTGAATCGTACCCTCATCTTTTTGTTACCAAACTAGTCGAGAATTCAAGTCCACAAGTTAAAAATCGAGTTTTGAAAGTCGAAAGTAGTTGGCAAGCTAATACCCCGTCGCAAATGTTACAGATGCTCCAGTATCACCAGAACAGAATCAGGGAAGAGCAAGAACACGAAAGGAGACGTATGAAAGACACGAAAATGAAAGTATTAGTTGCACAATCTGTTCCACAAGACAGTCAGAAGAGGGGTCCGAATCAAGCCAGTCATCCTGCAGCTCCCGTTAAAGGGACTTGCAATTACTGTAAACAGCCAGGTCATTTTATAAACGAGTGTGCAGTTCTGAAACATAACATAGCTACTGGTAAAACTAAAGAAAGACCACGTCCGCCTAGACAAGAACAAGTTTTACAGACTTCTCAGCCACCGCAGAATACACAACAGACAGTTACAGTACCGCAGCCTATCGCTGCAACACAGCATGTTACACAGCAGATGTACCAGTATGCTCAGACAGAGTATCAGCAGTATTCATGAAACAGCCTAGAGAGGGAGGTAGGCTTGCCTCTCATCGAGATTCCTGTAGATCAAGAGGGTCCCTATGTACACAGTCAAGTATTGGGGAAAGACAGAAAGTTTTTGATTGATACAGGGGCAAGTAGGACTACTATCAGTCATGACGAGGTTCCAGGGGCTCCGCTCTCAGGCTCTAAAAATGTTTCCCTAGGATTTTCAGGAAAGCCGATTGTTAATGAAATTTCGAAGCCAGTTTCCCTAGAAGTTGGTCCATTGTCCCGAACTACTGATTTGTTACTTACGAAATCATGTCCAGAAAATTTGTTAGGCATTAAAACGTTAAAAGAATTAGGTGCAGTAATTTGCTGTTCCCCAGAAGGAGTTCGATTGTGTTTACGTGACTTTAAAGGTCATTATGTATTACGTGATTTTGATCCCAGATTATTGAATGTACCACAGCATTTATGGGCGCAAGGTCCAACTGATGTAGGATGTATGCTTATCACACCCCATCGTGTGACTCTCAAGCAAGGTATAGTTTTGCCACGAATCAGACAGTACAGATTGCCACCTGAGGCTGTAGCAGCCTTATCCAAAATTATTGACGAGCTTATTGCTCAAGGAGTGGTTGTAGAAACTGACTCCAATGTATGTAATTCTCCTATCATTCCGGTCCTGAAACGTACTGATCCAAATGCACCTCCAGTATATCGATTAGTGATTGACCTTCGAGAGCTTAATAAATGTATCCTACCCCAGTATCCAGTAGTCCCAGATATTTCATCCCTCTTGACAGCCATTGATTCTGAAGCTACATTTTTCACTGTTATCGATCTCAAGAATGCATTTTTCAGTGTCCCCATTCATCCAGACAGCCAGTACCTTTTTGGTTTTTGTTTAAATGGAAGGAGCTATAAATTCACACGAGCTCCTCAAGGTTTCACAGAAAGTCCTAGCATTTACAGTCAAGCACTTAAGAAACAACTAGACAATATTCACATGCCAACTGACACGGCCCTGCTCCAGTATGTCGATGATCTACTGATCACAGCCCGTTCTGAATGTGACTGCGAGCGAGCGTCACTTACGGTTCTGTATTTTCTGGCCGAGCAGGGGCACAAGGTGTCCCCTTCCAAATTACAATTCTGTGTCCAGCAAGTGATCTACTTAGGCCACTTACTGTCCAAGTGGGGTAGGCAGTTGACACCAGATCGTATCCAGTTAATAGCGAGTCTTCCACAGCCCAAGACACAGAAGGAGGTACGAGCTTTTATCGGCCTCACTTCTTACTGCAGACAATGGATTCCTCAGTATGCATTTCTAGCCAAGCCACTGATACAGTTAACGACACAGGAGGCAGCCGTATCGACTGTCCTCCCTTGGACCCAGGAACATACACTTGTTTTTAATGAGTTAAAGAAAGCCTTATGTCAAGCTCCTGTTCTAGCGACACCGAACTACAGTAAGCCTTTTACACTTTTTGTCACAGAACGTGATGGTACTGCATTATCTGTTCTCACACAAGATCAAGCAGGACAATACAAGCCCTGTGCTTATTTCTCGGGCACATTAGATCCAGTAGCCCAGGCTCTGCCTGCGTGCCTCAAGTCAGTTGCAGCCACAGCTCTAGCTATCAGACAAAGTGATTCCATAGTGTTAGGACACTCCCTGACAGTACAAGTTCCACACTCCGTGGAAGTTCTTTTAAACCGAACACAGACTCAGCACATGACAATTGCCCGGTTAACAGGTTATGAACTGACACTGTTCCAGCCACACATAGAAATCAGACGCTGCAACATTCTGAATCCAGCTACACTGTTACCGTCAGTTACTTCAAATCCTGCCACACATGACTGTGTGGAAGTAGTTAACACTATGACAAAGCCAAGACAAGACCTGACAGATATTGCATTACCTAATCCTGACCTGACCCTTTATGTGGATGGTTCATGTATGAGAACAAGTACAGGAGAACTAGTAGCCGCGTATGCAGTGACTACTGAAACCGAAGTTATAGAAACACATCGTATTGACACCCTGTCTGCTCAAGCAGCAGAGCTAGTTGCTCTGACCCAAGCCTGCATACGTGCCAAGAACCTGAAAGTAAACATATATACAGATTCACGTTACGCATTCGGAGTCGTACACTACTTTGGAGTGCTCTGGCAAGAGAGAGGTTTCATGACTTCTCATGGAACCAAGATTCAGCATGGTCTCCTCATCCAAGCTCTGTTAGATGCAATACATTTACCGACAGCTATCGCTATCATGAAGTGCAAGGCACATACGAAAGTTACTGACATCATTTCCCAAGGTAACGATCTAGCAGATCGAACAGCCAAGCTTACAGCTCAGACCCCAGACATTCCAGTTGACACGACACAGACACTCATTTCAGACCCTACTACTTGTATGACAGTTAAGGACCCTACACAAGATGTCATAGACATACAGTCACATGCTACTCCTGAAGAAATCAAGAAATGGTCCGAACAAGGAGGGGTCCAGACAGATCAAGGATGGTTGACGAAGGGAAAAGCCACATGGTTTCTCCCCGACTCTATGGTTCAAGTCATTATTAATACCGCACATAGTCCAGCACATCTAGGAGAAAAAGCTATGTTAGACAGTATCCAAAACCTTTGGTTCAACAAGCACTTACGAGCTGCAGCCAAGCAGAAAGTCCGTACCTGTATGATATGTTGTCAGTTCAATCCAGGTATAAGTGTCCCGGTGGAACAAGGTGGATTCCAACCTCCTGACCACCCTTTTGAAGTCCTCCAGATGGATTATATTCAGATGGAGCGATGTCGAGGTTTCAAGTATGTCCGCGTAGTTGTATGCGCTTTGTCCAGGTGGACAGAAGCATATCCAGTTCCAGACTACACAGCCGCGACCACTGCCAGGCAGTTGGTTCGTGAATTCTTTCCCCGCTATGGACTCCCTAGGGTCGTGTATTCTGATAACGGCCAGCCATTCTCATCCGAGCTTATGAAACATGTTTCCCTTCTGTTAGGGTACCAGTGGAAGTTCCATTGTGTGCGCCATCCTGAAGCAGCCGGTCTCGTAGAGAGACATAATCAGACGTTGAAAATTCGCATTGCGAAAATATGTAAAGAGAAAGGTGTAGACTGGCTAGTTGCCCTGCCAGTTGCTCTATTTTATATGAGGATGGTTGCACATTCCAGATCAGGTCTGTCCCCGTATGAGGTCGTATTCGGCCGCCCCCCAAACATGTGGGGTACACCTAGACCCCGCAGTATTACAGATGTTTCCAGTAATATGCTGACAGATTACCTAGCTTCCTTGATGTCTGCCCTACACTCTTGTCGTTCACAGGTTGCCGCCGCATTTCCAGACAACACCGAGGTGAAACCGCATGAAGTCATTCCAGGCGATCTGGTATTCGTCCGGAATTTTGATCGTTCAAGTCCGCTGGAGCCCCGTTGGAAGGAGCCCCGGATCGTTTTACTTACAACAAGGACTGCGGCCAAACTAGAGGGCAGGAAAGGATGGGTCCACCTGTCCCATATAAAGAAATTCCATGGACTACCAGACAAGACTTTTGCTAAGGACTGCCTAAAAACAGACTCTGAACTCAAAGTCCCCTTGTTAGAGAAAACTCCGCAACAGGAGTATAAACTGAAACTCCGGTCTAGTAAAATAAGTCAGCCAGTTTAATTGTCTAAGTCCCTCTCGGGTGAAACGGTTAGACAGGTCCCTGACATGTATGAGATAGACCCCCATAGTGAGAGAGTTAGTCAAAACTCTAAACGATGAATTGTTGTTCTAAGTTTTTTTCTATTTTTGAGTCTAATGGTTACCTGCCCAAGTTATGATTTACATTTATGTTTTCCAGTTTCACATGTAAATATGTTTTCTAATGCTACAGTAGAACACACATTTAGTGATCTGCCTCCTCACGAGCTATCCTATCGTCTTGCTATGCGAAATAATACATTTATCAGAATGTTACACTATTCACACCAGACCAGCAATGCCACTAATTGTTGGGTGTGTGGTCGACTCCCCCCTTTCCAGACACCGAAGGGAGTTCTGCCACTCTTTCCTAATCCGTTTTCACATAATGGTTCATGTGGAGCATGGCCCACGTTAACGTCATCCTCCAATGATATGTCCCTTCTGAATAGAACATGTTTTCCAGACAAAGGTCTCTCCCATGGAACAGGGTTAGATCTAGAAAATGAAGTATATGATTTAGGTAATTATTCTTCGAATTTTATGGTCCTGAATGTTCAGTCTGATACTACTCCAGATTTGCCTGCTATTTCAGTACTACCAGTCAAAGGCGAATTATGTGTCAGAAAGAATGGTTCCGCACATGTAGGACATAGTGATTGTACTACTACTGTCGAGTATAGTGACAGTGGGAAATCTATTTTCAAAGCCTCACGTCATTCTTATTTTGTGTGTGGTCAGACCGCATATGTTCGTCTGCCCCTCGATTGGGATGGAACATGTTACATTGCCTTCCTACTGCCACCAGTTTTTCTAGCCCCATCTGATTATCACAGAAACACACATCTAGTACACGTCAGACCTAGAAGGGAGATCGAGTCCCCAATTGTCGATCAAACTGAAACTACTCTAGAACAATATCAAGACTTTAATAAAGGTTTCTTCTTTTTTATAGGACCCGTCCAGAATAGTAAGTTAATACGTAGGTTAACCAGAACCCTTGAAGCGGTAGTGAATGAGACTACTTCTGCTCTAGGTAACTTAACTGAAGAGCAATCTGCTATGAGATTTGTCGTGCTCCAAAATCGTCTCGTTCTTGACGTCATACTGGCCGATAGAGGAGGAGCATGTAGAGTCATCGGATCTAGTTGCTGCATTTTCATTCCTAATAACGCGCCGTCTGTTTATTCAGCTATAACCAGACTTCATAAAATTGCCCATCAGTTACACCAGAATCCAGGCACCTGGACATGGTCCGGTTGGCTCTGGAGTATTATATCTGCCTGGGGATGGAAAGTATTGTCATTCCTAGGTATTGCAGTAATGATCATATTCAGTTGCTGCCTCTGTATACAATGTGGCCCTGCGATTTGCGGCATGTGTGCTACCTCTTGTATTCCTAGTCCTAAATCCCGTTCCAAGACAATTCGAGACGAGCAAATGATGCTATATGAAATGATAGATGGTATCATGAATATTGATGTTTCTTGATGGAAACGTAGGGCACAAGGAGGGAATGTGGAAAAGTAAATTTTGCCATGTTGTATGTGCCTACGTGTTCCCCATCTTATGTTATATGTGCATGATCGATATGCATGTATTCCCCTCTGATCGATTAAAGACGCAATTACAGTTGTGTCCATCTCTAGTATGTCAGTTTCCAGTCTTCTTGAAAGCAACGAATATTAGGCCTATGTAAAGCTACGTTGCCACATTTCACAGTGTGCACGTTAATTCATTGAATTGTCCCCGTTTCTAGGCCTCAAAAAGGCCCGGACTCCGATTCAGCTCCTGTCTTCTGAACCCTCTCCGAGGAGCGATACAGCCCCCACCTGTATCCCTGACCCTTAGCTTACTTCCTGCCTCGCAGTGCCCGGCCCGGCCTGGCTCTGCCTCCCAGTCTGCCAAGAGTATGTTATGTTTCTAGTTATCAGTCCAGCCCTCCTTCTCTGCATTCCTGAGCTACTGAATCGCATCAATAGTTTCCGTCATGGTCTAGCCTTTATGTCTCCATGTAAGAGAAATACTGTATTAATATTCATAGAATATTCCTAACACACGCAATACATGTAGAATTATGCATGCACCAGTCTTAGAGTCTATTAGCCTTTGCCCTGATAACTTTTGCATTCTATCAACATGTACTCTAAACACCAGATACCAGATAGGCCCTGGGTACATGTCGCTCTGACACTCCAGACTTTAGTCTCCTCTTCTAGCGCAGAAGTCATAGCCCCCAGTTCTCCCTGGTAACACGTCATTGCCCGTTTGCGCGCACCACTAGGTTAGAGGTCCCAGCTGCTCAGGTAGCCCCCTCCACGTTTCCGCCCCGTTTATGACATATTCTGTTACGTTTACATCACATGTCTATGTATACGCCCTGTACACGCCTTCTTGTTACATCATTTTGCCCTTATCTTTCGCGACTGCTACGAGTCACGCCTACTGTATTGAATGCTATTGTAAATGAAATGTATATATATCATGTACTGTTAATATGATACAGCGATCCTGCCATTTTCCCCGGCCCCCGGCAGCTGCCATCCTATTCCCATGCAGGCTGTCCTGTTCCTGTCCTTTATGCCTTATTAAAGCCTGTAGACTCAAGATACCTCGAATCCTGACTCTTATTTATTGAGCTATCTGTTTATATGAGTATCCTGAAAAATAGAACCGGTAATTATTTATTTACCACAGGCAGACCAGTGTGTACATGTCTTCTCCCTCTAGAACTGGTGGGGGGTAGGATTCCAAAGTGTTCGACACCAAACACAACATGTTTCCATGCAGCCATCCCAAAGTTAGCATTTACTGTGAGGTTATAATACACTTAAGAGTATATGGTCTGGCTAGATCACAGAACAGCCTCAGAGAATAGGCTCCAAAAGCTGCAGAGGGGCTCAGCTCATGCATGGGCACCCTCTCACACAAAACCAAGCACTCTGCCTTCAGGATTGATAAGGCCTGCCATAGGAGTGACTGATAGGCTTATATTTGTCAGTGATATAAGGTAGATATAGGTAACCTATATCTTAGTAAGGGGTGCATGCACCACCTTACCCAGGCTGCAGTAGCAGTCCTGTGGTGCCATTTCGGAAGGCACCACAGGGGGTGTAATAATACATTCTTCAGCCCCTGGTAGGCCTCTGGGGTACCTATGCCCTTAGTACCTAAGGTACCATATACTAGGGACTCACAAGGGTAACCGAGTAACCAATCTCTCTGGAGTGTACCTAATGTACATGTAATCAATTTAGAGAGGAAGCAGCTAGGCTGGGATCCTGGATAGCAGGGCCCCAGCCAGACTAAAGTAAAAAAAAACAGTGAAACACCAGCAAAAAGTGGAGGTAACCATAGTAAGCAGATCCTACTCTCCTACACCAAGTCCTTCTTGTGGCTCTGGTTTGAGCACAGACCATCTAGTATCCCGAGCTGTTAAGCATGATCATCGATTCCCCCAGTCATACGGTCTTTTCAAGAGGATCTTCTGTTACAGCAACAGGGGAGGGTTCTGCACCCAAAACTGCACCCCCTCAACCATCATGCATGGTGATTGAGCGGCGACAGTTGATTGCTTTCAAACTTCCTCCCAAAGTCTGTAATGTTATTCTTGCAGCCAGGTGTCCCTCCACCAAGTTGGCATAAACTTCTGTTGGGACAAGTTTATGTGTTGCTGTGCTTCCCACAACATTGACCCCTTTTTTGCACCTTTATCAGAAGCCCTCTTGTTTGCATTGTCTTTGGCCCAGCAGGGCTATGCTCAGGGCACAGTTCAGTGTTAACTTTATGCAGACTCTACATTCTTGCGATGGCAGGACCAACATCCACATCTCCGGCCCCTGATGTGTCAGTGTCACACAGTGCTGCAGACCAAACACCACCACCCACATGTGAGGCACTTGAAACGTCAGAGGACGAAGATGAGACTGAATCTGCCTTAGTGGTAAGAAGGAAGCAGTAGCACTCATCTCCGCCATATAGCATGTTTCTGCTTGGCTCTGCCCTCTGCATCATACCCTCGAATAGCACCTTCCACCGTCCCCCGATACACTCTGCAACACTAAACTTGGACCTTGACATGGACTGCCATATTTTGTTTGTTTAACAATGACACAACAATCAGCCTGCGGACTGGACTCTTCCCCTGCCAGGTAACTTGCCAATCTCTAAAGGACTCTGGCTGGACCTCCATGGCCAACATTGTAAAATGTTGTCTGCATGGCCCAGAACTAAGACATCTTTAATACTCCACCGAACGTGAACAATACACACTAATACACACAGACGTGTCATGTCTATGATCAATCGAGTATGAAAGCATGGATGAATGTAGGGGCAGTGATTCCCCCTTATGTACATGTTGCTCATGTGGAGGGACTTGAGTCACAGGGTGCATCCCTGCATCATGGTGGTACATAAAGAAGCACATAAGGTAGTGGTGGTTAAACTGTCGCACTTCAAGGCAAAATTGTCAGATACAGGTACATTCGGATACTATGTCACATAGGTGTAACTATACACCAAAAGTCTAGTAGCTGCCACTCGGGGTAAGATACCCCACTACCTAGAATATCGATAAACACAAGACACACAGTGAATTGTACAAAGTATACACAAAGCTAATACCCCGGCACTCTAATCATTCATATGTACAATTTTACAAATGGGTCTTTAGAGCTCAGACAACACCATGATGATGAGTGAATATTTCTATCACAGGAATCATGTACAAAAACAGATTGTGTTCATTTGTTACAAATGTTTATTCGCTAATAAATATCAAAAGAAAATATTTCTTTCTCCATACCACCACAACCAAAGTTTTAACATTCACAAATGATGATTTCTGTGATGTATTCAAAGTTCCAATTCTTTGTCTAGTAGAATCAGAAACAGCCAACGCGCGTTTCGTCACCACCGTGACTTCCCCAAGGCTTAGATTGTGTTGTCACAGAGACCTGATACCATTTTCTTTGGCTTCGATATCCCCAAAGGTACGAGGAGTTCCTGGTCCTGGCTCGCAACTCGATAAATGCGGATTGTGACGACTGCTATCGGTCCCCACCTCTCCTGTGCAACACACAACATGCAACGATCATCTTGCACACGATGTCTGGGCTGTACAGGAGCCTTCCACCTGTGATGTTCACGCACCTGAAATGTGACTTCAAAATGCCAAATGTGCGTTCCACGATGCCCCTGGTGCTTTTGTGGGCCGCATTGTACTGTCTCTGGGCCTGTGTGTTCGGGGCTCGGAGGGGTGTCATCATCCAAGTTCAGAGTGCACATCCTTGATCACCTGTGACAGTGCAGAGACCCATGAGTCAATAGTTGTTCTGCATGATGTGTTGGCATTCCCACTGGTACACTGGTGTGTGATGTGTGACTTAGTGATTCCTGTTTGACATGTACTGCTTGTAGCAAATGAGCGGCATCAATGTGTTTTAAGTAGCGACCCTGCTGCTCCTCCCTCCCCTGAGCCTATTTACTAGTGTGCGCAGCGCTGGTGCATCACTTGCACTCCTACGGCACACCATTGTCATGCCTGTCTGCGCATGTCCACAAGCCTGACAATGACACTGTGATGTTGTGCGCTGAAGGTGGGCGGCCACGTGTGTGTAGGCCTATGGTAAGGACAAGGCAGACACAGATGTAGAGTTCATGTCTGGCTGAACTCACGATGCGGTTGAGGGTGGACCTTTGGCTTATGCTGCGGTAATAGCGACACACACAATAGTTGGCATGCATGATCCCGGACCCCGAGTGGGCTTGAGCTCCCTCATTTACATCTTCAGCTTAGCCAGCACTCCGGGGGCATGTTACATTGCAACATTGCGGGATGGGTGGCGCCGACACTACAAGAGAGACACACGCATTAGTTACTCTCTTGACAAGGCCAAAACTTAACCACGCCCAGAGCCCAGGGTTGATGAACCACACCCCTACGCTGGACTGTCGTACACCAGTCCACTCCGCTTATGCTTACCTTACAGAGGGGTAGGTCGCAGCTACATGGCCCTGGTCTACCCCACTGCCTGAGGTGATAGTTACGTCCGCTGTACACAGCACAATGTAATTGGGTAGGGCCCGGGGCTCTCATGCATACATATTGACTCTACGGACACACTTGGATAGTTTATGGGACTGGCTACAAGGTACATGCGCCCGGCCCCTTTTATTGCCAGGTTCACATGTCCATTGACGCTTGTGCTGGATGGGTGTGGGGTGAGTGTAAGCCAACCCTACGGGGGTGGTTGTTGCTGGCAACAACTACAACAGTGATCAGACAATCTGAAGTTCAAAGTTCAAACAGCAAGGGTCCATGACTGCACAGAGTTAGTGGCCTCGGTTGCACTGCGGACAGCACGGGCACACCGCCACAGGACGGTGACTTGCCGTGCACTGAGGTAGGGCCACCAGTACTGAGCTGGTACTCGTCGATTCGAAGGTTAATGTCGCGGAGGGTTTCAGGGGACAGTGGAAGGTGTTCATCCAGAGCATGATGCAGAGGGCAGAACCAAAAGGAAACAAGCAATATGGAGGAGATGAATGCTGCAGACTAATTTTTCCCTCCAAGTCAGTATCAGCTACATGGCCATATACTCAGACGCCACCAAAGGTCAACCAGTTAGTGTCCATGAATGTCGGGGGACAGACTTAGGGGCATCGGAGCTGAAAGGGTATGCAGTCTGCGATGAGGCCTGTACAATGATATAAACTCTGCCATAAATAAATCAAGACTCAGTTCCAAATGTATGACCTACTCGACCGCAGTGTAGCCCGGAGGCAGAGGACACAGGTGCCCACAGCCACGTGTCGTTGGCTTGCGATGCACAAAGTTAGTGGCACCAGAGCTGAAAAGGGGTGCAGTCTGCGATGAGGCATGTACAATGATATAAACTGTGCCATAAAAAAGTCAAGACTCAGTTCCAAATGTGTGACCTACTCGAAAGCAGTATAGGCCGGAGGCAGCTGAAAGCAGGGGCCCACAGTCCCATGTTGTTGGCTTGCGATGCACAGAGTTAGTGACACCAAAGTTGGTAGTGTTCGATCACCTCCGTAACAATGATCCTTTTTCCCTCCAGACTGAACCATGTCTTCTTCTTACTCCTCTCCTTGTGTAAAATTAGAATTATATTAACTCTATCATTGAGAAATCAAGAATCCGTTCCAAATGTGTGACGTACTTGACCCCTGTGTAGGCCGAATGCAGTAGTGAGCAAGGGACCACAGACACGTGGGGTTGGAATGCTATGCACAGAGTTGGTGGCACCACATCGAAGGGAATACAGTAATATAAAATGTCCCAATAACATATAAACTCGCCCATCAGGATATTAAGACTCCAAATGTGTGACCTACTAGACCGCAGTGTAGGCCGGAGGCAGCAGTGGGGTATGTCATCAAGTAAGGAGTGCTGGGGGCCTGTGTTGCGGAGGCCAGCGATGGTCTGAGGAGGCTGCCAAGGTCGCCGGCATCGGGCTTGGAGCTTGCACCGGAACCTGGTGGGCCCTCTTTGACACATGCCGATGTAACATGTTACTTATGAACGCCTTTTTGTGCATTGAAGTACAGTAATTTAACATGTTACTTATGAACGCCTTTTTGTGCATTGAAGTACAGTAATTTTTGCCCAGCCTTGCACCTATAGGAGTGGTTGTGGGATATTTACATTTAGAACAGTAAATTGGTATGTAGATTCACGTTTTCATTTTTATTCTTTCTGCACATGTAATTTCGAGCACAGTTTTTGGGATTCGTTTTTATGTTGAGTTTATTAAATTTAATATTGAACGTTGCCGCGAGTGTCACGCAGATCTGATTGGCCAGTCCCCCGATCACGTGGTCGGAAGACGGGCCAATCCGAACATGTGTTACATTAGATGGATAGACCTTTCAACAGTAAAACAGCATGATAGGCGGCCATGCGCGACTGTCGAATTTACGCCAAGTAAATGGAGTAAGGCTGAAGGAGACGCCTCGCGTCTTATCAGTAAGTTTGTATAACATAGTAAATGGCATGTTTGAAACCGCGCGCTTTGATATTATGTTAAGAGTGGATGCTCATTACATATTTTATTCTTTTTAGGACCATTGACATTGTTCCATAGATATTTACGAATTCACGTGAGTGCCGAAGGGCAATGTTTTGTTATTGTGATCACTGCACGCATGCACACTATATTTGTAACCGGCATTAACATATCATGTAATGCAATGTATAGATTATACATGCCCGAATATTGACAGCGTTTTTTTTATACCTTGTTTCAGCTGGTAGTCCCTGATGAAGGGCCGTTAAGCCCGAAATGCATTGGACAAATGGATTTTTCTGATATGAAATGAATACCAAGAATGTTAAGAGGATGTGGAATGAACTTTTGAAGAATTTATTAAGTAAAATAAGTTCAGCGGAAAGTTGAACCTTTGGTTTGTGGATCATTTGAGGAGGAATTCTGGTAATTCCAGAAGAATTTTTAAGTTGTGCGTCAGGGGATGCTTACACTGTCTGGTGGTGAGCACGACATGAACGTGTCTAGTAGGTGGACATGTTCTTTCGCATGTTGTCTGTGAGTTTGTAACAGGTGCATTCCCAGAGTTCTGAGTTGCATGATTGTGGAGTTTAGTTGTGTGGGGTGTTCACTTGGTACTTACCAACGAGCAAGGCATTGTCTTGGTGCCATCCTGGAAGTGCTGGTTGACTGTCGGAAGATGTAGGAATCATGCACACTGCCTGGGTAGTTGGCGACGACATTGTTGAAGAGTCCCCGGTGGTCCACTATTGCCTGCACATTAATGGAATGTGCGTGATTTCTGTTGCGGTAATTGTGTGCAGTTCCGGCAGGGGGCACAAGTAGGACATGTGTGTAGTCAATTGCCCCCAGCACGTGCAGGAAGCCAGCTATGGTGTAGAAGCCTTGCTTGGTCTCCAGATTTTCCTGCACAGTTGTGGGGGAAGTGAAGGTGCTGGGGTACCAAGCTGATGATGGCATTCAAGGCAGGTGCGATGAACTTTGATAGGGCTGGCTGTGAGACTCCTCTGACTCTGGAAGTTGTTGGTTGGAAGGTACCAGAGGCCATCAGATGCAGCACAGCCAGCAGCTTTGTCTGCGGAGGGAGGTTGGTTGTCCGCTGTGTTGGTACCATCAGCCTGTGGGCAATGATGGTCAGGATGCGGAGGGAGGTTGGTTGTCCTTTTGAGCCTGTAGTAGGCAATGACATCCTCTGGTGTTAGGTCAGTGAGGCTGGTGCGTTTTCTGAAGGCCTGCTGTCTTTATCTGCGCTGCCTCTGTGGTAGTCCGGGGGGGGGGGTGGCGATAGGGTCCGGGGGGGTGGCGGGCTTGGGGGTGGTGGGGTGTGTGGCCCTCTTGGGGCTCTGAGCTGCATGATCAGTAGCTCTATGGCATCTGTTCTTCAGGTGTGGCTCTGGGCTAGGCTCCCTTTTATGGTGCAAGTTGTCGTCCGACTTTACACCAGGTAAGAGCAGGTGTTAAATCCCTGCTGCTAACGCGCATTATCGCATGTTTTGTGAACTTTTCGCCGATCTGGCTGGTCGTTGAGAATGTTGCAAAGTGGTGTTGTTGTGGCTTTTTTCACGGGAACCCATACTTTGTATATCATTAGCGTTAGTTGCCGGGGTCATCTGTGACGATGTTTTTGTGGCTGCTATCGCAGGAAAACTGGTGATATCGGCTGTTAGCACCAGCTTGTGAAATTTATCTCCACTTTGGCTGCGATAAAGTGCCGATAACTCAGCGATAAGTCCTTGAATATGCCCCCAGGTAAATTGATACGCCACTTTGGCGGTTCATAACTCGTGTAACTGCTTTCAGCAGTTCAACTGAATTACTTTCTCCCTTTTCCATAGTTTTCTTCTGGAAGGTGACTGCAGCTCGGAGGAGGTCCATTAAAATTGTTGACTGGACCCCCAAGTGCCACGTGTGATTTCTCCTTTCTTGGTGAGTGCTTATTTTGGCACATTCTTGGCTCTTTAACAGAGGTGTTTTTGGGTGCATATATGTGACTGTGTCTTCTTTGTAGGGACCTTAGATAATTCAGTTGAAGATTGGTTCCCTTTCTTGATGGATTCCAGTTTTTTACAGCGGCGTTGACTCTGAGCCTGCCGAGTTGTTTTTCTCCCGGTTTTGCGTGTGCTGCGCCATTTTCGATCTTGCTGCGTGATCGCGCGAGAGTTTTTCGAACGCAATTACGTTATCGCGGCTTGCCATCTTGCACAGCGAGAGTTTGACAACGCGAGTATATCATAAAGGCCCGTGATCACGCATTGCGGGAGTAAACAATGCCGAACACGTAGAAGCTGCGCGCAGCTGACTTCCGGCGGGAGATTTGAACAGCTCGCGTTCCCGAAATTGCAAAAATTGCAATTCTGCACAAGAAATCCACCGCAGGAAGCCTAAACCTTGTGAAAATGATGATTTTGATCAGAATAACTCCTCAGATTGACATTTGGCTGCACTTTTGGTGCAGGAGTCCATTTTTATGGGGTGGGGTGGGAGGAAGGAAGTGCCCCAGAGTCTCCAACTTCCTGTTCCTGTCCAGCAGGCTCCTCCCAGTGCTTTGTCCATGTCCCGGTCGCTTTTCATTTGGCTGTGGACCTGGAAGGATTACTTTTTGTGGCTGCTGCTGGATATTTGTATTTGAGGACTTTTTGGACTTTGGAGTTTGGATCACTTTTGAACTTGAGATTTTACAAGTAAGTTGGTGTTGTTTGTTTGGGGCATTGCAGTTTAGGCAACTCCAGTTGTAAAACCTTTTTCACAACTTTAACAAAATATATATTGTGGTGGGTAGCTAGCCACAGTATCCAGTAGGCCCAGGGTTAGACATGGGTGCATGATACAACTGTTTCTGTGATTTTTTTAACTTGATTCTCATTTATGTCATGGAATTTTAGCTCACTGTTATATGTTGTTGTTTTTTTTTTAAATTTTGGGGTGCCTGTAAAGTCTCACTAGCCAGTAGGCCCAGGGGTACTCAGTGGTGCATGGACCAAGTCTTTCTGTGGGGTGTCTTGAATGTAAACATCATTGAGGGCATGGATGGCATTTGATTGTGGTGATTTGTATGTGTTTTTCGATTTTTTTGGGGTGTTGTTGGGGCCTGGCCATGTGGGTGGGGGCCATTTTGAGGGCTGGTACAGGCAGGGCCTGGCCATGTGGTGGGGGTCAAGGGGCCATTTTGAAGGCATGCAGTGGGCTCAGGCCTGCACCCATTTTGCCTTGCTGTCATCCATTATGCCCAGGGGTACTCAGTGGTGCATGGACCAAGTCTTTCTGTGGGGTGTCTTGAATGTAAACATCATTGAGGGCATGGATGGCATTGAATTGTGGTGATTTTTATGTGTTTTTCGATTTTTTGGGGTGTTGTTGGGGCCTGGCCATGTCATGTGGGTGAGGGTCATTTTGAGCCCTGGTACAGGCAGGGCCTGGCCATGTGGTGGGGGCCAAGGGGGCATTTTGAAGGCAGGCAGTGTGCTCAGGCCTGCACCCATTTTGCCTTGCTTTCATCCATTATGCCCAGGGGTACTCAGTGGTGCATGGACCAAGTCTTTCTGTGGGGTGTCTTGAATGTAAACATCATTGTGGGCATGAATGGCATTGGATTGGTGTGATTTTTGTGTGTTTTTTGACTTTTTTTGGGGTGTTTAACTGATGTTCCTCTGGCTTCCATTGCTTTTAGGTGCACAAGAGAACCACCAGTGCCAGGAAGAAGTCCTGCAGCGGTGTGTGCTGCACAACGTCACGTGACGTCACGTGTGGCCACAGACCAGACAACTCTGCAACTGCGGCCTGCTGTTCTGACATCTGAAGAAGATGGGCCCAAAGAAAGGTGGCCGTAGCGCCTCAGCGAAGAAAGTTGCCAGTGCCACTTCCAGTAAGAAGGAGCAGAAGAAGCAAGTGGCACCACCTACCAAGGAGACTGGTGTGCCCACCGACACCTTTTTTGGGAAAAAAAACTACCCCTGCAGCAGCATCGGTGTCCGCCGAGGACCAAGCTGGAAGCAGCACCTCCGCTTCATTGGGCTCAGTGTCACCACGCAAAGTTAGGCCCAAGCCCATGAGTGCCGCAAAGGCAGCCACTTTGGTTGTTCAATCACCATCGACCAGTGATGTTGGCTCATCACAAGAAAGTACCATCCACTCAACGCCGGGTGTAACTCAGCTGGCGAGTGTTCAACAACCACAGCCGCAACGACAACCACAAGTGCAACTAGTACAAGCGCAAGTACATGGGCAAGGAGAGGCGCAAGTAGATGGGCAAGGAGAGGCGCAAGTAGATGGGCAAGGAGAGGCGCAAGTAGATGGGCAAGGAGAGGCGCAAGTAGATGGGCAAGGAGAGGCGCAAGGAGAGGCGCAAGTAGATGGGCAAGGAGAAGCGCAAGTAGATGGGCAAGGAGAGGCGCAAGTAGATGGGCAAGGAGAGGCGCAAGGAGAGGCGCAAGTAGATGGGCAAGGAGAAGCGCAAGTAGATGGGCAAGGAGAGGCGCAAGTAGATGGGCAAGGAGAGGCGCAAGTACATGGGCAAGGAGAGCCGATAGTAAATGGGCAAGGAGAGGCGCAAGTACATGCACAAGGAGAGGCGCAAGTAGAGGTGCATGGAGAGGTGCAACTAGAGGTTCATGGAGCGGCACAACTGCCTACAACGCTTGTTCCTCCAGAAGTAGGGGCACATCAGGAAATTGATATTCAAGTGGCGGTATCATCCGAGGAAGCCACTCCTCCTGAGGATGATCCATTGTCTTCCAGATCCCCAGCAAGAAAAAGGTCAAGGAGGGGTGCTACTACTACAAGTTCTTCTTCAAGTCCCCTTCATTCTGATTACCTTGATCGTGATTGGAACCCAGCAATGCAGTCTCACAGTGAGGCACGCCATGAGCCGACAAAGGTAGCTAAGCCTAAAAGGAAGGTTCCCGCAAGGCTTCGACTTATGGTTGATGACAATGAACAAGAAGTGGTGTCTTCTGCTGCGGATGAACAGTCTGACGATGACCCAGTCATCACAGACGTCACTCCAGCCACAGCTGGCATGCAGCAGACAAGCATTTTCACCCTATCCCGAATGAATGCTGAGTGGGATGTGGGCAGTGTGGCACTGGTACCACCACCAACGCAGTTAACTACAACACCAAAACGACCTACAGCTTCCATATTATCTCGTCAGAAGGGCCGGCAGGGACCTCCATCCAGCTCGACCTCCATTACCTCAAGTAGCGGTGCTGTAAGTGAACAACAGAAACAAATTCAGCCACGCCCATCCTCCACTTCATCTGGCATTGAAAGTCAAAGTAGCACCTCCACCACCAGCAGACATCTCCAGTCCCAAGTTTGGGACTTCTTAACTGTTAGCAAAAAGGCGGAAAACATGGTTGTTTGTTCGATTTGTAAAGTATCAGTTAGTCGGGGTAAGCTTGGTACCAACTATGGTAACGGAGGCCAGAGGTCATCTAAAAAAAATACCACCCTATCCAGTGGTATGAGCACCTAAGTAAGATCCAGGAAGTCCAAAGTAGAACTGATCCAAATGTATCCATTGACATTGCATCTTATGCTGACAAGGGGCTGATTGTGCAGGAGGGAAGTCAAGAACCGACCAACATTTTTTCTGGTACACCCAGTACCCCTGGCAGCAGCACTGCAGTGGTAGCGCCCACACCCTCTACCCCTGCAACATGTATGAGGCACACTAAGAGTCTGGGACAGACACCAATGCAAAAAACTAAATCAATGAGCCGAACTGGTTTGAAGTCTGCATCATCATTATCATCACGTAAAATGGTCCAGCCCACCATTAGCAGCGTGTTTTGGTCAGATGCGCCATTTGAACGCTACCACCCAACGTACGTCTGTATAACGCAAAGCTGGCTAAAATGCTAGCGCTGGACCTTCTCCCTTTCTCTTTCGTGGAAGGGGTGGGTTTTCGTGAATTTGTGGCAACAGTCTGCCCTAAATGGAAGGTTCCTAGCTGGTCCTATTTTGCCAGGGTTGCTGTTCCAGCACTACATCAAGATGTGCTGGAGGTGATTGGCGCAGCTATTCTGAAGAGTGCTGTTCACACTATCCACATGACAACAGACATGTGGGCCAGTTGCCAAGTCCTTGATTACATGTGCATCGCTGCACACTGGGTCTCTTTTGCAGGGGTCGAACAACAGTTACAAGCAGGTGTTGACACGGAAGAAGTTTTTCAAGCTACTCGCAAACATGCAACAGTAGGCATGTTTGCCATGGAGAAATCTCACACTGCACCTAACCTTTTGGAGGAGTTTGATAGGAAGGTCTCTGAATGGCGGCATCCAAGGAATCGTATAGTTGGTTATGTTTCCACGGATAATGGCAGTAATATAGTTAAGGCCATGCAGCAAGGTGGCTATTTCAGAGTGCCGTGTTTGGCGCACAGTATTAACATCGTGGTGCAAGATTTCTTGAATAATGAAAACACAGTCAACAAGTTACTGACCACCTGCCGAAGAATCTGCACACATTTCAGCCATTCTTTTAAGGCCCGGAAGGAGCTGAGGACCATTCAACATGAACGTAGACTGCCAGTCAAAGGACTCATCCAGGAGGTAGCAACACGTTGGAACTCAACCTTTTACATGCTTGAGCGTCTGTCTGAGCGGTGGGAGGTAATAAATTAGTATGTCTATAAACTGGGTTCTACTCACAAAGAGATGAGGCTAGAGTTGGAGGAATGGAAGCTAATTGCAAGCCTGACAGTCATGCTTCGTCCTTTTGAGCTCTTCACGCGTGAAGTCAGCAGGGAAGACTGTTCTTTGAGCAAACCTATCCCATTATTGCGCATGCTAGAGCACCAACTGAAGGACGTGTCTTCAACGTTCAGAGATGATGGTGAAAAGCGAGAAGCATATGATTTGGCGGAGAAGTTATTAAGGCGCCTACTTCGCAATGAAAGGCTTACAAACATACATACAGAACATTACATTTGTGCCACTATTCTGGATCCACGGTACAAAAAGGCAGTGGCTAGGAAAGCCTTCATTCCTTTTGATGAAGCAGATGTTTCAAAGTACAAACATTGGCTAGCTGTGTCAGCCACTCAGTTCGAAAAAGAGCAGCAGAACCTTCAAGGAGGCAGCACAAGTACAACTGAATCAGCAGGCCATCCGGTGTCAAGTTCCACTTCTCAATCCATGGCCGAAGGAAGTCACTTTCCCTCACAGCCGTTAACGACACCAGCAACCGTATCATCATCCTCACCTGCACCAGGCCGCCCAAAAATATTGTCGGAAGGGGATTGGTTAACTCATCACGGGTTTGCTCGGTCCACTGCTGCAAAGTTCGCAGATGTTACGCAAAGTGGATCTACCCTGGAGAACCTTGAGTTGGTGGTGCAGGCCTATCTGGATGACCCAACAGAGGCCTGTCATAATGAGAACCCATTGGTATATTGATATAGGAAAAGCTCTGTATGGCGACTGATCACCAACCTGGCTCTAAATTATTTGTCTTGCCCACTCGCAAGCGTGTCTTCTGAACGTATTGTCAGTACTGTTGGTGCCATTGTTACTTCAAAAAGGACCCGCCTTTTGCCCAAAAATGTGGAGAGGTTAACAATCAAGATGAATCAGCACTTCATACCACCCAATTACAAAATATGTGAATGCATTCAGGAAGAAGAGGACACCGACTTAGGTGACGCCAACGGAAGTTCTTCTCTGTCACCAGACCTACTGCCGTCTCAATTCATAGACTGTGAGGACGAGCTCTACTTCCCTGACACAGAGGCCTGAAAATTACTTCCTTTTTTTCCATACTTATTCACTTTTATTCCTATGTGTCTTTTTTTTTTTTTTTACTTTTACCACAACAAAACTCCAATCACCTAATCACAACAAGTCCATCATCAGCACTGTCTTCATCTTATTTTCCTTATTGATTTGAAGGTGCCGCAGTCTGCGTTCCTGATGTCCACAAGTTCACAACTCAATCATGCTCCTCTATCCTCCTCCTCCTCCAGACTCCCCCTATCCATTTCCCTCAAGGCAGATGGATGGATTATGGAGAAGAAATAAACTTTGCCTTCGTAGACGAGTCCCCTCAAGTGGGACTGAAATCACTGACAGACTACATGCTTGCTGATTGTTGACAGACTTACTTCTGAAATTTACAGGAGAGGCTGCCCTGTGGGCCCTCACTTTCCGAAGAAGATGCGGACAAAAAGTAGAACAGGTAATGAATAATGAGAAGATGGCATGCAGTGGACAGCAATGGCTGTCTGTCTCTGTTGAAACCAATTGCTGTTTGTTTTTTGTTAACAGCGCAATTTGCCATGTTTTGAATATACCAGTATTGCAGGTTTTGGGGGTTTCTTTGGGGGTGTTCTAGATTTGCGGTGCTGGGTCGGGGGGTCTGGGACCACTGCTGGCACAGTCTAATTTTGATTGCATTTGTTTTTCAGGAAATCCATGGTGGAAAAGGGGAGTTATGGCCTAGCTGCAGAGCGCGCTTGGAGTGATTTTGGAATGAGGCCTAAATATTTCTAAGTGTGAGTTTTTCCGGTTTTGCTTTTTGCCTGTTTGGGGGTCTTCTACTTTTTTTCGCCTGGGTTGACGGGTCTGGGGGCATTGCTGGGAAGGTCTAATACCGGATAAAAGTGGTTTGGAGAAAATCGGAGGTGAAAAAGATTTTGTGTTTTTGCTCACTTGCTTGTCTTTGGGGTGCTGTTTGGGGGGCTTCTAGGTTTTTGTGGGTGGGGTTTGGGGTCTGGGAGCACTGCTGGCACAGTCTGTTGATTGCATTTGTTTTTCAGGCAATCCATGGTGGAAAAGGGGAGTTAGGGCCTAGCTACACAGCGCATTTGGACTGAATTCCAGGTAGGCCTGAAATTTGTTAAGTCTCACTTTTTAGGGTTTTGCTTTTTGGCTGTTTGGGGGTGTTAAACTTGTTTCCGCCTGGGTTGACGGGTCTGGGGGCATTGCTAGGAAGGTCTAATACCGGATAAAAGTGTTTTGGATAAAATACATGGTGAAAAAGTTTTTCACTTTTCAGAGTTTTCTTTCGCTCACTTTCGTGTTTTTGGGGGCCTGCTTGGGGGTGTTCCTGGTGTTTGGGGGGGAGGGGTTGGGGGGTCTTGGAGTAACGCTGGGTATGGGTAGTTTTGATTGCATGTGGTTTGAAGAAAATCCATGGTGGCAAAGGGGAGTTCGGGCCTAGCTGCAGAGCGCGCACGGAGTGATTTTGGAATGAGGCCAAAATATTTCTAAGTGCCCGTTTTTGTATTTTTGCTTTTTGCCTGTTTGGGGGTCTTCTACTTTTTTGCGGGTGGGTTGGCGGGTCTTGGGGCATTGCTGGGAAGGTCTAATATCGGAATCAAGTGGTTTGGACAAAATCCATGGTGAAATTCTATTTCCGTTTTTGCTCACTTGCCTGTTTTGGGGGCTGTTTGGGGGTTCATGGTGTTTGGGGTGGGTTTTGGGGTCTGGGAGCACTGCTGGCACAGTCTAATTTTGATTGCATGTATTTTTCAGGAAATCCATGGTGGAAAAGTGGAGTTATGACCTAGCTGCACAGCGCGTTTGGACAGAATTGAAAGAAGGCCGAAAATATTCTAAGCATGAGATTTTCCATTTTTCCTTTTTGCCTGTTTGGGGGTGTTCTGCTTTTTTGCGGGTGGGTTGGCGGGTCTTGGGGCATTGCTGGGAAGGTCTAATACCGGATAAAAGTGGGTTGGAGAAAATCCATGGTGAAAAGCGTTTTGGCACATTTTTTTAACTTAGGGCTTGTTAGGGTTAGCAGCAGTTTTGCATGTGTTTGGGGGTGTTCTAGATTTTTGCAACTGGGTTCTGGGGTCTTAGAGCACTTGTGGGAATGTGTAATTTTGGTTGCAAGTGGTTTGAAGAAAATCCATGGTGGGAAAGGGGGGATTTGGCCTAGTTAAAGAAAGCATTTGGCACTATTCTTAACTTAGGGCTCGTTAGGGTTAGCAGTATTGTATTGCATGTGTTTGGGGGTGTTCTAGATTTTTACGACTGGGTGGGGTCTTGGAACACTTGTTGGAATGTCTAATTTTGATTGCAAGTAGTTTGAAGAAAATCCATGGTGGGAAAGGGGGCATACTTTCTGAGTGCGTTTTGGCACGATTTGAAATTAGGCCTCTGCGAGGTAGCAGCAGTATTCTGCACGTTTTTGGGAGGGTAATGTGGGGTGTTCTAGATTTTGGGGATTTTCATCTCTGAAAGTGAAAGTATAATTTTTGCACTACACAGCGTGCCTTATATATTTTTTTCTCCTAGGTGTATTTATCACTTACTGTTGTGTTTTTCCATCATCAATTACAGGCAGGCTTTTACCCTGTGCCATCGATGTACTACTCAGGTTTACAATTAGCGATCCGCAAATCCGCATCAGGCAGGCAGTGGACAGTGTGTCTGGTCACCAAGATTGATCGACTGAGCATCCGATGGAATGAAGGAGTACTGTGAATAAGAGGAATGGCTGGATGCATCAACTTCACAAATTCAACGGGACAACTACAAAAAACAGTAACAGTATCCAAAATTCTCCTTATCTTTTAAATTATATTCTTGTGAACTTGAACTTACTTCTACGAGTGTGACTCTGTGCGTTTGTTTGATCTCTGCTTCAAATTCATCCCTCCAGCTATTTGAAACGCCTTTGCTATGTTTAACACTAATTTAATGTTCTAAGTGTTTATTCTCTCTGTGGGCAGAGAGGCAAGTGAAATTGCGTAATGACTGCAGCGCTGTTCTGTCAACTTGTTTCTTCGTAGTTACTAGTAAGTTGCAGTAAGTAGTAGTACTACTTTTCAGTAACCTAACCATCCATTTAGTAAACAAC
Source organism: Lissotriton helveticus (assembly GCF_964261635.1). NCBI lineage: Eukaryota > Metazoa > Chordata > Amphibia > Caudata > Salamandridae > Lissotriton > Lissotriton helveticus. The sequence goes on from NC_136067.1 coordinate 599,512,055, forward strand.
TTCTGGCATGCAGTAGTGCACTTCCTTTATGTCCCTTTAAAGATTTATCAATATCTTCAAATCCAAAGATTTGTTTCTCTTCATTTGTTGTTTGACTGTCCATGCTGTGTTTTTTTTCCTCTCTACCAAACTTTCCCAAAAACCCCCATTCCCATCTAATTTTCAAACCCTAACCCTCTTCCCCTGGGCTGTGTGGTATTTCATTGAGGTGTGACTGACAACAACAATAAATTCCACACACTTGCTGGGGAGGATTAGGTCAAAGCAACCAGAAGTTCATGTGCGCCATCGTGGATTGATAAGAACATCCTCCTCCTACATGACGTGAACAATCAAATGCTTAATGCTTACCTTACGTTGGCACAGCTTAGGCTACAATTTAGGGCACTGTTCTGTACCGTACTATCTATTGTACTGTTTCTAATGCTACGCTCAGGCCACTCAATGTTTAATTTCCTCTTTTTTTCATATGGTGATACTGCCAGTGTGTATCACTACTGCTACCAGCACAACAATGATATTGCATCCGTCGAGGATTCAAGTCAACAACCAACCTTAATCACCATTTGCAATGCAGCCAGCCCTGGGGCTACCCCGATTCTCAAACACAAATCACAGGTAAGATAAGCATATTGGAGAGGTAGTAGAATAATGGTCTAGGAGGACTAAGTTGGGAGGAGAGCAGAGACTGACAGTACTACTAGTAAAGTACAGTAGTAGGGCTACTAAATTTACTAACTCGGTTACTTGCATTTTGGTACATTTCAGGACTAGATGTTTCATTCATGCTGGTAAGTTTGAAGAAAACAAACGTCCAGTAACCACCACCAACCCCCACACAAAATAATATATGAACGCGTATACTGTGTTTTTGTAAGAAAAATAATTAAGAAATATATATTTGTGTTTTCAGCACAACAATAAAATAAATTACCCGAACTCACCCCCCCTCCCTAACCCAACCAATGTCAAAAAGTCCAAAAGTCCCCTTTCCCAAACACCCAATTCCTCCCCCCCCCCCCCCCCCCCCCCCCAACAGTCTTTAAAAAAGGGGCAAGGGACAGTCACTTCCTCCGGTGGCGTAGTTTGGCAAGCTGTTGCTGCATATCCCGCTGCTCTTCGAGGAGGTCCCGGAGCTGGCGCTGATGTTTTTCGGCCAACCGTTCCAGGTAATCCACTCTTCTAGGTAGCTGGCGCACACGAACCATCCAGGATCGGGGGGGGGGGGGGGGCGCTGAATTTGTTGCTGCTGTGCGGCGGCGGCGGGAGGCTGTCGGGCCACGGCTCCGTTTGGCTGGAGGCTTCTGGCTGGTGGACCCGGGGGCAGTGGAGGAGGATGTAGAGGTTGATGTCTCCTCATTCTCCAGAGCCCACAACCGCCGATACTCGGCACAAATAGCCTCCAGCTTATGGGCCCTGGCCCGGACAGCCATCTCCTTGCGGGTGAGCTTTTTGGGAGTAGCATCTATGAAGAAAGAAAGAAAAATACTGTAGTCAATAGTCTTTAACATAAAGTCAAAATAATTCAACGGAAAGTTGACACTCAGTAACACCAGCAAGTAGCAAACACAGTATAACATTTTGGCATGTATCTTTCCGCCGTCTTTGTAAGCCTGTGACATTACTGTGAGTTTCAGGAATCCCACTAGCAGCACTATGGGTGGACTCACTACTACATACATAGTCAGAGTACTAAAATAAGGCCTTTTTTTACTTTTTTTCTCTTGTTTTGCAAAATAAATTACTGGTATGTGAATTTGTGGTAGCCGCCATAATGGCAGCTCACTCAGCTTTCACCCAAGAAATACAGACACAGGCCATGATGATGCAGACATGCAGTACTTTAAGCAGTACATGCAGGTGGGGATAGGAATGTCTTACTTTTCTATAGGGGTGGCACTGCCACTGGCCATACTTCATCCACTCAGCGTCTGCTCTACTACATCATACACCTCTGCTATCGACGAGGAGGATAAAGAAGATAACATCCAGGCTTCCAAAGTGCGTCTATGATTCTTCTTAATGTCTCAAATGTACCAAAATGTATTTTTGTCAACAACCAACTAACACCCTTTTCATTATATTTTGGAAACCGCCGTCTTCCTATGTTGAATTGCATTCAACAAAACCATTCTTTACAGTCATAAATATTAAGACTCGCTCGTCCTTCGTTTCACCGTTCTTTAACTTTTCGTTCTTCACAAGTAAGGAGTATAATAACCTACCACCGTCCGCCGCCGCTGAGTTTTTTCCCCCCAGCTCCTCCTATTGGCGCCGCCGCATCCAGAGTGGACCCCTCCGCACTGCTGGCCTCGGCACTGGTGGTCATCTGTGCCGCATCAGATGTTGTGACGTCTAGGAAAAACATGTCATATTTTCAGATGCCATACACAACCCCCTATTTTGTCTCGTAATGGAAGAAAATGTTACATAACACATTTTTTATTACTGGGATTGGAAAAAAGTAACGGTTTTTGGGAGGGTGTTAACCTTTTATATGCTTATTCCATTAAATGCTACACTTCTTCTTATGACAACTGATGAATGCTTGCTTAACGTGCACCATTTTTCTCATTACAGAAAGAAGATTCCATTGCCCTTCTGCCAGACGATTCACCAACTACTAGTAAGTCATCACCAGCAGTACTTTAAGTACTTTAAAGAAGGTGGGGGCTCCCGCACAGTTATTCTAATAATTTCATGTCTGTTAACTAATATTAAGTTTGAGTCATACTAATTTCATTCATGGGAATGTTGTTTGAACTTTAACGTCATCTTCATCCATCACCATTGCTCGCTCAGAATACTACGCTATTAAAAATAAAGAAATAACGTTTTCATTTCTTAATTGAAAATAAAACTTTAAAACTAACAAACACTGTGTGGTTTTTGTTCACGAGTGAGTGAGCGGAAAGGTTTGAACTACTGCACTTGGCAGTCATGTTTCTTTCAGTGACTCAGATAGGCCGGGACTCGGCGGTAGTCTTCTTCTGTTCTTCTGGGTCGTAAAATCATTGGTCAGACACACTAGATAGTCGGTCAGGGGATTGGGGGTACAACTTCTGTTCGGACTGAGGTATGTCGAAAGTCGAACTGCACCTATCATCAACAATGTTCTATTTATCTTGTCCATACTTCTTTGTGTGCAGAATAGTCCCTGAAACACTAGCGGTATGGGATGTGCTCCTCCCAAATCAAAAAGGCAACTGCTACCTTTTATTTGGTGTAAACAATGACATTTTGTTGTTGGAAATTGTCAAAGCACTTTCATTAGAAGACTGGAATAGACAGCAAAGGCAACCCAGAGGACTGCACTCAGTGCCTAGAGCTATTGCTGTATCAGAGTTTTGTTTCCACACCGTTTGCCGAATGGGCAAGCTTAGCTACCTACACAGACCGACTCATAATCGTAAATAGTAGTAGCACAGAGAGTGATGGTCGAGGCAGGATAATGATGTAGAAAGAAGTCTACATTAGAAGAAGATCAAAGACTATTTTGTAAAACATAGAATTATTAGGAAACAGTTTGTAATGAAGAGGAGCGGTAAAAGTTAGGGAAGTATAAGTATTAATATAAGAATAGAACAACTTACTGGGGCCAGCAGAAGAGCCTGCAAGGGACTGATCCTGTCCACCTTCTGCCACCGGAGTCTCAGTCGCCGCCGGCGCCATGCCCCTGGGAGTTGCTGGTGATCATGAAATAAAGAAACACAACTTGGATGATTGTGTTCAAAGAAATCAAATATTTCCAAAAAAACAATCTAAAATTATGTTGGGGAAACAAATTAACAACAATTTCATCTGATGTAGTCAACTAGGAGGATAGTAGTACAGTATTGCAGGATTCGCAGACCGTCTAATAGGAAAGGTATGGAATTCACTAACTACATCAACAACAAAAAGGTTCTACTACGACTGCCATCACTCAGCAGCACGAGACGTCGCGTGACAGACACAGTCCGTCATCATGATTGCAGACCACTAACAAATGTCCTATAACAAGTAATAAATAATATACTCAACGTATCAATCCACCACTATCTCTTCAAAGTGGCAGCAGCAGGAGTACAAAGAAGGACTAGACTTGAGTCTACTGTCTCTAGCATTACGCAGTAATGCTCTCAAATGACTAAAAAGTTGCAAACAAGTAAGCATAGTAGCAACGCCAATAACCAGGCGAGCACCTGCAATGACAGAAGCTATTTAAACATTAATTTACCTGCAATGTAATTGAATCAGCAGCATTCGTACTCTTCAGGAAAAAAATAGATTAGCAATATAACAGAGCAGAAGGAAAAAAAGTAGTTCTTAAATAGCTACTTACCAAGGCCAGGGATCTCCAATCCTAGCAGGTCGAGCATGTCATGCTCCCGGTCCAGGATGTCACTCCACCGGTGCGTCACTTGCTGGTAGGTGCGCCGGACCCCAGACTCCTTACACATGCGCCGGCACACCTTCTCCCACAGCTGGCGACGCTCCCGGAGGCCGTAACCGGAAGCAATCCGCCCACCTGCTGCCACGGTCTTAGGGAGGTGGACTTGAACAAAAACAATCAAGGCGGCCACGTCCACCGCAGAAAAGATCTCCCTGGCCGGGACTTCCTCCCCCCTCAAACGCCCGCAAGGGTGCCGGGTACGGGGTGCTGGGCCCTTCCCCTTGCCCTTGTCTGCTCCCTCAGCCATGGCCCTGGGCACAAGAAGAAGGAAAGAAGAATAGGTGTGAAAAAAAATAAGAGAGAGCGAAAGAAATAAAGTAGGTAATAAAGTAACAAAGTTTTAAAAAACACAAAATATAGATGGAGGAAATTGTAGAGATAGATAATAAGCAAAGAAAAGCAAAAAAAAGTTCAGATAAACATAGGATTACAAAGATGTAAGATGGATAGAAAGGTAGCATGCCCAAAAACCATAGCAATGAATGAAAAACAAGATGGCCGCGCCCGTAGAGGACTGCGTAGGTAAGTTTGCGCGATATAACCCCCGCGAGCACGCAAAAACGCCCACGAACCCGTAAACGCGCCACGTGCACAACGCGAGCACGCAGCTAGCACCCGGAACTGGAAATACGCAGCGCGCACAAGATGGGCGCGCCCATGAACGACCACATGGGTAACTTTGTGTTCGTTGCGCTGCAAGCGGCCCGCGAACACGTAAAAAACCCTGCGAACACGCAAAAATACAATCCGCAAATTCGCACGAATTTGCGGATTGCGAGTTCGATTTCGCGCCCCGCGAATCTCGCGAAATTGCAGACAAACAAATTTTGCACCACAGAAAGCACTTAGCAGGTGCAAAAGTTCAAGCTAATTTGTAACGATTCCCTGTAGTGCTTCCTGAAGGGCCCCTCCAGAGTTCAGTTGCCTACTTGCAACTATTCTCTGACCCTGCTCTGACCCTCAAAGCAGGGTCAGAGAATAGTTCCAAGTATGGCACAATGCTCCTGTAAAAAAAAATAACTGCAACAGGACGCACTTACAGCTAAGGAAGCAGGTGCCAGACTTGAAGCACAAATTCAGTGACACATTAACCAGCCCCAAATTAATTCATCTCAGTTGAGGCTGGGCAGGTGTGCTTCCCCTCATAATCTACAGTGGTGAACAAGAGGGTGGTTGTGGTGAACCAGAGGGTGACAGTGGTGAACCAGAGGGTGGCAGTGGTGATTGCTGAACCAGAGGGTGGCAAGGGTGAACCAGAGGGTGTCAGTGGTGAACCAGAGGGTGCTGTGATGTACCATAGGGTGGCAGTGATGAACCAGAGGGTGGCACTGGTGAACCAGAGGGTGCTGTGATGAACCAGAGGGTGGCAGTGATGAACCAGAGGGGGGCAGTGATGAACCAGAGGGGGGCAGTGATGAACCAGAGGGGGGCAGTGATGAACCAGAGGGGGGCAGTGATGATCCAGAGGGTGGCAGTGATGATCCAGAGGGTGGCAGTGGCGAACCAGAGGGTGGCAGTGACGAACCAGAGGGTGGCAGTGACGAACCAGAGGGTGGCAGTGACGAACCAGAGGGTGGCAGTGACGAACCAGAGGGTGGCAGTGACGATCCTGAGGGTGGCAGTGGTGAACCAGAGGGTGGCAGTAATGAACCAAAGGGTGGCAGTGATGAACCAGGGGGTGGCAGTGGTGAACCAGGGGGTGGCAGTGGTGAACCAGGGGGTGGCAGTGGTGAACCAGGGGGTGGCAGTGGTGAACCAGGGGGTGGCAGTGGTGAACCAGGGGGTGGCAGTAATGAACCAGAGGGTGGCACTGGTGAACCAGAGGGTGCTGTGATGAACCAGAGGGGGACAGTGATGATCTAGACGGTGGCAGTGGCGAACCAGAGGGTGGCAGTGGCGAACCAGAGGGTGGCAGTGATGAACCAGAGGGTGGCAGCGATGAACCAGAGGGTGGCAGCGGTGAACCAGAGGGTGGCAGCGGTGAACCAGAGGGTGGCAGTGATGAACCAGAGAGTGGCACTGGTGAACCAGAGAGTGGCACTGGTGAACCAGAGGGCTGTGATGAACAGAGGGTGGCAGTGATGAACCAGAGGGTGTAAGTGATGATCCCGAGGGTGGCAGTGGCGAACCAGAGGGTGGCAGTGATGAACCAGAGGGTGGCAGTGATGAACCAGAGGGTGGCAGTGATGAACCAGAGGATGGCAGTGGTTAGCCAGAGGGTGGCAGTGATGAACCAGAGTTTGGCAGTGGTGAGTGCTGAACCTGAGGGTGTCAGTGGTGAACCAGAGGGTGCTGTGATGAACCAGAGGGCGGCAGTGATGAACCAGAGGGTGGCACTGGTGAACCAGAGGGTGCTGTGATGAACCAGAGGGGGACAGTGATGAATAACTTCTCTGCATGGTGTTCCTCAAGGGTCAATCCTGAGCCCCGTGGTATTTAATATTTATATTGCCCCTCTTGCGTGCATAGCTGACAGATTCGGTCTGACAATTTTTTCCTACGCAGACGATACACAACTAGTCTTCTCCTTGTCATCAACCGATAAAAAGACTCCCTCCTCCCTTCACTCCGGTCTACAGAGCATGGCGCAATGGATGCACTCCAAGAAATTAAAACTGAATGGAGACAAAACCGAACTGCTCATTTTCGGGAACCAGAAAGATCTTTGGGGTCCAGTTCACTGGCCTACTGAAATGGGGCCTCTCCCGAGAGCAGTCACGTCAGCTCGTAATTTAGGAGTCATAATTGATGACAAATTGACAATGCGTACCCAGGTCACTAAAACAGCATAAGTCTGCTTTGCCATTCTCAAATGGTTGAGAAAAATCTTATGGCAACTCCCGGAAGGGGCACAGAGAACTGTAGTGCAAGCATTGATTGGATCAAGGCTGGACTACGGTAACAGCTTGTTCTTGGGGGCCAATAAGGAAATTATACGCCGACTTCAGGTCGTGCAAAATGCGGCAGCCAGGATACTTCTCCATCTACCTAGGCGAGCACATGTATCGGAACATCTACGAAATTTACATTGGCTCAAGATGGGCAACAGAGTTAAATTCAAGGCGCTATGTTTCATGTATAAAATAAACATAGGAGAAGCACCAGCCTATCTGTGCAAATTGGTCCATAAATACATCCCGACCTGGAATCGCCGATCTATCCGTCAAGAGAAATTTGATGTCCCTAGATTCAGGCGTGCAATACTAGGAGGACGCTCCTTTGGATACTTGGCGCCAGTACTATGGAACTCAATTCCGCTCAATCTGCGCCTTGAACCTAACTATATGATATTTAGGAAAGGTGTCAAGGCATGGCTTTTCAACCAGGAATGATACCATGAATCTATGACCCTCTGTATTGATTTGATTCAAGGCGCCGGGAAACCCTCAGGGTAGCTGTTGCTCCATACAAATGGAATAAATAAATAAATGAATAAAATCCAGAGGGTGGCAGAGGCGAACCAGAGGGTGGCAGAGGCGAACCAGAGGGTGGCAGAGGCGAACCAGAGGGTGGCAGAGGCGAACCAGAGGGTGGCAGTGGCGAACCAGAGGGTGGCAGTGGTGAACCAGAGAGTGGCAGTGGTGAACCAGAGGGTGGCAGGGGTGAACCAGAGGGTGGCAGGGGTGAACCAGAGGGTGGCAGGGTGCTGTGATGTACCATAGGGTGGCAGTGATGAACCAGAGGGTGGCAGGGGTGAACCAGAGGGTGCTGTGATGAACCAGAGGGTGCTGTGATGAACCAGAGGGTGCTGTGATTATCCAGAGGGTGGCAGTGATTATCCAGAGGGTGGCAGTGGTGAACCAGAGAGTGGCAGTGGTGAACCAGAGGGTGACAGTGCTGAACCAGAGGGTGCTGTGCCCATACATGACTGCATGGGTAACTTCGCCGTGCAAGCGGCCCGCGAACACGCAAAAATCCCCGCGAACACGCAAAATGCCCCGCGAACACGCAAAAACCAAAAATCCGCAATTTCGCACGGATTCACGAATTATGCGGATCGCGAATTCGCTTTCGCACGATTTCGCGGACCGCGAGTTCACAGATTTCGCCCATACTTAACAATTACTAGGATATGCATGACGCCTAGGTGTTTGGTCTTATGTCATGTTAAATCTAATTGCTTGAATTGAGAAATATAGAACCCCCCCACTAAACCATTGATTTTAATTTTAGATTGATTTTGATGGTTGCTCCCATCGTTTTTTGTCCAGATGACCTCATGAATTAACTGAGATCGAAACACTGGTGACATCTTCTTTTGGCAATTTATGAGGAAGCATACATTGTGTCTCGTTCTGTCATTAGACAAACTTTTTTTTGTTTAATTTACCCCCTGCCATTGCTTTCTGTTTACGATTATAAATGTTTTTAATATAACTATTGTGGGTACCTTATTTCATTGGTTCTAAATTCTTTACAATGTATTGTTTTTGATTATGGAGTAATGTGTTTTGTTCTTTGAATATAATTTTTGTTTAAAAATGATTTCCGAACCATTGTGGCTATAATATTATGACTTTTAGGAAGTTGACATTTTATTACTTTAGCTATTTGGTGCCTGCTGCCTGTCTATGATCACAGGTCTCGAGCGTGTGACAGCTGGGATTTGTGTATTCCCCCTAGACAGCTACACAGAATGGGAGCTTGGGTATGACTTGATGGGCCATCCTGGCAGGATGGGAGGGAGGATCTGGACCCATCCTAACTTACACCCGAATAGGCTATGTCCTGTCCCCGTCTGGAGCCAGGGAAGGGCCTTGGTACACTTCAATTACCTGCCTTTGAAGTCTCCCCACACTTTTAAGGTCCCATTGGGTATAAGTACTGGACCTCAGACACAACCCCCTCAGTACACTTCTGGACCTGTGAATACTCTGCCAGGAAGAAGGACTGCTGTGGCACTGCGGTTCTGCTGAAGGACTACTGCTTTGCTGACCTGCTGCCCTCCTGCCTGGATGAGAAGGATTGGACACCGACTTGTGTTTTCATCTCGTGGTTAAAAAGAAGGATACGTTACTTACCTGTAATCCTAGTTCTCTTCCAGGGGTATACTCATCAAAGTCATAAGCACTGAATAGTCCCGCCCATGTGCGGGATCCCGGAGCAATAGCCAATAATATGCATATATCTACATATAAATACCCATATATATATAGATAATATGCATATACATTTGCAGCCTGAAAAACACTATATTAGGATCCAAAACTGCCATTATTGCATGTAAAACTTTTACATTTGACCAAATATGATATATGTAAAGAAGAAACTGCCCTGAGTTTCTTTGAAACACACAACCTTTATTTTCAACGGTAAAAACAGACAGGATGATAGACGCAGGTTTAGCCTAGACAGGCTGCATAGAAAACCATTGGAAAATTGGTGCCGTGCCTTTAAGACCTTTAGGAACCCCCAGGCTCCCCTCATGCACCACAGGTGACAGTTAGGTCAGTTCTTTTGAACGGCATATAACAGTGTAATCACAGCATGGGTAAAAGGTACATATACAGGCATGGTATTCATCCGGGAGGAGGGAGGGTTGCTTAGGACTTTGATGAGTATACCCCAGGAAGAGAACTAGGATTACAGGTAAGTAACGTATCCTTCTCTTCCAGGGGATACTCATCAATAGTCATAGCAAAACAAACAAGATGATGGACGGAATGTTGCACAATGGCAGAACATTCCCCCCCAGTCACAGATCTGGATTTAATCCATCGTTATTTTGCTCACCAAGCCACCCCAGTTCAGGCATGGCCATATGCAAATCAGTCTTGACCCTGTGCCTCATGGGAACAGTCCAGCCCGAACTGCCAAGTCATGTCTTTCCTGGACCGGAATCAAGCATCCTAGGACCGGTTTCTGGCTATCAGCCGTCTTCAGCCAGGATAGCTTGACTCCAGTGGCTTAGTGAGCAAGGGACCCACGTCTGGGCATACCCTTCCCACATAGGGTGAACAGCAAAACAAACAAGATGATGGACGGAATGTTGCACAATGGCAGATCATTCACCCCCAGTCACAGATCTGGGTTTAATCCATTGCTATTTTGCTCACCAAGCCACCCCAGTTCAGACATGGCCATATGCAAATCAGTCTTGACCCTGTGCCTCATGGGAACAGTCCACTGGATTCAAGCAAGCCGGGCTGAAGACGGCTGAAATGCCAGAAACCGGTCCTTGGAAGCTTGTTTCCGGTCCAGGGAAGGCATGGCTTGGCAGTTCGGGCTGGGCTGTTCCCATGAGGCACAGGGTCAGACTGATTTGCATATGGCCATGTCTGAACTGGGATGGCAGAGTGGGCTAAAGAACGGTGATGGATTAAACCCAGATCTGTTGACTTGGTGTGAGTGCTTGATTGATTCAGATGCTCCGTCCATCACCACCCCCTTTTGTACCACATCAATAGTCATAAGCACTGAATAGATTAGCAAGCCCATCCCCATACCCTGCGGGTGAATACCAGCCTACCAAAACAGTTTACCAACAGACATTACCCAAACAAATTTCTCAGGGGTGCTTGACTAAACTGAGCATTCGCCGGAGTGTCAGAATCAAGGCAGTAATGATGTGCGAAGGTATGAACCGAACGCCATGTGGCTGCCTTACAAATTTCATGAATTGGTACATTCATGAATGTAGCAGCTTTGCCTCTTGTAGAATGTGCTCTCTGCCTGCCCGGGAGCTGCTTTTGTGCCAACTGATAAGATAACAAAATGCATGACACTATCCATCTGGAAATGGACCTTTTTAGAGGCAGGAAAATCTGTATTCAACGGACCATAATTCACAAACAGCTGGTCAGACTTTTGTACACTCTTTGTTTTATCAAGGTAGAATTTCAACACTCGTTTTAAATCTAAAGACTGCAGAGCTCTCTCAGCTGGAGTGTCCGGATTGGCAAAAAAACTGGGAAGAGTGACTGACTGGTTAATGTGAAAATCAGAGACCACCTTAGGGAGGAACCTCGGTGAGTACGTAACACCACTCTATTCGTATGAAACACAAGATAAGGCTCTGTAGAGCATAAGGCCTGTATCTCGCTTAACCTGTGCGCAGAAGTGATTGCCATGAGAAAAGCAGTCTGCCGTGACAGGTGTTGCAGGGAAGCCTTATGAATGGGCTCGAATGGGGGGCCCATTAGTTTAGATAGGACCACATTTAGCTCCCAGGGAGGAGACTGGGCCCTAACAGGAGGATAGACTTTCTTGAGGCCCTCCAGGAAATCTTTAACAACTGGCATTTGAAAGAAAGAAGCCTGAGTGGGAGACTTTCTATATGCTGTTATCGCTGCCAGGTGAACTTTTATGGAGGATTACTGTAAACCTGCTTTGGCCAAAGACAGTAAGTATGGCAACAGTACCTGTTCTTGACCTCGAATAGGGTCATGACCTTCAGCAGTACACCACACGAAGAAACGCTTCCACTTAAAAGCATAAGACTTTCTTGTAGAAGCTCTCCTAGCCTCTTTTAAAATCTGCATGTAGTCCTGTGAGAGGCCTAAATGTCCGTATTGGATGAACTCAGGAGCCATGCTGCTAACCTCCGGGACGGCAGGTTAGGGGTGGAACACCTTGCCGCTCGCCCTGGTCAGCAGATCCAGATGACATGGCAGCCTCCTGTGTGGTACTCTGGATAGGTGAAGAAGGTCTCGATACCACCCCTGGTGAGGCCAATCTGGAGCAACCAGGATCATGTCGGTCTTGGCCTTGTACAGCTTCCTGATCACCTAGGGAATGAGTGGAATTGGTGGAAAGGCATAGAGTAATGTCTCTGACCAGTCTATCCACCCTGGTTGCGGGTACCTGGTGGCAAAGACGCAGCATTTTGCGTTTTCTGTATCCGCAAAATGATCGATGTCTGGTGTTCCCCAGTCATGGAAGATGTCTTGTACCACTTCTTGTTTTAGCACCCAGTCGTGTGCTTCTGCAAAGTGCCTGCTTAGGTCGTCCGCTTGAACATTGAGGACGCCCGGCAAGTGAACTGCAGATATTCTCATCTCTCGTGCCAGAAGCCATTTCCAGATTGCCTGTGCTTCCAGAGACAGGGGTCTGGATCTTAATCGGCCCTGCTTGTTCAGGTAGTACATCGTTGTTGTGTTGTCCATCTGGACAAGCAGAGAGGTCGATGTTATGGACGGAAAGAACGCTTTGAGAGCTAGATGTACAGCTCTGAGTTCCAGCATGTTTATGTGGTATAGTTGCTCTTTCTCTGACCACATTCCTTGGATCTGTAATGATCCCATATGAGCGCCCCATCCTTGAAGAGACGCATTTGTCACCAGTCTCTTGAGGCATGTCCTCTTGAAGAGGGACTCTCCCCCCCCCCCCCCCCCCCCCCCCCCCAATGAGATGAACCCGTCGCATCCACCATCTGATGGAGAGCCGGACTGACAGAGGTATTGACAACCTGTCCTCCCAGCGAGTGGAGATTTGGGACCACTGATCCTCCAGAGCCTGCTGCAGAGGTCTCCTGTGAAGCCTGGCGTTTGGAACAAGAAAAATGCACGAGGCCATAGACCCCAGTAGGGGGGAAATCTGCCTGGCCGTAGGCTGAGGTGTCTTCAAGAGAGTCTGACACTTGAGGAGAATGGATGATAGTCTCTTCTCCGAAGGGTACGCTCTTGCGTTGACGGAGTCCAGAGTTGCGCCTAGATAGTGTATCCTCTGTGTTGGATTGAGGATGGACTTCTTGAAGTTGACATGCAGACCGAGCCGATGCAACTGATGAATACATTCCGTGAGATGTTGTTGCAGAAGAGTGGGAGACGCACTCTTGAGAAGCCAGTCGTCTTGGTAAGGATAGACGAATATGTGCTGTTTCCTCAAGAAAGCCGCTACTACTGCCATGCACTTTGAGAAAGTGTGAGGATCCGACTTCAGCCTGAAAGGCAGGACCGTGAATTGGAAGTGGTTTGATTGGATGCGAAACCGTAGGAACTTCCGATGCTTTGGAGAAATTGGTATGTGGAAATAGGCATCTTGAAGATCTATGGAACACATCCAGTCCCCTTGATGCAGAAGCGGTATTATTTGATGTAATGCCAGCATTCTAAACTTTTCTCGGAGAATGAATTTGTTAAGACGTCTGAGATCTAGTATAAGCCTGAAATCCTTGTTTGGAACTTTCTTTGGGACCAAAAAATATCAGGAGTAGATCCCTTGCCGACGTTGTTGCCATTGGACCTCCTCGATGGCGTTCTTTAGGAGTAGAGCAGACACCTCTTCCCTCAAGAGATTTATACGATGGGTGACAGTCTTTTGAGGAGGAATGGAAGGTGGAGGGACTTGAATTTGATGGTATACCCATTCTTTACAATATTGAGCACCCATCTGTCTGGTGTGATTTTTGTCCACTCTTCCAGATAAATACTTACACTTCCCCCCACCGGAGTGGGTAACGGAGATAGGGGAAGCAAGCACTCACAGCTTTTGTTGCTGTTGCTTGGCAGCAGGTGTGGACTGTCTTGAATTGCCACCTCTTCCTCTACCAGGATGACACTGGGTGAATTGTGACCTTCCTTGGGTTTGTTACGAGGACCATTGAGGGGTTTGAATCCTCTGGTTTTGTCGTTGATCGTAAGGACGGTACCGTCGCCTGTAGTCCTTCCTCTTCTCGAGACCCATAGCTTTAACCGTATCAAGCTCAGTTTTCATTCAAGACATCTCATCATCGGCATGAGATCCGAAGAGTGATGACCCATTGAAAGGAAGTTGAACGATCCGATGCTGTGCTTCAGGTTTCAGTCTGTGAGCCTCAGCCAAGCTGAGCGTTGAGCACAAATCCCATGCGAGTAGCCATGTGCAGCTAGATCTGAAGCATCCACCGCTGCACTGATCACTTGATTGGCTACTAGGCCACCTTCATGCCCGATTTCAGGAAAATCTTGTTTGTCCTCTTTAGGAAGCTTCTCTGTGAAGCGTGACAGGGAGTCCCATAATGAGCGATCATATTGACCCAGCAGGGCTGAGGCGCTGGCTACTTTCATGTAGGAAGCCGAGGTAGTACACATTCTCCTCCCTACATAGTCCTTAGCCTTACTGTCTTTATCAGGGGGGACAGATGCTGATGCTGCCCCTGTCTGATTCTTTCGTGCCACCGACACAATAACAGAGTCCGGTGGGGGGTCAGCCCTCCGAAAGAAGGGATCATTATCAGGAGCCTTATATTTCTTTGAGATCCGAGATGGTACTGCCCCCACCGCTGCTGGAGTAAGAAACTTGTGTAACACAGGCTCCAGCACTAGAGGAAGCAAAGGTCTGGAGGAGGACTTTTGGTGCAGGGTTTCAAATATCACCGATGTCTTGGTGGTAGAGACCGTCATTTCAATGTGGAGTTTAGCAGCCCCACGGCAGAGACCACGGCAGAGAACCTCATTAAAGGTTAGAACATCATCGATGGGTGATATTCTGCTTAGAGGAGATGAGGAAAGAGTCAGCGAATAGTCTGCCTTGGAATCCGACGACCCTGTGGAAGACCTATAGCTTCGCCTTCTAGAAGATCGGTGGCGCGATGTTCTACTCCTGGGAGAGCGTGATGATCGCCTCCTCACTGATGGGGACCTACTCGGCGTGGCACACTCGCGTCTCCCCGAAGAATGCACCGGCTGTATCAAAGGTGACCTTGATCTTGAAGAAGACCGTGGTAGATTAATTCTGCGGATCTTCCACTCTCTAATATCTCCATGCCATCTTGGCGAGATATTGGTTGGTCGGGCTGGAGACGGTGCTGGTGAGGGCTCTGGAGATACTTGCACGATCTGAAGTCCTGGGGAGGAAGAAGCACTCCCTGAAGTCACCACTGGGGCGTCACAAGTTGAACGGTCCTTCGAAGCCGCCCCAGGTCTCTTCGCTGGAGGAGACGCCGATTTAGATCTCCTCGACGTCGACCTGGATCTCGACCTCCTAGACCCAGAAGGCCTTTTTCTTGATCTCGACGTCAATCTCCTCAGCGGCGATCTCTTCGACGTCGATCTTTTTGGCGGCGACGTCGATGGCATGTGTCTCGACGTCGAATGGCTGGTTCTCTTCGGCGTCGAAGCCCTTGGTGTTCAGCTCGACGTCGATGCCAGTGGACCTCTCACCGCCGACGGCGATCTCCACGTCGGTCCAGAGCCTCTCGGCGGCAAACTTCCACGTCGAAGGGTCGACGTTGAGTCCAGACCTCTTGCCGTCGTGGGCGAGCCAGACTTGGACAGCCTACGCGTGGATGGAGACCTCATCCTCTGTCTCTTCTCCCCTTGTCTCGATGGCGAGGGATGTCTCGACGACGAAGGATGTTTCGACGTCTACGGACGTCTCA
The DNA here is from genome assembly GCF_964261635.1 of Lissotriton helveticus. NCBI lineage: Eukaryota > Metazoa > Chordata > Amphibia > Caudata > Salamandridae > Lissotriton > Lissotriton helveticus. The sequence goes on from NC_136067.1 coordinate 599,527,789, forward strand.
ACGGCGATTTTGACGCCGACTCTGAGCACAAAAGTACCTTGGATGAAGATCTGTCCCTCAAAGGAGAAGGAGACCAACGCCTTCTTTTTTCACCTCTTTCCTTGCGCTCTTTAGGATGAGAAGAGGGCTTTCTGGAACTATGCTCTTCTCACCCACTCAATGTTTCTTCTCTCTCATAAAGGGAATGCAGCTTGATCTTCTCCCTCTCTCTAAGGGTTCTCTTGGAAAACTTGCTGCAGTGATAACATTGGTCTGGCTTGTGGGATGAAGGCAAAGAAGCAATACAGACCGAATGAGGGTCTGACTTGGCCATCTTTTTACCACAGGCTGGGAACTTATTAAATAAGGCTGGCATTTTGACAGGAAAAAATAGACAAAAGTCAGAAATAATTGTTGAATTAGTCAGATAGAGACTAAAGACGTCGAGTGAAGTCAAAAAAATTAAGTTTGTACCAGAAAAAAGTGATAAAATATCACCAACTGGCAAGCTCAATGCTCCAGGATCCTCACTGAAAGAGCCGGAAAAAAGAACTGACCTGACTGTCACCTGTGGTGCATGATGGGAGCTTGGGGGTTCCCGGAGGTCCTAAAGGCACGGCACCAATTTTCCAATGGTTTTCTATGCAGTCTGTCTAGGCTAAACCTGCCTCTATGATCCTGCCTGTTTTTACCTTTGAAAATAAAGGTTGTGTGTTTTAAAGAAACTCAGGGCAGTTTTCTTCTTTACATATATCATATATGGTGACTTGTATGTCTTTGTGGTCAAATGTAAACGTTTTACATGCAATAATGGCAGTTTTGGAGCCTAATATGGTGTTTTTCAGGCTGCATATTTATATGCATATTATCTATATATATATATATATATATATATATATATATATATATATATATATATGGATATTTATATGTGTATATATGTAGATATATGCATATTATTGGCTATTGCTCTGGGATCCCGCACGTGGGCGGGACTATTTAGTGCTTATGACTATTGATGAGTATCCCCTGAAAGAGAACTTCCCTTTTCCCACAATGGACATAGATCTGGATTCTGTTGTTGATGGTGTTCCTCTTCATGTGGATTGGTTTTGTGACTGTCTTATTCCTTTAGTTTAATGGCCACTACTTACCTGAACACTCAGCTGTAGAACTAGTCGACGGCGTACTGGCCCCTCACTCTTCATCGCATAAAATAAAAGGAGATCAAACACTGGTTAATATTTCAGCATTCCCAATCGCTGATGGCATCGTTTGGGATAAAGTACCATTTGATGTATACGGTCCGACGGAAACCCTGCAAATTCCATACGTCTTCTGAGTTTCTTTGGGTGATGTCGTTTTACCTGGAATGCACTCCAATGATTGAGATGTCAATGCTGTATACTCACTGTTTTCTAATTTACAATATTACACTGTATTTGACAATGAGGAACTGCAGATTCAGCAGATTTATTTTACTACCAACATTACGGCCATCATTTTTTGCACAAAGCCTGTACTCAAAGGGCGCAATCGAATTACATGCAGTGGGAGCATTGCCCAACACCGTTTAAGGGGAGTTGGGCATCGAATCATCAAAATGAGACTATTAACATTATGACACTTCGTTACTCTGTGTTACAGTCAGCCATTTACATCTGGCCTCCTAGAATATGCATAACATGTCAAGACTACCTCTTTCAAATTTCGATTACACTGGGGTTTCACCAGGCGAAACGCTACCCACTAGAAGAGTTGAGGAACTACATTTCCCTGCTCTATGATGCGTTTTTGTAGTTCTTTGAAGTTCCCAGGCGTAGTCTCGCGAGAGAACGTATTCGGTCGATTTCGACTGAACTCTAAGTCAGGAAGCACAGGACATTTCCTAGCGCTCCCGAGGTGAGCTTGAATTTAAGTTTCATAACTGATAAATACAGATTGTTTTGCCACTATAGACGTTGTTAGTGGTGTATTACATGCAACGCTAGTCCTCGAGGCAAGCCCCGCCCATATCCAAACACTCTTTAGCGGTGACGTTTCCTGCCCTCGTTGCCTCCCTCTAAGCTCAGTTGGAAGCCCTGAGGCAACGACGGACAGGTAAGACTCGAACCCTTTTCTTCCACATAGGGAGGGGAGTGGTTTTGCAATTAGTCCAGACTAAGAGTGGTTTTCCTTCGTTTAAAAATAGGGAGTGTCCTTCTACCTGAGTGTTTTTCTACCTGTTACCCTCGGAGTGAAGATACCTTGTTTGATATTTTATATTGTTATCATGTGTAACTCACTTTTTGGCATGACACAGTAGTGAGCCTTACCCTTTCTCCTCGCACTGCCATATCTATAACAAGAGATAACAGATACTGGGGAGGATTTATCATCAGTCTGTTGTCTATCAATACATAAAGAGTGCTTATCCTGGTGTTTTACCGTTTTGATTTATGACATCCAGACTAGTAAAATAATTAGTCGAGATAATATTAATTTTTTACTGTGCTTAACACAGCAGTGAAGACTTGGAGAAGGCTCCTTCTGACCTGGGGGGGTTGGGGGCCTGTCTGTCACAGAGTCAGAGAATGTTGGAGTGCTCGATAAGGTGTTAAACTTATAAGGGTATTGAATTAGGAAGGAGGTACACCAGGTTATTGTTATCCTAAGTTACTTCCCCATTCTTTCGCCTTTTCTAGAGCGGGGCCTCATAGTATCCTGAGCAAGGTTCCAGGAGAGGTGAGGTATGCTCCCTGTACATCACAGGTTAGTACAAAGTGGTTATTAAATTATAAGCCTTTCCAATGTAGAATAGTGACTTGGAAGCATTTCAACCCTTAGGATTTACGCCAAATATTTCTGCTTTGTTTTCACGAACAGATGAAATCGACACTGGTTGATACAGAGGTTCGAAAGATACTTATCACGACATAGGTGTATCCTTTATATGATTTAGTCACTTTTTTCACCGTGTTTTGAAATGCAGTAGCAAACGTTAAGGACTGTGGCCCTGAAGAAAACCGCGGGATTTGGTTCCCCTTAGATTGAAACATGTTGGCCGGATAAATGCAGTTATTTGTTTAGGCTGTATCTTTGCACTGTTCTTTTACTAAGGGAGTGATCAAGTTATATTAAAGCTTTGGTATTGATCTACTATCCTTTTTTAACCTCACTACACTTTATTTACTTTGCACTGCACCAGATTCCATCACGATCTTTCTGCTCAAATGGTCTTCACTGCATCTGGAGATAAGACCCAGACAAATCTAGGTTATGGATTTATCCCAATGATCATGGGACACACCATTCCTATTTGGATGGCCAAATGAGAATATATGATCTACATCTGACGTTGATGGACATCCTACTCCTCTGTATGGGTCTATTCTATATTTGAAGTGAATCCCACTGCACAGGTCATGGTTATAAATACCCTGTAAAAATTTCCGCTACATAGCATTGGCAAACACTCGTCGACTTAGGTAGCGTTTTTTTTGTCAGGTTGTCGTCTGGAGCGTACTAGGTCCAGCTTTAGACCCCCAGTGTGTGTTTTTTGTTTCTTACAATTTAACAGACCCAGAGTCCTATTTTTTACAAATTAAATAGGACCACCAGCATCAAATACATGCTTACTCACACTAAGGTGGTTTATTCCTTGTCCTCCATAACCAGGTTGTCCCTGAAAGGTTATAATTATTGGAAGAACACGGCTGATTTAAAGTTTATGTGAGGTACCAAAATTTGGTAGGTGCAAGGTATTGAGTCCTTGCATCGTGCATGTTTAATACCGTATCAACCAATTGTTTTTAAATCAGACGGTTCAGCAAACTACCTGTTTCTGTTAAGCCACAGCTAAAAATCAAATACTCCCTCTATTCCGCCTTTGGCTGACTAGGACACATGGCATAAACACACCAACTACACGATTGAGGGTGTTACTGTTATGTTTCAAAACAGTACTCTTAATTCATCTAATATTGACCCTTCAGGTTGGTTGCTGTGGCCTACAGATACCAATGTGGAAGAGGTGTGGCGCAGCGGCCAGGGCGAATGACGCCAGACGCTGGGGATCATGGTTCGATCCCTGGCTCCGGCGGCAGCGGTCTGCCCAGCACCATGTGACTCTGGGCAATAGCTCGCTTAATCTTCCCGAGGGCCCCCAGCGCTGGGACACCACCTTTCAGGAGGTAGCCGCGCGCTTTACAAATACTGGATTTTTACATTTACAATGCTTGTCATTTATGCTTTACAAATGCCACAAAAGGGCTCACTCAAAGTAGACCAGACCCTCTTTACCCTTATTCCCATCCAATAACCACGTATTCTTTTGATAAGTTATGTCAGCAGTGATTGGAATATTCCACGCTGTCATCTGTAAAACGGTACAAAAGGGGGTGGTGATGGACGGAGCATCTGAACCAATCAAACACTCACACCCAGTCAAAAGATCTGGGTTTGATCCATCACCGTTCTTTAGCCCACTCTGCCACCCCAGTTCAGACATGGCTATATGCAAATCAGTCTGACCCTGTGCCTCATGGGAACAGTCCAGCCCGAACTGCCAAGCCATGCCTTCCCTGGACCGAAACAAGCTTCCGAGGACCGGTTTCTGGCATTCGAGCCGTCTTCAGCCCGGCTTGCTTGAATCCAGTGGCAAAGTGTGCAAGGGACTCACGTCTGAGCATACCGTGCCACACTTATGGCGGCCAAAGCGGTACAAAAGGGGGTGGTGATGGATGGAGCATCTGAACCAATCAAACACTCACACCCAGTCAAAAAATCTGGGTTTGATCCATCATCCTCTGTCTCTTCTCCCCTTGTCTCGATGACGAGGGATGTCTCAACGACGAAGGATGTTTCGACGTCTACGGATGTCTCAACGGCGATTTTGATGCCGACTCTGAGCACAAAAGTACCTTGGATGAAGATCTGTCCCTCAAAGGAGGAGACCAATGCCTTCTTTTTTCACCTCTTTCCTTGCGCTCTTTAGGATGAGAAGAGGGCTTTCTGGAACTATGCTCTTCTCACCCACTCAATGTTTCTTCTCTCTCACAAAGGGAATGCAGCTTGATCTTCTCCCTCTCTCTAAGGGTTCTCTTGGAAAACTTGCTGCAGTGATAACATTGGTCTGGCTTGTGGGTTGAAGGCAAAGAAGCAATACAGACCGAATGAGGGTCTGACTTGGCCATCTTTTTACCACAGGCTGGGAACTTATTAAATAAGGCTGGCATTTTGGCAGGAAAAAATAGGCAAAAGTCAGAAATAACTGTTGAATTAGTCAGAGACTAAAGACGTCGAGTGAAGTAAAAAAATTAAGTTTGTACCAGAAAAAAGTGATAAAATATCACCAACTGGCAAGCTCAATGCTCCAGGATCTTCACTGAAGGAGCCGGAAAAAAGAACTGACCTGACTGTCACCTGTGGTGCATGATGGGAGCTTGGGGGTTCCCGGAGGTCCTAAAGGCACGGCACCAATTTTCCAATGGTTTTTTATGCAGTCTGTCTAGGCTAAACCTGCCTCTATGATCCTGCCTGTTTTTACCTTTGGAAACAAAGGTTGTGTGTTTCAAAGAAACTCAGGGCAGTTTTCTTCTTTACATATATCATATATGGTGACTTATGTCTTTATGTGGTCAAATGTAAATGTTTTACATGCAATAATGGCAGTTTTGGAGCCTAATATGGTGTTTTTCAGGCTGCATATGTATATGCATATTATCTATATATATATATATATATCAAAGCTCCAGGGGAAAGTCCAAAAGCGGGCAGCACTCTGACACAGACAAGCTTTTCCCCAACAGCTTTATTCAGGTACCAACAGTCACTTCAGTCCGTAGGTATAGACAGCAAACTGCTCCCTGACGCGTTTCGAGGATTTCTCTTTTTCAAAGGGTGGCTGCAGCTTGAAAGCACGCTTGGTGGCCACACCTTCTTTTATCCCGTAAATCGTGAGTCCTTATTGGGCGGCTCTGGATGAGCAATCACGTTGTATTCTGGGAGGTGCGGTTCAATGCTGTGCCTCAGATGGTTGTGCTTCACATTCACTGTGGCGCGTGACGTTGTAGATCTTCATCTGTGCCCCACACTTGGAGCCCTGCATGGCAAAAGGCTCCGTGGTCTTCAGGTTCGAAGTGGTGCAAGCCCTGCGGCAGGACGGCCGCACATATATCAAAGCTCCAGGGGAAAGTCCAAAAGCGGGCAGCACTCTGACACAGACAAGCTTTTCCCCAACAGCTTTATTCAGGTACCAACAGTCACTTCAGTCCGTAGGTATAGACAGCAAACTGCTCCCTGACGCGTTTCGAGGATTTCTCTTTTTCAAAGGGTGACTGCAGCTTGAAAGCACGCTTGGTGGCCACACCTTCTTTTATCCCGTAAATCGTGAGTCCTTATTGGGCGGCTCTGGATGAGCAATCACGTTGTATTCTGGGAGGTGCGGTTCAATGCTGTGCCTCAGATGGTTGTGCTTCACATTCACTGTGGCGCGTGACGTTGTAGATCTTCATCTGTGCCCCACACTTGGAGCCCTGCATGGCAAAAGGCTCCGTGGTCTTCAGGTTCGAAGTGGTGCAAGCCCTGCGGCAGGACGGCCGCACATATATCAAAGCTCCAGGGGAAAGTCCAAAAGCGGGCAGCACTCTGACACAGACAAGCTTTTCCCCAACAGCTTTATTCAGGTACCAACAGTCACTTCAGTCCGTAGGTATAGACAGCAAACTGCTCCCTGACGCGTTTCGAGGATTTCTCTTTTTCAAAGGGTGACTGCAGCTTGAAAGCACGCTTGGTGGCCACGACTGTTCCCATGAGGCACAGGGTCAGACTGATTTGCATATAGCCATGTCTGAACTGGGGTGGCAGAGTGGGCTAAAGAACGGTGATGGATTAAACCCAGATCTTTTGACTGGGTGTGAGTGTTTGATTGATTCAGATGCTCTGTCCATCACCACCCCCTTTTGTACCGCTTTTGGCCGCCATAAGTGTGGCAGGGTATGCTCAGACGTGAGTCCCTTGCTCACTTTGCCACTGGATTCAAGCAAGCCGGGCTGAAGACGGCTGGAATGCCAGAAACCGGTCCTCGGAAGCTTGTTTCCGGTCCAGGGAAGGCATGGCTTGGCAGTTCGGGCTGGACTGTTCCTATGAGGCACAGGGTCAGACTGATTTGCATATAGCCATGTCTGAACTGGGGTGGCAGAGTGGGCTAAAGAACGGTGATGGATTAAACCCAGATCATTTGACTGGGTTGAGGTACTGGGTTTTTCAGAACCGGTACCGAACCGGTAACCCAGCGGTGTCGGGGTACACCCAAAGACCTCGAGTACTTTCCTGATTCAGACCACAGAAACTCAGAGTCTTCTAGGTGAAGTCAAGGATCGATTTTATTGGCTGCAACCAAGTAACGGGTCCTAGAAGTACAACACACGGGAAGTATATTCTCAGGAGACTGCTCAAATTCACAAAGTCAGGCTTCTCTTTTTATACGAAATATTGTGCTTTAGGCAAACATTCTTCACATTTTACTATACCATTGAAATGTTTCCACTACAAAGGAAAAGCAGAGTCATGGTGACAAGCCATATTTTCTGATCGTTCAGCCCACAACAAAATTACCTGGCGAGGCCCAACATACTCATCAGATATCGGTGGACCCCCAATAAAACGGGCACCTCCCCATCATAAAGCAAGTGAGAGAGAAAAGAGCAGGGACAGGTGTGAGCAAGATTCGGCAGGGTGTGTGCGATGAAAATGGGTTTATGGCCTGTTGTGCCTTGATGCTATCTCATTCGGCTACTGGGAGAGGAACTGACCAAACAGGTTCGGCCTGGGGCAATGGTTTCAGCTTGTCCAGGTCAGAGAAAAGTCAATTAAGGTGTACGTGTCCTTTGGAATCGAATTTAGCTGTATTATAAGCCTATGTGAGGGCAACCCTTAAAATGGCTGCCGTGCACAAAATGGAAGCCAAGGGATCAAGACGAAAATGACGATTTCGAGGTGAAATCGTCACTCGAATATGACGAAAATGCTTGTACATAGTGTACTAGCCATTTTCGGTCTTTCGATATAAAAATCGTCATGCTATGATGAAGTTTAATTCTCGAGCCCAGAATTTTTCAGAACTACAAACACTCCTTTTGCCCTTACATAGGCAATTTAACCTAATCTCATGCTAATCTGAGTCCAGGTCTATATTCCTAAAGTCATTGAGATGTTGCTGTAACATCATTCTATTACTTAGTTCGTCTCTTGATGCAGGCTTCCTTACACATGATGTAACACAGAGGCCACATATTGCAGGAGCACACTGTACGCACAGACAGAACAGGAAAAGAATGGCTAAGACCATCAGAATTTTCCATCCCCAGGCGGATATCAGTTCCCAGAACCATCTCATTAATGACCAATCTCCTTTATCCACATGAATAGATTCGGAAATCTTATGCAGTTTAGAGATGGCCTGGTACACTGTAGGAGCGTTATCTGGAATGAAAACACAGCAACTCGATTGGATCAACCTACATACCCCACCTCGGTCTGCAAGTATGACATCTAAAGCGACCCTGTTCTGAAGGGTCATAAGACGATCCGACTGGAGCTCAGCAGTCAAGTTACTATGGGCACCAGCAGTTTCAATTACGGTGGACTCAACCACCCTTGTTAATTGCCTTAAGTTCCTGCTGTTAGCCATCGGTCCCCAGAACGGCAGAAAACCCTTTACGAAGTCCCCAAATTCTTGTCCTGCAGTGTCTTCTTTAATCAAGACACCTCTAACTATCCTTGTCTTGTGGTAATCTGCCACTGCTGTGTAGGTGGGAGGCAACAGGAATGAAACAAAACATGTGCCCGAAAAGTCAGGGGGCAACCATGTATAGGCTCTATCATGGCAGATGAAATAGGTACCCTTAGCTGCTAAAAACGAAGGGGAAGTCTGGGCTGCAAAAACATACGTTTTAGTGCAGATACTCTTCCCTAACTGAGCGCTGGGATTCTTGCCATTACCTTGCAGACACAGGTGACCCTGATGGGGTACAATCCAAATCGGGGAAGATCTCTTAGCTTGCTGTTTCTCACTCAGAGTAGCTCCATATCCGGTTACGTTCCATCCTATGTATACTAGTGTCTCATCTCTCGGGATAGTCTCATAAGAAATATCTTCCTTAATCATGTCTACTATACCCTTAACTAGAGCACTATTCTTAGGATTGTCTGTTACAGAACGTAGGGGGTAGATTTCTTGTGCATATATGAACATTGTTCTGTATGCCCACACAGAACCATTGTGGCTGAAAGGCAGGACCAGGTAAGGGATACCTTTATCCGTTGTGTGAGGCATAAGACCACACACCCAACAGTTAGTCGTGTTCATTACTAGTTGGTGTTGGTGCAAGAGCTGAACAAAGGAGTTATTAATAAACTCTAATCTCCTAGCTGATTCGTGTTCAGGAAGGGGTTGAAAAGAGTGTGGGGAAACAGTAGAAGGAGGAGGTATGGGCGATGTAGTGGGTGCAAATGTCACTCGAAAAGAGAATAAAACATAACTTATTAAAAATATCATCACACTGAATAACATGAAAATGCACAATATCAAAAAGCTTTTCTTTGTCATTATTTTACAGATCCTGGTTTTAAAGTTCACTCTTTTGGCAGGTCTCTCCATCTCGGAGAACTCCATCCTCTCTAAAGTGCTGCCCGCGATGGGAGGTTGTTTCTGCTGAGGAATGCTTCTGTCAGTCTAGGGCAACTCCCTTGGACCAACCAGAACTGTCGACCTAACGTCGTCAGCTGCACCCCAAAGACTTTGGGCAATCGCGGCCCTAGCAGCGGAACCCGGATGGCGGTTCGAAAAACAAAAATAAGCAAGTTTCTCAGATGGGAGAGCTGCACTTTTCAAAAATAGTACTTGGAGGGAAAAAACACTTTTATTAGTTCGTATTTCTCGGCCTCAGATTATACCGTTGCTTTCCTGGTATAGTATTATCTTGGAAAAGGAGTTCAGGTTCTGTAGTGTCCAATCGAACTGATGGTGATACAACTGGTTGCAAAATGTTATCGCTCTCTTGTTCAGTAAGTGTTCCTTTTACTCGTGCATCACTGAAAGGCAGAAAACGTGGCACAGTTTCAGTTTCTGAGTCGGCGACACCCTTCTGGACCCACTGGTCATATGGCAGAGGTAATGGTACCCTTTTACAATGGACCCCTTGGATACTGTGCTTCTTCCCTTCCACTCGAACAGCTGATCTCGTGGAAAGAAGGACGAGGTGCGGTCCGGTCCACCTGGGCTGGTCGTTCTTGGTTCGCTGGAAATTCCTGACCAGCACCCAGGATCCAGGGTCGATCTGATGTCTTGGAGCTTCAGAGACTTGAGGCAGTGTATCATGTACCTGTTGGTGCAAAACACGCAATTTAGCCGTCAATTGGTACAAATAATCAAGCAAAACAGGGTGTCCTAGTTCGCTGAACTTTGTGGGCCTTGGCACTCCCCATATGTTGGCCGGGCGGCCAAAGACTATTTCGTAGGGACTAAGTTTCACTCGCGAATGCACAGTCATTCTGGTGGATAGGAGTGCTAAGGGTAGAGCATCAGGCCATTTAAGACCTGTGCTCGCTTGAATTTTGGCCAGTTTTAACTTAAGCGTGCCATTGTAACATTCTACTAATCCAGCTGATTGGGGGTGATTTGCAGCGTGGTACTTTTGCTGAATGCCTAGCCCTTCACTTACTCTTTTCATCACACGACCCACAAATTCACTTCCATTGTCACTCCAGACCATTCTAGGCATTCGAATCTGGGGAAGTACTCTTTCACAAGGGCTTTAGCTGTGGATAAGACAGTGTTGTCTTTTAGGGGGTAGGCTTCCACCCATCTTGAAAAGGCACAAACAACAACGAGTACGTATTTTAAATTGTTGCAGCTCTCCATGTGGATGAAATCTAGCTGCAAAACCTCGAACGGATACGTAGGAGGTGCAAAATGACCAGCTGGAGTTGGGGTTCCCCTACCAGGGTTGTGTTTCAGACACACCATGCAATTTTTGACGACATTCTCTGCACACTTGGGAATTCCTGAAATTTGCCATACTGGAGCCAGCAACTTGCAAATCCCTTTTACGCTGATATGAGCCATTCCTTGAGCCATTGTAACCACTGCAAGCACGTACGCATCGGGCAACAACCATCTCTGATGCTCTGACAATTCAACCCAACAACCATTTGCATCCATTTTACCCGTACTTTCTCTCCACATGTTCAACTCTTTCTCTGTAGCCTCAGCTTGAATAGAATTCACACTCTCTATCGTGTCTTCACACATTCCAACATCACCAACCCATCTTGCAGGGCCTGCAACATACATTCGGCTCATCACATTCCTTGCAGTTTCTTTCGCGATTTCGTCAGCAAATGCATTTCCACGACCAACATCATCAGTCACCTTCTTGTGAGCACTACATTTCACAATCGCCACTTGCAGAGGCAAGGTCAGTGATTCAAGAAGCTCATTCACCAACTGACCATGCTGAATCTTAGCTCCATGCGAAGTCAGGAACCCACGTTCTTTCCACAATCGCCCAAAACTGTGAGCCACTCCAAACGCATACTGGCTGTCGGTGTAGACATTCACTTTCATTCCTTTCGACAACACACATGCTCTCGTGAGTGCAATCAATTCTGCTGCTTGAGCTGAATTATGTGGGATACGTGCAGCTTCAACAATTGTATGCAAAGTCGTGACAGCATATGCTGTAGTCGTGTCACCATTCGGGAGCTTGAAGCATGAACCATCCACCCACAATGTACCATCACATTCAGCAAGAGGAGTGTCCTGGAGGTCTATTCTCCCTTTCGTTTCTTCTTCTGTTCTAAGAAAACAATCATGCTGTTCTGAAGCATCTAATTCCTCTACAATTGGCAACAACGTAGCTGGGTTTAGAGTGTTGCATCTTTTTATGTGCACATGACTTGCTAACAAGGTTAATTCGTAACCTGACAATCGAGCACTAGTTAAGTGCTGTGTCTTGGTTCTGTTTAACAACGTGTCTACTGCATGTGGGACCATCACGACTAGCATGTTATTCATCACTAGACCAGCAGACTGTCGAATAGAAACAGCTGCTGCCGCTGTTGCTCTTAAACAACTTGGCAATGCTTTAGCTACCGGATCCAAAGTCGACGAAAAATATGCACATGGACGCTGTTTGTCTCCAAACAACTGTGTCAGTACTGACAATGCACAGCCTTGTTTCTCATGGACATACAATGTAAAGGGCCTACTGTAGTTGGGTGTACCTAACACAGGAGCCGAACATAATGTTGTGCGCAATTCAGAAAAACTTTTCTGACACTCTTCAGACCAAGGAACGGGATTGGGTGTATCTTTACACGTTAATGCCACCAAAGGTTTGGCTAATAACGAAAAATGTGGTATCCACTGCCTACAGTACGATGTAATGCCCAAGAAAGCACACACTTCTCTCTGTGTTTTTGGCATACTCAATTTCGCTATTGCCTGAATTCTTTCTGGGGTCAGTTTCCTTCCCTCCTTCGATAAGAGATGACCTAAGTAGGTCACCTCTTGTCGACAATATTGCAATTTTGAGAGAGACACTTTGTGATGATTGGGGAATTCGTGGCATTTTAACATTGGCTTTCAATGTTACAACATATGGTGGTATTTCTAAAAGACCCACATCATTAGGACCAGTAGCCCAAAGACTATCAGGAAGAAACGACAATTCTGTTGGAATTTTATCCCTTGACAAATACATTGGAGAAACCACTTTCTTACCTAAAGTAAGTTGTACTCCTGAAGGAGAACCGTACAAAGTCGCATACAATCTTTTTAACAGATCCAATCCCAACAAGTTTTCACCACAACCTGTTGTCAGAATAAGGGGTGCTTCGAATTCACAAGGACCAACAGAAAGAGACAAAGGGTCAGAAATCGGATTTCTAACCGGGGCGCCAGAAAAACCTACTGATACATTCGTTTCGCCAGACAAAGGTGCGCCAGGGAGTTTGGAGTGCATAATAGAACTCTTTGTAGCACCAGTATCCAACAGAAAAGGTTCTGACACACCTGATGTAATCACCTCAACGTATGGTCCACTCTGATCTACTGGAACTGAAACAACTCCCTCTCTTTGTCTATGGCTGTCCTAGCAATCATTACCTTCCAAATACTCATCTTCTGTATAGTAATCATCAGCATAGTACTGAGCTGTCCTACCAGATGCGTTATTCTGCTGATCGAACCTATTCATCGAATTTTGAGGTGGAAGGGGACGTGCGTTCTGGGGGACGTTTCCACGTCCTCTACCTCTAGGCGCTTGCTGAACACCTCTACCTCTTGTGTTTGAAACACCATTCGCGCGCTGTAACAGAATAGGGCAGCTATACTTAAAATGACCCTCTTCCTTGCAATACGAACACTGGTTGGGGCCTACAGGAACACGTGGCTGTGTATACTCGATTCTTTGCGAGTTCCTCTGATACTGTTGAGGCTGCTGATGGTTATTCTGATAGTTATTCTGACCACCATTATTCTGACCACCACCACCACGTGGCGGATATGCTAGCTGTAACAAAACCTTCGTTTTCAGCTCCTTAGTTTTCTTTTCTGCTCTATCTTTCTGGTCTTTGTCTCGATTTTCGTAATATTGTGCAGTAGCCAATATCTGTGCTGAAGAGGAAACTGCCCATGAACTCTCTGAATCTTTTAACTTCTTACACAACTCTGGAAGCAGATTGTGCACGAATTTATCGACGAACAATCGCTGACCACCTTCTGTGCTCATATCTTGACCACTGTGGTCGACAAAGTTTCTTCAAACCTGGTGAAGAAATCAGACACCGTTTCTTCTTTCTTCTGCTTACACGCAGACAATTTATCCCAGTTTACACGCACTGCAGGCATTATAGTTTTCATATAATCAATGATCCTATCAGGGAGTTCTGCTACTAAAGGCTCAGGTTTAGAACCACCAATTTGTAGGGCATCTGCAGCAGCAATATTAGCCCATGAGTCACCTAATTCCTGATCATAAGCTGCATGACGAATCTTTCCCCATAGAGGCTGTGGAACAACGTTCCCAAACAACATGTCTATGTCCGCTAAATTCATGATACATGACCCAGCAGTCTGGGCAAACTCTTTGTAATACCCTGCGGGATTTTTACGGGGATCAGGCAATGTCTGCTTAAGGGCCAAAACTTCAGCTCGCTTCCAAGGAACATGTACCCACACACGCTGAAAATGAAGCTGAATAGGTGGGTTAGCTTGTAGGTCCCCTTCCCGCCACTGTGGGGGAACTTCTCTCATGGGATACTTTCGCGCCTTTTTCCTACCGGATGCGTCACGCTCAAATAGTGATCGAGAAGTGCCCCCCTTACTCAGATACGACAACAATGTCTCAACCGCTCTCTCGACATTGGGACCTACGATCATGCCCTCTGCGAACTCGAACCGCACACGACACAACTCGGGCGGGTTGTATCCCAGATCATTGTCTTCCAAATCTTCACAGAGAAAAACACACATTTGTTCAAAAACATATCTCTGCTTCGGTGCTTCCCATTGACGGAAGAGTTCCATGACAGACTCTACATCATACCTTACAGTGTCGATAACCCATTTATGAGCTAAACGATTCAGTAAATCTCTCTCTCGATAGTCAGGCAGTTGACTCCGCAACTGTCTTCGTTCCGTGTTAGGGGTCGTAATAGACGACCCGAAGAGAGGTGAGAAAAGATTAGTAACAGTGTTGGCCATTCTCTGTCGAACGGAAGGAGAAACTGACGGAAGAACGGGCAGAAAAACAGGGTGAGATAAGGCAGGAGCAGAGGCAATAGCAGAGGGGGCATCAGGAGAAATAGAAGGTGCATTAGGCGAAGTAGTAGAAAGCACAGGTGAAGTAGATGTGATCGGTGGGCCTTGAGGAGGCTGCACCGAAGGAGCAGGAGCCAGCTGAAGACCAGCTGGTGGGTGCTGTGGAGGAGCAGGAGGCAATGCAATCACAGGTTGCGCAACTAAAGGTTGCGGAGGTGCCGTAGCATTTTGCGCATAGGAGGGTGGCGAACTTAACAAATGCATCATTAACGGATCTTTTTCAAGCTCTTTTGCTGCATCTTGCTGAAGATGTTGCGGCAAAACTGGATAGCATTTATCTATTACCATTTTACGTTGCCTGTGCAACTGCTCACTCATCTGGTCTTCTTCATTGTCTTTATACTGCATGGCAGCTTGCATTATCGAAATACCCCTTTCTCTCTTATTTGTCTTCGCTAATTTAATTTCCTTCTGTTTGGCTTCCTTACGCCATAGGCGGAAAGAGTCAAACATCGCCGGCCGGGCTTTCTTCTTAAAAAGTTTAACTTCAAGATTATCTAGGATTTCAGTATCAAAGCTACCGTATTGGGGCCATTTTAAAACACCATCTTTTCTGGTGTATTTGATCCACACTTCGTTATATGTGATGGGACCTACGCCATGTTTTACATATAATTCATAAGTTGGAGTTCCAACCGGAGGAACCGGACACGAGTCCTCCAATCGGGAGTCCCTATTATTACAACCAAGACAAAACAAATTTCCAAGTCTGCTAAGACCAGGCATCTTCGCTCTCTAGTCTAGCTCCAAACTTCAAAGGATTATCGATTACGATATTTCTCGTGAATACACGAGTCCTTCGGCTTTGGCACTTGCAAATTCCAAATTAAAGTGATCCCAAAGGATACCCAAAACTAAGAACCAACTAAGGACTGGGAGACGCTCCACTTATACTTAACTGAGATATCGATGACGTCACCAGAAGACTCGTCTTATCGTTTCGCTCTACCAAACTTCAAGGGTCCAAATCAGGGCGATAGCCAGGGCAGCAGTCCTTTGTAGCCGTCGGGAAGCGGGGAACCTCGCAGCAAAGACTTTCGGACCACGTCGACATGCAGGGGTCGATGAAGTGGATGGCCTTCCTCCAGAATTTTCACACAAAGCTCCTCACGTACCTCTGGCTGGACCGGTACCGCTGGTATCGCCCCACGTTGGGCGCCAACTGAGGTACTGGGTTTTTCAGAACCGGTACCGAACCGGTAACCCAGCGGTGTCAGGGTACACCCAAAGACCTCGAGTACTTTCCTGATTCAGACCACAGAAACTCAGTCTTCTAGGTGAAGTCAAGGATCGATTTTATTGGCTGCAACCAAGTAACAGGTCCTAGAAGTACAACACACGGGAACTATATTCTCAGGAGACTGCTCAAATTCACAAAGTCAAGCTTCTCTTTTTATACGAAATATTGTGCTTTAGGCAAACATTCTTCACATTTTACTATACCATTGAAATGTTTCCACTACAAAGGAAAAGCATAATCATGGTGAAAAGCCATATTTTCTGTTCGTTCAGCCCACAACAAAATTACCCGGCGAGGCCCAACATTCTCATCAGATATCGGTGGACCCCCAATAAAACGGGCACCTCCCCATCATAAAGCAAGTGAGAGAGAAAAGAGCAGGGACAGGTGTGAGCAAGATTCAGCAGGGTGTGTGCGATGAAAATGGGTTTATGGCCTGTTGTGCCTTGATGCTATCTCATTCGGCCACTGGGAGAGGAACTGACCAAACAGGTTCGGCCTGGGGCAATGGTTTCAGCTTGTCCAGGTCAGAGAAAAGTCAATTAAGGTGTACGTGTCCTTTGGAATCGAATTTAGCTGTATTATAAGCCTATGTGAGGGCAACCCTTAAAATGGCTGCCGTGCACAAAATGGAAGCCAAGGGTTCAAGACGAAAATGACGATTTCGAGGTGAAATCGTCACTCGAATATGACGAAAATGCTTGTACATAGTGTACTAGCCATTTTCGGTCTTTCGATATAAAAATCGTCATGCTATGATGAAGTTTAATTCTCGAGCCCAGAATTTTTCAGAACTACAGGGTGTGAGTGTTTGATTCAGATGCTCCGTCCATCACCACCCCCTTTTGTACCGCTTTTGGCCGACATAAGTATGGCAGGGTATGCACAGACGTGAGTCCCTTGCTCACTTTGCCACTGGATTCAAGCAAGCCGGGCTTAAGACGGCTGGAATGCCAGAAACCGGTCCTCGGAAGCTTGTTTCCGGTCCAGGGAAGGCATGGCTTGGCAGTTCGGGCTGGACTGTTCCCATGAGTCACAGGGTCAGACTGATTTGCATATAGCCATGTCTGAACTGGGGTGGCAGAGTGGGCTAGAGAACGGTGATGGATTAAACCCAGATCTTTTGACTGGGTGTGAGTTTTTGATTGATTCAGATGCTCCGTCCATCACCACACCCTTTTGTACCGCTTTTGGACGCCATAAGTGTGGCAGGGTATGCTCCGACGTGAGTCCCTTGCTCACTTTGCCACTGGATTCAAGCAAGCCGGGCTGAAGACGGCTGGAATGCCAGAAACTGGTCCTCGGAAGCTTGTTTCCGGTCCAGGGAAGGCATGGCTTGGCAGTTCGGGCTGGACTGTTCCCATGAGGCACAGGGTCAGACTGATTTACATATAGCCATGTCTGCACTGGGGTTGCAGAGTGGGCTAAAGAACGGTGATGGATTAAACCCAGATCTTTTGACTGGGTGTGAGTGTTTGATTGATTCAGATGCTCCGTCCAACACCACCCCCTTTTGTACCGCTTTTGGCCGCCATAAGTGTGGCAGGGTATGCTCAGACGTGAGTCCCTTGCTCACTTTGCCACTGGATTCAAGCAAGCCGGGCTGAAGACGGCTGGAATGCCAGAAACCGGTCCTCGGAAGCTTGTTTCCGGTCCAGGGAAGGCATGGCTTGGCAGTTCGGGCTGGACTGTTCCCATGCGGCACAGGGTCAGACTGATTTGCATATAGCCATGTCTGAACTGGGGTGGCAGAGTGGGCTAAAGAACGGTGATGGATTAAACCCAGATCTTTTGACTGGGTGTGAGTGTTTGATTGATTGATTCAGATGCTCCGTCCATCACCACCCCCTTTTGTACCGTCATCTGTAAAACATCATCGTTCCCTTTTGTAGAGTGACATTGATTTTCTTTCAGGTCCAAAATCCCCTCGCACTAAACGTTTTGTTTATGTAGCGCATAACGAATTTTGGAACCCATCACAAAAGGAAGTAGCAATATGATTATATCAAATTGATCCAGATAATTTAGAATAATTTCTTGCCGTGGTTGATAACAGTAAACACTCTGTCGTCCCTTATATATACTTTAGATAATATTGTATGGTCTGCCACTGATATTGTCCAAAATGAAGTGTCTACTTTGTATCATGGTCAGAATCAGCTACGTTCTGTTATGCAATTCGGTTGGACCTTACAAACACTTAAGAATGGGAGAGTGCCATGGGATTACTTAAATGCTTCCGCACTGTTTTTACAATTTAATTTGACTGATAAAGAAAAGTTTGTCGACGAAAGACGTAACATATACTATGTTACCATTTTCTGTAGCAGAAACTGATTCAGAGATGTGGTTTCATTGCCCATCTCACTGTTACAATTTACTGCTTGCATGTGAGTTATCCCAGCTTTTATTCATTCTAGTTTTTCCAGCATATTAGGAGGGTTTCCCCTGCTGCTCCTAATGGTTTGGCGTGTTCTATTACTTCCACTGCTGCTCCGTAATGGCTGCTGGACCTGTGGTACTGCCAAGCCGGGACCTGTTGCAGCTGTACCGTGATCGGATGAGGCAGCTTTTTGGTTTCATGCCATTGGAAGCTCTCGACTATTGGCTGACCTTCCATTATGCCTACTTCACCTGCGTGCAACCTGTATGCTACTCTATCCGGTGCCCTTTTCAATGGGCCCTAGGACGTCTGACTGTTCACAATGTCACAAGCTGCCCTGGATTATGAACTGTTGATGTCCCATGACGAGGACTGTTCTGAGGGGAAGGAGTTTTGCGTACAATCCTTCACTTGCACCTGTGGCAGATTTGAATCCCTCTGCTCGTGCACTTTGCCTCTTGGAACAGCTTTTCATCGAAGTGGACACAGGTTGCTCTGAAATGCTCCTAACGGTCTCTGGATATGAGGAGCTTGTCTACTCTTTCGAATTGCTTAATTGAATGGCGTATCTTTAATACTGAAGGTTCTGACAGCTTGTTGAAGCTTATGGCATTCCACTTCTGGTCCAGGGAAGACATGGCTTGGCAGTTCGGGCTGGACTGTTCCCATGAGGCACAGAGTCAGACTGATTTGCATATGGCCATGTCTGAATGTGGGTGGCGGAGTCAGCTAAAGAATGATGATGGATTAAACCCAGATCAGTGGACTGGGGTTGAGTGCTTGCAATGTTCAACACTCTGTCCATCCTCGCCTTGGGTTTTGCTTCATTCCACTTCTCCAGCCAAGTATTTGGCCCAGAAGATACACTGTGAATGGATATCGGATTAGGAACAAATGATTTCTTTTACTTTTAATTTTCTCAGTCTACCATGATTCTACATTAGATTTGAATTGCTATATGGCCTATAGGGACAGCAAAGATATATTAGTGCAATTTAAAGACTTCCGATGGTCAGAGGAACTTATGTTTGTTACCTTTGATGTTGAGAGTCTTTATACCTGTATTGACAAACAATATGGAATTATGGCAGTGCGCTCCTTCTTGAATAGGGAGGCTGCGGAGTTATATAAATACAATGAGATGATTGACATTATACTAATGAAGAACTTCTTTCTGCATGATAATCGCTGGTTCCATCATATTAAGGGGACTGCGATGGGTTCCAGGTTTGCTTCTGCGACGCCTGCCTCATTATGGGGTGGTACGAGAGGGAGCAAGGCTTAGCCAGATGTGCCTACTCTGGGGACGACTTCATCGTGTTCTGGGAGAGGTACATTGACAATGTCATCTGTCTCTGGTCAGGCTCTGTTGTGCAGCTAGCTACAGCAGTACTTTGTTTATCTCAACAACAATGTATTCAATGTGAAATGGACAATGTCCTTCCATAAAGAGAGTACCAACTTATTGGATATAACATTTTATATCGAACTTGGTGGTATTCAGAGTACTTTGTATAGAAATGAGACGGCGTGTAATGCCATACTACATGCCTCTAATGCACATTCCAGCTCTGTTCTCTAGAATATCCCTTTTGGTGAGCTGAAACGCATTAGGAGAAACTACAGTGAACAAGAAACCTTTCAGACTAACATCGTAGAGAAATGAAAAGATTTCAAAAGAGATAATATAACGGTAGTATTTTGGATAGAGCTGAACCCAGAATATTAACAACATATAGGGAATTCACACTCCAGGACAAGCCAGTACCCAGGGGGCATACCAATAAAAAAGACAATATACCATGCACAGAGATAAGATTTTTAATGTTATTAGAAAAAAGTTGGCATATGCTTGCAGACATCCCTGGCCTTAAAGATTGTATCACTGACATGTCCGCAATCACATAGAGGAGGGGGGGGTTTCCTTGAGGAACCATTTATGTCCGAATTATGTGACGACACCCCCAAGCAGTGGGACTTGGTTGTCGACCAAACCAAAGTTTTTTTTTTACCTTCGGAACCTGCAATATTTGCCCCATGGGTAAAAATAGAATTAAGAACTTTTCTTACAACAGCCCTAAAGTACATGTTATCAGTCACTTCATAAACTGCAATACTACTCATGTAGTTTATGTCCTTGGGTGAAAATACGGAATAATATATGTTGGTAGCACAAAATTCTGCCTAAAATTCCACATTCAAGAACATCGCAGGGCACTGTTAGATAGGGACATCAGATAGCCTATAACAGCACATTACAACATGGAACATATTGGAAATGCCACATTTTGGTTTCACGGCTTCGATTATGTTCCCGTGAGTAAGAGAGGTGGGCTATTACTTAGACAAGCTGAATCCAAGTGGATTTTTTGCTAGCGGGCTATGAGGTTCCGTGACAATTTTAAGTGATGTTTTCGACTCGCACGAATATGGTCGAGTCTAGTATCTAAGAACCGCAAATGATGAGTTTAGTAAGTGTGCGCAGTTTCGCTGTGCTAACTTAAACCGTTCGTTTGATATGTGGGTTTTTCATCTGTACCCACGGGTTCCATCTTAGATACGGCATCCATTTTTGTCTCTTGCCCTCAAGTAGCCAGCGAACGGACACTGTCCGCTTCGTCACCCTGGGACTCTCAGGATATTTGTGGAAGACACATGTACTTTGTAAATATCTTTTACGATGAGGGGGATGATACTGTAAGGCAGATGGCCCCGCTCGAGGCTCATCTTGCCGTCCGGTTTATTGTCTCAGCCGTGCATCTCATTAGGCACGTCCCTTTGATGCCTGTATCTCGTGTTTCCCGATACCTCCCCTTTTACACCCTTTTCGATTTCCCCACTGTCTCCATCTCCCTCTGCACCTGTCTTTGTCCCTATTTCGATCTGTTTTACTGCCGATTGGAATTCACTAATGTTGGGAAGATGGGTTTTTACAGTTGGGAACCGCCAAATGTTTCCGCACTTATGTTCCGGACCTTATGTGTACCAAAGTGACCAAAGCGACCCCTCTGGGGGATAATTATGGGAACCAGGTTGTAAACTTTTGTGCACCATGTTGTCCTATGAGTTAATTTTGTATAAAAGGAGCGATCCACAGAACCAATTTGAAGCAGTCTCCCCAAGTTGCACGTGTTGTACTTGTTGTGACTTCTGTGTTCCCTGCAGTAAATAAACCTTGAATCTTTGACGCCGAAGGAAGTGTCCCGTGTCTCTGTAGTTTGTGCGCCGAAACAGGTATCCCATGAAGGTTATAGGTGTTGTTCCCTGGCACCGCTGGTACTGTTAAAAAGTCCAGTCCTTCAGTTGGCGCCCAACGTGGGGCGACTTCAGCGGTACCGGTCCAAAGCCTGATGATCGTGAGGAACTTCGTGTGAAATCTCCGAGGGAAGGTGCACCCCGCTTCATCGATCCTGTTATCGAAATAAGTGGCCCGAAGTTTTTCCCTGCGAAGATTCCCGCCTCCTGACGGCTGCGGCGGACCGATGCCCTGACTGTCGACCTGTCTTCGACGCCCGGCGTAGACCTTATGTACAAGCGAGACGATAGACGGGCCTTCCTGGTGACGCCATTGAAGTTCTGAGTTAAGTATTTGTGGGTCGCTCCCAGTCCTTAGTGGTTGTTCTAGCTTTTGAAAGCTTTGTGGTTAGCCTTTAAGGCTTTGTGGTTATAGCTCACTGAGCTTTGTAATAGCCTCCTCAGGCTTTGTGGTTAGCTCTCCGAGCTTTGTGATAGCCTTAAGGCTTTGTTGTATTGCATGGTTCCATTGCATTTGTGGTTCTTAGTATTGGTTCTTAGTATTATTTGACAGTTGCAATTGCCAAAAACCGAGGGTTTTTGACTTACACGAAGTTTCATTGCTTCGGTAATCCTTGAAGTTTGATACTAGGTTAGTGTGCACGATGCCTAGCCATAGTGATTTGTTTCGTATTTTTAAATGTTGCGCAATGGATTCCCGGTTGGAGGACTCATGTCCGATACCTCCAGTTGGAACTCCGATACATGATCTTTATAGTCGACATGGGGTGGGTCCTATAATATATAATGATTACTGGATCCGCTATACAAAGAAAGACGGTGACCTTAGATGGCCACCACACGGAACTTTTGAACTTTCGATTTTAGATAATCTTGAGGCTAAATTATTTTTAAAGAAGGCTAGGCCAGCTATGTTTGATTCCTTTCGGATATGGCGTAAGGAGGCCAAGCAGAAAGAAATCAAACAACTTAAAAAGGATAAAAAGCAAGAGTTTGTTCCGATAATGCAAGCTATAAAAGAATGTAGACAAGACAAAGAAGAAAAAGATATGGAAATCGCTACTAGATTGCATCACATGAAAATAGATAAATGTTACCCAGTTTTACCGAATAATCTAGAAAAGAAAGAAGAAGATTTGAAGGAGGATTCCTTGTTATCATACTTGATGAAATCACCACCTCCTTATGTACAGGGTGCTACTGCTCCTGTAGCTCCTCCTATAGCTCCTCCTGTTGTTCCTCTTGTTGCTCCAGCGGCTGCGGGCCAGCCTGCTGTTAACCCTACGTTTGTTCCACCACCTGTCCTCGTTCCTACTGCTCCTGTACCTGTACCTTCGCAGACTGTTGTTTCTGCTACTCCAACTACCTTGTCCGTTCCTACTATGCCTTCCTTCACCTCTAGTGTTGTTGCCCCTGTTTTTCTTTCTCCTTCTGTTCGTAAGCGTGTTCCTAACTCTGTTGCTACTCTTTATTCACCTCTTTCTGGTCCGTTATTTTCGTCCGATTCATCTGAAACTCCTCAGAGACGGAGTCAGATCCCTAGTGGTAGGGAGAAAGAGACGTTAGTAACAATGGCACATAGGTGGATAAGACATCCTGCTAATTACACTCCGCGTGTAGTCTTTGATACCTTTTCTCAGTTTAATGAGCCTACGCAGAGATTCGTATTTGAGGAAATGTGTAACTTTTTGAGGGAAGAATGGTACAATAATGATGTAGATGATGTACCGTCCGACATAATTGAACTTCAGAGTCACTTTTCAAACGGTATGATTATAGGAGATGATGTACGACGTGCAGTGGAACGCTTATTAGCATTCAGACCCACAGCACATTCTCGGATATCATTAGATGATACCACTGAGAACTGGAAAGCGGTTCCTGGTCAGTATCCCATGAGAGAAGTTCCGCCACTGTGGGTGCCTGGTGATCCTAATGCGAACCCTGTGGTGCTACCGCATTTTCGAAGGGTGTGGATACATCTTCCATGGAAACGATCGGAAGTTTTGCAAGTGAAGCAATCCTTACCCGATCCGCGTAAAAATCCGGCTGGTTATTATAAGGAGTTATCACAGCTAATAGAAGCTTCTATTATGAATATTGCCGACATCGACATGTTGTTTGGCAATGTTGTACCGCAACCAGTTTGGGCTAAAATTCGTCAAGCCGATCACGCAGTTGAATTAGGGGGTGATTGGGTTGCACTGCTAGCAGCTGATGCATTACAAGTCGGTGGGGCCAAGCCTGAACAGCTGATTTTGGATTTGCCTCAGAAAATTATTACGCTCATGAAAACTCTCATGCCAGCGATGAAGGTGAACTGGGATAAGTTATCAGCTTGTAAGCAAAAGAAAGACGAGAGTGTCTCAGATTTCTTTACAAGGTTTGAGGAAGCGTTTGTCGACCACAGCGGCCAGGACATGGGCGCTGAGGGAGGCCAGCGTTTATTCGTTGACAAATTCGTGTCAAATTTGCTGCCTGAACTAAGCAACAAATTGAAGAATTCAGAGAGTGCATGGGCAGTTTCAACCCCTGCGCAAATACTAGCAACGGCTCAGTATTATGAGAATAGGGAAAAGGAAGAAAGTGATCGTGTAGAAAAGAAAACTAAGGAGCTCAAAACGAAGGTTTTGTTGCAGCAAGCATACCCTCCACGATCAAACCAAAATGATGCACAACAGCAGTATCGACCACGAGCACAGCCCGATAGGACACAGCCGCGCTCTGACAACTTTGATTATAGATCTTCACTTGGGTATAATCAGTGCGCATATTGTAGGAAAGAGGGACACCTAAAATATGATTGTCTTGCTTTACGGGACCGTCTGAATGGTGTGTCAGCACGAGGAAACCGTGGTGGTGGTCCTCAGCAGGCACCACGTGGTAGAGGTCGTGGTTCATCCCACAATCAGATTGATCGTCATCAAAATCAATCGGATGCAAATAATTATTTTGACCAGCGAAATGCGGGGTCAGTTCGATCCGCACAGTATAATGTTGATGATTATTATGCAGACCATGAGACTGTTGTAAATGACCACTACTAGGACAGCCAACGACAAAGAGAGGGAGTAGTGTCAGTTCCGGTCGATCAGAGTGGGCCTTACGTTGCAGTGACTACATCGGGTGTAGTTGAGCCTTTTCTGTTAGACACTGGTGCGACGAAAAGTTCCATCATGCATTCAAAACTCCCTGGCGCACCTTTGTCTGGCTTAACAAATGTTTCCGTCGGATTCTCTGGCGCCCCTGTTAGCAACCCAGTCTCTAACCCTTTGCCTCTTATGATTGGACCTCGTGAGCTAACCGCTCCACTGATTCTCTCTACAGGTTGTGGTGAAAATCTTTTGGGCCTGGATTTGTTGAAACGATTATATGCAACATTGTATTGTTCCCCCGAAGGAGTGGAGCTTACATTGGGAAGGAGAGTGATCTCTCCCATGTATTTATCGGTTGATAAATTCCCACCGGAATTGAGTTCCCTCCCTGTGTCCTTATGGGCCACAGGTCCCAATGACGTGGGCCTGTTAGACATTCCACCCTATGTGATTCAATTGAAACCAAATGCGCGATTACCGCGTTTACCTCAATATCGTATTTCTCTTGAGGGCGAACGAGCGCTGTTAGCAATCGTTCATGATCTCATTGGAAAAGGTGTTGTTGAAGAAACTCGTGGAAACGTGTGCAATAGCCCTGTATTACCAATTCTGAAACGAACTGACCCAACTAAACCTCCTGTGTATCGTTTTGTTATAGATTTGAGAGAGGTAAACAAAATAGTGGTTCCGCAATTTCCTGTGGTCCCTGACATTACGGCTTTACTAACAATGATTCCGGCAACTGCCTCCTGGTTCACAGTGATCGATCTAAAGAATGCTTTCTTTAGCATCCCAATTGCAGAGGAAAGCAGAGACCTATTCGGATTTTCATTAGGAGGTCGCAGTTTTAGGCTAAAACGCGCTCCACAGGGCTACTGTGAGAGTCCGTCAATCTACAGCCAAGCACTTAAAGGTCAGCTTGATGCCTTTGTATTACCAACGGGTGCAGCTTTGATTCAATATGTGGATGATCTTTTAGTGGCAGCTGATACAGAAGCTATTTGCAAAACGGCTACAGTATCATTGTTGTACTATCTACATGACTTACACCACAAGGTGTCGCCTTCAAAGCTACAGTATTGTTGTCAAGAAGTTACCTATCTAGGTCACTTATTGTCAAAAGAAGGGAGAAGGTTGACCCCAGAGAGAATTGCAGCGATTTCCCGAATGACTGTGCCAAAAACCCAGAGAGATGTTCGCGCCTTCTTAGGTATTACGTCCTACTGCAGACAATGGATTCCAAATTTTTCATTGTTAGCGAAACCATTGATAGCCCTTACGTGCAAAGATGTTTCATCCCCAGTACCTTGGTCTGAAGAATGTCAGAAAAGTTTTTCGGAATTGCGTGATGCGTTGTGTTCGGCTCCTGTGTTGGGTACCCCTGACTACAGTAAGCCGTTTACACTATACGTTCACGAGAGGGATGGTTGCGCGTTGAGTGTTTTGACACAATCTTTTGGTGGTAAGCAACGCCCATGTGCCTACTTTTCTTCGACTTTAGACCCAGTAGCAAGAGCTTTGCCAAGTTGCTTAAGGGCAACAGCGGCAGCTGCGGCGTCCATTCGACAGTCCGCAGGTCTAGTCATGGATAATATGCTCACGGTAATGGTTCCGCATGCAGTCGACACTCTATTGAACCGAACGAAAACTCAACATCTGACGAGCGCAAGATTGTCTGGATATGAGTTGACGTTGCTGGCCAGTCATATACGGATAAAACGATGTAATGTGTTGAATCCAGCAACATTGCTGCCGATCGACACAGAATCAAGTGATGAAGCAGTACATGACTGCTATCTCAAAACTGAAGAGGAAACCAAGGGTCGCATTGACCTAAGAGATACTCCATTGACAGATCCCGATGGTACTTTGTATGTGGATGGTTCTTGTTTCAAGTTACCGAATGGTGATGTGACAACTGCATATGCTGTAGTTACATTGAGAACGATTGTGGAAAGTGCAAGATTAAATCAGAATTCGGCTCAGGCTGCTGAGTTAATTGCTTTGACGAGAGCGTGTGTGTTGTCTAAAGATAAACGGGTGAATGTGTTTACAGATAGCCAGTATGCGTTTGGTGTGGCACATAGTTTTGGACGATTGTGGAGAGAGAGAGGATTCCTTACGTCACATGGTACGAAGATTCAACATGGACAGCTTGTAAATGATCTTTTAGATGCACTCACATTGCCTAAACAGGTGGCCATAATCAAATGTAGCGCACATCAGAAAGTAACGGACGATGTGGGTCGTGGAAATGCGTTTGCGGATGAGACTGCTAAGGAGACTGCCCGGAACCTTAGCACTCGAATGTATGTGACGAGTTCGGTTAGGTGGCCTGCAGAATCATGTATGTGTGAAAACACTATCGAGAGTGTGAAAGCAATTCAGAATGAGGCCACCGAGACTGAAAAGGCGAAGTGGAAAGAAAGTACGGGAAAGTTGGATGCGAATGGTTGTTGGACTGATTTATCGGAACAGAAAAGATGGATGTTGCCTGATGCATATGTGCTGGCTGTTGTGACTATGGCACATGGGTTATCACATATTAGCGCGAAAGGTATCTGTAAATTGCTGTTTCCTGTGTGAAGAATGATGGTATTACGAAATGTGCTGAACGCTTGGTTAAGAATTGTATGGTATGTATGTTGTACAATCCTGGTAAGGGAACCCCAACTCCTCCTGGTAGTTTTGCTCCCCCTTCATGTCCCTTTGAGGTGATCCAATTGGACTTCATCCATATGGAGCGATGCAATAACTTGAAATACGTTTTAGTTGTTGTTTGCGCATTCTCCCGATGGATTGAGGCCTACCCCCTTAAGGATAATACGGCTTTATCCACGGCAAAAATTTTACTCAAAGAGTATTTTTCCCGCTATGGAATGCCTCGGGTTGTGTGGTCAGACAACGGAAGTGAGTTTGTGGGGAGTGTGATGAAGAGTGTGTGCAAGGGCCTTGGAATTAATCAGAAATTCCATAGTGCCAATCATCCTCAGTCAGCTGGTTTGGTTGAAGGGTACAATGGCACCCTTAAACTAAAACTAGCAAAAATTCAGGCTACGACAGGTCTTTCGTGGCCTGACGCTTTACCCTTAGCATTACTGTCAACAAGGGCAACTGTACACTCCCGAGTAGGGCTCAGTCCCTATGAAATAGTGTTCGGTCGTCCTGCCAATGTTTGGGGGGTCCCTAGACCGGGTGCCTTTTGTGAACTTGAGTATCCAATGTTGATCGATTATCTTTATGACTTGACTGCTAAACTGAGGTTAATTCACCAACAGGTTCACGAAGCATTGCCGACGCAGACGGAGGGTCCAGGCCACCAGCTCCAGCCCGGAGATTGGGTGGTAACACGAAATTTTTCGCGCAAGAACAATTTGGATCCCAGGTTCACTGGACCCTATCAGGTCCTCCTTGCCACGAGAACTGCAGTTCGTCTTGAGGGGCGGAAAAATTGGGTGCATGCCACCCATACCAAGAAAGTCCCCATTCCGTTGCCAGCAGACTCGTGGGTAAGGAAAGGCATTGCATCAACTGAAACCGAAGGATTGCCGGCGTTTGTACCTTTCAGCGACGCACAACCTGTCGGAGAATCCTCAGTGCAGCAAAAAGGCATTATTGAACACTTGCCATCAGAAGACTCAAGACCAGAACATTCAGCTGATCAACAGGGCGTTGTCCCTTCAACGGATCTTTTGTTTAACGAACAGACACGTCCTGGGAAAACCCGATATTTTTTAAGATCCAGCACTAAAAACTAATAAAACCCCGTTCTGTCCCTTGACAAGTGCATTATCCCGTTTTCCATGATCAGTTTGAACACTCATATTATTGTAATTATTTTGTATATATTCATTGAGCTTCGTTCCTTACACTTTTTGTTTCCACAGCTGAGAGACATTTGTTTTTGATATATATATATATGAAATAAAGGCCGTAGGGCCGCGCGTGTACTTCCTCCTGGTTAGTAGGTCTTGACGCTAGGTTAAAGACCGTCGATTCCTGGGAACTCCTAGGAATTGACTATTGCTACACAGAACGAAGTGCGTCAAGAAACGTTGAGGACGGTCATAGGGAATGGCATTTTTGAAGCTGATGGACTTGGAAAAAGCTCAAGCACAAAGATTCAAGCTGCAGCAACTCAGTCGTACCAAATGTTTTGTGTTCCAAATATTTGTACTGTTTGTGACTGTTTCTGCGTTATTGGCGGGTGGAGTGTATTATACAATGTCTTACTTCTTGCCTTCTACTATACCTACTCTTACCCCTGACCTTAAACTCACCTCCACTGTTTCTCCTCATTCTTTTCACATCTTACCTGAACACGAGCAGGCTAGACGTGCAGAATTCCGCAACAATTCCTTTATTCAGCTCCTTCATCAGCATCAGTTAGTGGTTAACACTACTAATTGTTGGGTGTGTGGGTTGATGCCACATACTACGGATAAGGGAATTCCATATCTGGTGTTACCGTATAGCTCCCAAGGGTCTGCTCGAGCATTCCAAACAATGTTTCGAAGCGCACTGGGTTTTCACCCCATTCGAGAACCACGTTCCCCCTACTCTGGTCCTACCTCGTACCAAAAATCTTTGTCTATAGCAATAGAGGATTTAGATAGCGATATCTATGATCCCTCGCTTATCCCTGAAGAAGAGGTACAAGCCTATAGGGTCCTAAGTAGAGGCGAATATAGTGTGTTCACTGGTGAAAAACAGCTTAAAAGCTCGCCTCCGATATGGGTCGTACCCCACACTGGCAATTTTTGTTTAATAGGTCGCGGCCGTAGATCGAAAGCCCGACTTGGAGAGAGTGCTTGCACTGAAAATTATATTTTGCCAATGGTCTCGTCCCCTGTGTTTTTGGCTGCCAAGGGTACATACTTTATTTGTCATGATCGTGCGTATGCATGGTTGCCCTCGGACTTCATGGGCTCATGTTTTATCGCAAACTTGTTGCCTCCGACATTTACTGTAGATGCAGATTATCACAAAACTAGAGTTGTGAGAGGCGTAATTAGCGAAGAGGATACTGCCGGTCAAGAGGCAGGAGACTTTTTCAAGGGTTTCCTCCCATTTTGGGGACCTATGTTTAATAGTAGGAACCTAAGACAGTTGACTCGAGTGGTAGAATCGACAGCTAATATTACTGCCAGTGCCCTTGGTAATATCACCACAGAACTTCAGGCGGATAGACTTATGACGTTACAAAACCGTATGGTTTTAGATGTGATCTTAGCAGATCGAGGTGGGGTATGTAAGGTGATCCATTCGAGCTGCTGTATTTTCATTCCTGATAACGCTCCGACTGTCTATCAAGCCATCTCGAAGTTGCATAAGATCTCCGAATCCATACACGTGGATGTAGGGGATTGGACGCTACTTGGATGGTTTTGGGGCCTGATGTCGACTTGGGGTTGGAAAATTCTGATGATCATTGGAGTCGTTGTAGCGTTCCTGTTCACGTGTTGCCTTTGCGTGCAGTGCGGTCCTGCCTTATGTGGCCTCTGTGCTACAACGTGTATGAGACAGCCACCTGTTACCAAAGGGTCTCGGTTGGACAGAGCTATGCTACAGCAACAAGGGTCTGATGAATATCGAATATGATTCCGACTAGTGCTTGCCTACATGAGGGCAAAAGGAGCGTCTGAGGTTCCGTGACAATTTTAAGTGATGTTTTCGACTCGCACGAATATGGTCGAGTCTAGTATCTAAGAACCGCAAATGATGAGTTTAGTAAGTGTGCGCAGTTTCGCTGTGCTAACTTAAACCGTTCGTTTGATATGTGGGTTTTTCATCTGTACCCACGGGTTCCATCTTAGATACGGCATCCATTTTTGTCTCTTGCCCTCAAGTAGCCAGCGAACGGACACTGTCCGCTTCGTCACCCTGGGACTCTCAGGATATTTGTGGAAGACACATGTACTTTGTAAATATCTTTTACGATGAGGGGGATGATACTGTAAGGCAGATGGCCCCGCTCGAGGCTCATCTTGCCGTCCGGTTTATTGTCTCAGCCGTGCATCTCATTAGGCACGTCCCTTTGATGCCTGTATCTCGTGTTTCCCGATACCTCCCCTTTTACACCCTTTTCGATTTCCCCACTGTCTCCATCTCCCTCTGCACCTGTCTTTGTCCCTATTTCGATCTGTTTTACTGCCGATTGGAATTCACTAATGTTGGGAAGATGGGTTTTTACAGTTGGGAACCGCCAAATGTTTCCGCACTTATGTTCCGGACCTTATGTGTACCAAAGTGACCAAAGCGACCCCTCTGGGGGATAATTATGGGAACCAGGTTGTAAACTTTTGTGCACCATGTTGTCCTATGAGTTAATTTTGTATAAAAGGAGCGATCCACAGAACCAATTTGAAGCAGTCTCCCCAAGTTGCACGTGTTGTACTTGTTGTGACTTCTGTGTTCCCTGCAGTAAATAAACCTTGAATCTTTGACGCCGAAGGAAGTGTCCCGTGTCTCTGTAGTTTGTGCGCCGAAACAGGTATCCCATGAAGGTTATAGGTGTTGTTCCCTGGCACCGCTGGTACTGTTAAAAAGTCCAGTCCTTCAGCTACAACACATGGTCACAACACAGATAAGGAAATGCATTATTTCCTATAAAGCAATTGGGTCTCAAAGATCCTCAGATGAGCTATTTATATGTGATAAATGTTGAAGTATGTGATATAGCTAAATTTTGCTTTATGGTTGTAATATGGCTAAGTTTTTTGTTATCCTAGTGTCTCTTTTTTTGATTCTTCTGTTTACATTTAAGTTGTCTATCTCCTTTCTTTCCCCATTTTTTTGTTTGCTTTTATTTGGAATATATTTGGGACGAGAACCCCTCCTTTGTGTTTTAAACTTTTGATAATTATAGAATTTAGGAGATTGCAAAGGAATATTCCGTGTGCTCCCCGGAGAGGTGACTTAGTGACACTCTATCCTTTTCATCTACGCATGCCATGCTTATTAGCAATCTTTGACATCGCAGGATGGCGCTCATGGGTCTTATTTTGTCGTTTTCGGCACATAGGGCAATTATTTTTATATTAGTTTATACCATATAACCAATTAGCCATTTTTGTGCATATATTGTTTACTTCCAGTAATGTGCCCTTTTGATTTACTTTTTTTATTATTTTGATTGGAAGGGTATAATGGGTTCTTGGATTAAGACTCTGCCTGCTTAGACTTCCTATTAGCAAACCTAGACATCGCAAGATGAGGCCCGTTGTCCCGGTGTTATTTTTCTGGAACATATGGCTATTTTTCATTAATTTCGTAAATCAGATAATCAAATAGCCAATTTGGTGCTGGGTTATGTATATCCGCCAATGTGCCAGTTTTGGGAATATATAGATCGTCACGGTCTTTTACCAGTGCCAATCAAGATCACTGCCGGTAACTATTCGGCTTTCTGTTAACCCAACCTACTTCATTCAAAGATGGCGCCGCCGGATTAATACAGAAATGAGTGTCAGCATTTGGGAGCGACATCACCACGCTAGGACCCCACACCGACGCGATGGTCCAAATCACGGTAATATGATGGCACCCGGACTACACTACTACCGGGCGTACCTGCCACCTAAAGGAAGGAGACTATCCAGGCAGGTGCAAGGGGGTTTCTCATCACTGTGCCGCTTTTTTATTAGTATTTAACCCGAACTGGGCTATATGTATGGCTAAGTCCAGTACTCATTATTGGTATAGTGGGGCTTTGCAATTTAGCGCACAAGTAACGTGTTCGTTAGAAACCCCTTTTTAGGTCTCGCACCTAGCGTTGCAGTGCGCAGTATTGCTCGCGCAGTGCAAGACATTTAGTAGGTAAAAATGGGGTTTCCGAAGCGGACCTAGGAATGGCACACACACAAGCGTGTGCTTTTCTTTTTATGGAACGCTATTCGCTTTGTGTGCGTGTTTTTCACCAAGAGAGCACGTGATAGTTCAAAGGTGGGGGCATTGCTCCGCCCATGTCTTATTGGTGTCCATTACGCGCACCGGCCATCATTTGATTTGATTTTTGGATTTATAAAGCGCAGCGAATGCCCGGAGGCGTCTTGTTGTTTCAATTATTGTGCCCACACACGGGCGCAATAATTGAAACCACATGGCTCGCAGTGGCACGCGAGCACCACTTGAGGGCTTGTTCGTTTTTTTTTGTTTGTTTTTTTGGATCCATTTCTCAGGGAAGCAACTAAATGAAAGAAGCCGTGTTTTGTTCGGAGCCACTTTCACAACCTCCCATGATAACGATGTTTATAAAACAAAGTCTACCTATTATTATGTTTTGGCAGATGGTGAAATCGTTAAGCTTCACACCAGTCAACATTCGTAGCATATACATTGTCACCCATGGAGGTTGCTTTGGTCAGAGCCTGGCTTCCTTCCAGAATCACCTGTAGCAGATACCCAGACTGTGTCCGATTCTTCGGCGTCAGATTTGCTCTTTACATAAAGTCCACAGCAAGGGCTTTTCAAAATCTGCAGGAAGACAACCGCAACAGGCACCACATTTCAGTGTTTTCAAGACCTGTTCTAAGTGAATGGGAGTAACTTTGATGACAGCAATGGGACTAGTGCTGATGACAACTAAAATAGCGTTGACAATACCAATGAGACTAGTGCTCCTGACAACAATGAGAATAGCACTGATGATAACAATGGGTCTAGTGCGGATGCGAACAATGAGAATAGCACTGATGATAACAATGGGACTAGTGCCGATGCGAACAATGAGAATAGCACTGATAACTATGGGACTAGTGCTGATGCCAACAATGAGAATAGCACTGATGGTAACAATGGGACTAGTGCCGATGCGAACAATGAGAATAGTGCTGATGATACCAATGGACTAGTGCTGATGCCAACAATGAGAATCGCACTGATGATAACCATGGGACTAGTGCCGATGCCAGCAATCAGAATAGCACTGATAACCATGGGACTAGTGCTGATGCCAACAATGAGAATAGCACTGATGGTAACAATGGGACTAGTGCCGATGCGAACAATGAGAATAGCACTGATGATAACAATGGGACTAGTGCCGATGCCAACAATGAGAATAGCACTGATGATAACAATGGGACTAGTGCTTATGCCAACAATGAGAATAGCACTGATGATAACAATTGGACTATTGCTCATGACAGCAATAAGAATAGCACTGATAACCATGGGACTAGTGCCCATGACAACAATGAAAATAGCGCTGATGACACCAATGGGACTAGTGCTCCTGACAACAATGAGGATAGCACAGATGATAACAATGGGACTAACACCAATGCCAACTATGAGAATAGCACTGGTGATGATAACAATGGGACTAGTGCCGATGCCAGCAATCAGAATAGCACTGATAACCATGGGACTAGTGCTGATGCCAACAATGAGAATAGCACTGATGGTAACAATGGGACTAGTGCCGATGCGAACAATGAGAATAGCACTGATGATAACAATGGAACTAGTGCCGATGCCAACAATGAGAATAGCACTGATGATAACAATGGAACTAGTGCCGATGCCAACAATGAGAATAGCACTGATGTTAACAATGGGACTAGTGCCGATGCCAACAATGAGAATAGCACTGATGATAACAATAGGACTAGTGCTTATGCCAACAATGAGAATAGCACTGATGATAACAATTGGACTATTGCTCATGACAGCAATGAGAATAGCACTGATAACCATGGGACTAGTGCCCATGACAACAATGAAAATAGCGCTGATGACACCAATGGGACTAGTGCTCCTGACAACAATGAGGATAGCACAGATGATAACAATGGGACTAACGCCAATGCCAACTATGAGAATAGCACTGGTGATGATAACAATGGGACTAGTGCCGATGCGAACAATGAGAATCGCACTGATGAAAACAATGGAACTAGTGCGCATGCAAACAATGAGAATAGCACTGATGAAAACAATGGGACTAGTGCCGATGCTAACAATGAGAATGGCACCGATGATAACAATGGGACTAGTGCCGATGCCAACATCTCGTGCTTTACCTGTACTTGTTTGTTTTTGTGAGTAACGTTAAAAGAGCCAGTATGCGCTGTAGAAAGGGTTTTTCGGTAACAACAAGCATTTGCAATGCAATAGGTCTCGCATTTACGCGAGTTTGACCTATTGACATTGTAAATGACAATGGCTTTTATTTATGTTTTAAAAACCAAAACATAAATAAAAGGCAATGTCATTTACAATAAAAATAACTCAAACTCTCGCTAATGCGAGACCTATTGCTTTGCAAATGCTTGTTTGTTCTATACAGTTAAAATATACATGTGAGTGGGGGCTTTTTGGTATCACAGAAATTATTTTTTCTGTTATTTATTGCAAATTGTTATACAGTTGAGATATACGGGTGAGTGGGGTTTTTCTGTATCACGGAGCTTTGTTTTTGCTACTAAGAGCACATTGTTATTATGACTATTCCTTTTACTCTGGGGAAGTGGGATGCCACATGCAACAACCAGCGGCTATCGGAGTTTACTATCTGCCTAATATTGACCATCTTGGCAATTAAGTTTCCATGATGTACGGAATTCCATGTTAGGTAACCATTGCC
Organism: Lissotriton helveticus; assembly: GCF_964261635.1. Classification (NCBI taxonomy): domain Eukaryota; kingdom Metazoa; phylum Chordata; class Amphibia; order Caudata; family Salamandridae; genus Lissotriton; species Lissotriton helveticus. The sequence goes on from NC_136067.1 coordinate 599,563,195, forward strand.
TCATTTGGGAGATTCTGATTATGGGGCAGATTTACAAGCCCCTTGCAACACTTTTGCGTCATTTTTAACATGGGAAAGGTGACGCAAAAGTGGCGCAAGGCGTTTGTAAATCTGCCCCTAAATGTTCTCTGTGCATATATATCTATCTCTATTGGCCCTATTGATTTGGCCAGTGGTTTACTACCGAATATATACATATATATTTTTTTACATTCCCTATCTTCGTCAACATGGGGCTAATTTATTGTATAGCTCCCCCCGTACTTACTCCTTGCTTAGTTACATGTCCCCTTTTTAGGTCTCCCTATGCAGCGCATGCGCGCTGCATAGGCAAACAGACCTTTTGGGATCGCTTAGGCTTTTCAGCCAAGATTGTGCAAGCGTTCCATTGCCTTCAATGGCAACGCGTGCACGTCATGAAATTTACTTGCCGGAGCGCGCGCCGCAAATGGCAGCAATTATCGCTCCCGCAAGTGAATCTCGCAGCTCCCCTCCTCTCCCCTGCTGCCGCGCACGCCTCCCCCTGCTCCGGCTGCCTGCCGCGCTTGTTCAACCTAGGCTATAAAATATTCAGAATTGCTCTCCATTTTAATACACGTGCACCGACTTTAGACCACCAAGAGATGGCGGTGCTGCCTCACTTTGGTGATGAAGTCCTTGGAAATGTGCCTGCGCCGTGGGAAATTCTTCGTTATATTTTGGTTATATCCCTACCACCTCCCTTCTGCTTCTGCCACCTCTGCACATTCACGTCTCCTCAGCTCGCACACTCCCGTATCTGCCCCTTCTAATCACCGGTGGTGAAACTAGTGGAAAGTAATGCTTTCCTTGAATTTTGGAGAGCAAAGAAAAGAGACAGTTTTCTTCGAGGAGAGTTTGGAAGGGATATAGTCCCGCCCCGACGCCCCCATCTCTAAAGAAAAATGTGAACAAATGTAGTCACGGAGTGCGTTTTAAAGTACAATTCTCATGTTAATTAGCCAAAAAGGCATCACAGACGTTAAAATAGCTCTTATGGAGTGTTTCAGTCCTTTCATGGGGTGGTGGCAAGAAAGCCCGACTCTGTCTGCGATCGAATCCAGTTTTCTTTAGCATATACCATGGTTTCACCCTACGTGCCAGAAATTACATCTAGTATCCCAGGGCCAGATTTTTGCTACCTCCACCCCCCCGAAAAAAAAAAAAGTATCCTCTCCTTTGCCAAGAATGAAGTACACCCGCACCAGTATTTCGCCCTGTGTGCTCCATCTGCAAAGAATTACCTCCAGTATGCGAAGTTCTGCATTTTGCCATTGGTAAACCCCCCTCCCCCCACCCCCATTATACCGGGGCCAACATCACACATGCAAGCATATACCCCCCACCACACACACACACACACACACACACACTCTCTTGCATTAACTTTCTCACACTCACACATTGTTACTCCACCATTTTTCCAGTTCGCTTGTGTTGTGTACAAATGCTGTCCCTGCTATTCCTGTCTTGCCTGTTGGTAAAGCTTGACAAAACATATTCTCCGTACACTATTGAACCGGTGTAACCAATGCTTGTTTTCATGCATGGCGCGACAGGGATGAAACAGTAAGCGGTTTTGAAATGGGATAGGATTTAACAAAACTTGTTTGTCTTTACAGCATCCTTCCTTCCCCACTCACACCCTCTCTGATAGGGCTCTTAAATATCTCCTGGCCCAACAGTACGATCCTTCGTTCATTTGCATATTTAAATCTGCCACCTCCAGACTCCAAAGGCTTTTGCCACCGATTCATAATGGGCTCCATGACAAGGCGCAAAAGTCTTTTGCAATCCACTGTTAAATTCTTAAAGCCAGGGGGTGTGTCCAAGATGGCGGACGAGTAGAAAGTTTCTGCTCGCCGCTCCTGCCCGTGACGGAGGCCTTCCCTGCATAGCACTGCCCAGCGTGTCCCCATCGGCAGATATTGCCTCAGGACCACCCCGCGATCCCTACCTGATCCCTGGGATCGCTGGCAGACGAGTGGACGCCTGGTTTTGGTGCCCGAGATCCGAGGCGGCTGCGCTGAGGCTGTCCGGGGCGCTTCTGGCAGTGGCGGCATCTGGCGGCAGTCGAGAGCGAGGAACTCGTGGCGGGTCCTGGCTGCCCTGGTGAGCTGTGGCTGGGGTGCGGTTGCGTAGCCTTGCTGCGGAGACCTCCGCAGCAAGACCGGTGGGGATCCTGCTGCATCGGTGAGCCGATAGGGAGTCCTGGCGGCCGGGACAAAATGGTAGCCCCCGCTCGCGCCTGAAGACCGGCGGAGTCGGATGAGACAGACAGCGGAGTGCTGTGGAAGGCGGAAGGCACTGCCATGATCGGCGATTGTCCTGGTGAGTCGCGGCGGTCCGGAGGGGGTTGCCGCCATCTGAGGCCGGGGCCCGAGCTGCCGGGCGCCGCTGCCGAGCTCACGGTTAAACTGAAATGGCGGCCTGGCTCTGAGACGCTGGAGTGCTGAAGTGCCTGCTTGGAGCCAGCGTGAGTGGGATGTGCTGGTCTACTGCTGAGCTGCAGGGGTTGCCCCTGGTGCCCTGAAGTGAGTGACCCGGCGGAGTGCGGGAGACGGACCCGGCCTGCCCAGGGAGGAGGGTGGAGGAGCGGACAGGCCTGACACAGCAGGAGAAGCAGGGGGAGCCTGGTGGTGGCTGAGTGGCCGGACATCACGGGAGAGGCCCATCTGTGGCATTGGGTGGCCATTGCAAGACTTGTCGGCGCGTAGCCACCAAGCACCGCAACATGGTGAAAGCGCTCCCAGTGCGAGGCCCACGTGGCGGGCCTGGCTTGTGGCTACTGGAGGCGGCGCAGACAGGTGTGGCGTGCCTAGCCGAGTTGGGAGGGCCCGGGTGAGGCTGGTAACGGAGATCCGCGGTGTGGGAGGGGCGGAGCGGTGCCCCTGCATCCTTCTAGGGGGGGCCGGCTGGCTTCTCACTCTGCCTGATAGCACAATTGACTTGTGGCATAACAGCTGGAGCGGCGGTGACGACTGGGGAGCCTTCCTGGAGCGGGAGTTGAGGCACGACTGGTGAGGACACAGCGGGCATCTGGCTGCCTTCCCGAGAGCCCAAGACGGATTTTTTAGCCCCTGACGCTGGACTAGGTGCTTAGCTGTATCCAGGTTTGCGAGTATTGACTCAAGTTGAGTGTCCTGCACCCCTCAGTCTGTTTTGTGCCTTGCCAACACTGGGAGAGCTCCTTTTTGGTCATTGGGGGACTGCCACCAAGAACAGCGACACGGCTGGCCATCGGTGCGTAGGCGAGAACACAGATACTCTCTCCACGACTTTGGCTTAGTACGGTGGTGGGGTAGCGGCCAAGTGCGCTTAGAGCTACTCTGTCCCCGGTCGGCTGTCGCTCCCACATGGCGACATCCAGGAATAGGAAGGACAGGACTGTCAAGGACTTATTTCTTAAATCTAGCATGAGAGGTGCAGACGCCCTGCCGCGGACCGGTGAAGTAACTGACAAGCAAGCACCGACGGAGACTCAAGACCCTGTCACTCGCTCTGTCTTGGAGTCCCTCTTTGCAGGTCTCACTAAGGAGTTTCATACCATGAAAAGGGACCTAACGTCTGAAATCCGAGAGATGCGCAGGGATCTGGATTCTGTGGGTGGGAGAGTGGACGACCTCGAGAACCAGACTGCAGCCAGGGATAAAGAACTATCCAGCTTCAACAAGCGGTGTTGTGCCTCCGTGAACAGCACCTGGATCTCCAGACCCACACGGAAGACCTAGAGAACCACTCGCGTCGAAACAACATCAGGATCCGAGCGGTCCCACTGGGTCTGGAGGCTCCGGACATAGAAGCTTTTGTGACAGACCTGTTTCGACATGTTCTGGGAGGTCCTCCTGACTTGGAGATCCTGTTGGATCGCACGCGCCGAGTGGGCCTCAGGAGGCCGGCAACGGCACCCCCACCTGACATGCGTTTATGACTTTAAGCTTAAAGAACGTATCCTGCGAGAGGCGCGGTCGAAGCATCCTATTGAGTTCCGCTCCTGTAAGCCGCTCCTCTATCAAGACCCGGCTGCCTCCACACTTTAGAAGAGACGCAACTTCACTGCATTTCTCCGATCCAAAGACGTTGCCTACTCCTGGGGGCATCCATTCAGGCTCCTTTTCAAATGGGACGGTAAGCTCCGTCAAGTCTGCACTGTGGAAGAAGCATCTTCTCTCCTTCGCATCCCGGGGGCGACAGGTGGTAATCCTGAGAAGCCTGGAAGCCCCGCTTCACGGGAGGACAGTGGCCACTGGCGGAAAGTGGAGAGCCCGAGGCGATACTTCGCCCGGATACCGAGACTATGGCCAAGGAACGATCGGCAGTTCTTTGCTCCTTGTCGGAGGTCTCTACCCTCACTTCCGCTGACTGATACAGATGGTCTCTGCGGTCCTGCCGTCCACCTATGCCTTCTTAGTTTGAAATCCGTTGGGACTGATCCAGCACCTTGGGATGGGCCAGATCTTGGGGGGTGGGGGGCAGCGGGCACCCCTACTATCCATCCCATGTCTCACCACAGGCGGTTGCCTGGGACTCTTGTGAGCTCCACATATGATTGTTCTTTTGGGTTTGTTGGTTTTGGGTAGTTTCTTAATGGGGTTTTTTCTTTTTTCTTTATGGGATACTCTCCTCCTCCTCTGTTGTTGCGCCATACCCCTAGCTTGGGGCCCTGCACCTACCCGGGTACCTCCGCCGAGTGGGATTCACTGCTATAGTCGGACCCTACCATCCTTATGTGTTTTGAGGTTCGTATTGTGTCCTTGAATGTGAAAGGCCTTAACAGTCGTATTAAATGAAGGGCGCTGCTGTCTTATTTGGAGAATACTGACGCCCATATACGCTTACTTCAACAGACACACCTCCTCTCGGCTGATACCCCTCGCCTTAGATCACGGGCTTTCCCGATTCAATTGTTCTCATCAGCTACTTCCAAAACTGCAGGGGTGGCCCTCTTGGTTTCCTCCCGTTTCCCGGGCCGGGTGGGGGGTAAGCAAGCTGAAATAAAGGGGAGGCTCCTGGCCCACGCTTTTACACTAGACACTCACACGTTTGTGCTGGCCTCAGTTTACTCCCCCAACACTGGTCAGGAGAGTTTTCTTAAAATGTTCATTCAGGACATTGCAGGGCTGCCAGACCGGACTGTCTTGCTGGGAGGGGACATTAACTTGTTCTTAGATGGGGACATGGACCGCTCGGGTCAGCGCTGGGGTCAATCAGGGACACTATCCAATGCTGGGAAACGCCTTTTGACGGACGCCGGGCTCACTGACTTTGGAGACATAAGCATCCAAACACACGGGCCTACACGTTCTATTTGCACCCTAACAAAAAAATATATAACCGCATTGACTACATTTTTACCTACGACTTACTCACACAGCGCGCTAGCGAGATTGAGATTCTTCCCTGCCCATTATGAAACCACTCCGCGCTGCGACTCTCTCTGTCCTTTCCCCCAAGGCGAGCTAGTCGTCGATTTTGGCGCCTGCGCGAGAGCATGCTCCAACGCCCCTCAGTTGTGCGGCAGATTGAGGAGCACATAGTGGATTATTTGACTTTGAACGATACTCCGGACGTCTCTACGACGACCCTCTGGGAGGCGATGAAGGCGGTCCTCAGAGGGGACTTCATTGGCATTGCATCTGCGGACAATAAAGACAGGAGGGAGAAACGCGCACATCTGACAGCCAAAGTGGAGGAGTTAGAGCGAATTCACAAGCGCACCAGAGCGCCGAGAGTATGGCGACAGTTGAAAGCCGCATGCCTACAACTTGCTAGGCTAGATATTGACTGGGCGGAGTATGCCACTTTACGCCTTAAGCATTTTTTTTATGTTAGGGGCGATCGATGTGGTTGCCTACTTGCCAACCGACTCCGTGCCCAGAGACAAGCGCAAAAGGTGACATTGATACAAGATGCTGGAGGGCTGCAATGTAGGGAGGATGAGACGATTGTCGAAGCGTTTCGACAATTCTATGCATCATTGTATTTGGCTCAAGCACTGCCTGACGCTGCCCCGTCTCAGTATCTCCAGAAGGTGGCCACCTCTGCGTTACTGCCATCCCAGGCGGAGGAACTAGGAGCCCCCATCCGAGTGGAGGAGGTTATCTACGTGATTGCCCGTCTTAAGCATAACAAATCTCCTGGCCCCGATGGGTTCTCTTTGGGTTTTTAAAAGAAATTTTGTGGGAAACTGGCCCCTATTCTCGCACATGTTTTTAATTTCATTGGGGTGATGAGTCATCTCCCCTCCCTTCCTCTATGCTGGAAGCTTTAATAACTGTTCTACCCAAGCCGGGGAAGGATCACCGTCTTTGTGGCTCATACCGCCCTATATTGCTTCTTAATGTGGACTTAAAGATTTTTACAAGCATTTTGGCGACGCGGCTCTCTAAATGTCTTCCTGGTTTGATAGACCCGGATCAATCCGGTTCTGTCCCCGGGCGGAAGTGCTTGGATAATACTAAACGCCTTCTCCATCTTATGGACCGTTCCGAGCGATTTCCGGCGGAACGCATGGTCCTCTCTGTCGACGCCGAGAAGGCGTTCGATAGGGTTCACTGGTCATATCTCCGAGCAACCCTGCTTCATTTTGGCCTTCCTGCGTGTTTCATAGCCTGGATCTTCCAGTGCTATGCGAATCCCACAGCCACAGTACGGGTGAAAGGGGTGGCGTCAGCGGCCTTTCCGATACGAAAGGGGACTAGGCAAGGGTGTCCGCTGTCCCAACTACTTTTTGCCTTGTACATGGAGCCCTTGGCCCAACGCATCAGAGATGACTCATCGATTTGAGGGATGCTCTTCGGGGGCTCTGAGCATAAACTGTGTCTTTATGCTGATGATGTGGTGGCGACCCTGGAGTGCCCTCGGGATTCCCTACCGGCTTTTTTGGACGAACTAGCTCACTTCGCCCTAGCCTCGAGCTTTCAGATCAACGTGCATAAGTCACAAGCTCCTAACCTATCCCTGGAGCCTGAGACGCTGTTGTCCCTCCGGCAGAACTTTCGGGGTCAGTGGGCCCAGGACACCATTTCATACCTGGGGCTCCGAGTGGCACACACCGTTTCTCTTACCCGACAAGTGAACTACTCGCTCCTACTGAAACAAGTACGCACTTCACTTCGTAAGTGGAGGCCTCATTCCCTCTCGTGGCTCAGCCGCATAGCGGCAGTGAAGATGGTGCTGTTGCCTCAAATTCTTTACCTATTTCATACTCTTCCGCTGATGCCCCCCGCCGGGGTTCTGCGGGCCTTGCAGAGGGACATAGAGCAATTTATCTGGCGGGACCAAAGAGCCAGGATGCGCCGCGTTCTCATCAACAGGGATCCGTTGGAAGGAGGGCTGGGTATCCCAGATCTTTTGACATACTGGCGGGCTGCTCAGCTGCGGGCTTTGGTGGAGTGGACTCGGCCAGAGTCCGAGAAGCATTGGTTGTTCATGGACAGGGCCCTTGCAGCTCGCACTCTGTGTGGAGTTCCCTTTTTGCCCCATCATCGTCATCGTAGTCTATATTTATCTGAAGTGACCCGTTCCATTATGGACGCTTGGGATCGAACTGCTCTTGCGAGAGGGCTTACAACGCTCCCTTCCCCCATTACGCCTATTGTACAGAACCCGGACTTCACACCGGCCTTAACTATAGAGAATTCCACCAGTGGACGACTGAGACTACCCGCTCCATCGGGCATTTTTTTTATCTTTCTGGATTGCGGCCGTTTGAGGAATTTCGTAATGATCTTGGGCTTCTGGAGACGGAGCGGCTCCATTATATTCAAATCAGACACTGGGTGCTCCAGGAGGGGGTGCGGGAAGGGGCAGGCGGTTGCTAACGCTGTTTGAGAAGTGGCTGATTACGAGACACAGTGGTGCGCGCCTGACGTCTGAGTTGTACAAATTCCTGAGGGTGCCCCCAGACACTGTGAAGAATGCGGGGCAACTGCGTTGAGCTGGTGAGCTGGGGTGGGAACTTTCCCCGAAAGAGTGGAAGAAAATTCACCATCGGGCCCGCCACACGGCTCGTAATATGGCGTCTATTAAAATGGCCACCTACTGGTACTTGACGCCTGTAAGACTCCATAGAAGTAACCCCTCGCGCAGCCCACTGTGCTGGAGAGGTTGCGGCTCGCAAGGTACCCTCACTCACGTGCTCTGGGATTGTCTGGGATTGCCCCTCCTTAGGGACGTACTGGTCACAAATACTAGATGAGATCGACTCCCATTTTGAGACTCACATCCCAAGATTCCCAGCCTATATCCTTCTTGGCCTCCCCAACGCCATTACCTTCCCGCTTCATTCTCGGAGAGGTAAACAAATAGCACTGACGGTGGGTGCGGCAGTACAGAATGTCCTGACTCACTGGGGGTCTGCGGTACTCTCTACTAGGTTGGGCTGGCTACACAAACTGTGGTTTATCTTAGGGATGGAAAACATTTCTCTTTCTCTGACTAACCCTGAGGCTTCCTTTCATGAACTCTGGGCCCCCCCTGGTAACGTTGCTGACACACAAGTTACTACTTGTGTAAAGATATATCTGTAAGAGACATTAGTTAGTGATAGATTCCTTACCTTAGAATATCCCCAGGCGTCAGACTGGATCCAGAAAATTTTGCGTAGCAATACCCGTGTGCCGGCAGGCGTCGTCCGCGGCTCCGCGTCCGTCGTTGGTGTCGTCGTTAGCGCCGGAATGACGTCGGAGTACTTAGACGCTGCCCATGCGCGCTGACGTCAGTTCTGATACACAGCTTTTCCGCGCCAGATACGCAGAGCCATGATAGAACCAACACTGGTGCCATGAAACTAGGGCCCTGAAAGGGGATGACCTTAACCCTAGATATCGGTTCGCAGAACGGGGAGGATGGGTGGGTCGGTAAGGAATCTATCACTAACTAATGTCTCTTACAGATATATCGTTACACAAGTAGTAACTTGTGCATCTGAAAGAGACAAGTTAGTGATAGATTCCTTACCTTAGAATAGATACCCCAGCAATACCAACCCCGGTGGTGGGTCTGCGAACCAATAATCACACCAGAAAGTCCTGGAGGAAGGAACGGCCAAAGAAGCCATCCCTCCGGACTTGGCTGTCCAGGCAGTAGTGTCTTGCAAACGTGTGCAGCGAGGCCCACGTAGCTGCCTGGAAAATGTCCTGCAAGGGCACTCCCCGGCCCAGGGCAGTGGTAGTCGCCGTGGCCCGAGGGGAATGAGCCCTCAATCCAACAGGGGGCTCCTTCTTAGCCAAGGAGTAACATGCATGGATACACAAGATGATCCACCGGGAGATGGTCCGCTTGTGCACCGCCTTTCCCTTCTTAGCGCCCACGTAACCAACAAAGAGTTGGTCATCCACCCGGAACTGGCGTGTGCAATCTAAATAGTAAGAGAGCGCACATTTTGGGTCCAGACGGTGGAGCCTCTCTTCCTCTTTCGAGGGATGCGGAGGCGGAAAGGAGGTGGGCAAAGTAATGGACTGCCTGATGTGGAAGGCCGTGACAACCTTGGGCAGGAAAGAAGGTCTTGTCCGCAACACAACCTTGTCCGGATGAACAGAGAGGTAAGGAGGTGTAGAAGAAAGAGCCTGGAGCTCACTCACTCTCCTGGCAGAGGTGATGGCAACCAGGAAAGCAGTCTTCAAAGTAAGAAGAAGGAGAGGACAGTTATGGAGCGGCTCAAAGGGAGCACACATGAGGTAAGTAAGAACAAGGTTCAAGTCTCACTGGGGCATCACAAAAGGAACAGGAGGGAACATGTGTGTGATGCCCTTTAAAAACCTATTTACAATAGGGGACTTGAACAAAGAAGGCTGATCAGGTAGACTTAAGAAGGCGGAAAGGGCAGAAAGGTACCCCTTGATAGTGCCCAGAGCAGAGCCCTGCTGGGCAAGAGAAAGAAGGAAGAGGAGAACCTCAGAAAGGGGTGCAGAGAGGGTCCACAGCCTTTTCTGTGCACCATGCCACAAATCTGTTCCACCTGCAGGCGTATACCAACTTTGTGGAGGGACGCCTGGCTGCCAGAATGACATTACAGACTTCAGGAGGCAAGTCTAATGGTCTCAACTGCCGCCGCTCAATCTCCAAGCTTGTAGGTGGAGACTGGACAGGTTCGGGTAGAGGACCGTCCCCTGCTGCTGCGACAGAAGGTCCTCCCGAAGAGGCAGACGAATCGGGGGATCGACTGACATGCTGAGTAGCTCGGGATACCAGTATCTTCGTGCCCAATCTGGAGCCACAAGGAAAACCTGGGCCCGGTCGCGCCTGATCTTCTTCAGCACTCTGGGCAGAACTGGTATAGGCGGAAAGGCGAACAATAGACCGCAACGAAAAGTGTCTCAGAGCGAGTGCCGCCTTGGAAACTCCAACGCGCAGAACTGATGACATTGCGCGTTCTCTTCTGTGGCGAATAGATCTAACCAAGGCTCTCCCTACTGCTGAAAGAGGCCTTGCGCCACGTCCGAGTTCAGACGCCATTCGTGATCCATCATGCACCGACGGCTGAGTTAGTCCGCCCTGGCATTCAGAGAACCTGCCAGGTGTTGAACCACCAGGGTCACGCCCTGATGTTCCAGTCACTGCCAGAGGCGCAGAGCCTCCTGGCACAGGGTCCACGACCCCACCCCGCCCTGTTTGTTACAGTACCACATGGCGGTGGTGTTGTCCGTGAACACCTGCACTACACTCCCCCGGACAGTGGGGAGGAATGCCTTCAGTGCTAGACGGATCGCCCGCAGCTCCAAAAGGTTGATTTGGAGCCGGTACTTCGGCGGAGACCAGAGGCCTCTGATCTCCGCCTCTCCCATGTTGGCACCCCAGCCCTGGAGGGATGCGTCCGTCACAACAACGTGCTCCAGGTGGGGTAGGGAAAGGGATCTGCCACTGACCCAATCGCGGTCCGTGAGCCACCACTGCAACTGACTTGCAGTGCCCTCCGAGATTAAGACGAGATTGGACAAGTTGCCCTGATGCTGGGCCCACAAACTTCAGGTCCCACTGCAGAGCCCGCATCCGCCACCGGGCGTGATGCACCAGAAGGATGCAGGAGGCCATCAGCCCCAGAAGCCGCAGCGTCAACCTGACCGAGACTCGGAATAAAGGCCGAAAGATCGGAATCGGAGCCTGAATATCCCGAACCCGCTCTTCGGGAGGATAAACCCGAAACTGCGCCGAGTCTAGAACCGCTGCGATGAAGAGGAGCTTCTGAGAGGGACACAGGTGTGACTTCGGCACGTTGATGGAGAACCCCAGCAAGTGCAGGAGGTCGGCCGTAGTCTGTAGGTGGCTGACGACTGTCTGGGGCGAGCCCACCTTCAACAACCAGTAGTCGAGGTAGGGGAAGACTGACACCCCTAACCTGCGCAGATGAGCTGCGACCACCACCATCACCTTCGTGAACACCCGTGGTGCGCTGGTAAGGCCGAAGGGGAGCACTGAAAGTGCTCGTGGCCTACCGTGAACCGCAGGTAACGTCGGTGGTCCGGCAGGACGGGGATGTGAAAATAAGCGTCCTGCAAGTCCAACGCTACCATCCAGTCTCCGGGGTCCAGGGCAGCTAAGACCTGAGCCAAAGTCAGCATCTTGAACTTCTCCTTCCGGAGGAAGCCGTTAACGTCCCGTAGGTCCAAGATAGGGCGTAGGCCCCCTTTGCCCTTCTTGGGTACCAGAAAGTAGTGGGAGTAACAACCACACCCTACTTCCTGCCCAGGAACGTGCTCGATGGCCCCCTTGGCCAAGAGGGCCGTAACTTCCTCTGGCAGAAGTTGCAAGTGATCCCCCGACACGCGGTGGAATTGCAGTGGCATGGCTGGAGGGGTCGCCTCGAAGGGGAGGGAGTAGCCCCTTCGGACGATTTGCAGCACCCACCTGTCCGACTTGACAGTGCGCCAGTGGAAGAGGTGATGGCGAACCCTGCCTCCCACTGGCGTCACATGGGCCTGAAAGCACGGACTAGGAGGGTTTCGAGGCGGGTGCTGCAGGGGAAGGTGTGGACTGGCCTCGCCGCTGTCCCCGACCGCTGCCACGGCGGTTTCCACAGCCGCCACCGCGCTGTGTAGCATTCTGCGGTGTGTGCCTGGCAGCACGTTTGGGAGCGCCCCTTCCTTGGCCACGAAAGGAGCGAAAGGCACCCGTTTGCTGGCGTGGGTCCGAGAGGCCCAAGGACTTGGCCGTAGCCCTGAAGTCCTTAAAACGCTCAAGCGCATGGTCTGCCTTGTCGCCAAAGAGGCAATGGCCATCAAACGGCATGTCCAGAAGTGTGGCCTGGACATCAGCCAAAAAGTTGGCGGACCTCAACCAGGCGTGGCGTTGAACCGCCACCTTCGTTGTCATCGCTCTGCCCAGTGAGTCCGTGGTATCCAGCCCACACCGGATGGAATAGCGCGCTGCATCTCGACCCTCCGCAAGGGCTTGGGCGAGCTTAGTCCGGGCCTCGTCCGGACATTGGGGCAGCACGTCCACGACCATGTCCCACAGAGTGTGGGTGTAGCGGCCCAAGAGGCACGCGGTATTGACTGACCGCAGTCCCCAACTCAAGGACGAGAACACTTTCTTTCCGAATTGTTCGTACCTCTTGGATTCCCGATTGGGCGGAGCTGTCTGGAATGCGGTCTTGGAAGTGGAGGCCTGGATGACCAGGCTCTCGGGAGTGGGGTGGGTGGAAAAAAAGCAAGGGTCGCCCGGGGCCGGGCGGTAGCGTCTGGCCATGTTCCTATCCACAGGCTGACCTGTAGCGGGCTTGGACCAAGGGCCCAAAAGAACGTCACACAAGGCCTCATTAAACGGCAGCAGAGGCTCAGTGGAGCATGCTTGCGGTTTAAGGACCTCAGTGAGGAGGTTAGTCCTCACGGCCGTGACGGGGAGCATCAGGCCCAAGGCCTTGGCCGCCTGCGTCAACACTATACTGTAGGCAGCCCCCTCCTCCGTAGCCACAGTGGAAGGAGAGACAAAACCCGTGTCTGGCGAAGTGTCAATGCCACTGGCCTCCCCAAGCTCATATGTCCAGTTCTGTTGAGATTGGCACTCCTGTGCCAGAGGGTCCACAGACCCCCCCCAATCACCCTCGTCCCCCATCTCCTGAAATTCAGGTTCAACGGATGGGGCCGGTTCGTGGAAATAGAAATCTCCATACGGCACCGGAACCGGATCGAGAGCAGGATCGGGGACGGCGCCAGGGGCGACACCCGCAGGGCCGGCGCCGGTGAGGTCGTGAGGTCGACCAGCGACGACCCGGATCCAGCGAGGGCCTGCGGCGTCGGGACCGAAGTCGCCGGCGGCACCAGGGCCGGAGCACCTGTTGGCATCGGAGCCGAAGCACCCGACCCGCTAGGCCCTCCAGCCGGGACCGCTGGGCCCGAAGGCGCCACGGATCCCGGCGGAGGAGGGAGGGACGTCATGGCCATGAGGTACCGCTCGACCTCCTCTTGCGCCGCATCGTGCCCAGGGACCGGCAGGTTTGGGGCTGGATGCGACGCCCGCGACTCCGTCGGAGCCGCGTGGGTGGTGTCACCCGAACCCCCGGCCGCATCGCGCGAGCGTCGGAAGAACGATGAAGTCTTTCCGACCTCTCATGCCTCTTACCTGAGGACCTGGATCCTGGAGACCGATGCCGACTCTCGGAGCTACGAGGGCTCCGACCCCGCGACTGGTCCCTCGACCTCCTGTGGGACCTGGAACGGCGCGGGGCCGACTGTCGGAGCTCCAGTCGCTTGCGGGACCGCTCCCGCCTAGCCTTAGACGTCAGGGCCTGGCAGTCGGAGCAGGTGCGGTCGTCGTGGTCGAGGCCGAGACACTGAAGACACCAGCGATGGAGGTCGGTAACCGACATCAGTCGGCTGCACTTGGAGCAGGGTTTGAACCCGGGCATCCCTACCGGCACCGTAGGAGTCGAGAGACTCGAGAGAAAAAGTGATCAAAAAGATCAAAAAGTTTAGTCAAAAAATGACTAAGGGGTAGAGCTTCTCCGGATTGGCACTAGCTGGCGCGGAAAAAAGAACTGACGTCCGCGCGTGAGGGCGGCATCTAAGTACTCCGGTGACGTCATTCCAGCGCTAACGACGCCGACGACGGACGCGGAGCCGTGGACGACACCTGCTGGCGCGCCGTGGTATTGCTACGCAAAATTTTCCAGATCCAGTCTGACGCCTGGGGATATTCTAGGGTAAGGAATCTATCACTAACGTGTCTCTTTCAGATTCATTCTTAACTTTGAACTTTCTGTTTAATAATATGTGGTTTAATTTGTTTGATTTATTTTGTCTACCTCATAATTTTTTTTTTTTTTTTTAGCATCTTCTATTTTTCTTCCCTTAGCTCTTACTTTTATTAACTCTTACAATTTGAATATGGATTGTACTTCACTCCACTTTTAATAATATATGTATGTTTATAGGGGTCTATATATATATATATATATATATGTCCTCTTATTTGTATTGTGGGCTAGTGTACAGTGTGATGTTTTATGTAGATATACTTAGTAATATGTCCTTGGTTATATGTTGTTTTTATTTATTAGTATGTCACAAGGATATTACTTTTGATTAATATGATTTTTGTAATATGTGTATATATGTGTTTAATTTTATGTTGATTATTGTTGTAAATATATGTGTTGTGGGTATTTATGTGCTGTCTTATTTGAATTATTTCAGCCCTGATGAAGTTCCTTTGAAAGGAACGAAACTCGTTGGCTGGCTAATCGCTTGTTTTATCAAGAAGAATAAAATACATTTAAAGGACTTCCTTAAAAGTTTGTGACTTATATCCTGGTGCACCTTCCAGGAGTTAAAAATGTTCTTGTCTGGATTCCAGTGGAGCCCAACTGCGGCAGGTTTCGGAAGCGACATGCACAGGACTCTTATAGTTGTGTAACAGGGATTGATGTGCTGAACCAGTGGTCAGCCGCAGTTTGGAGTTTTTGTATCGCTTTATGGCCTTTGACCACAACGCTTTGCCTCTGCTTTCCTCTGATTACTGTTTTAGTCCAGGGCTACCGACCTGACCAAGGGCAGGGTGTTCCATGGCCCATGGGGACATTGTAATCTTCTCTAAGTTAGCATGCGCATGCTGCAGACTGTCCGGTTCTTTCTGCACGTTACAACACACATTTATTTTGCAATTGTCTCTCTTGCCATTTTCACATGAGAACCTACCGCTGTGTTCATGCTCTGCAGATTCCTGGTATTTAGTCTGAACATTGTGAGCAAGGTCGATCAACAATGCCCCTTGTTATTCTGTTCTGGTCAGGCCCTAGCACCTAAACAAAACATACTGATGCAGCTGTTTGGGAATACGTACTTTGGTCTTATTGAAATACAAGAATAGGTAGCACATACTTGAAGAGGGACCTTACAAGGGAGAAGAGCAGGGTAGCACAGATGATGTAGATCTACCATCTATAGACTGAGGTACAGGGTCTGCAGCTAACGCCCAGAGATCTTCTAATATATAATCATTCTGCTTCTATACATGGGGAGGGTGGTTAGGCTACATTGTCTTTTTATAATTACTGCTCCTTTCATGATTTACGTGGATTACTTGCTATGTTGATCGTATTTGTGTTATGCATTTTTCTGCTTATACTTATGTGGCACATATACTGCATACTAGAGTACATTACTTAAAATAAATATTTTGAACTTGTTCATGTCTCTGTCAGATCTTATTGTGGACAAGTAAAGGAGTGCGAGCGAAAGGGTGTGTCTTGCAACCGAGTTACCTGAGAGAGTCGGGAGTGTTGTGTTCTGGGGTGTCGTGTTCTGGGGTGTCTAATCCCTTGTTTCTCGGTTAGTAGGAGAGCCAGTGAGACACTATAGCTAGTCGGTCCTGGGCTCATGGGTACTAAGGTGGTAGGATAACTCAGGTGCAACATTGTTCAGTGCTTATCTGGCTCCACTGGCATGTATCATTCAGACTTTCGGCTTCAATGTGGTGTCATATGCATGAACACTTAGCTGATGTTTTCCTTTTAAGAGGTTAAGTGTGAGCTATAGGATGTGTTTAAGTATCAATAGGCCTGGATGCTGGTATGAACCACCAATCGATACTGCAATTGAGTGTGGGCCTGTTGCTGATAGTATGATTCAACTCATAATGTAAAATGACTCCGTATGGATGCTTGTATAATTTTGGTAATCAACATCCCTCTCTGAGACTATACACACAAGCCTCAAACTTTTTATGAAATTCGGGGGCATAAATAATCCAACTTGCCAATCAACATCTGACACCCCCCTATTAGTGATTTGTTACGTTGTACTGTATGCCCCGTTGTCCTAAATGCAGTATTCACACTCGCATTGTTTATCAGAGGGCAGATCACTCGTATAAAGACTAATGCATCCCCCCTCCTTTTTTCCATCTTTATGGATCACCAGCACCCTGTCTTCATTGTATAAAGTTGCGTGATACAAATATACAAAAAAACTGGCATGTCCAGTCGTGCCATGACGCGTTGAACGCGAGCAGTAGTTTCCTTAGTAACCACGCCCCACGTGACTATGCCCCTCCCCTAAACACGGAAGTCATTCACTCCCTTTATTACCCCTACGTGAGCGGGCAGTCCACGACGACGGGGTTTCTATCCGGGGGACCCTTTAGGCTAACTGCCTTTGAGACTTTACCCACAAGTAAGTGCCAATGCGCCGACCATCCTGAACGAATACTTTCCTTTTTTCGTCTTCACCATAGCACTGCCACGGGTACCCCACGCAGCTACTCCGGTGCCCGAATTATTTAATCCCCAACCTCCTCTTCCCACTTTGCATAGATCGTGGATTCCTCCCACGGCAAACCCGTTTCCCGCTGTTTTGAATATGTATCACTGTTGAGTAATTCATGGTTTCGGTATGATTGTTTTCTGTGAATGCTATGTTTTTATTTTTGGATATTTTTCTGGATTTTAACTAATTCGACCTGGCGTTGCGTGTGGATTGAATTCCCCCCGCACCCCCCCCCCCCGCCACTACAACACCTGGACACCCACACTTCTATCCAAAATGACTAAACACGACAATGAATGTGTGGGCTAAATATTGAATATTTCACAAACCACTGACCAAATCTGGTACTTTTGAGCACGGTTGCCTGTGAAAGCTATGAGTCATACAACAAACAGCACGTTTGCCTGTGGATAGTTATGACCCATGGTTCATACTGTGTGAACTTTCCGTGAGATGGAACACGTCATGTGAAAGTTTGACACCAGGTGCATAAGAACCAAGTAACATACCTTATTATGTACGATCCATTGGATTCCCCCAACCCCTTTTTTTCCCCACTTCTTTTCACAGGTTTTTTCCTGGAAGCAAGGAGAAGAACACCTTTTTCAATAAATCCCAAGTTTGTGATTCAGACACTACGAAGTCGAGGGCTGGATACACCTTAGAGTGTGTATACCACCCAGATTTCTGCACTCTGGTCCTGACGAAAACCTCATAATGACACATAGGTTGAACATGTATACCAATTTTAACATTCTGTCTTAGCACACGACTTTACTGACACTAGTACCCTACCTAACCAGGCAAGGATGTCCCATAATATATTTTAAACCGTTGTCCAATCACTCCAGAATAAAAACCTTGAGTGAGTAGCATTGGTCAACTTTTAATCACACTTATTTTAAAACCTAATTGCACATATAAAATTACAATACCAGCTCCACTGTAGTCAGGTGTCGCAGCACACCCAGATGGCACTCGGCTGTCTGGGTGGGACCCCGATGATGAAGCATGTCACCAACTAGGTTGGTGAGTGAGGGGTCTTCTAAAGACAAAGGTTGTCCCTAATTTGGGGTACACTATATGCACCTTATAGAACAGAGGTTGTAACGAACCTCAAGGAGACACTCCTCCATTTGTTGAATTATGAACACACACAGGATGAGGGAGTGGAAATCCTGCAGCAAGAGGTAATTAGCTTACGAGAGCAACAGATAAAATTTCAAGCCCGCGCTGAAGACCTCGAACTGCTCCAGGCACAATAATATTTGCATGCCATCGCAAGCAGAGGGCTGGGATATATTCCAATACCAGGGGCAACTGTTCAACTATATCTTAGGGACCCCCCCCCCCCCGATCCTGCGCTAGAGAGGCAATCTCTGGGCATTCCAGAGGCCTTACCCTAACATTATATCAAGACTTGGCCATAATCACTCTGCAGAAAAGAAGGGAATTCCACCCAGCTATGCCTACTCAGGGGGACATCCTTTCCGTTTGATATTAGGGTGGGAAGGTAAATTGCCTCAACTCCGGTCCCTTCAAGAAACTTGTAGCATTCTTGGAGTTGAGGTCTCCTTAGACAAAGAGTCAGAGAGAGGTGAACCTAAGCCGCAGCGCAGAAGGAATCGTTAGGATCAGAAAAGTTCGCCCAAGAGAGCACAGTGCGAGGCCTGATCCTGCCAACATAGCGAAAGAACGTCAGGAGGTCCTGAAGTCACTGTCTGATGAGCAGCAAGAAGAAGACTCTACATGAGACCGTTGGACAGGCATTTCATTTCATATGGTGGCGGGCAGGGGCTTCCGGGAGAGGGGAGAGACACGGGACACAACACATCCCCAATTTTTCTAGTTTCCAGATACTTGAGGACTTATGATTGTTTTGAGTTTTAGGCTTTGTATGTTTCAAGTTTGGGAAGTAACCAGTAATCATTTTAATGGGAAAGGAGGAACACAGCTGACATACACAGGTGGGGGAGACTGTTCGAGGAGGCTGCAGGAGACTAGGGTCTCTCAAGGTACAGTGGTGCAATTAGACAACTTTTGATACGTTAAGTATGATACCACATGCAATTAAGGTACTTTCGCTCAACGTGAAGGGCCTCAATAACCCTCAATACCCTGTTTTCCTCCCTCAAAAATGCGGTGTATTTGCCTCCTCCAGGAGACCCACATTCTGAGCAGGGAATGGCATCACCTTAAAACACATGCATTCCCGAACCAATTTTTCCCATCCACCCCTGACAAAAAAAGCAGATTTAGCTATCCTGATAGCAAGACAGTTCAAAGGGAAGTTGGGCCCCAAAGTAGAGGAGGTTACGGCTAGACTCCTTGCACATGCTGTTCATATTGGAGGACCAATCCTTGTAGTGGGATCACTATCTGCTCCTAACTCAGGCCAGGAGCGGTTCATTCGGACAGCAGTCTCAGAGGTGATGATCACACAGGAACGTATGACTAGTGGAGGAGGTTTGAATCTCTTATTTGATACTGATAAGGATAGGTCTGGTACTAGGTCTGATCAGGCATGGGGCCTTGTCAAAGGGCCGATGCAAGTGGCTACAGGGCAAAGGGCTACTGTACTGCTGGAGGGAGGCTCATCCACAATCAACCCAATACACATTGTTTTCATACACCCATAGAGCTTATGCATGGCTTGATTTTTTAATAGGGACCAGAGAGGTCCATCATATCATGAGGGACATGAGCCGGCAGCATTAACGGATAATGATTCAGGAAAACTCAAATTGAAATTCCCACCTTAGAAGCACCACCATCGAAACTGACGTCTTGGGGAGACCCTTCCCTACAGGCCTGCAGTAGTACAGTAGCTCACAGCAGCCATATCCAATTATTTGGAGCAGAACGACCCTCCTGATATTGTTATCTCCACACTGTTGGAAGATACGAAGGGTGTGGTTCGAAGGGAAATTATAGCAATATCAGCAACCAATAAAGCATACAGAGAGAAACAGGGACCAATTGACTGCCCAGATCAGGGAACTTTAACGAATACACAGCCACACAGGGGCACCCAGAATCTGGCACCACTAACGAATGGCACTGGCTCAATTAGCGGGGCTCGACCTGGACACGGCGGAATACGGGACTCTCTGCCTAAAACACTCATTTATGGGGTGGCTACTTGCCAATAAGTTGAGGGCACAAAGACAGCAGACAAATGTCCAATCTCTGAGGTCCTAAGCGGGAGAGGTGATAGTGGGCGATGATCAAATAGAGAACGAATGTCGGAATTTTTACGCTGAATTATATGAGACAAGAACTGGCAGCGTAGCACATAGACACATATTTTGAAAGGGACGACTATTCCTCATTTAGACGATGGCCAGGCAACCTCACTAGATGCCCCCATCAAGGATGAAGAGGTTATCTCTGCAATCACCCGCCTCAAGCCCTTCATATCTCCAGGTCCGGACGGATATCCAGCAAGCTTTTATAAATCATTTTGTCAGGTACTGGTCCCCATTCTTACAAGACTATTTAATTAATTTGGGGGGGGTCCTGGCTCTGTCCCCTCTTCCATTCTGGCTGCGTCCATTGTAGTGATTCCCAAGCTAGGGAAAGATAAGCAACTCCGTAGTTCTTATCGCCCTATATTGTTGCTAAATGTAGACATCAAATTATTTACGAGTATTCTTGCAGCTCGACCGGGTCCCAAGATGCTGGGTATTATCGATCCTAATCAGGCAGGATTTATTAGCGATAACAGGAAACGCATTTTGCACGGCATCGACAAGGCAGATCACACGAGAATGGAGTACCTTCACTTGACAGTCAATGCTGAAAAAGCATTGGACCGGGTGCATTGGCAATACATGGAACAGACCTCCGGATAAATGTCGGGACATCTCAGGCCCTGGCCTTATCAATGATGCACGAGCACCTGTCCTTGCTGCAGGACTGCTCCCCAGTACGGTGTGTACAGGGGTCTCTGTCATTGTTGAGGATAAAACGTGTCTCCTCAGTCACTCAGACCATCACGATAAACTGCAACACACTACCTCGTCAAATGAAGGAGAGTTGAAGATTTGGAAGAACCATAACCTCTCCCTTCTAGGGTGAATTGCAGCCATTACAAGTCCATACTACCGAATATTCTATATCTCTTTCAGACAATTCCAGTTTTCCCTCCCTGGGCGGAGTTCTCCCTATGCTACAGTGCGAGTTTCATAGATTTGTATGGCAGGGGGCAAGGCCTCGCATGAAGAAGAGCCTTCGCTACCTGGGGCCAGACGAAGGGGGGTTGGGTATCCCGGATCTGAAGGGTACTTCCAAGGCAACCCAGATGCGTTACCTTTTAGAGGAGAATAGGGAGGAATCCGAAAAAACATGGCTATTTCAAGATCAGGCAATTGTGCCGCATCCACCTCTGGAAGGTACAGTTTCTTAAAAGAGCGGACATGCCACAGAGCCTCCTAAGATGCCCCATCACCAAGACGGCTGTGGAGGTTTGGGATTCCGTGGAGGATTGAAGGGAGCTCACCAAGTTCCCCTCCCCATGACACCACTATTCGAGAACAGCGATTTTTCGCCCCAGGCTTACACTGAGGAGGATTTGCGGTCTGGCACTGGACGCCATGCTGCACTGTGGGTAACATGTTCAATGAGGTGGGAATTCTCACCTTCTCACAAACGCATCAACAGTACAACCTGCCGGAAGCTGAAAGGCTCTGATACCTCCAGGGGCGACTCTTGGCGTGGATGAGGTTCTCTAGGTAAGCTACTCTGGCAATGTTCGAAGCTTGCAGCTTATTAGACCCACATCCTGGACAAAATAGACACACATTTTGACACTCAGATCCCCCAGCTCCCGGCCTATACAGTGCTAGGTCTACCCAATCCCATGACCTTCCCACTCAAATCTCGAAAGGGAAGACCGATGGGGTTAGCACTCGGAGCAGCGCTCCAGAACATCCTCACGCATTGAGGGGCTGCTATTGCTCCCACACACTTAGGTTGGCTCCACAGGATATGGTATATACTAGGGATGGAAAGGATGTCCGCTACCTTCACAACTTCCAAGGCTCTGTTCTGCGAAATATGGCACTCGTTTCTCTGACTTCTATCCACTGAATTTAGAAAGCTTACTTGTCCCAAATACCTGTGCATCCTTCGGCTTTCTGAAATGGAGTAGCTCATACCACAATCCCAGGCTGAGAGATACAGCTACACCTCCCTACATCCTCAATGCCAAGCACCTTTGCACCGAGTACTAGAGGGAGGGAGGGAAGGATGGGTGTTTGTGTTTTTCTTTTTTCTTTTTTCTTTTTGTATTTTGATAACAGTTAAAACACACATGATCCGTAAAGAGACGCTCGCAATGGAGACCTGTATATCGTATATGAATACTGGGCAAGACTGTCTCAATGCTGTACATCAATGTCTTTGATACATGTAAATAAAAAGATTTAAACCATAAAATAGTGCCTAAAGACACCTGTAATATTACCCATGATATGATCACTTCATGCTTGGATTATGCTGACATCTTACATCACAGAGGTTAGACACGGCACCTTGGCGTTAGTCTCCCTTCCACTTTTTGCTGATGTGCCTCAGATGTTTTGCTGGTGTTAGATGCTCAGGGCACTGTGCCACTGCCAATCAGCACCACAGTGCAAGTGCTCCCTATGTAAAGTGTACATATAATTGATTTCCATGATTGGCCCATTTGGTTTACTGTCAGTCCCCAGTAAAGTGCAACAGGAGTGCCAGGGCTTGTAAGTACAAATGCTGCTAGTGGGCCTGCAGCGCTGGTTGCGCCACCCACAGAAGCAGCCCTTTAAAATGTGTCTAGGTCTGCCATTGCAGAGCCTGCGTGCAGTCTGGTACTGTCATGCTGGCTAGGCAAGTACACACACTTGCCAGCCTCTAAACCTTCCCTTTACTTCATGTGAGTCACCCCTATGGTTGGCCCAAGGGCAGGGTGCATTGTAAGCATAAGGTAGGACAAGCCCTGATGTGTGTGGCATGTCCTAATAGTGAATTACAGCCATTTTCGTTTTTCACTATTGTAAGGCTACCTGTTCTCATAGGCCAGAATGGGCTGCTGGAATTATTACACCTTATAATCCCAGGAGGCTCAGGGAACATGGTAGAAAGTAGAGTTTAGTATGCCTGAACTCAGAATAATAAAATACTTCTTTTAGTAAAGTTTATTTTAATATCCTGTGTTTGCAAATGCTACTTTTAGAAAGTTAGCATTTGCTAGCCTAACCATTTCAGCCCACCTCTGCTAGGATGTGCATCTGCTGTCTGGTTTCTGTGAGTGATAGGGCTGGGGGATTCCAGGGGGCAGTCTGGGCTGCCAGATGGTGAATAGAGGGATTACCCCCAGCATAGGTGGGAGGGGTGCCCCTTGACTCTGAATTGGGCTGTGCTCTGCCAACACAAGGCTGGCTCCACCCCCTGGAGAGCGTCGGATGTCCCTGCCTTGCTCTCTGAAAGAGTCTACAAAACAAAGTGCTCCAGAGCTGAATTGGACTATGCAGAGGCCCCCCTGGCCTGAAAGAACAAAAGAAACTGTGCATAAAAAGAGGAGCTCTGCTCCTAACAAATCAGATCCTGTTTTAACCATGACAAACTTCTGCCTGACTAGAAGGACCCCGAAAAGCTGAAAGAAAAAGGACTGTCCCTGACCTGGGGGACTGGACTGCAGTTGGTGCCTTGCTACACGGAAGGAGAGGAAAAGACCCAAAGGGACTTTGAAGATTTGTGCCTGAAACTGATTTCCAAGGGCTTGAACCAGAGCTAGCCCCCTGAACTGAGCCCGGGACCATTGGGCTCATCCTGCCTTCCCTGACGAGTAGCCGAGATCTGCCTGACCTCTCCGTGCCGCTGGGGGCCTCGCCTGAAGTGCGCCTCTATCCCTTCACTGCAGCCCGTGCCCGGCTGCCCCCGCCTCGAGTCGCACCGCTCCCCTCTGAACCGGGCCCCGCTCCGCTGGGCCGCCCGCACCCTGCCCCCCTCGTCCCTCCGAGCCGCACTGCTCTTGGCCGCCCCCGCCGCTCGAAACTACCCGAAGCCTTTGCGAGGCGAAGCCAGCCCATACGCTTGAAGGGTACCGGCCCCCTCCCGCACCACTCCGGCTTGTTGAGAAGTCACCCGCATTGATCTCCCGCTACCCAGACGGAAGGTACGACGTGTACCCAGAGGTGTCCGCACCGCACCCGAACGAGCCACCGGTACTGTTTGTACCCGCCGCTAGGTGCCATCGCGGTACGCCTACGCCTTGCCCCCAAGCCAACGACTTGTCACTTATCCCCGTGTGCCGCGTACTAAGAAGAGTTCGCCAAGTCTGTTTTAAGTGTACACGAAGAGTACGCTCAGCATCTCCCAGCATACGGAGACGAGTACGCCACGTCTGTTTCAAGTGTACACGAAGAGTACGCTCAGCATCTCCCTGCGTGTGAAGGCGAGTATGCCACGTATCCCTCAAGCGTACATGAAGGGTACGCACCGCAGGCCTGAACGCCGCCTCACCCCGGGAGCTGCGCCTGAAACGCCTCGGGCATCTCCAACGAAGAACAGTGTACTAGCACCGGATCCAGGGTCCGCAACGTTTGTTTTCCTTGCCTTCACACACTGATCAGCGGGTCGCATCACCAGCGCGTGCAGAGCGCACTAGACTCTCAAACAAGCATTGGTAAAGACCACTGAAGAACCTTATTTATCTCAGAATACTGTGGTCCCATTTTTCCATCGTTATTTTGGTCTTGTAATATACCTGCACAGCAACCTATTTTTATATAAAACATACGTATTTTTCTAAACTACCGCCTGGTGTCCATCTGTGGTGGGTCTGTGATATTACTGTATATGGTCATGAATGCTTAACTCAACCAACGCCCTGAAGATTAGCCTTGTCGGCTCGCCCCACACTACCTAGAGGGTGATCAGGGGTTATTTTTTATTTTTTATTTATTTATTTATTTATTTTTTAAACCTTTATTAGCATCAAAAGGAGAGACAAGTCGAGGCCTACAACCAAGCCGGCCGGCAGCAATGTGCAAAGCAATCAGAGGTCTCAAGGCAAATATTACAGAATCAGTCAGCACAAAGCAGAGGCTGTACAATCGTAAAAGGGGAGAAGAGACGTAGGAACCAAAGGGCCAGGACACAGGAGTAAATAGGGCTTAATTTTATAATATGGGGAAAAGGCGTATGACAGGCTCACTTTCAGTATGGAGACATCCGATATCCCGTAACCAACCTCAGCATCAATAAGGGGGCATGGGGCCGCAATACAGGGGGGACAACACAATGCACTCAAGAAAATCAGGATATGTGAGACATAATCGGCCCCTGAGCATTATCCTCGTAACATGCCCACCACCCAAGACACAACCAAGCCAAAACAGAGGGATCGGAAAAACAGTGCATCAAAACCAGCCCGTCATAGTAACCTCTAGGAAACAGGAAGGAAAAGGGGAGGGGACGAAGAAGGGAGGGGGAAGAGGAGGGGAAAGGAAAGGGCAGGGAGGACAAGGTGAAACAATGAAAAAAGGAAGGAAATATAAAAACGAAAGGAAGAAGACACGTCGACACAGGCCCCCCGTGGCGGGAATATAGGAGACAACAGGAGTAGCAGCACAAGTGAGGGTATGGCGATCGAGGAGAAAGGCAGCCCAAGCATAGCAGGAGGATTAACGACGCCAAACACCCCACCCGAAACACCCCACAGGAGGTCGGGACAGACGCGGCCTCACGAAAAAGAGATACAAAAGGGCCATAGAACCAGAAGACAAACAATAAGTAGAACCCAACCCACCCGTCCCACCCTGCACCCCTGTAGAAGGCTATGGCCTACCCTTCAAACAGCGTGCCTGTCGCCCTAAACCAGAACCTGAAATATAGCAAGAAGAAAGAAAGAAGAACGAGACAAAAAGGGAACAGAAGCAGCAAGAAGAAGACAGGAGGGAGGAGCATAATAACAATAATCAGAATGGTCGGCCGCCGCCCTCCGCCCAACCAAACAAGCACAGCCAAAAACAGACCAGGACGACACCCCATCACGCGCCACAAAACATACTGAGAAGGGGACCTCCCACCTTTATACGGTTAGAAACAATTGTGCTACTAAATCGTATACCAGGAATCAAACGGGAGTCGTACATATCACCCCCAACCCTTTCGAGCGACAAACCCCACCCACCACATGTCAATGTAAAACCAAATACTAAATACGAGATCAGCATATAATCGAGTAGAATGGTGACCAGCATAGCTACATGGGGGGTAGATCGATCCGCAAGGGAGCAGAAGTCCAAACAGAAAGTGTAGATGCATCAACAATCGCAGTACGAGTAATGAAAAACAGGAGTTCAGTTTCGCCACTGGAGCGGGCGAGGTGGTCTCTATTATAGACACAGGCAAAGTCATCGGGGCAGGCACAGGAGGCAGTCCACCAATAGTTCCAGGCATTAATGTCGAACAGGGCCGCGGCACAGTGTCCAAGTCCCCGGGGTCCGAACCCCGAAAAACAGGGCGCCCCAAAGTCACCGGCACACTACACGATCTTCGATCAGTGGTGGAAACACTCAAGTCAATCGAGGGGGGTGACGCAATGGAGTCATTGAAACAAGAGGGCGACAAGAAGAAACGGCCGCCCAAAATGGCGGCAGATCGTGGCGGACCCACCGAGACGCCCGGGGCCAGGGATGCGTGCAGGGATCTCAGGGCTTCCAGGATATCTCTGACCGTAGGCTCACGCTCACCAGATCCGATCCCCGCACAATTAGGCAACACGAGCCCGCTGCCACAGGGCGATTCTTGTTCCAGAGGGTCGGCCGCCATTTCGTGAAATCAGCCCAGTCGCCGCCCACCAAGACCCCCGGAAAGAACAGTTCGAAAATGTAGGACTTTACAAGCTCCGGGGGTCCCAGCAAGGGCGGCCTCGATGCCAAAAGGATGTCTGCCCAAGACGGGTCTCTGCCAACACCAGCACCGGCGCCCCAAACAAGCGGAGTCCGGGCACCGAGGACCAGGGCCGCCAGACAAAGCAGCGGCGGGGGGAGACCCCTTCACAGAATCAGGTCCCGGGGCTTCTCACCCACATCGGCCGCGCGGCCACCAGGGCAGGCCCGGATCAGGATCGCCGGGATCTTCGCACAACGGCTCCCATCACTGGTTCACGCTCTCGGCCGGGGCCGAGAGCCGACGGATCCCACCGGCTAGGTCCCGGTCTAAGTTTCACGGAGGCCCCGATCTCGCAGAGGACACAACTCCGGAGCCGCTGCACACCGAGACCCCGGGGCCAGATGGTAAGTACAAACAAGTCGTTCTGTTTCCAGTTCCCCAAAAATGTGTCGTCCCCGGACAGGATAGAAGACAGGATAGGCAATCAGGCCGGAGGGCTGCAGGAGCCGAGCTAAAGGGCGACCATTACGCTCGCGAGCTAGGCTCCTCCCCCCCAGGGGTTATTTTTAAGGAGTAGTTCCCTTACCCTGACTAGAGGAGAGGGTCCCTGTTTGTCACAAGTGCCTACCTGTGCCAACCAGAGACCCCCAACTCTAACAACAGCCGTCCTGATAATTTGATCCATAAACTTCAAATGGTGCAAAATGCTGCGTCCAGGCTTTTCAATTTGCCATGACCATGCATCTGGGAACCCTACACTGATTCAAAATGCACAAGTGTATTTTTTTCAAATGCCTATTGCTGAGGTACAGAGCCTTCCACAGGAAAGGACCAAAATAGCAGAGATAGCATTGTTCATTATTCTCTCTCAAGATCTGACATTATCAAACCACCTAGTCATAGCAAAACATTTTAGCTGCAAATTCCCAGTGTGCAGCGCACTTGGGCAGGTGCTCTTTTTCAGCTATTCCCCATAAAACTTGGGGGCAAACTTCCTTTCATAATCTGTAGCTGCTCAACTGAACAAGGTTTCAGATTTCAGCTAAAACATGGCTATTACTCTCCAACTGACCTTTAAACATCCTGGGAGCTCTTTGCCAGTTAACGTCGGACAAATGTAGGCAACTTTGCACTGTATAAATATTTATATCCAATCATGATGCATATTCTGGACGCCGCTTTCTGGGTGTTCCCACGGTACTGTAAGTCCCATCCCTTTTACCAGATTGTTTCCTCTAAACCTTGCAGACTATGGCAGTGGAGAGCCTCAGCACTGCAATCTATCCCTGTATCCTTAGGACGGAGGTAACAGACCCTATGCTGCTCATACCACAGGAACTTACTGTTACAGTAAGAGCTGACAGAATTTTAAAAACTGTATTCTTCATGCATTCCACCAGCAGTCATTCGTATACTGCCTGCCCTCTCAGCTCGATTCCATTTGGATCTAGCGCACTTTGCACAAGTTAATCAGATTCAAAGATAGTTAGTTGTTCCAGTGTATCTATGTAGAAGATTAAAGTCTCTGTGGCAAAACTGTTGAGAGCAACAAAGGCTCATTTGAATAAGATAGCAGAAAAAGGGGAGGGGGACAATTGACATTGATTTTCAGAGGTGATATCACAAGTCACCTTGAAGGAGAAATCTCTTGAAGAAAAGTGCTTGCAACGTTCGTGCCAAATTCTATCTGGCCAGTGTGCACAGCATGTGATCTACAGTAGCACATCCTGCAAACTAAACTTTTTGTAAATATCTTGAACAAGTGCTCCAGATTCAGGCAGATAAGGAGGACTACACAGTGTATCTATTCCCCAACTATTATTTCACAATGGACAATCCTCATTGTGGATGATACAGGAATGCTAATTTTATTCCGATTGATATATAATTTTTTTTAAATCAAATTCAGTTTTCAGTCCGTACTATATACATTTCTTTCAACAGAACCGTTTTGAATAGTACATGGTCTTATATGCCCCAATACCAGGGGCAAAGATTACAGCTTCAGCTATAAAGCAATCAGTGATGGTTATCAACATGAAAATAATTTACTTACCTGTAACTGCAGTTCTCCAGTATTGGTATCTTTCATAGATTCACATGCTTAAATCATTCCTCGAAGTGGGAATCCCACGGTACAATAATAAAGCAGTATGTAACACAATCATAGGCTATAATGCCAATTAAAAAAAAAATCTGTTTACTAGCCTATGACCTTTTTTAAATAAAGGAATAAACTTTAACCAATCAGGCGATAGCACCCTCTAAAACACTCCCAACAGAGGCTAAGTCCCTCATATTTTCAAGCACAAGTGGGAATCAATAATCCTGAGCTATAAGGGAGCCTTTCCGGGGAGGAGGGTGGGTCGCATATGGATCTATCGAAGATACCAATACTGGAGAACTGCAGTTACAGGTAACTAACTTAATTCATTCTTACGTATTGAATCTTTCATAGGTTCACATGCTTGAATCATAATAGCAAGCAGTTACTGTATTTGTATATCTTATAGTATTAACAGCGGATAGTGGATAGAAAATACATACATAACATTCATATGCAATTTAATATATAAATATAGGTGAATATCATACATTAAAATTTGCATAAATACATAGGTAAACATATGGAACCAAAAGAGACTGTCCTATATTGAAATAAGTGGTGTAGTAAAACCTTTCATACCGGTGCATCACTGAGTTGTGCCGATTCCAGGAAATAATACTGCATGAATTATATGCACACTCTTTCAAGTCGCAGCACAACATATCTTGTCAAGAGGCACTTCCGCAAACAAAGTAGTTGAGGTGGAAACTGCCCTAGTTGAGTGCACCCTAGTTTTTCGCTGTGAGGGGCTTGCCAGCCTTTGAGTGGCAGAACTGAATTGCAGCTGAAATTCATTGAGTGAGGATTGCCATCGTGACTGGAGCACCCTTACGAGTGTGTGCATCCAAGTCCAATAGTTGGTCAGTTCTCATGAGTTTTTTAGCGCGTTGTAAGTTGAATTTTAGAAATCGTATAGCATGAATAGACCTCGCAGCTGGAAAAGTTGGATTCTGGAAGAAAAATATAGGTTCTTTGAGGCAAAACTTGAAGGAACCTGGGGGAAAAAAATCTTTGGATTGGTTCTGAGGAGTACTAAATTGTGGAGAAATCCTGTATCTACTCTACCCTACTGGTTGGAGTGAGTGCTAGTAACAAGGCTGCCTCCCTTCTGAAAAATATGAGATGTACTTTGTGAATGGGTGCAAATGAGCTCTTCATGAATTTAAAGAGAACCATGTTCAGGTGCCAGTTTGGGGAAGGAGCTTTTACTGGAGGAAAAAACTGTGAATAAGTATTGCATGAACTGTTTGAGTCGGCAAGTGCAGAAAAAGAAAATATGATGAGCATCTGTATCTAGATATTGCTGTAAGCCGTACCTTAAAAGACACATGTACCAACCGTAACTGAGCATACAAGGGAAGATAGGGTAGTTATCTGACAGATAATGCTAGTAGAAAATAGGTTTCATTTCTGGCGCTATATGCAGAAACAAATCACCATTACAGTTTACATGGCTTTATCGTGGCTTCCGCCTTGACTTGGAAAGAATGCACCTGCAGTCCTGAGGAACATTGAGATTCTTACATTCATGGAATTTAAGAGCTGTGCGCATAAGAGAAGTTGGGTCATAATGAAGGACCAGGTCTAAGTTCATCGTCAAAAGTTTACAGGATGTTGGAAGGTGAATGTGGTTGTATTCCGATACCAGGAGAAGCTCTGTGAACCAATGCTTCATGGGCCACCTGGGGGCTATCAGGATGAGACAACACGGCTCTGCTTTCCTGTTGCTGAGAATCTTTAGTATTACAAGTTTCGGGGGAAAACGTAAGAATAGATCCCGGACCATGCGTCGAGCGGTACAGCTGTGTGAACTAACACAGAAGACTCTTATCATTAGCAGGAAAGCTTGGAAACTGAGTTAGATGGCTTTGAGCTCCAGGCAATAGAAATGCATGCTCTTTTGGAGCGGAGACCACTTTCCTTGAATTTGCAGGTTCAGTAGATGACCGCCCAAGCTCCGCAGGGAGTCATCCGTAGTCATTACTAAGTGAGGTATTCGAGGTAAGAGCACGGGATCCTCTGATAGGTGTGACGTCTGGAACCACCAGGCTAGAGCTTTTATCATACCTTTGTGAAGACCACCAGGCCCTTGAACGATTATTTTGTTTGAACAGTGTTTTTTAGCTGTTCCTGCAAGGCTTTAATTTTCAGCTGTGCAAAAGGAATCATATTGATTGATGAGGACATGATGCCCAGAAGCTAATTGAACAGACACACTGTATTTATTTTTAGTTTGAGATCCAGTTCCTAGAGCGTTCATCGTTTGGCTTGTGATAGAAAGTCTGTCTTGGGCAGTATCTAGTGTGGCTTCTGAACAGAATATTCTTGGATGCATCTAGGTTAATTCAGAAGGAGACCTAGTTTGTGCAACAACTTTAGGCACACCTCTGTTGCCTTGGACGCTTGGAATGACAATGGTGCCTTATTCAACCAGTTGTCAAGGTAGGGGAATACCTGATGATCCTCGTTCCTGAAAACAGCTGCAGCAGGGCTATTAAGTAGGTAAAAATGTAGCAAGTTGATTTGAAACCAAATGGGAGAACATTGATGTGTGGGTGGGAACGTGGAAGTAGGAATCCTGTAAATTCAAAGCTGTCATGTGGTGTCGTAGAGGGTGACCACGTAACAGTATTGGTTCCAGAACTACTTGTTTAATTTCCAGAGGTCTATGATGGATCACCAATACTTTGTTTTTGTGCTTAGGAGGAAAGAAAAAATGAGAATAGAAGCCTGTTCGTTGCTGAAAATGTGAGCCTTTTTTCTATGGAACCTTTGGTTAGCGTAGCTAGCACTCCCTTCCGAAGCAGATAGGGGTGAGGTGGGCGCCCTAGTTTTGGTGAAGTGGTGGGCACAATCTGGGTGAACTCCATCTGCCCATTTGTGAGGAGATCCAGGGTGTATTTGTCCAATGCTATTTTCCGCCATAGGTGACAAAACTTTGGAATGGTTTCACCCACAGGATGGCGTAAGCAGCACCAGAACTGTCACTACATATAAGCCAGCGCAAGGGCTACTGATAGCATTGATAAGTCTGATAATTATCTGTATCAAGAAGGATACCAGAGGTATCTTCCACAGGGTGCTTCTTTCGAAATTGAATGTGCCGAAGGATCTTGCACTGTCAAAGTCAGCCTTAACTGCTTGCAATGCATTGTTGACTTCCTTGCTAAACAGTTGCTGTGTTCAGTTAAAAATGAATAACAAGTTACTTACCTGTAACTTTGGTTCTCCAGTATTGGAAACTTTCATAGATTCCCATGCTTTCATCATTCCCCGTCGTCGGAATGGGAGTCTCCGGTATACATAAAAAAGCAATAGAAACCATCACTAAAACAGAACCCAGGCCTAGGCCAATTACTGTTTTGCATCCTATCTACCTCTTTGTGTAAAAGAGACCAAAACAAATTAACAACCAATCAGATTGGCCTCATCCTTTGGAGCCCTCCTGAGAGAAGCTCAGAACCTCAGTTTTTCATAGCCGTTGTGTAACCAAACCACTGAATATGGAAGAGGCTGAGCTTTCCCAGGGGA
Source organism: Lissotriton helveticus (assembly GCF_964261635.1). NCBI lineage: Eukaryota > Metazoa > Chordata > Amphibia > Caudata > Salamandridae > Lissotriton > Lissotriton helveticus. The sequence goes on from NC_136067.1 coordinate 599,595,430, forward strand.
GGTGGGTGGGTTGCATGGGAATCTATGAAAGTTTCCAATATTGGAGAACCAAAGTCACAGGTGAGTAACTTGTTTTCTTACTCCGGTATTGGAACTTTCATAGATTCCCATGTTTGTATCAGAGTAGCTAGCAGTTACCAGCACATTTTTGGAACTATGAACATTATAAAATCAAGAACAAATCAATATAATCTTCACCATAAATACAGTATTAATAGTCAATAACATACTTAGAAGATTTAAGAAAACACAACAAAAAATGTGCAAGAGCTGATAAAACAGTAACATGAAAGGAGGGATGAAAGGGAAAGCTCACCACTACAGAAAGAGGTTCCTCAGGACTGCTTGGCCAACCGCTGCATCACTCTGTGTCGCCGCATCCAGGCAGTAATGTCTCGTAAATGTATGTCTACTTGCTCCAGGTCACTGCACTGCAGATCTCTTGGAGAGGAACACCAGCAAAGAGGGCTGTAGAAGAGGAAATCGCCCTCGTGGAATGAGCACGGACTCAACCTCCCCGGGGCTTGCCTACTGCCCTGTGACAATATTGGATAGCATTAGTAATCCAACGTGCGATACCCTGTTTGGATAGGGGAATACCCTTAAGAGGGTCGCTGAAAAATACAAATATTTTAGAAGACTTCTTGAAGTCTTTAGTCCTTTGAAGATAGAATTTTAAGCACCTTTGTATGTCCAGAGAGTGAAGTGCTTTCTCCGGAGTAGCCGGTTGAGGGAAAAAAGTCTTGAGAATCACTGGCTCATTCAAATGAAAGTCCGAAGGAACTTTAGGTATGAATTTTGGGTTAGTCTGTAAAATCACTGTTCCTTTTTTGAACTGTAGAAAAGGTTCCTGAATGGTTAGAGCCTGCAATTCACCCACACGTCTAGCTGAAGTCAAAGCTAGAAGAAGCGCTACCTTCCAGAAGAGGAATTTCAGCTCTGCCTTGTGAATAGGTTCATAAGGAGGCTTCATAAGCTGGGAGAGAACCAAGTTCAGATGCCACAGGGGAGGAGGAGGCTTAACCGGAGGGAAGACTCTGAAAAGTCCCTTGAGAAACTGTTTAATGATCCTTGCTGACCAGAGTGAGGTGCCTGCAGACGAGCGTCTGAAGCGAGAAATCGCCGCCAGGTGAACCTTGATAGAAGAGTGAGCCAGTCCCGCTTTTGCTAATGATAGACTGTATGGAAGAACTTCATGCGGCTCCGAATTAAAAGGATGGAGACCGTTGTGTTGCACCAAATACAGAATAACACGACAAACGCGGAAGTCTTTTCCCGCTCCACTCGCTGCGGTCTTCACTTACCGGATTCAGTCCCCCAGTGACCGTGATTCATCCAGGTCCTGTTTACGAAACTAACTACTGGACCACCGAGGCTTTCAGAGACATCCTACTCCGGCGCTCAGATCTTATCTATACAATTTGACCGAGGAAGACGCCTGCTCGCTTCCCCTCCTCTAGGATCCTCTCCATTGATCCTCTGTCTCGCTCCATTAACAGCACTACAACTAAAGAAAACCATGTCCTGATGACGATCCCAAACAATTGAGGATCGAAACGCCGCCGACTCTACAGCGCAATATTAGGCGCACTATCTACTGTGGCTGTTGCTTAATCATGAATTGAACTTATAAGTCACTTGATTTGTTCCCTTCACCCAGCCACCCACTGTATGATACTTTCACCTTAGTTCACATTGTGCCGTTCACGCTGTCCACCCTACCACTTGCGTCGCCACAGTTCACTTGTTCCCTTCACCCAGCCACCCACTGTATGATACTTTCACCTTAGTTCACATTGTGCCGTTCACGCTGTCCACCCTACCACTTGCGTCGCCACAGTTCACTTGTACACCTTTGAGCACCAAGTGCATATCTGGTTGTCATGTGATTTGTCTAATACAGTGCTGCCTTAACTGTATAAATATGACCCTGCAAAACAAAAATTTAATATGAATAACTACACAAGACCAATTGAGTAACAGTCTCCTTTATTTCCGTTCTTGTAATGCTTTCAGCATACATATGTAATGGTCAAACAAGTAATACCTGTTGGGATTTTGTTCTTTGTTTTACCTGCACCAAATACAGAAACGCTTCCATTTCAATTTGTAAGTCTTATTTGTACTTGGGGCTATTGCCTGAGAGAGTACTTCTCTACATTCTGCTGAGAGATTCACCCCACGAAATTCTGGCTGCTCAGGAGCCATGCCGAGAGCTGAAGAGACTGAGGACCCGGATGACAGACTTGGCCCTGGGACATCATCAGCAGCGAAGGAATCGGCTGCAAAGGAAGAGGAAGGTCCAGGGAGAGAAGATGAAGTTCTGTGAGCCAAAACTGTCTGGGCCACGCTGGAGCTATCAGAATCATCCTGCATGGTTCTGCTATGAGCTTTCTGAGAATTCTGAGGATCAGAGGAAGGGGGGGGGGGGGGAGCGCAAACAAATGCGCCTGACCAGGCCATCGAAAGCGCATTCCCCAACGATCAAGGATGGTGAATCCTGCTAGCATAGAACTGGCATTTCTTGTTCACGGGAGTGGCAAAGAGATCTATGGAAGGTGTGCCCCATCTGTGAAAAACCTTCTGTAGAGTGAAGTTGTCCAGTTCCCACTCTGGCTGACAGACTTCAGCCTGCTGAGCTTGTCCTCTGCTTTGTTGAGGATACCTGGAATATGTTCCGCTCGGAGTGATACCTCTTGTTGAACTGCCCATTCCCAGATTGATTGGGCTTCTTGAGACAATATACGAGATCTGGTGCCTCCCTCTTTGTTTACATAATGCATGGCCATCTTCTTGTCCATACATGTAAGGACTGTCGACTGTTGTATTTACGGAAGAAAGACTTGTAAGGCTAGGCAAATCGCCCGAGTTCTAGCATATTGATATGCAATAGCTGATGCCGCCATCGGCCGCTTACATGAAGGTCTTGTAACACCACTCCTCAGCCTTCGAGAGGCGTCCGTAGTTATTATGTTAGGAGCTCAGATCTAGTATAGGGCGCCACTTTCCTAACGTCTTCCGGATCAGGAAGAACCAGGAGTAAAACCCCTTTCCCTTTTGAGAGATAGGGACCGGTTACATAGCTCCTTTGAGTAGCATTAGATGGACCTCTAAGCATAGCTGACGGAGATGTTTCGATATCATGGTGCGAGGAGGCTTGGATTGTGGGGGTTGGACAAACTCCAGGGTAAGGCCATAAGGAATGATGTTCAATACCCAACGGTCTGATGTTATTTGTTGCCAGTTCTGGAGGAAATATGAAACTTTGCCTCCCACTGATGACACAGGAGAAGGGGCAGTAGTCAGAGTCAGCAAGCCGCTATTGGAGCTTAGTGTTGTCTCTGCCCTGGTGACCTTGTCTTCCTCTGTTGTTTGAACGAGAGAAAGACAAAGAAGATTGGTTCTGCCGTTGATTGTAGTTAGGCCTGTATGATTGTGATTGGGAACCATATGAGGAGTAACGCTGTTGTTGATCACTTCCTCTGTATGTCGAGTTACCTCTTCCCCTCTCTCCTCCAAATGGGAACTTGTGGTACTGCAGAGTCCCTAAGGATTTTGCTGTTTCTGTATCTTTTTTGATATCTTGGAGCGTTTCATCAATATGCTTTCCAAACAGCGCTTTCCTATCAAAAGCCATATCCAAGATCTTGTTTTGGACTACTGGGCGAAACCAAGCAGCCCGTAACCAGCCCTGTCAACGAAGAACTGCCGCTCCAGCTAAGGATCGAAAAACCGTTGTTGCAATATCCATTGCACAATCAATGATTTCCGCCGGTGTTATTTTGCCTTCCTGAAGAATCCGTTTAGCTTCCTTCCTTCTTCTGGCAACTGATCTAGATAGGGGAATAGGTCCCACCACATCTGGCGATCGTATCGTGCAAGTATAGCCAACGACTTAGCAGCTCTGACTAGCAGGCTGGACATGGATGAAAATCTTTTGCCCACATTATCCAGACGCCTGCCCTCTTTATCTGGAGGAGTGGTCAGAGGAGTCAAAAAATGTCTAGATTTCCTCTGTGCGGCCTGTGGGATTACAGAGTTCGGTTTAGTTTGGCAGGTCAAACAGGCTAGGCTTCCCTCCGAAGATTTATATTTTTTCTCCAGACGGGGTAGAACTGGCATAACCGTGGCTGGATTTTGCATAACTCGTAAGCCTTCCTCTCAAACATGGTGTACAATCGGAATTGACCTGACCGATTTCTTATAAGGCTCTTTAAAGTCATAAAGGAAACACTCCGATTCCACCTTAGTCACGGGCAGTGCAAACCGTTTAGCGGCTCTCTCCATAAAGTTATGGAAACCCCTAATATCTGCAGCGGGGGAATCAGCAGGTGCCGGAGCAGGAGAATCTGGATCTGGAATACCAATCATCCCACTCTGCATCCGGATCTGGAATCGTGATATTTCCTTGATCGTCGTCAGAGGTGTCATCTTGGATAGCAGGTGGAACATCCTGCGCTTGCATGATTGGCTGGGGTTGTGGTACTTGCCTGGTCACAGGACTAGCCAGAGGAATAGTTGTGCTTGATACTCCTACTGAAACAGGAGGCTGTGTAGCAAATCTTTTCCTGTAATACACAAGCATGGCTTGTAAGTCCGTCAGTAAGGAAGACGGCATTTGCACCATCTCCTGGTGATATTCCTGCTGATATGGAGAAGGAGGACCATAGTGTTCATAATCCTCGTACTCCCCTTCGGAATCAGTCTCCTGACATTTTACGTGAAGTTGAGAAGGGCTATCAGCATAGCCAAAAGGTCCTTCCTCCTCATCCGATTCCTCTTCTTCTAGGAGAAGTGCAGGTGGTAACGGAGTCACCATCCTTGGTGAGGTCATCTCTGGTGTAATGTGACTTTTTTTAAGCAAGATTGAAATTTTCCTCACAGTCGACAACAAAAGAATCTTCGACGAAGAAATCACTGTTGTCGGCGCAGTAGTCATCGATGCCATGGTCGTCGTCGACGTTGTTGGCATCGTCACACTCGACGTCGACATCGTCGTCGACATAGTCTTCATTGACACCGTCGACGATACATATGCCACCGGCGTTGAATTCGTCGAAACAGAGCCCTGTGCCAGAACCGTGGACAAGGAAACCACCGTCGACTGGGTGAGAGATGACGGCGTCGTCAACGAAAGAGTCTTCTTTGATGATTTTACCTCAGAAGGCAACGATGATGGCTTTCTGATGGTTTTTGTAGCTGCAAGTGGTGATGTTGGAGGAACAGAACTGGATTTCCTCTCAAGACTCACTTCTTTTGGTAGTCCTTCCCTCTCCTTTACACCTTGGTGTGGAGATTCGACAGGACTAAGCCCTTTAGATCTATCGGAAGTCTTTTTCAGGGCCTTCCCAGGGCGTTTCTCAGAAGGTGAAGGAGAAAGCTCTACCCCGTTTTACAGACCTTCTGGAAGAGGTCACAGAAGATGATTAATCTCTGTCCCTGGACACTGGCTCCTATCTTGATTTCAGCGTCTGGAGCCAGGTCAAAAGACGCCCTTCACGATCACGTAACGTCTTGGTTGCAAAGGTGCAGCAAATCTTACAGTTTTTAGCCTTGTGGTCTGGGTACAGACAAGAAATACAGTCCTTGTGCTTATCTTCAATATATAACCTCTTCTTAGCACAGATAGCACATGCTTTAAAGGGGGCCTTCTTCTCTTTATCTGACATCCAGGAGGAATTGAAGAAAGAAACTGTAGAAAAGTAGTAGAAACCAAGTTCTAGGAACAAAACTGAGCAGAGCTCAGTGGAGACTCCCTAGCACAACGTGCAGTAGAAAAATCTGAGCTTCTGAGCTTCTCTCAGGAGAGTTCTTATGGGTGAGGCCATCTGATTGGTTGTTAATTTTTTGGTCTATTTTACAAAAAGAGGTAGATAGGATGCAAAGCAGGAATGGGCCAGGGCCTGGGTTTTGTTTTAGTGATGGTTTCGATTGCTTTTTTATGTATACCGGAGACTCCCATTCCGACGACGGGGAATGATACAAGCATAGGAATCTATGAAAGTTCCAATATTGGAGTAAATTATATATATTTGCACCTCAGGTTCTAAATGTTGTGGCCTTCAACCAACCTTGGCCACTAAGGACCACTAACCTTGCTTTTGTGGGAAACCTACTGAAGCTATATCTATAGAGCAATCTAGGTTTACTGATGAGGATGTTTCACCCCCTGCAGATTCTTGGTTTCTGCCCTTTGTCTTCCGGCACAAATTCTATGTATGGGGCAATGCTCGACTACATCTGGTGGTTATATCTACCCTGAATTGCCAGTGAATTGGGAGCCTGTACAGTAGCACCAGGCATATGTGAGAAAATGTCCTTTTTTGTTGTTAGTTGAGAACCTGTCCTTGATGGTTAGGCGGGTTTTGGATTGACAGGGTTTGACAGGGTTTTCTAGCAGAGCAATTCCTCTCGGATAGATCAATAATTGGAATAGGCCTCACAGCTTTTCTATTTAAAATCAGAAAGAGAACAAACCATTGCTTGTTTGCTATTGGAAGTGTTTGGTCGCTCCTTCCTTAAGGGTCTGGAAACCAACAAAAATCCTCTGGTGGGGAATTGCCCGTTTGGGGGCCATCTCGCTAGCATCATCAGATGTGAACGGGTCGTTCCCGGGAAGCATGGAAATATTTGACACTGGGATCATTCTTTCAATGTCAGGAGCATTGGAGGATGAGGACATATCTGGCAAGATGTGACTTTGCAGCCATGGGAAAGTATTAGTAGTAATCCTGTAACATGTCCTGTAGGTCTAGGACTAGAGCTACATAGATCTGGTCCACGCTCTGAAGTTGGCGGCAGAGCGAAGTGGTGAAATTGCTCCACATATTGCCTCCCCATATATTGCTGACTGCTTTAGACATGCTCATGTTTGTCCCCTCAATGCGTGACATTACGTTATTCTGGATTATGTGTTTTTTATTCTGGTTGAGGACTATGGTGCTTTCGTCATTTGTATGGTCATCAAGATCATAGTCGACGAGGCGATGTAGACAAGGCTGATGTCGACAAGGTTTGTCGTCGAGGAGACCTACGTCGTAGACAAAGCAGCTGTAGAGTATGCAGTCAGATGAGGCCGCCGCAAAAGAGGCAATCATAGACAAAGCCATTGTAGACATTATTATCGTAGATGAGGTTATCACAGACGAGGCAGTTGACATAGACAACCATCATAGATGAGGCCATTGTAGACGGCTGTCATAGACCATGCCATTGCAGATGAGGCCATTCGTAGATGAGGCTGTTGTCGACAACCATCGTAGATGAACAACGTAGATAAGGCTGTCATCGACAACCATCGTAGACGAGGCCATCAGACGACTGTTATAGACTATGCCATCTTAAATCAGGCAGTAATAGTTGACATGACCGTTAACGATTTTGACAGCAGTTTTGCCTGAAGAGAGAGTTAGAGTCTGCCTCTGAGTAAGTCTTTTCCAATTGGCTTTCTCTGTGAGAAGGCCCTTATCAAGACTCATGGTAAGTCTTTTATGGCTTCTCTGCGCACCCTCTGGAGATCATTGGTGCAACATAAGAGGGTCCCTGACTTTACTGGATGGATTTGGAGAAGAGAGCAGGGAAACTAAACATTGAAAAAAACAAAACAAGAACATCTACAGAACACTGTGTATATCAAATGCAGTACGTCTACAATATGCACCCACTGCTTAAATCTGGGTCATAAAAGGAGGAGAGGACAGTGGGGAGAAGAATAAATCAATCCCTACGGAACTCTAATGCTATGTCTTCAAAGCGATAGAATCAAAACAAACGAACAAGTTGCTTACCTTCGGTAACAATGTATATGGTAGAGACGATTCTAGCCGCAGATTCCTTCACGTACAATTATCCCAATGCGTGAGACTGGATCCAGAAACTTTTTGCCACAGCATCATCCGCGCACGTGACGTCAGTGAGGTCACATAAGCCCCGCCCCGCCGCGCCTACGTCAGTTTTCTTCAGAGAACTTTTCCGCACCACAACGCGGAACCACCAAATGAAAAACTGTAGGAGCGTGGGAGCATGGGAGCATGGGAACAGTGTGCTAAAGAGCATACAAAAAGGAAACCCCATAGAAACAGTGCAACACCGCAGTGTCCAAGGGCAAAGAAGAGAGGAAGAACAGAGCAGAGCTCTGAGCAGCCACCCTTAGACAGCAATCCCCCGCCTCTCCCCCGGGGACAGGGAACCTGCGTTAAAGTCATGTCACAGGTAGCAGGCCTACAACCACCCCCTGAAACAAGGAAGGGGAGACAGTCCCAACAGGCAGGAGCGACCAACCTCCACCCACCTCAGCCTAGAGGGCATCCACCCCCCAAGAGACAAGGGTAAGGCACAACCAGAGAGCCCCAACCCAGAGGTAGTAGAGGGGTCAGGCCCCTAGCAGCAAGAGGAAGGGAGGAAGGGAAAGATGGGAGGAAACCTCCCCGACCTGGTGCAGCCACAGCAGCGGGGCATAGGAACACCAGAAGCCCCACCTTCCCATAACCAAAGAGGAGGGAAGCTGTCAAGATCAAAAGAAGGTACTCACAGAGAACATGGCCCCCACCGGGAGGCGAGTACTAAGAACCAACCCAGGGTTCCTCCCAGAACGGGGAGGAAGGGCGGGCGGTGAAGGTATCTGCGGCTTGAATCGTCTCTACCAGATACATTGTTACCGAAGGTAAGTAACTCGTACATCTGATAGAGACTACTAGCCGCAGATCCCTTCACGTAGAATAGATACCCTAGCAATACCCAAAGGGAAGGAGGGTCTGGGAAAGGACCCCACCAGTCTGGAGAGGACAGAAGGCCCACAGGGGACCAGCCCCGTAGATTAGGGAGGCAACCTCGTCCCTATCAGGCAAGAGGACCGCCACAAGTCAAACGCCAGCAGCCCCAGAGGTATGTAGGATGAAGAAAGAGTGGAGGCCCATACACTCACAACAGAAGAACCAAGGACATGGCCTGAGGGGCCGAAACACCCCACTCTAACCCCAGGGCAACCGAGCTTCCACCCAACGCCAGGACAGGCAGAGGAACAAGAAGAAGCCCAGAGTGCCCGAGGAAACCAAGGAAGAGGCTAGCCCACCCGGAGGGAAGGCAACAGGCCAGCCAGAATGGCAGCTATAACCATAAGCCGCCAGAAGCATGAAGGACATTGAAGCATCCCAGCTCTCAGCACAAGAGCAGGAAGGAGAGGAATGGCCGGACCTACCACTACGAGGGCCGCGCACACAACCTCAAGAAGCAATAGAAACATACAGAAACGCCATGGACAACGGGCACCCGAAGGCAACCAGCACTCCCCAACAGAGAATAGCTATATAACAGCTACCACTACCCCACATAAGGTACAGTAAGTCCCAAAACACGGGAACCCTCTACGGAAGAACTTCCGCAGCAGAGGAGAAAGCAAAAGCGAAACGGGAAAAAACAGCCCTGCGAAATGCTTGACATCAGCCCAACGAAAAACAGAAGGCCTAATCTCAGGGCCAAGTCTGTGTAACAAGTCCAGCAAAAACACACACACAGACAACAAGGGCCATCCAGCAGCCAACAATGCCAAAGTCCCAGCAAGGAGGACTCAAAGGCCAGCAAATACCACCTATAGCAAGGGCATCCAAAAGGCCCAAACCCAGATAAGTTCAGCAGTCACTGAGGAGAGGAAGGAGGAGGAGGAGAATAAGGCAGAGGAGGAGGGGAGTAGGAGGAAGTCCTCCATGAGCCTCGGCCCAGAATGTTGCAGAGGCGGTCCTGCGACCCATGTGGAGGCACCAGAGACGACTCAACCTCCCACTCGCCCTCCGACGAGGCAGCCGGCTGTGGGGAGAAAAGAGAAAGGCCCTGGATAGCGTCAGCTGAGCCTTGGACAAGGCTTTTGCCTGCCCAGAGGGCCGAGCGGGAAATCGGGATGCGACCCGAGGCCCGGCGACCTCCCGCAACACCACAGGTACTCCCGCGGGAGTTTGCGGTGAGGCAGAGGCGCGCAGGAGGTACCCCAGAGAGGCCGCACCCCAACAGCACCACATCCTCCAAGCCTGGATCCGAACCAGTCGGCGCCGGAGCCGCCGGCGGAGCCACGGAGGGTACGCACAAGGCGAGGGATCCATTGGCGCCCCAGGAGGGGAAGGGGAGGAGATGCCAGCGAGGCTCGCAAAGCCACAGCGTATGTCTCCATCTGGACTCTCGTCGCCCCCTCACCGGGAAACGGTGGATAGGAGGACGACACGCGGGCTGCATCACCAGCGGAGAACCCATGCACTCGGAAGGCCGAACACTAGCCCCCGGGGACAAACTGCGACACTTACCCACCGGGGAGCGACGCTCTTGCGACATCGGAGGACAAGGACCACGGCCGTATCTGAAGCCGTCTGCCGAAGCTGATCGAGGGGAGGGGTCGACCAGGAGAGACGCGCCGATAGAAGTTTCATTCGGCGCTCCCACCCGATTTCAACTGTTGACACGCCTCACAATCAGTGGCGCCATGATCCTCCCCCAAACACCACATACAAATGAGATGAGGGTCGGTCGCCGACATAAGACGCCCACACGACGTACAAGTTGAAAGCCCGAAGGCATTCGCACACTGGGCCCCAAACAGGCCAGCTGCATGACCGGATCTCCGTTGCATGCGGAAAAGGAAAAAACTGACGTAGGTGCGCCGGGGCGGGGCTTATGTGACCTCGCTGACGTCACGTGCGCGGACGCCTGGGTGGAGTCGCGCGATGTCACCCGGTACGCAGGGATGCTGTGGCAAAAAGTTTCCGGATCCAGTCTCACGCCTGGGGATAATTCTACGTGAAGGAATCTGTGGCTCGTAGTCTCTATCAGATAAAGTCTTGCAGGCCAGACTCAATGGGCCTTCGAAATACTAGCCACACAAGAAAAACTGAATAGTTCAGACTGAAGAGTCTTCCAAAGTGAATGTAGAAAGGGGCAGCATCTCCTCCCGGTTAAGTGATTGACCCAAATTTAAGCAGTGGGTACCACACAAACCTTGTGGTGGTGGCATAACGCTATCTCACGCTAGCTACTGGATATTCATTCTACAACTAGTGATTGTGAAGATTGTGAGCCCCATGCCTAGTGCACAGCTCTGTATGCTCCCAAGTAGTATGGATGGCCCCCTGCCACAGAAGTTATTTGCACAGACAGCGCCCTGATGAAGGTTGTCATCATCAACGGCTAACTTCCGGAATGCGCGTCTGCATTTTTCTGTCAGATTCAACATGTCAATATTATTTACATATTGAATAATTATCCTTATTTTTTAGTGTTTTGTTTTATTGTATGTAATGTAATTATTGTCTAGTCCAGTGCTTTATATTTTTTTTAAATAATTGTTGTCCTTGTTATTATTGTGTTGTGATTATGTGTGTTTTATTGTGCAGCACTATATTTCAAATGTGGACTGACTATTCATACTTATGGGGGCTCACAACTACATCATTGTATGAATTATTGTCCTTGCTTTTATATAAAAAAATGATGTACATATAAAAAAAAGAATATCTGTATCATAAATTAAAAACATATTTTTGTATTAGATGAATAAATTACAAAAAATACTAGTCTGATTCATGGCTTCTTGCACATTGTAGATGCATTACATTTGAGATTCTTGGTGCGACCTCTTCCTCTTACCTCTCCTGTAAGGTGAACGAATCCTCACTGTCCTCATCAGAAGTGACAGATTTAAGTTTCTGTAGCCCTACTAATAGCCTCACCTCTCTGAACGGAGAGTCTTTGATGAAAAGATTTGACATATTTTGATAATAGCCAGGGTCAGAGAAATGAAACCTGAAATATAATCTTGGATGATCCAAAAAGAAGTAATACCTGCAGAAACTGAGCAGAGCTCAGGAAGACTCCCTTTACACAACATGCGGTAGAAAATCTGAGGGACTCATCCTTTGTTGGGAGCGTTTTAAAGGGTGCTGTCACAGGATTGGTTATAGTTCAAGTTTTTTTTAGGTCGCGTCAAAGCAGCACGCATTCGCTGCTCTTGGAGATGACCTTTTGAAATCGGTCTGCTCCTTTTCAAGCTCACTCGTGCTTGTGCTGGCATCCACTTTGCGAGCAGCGCGCGCGTGCTAATTGAAAACATTTGGCTTTTGCGCCGCCGCTGCTCGCTCCCACAAGCGGATGCCAGCACAAGCATGAGTGTGCTAGAAAAGGAGCGGATCGATTTCAAAAGGACCTGAGAGGCCATTAGCGACTCTCAGGTGCAGCCCCGTGCACTCGTGTGCAGCCTCTTGAACTAGCTCTGGTGCAGTTTCTCAAGAATGCTCATCACTGCAGTCTATCCTGCACTCTGACCCAAACCCTGTGCACTCTTTCATCTGCACGCCCTTTCTAGCACGCTCCCATGCGCCCCTACTCTCTGCCTCTCCTTCAGTCAAACTGTTTCCGTCTGTAATGCTGGCATGTGATATCTCTTCTCTCAAGACTGGTGATGCTGTACTTTTATTAAAACCTTCGCTCAGAAGGATTAGTTACTTACCTGTAATCCTAGTTCTCTTCCAGGGGTATCCTCATCAAAGTCATAAGCACTAGAATATTCTCACCCATGCGCGGGACCCTGGAAACACAATCATATATGTGCCCCACATATATATTATATATATATATATATATATATATATAATATAAAAATAAGCAAATGCAGCCTCATACACATCAGAGCTGTAAGGAATTCCCATCATAACATGAAATGATGCATTAGAAATAGGGAAAAGCAACAATAAAACATGTTTTGAAACTGTTTTAATGCTCAGCAGTAAGCAGAAAACTCTCATAAAGGACTGAAAGCATAGAAAGCTCACAGGCTGCATTGCAACCACACAGTCTAGAAAGACTGAAAAGCTAACTCATAGCACCATAGAGATAAACTGACACCGTGCCTTTAAGGCCCTCATGACCCCCAACTTCCCATTATGCCTCAGGGGTGGCAGTTAGGTCAGTTGTTCTTTGTGATGACTGAATAAAGCCATGACACAAAGAGTTGATAACATTCTTAAAACATAAAAAGTCTTTTGCCCAAGGAGGCGGGAGGGTTGCTTATGACTTTGATGAGGATACCCCTGGAAGAGAACTAGGATTACAGGTAAGTAACTAATCCTTCTCTTCCATGGGATCCGCATCAATAGTCATAAGCACTAGAATAGAATAGCGAGCCTCACCTCATCTCCCTGCGGGCAAAGTCGCATAACCAGCAAATCAACCGACAAAGCTTATAAAAAAACTAAGCCGTTACAGATAGACTGCTGTCCATACAGATTTCTCAAGGAGGCTTGGCCCACTTGAGAATCAGCCCTGGAATCGGATTCTAAACAGTAATGCCTTGTAAAGGTATGAACCGATTTCCAGGTCGCAGCCTTGCACATTTCTGACATTGGAACATCATGCAAGAAAGACACTGTGAGGCTGGGAAGCCTGTCGGCTTGGCGCCATAATTCAAGAATAAGAAATGCGTTACTTACCTGTAACTGCAGTTATCCAGTATTGGTGTCTTTCATAGATTCACATGCCTGAATCATTCCCCGTCGTCGAGACGGGAGTCTCCGGTACATACATAGAGAAAAATAGGCCTAAGGGCCTCGCCTTAGTAGCCTATCTATGTCCTTTTGTAAAAAGGACCAAACTCCAGAAGGTAGCCAATCAGCTACCACCTCCCTCTAGAACCTTCCTGGCAGGAGCCTCAGTCTCTCAGATTTTCGGAACGCACCAAGCTAGGTAGGTGTAATACTGTTAGAGAAATAAGTGAGTCCTTCCAGGGGAGGCGGGAGGGTTGCATGTGAATCTATGAAAGACACCAATACTGGATAACTGCAGTTACAGGTAAGTAACGCATTTCTCATCCAGTATTATGGGTGTCTTTCATAGATTCACATGTCTGAATCAGAGTAGCAAGCAATACATTATGCACATTTCTGATGGAACAGCATATAGCAGTCTGTAGATAATACATATCATGCGACTAAGAACCATCAACAAATAACAAGAAGTAAGTAAATAAATGTGCATACCAGCAAAGGATGGCGGGAAGGAGGAAGGCTCACCTCACTGGAATAGATGGCGAAGCACAGCCTGGCCCACTGCTGCATCCTGCATCAGTTCCGTATCCAGGCAGTAGTGCCTGGTGAAGGTATGCGGCGACTTCCAAGTCGCTGCTCTGCAAATGTCCAGTATTGGCACCCCAGCGAACAGCGCTGCCGATGTGGACACAGCTCTTGTAGAATGAGCTCTTACTTTAGATTGCAATGGCCGCCCAGCTTTGTCGTGGCAAAAGGCAATTGCCGAAGATATCCATCTTGAAATACTTTGTTTGGAAAGCGGCATGCCTTTCCTTGGTCTACTGAAAGCGATGAAAAGCTGATTCGTTTTCCTGAAATGTTTTGTCTTGTCAAGGTAAAATTTAAGACACCTCTTCAGGTCCAAGGAGTGCAGAGTTCTCTCAGCTGCAGTGCTTGGATTTGGGAAGAATGATCGGAGGACTACAGGTTCATTTAAATGGAAGTCCGAAGGGACCTTAGGAATAAACCGAGGATTAGTTCTTAAAACCACTCTGTCTTCCTTGAACTGCATGAAGGGATTTTGTATGGAAAGAGCCTGTAGTTCGCTGACCCTTCTTGCTGAGGTCAGTGCCAGTAGGAGGGCTGTTTTCCAGGAGATGTATTTGACATCTGCCCTGTGAATGGGCTCAAAAGAGTGTTTCATCAATTGGTTGAGGACCACATTGAGATGCCATGTTGGCGGAACCCTCCGTGGCTGAGAAAAGGATCTATAGAGCCCCTTAAGGATTTGTTTTGTTAACCTGTGTGACCAGAGAGAGGGCCCTTTTGAAGTTCTTGTAAACCGGGAAATCGCCGCCAAGTGAACTCTGATGGAGGCGTGCGCTAGTCCCGACTGTGCCAGGTGTAGTAGATATGGCAGTAACTGCTCCGGAGTAGCCAGAAAGGGATGCAGACCTTTGTCCTTACACCAAATGCAAAAGCGTTTACACTTTAAGGAATAGGTTTTGTTTGTGCTCTCTGCTCTTGCTTTCGCTAGGACATCTTTGCACTCCTGTAAGATGTCTAGCCGGCAGAACTCTCGGTACTCAGGAGCCAAGCCGATAATCTGAGTGATTTCAGGTTCGGGTGTTGTACTTGGCCGTTGGACATCGTGAGCAGGGATGGATGTTGACCCAGACGGATTGGCGGGTGAACTGAGAGGCGATGGAGGTCCGTGAACCAATGCTGCCTTGGCCAGAACGGGGCAATCAGGATCAGAGTGCAGTGTTCTGTTTTCATTTTTCTGAGGACTCTTGGTAGTAGGGGTAATGGCGGAAATGCATATGCAAACACGTTGCGCCAGGCGATGGAAAATGCATTTCCGAGGGACCTTAACTGGGGATGCCAGCTTGCGAAGTTGCGGCATTTGGCGTTTTCCCTGGTGGCAAAGAGGTCGATCTGCGGTGTCCCCCATTCCGAAAAGATGTGATCCAGCACCTCTTGTTCGAGCTCCCATTCGTGGGACATCGATCTCTGTCTGCTTAGAGCATCTGCTATGACGTTGTCCTTGCCTGGGACATACTCCGCTGTTAACGTGATATTGTGGAGCACAAGCCAGTTCCAGATTTACTGCGATTCGCGAGATAGTGTGAGCGAACGCGTTCCTCCCTGTTTGTTCAAGTAGTGCATTGTCGTGGTGTTGTCGGTCCTGACAAGCACTGGGGATTTCTTGATGCGCGGTAGGAACGCTTGCAGAGACAGAAAAACTGCCCTCAGCTCTAGGAGGTTGATATGGAGCTGCTTTTCCTGGTCCGTCCACTTGCCGCTGATCTGCAACTCTTGGACCGCTCCCCATCCCTCTAGGGAGGCATCCGTAGTTATCACATGTGGAGCTGCAGGAAGCAAGAATGTGAGCCCTTGCAAGAGGTTCTTGGCCGACCTCCACCAGAGCAAGGCCTTGGTCATTTGCTGAGTTATTACAATGCGATCCTCGAAAGAACCTGTGCTTGGAGTCCATTGCCTGGTCAAGGCCTCCTGCAGTGGGCGCATTCTGAGCCGACAGTGGGGAATAAGCAGGATACACGAGGACATCATCCCCAAGAGGGACTTGAAAGTACGTACCAGTAAGGTTTTTTTCGAGGCCACTGCGGTGGCCAGAGTGATAAGCTTGTGCTTCCTCTCCTGAGATGGGAATGCTTTTGAACATTCCGTATCCAATGTCGCCCCGAGAAAGGTAAGAACCCGGGAGGGCTGTAGAGTAGACTTCTCGTGATTGAGCGTCAGGCCCAGTTGCTGGAAAAGATTGAGACAGGCGCTGGAGGACTTGACTGCGCCGCTCATAGATGGTGTTTTCACCAGCCAGTCGTCGAGGTAAGGGAAGACTTGGTGTCCCTGCTGTCGTAGGAAAGCTGCCACTGGGGAGAGAAACTTGGTGAATATCCGAGGTGCCGACTTGAGGCCGAATGGGAGGACACAGAATAGATAGTGTTGACCCGCCACTGCGAATCTGAGGAATTTCCTGTGGCCTTTGTGAATAGGGATGTGGTAGTATGCGTCTTGCAGATCTAAAGACGTCATGAAGTCCCCTTCCTCTAGTGACCCCTGTGAGAAGTTGGCCTGATATATGATGTTCACTAATTCTAGTGATCGCCTTGTATCAGTCCAAACAACCCTTATGGTGATTGGTTGTAAAGTCAACCGTATAGACCAGCTATCCTAGTAGCGTGGACAAAAGCAGTCTTTTAGGCTAATCTCTTTTGGCATGTGAAGCCAGCTGTTTTACCATAGTATAACCCCTTGAATACCAAATGAAAGGACACCACACAGGTAGTTATGAAAATAAACAGTCTATTTATTAATAACAACACCTCTGAACTCTTTATGAGATCAGAGGGCTAAGCACATGACAATATTAAAAAGGAAATATGAGTTCGCACAATATTTACACAAGTGCCTTAGGGGCACGACAAACCATATACTCAAAACAATGGAGTGCGAGGAAGGAAAATACTGTAAGGAGATCCAGAGGCTGGAGGATCGCTGGGACTACGCTACAAAGTAGGTAAGTAAGGAGCAGGAGGCCCACGGGACTCACGTGCAGAGTGGGAACTCTCCCGCGGGATGCGTACCAACGTCTATGGATCTTACAGTTTACAAAGTTACGGATTCCGGACGAACTCGGCTGGATGGAGGGAAAACAACAGTGGACCTGGACACTAGGATAGTGGACACAGACTTCAGCACCTAGAAGCTTTAGTTACCTAACCCACAGGCTGCGGGTGCATAGGGCTGAAGTTGCGTCGGGTTTGCTGTGTTGATCCCGGTGATGCCTGAAACAAGAAGTTGGCAGCCAGATGGAGGAGTCCGGTGGTTCCAAGGATGGAACTGGGAAGAAGGGAACCAGGTGCTGTCGCCGCAGTCAGGTGAAGGAAGGGTCGCTTCTCTCTGTAGCTGCGCGGATCAGGAGCTGCTCTTCATGACCAGGCTGGAGGCACGAGCTGTCCCACATAGTCTGCTGCTGTTGGCGGTGTCGGATCGTCGATCTGGACAACAGGCCTTGGCTAATGCAAGCCACGCGGTGGAACAAAGATGGCGTCTTGTGTGGACCAGGAGGGTCCGGGGTGCTTCTCTTTCACAAGGAAGCAAGCCAGCCGGCAAGTGACCAGACAACAGGAAGGGCAGCAACCAGGCAAAAGGGCCCCACGCAGATCACGGGGATGCTGGGGGGCTGGTCTTTGGTGCAGGAGCTGCGTCGGTGTGGGGCTTCTCAGTCCCCAATGCACTCACTTGAGGAACTCTCAGGAGTCGTGCTGGAAGCGCTGTGCAGGTTTCTTCAAGATGGCCGTCTCCACGTTGCTCGTCGCACCCACGGGTCCCAGCTGTGCTGTGGATGTGGGTAGAGGTCAGAGAGGTCTGGAGGTCCGGGTCTTGTCGAGCTGGGTCGTCGTATTCCGGGATGGAAGGACTCTGCAGCAAACCGCACAGGAGCTTGATGGTGCCTGCAAAGCAGGATGGTCACTCCCTGACCATAGGGGAGATTCTTCAGTCTTCTGATGATCAGGAGGTCGAAGGTCAAGAGTTCTTCGTGGAAGTTGTCAAGAGTAATCTAATCTGGAATGGGACCAGCTCCTACCTTTATTCAGCTAAAGGGGGCTGCACTACGACTAGGTCCCTCCCCTGGGTGGGACCAGGAAGGGGGGTGGTTACACCCCCTATCCTTTGTCCAGTTTCCCGCCAGAGCTGGGGCTGCAGTGCCCCAGCAACTGGTTGGAACCGGTGTATGCACAGGGCACCTTGTGTGCTCCAGGCATGTCTCATTCCTTTCAGCCTGAGCCTACCTAATACACAAAATCCTGTCTGGGGTGGTGCTAGCACCTCCCAAGGCAGGAAACCCTTTGTCCGAGCCTCCCTCGCTGGAAGGACTCCCAGCAGCAGGAGGTCAGACTTGTGTCTGTGGTGGCAGCATCCATTTTGTGATGCTTAGGCTTGAGTTAACTTTAACCGGGGTTTACAGTTACATACATGTCTTGTCCCTCTAGAAGGGTGGTATGCTAACCCCGTCGCCAGAATTGGCGAGGGGTTAGCATTCCAATTCGTATGACACCTTACTCGACATGTTTTGATAATGCTATGCCAAAGTTAGCATTTAACCGCGAGGATTATAATGCACTTAAGAGTATATGGTATAGCGTTATCATGGAACAGCTATTTGGACTTGGTTCCGCAAGCTGCAAACGGGCTCAGCTCATGCCAGAGCACCATCTCACATAATTCCAAGCACTCTGCCTTCAGGATTGATAAGGCCTGCCATAGGAGTGACTGATAGGAATATATGTGTCCATTTTAGGGTTAGATATAGGTGTACTATATCTAAAGCAAAGGGTGTTTACACCACCTTGCCCCAGCTGTCGTGCAGCCAGTTGTGTCAGCTTTGGGTGGCCAGCCAGGGGTGGCATAATACATGCTGCAGCCCCTGGTAGGCCCTGGGTACACCTGTGCCCTGGATACCTAAGGTATACTGTACAGGGACTGATAAGGTGGCCCAGTACCAATTGGTAAATGCATCTAAGGTACATGCTTGTCAATTTAGAGAGAGAACAGCTAGGCTGTGGGTCTGATTAGCAGGCCCACAGCCAGGGAAAGTCGTAAACCAGTGAAGCAAAAAGCAAAAATCTGGGGTGGCCATGGGATTGCAGACCCCACTCTCCTACAACCCCAAGATCTCCTGGATTGTCACCATACAGAACGATTGACTCTTCAAGAATGCGTTGAGTGCCCTGAGGTCTAAGATGGGCCTCCATTTCTTCCCTTTCTTTTGTATCAGAAAGAAGCGGGAATAAAATCCCTTTCCTCTGTGCGCTGATGGTACTCGCTCTATTGCCCCTTTCTTCAACATTGAAGAGATCTCTTGAAGGAGTAATCGTAAATTCCTGTGTTGAAGTTTGCGAGGAGGAGTTGTCGGGGGAATTGATTTGAATTCTAACGAATGACCGAATTGGATCAATTGGAGCACCCACCGATCCGTTGTTATTGATCTCCAATTGTCGAGTAAGTTTGTCAGTTTTCCTCCAAGTCTGTAAAAATGAGATTGTGGACGGACTGGCTGCTGGAAACGGTCATTGGCGTCCGCCAGTGGGTTTCCTTTGGCTTTTTCCCCTGTAGTTGGACCTTCCATACGAGGTCTGGCGACCTTGTTGCTGCTGTCGCTGTTGGTATTGCGATCGGCCTTGAGTATAGGAGTATGAGGATTTGTTCTGGTAAGATCCCTTTGTAAGAGGACTGACCTCTACCCCTGCTCCCTCGAAAGGACTGGCTCCTAAACTGTAGTGTGCCAAGCGCCCGCGCCGTGTCTGTATCTTTTTTGATCGTTTGTAGGGCCTCGTCGATTTTCTCCCCAAACAGGTGTTGGCCGTCGTAAGGCATGTCCAGTACCTTAGTTTGGACTTCTTGACGAAAGGATGTAGCTTTAAGCCACCCTTGCCTTCGCAAGACCGCAGCCCCTGCTAGCTGTCTGAAGCCGGACATTGCAACATCCATTGCACAGTCAATAAGTTTGGATGCTGATGTTTGGCTCTCCTTTAGGAGTGATTGAACTTCCTCCTTCATGGTGTCTGGTAGTTCCGCCAGATACGGAGCAATATCCTCCCACAATTGCCTGTTGTAGCGGCCTAGTAGCGCAATGGAATTTGCCACTTTCACAGTCATGGCCGACGTGGTGGAAAAGCGTTTGCCAATACTGTCCAGTTTCCTGCCCTCCTTGTCCGGTGGAGCTGACAATGGAGATGACTGATTCCTAGAGTTTTTTTGTGCCGCCTGGGTAACCACAGAATCTGGCTTGGGATGCCCCGTAAGGCAGGCTGGCGCTGTTGTCGGTGCCTTATACTTTTTGTCCAGCCGTGGTACCACTGCGGAGACTGAGGCTGGTGTCTGCATCAACTGTTTTCCCTGCTCCCATATATGATCAATGATAGGAATTGATCTGGTTGTCTTCCTAACTGGGTCTTTAAAATCATACAGGAAACAGTCTGTTTCAGGGGATTCCATCGTCATATGGAATCGTGTGGCTGCTCTCCCCACTAAGTTGTGAAATCCGCAGATGTCCACTGGCTGTGATTCTGAGGTAGTGAACTCAGGTGTGGCAGGAGAAGGAGCGATGTAGTCCTCGTCGTCTCCATGGTCCGACTGGTCGTCTAGGACCTCTCCATCCTCCTGTTCTTCGACTTCCTCGTCAGATGACGGGATATGCTGCACCGTTTCTCTTTCCTGACGGATCTCTAAAGGTGATGGTCTTGGCCGTGAAGATGGTAACGGTCCAGATTGAGCTGGATTTGATCCCATTGATGGAGCAGTGGTCGGTTCAGGAAATCGCTGCTTGTAGTCTTGAATCAAGAACTGCAAGTCCGAAACTATAGACACCGGAAGGCATACCATTGGCGTGACTTGCGTCTGGACATGCGAATGTTCAGTTTCCTCTGTAAATTCCACTTCATCCCCCTCATCATCAGTGCTCTGGCACTTCACTATTAGATCTGACGGACTGGTGGCCTGTCCGTACTGGTCTTCGTCTGAGTCCTCGTCCTGTAGTAGACAGGATGGGGGCAACTTTTGCACCCTACTGGGAGACGTTAAGTTAGGTGTTAATGCCTTTTTCGTGCCCTTCTTCGTTGGTGGAATCGTAGACAGTTGAGTGGCAGCTGACGACGGAGAAATCAGCTCTGATTGTTTCCATAGCGTCAACGATGGCGTCGTCGACTGAAGAGCATTCGTCGTCGTTGGTGCCTTCGTCGACGGTACCTTCGTCGACGGTTCCTTCGTCGCCGGTTCCTTCGTAGACGGCTCCTTCGTCGACTGCACCGTTGTCGACAGGGCGCCCGTCGACGGTGTCTTTGTCGTCGTTGATGACTTCGTCGACGGCACGCTTGTCGACGGGATCGTCTTCATCGTCGACGCTGATGTCGTCGTCGACACCGTCGACGGAAGCTTTATCGTCGTCG
Source organism: Lissotriton helveticus (assembly GCF_964261635.1). NCBI lineage: Eukaryota > Metazoa > Chordata > Amphibia > Caudata > Salamandridae > Lissotriton > Lissotriton helveticus. The sequence goes on from NC_136067.1 coordinate 599,616,899, forward strand.
ATGGCTTTTTGATGATGATAATCGACGACACAGGCTTAACCGCCGTCGACGATGGAGTAGTCGTCGCCGTCCTCGTCAAAATATAGACTGTAGACACAGTCTTCTTCAGCGCTGAGGAAGTCGTCGTTGTCGACGACGGCGCTGGCTTCCTGAAGGCAGGAACCTCCTTGTCAGATGTTGTGGATTTTGCCTCTGAAGACTTTCTGACAGTCTTTTTAGGAGGAACGTCTGTAGGGCTAGGGGAAGCAACCCTTGGCCTCTTCAAGGATAAATTAGAGGAAATAGAAGCTATCTCACCGTCCTCTGAAGACTCCAGGTTGTCTCTGGTTTTCAGTCTGTTCAACCAGAGTAGCAGCCGTCCTTCTCTGTCTTTTAGAGTTTTTGTAGAGAATGTTCTACAAACTCTACATTCCTTTGGTGAATGGTCCGGATAAAGACAGTATAAGCAGGTTTCATGCTTATCATCGACGTGGAGCCTCTTCTTACCACAAGAAGAGCAAGCTCTGAAGAGACCCTTCTTCTGTTGATCAGCCATGGCAGAATTATGACGAAAATATCCAATTTTTGTGAAGAAAAGAGTTTAAACAAAGAAACCTGAGGAGAACTCAGGTGGAGACTCCCTAGCACAACGTGCGGTAGAAAATCTGGGAGACTGAGGCTCCTCCCAGGTAGGTTCTAGAGGGATAGAGGGAGGTGGTACCTGATTGGCTACCTTCTGGAGTTTGGTCCTTTTTACAAAAGGACATAGATAGGCTACTAAGGCGAGGCCCTTAGGCCTATTTTTCTCTATGTATGTCTATGTATGTCTATAGGACATTACTTTTCTATGTAACGGAGACTCCCGTCTCGACGACGGGGAATGATTCAGGCATGTGAATCTATGAAAGACACCCATAATACTGGATAACTGGTCCATTTTTCTTATGCCTTTGGTACCCTCCAGATAGAATTTAAGCACCCTCCTGATGTGGAATTTTAGTTTGTGTACTGAACATCATCTACGCCATCTTGCAGACTCACGTATGGACACACACAACAGCCATTTTAGGTACCATGGTCTCCCTGTTCACGATCACCCGTCAGCGCACTTCCCTGAACCTTGCGAGCCTCCTCCACGCACCCTGGCTGTCCCCGCTCTCACATGCACAAGGCATAAGCTCTCCCCTCCCGCATGACTCTGTCTCTGAGAATCACACCCCGCGCCTGACCAACACCTTCTTTCCGTCCATGAATACCCCTCCTTTGATGACCCCTTCCTCTGAGCCCGATTGCCTGCACGAACCGCTGGTCATCCCTTAGCCTGAGGATACAGTTTATTGTCCACTACTGTATGCACCCGCCTCTCTTGAAAGGAGCCACTATTGATCATGACCTCCCCACCCCCTGAGATTCGATCAGGCGCACACATTCCAAAGGAATCGGCAGAACACTCAGCTGCGTGATAGCCCCCTCCCATTGTATGAGGGGTAAGGGCCTCTACTGTTGTCATGTGTTGGAGGGGGCCGGAACTGGGGGGTGCCGGGGATGTCATCCTCATACTTCACAATGTCTTTGTTGTAATAAAGAGCGTTCACATGTCTTGAACCAGTGTATAAAAGACCAGGTCTCAGAGAGGTTGATAGAGCACCTCGAGACGATACCTTGTTGTCCGATCTGACGTGTTCTGATCCGTCGGAATAAAACTTGTTTCCTGTCTTCAGCGCCTGCCTCTTTATTGGATAACTTCGTATGGTATTAGAGGCGTTTTAACGCCGGGCAAATTTAACTTAGGAAACATCAACTAAATCACCTGACCATTTTGAATTGATCCTTATCAATTGGCGTCCCAAACGCGGGGCCCATCAGCGACACGTGGATCCAGTGGGAGAGGTCCCGCCGACAGAGTGAACGACTGCAACGATCGGGAGAGCTCCTGTCCGATAGACCCTCGTCTGACAGCCGATCATCTGAACTTCACTGATTCCGAGCAGACCTCTCCCGAGTGATCTACGGTCCTGACTGGGAACCACCAGGAGTGCCGCGATAGCAACAGAGAGTAGAGGACGATCGGGCGCTGGAAGCGGAAGACGAGAAACTGTCCATGCGGTCCGGGTAAGGTCGTGACACACGACAAATTGCGAAATTGATTGTTTTGATTGTTTGAAAATACTAGTATTACTCATTTTATTGTCTCTGAGAGATTCTCTATTTGCAAACAAGCACAGAGTCGCCATACTCTGTTTAGTCTTTGCAGATAGTGAAGGGTAGGTAACGCGGACTTTTGTCCCCCATTGTAATCTGCTGTGCCTACTTTTCTCCCCATTGATTGATTGTTTGAATCGAGCATTGAGTTGTTCGAAGTTGGTTCTCTTAAGGATCTTCTCTGCTTACAAACGGGGAAGAATAGGAATATTCTCTCTCCCTTTGTAGAAAGTGAAGGGTAGGTAACGCAGGCTTTTGCCCCCATTGTAACCCGTCGTGCCTATTTCATTCCTCATTGATTGATTGTTTATCCAAACATTGACTGCTTGGAATTGGTTCCTTCTGGAGGTATTCTCTGTTTGCAAACAGCGTAGAGTAGAATATTCTGTCCAGTCTTTTGCAAGTAGTGAAAAGATAGGTAGTGCAGGCTTTTGCCCCCCATTGTAATCCGTCATGCCTATCTTCTCCCCATTGGTTAGTAGTTGGGTCAACCCGGACCGCTTATTAGAGATGAACCATCCAGCTCCATTGGAAGGCACCCCTAATAAGGACATGTTTACTAAGCAAGGACTAGTCGCTATAGCTTATAGTAAGTTATGGCATAAATATACAAAAAAGAATCCCGAAAGTCAGTGGCCACTGATAGGTTCTTTTGATGAAAATAAAATAAAAACGTTAGAAGCAGCTGTAAAAATAAATAAGGCAACGCCCACTATGCGCGATAGTATTGGCATGTGGCGCAAAGAAGCAGAACAGCGAAGGAAAAGAGAAGAAGCAAAAATAGTGAAAGAGTTACGAAAAGCAGCCCATCTGGCCGCAAAAGAACTAGATGAAGAAATAAGAAGAGAGGAAGTTAAACAAACACAAGAATCAGGACTGGCAGGCCAATGCCCTGTCAGGACCCCCCCTACGCTCTACCCGGAGATGCCCTCCAAACAGCGGGCAAATGACGAGTTACTGCTCGGTCCTCCAATTATCTACATGCCCCCTCCTTATGCTCCCTGCCAGCCTCTAGCACAACATTCACCAGTTCAGAGTGCAGTCGAGGGTAACCCTAGCGCTAGTGCCCCGACTCTTAAGGCCTTTGCACCGGCCGCATTGGTAACAACACCAGATGAACTTGAGACTGACAAACAGCTAACAGCCAGACCAAATAGGTTGAGCAAAGATGAGCGGGATGGAATCGACAAGATAGCAAAAACACTGGTAGAACGGAAGGAGAGCGAAGAATATACGATGAATATGCACAACTCACATGCCGGTAGTCATAGACGGCATTTCATTCTGCGGTTCAGCTACCACACCCTGAACGCATATGAGGATAGGTACCAAAATAAGGGTCCTGCAAAACTGACGACTCTATATAGAAGGGTCGATGTTGGAGATGGGACTGAGAGCGATGTGACGGACCTCTTCATGCAAACGCTTGAGGTCTTCCGCCACCTCGCGGAACAGAAACCAGAGGTCAAGATCACAGTCCCTGAGACGATTGAGCCCTCATTAGAAGCAGCCAACACTATGATGCCTATCAGAGAAGCCGCCCCCTACTGGGTTCCCCCAAGAGGTCAGGGAACAAACGATGATATCAACCACGCAGATGCAAAGGGGAGGGTTGTGTATAATTGGGTTTACCAACCATGGGATCGGCAAGATATTTTAACTTTTAGGCAAACCCTGCCCGATTTAAGAAAGAACCCTACAGCATTTTATACCGAACTAGGCACAGCCTTGGGCTCAACTATAATGACTCTATCGGACATTGATTTGTTTTTCGGGTTGTGTCTGCCGGCCGATCTGTGGAAGCAAATCCGGAAAGCCGACCACACGGATCTGTTCGGACACACCTGGAAACAACTCAATGAACTAGATGGGCAGCGAGAACCTGGAAAGAAACCTGTAAAAGACATACTGGAACTCCCAGACAAAATAGTGCAGAAACTAAAGACATTGATCCCAGAGAAGAAGGTAGACTGGTCGGTAGTCACGGCTTGCCGTCAGAAACCCCAGGAAGACGTATCAGAATATTTCTCCCGATTTGAAACAGTGTTCTCCGACTACAGTGGCCAAGACTTGACCACTGCGACCGGACAACACCTATTCGTGCAAAACTACGTAAAGGGGTTATCGCAAGAGGTCTCCCAAAAGTTACAGACGAGCGAGAGTAGTTGGGGAGCCTCCAAACCTGCAGCTATCCTTCAGATGGCTCAGTATTACGAACACCAAAAGAACGAGAACGAGAGGGCGAATGAGAAAAAGAAAAAGGACTTAAAGGAACGAGTGATGATTGCTCAATTACAGGGAGTGACTACAGGAAGGGAACGGTATAGGGGGAACTACCAGTCGAATGCCCCTAGGAATCCACCCACTAGAGACCGCAACCCCACACCCGGTGCTCCACGAACTGACCTCGATGAGAACCAGTGTGCATTTTGTAAAGAATTTGGACATTGGAAGTCTCAATGCCTGGCCCTTCGGGAAATGATTAAAAATAAAGAGACAAGGGACATGACAAATGGCCCCAAAACTGGAGGGCAGGGGCGAGGGCAGACCCACGACACCACCAATGACCGACCTGGCAGACCAAACATGTTTGACCGCCCCCGACAGAATCAGTGCCAACAGTCCGACGGCAACAATACTGAAACATTTGCATAGGACGGCCAGGGGCAAGGGAGGGATCCAGTCGAGCTCTGTGTTGACCAGCAAGGTCCTTACGTCACCGCTAAGGTCCTGGGTACAAAGTCTCCATTCTTGGTAGACACTGGAGCGACACGTAGTGTATTATCAAAGCGACTGATTCCAAGGGCACCCTTGTCTGGCTCACACATTACATCGATAGGTTTCGATGGAACGCCCTCCACTAATCCCCTGTCTGAACCTATCTCCTTTGACCTAGGAAACAATCCCACTGACACAACATTTCTGCTCTCCTCCAACTCCCCTGACGCCATTATGGGTATTGATTTACTGAAACATTTCCGAGCCACTATTAGGTGTTCCCCGGATGGAGTCCGAGTCATCCTGTACGACAATCCAAACATGTCCAGACCCTACCCCACACGACATATGTACGCCATAACAGATGCTGACCTATCCTCGCACAATACCCTACCCCTGTACCTATGGGCCAGAAACGACTCGGATGTAGGGCGAATGATGATCGATCCCGTACACATAACTGTTCGACCAGATGCAATACTCCCGAAACTCCCACAGTACCGGATATCGCCCGAAGGTGAGAAGGCATTGGTAGCGATTATTCAGTCCTTGGTAGATGCAGGAGTGGTAGAGGAAGTGGCTAGTAATGTCTGCAATAGCCCTATCCTGCCCATTGTTAAAAAGCAAGGTGAGGGAGATGAGAAAGCATACCGCTTCATCATCGACCTGCGAGAAGTCAACAAAGTGGTGGTACCACAGTACCCCGTAGTCTCAGACATCGCCACCATTCTGACTCTCATCCCGTCCACCGCCACCACCTTCACCGTTATTGATCTTAAAAATGCATTTTTCTCTATCCCCATCCATCCAGACAGCCGCTATCTCTTCGGCTTCACTTTAAAAAACCGTTCATACCGATTTTGTAGAGCTCCCCAGGGCTACACTGAAAGTCCCAGCATTTACAGCCAGGCCCTCAAAAGACAGCTGGACGCCGTCCAGCTACCAGATGGAGTGGTGTTGATCCAATATGTCGATGATATCCTTTTGGCGGCCGACACCACTCCGCTTGCAATCACAGCCACTATCCAACTCTTGCACTTTCTTGCAGAGAATGGCCACAAAGTCTCCAAAAAGAAACTGCAGTTCTGCCAGCCCCAAGTAACATACCTAGGCCATCTCCTGTCCAAAGAAGGGAGGAAACTTACGCCCGACCGAATCCAAACCATCCTAGACACCCCCATTCCCAAAACACAGAAACAAGTCCGTTCATTAGTGGGCCTTACCTCTTTCTGCCGACAATGGTTACCGAATTTCAGTCTCATCATAAAACCCCTACTTTCCCTGTTGGCCAAAGATGTCCCTTTCCCACTCCCTTGGACCCCCGAATGTCAAGCGTCCTTTAAGGAGCTGCGGGATGCCCTTTGCTCGGCACCCGTTCTAGGAACACCAGATTACTCCAAGCCCTTCTCCCTCTTCACTCACGAAAGGGAGGGATGCGCATTGTCTGTTCTAACTCAGCCCATCGGCGCCAAACAACGCCCTTGTGCCTATTTCTCTGCCACTCTTGATCCAGTCGCCAGAGCTCTACCTGCCTGCCTTCGAGCAGTAGCCGCTGCTGCTGTCTCTATCCGCCAGAGTGAGGGAATTGTACTTTCGAACTCTCTCACGGTATTAGTACCCCATGCAGTTGACACCCTTTTGAACCAGACCAAGACTCAACACCTGACTAGTGCGCGACTGACAGGGTACGAATTGACTCTACTTGCACCCCACATCACCCTGAAGAGATGCACGGCATTGAATCCTGCTACACTGCTGCCCTGGCCTGAAAATTACCCCGATGTGCCCCCTATACACGACTGTGTGACCCTCACGGACGAACAGACCAGGAGTAGAATTGACCTCCGAGACGTTGCCTTTACAGACCCTGATGGAGAACTATGGGTAGATGGCTCTTGTATCAAACTCCCAGACGGCACCACTTCTGCTGCCTATGCGGGGACGACAGCTCGAACAGTAGTTGAGACAGCTCGCATCACACAACGATCCGCACAGGCAGCAGAGCTAATTGCCCTCACACGAGCATGTATCATAGCAGCAGGAACCACGGCGAACATTTACACAGACAGCCAGTATGCCTTCGGGGTGGTTCATCATTTTGGGCTCTTGTGGAGGGAAAGGGGATTCCTGACGTCCCACGGCACGCCCATCCTTCATGGAGATTTAGTCTCCGCCCTAATTGAAGCAGTTCTTCTCCCCAAACGATTAGCAGTAATCAAATGCCAGGCACACAAGAAGGTGACGGACTTAGTTGGACAGGGAAACGCACTGGCCGACATCACTGCCCGAACCACAGCTGAGAATAGGGCAATGACACGCATGTATGTGACTAGGTCACAAGCAGAAAAATGGATTGACGCTAGGGAAACGATTAAGGACATCCAGTCGGCCAGCACACCTCACGAACTGACTGAGTGGGCACGGTGGGTCTAAGGGACGATGAAGGCTGCTGGCGAACAAATGGTTGCTGCCTGATGCATACTTGATCCCCATACTGACAATGGCACACTCCCCTGCACACATAGGTTCTGCCCCCATGATGGAACTCATTTCCAAAGTCTGGCACAACAACAAGATCCCCGACGCGGCCAAACGCCTGGTCCAGCAGTGCCTTATTTGCCTACAACACAACCCCGGGAAAGGAACTGTAGTACCCCGGGGAGGGTTTGGGATCCCCGACCACCCCTTTGAGGTCCTCCAGATGGATTACATCCAGCTAGAAAGGTGCCAAGGCTTGAAGTACGCATTAGTCATTGTATGTGCCTTCAGCAAATGGGTGGAGGCCTATCCGACCCGAGATAACACTGCCATGACTACTGCCAAAGTACTACTGAAAGAGTTTTTCCCTCGCTACGGCCTTTGTCGAATTTTATGGAGCGACAATGGCCCCCACTTCATAGCTGAAGTTATCCAACTAATCCTGAAGGGGTTGGGGGTAAAACAGAGGTTCCATGCGGTCTTCCACCCCCAATCCACTGGCCTGGTTGAGCGACACAACGCTACACTGAAACTGAAACTGTCAAAGATAGTGGCCACCACAGGACTTAAGTGGCCAGATGCCCTCCCACTGGCATTACTATCGATGCGCTCCACTCCCACTAAGCACCACTTGACCCCCTACGAGGTTGTGTTTGGGCGACCGATGAACCTCTGGACTGCCCCCAAGCCGACCTCCATTCACGACGTCCCTGACGTCCTGCTGTCAGATTATTTATACAAGTTAACTAAAACGTTGTCTGTCATTCATCAACAGGTGCAGCAGGCCATCCCCGATGCTTCCAGGGGTCCCGGTCACGATATCCAACCGGGAGAGTATGTCCTAGTCCGGAATTTTCAACGGGCAAAGAGTCTGGAACCCCGGTGGACGGGCCCCTGGCAAGTACTGATCACCACTCGGACGGCTCTTCGAGTGGAGGGGAAAAAGCACTGGCTGCACGCACACCACTGCAAGAAGGTCTCCTCGACCCTGGCCACGACAGACAACGTCAGCACCCAGGAAGAGCTCCTGAACAAAGACCGACCATCACTGAACTGTTATCCTGATACCGAGGCACTTGAACTTGCAAAACACTCTGACCCCACTGTGCCATCCCGAGAAGGGTATTTCCTGCGTCGAAAGGAGGGAGCTTCGGCTAAGTAGGCCACTGACTAAGTAAAAAATCTCAGAACGGTGACCCAAAGCAACCAAGGGTTACCCGGAGAGAAGCTAAACAAAGTCTGTGGTCCTGCCCACTACCGAGCACCTTGAAGATGAAGATGATGGAAGCGCCAGATAAGAAGATGATGGAAGCGCCAGATAAGAAGACGTCGGAAGCAACCGGAAATACCCACTACAGGAACCCAAAGACTGACAATTTGCACCAATCAAAGACAATCACCTACTTCATCCTTTTCCTCTTTTGCCTCCTCCTCATGACCTCCTTCTGGATCTTGGAGGACAGCACACCCGCTCACCAGACATTGCTGGCCACCGTACAGCCAATCACCGTGAAAGAGCATCATTTGATCTCCCTTTCGCCTCAGCGCCGAGAGAGGCGTAGGGAGTTCTGGAACAATTCCTTCGTGCAACTGCTGCACCAGCACAACCTTGCTACAAATGCCACGAACTGCTGGATCTGCGGGTTGCTCCCGCATGCCACTGAACACTCCATACCTTTCATCCCTTCTCCTTTCTCAGTTCACGGCTCCTGCCTCGCCTGGCTGATCCCCTTGCAGGAGAGCCACAAGGACAACACCGCTTCTGGTCAGACAGTGTCACACTTCTACTATGGGTTCTGGCTGAACAAAACAGGAAGAACGTCTGCCCCCATTTGCCCTGCGGTCTCAGGTTCCGCCTTCCTTATGAACATTCCTGCCAAAGAAAGAGTCGAAATGCAAGTACTCCACAATCCAGCCAGACCCACCTTCTCCCACCTACGGAAGCAAACAGCTGCCACCCTGACCGTGGCTCTGTCTGTCATCAATGTCACAGGACTCGTGTGTCTTGAAGGCCAGGGAACACAGCTGGTGGGTCACAGTTCCTGCCGCACCACCAGAACACTGGTCTCAGTTGATCCTCCTTCCTTTGTTGCTTCCCCGAATATGTACTTTGTTTGTGGCACCAAAGCTTACACTTGGCTCCCAAAAGGCTGGAGGGGTACGTGCTACATCGCCTTCATTCTTCCTCCCACATACGTGGCCCCAGCCTACCATCACCAGCAAAAGCGCGCCGGAGACATTGGACAAGCCGACTCCACCGGAGCACAGTTCCTGGATGCGGCAAAGGGACTTGTTCCTCTGTGGGGCCCAATGGCAAATAGCCGCGCTATCCGACACCTGACACAGGCAGTAGAAACAACCATTAACATCACCGCTGGCATCCTTGCTAACAACACGGCTGAGCTTCAGGCAGTCCGCCTGGTGGCCCTTCAAAATCGCCTTGTTCTAGATGTGGTTCTGGCCGACCGTGGAGGTGCATGCCGCATCATCGGCTCCAGCTGTTGCACCTACGTTCCAGATAACTCGCCTTCAGTCTACAAGGCAATCGAACACCTTCACAGACTGTCCTCAGAGGTTCACCAGGAGCAGGAAGGATGGTCGCTTGGAGGCTGGTTCTGGGACACTTTGAAGGACTGGGGATGGAGATTGTTCACGTTTATATTGATACCAATCATGATACTGTGTGGGTGTTGCTTAGGTATTCAATGTTTACCATCTTTGTGTGCACTCATTTCCAACTGTATGTGCCCTAAGACTTTGGACTTTAAAACTGAGCACATGAGTCCCCTATACGAGATAAGAGGTACGGGGTCTCATGGGGATCGATCCAAACTGACAAGCTGGCGAGACATGTTAAAAGGGAGGACTGTGGAATTTTAGTTCGTGTACTGAACATCATCTACGCCATCTTGCAGACTCACTTATGGACACACACGACAGCCATTTTAGGTACCATGGTCTCCCTGTTCACGATCACCCGTCAGCGCACTTCCCTGAACCTTGCGAGCCTCCTCCATGCACCCTGGCTGTCCCCGCTCTCACATGCACAAGGCATAAGCTCTCCCCTCCCGCATGACTCTGTCTCTGAGAATCACACCCCGCGCCTGACCAACACCTTCTTTCCGTCCATGAATACCCCTCCTTTGATGACCCCTTCCTCTGAGCCCGATTGCCTGCACGAACCGCTGGTCATCCCTTAGCCTGAGGATACAGTTTATTGTCCACTACTGTATGCACCCGCCTCTCTTGAAAGGAGCCACTATTGATCATGACCTCCCCACCCCCTGAGATTCGATCAGGCGCACACATTCCAAAGGAATCGGCAGAACACTCAGCTGCGTGATAGCCCCCTCCCATTGTATGAGGGGTAAGGGCCTCTACTGTTGTCATGTGTTGGAGGGGGCCGGAACTGGGGGGTGCCGGGGATGTCATCCTCATACTTCACAATGTCTTTGTTGTAATAAAGAGCGTTCACATGTCTTGAACCAGTGTATAAAAGACCAGGTCTCAGAGAGGTTGATAGAGCACCTCGAGACGATACCTTGTTGTCCGATCTGACGTGTTCTGATCCGTCGGAATAAAACTTGTTTCCTGTCTTCCTGTCTCCAGCGCCTGCCTCTTTATTGGATAACTTCGTATGGTATTAGAGGCGTTTTAACGCCGGGCAAATTTAACTTAGGAAACATCAACTAAATCGCCTGACCATTTTGAATTGATCCTTATCACTGAGGTCCAAGGAATGCAGCGACCTCTTCGCAGGGGTCGAAGGGTGTGGAAAAAAGATGGAAGGGAAATGGACTGATTAATATGAAAATCAAACACCACCTTAGGCAGAAAAGAAGGGTGAGCCCTTAATACTACTCTGTTATGGTGGAAAACAGTGTAAGGCTCTTTCGCACATAGCCCTTGGATTTCACTTACTCTGCACGCTGATGTTATCGCTACTAGAAAAGCGGCCTTCCAAGACAGATGCTGCAAAGAGGCTTTGTGAATAGGCTCAAAAGGGGGGCCCATAAGCTTGGCTAGTACAAGGTTCAACTCCCATGGAGGAGAAGGGTGTCGAACAGGGGGGTAAACTTTCTTCAACCCCTGTAAGAAGTCCTTAACTACCTGCATCTGGAAAAAAGAGGGTTGGCTGGGTGACTTTCTGTATGCCGTAATGGCTGACAAGTGAACCCTGATAGAAGCATACTTTCACCCGGATATAGCTAGATACAGAAGGTAAGGAAGAAACACATCCTCCTGTCCCTTCATAGGATCAAAGTGATGTTCTACACACAAAAGGAAGAACCTTTTCCACTTGAAAGCATATGATGCTCTTGTGGAGGGTCTTTTAGCCTCTTTTAAAATGTACATACAATCTTGTGGAAGTTTTAAGTGTCCGTATTGCAGGACCTCAGGAGCCATGCTGCCAAGTTCAGGGAGGGAAGGTTGGGATTAAGAATCCTCCCGACAATCTTGGTCAGCAGGTCCGGTCTGCACGGCAGTCTCCTGTGTGGAAGCACCGATAGCTGAAGAAGGTCCGGTTGCCACCACTGCTGCAGCCAGTCTGGAGCTATCAGAATCATCTTCATGTTGGATCTGATGAGCTTGGACACCACCTTCGGGATCAGAGGCAGGGGAGGAAAGGCATAGGCAAATGTCCCTGACCAATCCATCAAAAGTGCATTCACCCTTGTCCCTGGACGGTGGAATCTGGACGCGAAGGCGTAGCATTTTTTGTTTTCGTCGTCCGCAAACAAATCTATTGATGGACGACCCCATCGATGAAAAAGGTCTGCCACCACCTCGTCGTGCAGCACCAGTCTGGCTGATCTTCGAAGTGCCGGCTGAGCGCGTCTGCTTTAATATTTTGCTCTCCTGGGAGGTGTACTGCCACCACTGAGAGGTTCCGGGCTAGCAGCCAGTGCAGATCGCCCGAGACTCCAGGGAGAGAGGGCGTGACTGCGTACCACCCTGCTTGTTTAGATAAAAAATGGTGGTCGTATTGTCTGTCTGGATCAGGACCGAGTTGGACTCGATCGCAGGTAGAAAAGCTTTCATAGCAAGGTGGACTGCTCGCAGTTCCAACATGTTGATGTGGTAGGATTGTTCCTTTGCGGACCACCGCCCCTGCATCTGAAGGCACCCCATATGCGCCCCCCCCATCCTTGCAGAGATACGTCTGTCCCCAACGATTGCACTGGAAGTGGCTGGTGAAAAGGAACTCTCACCATTAGATTCGAAGGCTGAGTCCACCACTTGATAAAGGTTCTCGCTGCTTGGGAGAGCACAATCCGATCTTCCCAGCGACCCGTCGCTTGATCCCACTGGTCTTCTAGGGCCTGCTGCAACGGGCGCATTCTCAGACGGGTGTTGGGGAGGAGAAAAATGCAGGAAGCCATGGATCCCAGGAGGGATACACTTGAAAAGAATACTGGTACTGGCACTGGCCAACAAACTGTGAGAACTGTGTGTGAAGCGAGCAACATTGAACCACATCGACCGTGATGCATGAGGTAATTCTGCTGTGACGTGTCAGCAGGGTGCTCCAAATCCCTTTGACTGTTTAAGATGGCTCCCGTGGGTCGTGAACTGACGAGCTCGGTGAGCACCTGCGCGCTGAGAGTGGCACTAACCCTGAGGAAATTGCGGCAGCACGTCCAGCGACCTATGAACATTTTCCCCACTGATGAAAGAGGAATTTAAAAAAACGTGTATCCCAGACAAGGAAGGTCTTTCCCATAGAACAGGGTTAGATCTAGAAAATGAAGTATATGATCTAGGTAATTATTCCTCGAATTTCATGGTTTTGAATGTTCAGTCCGAGACTACTCCAGATTTGCCTGCTATTACAGTTCTACCAGTGAAAGGCGAATTATGTGTCAGAATGAATGGTTCAGTACATGTAGGACATAGCGATTGTACTATTCTAATTTCAAAGCCTCACGTCATTCGTATTTTGTATGTGGTCAGTCCGCATATGTACGTCTGCCCCTCGATTGGGATGGAACATGTTACATTGCCTTCCTACTGCCACCAGTTTTCCTAGCCCCATCCGATTATCACAGAAACACACATCTAGTACACGTCAGACATAGAAGGGAGATCGAGTCCCCAATTGTCGATGAAACTGAAACTGCCTTAGAACAGTATCAAGACTTCAATAAAGGTTTCTTTTTCTTCATAGGTCCTGTCCAGAATAGCAAGTTAATACGTAGGTTAACCAGAACCCTTGAAGCAGTAGTGAATGAGACTACTTCCGCTCTAGGTAACTTAACTGAAGAACAATCTGCTATGAGATTTGTTGTCCTTCAAAATCGTCTCGTCCTTGACGTCATACTGGCCGATAGGGGCGGAGCTTGTAGAGTCATCGGATCTAGTTGCTGCATTTTCATTCCTAATAACGCACCGTCTGTTTATTCAGCTATAACCAGACTTCATAAAATTGCCCATCAGTTACACCGGAATCCAGGCACCTGGACATGGTCCGGTTGGCTCTGGAGTATAATATCTGCCTGGGGATGGAAAGTATTGTCATTCCTGGGTATAGCAGTAATGATCATATTCAGTTGCTGTCTCTGTTTACAATGTGGCCCTGCGATTTGCGGCTTGTGTGCTACCTCTTGTATTCCTAGTCCTAAGTCCCGTTCCAAGACAATTCGAGACGAGCAGCTGATGCTTTATGAAATGATAGATGGTATCATGAATATTGATGTTTCCTGATGGAAACGTAGGGCACAAGGAGGGAATGAGGAAAATTGAATTTTGCCTTGTCATGTGTGCCTACGTGTTCCCCATCCTATGTAATATGTGCATGATCGATATGCATATATCCCCCTATGATCGATTAAAGACGCAATTACAGTTGTGTCCAACGTTAGTATGCCAGTATCCAGTCCTTGCGAAAGCAACGTGAATTAGGCTTCTAGACGAGCGGGTAGAGGAAGTAGAAGGTGTTCTCCTACTTCTGCGATGGGCACTGTGTCTCCGTCCCCGTGATCTGTCCGTGCGTTCCTCCCGTCTGGGGGAACGTGACCTGTCATGCCTTCTCTCACGGGACCTTTCCGTGCGCTCTCTCCGTCTAGGGGAGCTCGTCTGTCCACTTCTTGCACCAGTCTTTGTAGAGGTGACCTGTGGATAGGACTGGCATATTCCCGCATTCGCCTCGTCACTCCAGAGTCCTTCCAGTGATGCAAAGGAAGAAGCCACCTTGGAGACAAATGTACAGCAGAGGAAGCCTCCCTCTGATGTGATGGAGACTCATGTGCAGGACCTCTAGCTTCTGGAGAGGCTGATCTTGAAGAAGGCTGCCTGGATGAGTGTGAAGAAGAGTGGCGTGAGGCTGACTCCGTCACCAGAACCACCGATCCTTCCTTAGATCTGACTGAGGTAGGTCTCGACGTCGGGCGTGAGCCCCTCAACGTCGAACCGGATCGCCTCCTAGACGTCGATCTCCAGTCTGAAGTGTCTGGTCTCGATGGATCCTGACTACTCGACATCGGAGTTGACGTAGCCTGGACCTCCCGTCTGCTCGACGTCGAACATCGACTCGACGGCGACCGCCGCCGTTGGGAACCAGGTGAAGAATATACATGCCTCGACGTCAGGGTAAAGACGTCGGCGGAGGACTTCTCTTTCTCGATGCCGATAGTCGCCGAGACGACGGCAGAGCAGTGTCTATTCTCGACATCGAAGGTCTTCGAGACGACGGCGGAAGGTGTGTCTATCCTCGACGCCGAACGTCGTCGAGACGACGACGGAGGAGTTCTCATCCTCGACGCCGATCGTCTCCGGGTTGACGACGGCGGAGGACTCTCACCTCTGGACCGCTGATGGATTTGCGATGACGGAGGGGAACCTGCTCTCGACGCCGAACGTCGTGTCGACGACAGCGGAGGCCCTCTACTCCTAGACGCCGATCGCCGCCGGGTTGACGACGGCGGAGGGCTTTTACTCCTCGACGCTGAACGTTGCCGAGTTGACGATGGCAGAGGGCTTCTGTTCCTCGCCGCCGATCCCTTCCGGGTGGACGACGGCGGAGGGTCACGAATCTTTGACGACGTACCTGAGTGACGATGTCTTCTCGGCGGCGAGCCCGCTGTAGAAGGTCTTTTCTTGGATAAATGACCTGCCGGTGGATCTTTTTTCAGCGCCGAGCCCGACGCTGATGTTGAAGGACGTGAGGTCTTGCTTCTAGATGGTGTTCTAGACCTCTTGGAGCCCTTCCTCCTGAGGATTTTTCTGCCAGGCCATAGAGGCGAATCCTTTCTCTGTCCTTCAAAGTTCTCCTGGACAGGGTTTGGCAGTGAGGACAGGTCTTAGGGTCATGATCCTCAGGTAAACAAAGGATACAGACCTCATGCGAGTCTGTCTTGGCCTTCTTTTTACCACAAGGACAAGAGTCAAAAATCGATGGCATTTTGAGATGTAAAAAATGCCTAAAACTGCCAAAAAAGGACAGTTCCTTACTTCAGCAGGTGGAAGACGTCGAAGTAAGGCAAAAAAGTTGCGAAAAATCAAGATTATTTCTGACTAAAATCAGAAAGAAGTGGAGCTGTGTCACCAGGATCCTTCCTGAAGGAGCCGGAAAGAACAACTGACCTAACTGTCACCCCTGAGACATGATGGGAAGCTGGGGGTCATGAGTGCCTTAAAGGCACGGTGTCAGTTTATCTCTATGGTGCTATGAGTTAGCTTTTCAGTCTTTCTAGACTGTGTTTGCAATGCAGCCTGGGAGCCTTCTATGCTTTCAGTCCTTTATGAGAGTTTTCAGCTTACGGCTGAGCATTAAAACAGTTTCGAAACATGGTTTATTGTTGATTTTCCCTATATCTAATGCATAATTTCATGTTATGATGGGAATTCATTACAGCATCATTCAGCTCTGATGTGTATGAGGCTGCATTTGCATATATATATATATATATATATATATATAAAAAATATATTTATGGAGATATATTGTGTTTCCGAGTCCCGTGCTTATGACTATTGATGAGGATCCCCTGGAAGAGAACAAAAGCCTCATAATTGATTTATGGACTCAGCAGCCCTCTGAAAGCTGCTGCGCAGTAAGTCGACTCCTTTGAAATCTGCTGCTACCTGGGTAAAACGCGCAGGTTACCAGCAGTTTAACAACAATCTTCCCACCAGACATCCGGGCCGTGTTTTACTGTGCTGGCATCACCTTAATGAGATCTCATTTATCAAGGTCTGTTGCTCTCCAAGACTGTTGTTGTGGGAGGGGATGTCAGTGTGTGTGCCTCTGTGAGTATGTGTCTGTCTGTGTGGGTCTCTCCGATGTGTGATTGTGCGTCAGTGTCTGATTCTGCCCGCACGCCAAAGCTGATCAGGCTTGCTTTAATATACTAATACAAAGAGACACAGGAATGCACAAATGCTTTACCATTGCCGTAGCAGATGAAAACCAGACCAAGTGAATTTACACATTTTTGCTTTTTTCAAGATCTGGTGCACAAAGAGGGCCAATCACCATCCAGCGCAGAGTGGCGTGCAATTGGATACATCAGACCATGGTGGACTGCATTAATGCTTTTTCATGCAGTGGCATTGGACGGTTTAGATGACAAAATAGAATTGCATTCCTTTGTATGTGTATTAGGATTACGCTAAAGAGCTGAAAGAGTGCCATCCATATTCTATCATACTGTTAATCATGAATTTAATTGTGTAATATTTTAGTCTTGCATCTCTAAAATTCCCTTTGAAATGAAATGGAATAGGAATTTAAACACTGAAAATCGCTCATCTGCGCAGTGATGCTTCAGTTTGCTGTAAACTATGCCCTGGCTGATTTTGCAACTGCTAATAAACAGTGAAGTTTTGGCAAAAGTGGGTAGTTGCCCAGGGCACCACCACCTTCTAAGAGAGGCCACCTTGGAAAGCGAGCTTCTTCTCTTTCACTCGCTTACCGCTTTCTATTTCTCTTTCTTAACCTCTCTCCAGCTATCGTCCTATTTCGATCGCCATTTACCCAATGTTATCATTAGGATTCCCCCAGGCCCCCCCCCCTCCACAAGACATACTACAGCTGACCTCCTCTCTGAAAGTTTAACATCAATATTTGTTGGGCTGGTGGCATTTTTTGAATAGCAGAAAAAGGTTAATTGAATGCAAAATTGTTTTTTAAAGGGGGCCCCGAAATATGTCTTGCCTGTGGCACCTAATTCTTTTTTTTTAGCTGACTCTGCTTATAAAAAGAGTTTCAAAGCACAACTGGGAATGTTGTCCATACAGAAGCTTGCCTGCTTCTCCCTGTCGTCAGGCATTTGTGTATAGGATAAAAGTTTGAGGTGGTTCTGCTAAGTGGTTGCCGCTATACCCATAAGGCCAGCCAGGTCTAGTTTCTGACTGTTGCACAAGTTACTTTACCTTCGGTAACGATATATCTGTAAGAAACAGTAGTTAGTATTAGATTCCTTACCTTAGAATATCCCCAGGCGTCAGACTGGATCCGGAAAGTTTTGCGTAGCAGTACCCCTGCGCGTCAGTAAGCGTTGTCCGCGACTCCGTGTCCGTCGCCGGCACAGTGATGAAGTCGGAGTGCTTATACACAGCTTTTCTGCGCCAGAAACGCAGAGCCATGATAAAAACCAACACTGGTGCCATGAAACTAGGGCCCTCAAAGGGAAGACTTTAACCCTAGATATCAGTTCGCAGAACGGGGAGGATGGGTGGAGTGGTAAGGAATCTAATACCAACTACTGTTTCTTACAGATGTATCGTTGCCGAATGTAAGTAACTTGTGCATCTGAAAGAAACAGGTTAGTATTAGATTCCTTACCTTAGAATAGATACCCCAGCAATACCAACCCCGGTGGTGGGTCTGCGAACCAATAATCACACCAGAAAGTCCTGGAGAACGGAACGGCCGAAAAAGCCATCTCTCCGGACTTGGCTGTCCAGGCAGTAGTGTCTTGCGAACGTGGGCAGCGAGGCCCACGTAGCTGCCTGACAGATGTCCTGCAAGGGGACTCCCCGACCCAGGGCAGTAGTAGCCGCCGTGGCCCGAGTGGAATGGGCCCTCAGCCCAACAGGAGGCTCCTTTTTAGGCAAAAAATAGCATGCCTTGATGCACAACACGACCCACCAAGAGATGGTCCGTTTGTGCAACGCCCGTCCCTTCTTAGTGCCCACGTAACCAACAAAGAGTTGGTCATCCACCCGGAACTGGCGTGTGCGATCAAGGTAGAAGGAGAGCGCACGTTTTGGGTCCAGGCGGTGGAGCCTCTCTTCCTCTTTCGAGGGATGTGGAGGCAGAAAGAAGGTGGGCAAGCTGATGGACTGCCCGATGTGGAAGGCTGTGACTACCATGGGCAGGCAAGAGGGACGCGTTCTCAACACAACCTTGTCCGGATGGACGGAAAGGAGGTTTAGAAGAAAGAGCCTGGAGCTCACTCACCCTCCTGGCAGAGGTGATGGCAACCAGGAAAGCAGACTTAAGAGTTAAAAGACGAAGAGGGCAATTGTGAAGTGGCTCGAAAGGAGCGAACATCAAGAAAGTCAGAACAAGGTTCAAGTCCCACTGAGGCATCACGAAAGGAACAGGAGGAAACATATGAGTGATGCCCTTCAAGACCTATTTACAACCGGGGACTTGAAAAGAGAGGGCTGATCAGGTAGCCTTACAAAGGCGGAAATGGCAGAGAGGTAGCCCTTGATAGTGCCCGGAGCAGAGCCCTGCTGGGCAGGAGAAAGAAGAAAGAGGAGAACCTCAGAAAGAGGGGCAGAGAGTGGATCCACAGCCTTTGCTGTGCACCATGCCACAAATTTGTTCCACCTACAGGCGTATACCGATTTTGTGGAGGGACGCCTGGCTGCCAGAATCACATCACAGACTTCAGGAGGCAAGTCAAATGGCCTCAACTGTCACCGCTCAATCTCCACGCATGGAGGTGGAGACTGGACAGGTTCGCGTGGAGGCCATCCCCTGCTGCTGCGACAGAAGGTCCTCCTGAAGAGGCAGACGAATCGGGGGATCGACTGACATGCTGAGTAGCTCGGGATACCAGCATCTTCATGCCCAGTCCGGAGCCACAAGGATGACTTGGGCCCGGTCGCGCCTGATCTTCTTCAGCACTCTAGGCAGACGTGGTATAGGCGGAAAGGCGTACAACAGACCGCAGCTCCACTCGCGACGAAAATTTCAACACGCAGAACTGATGACATTGCGCGTTCTCTTCTGTGGCGAATAGATCTAACCAAGGCTCTCCCCACTGCTGAAAGAGGCCTTGCGCCACGTCCGAGTTCAGACGCCATTCGTGAATCATCATGCACCGACGGCTGAGTTTGTCCGCCCTGGCGTTCAGAGAACCTGCCAGGTGTTGAACCACCGGGGTCACGCCCTGATGTTCCAGCCATTGCCAGAGACGCAGAGCCTCCTGGCATAGGGTCCACGACCCCACCCCGCCCTGTTTGTTGCAGTACCACATGGCGGTGGTGTTGTCCGTGAACACCTGCACTACACTCCCCCGGACAGGGTAGAGGAATGCTTTCAGCGCAAGTCTGATTGCCCGTAGCTCCAGAAGGTTGATGTGGAGCTGGGACTCCGCCGCAGACCAGAGGCCTCTGATCTCCGCCTCTCCCAAGTGGCCCCCCCAGCCCAGGAGGGACTCGTCCATCACAACTACGTGCTCCGGTTGGGGAAGGGAGAGGGATCTGCCGCTGACCCAATCGCGGTCCGTGAGCCACCACTGCAACTGTCTTGCAGTGCCCTCCGAGTTCAAGACATGGTCGGACAAGTTGCCCTGATGCTGGGCCCACTGAAACTTCAGGTCCCACTGCAGAGCCCACATCCGCCACCTTGCGTGATGCACCAGAAGGATGCAGAAGGCCATCAGCCCCAGAACCAAACAACAAACATTTAGAAAGAGGGTCCAGGGGCTAGATTAACGACCCAATCAGACAGATGCCCTAGTACTATGTATTAACAACAAGAAATGTCTGTGGGTCAGGAAGGTGGAATACTGGTGTGTGTTATGAAAGGTACAATAAGGCTAGGTAAGACAAGAGTGCAATAAGTGCAACAAAAAGCACACAATTCCTCAGTTGGGAAAAAGTGCCCATCAGTTCCCAATCGGTTCCGCCCTAGTCCTCATCTGGGCTCTCCTTAGCCAGGAGAAAGTTTTTTTGTATATATTTGTCACTAGATGTTATCGTGACAAATAGACTCAATATAGATAGTAATGAGTTATGTGATGGGTGGGACCAAAAGTTATTGTAATGAATTTGGGTAACTGTTTTGCAGTGCATGAATGTGAGTAAACGTGAAGTGTATTAAAATTAGGTAGAAATTGAGTAGAGGGAAAAATATTTAATGGTTTCTCTCAATTCTCCTAACCTTTAAAATATATATGTGTAGATCAACTGGTAGATTTAACAAAATATCCACCTGCAAGTAGGGTCAACATGTTTCAGCATCGGTGACTATAAATACGTCACTGCTTTCATCAGGACCTAGATTTTAACAGCTACTGCAATAGAAATAAAAGAAAAAGAATACCTGTATGATTTTAGGGTATTCCTTGTTCTTCTCCAACCTGTTAAATAAAATTGTACCAAACACAGACAACACATCAGTGCCACACAAGAATGAACATTAATAATATGTCCAAATCATAAGTGCCAATCACGTGCAATCTTTTTTATTGAATATGGTGAGGTTTCCATTATCCCAGTTTCAACTCGCTTACCTATTTGGTAGGAGGAAATATCATCACCCCACCTGGCAGAAGCTCAGGTGTGTGGAGCACTGCTCTGATAACAAGACACAACAAAAACAAGACTCACAGGCATTTCACAGGAAAAAGACCTAAAAACTGGTCTTGATAGCTCTCATTATATCTTAATATGTATTGCCATGTCAGATGTTAACAAAGGACCTGGTCAGGAGAAGTGCATTATAAGTTGTTTGTGCACTCTACTACCCCGTATCATAACACCAAATGGCTATCTCATGCATTGCTGCGGTATTGCTTTTGTGTACACTGCCGCCATTTCCGAATGCTATTGACTGTTATTTTAGCCGAATTTGACTTAAAACCGCAGACCGTATTAAGCCAGGGAAACAAAGGACCTTTTATGAGTGAGCGGTGCCCCGATATAAAATCTTGTAGTCGGGCGTTGCCGCATATCTTGGAAGTATCGTTGTTTACACTTCCGTTTTTTTACAAAAAGTAAAATCACAAAGAACCTTACCCCAGTGACTTTTTTTAGACACGATCACTTTTTAAGAAGAACTGACTTCTCCGTCGGTACACAAGGCGTCCCTCTGAGATAGCTGGGGGGGCGCAGGTGTATGTGTGTTATCCATCTTTATTGTTGATAGAATCACGACGATGTCACGTGATTCACGGCGCCACATGATCGAAGAACTACACAACCCCTAGGATCATGGGAATTGTAGTTTCCTTCATGATTTGTCCGTTTTTTGGGGATGCTGGGTGGGGTTAATGACACATTGCCTCAAAAATTGAAAAGAGTCTCGGAAAAGCCAAAAAATCCTTGGTTTAATGAGGCACTGAACGAGGACAGGCGAAAACTGAGAATGGCTGAAAGGAAATGGAGACAACATCCATCCTCCCCCGAGCTGAAAGCCCTCAGAAAAACAAGGAAACAATATAACAAAAATATAATCAACTCCAAAAAAGAATTTATAAGGGCTGAACTGGACAATGCCAAAAACAGACCACGAAAACTCTTTGAGATCCTAAAACAACAGTCAAATAAACTAACCAAAACGGCACAAGAGAACCCAAACAATCCCATAAGCTGCGAGGAATTCTCCTCATTTTTCACGGAAAAAACCAAAATACTAGAAGTTGAGCTCACAAGTGCAGCGGCTAATCTCACGACCCATCCCTCATCTGAAAATGAGGCTAATGTGACAACGGAAGATCTCCAAACAAAAAATAAGGCAAAACACTAGCGGAACTTAGACCGAACAACCACGATCAAGACCCGTTACCGGCAAAATGTGTAAGAGAAATCAGCCAAACTCTAGTTCCGATCTGGACTGAGATACTTGATGACTGCCAATCAGGTTTCAGAACAGGGCACAGTACTGAAACTGCGATCCTACATATTGTTGATGACGCCCTACAAGCCCTTGACCAAAATCATGCGTGTCTACTGATCCTTCTAGACTTGTCATCTGCATTTGACACAGTAAATCATGAGATCCTGATGATCAGGCTACAAGACAGGATGGGTTTATCTGGAAACGTACTGAAATGGTTTAATTCCTTCCTGCAGAACAGGACTCAACTATTCCTGGTCAACCAAGCAATCTCCTCCCCTTGCCCTAACGCAAAAGGGGTACCTCAAGGTTCAACATTATCCCCAGATCTTTTCAACTTGTATGTAGAACCCCTCACGGAGATTCTTCGAAAATCACAGATTTCCTACCACATGTATGCAGACGACACGCAAATATATATGAAGATCGCCTGCAGTGATGACATTGACCTAATGAATGCAACTCTAAAGAAAGCGCTGCAATGGCTAACAGCCAATCATCTGAAACTTAATGCCAACAAAACAGAATTCCTGTTAATCTCACCGACAAGGAGTCAACCAGAGGTAAAGGAATGGACTAAATTGGTGACTGCGCTTAACTGCACTCCGACCCTAGTTAACTCAGCCAAATCACTAGGAATTACATTAGACGAGAACCTCGACATGAAAGAACACATCAACTCAATGGCTAAGAGCACCCGTTTCCACTTGAACTATCTAAGAAAACTGAAACCCTTTATCTCAGAAGCGGATCTAAAACTTGCTATCCAATCGCTAGTTATTTCAAGGATCGAATATGGCTGCACCACGTTAGCTGGCTTACCGAAAACATCGACTGCACAACTAAAAGCCTGTCTCAACGCAGCGGCAAGACTCATCACGGGAACGAGGAAATTCAACCACATATCTCCTCACCTGAAGGCACTAAACTGGTTACCTTATGAAGCTAGAATTAAAATGAAGATAGCCTGCATTACCCACAAAGCGGTCCACTACAACACGCCTAGATATCTAGCCAAGAAAATTAAGCTATCGGGAGGTAACAGACCAACCAGAAGCGCTAAAGAGTTGCTATTGAAGCCGGCCTTCTTCCGAAAGAAAAAGACCTATGACCGAGCATTCTCCGGAGCCGCCCCCAGAGTCTGGAATTTACTCCCTCCTAACATCAGGAAGATTAAAAACACTGCAACATTTAAACGGGAACTGAAGAACCACATGATGAGTAAATTCCCTACATAAAGATCCCTACAGACCACTGGTATGAACATTTACGCCAAAAGAGGTTCAGACTCATCATGAATAATCTGAAGATCAATAAGACAAAGGACCGATTACCGCTCAAACACCGGCTGTACACTTTACTACTACCTCATATCTATGTGATCTCTACACTGTATCTCACACCTGAAAAGATATGACCTCTACCTTATTTTGTTTTTCTTTATGATCCTTGCTACTAGCTAAACTCATTCAACTCTCATTGCGAATTACTCAGGTAATTGTACTGATAATACTATGTAACCCTACCTCACCGAGCCGACTATATGACTATGACACAAGCTAAACCTTATGCACCTCTCAATGCTAATGGCACAGGCGTTAGGAATATATTTATCTAAACCACCCTAGATAGCATATCACCTTCTACCTCATATCTATTTTGCTGTTATAATTGTTACTATAATGTCAATCTGTAATCTTCTATGTTAAGCACTCTGATACCCACGGGTCTTGTTCGCGCTATATAAAACACTATAAATAAATAAATAAATAAAATGCTGTTGATTATTCTATAGCCAAATCTACATGCTCGTGTTTTGACAGCAAATTTTTGTTCTAATATGTAATTCACCTTATATTAGATCCTATAATCAGAAGTTGCCGCATAACGTGGAAGGGACACTGTTGCAACTTTACTCCATTTAAAAGCAAGATTACACCAAGCCTTTCTTCAGTAATGACTTGCCTGTCCAATGGTACACCACTTAACACGTATCATCTATGTTTGTTAATAAAAAGAAGAGAATGACACTTGACTCACGGGACCACCTAATTAAAGAACTACAAAACCCCCAAAAAAATCATGGGAAATGTAGTTTGTTTTTGTTTTTGGGATTCTTTTTTTTCTTTTAAGGCACTACTGGATGTGAGATCGAGTACCTTAACCACGTGCATGAAAAATTACAAAACTGCCAGAGTCTTATAAATATAAATATTGACTTATTTCTGGGTGTGTTCGATTTTGAGGCACTAATGAGATTTAATATCGTGCGCCATCACCACATGACAACCCCGTAAAGTTGTAAACACAAAAACACTATAAGAGTGAAGGTTTCTACTCGTTTTTTTTGTGTGTATCAACCTACATATTCAGTCTGCGCAATCTTGCTAGCTCTGTGTGCTCACTACCATTTTTAGAAAGTGTCTCTTGGTCTGTACGAACTCGATGGAAAAATTAACGTACACCCAATTATATCTTGTACCAGAGGGACAATTAGAGAGACATCCATGGAATGTCTTCATTCAGACCTGCTTTGTCACTATTCATTTGGTAAATCCATTTTTGTTCTTTCTTGAATAGATATCTTGCAATGTCAGCTACATGTTCGGGAATGTTGGGTTGCTCGAGGACCGTCCATCTGAAATCATTGGGACCGTGGCCAACCTCTAGAAAATGCGCTGTTAATCGAGTTGCTTGCTTGCGGCAACGTATGGTGCTTTTATGCTCAGATATTCTTAGTTTTATTTTCCAGGTGAGTGAGCTTCGCCCGGGCCCCTTCCGGGCACTCTGGCAGCACGGCCGCAACCGTATCCCAGAGAGTGGGTATAACGGCCCAAGAGGCAAGCGGTGTTAACTGACCGCAGTCCGCAGCTAAGGGACGAGAACAATTTCTTACCAAACTGCTCATACCTCTTGGATTCCCGATCTGGAAGTGCAGTCGGGAATGCGGATTGGGAAGTGGAGGCCTGGATAACCAGGCTATCGGGGTGGGTTGGGAGGAAAGGAAGCTAGGGTCGCCCGGAGCTGGGCGGAGGCGCCTTGCGACGTGCTAATCCACAGGGGGGCCTGTAGCGGGCTTGGAACAAGTGCCCAACAGGACGTCCATGAGAGCCTCATTAAACGGAAGTAAAGTCTCCGGAGAGCCAGCCTGCGGTCTAAGGACCTCAGTGAGGATATTAGGCCTCACAGTAGCGACGGGGAGCGTAAGCGCCAAGGCTTTGGCTGCCCGCGTCAGCACCACACTATAAGCGGCCCCCTCCTCCGTAGCCATGGTAGGAGGGGAGACAAAACCAGTGTCAGGAGAGGTGTCTAGACCACTGGCCTCCCCTAGCTCCTCTGCCCAGTCCTGAAAGGACTGACACTCATGTGTCATAGGGTCCTCCGACCCCTCCCAACCCTCCTCGTCCTCCATCTCCTGGTATTCAGGGTCAAAGGATGGAGCCGGATCATAGAAGAAAAGTTCTTCGGCCGGCGCCGAATGCTGCGTTGAGCGACGCCGGATCCGGACCGAGGGAGGGATCGGGGCGACGTCGTCCGGGGACGGCGTCGGGGGCAACACCCTGGGGAGTGGTGCTGGCAGAGGGGTCGTGAGGTCGACCAGCGGCGACCCGGATCCAGTGGGGCATTGCGGCGTCGGGACTGAGGTCGCCGACGGCGCTGGGGCTGAAGCACCAGACGGCGCTGGAGCTGAAGCCGTCGGCGCCGGCAACCCTCGACGGAGGAAAGTGAGTCCTCATGGCCACGAGGAAGTCATGAACCTCCTCCGGCGTCGCATTAATCTCAGGGACCGGCAGATGTGGGGCTTGCTGCGGCTCCGGCGGAGCCGCATGGGCGGTGTCGCCCAAACTCCCGACTGCATTGCGCAAGCGTCGGGGGAGTCAGAAGAGCGGTGTCGCTGCTTCGACTTCTTGTGCCTCTTACCTGAGGACTTGGAGCCGGACGAGTGGTGTCGACTCGACGAGCTGTGATGACTCCGGCCCCGCGACCGGTCCCTCAACCTCCTCCTGGACCGGGACCTCGAACGGCGCAGGGCCGGCTGCCGGAGCTTGAGGCGCTTACCTGACCGCTCCCGCCTAGCCTTCGACGTCAAGGCCCAGCAGTTGGGGCACGACCTGTCATAGTGGTCGAGCCCCAAACAATGTAGGCACCGGCGATGGGGGTCGGTAACCGACTGTTGGTCGCAGTCGGAACTGGGTTTGAACCCGGGCATCCCTACCGGCGCCGACGTCAGCGCACGAGGGAGGCGTCTAAGTACTCCGACGACGTTATCACAGCGCCAGCGCCGCCGCACGCAGAGCAGCGGACGACGCCTACCGACGCTCAGGGGTACTGCTACGCAAAACTTTCCGGATCCAGTCTGATGCCTGGGGATATTCTAAGGTAAGGAATCTAATACTAACCTGTTTCTTTCAGATGTTGTTTTTGGCCTTAGTTTCATTTGGAACATGGCAGGGTGGCAGTCTTCACTCTCCACACCGGGTCACTGGATAACCATTTCAGGCATTTAATCTTGTTAACATTATTATTTGCATATGTTTGTCACATCTTCAGTTGACCTCAGGTGAGCCAATTGATAAAAAATGCCTGAAGGAGCGGAGAGGGGGCACGGAGGGGTAAAGCTGTGACGAGGGTTATCTCTCAGTGAAATGTAGATCAACCTTCCATTATCCATTAGAGTACTTTGGATTAAATTAATGTGTTGGGATTGTCACTGAAAAAAATGTTTTTTTTTAATAAAAACTAGTAAGTAGAATTAGGGTTGACGTCACCAGTCGAGGATATGTTGAAAACTATGCAGCCAGGTTGATATCCTGAAAGTTGACCATTTATTTATGGAGATACACTTCTCAGTATATTGGAAGGAATATACTAAGCTGAAATGCTAAACAATGGAAATTTACATAGAAGACGTGTGCATCACTGCTGCAGTGGTCATGCTGAACCTGCTCCAGGCAGTGGTAGGCAGATTTCTGTTTAACAGAGGGTGAAAAAACAGCTGTCAAAATATAGAAAATAAGGGAGGTCCTCATTAGCACTTTTGATGTATGAATTGTTTACTTCTTGGCTCATCCATTAGATGCAAGGCCTTCGTCTGTTAAACCTGGCCTTAGTTATTTCTATTCGCCTTCAGTGTCAGAAATGTTCAACAGCAGTTTCAATTAAAAGAAAGCACGTGGTAAGCTGTTTACGGGATGGAAATCAATGTTAATAACCACTGCCCTATATAGCATCTTATGGCTGCTATAGCGTAGGAGGGCCAGTGTCTTGTGGAACTCTGCATTACCGACTGTAGGAGAGTGGGCTCTGCAATCCTATGGTCACCCCAGATTTTTGCTTTTTGCTTCACTGGTTTACGACTTTCCCTGGCTGTGGGCCTGCTAATCAGACCCACAGCCTAGCTGTTCTCTCTCTAAATTGACAACCATGTACTTTAGGTGCATTTACCAATTGGTACTGGGCCACCTTATCAGTCCCTGTGCAGTGTACCTTAGGTATCCAGGGCATAGGTGTACCCAGGGCCTACCAGGGGCTGAAGCATGTATTATGCCACCCCTGGCTGGCCATCTAAAACTGACACAACTGGCTGCATGACAGCTGGGGCAAGGTGGTGTAATCACCCTTTGCTATAGATATAGTATACCTATATCTAACCCTAAAATGGACACATATATTCCTATCAGTCACTCCTATGGCAGGCCTTATCAATCCTGAAGGCAGAGTGCTTGGAATTATGTGAGATGGTGCTCTGGCATGAGCTGAGCCCGTCTGCAGCTTGCGGAACCAAGTCCTAATAGCTGTTCCATGATAACGCTATACCATATACTCTTAAGTGCATTATAATCCTCGCGGTTAAATGCTAACTTTGGCATAGCATTATCAAAACATGTCGAGTAAGGTGTCATACGAATTGGAATACTACCCCCTCGCCAATTCCGGCGACGGGGGTAGCATTCCACCCTTCTAGAGGGGCACGACATGTATGTAACTGTGAACCCCGGTTAAAGTTACCTCGAGCCTTGGCATCACAAAATGGATGCTGCAACCACAGACACAAGTCTGACCTCCTGCTGCTGGGAGTCCTTCCAGCGAGGGAGGCTTGGACAAAGGGTTTCCTGCCTTGGGAGGTGCTAGCACCACCCCAGACAGGATTTTGTGTATTGGGTAGGACAGGCCTGAAAGGAATGAGACATGCCTGGGGCACACAAGGTGTCCTGTGCATACACCGGTTCAAACCAGTTGCTGGGGCATCCCTGCCCCAGCTCTGGCGGGAAACCAGACAAAGGATAGGGGGTGTAGCCACCCTCCTTCCTGGTTCCACCCAGGGGGAGGGACCTAGTCAGTAGTGCAGCCCCCTTTAGGAGAATAAAGGTAGGAGCTGGTCCCATTCCAAATTAGATTAATCCTGAACTGAAACTCTACGAGAAGAAACTCTGGACTTCGACTTTCTACACAGAAGACTAAATAAATCTCACTTGTGGGCAAGGAGTGTCCACCCTGCACAAGCAGGCACCATCAAGCGTCCAGCGGCTTCACTTTGTCGTCTTCCATCGAGGATCCAGACTTCAGAGCCCGACGAGACCCGGATTCCCAGACCTCTCCGACCTCAACTCACATCTGCAGCAAAGCTGAGACCCGTGGGTGCGACGAGACACGTGGGACAGGCCATCTTGAACAAACCTGCACTTCGCTTCCAGCACGACTCCCGAGGTAAACTCGACCAAGTGCTTTGGGGATTGAGAAGCCCCAGCCCCGAGCAGCCCCAGCACCGAAGATCAGCCCTCCAGCTTCCACGAGATCTGCGTGGGGCCCTTCTGCTTGTTTGCTGCTCGACGCGTTGTCTGGTCACTTGCCGGCTGGCTAGTGGCCTCCTAGACGACGAACCTTGAAATCTTCACTGCTGGTCTGGTTCCTCCAGACTGGCCCTTGCTCCCTTCCAAAAGAGGGGCACCCTGGACTCTCCTAGTCCGCACCAGACGCTTTTTCCACTCACCGCGTGGGTTGCCTTTGCCAAGGCCTGTTGACGCCGAATCCGGATCCAACACCGCCGACAGCGAGAGCCTGCGTGGGACAGCTCGTGCCTCCATCCTGGTCGTCGAAGGCACCTCCTGGTCCACGTGGCTGCAGAGTCAAGCGTCCACTCTTCACCTGATCGCGACGATGACATCTGGTTCCTTCCTGGTTCCACACCGGTCACTGGCTAGTGACTTTGAACACAGTCCCCTCTGCTTTCAGGTCCTCTTCTTCCCCGATCCACCCTTGGATCGCACCGGACATCCTCCTCCGGGTCGCCTGCAGCATCTTTTCTTCCAGGCTCCATAGACTTCAGCGCGAGAACCCGACACACTTTGACACCTATGCACCCACAGCCTAACTAGTCAGGATTG
The DNA here is from genome assembly GCF_964261635.1 of Lissotriton helveticus. Lineage (NCBI taxonomy): Eukaryota > Metazoa > Chordata > Amphibia > Caudata > Salamandridae > Lissotriton > Lissotriton helveticus. The sequence continues at coordinate 599,646,680 of NC_136067.1, forward strand.
TCCGTACTCACCTTTTAACTTGAACTGTACTGTCCTTAGACGTTGTTACGCATCTCGCGTGCGAGTTCACACTCTGCACACCCGTCCCGTGGGCCTCCTATTACTTACCTAAGGTGAAGATAGCGGAGTCCACTTACTTAGTATATGGTTTGTCGTGCCCCTAGGGCACCATTGTAATTTTGTGCAACTTATCGTATTTTTCCTAAGAGATTGTCATGTGCTTAGCGCCCTCTGACCTCATAAAGAGTTCAGAGGTGTTTTGTTATTAATAAATATACTGTTTATTTTCATAACAACCTGTGTGGTGTCCTTTCATCTGGTATTCAAGGGGTTATATTGTGGTAAAACAACTGGCTTCACATGCCAAAAGAGTTTAGCCTAAGACTGCTTTGTCCATGCTACAATTAGGATAGCTGGTCTATAAGGTTGACTTACAACCAATCACCATAAGGGTTGTTTGGACTGATACAAGGTGATCACTAGAACTAGTGAGCATCATATTTCAGGCCAACTTCTCACATTGGTGTGCAGCGGTTGGGATTTGAGCTTGCTGTTGTTTTTACCAAATATAATCTTGAAATATCATTTGAAAGATCACATAAGGTATTCTAGGTACATATAACAAGCTTAGAAATACTCTGAGTTCTACTGAACCAGCTGTTGTAGTAGAAAGGGCCTAGCACACCCTGAGTACAACTCTTAGCAAGGGATCAGTAGGAAAACCCATAGTGTAGGTAGGTGCATCACTTACACCTCACTAGAAAGCATGTCTACCCATGGAGAGACTTCAGAGACTCCCCTAGTGGTTAGTGACCCTCCACAGGTCCTTTCCAGAAATGCAGCTCTCAGTTTCCAGGAGATGAGACAAATGTGTACCTCCAGGAAATTGAAACAGGGTTCCACCCCTACCACTCCTTTTCTGTTCGGTCTCTTAGAGACATATGATGCAAGAAAGGCTGCTAACACAGACCTCTCTAATCCAGATAGGAGCCTGCCTGCCTTAGAAGGTACTCTTGGTGATCCAGACCTCCCTGAAACAGAGAATGTAGATGAGGAGGGGGAAGAAGAAGAACCATCTGGGGATGAGGCAGACAAAGGTTCTGTGATAGTCCGCAGACTCACTAGGGCCAACTGAGACCTACATAGGGAAGGAACTGGGGGACCCTGAGCAGGCCTAACTTTGGGGTTAGAAGAGATAGATCTCATTCTAGGGACTCCAATAGATCTGTGCACTCTCGTGCCTCTCGTGCATCTGCTCAGAGGAGGATGACTTCCCCTCAGAGGAGAGAGCATGAGGCAAAGATGAAGGAGGCTAATCTGTGGATCCAAAGGGAAGAACTTGCCCTTGCCAAAGAGAAGCTTGCCTTTGCTAGAGAGCAACAGTTGAGTGGGGTAGTCCCCACTGGTGGCAGCAATATCCCTAGGGATAGAGAAAGGGGTTTTGATACTAGAAACCTGAGTAAAATAGTGCCCTCCTATAAGACAGGAGATGATATCCACAAGTGGATAACTGCTTTGGAGAGAGCCTTCAAAGTACAGCAGGTACCCCAGAGTCAGTGGACAGCTATATTGTGGCTCTCCTTTGAAGGTAAAGGTAGAGATAAGCTCCTCACTGTTAGAGATGAGGATGCTAATGATTACCAAGTCTTGAAAAATGCACTGATTGATGGGTTTGGCTTAACCACTGAACAGTACAGGTTAATGTTCAGAGACACCCAGAAAACTCGGGCTCAAGATTGGACTGACTTTGTTGATTGTGCCACTAAGGCTTTGGAAGGCTGGTTACTGGGAAGTAAAGTTACTGATTACACTGATTACACAGGATTGTATAATCTAATTATGAGAGAGCAAATCTTAAATAATTGTCAGAACCAGTTGTTGCATCAGCACTTGATTGACTCAGATCTGACCTCTAACCAAGAATTGGGAAAGAAGGCAGACAGATGGGTCAGGACAAGGGTCAAGCAGCAGAACCAGGGTGGTGGCCAGACGAAAGCAGACCAGAAGGGTAATGAGAATAAGCAAAATGACCAGAAGTCTTCAACAGGGCCCCAACAACCTAAGGAGGGTGGGTCCCAAAATTCCCAAAAGAAGAATGATGGTCCTAAGAAACCATGGTGCCAACGTAAGACTCACTGGTTTAGTGAGTGCACCAAGAAAGGTAAAACTCCTACCACTACTGTCCCTAAGACACCTGCACCCCCTAGTACAGTTAGTAGTGGTAGTGTACCTCCCAAGGCTATAGTTGGGTTAACCCTGGGAACTGAGGTGGATTCTGACTTAGTCAGAATACCTACTCAGGCAGTTCTTGTTTGTACTGGGGACATGGATATGACCCCTACTGTAAGTCCTAGTACTCTGGGCAAATACAGACAAACGCCTTTAATCAATGGAAAAATGGCTCAGGCCTACAGGGACACATGTGCCAGTGTCACCATGGTGACACCAACATTTGTGGACCCTGACCAGATCATGCTAGGTTCAGATTACCTAGTGACCAATGCTAGCAATGTCACTACCAATCACAGTATGGCAGTTGTTAATTTCTCCTGGGGAGGGGTAACTGGCACCATAAGGGTTGTTTGGACTGATACAAGGTGATCACTATCACTAGTGAGCATCATATATCAGGCCAACTTCTCACACCGACCAAGTGAGAAGGTGGCATTTGTACCACACAGGAAGCGGCTCCAACACGGTCTGTCCAATCAATCTACAGGAAAGTCTGGAGAGGAATCCTATTATCCTGCACCAACCCGTGTCTTCTCCAAGCTCTTCTCTTGAAGAAAACCCTGCTCCTGTCAGCTTTGGCTGCATTTTCAATAGTAGGTCCAGGGATACTTTCCGTTTGTCCTTCCACTTGTAACTATACGATGTGGTGACGGGCCTGTGCTTCCAGCTACAGACAGCTGGAAAGCATTGGTATCTCTCCTGATGGCTTGCAAGTGCGAACCTTTTTGTCATGATTTGAGCAATGCCTTCTTATCTGTCCACCAGCATTGGCAGAAACAAGCACTGGCATAGCCAATAGATCTCGCCTTTGGGACCGTATAAGTGTTAAGTTATCCAGCACAATATCCATGGTGCACAACATCATGTGTTGCATGGCTAAACACTTATAAGGTCCCAAAGGTGAGACCTATTGGCCATGCCAATGCTTGTTTTAAAAAGCCTATGATATTGATACATTCTGCTTTATTATTGGACCGTGGGACTCCCACTTCGATGACCGTGAACAATTCAAGCATGTGAATCTTTGAAAGATCCAATACTGGAGAACTAAAGCACTTCAGGGACTCAATCATCTCTTGCAGCTACGTTCTGCAGTAAGACGGTAATTGGCCTCAGTCTGAACAGCAGATTTGAGCCTGTGGTAAGGATTAGTTACTTACCTGTAATCCTAGTTCTCTTCCAGGGGTATACTCATTAAAGTCATAAGCACTGAATTATCTCCGCCCATGAGCGGGAACCCGGAACACATAACAATATACATATATATGTGTAAATATATCAAAAAGTACATAGTACTAAACTAAATATACACATATACATGTATAATAACCATAATATGCAGCCTAACATATATACATAGGCTAATAAAGCCAAACTTACACACGTTCTGAAGCATGAAAATATGCTGTATGTAAATGCAATAAACAGGCATGAGCCTAAAATGCATTTCATAACCATGAAAACCTTTTATTTTCATCAAAGAACCTGTTGTAAACAGTTATTAGCCTAAAAGGCTGCATATGAAAAAATATCTGTGTACAGAAAATCAGACTGGCACCCTGCCTTTAAGGCCCCAGAGAATCTGCACACTTTGCCTTTAAGGCCTCCAGGAGAACTCTGTTTCCATCATGCACCACAGGTGACAGTTAGGTCAGTTCTTTTGTACGGTACAGTAAACTTTAGCAGGAATCTGCACTTAAATAACTTTAGAATACATATTGAAACAACCTCAATGCTACTGCTCGCCCGGGGAGGTGGGAGGGTGCTTATGGCTTTAATGTGTATACCCCTGGAAGAGAACTAGGATTACAGGTAAGTAACTAATCCTTCTCTTCCAGGGGATACTCATTAATAGTCATAAGCACTGAATAGAGTAGCAAGCTCATACCCACTAGAAGCGGGCGAACAGATAAATGCATAGCCACACTTTTAAACCATAGTGTTTAGCTAGAATTAGCAAACAAATTTCTACAGGATGCTTGTCCCACTTGTGCATCAACCTGCGCGTCAGAATCGATACATTAATGGCGTGTAAACGTATGCACTGAACGCCAAGTAGCTGCTTTACATATCTCTGACATAGCCACATTCCTAAGGAGAGCAATGGTAGAAGCTTTCCCCCTCGTAGAATGCGCCCTAGGTCTACCTGATAAAGACTTGTGGGATAGCTGATAAGCCAGTAGGATACATGACACTATCCATCTAGAAATGGATCTCTTGGACGCTGCCAAACCAGTATTTGTAGGACCATAGTTCACAAACAGACGGTCCTTGTGCCTCAAAGACTTTGTTTTATCTAAGTAAAATTTCAAAACCCTTTTCAGATCTAATGAATGTAGAGCCCGTTCAGCCGGACTGGAAGGGTTTGGGAAGAAAGTAGGCAATGTTATGGATTGATTAATATGAAAATCCGACACCACCTTGGGCAGGAAAGCAGGATGAGTTCTGAGCACCACTCGGTTTCCATGAAAAATAGTGTACGGTTCATTGCAACACAGAGCCTGGATTTCGCTCACCCTACGAGCAGAAGTGATGGCCACCAGGAACGCTACTTTCCAAGATAAGTGTTGTAAGGACGCTTTATGTATGGGTTCAAAGGGGGGACCCATTAACTTGGTCAAAACCACATTAAGCTCCCAAGGTGGAGAAGGAGACCTGACTGGAGGATACACCTTCCTTAAACCTTCTAGAAAATCCTTCACCACAGGAATCCGAAAGAAAGATACCCGTCTTGGCGATTTTCTATAAGCAGTTATTGCAGCAAGATGGACTTTGATGGAACTAAACTGCAAACCAGATTCAGCAAGGTAAAGTAGATATGGTAAGATCACCTGTTCTTGACCATGAATAGGGTCAAGACCCTTACTCTGACACCAAAGGTAAAAACGTTTCCACTTAAATCCGTAGGATTATCTTGTAGAAGGTCGCTTTGCCTCCTTAAGGATGTTCATACACTCCGGATTCAGCTGTAAGTGCCCGTACTGGATGACTTCAGGAGCCATGCTGCCAAGCGCAGGGAGGGCAGATTGGGATGAAACACTCGCCCCTCCTGTTTGGACAGAAGATCCGGGCGACAAGGCAATCTCCTGTGTGGCACTTCTGACAACTGGAGGAGATCTGGGAACCACCACTGGCGTGGCCACTCTGGGCAAATCAGTATCATTCTGGAGTCGGTCTTGTACATCCGGTTGATCACTGCTGGTATCAACGGTGTCGGTGGAAAGGCGTACAGCAAGTTTTGACACCAGTCTATCAAAAGGGCATTCCCTTGAGACCCTTTCTGGGAGAACCTGGACGCGAAGACGGGGCATTTTGTGTTTGCTGCGTCTGCGAACAGATCGATGTCTGGTGTTCCCCAAGCCTGGAAAATGCTGTGCGCGACGTCCTCGTTGAGAACCCAGTCGTGCGCTTCGACAAAGTCTCTGCTGAGGTCGTCCGCCTGTGAGTTGAGGCTCCCTGGCAGGTGAACCGCTGTTATTGACAGGTCTCGTGCTAGCAACCAATGCCAGATAGTCTGGGCTTCTATGGACAGAGTCCTGGACCTGGTACCCCCCTGCTTGTTTAAGTAATACATTGTAGTTGTATTGTCTGTTTGCACCAGGAGGGACCGAGTCTGTAGAGATGGTGCCAGGGACTTGAGAGCAAGATGGACCGCTCTGAGTTCGAGTAGATTGATGTGATATCCTTTCTTGAAGTCTGACCATAGCCCTTGTACCTGCAGAGGGCCCATATGCGCCCCCCAACCTTGGAGAGAGGCTTCTGTGAGCAGAGTCTGCGTTGGTGGGTCCTGATGAAAAGGAACTCTCTTCATCAAGTGTGTCTTCTTCATCCACCACCGGATGGAATCTCTTGCAGACTGTTGGAGATGAATTCGATCCTCCCAGCATCCCGTCCTCTGCTTCCACTGATCTTCCAGACACTGTTGTAGAGGACGCATATGCAAACGGGCGTTTGGAACGATGAAAATGCACGATGCCATGGACCCCAGAAGAGAGGACACTTGCCGAACTGTCGGACGTGCAGACTGAAGGAGAAGAATACACTTCGCCTTGATGGATAACCACCTCTCCTCCGAAGGACACACGTTTTCTTTTTCCGTGTCCAGTTGAGCACCCAGGTAGTGGATCTTCTGGGTGGGGTTCATTATGGACTTCTTGTAATTGACTTGAAGACCCAACTGGCACATGAGTTGGAGGCATATCGATAGATGTTCTTCCAGTAGAGATGGGGATGAACTCTTCAGAAGCCAGTCGTCTAAGTACGGATATATGAAAATCCGTCTCTTTCGAAGACAAGCCGCAACTACCGCCATACATTTAGAAAATGTTCTGGGAGCTGATCTCAGGCCGAATGGGAGTACTGCGTACTGATAGTGATGAGCAGCTACTTGAAACCTGAGAAACTTGCGATGTTTTCTGGATATCGGAATATGAAAATAAGCATCCTTCAGATCGATGGAGCACATCCAATCCCCCTGATGTAACTGGGGGAAGATCTGATGAAGAGCCAGCATTCGAAACCTTTCCTTTCGAATGAATTTGTTCAACCGTCTCAAATCCAGAATGGGTCTGAACTCCGTAGCTGGACCTTTTTTCTTTACGAGAAAAAAATCGAGAGTATAGGCCTTGACATCTCTGCTGAGATGGTACTAGTTCTATGGCCTTCTTCTTCAGAAGGATGTTCGCTTCCTGTTGTAAACGCTTTACATTCCACTGTAACATCTTTAGAGAACGCATGACAGGAGGTGGCTTCTTGAATCTCAAAAGGTACCCGTTCTGAATGATACCCAGCACCCATCTGTCCTTTGTGATCAGTTTCGACTCGTCCAGAAAACACACAATACTTCCTCCAACCGGAGTGGCACACGGTTGTGGAGGAAGCCTCCGTTCATTGTTTTTGAGGCTGCTTGGTAGCGGATGACTGCTGCCTATTTCTATTGCCTCTGCCTCGCCCAGGTCGCCACTGTTGGAATTGCGACCTCTGTTGATTCTGGCCTTGGTTTTGCGAGGACCAATTAGTTTGTTGGCTCCTCTGCTGGAAAGATCTCTTGTCAAAGGGACGAAAATTACCCCGACGTTTAAATTCTTTCTTCCTTTCAAGACCCACGGCCTTAAGAGTGTCCATCTCATCGTCAGCGTGAGATCCAAACAGAGTCGAACCATTAAACTGTAAATTCACTATCTTCCTCTGGGCCTCAGGCTTTAGCCCAGTAAGGCGAAGCCAAGCTGAACGCCTAGCACAAACACCATGTGCATAGCCATGCGCTGACAGATCCGCTGAATCAGCAGCCGCGCTAATGCTCTGGTTAGCCACCAGACCGCCTTCTTCCACAATCTCCAGGAAATCCTTTTGATCTTCCTTAGGGAGTTTATCCGCAAAACGAGCCACCGAGTCCCAGAGCAGACGATCATAGCGGCACAGTAAGGCTGCCGCACTGGCCACTCTCATTACTGACCCCGAGGTGTTACACATTCTTCGCCCCAAGGAATCCATACTCTTGCTATCCTTCTCAGGTGGAGCAGAAGAGGTAGATGCTGCAGAATGCGCTTTTCTGACTGCCGCCACAATAAGTGAGTCTGGAGGTGTGTCAGAGCGCAAAAACAGTGGATCTTCTTCTGGAGCCCTGTACTTTTTTGCAATCCTAGAAGGACCTGAACCCACCGTGGCCGGAGTTAAAAAAGTTCTCATTGCTGGTTCTATCAAACCGGGCACTAACGGTAGAAGAGGCCTGCCAGTCGTCTTGTGATGCAGGGTTTCAAAGATGACTGACGTTGCTACTTGGGGAACTGCCATCTTGATGTTGAACTTATTCGCCCCACGACATAGCACATCATTAAATGTGCTCAAATCATCTACAGGAGACACTCTGGAAGGCGGAGTAGATGAGATAGTGGGAGAATAGTCTCTATATGAAGACCTTGAAGAAGACGAAGATGACGTAGAAGATGGTGAAGGGGTTCTTTGCCGTCTCTGAGGAGTTGCCGATCGCTGCCTCCTACGCTCCCTTGAAGGTGATCTCTCTCTCACTAGGGATTTCAAGCGTGATCTTCTGTGCAGCTCCGTCTGAGGGACCGGAGCCCTCATCCCTATCAATCCTGCATCTGGACGCATCTTCCAATGTCTCAGGCTTTCCAGCCACCTCGGTGACATGTTAAGAGGCCGATCTGCACGCTCAGGTGAAACCTGCACAATATGCAGCCCTGCCGAAGACTTGGAGGCTCTGGAGACTACACTGTGCTCAGGGTTCGATGAGCCAGATGGAGTCCGTTGTCTGGGCACCAATTGTCTGTCATCTGACACCTGCCCTGAGGTTGAGCCAGAATGCGCCACCACAGAGGAGTCCTGGTGCACTGTCTCTTGTCCCGCCGCAGACCTGTCGTCTTGCTGACTCTGCGGTTAAGACGCCACTAAAAGTTGTGGGCTTATTTCTGACCTCGACAAAGACCTAAGTGAGGTCCGAGAGGCTGGTCTTGATAGTCTCGAAACCGACCTTTCATCAGGTGTGGGAGACCTACACTCTGCTCCATGCTTCGAGCCCGAAGCAAGTTTCGACGTCTACCTACGTCGCGATGGAGACCTAGGCCTTCTCTTTTTAGGTCTCGATGTCGAATTCTTCGACGCCGATCTTCCTCTCGACATCGACCTTTTCCTCGACGACGTACCTCTCTCCTTCGACGTCGATCGATGACTCCCTCTCGACGTCGACACTCGATCCTTCGACGTCGACACTCGATCATTCGACGTCGACACTCGATCCTTCAACGTCGGAAGCCTCTCTTCCCTCGACGTCGATCTCTTACGATCCTTCGACGTCGAACCTTGCGCCCCCCGACATCGTCCTTACTGCAATCGACACCAGATGTCTCGACGTCGAGAAAGATTTCGACGGCGACTGTCGAGACGCTGAACCTTGCCTCACCGGCGAAGTCCTCGACGTCGATGGAGCCCTCTTCGACACCGACAATGCTGACGGCGATCTGGATCTCGACGTCGAGCGCACCTTTTTTGACGGCGACGCTCCCTGGAGTCGATGTTTCTGAGTTCTACCTTCAGGAGAAGCTGTTCTTCGACGTTTGTGTTCAGAAGATGGCTTAGCAGATGATACCAAGCTCTTGGGGCCCTTGTCACCACGGCTTTCTCTCTCCAGAAGGCCCAGCAACCTCATTTTCTCCCTTTCTCTTAAAGTCCTACTAGAAAGGTTGAGGCAGTGATAACAATCTTCCACCTTATGAGAAGCTGGAAGACAAACCACACAAACAGAGTGTGGGTCCGTTTTTGACATCTTCCCACAGGAAGGACATTTGTAAAATAAAGGTGGCATTCTGACTAAAAAACACCAACAGTTTAGTCAGAAAAAGGTATTAAACCACCACCAGAGTAGTAAATTGTCAAAAAGACAAGAAAAAAACAACTTCTGACAGAAAAACTGCCAAAATTAGCAGAGCTCAAGTTCTAGGTTCCTCACAGAACAAGCCGGAAAAAAGAACTTGACCTAAATGTCACCTGTGGTGCATGATGGGAACAGAGTTCTCCTAGAGGCCTTAAAGGCAAAGTGTGCAGATTCTCTGGGGCCTTAAAGGCAGGGTGCCAGTCTGATTTTCTGTACACAGATATTTTTTCATATGCAGCCTTTTAGGCTAATAACTGTTTACAACAGGTTCTTTGATGAAAATAAAAGGTTTTCATGGTTATGAAATGCATTTTAGGCTCATGCCTGTTTATTGCATTTATATACAGCATATTTTCATGCTTCAGAACGTGTTTAAGTTTGGCTTTATTAGCCTATGTATATATGTTAGGCTGCATATTATGGTTATTATACATGTATATGTGTATATTTAGTTTAGAACTATGTACTTTTTGATATATTTACACATATATATGAATATTGTTATGTGTTCCGGGTTCCCGCTCATGGGCGGAGATAATTCAGTGCTTATAACTATTAATGAGTATCCCCTGGAAGAGCAGTGTGCGTTTTCTACTTTGTCTCCCACATTCAAGTTACGAGCAACGACCTCACAAATTATTAACCAACAAAACATCCTATCATGTAAGTACTTTAACTACAATGCATTCACAGTGGTATTCATTTTTATTTCAATTAAAAAAACAGCATGAAGTCTAAAGCAGATTAGTGAACAAGTTACAGCCACTGAATATGTAATTCTATGTTGAATGTAAATGGCACAAGTAACCTAATAAAACACTTGAAATACATTTAGCATTTTAATGCCACTGTAAAGAAAAAAAAGGAACAAGTTGGATTTAGAAATAGATAAAACCTACATCAATGAATACCACATGGTTCCTGTTCCTGGTTGATTCAGTAGAACATCAGCACCAAACATTACAGGTTCTGCATAACTATTTTAAATGGCCTCAAATTATGCAACATATTTCGGTCATTGTTCCCATTAATTAGTTTGCCAATTCTGGAAATCTAAGCTGACACAAAACTGGTCCACAAATATTCCTTTCCTTCGGAAGCTTTTACGATGCATTCTAATCATTAACCAGTCTTTTACTACTGAACTTAAATAGCTAATGGTGACAAATAGTTCAGAGGCCATTTTTCCACTGTGTGTCGAAAATCGGATGGTTGGTGATGATGTCCTGAATATTCATTTGCCTTTAGAGGCCTTCTGGGCTGATTTTGTGACCTTGCCAGCTCCTGCAGCCTTCTTTTCAACTGCCTTTATGACACCTACAGCAACAGTCTGCCTCATATCACGCACAGCAAAACGACCTGAAAAAATAATTGAAAAAAGGACTATAAAATAGGATTTGTGCAGCGAACTATTACACAATACCAAAGTAATAATAAGATCATGACATCCGTTACTCAGCTTATACTTTAAAGAAGATGCAGAAACCAATTTACAAAAAAAGTTTGATTTAATGCATTCAAAATAAGCTTCACAAGAAAAAGTACTTTGGTACAGGAAAAAAGGTAGTATGCATACGCATTGTTTGGCTTCAAGTTTTACCCAGCAGTCTCCTTTCAGTATTTCACTCTATTCAGAAATAAATATGACGTGTATTCAGTGGTCGAAAAAAGTAGGGGAACTGTAGGCGGAGAATCAGAGGGCGGGAATAACCTGAAGATTGGGTCTGTGGGCGGAGTCAAAGGTGTTGCCAGAAAGACCAAAGCATCTCAGTTTTTAGTATCTGTTTGGCCTGTCACTGACCAGTTACAGCTTATTTATTTAATGCAACCAATGGATACACATGTTTAAGGTTTAATATGAGTTACTGACATTAAATTCACAAAGTGGGATATGTTTCTAATCGCAGAACATCCCAAATATGCTTAAAAGTGGAATTGCAAGACATTTGTCTCAGAGCCATGCAGTTTGTCATCACCACTTCTCCCTTTTTTCACTAGAGCAGTTGGAACATGAATAGCAGAATATCCTAGTTTGCAAAAGTTTTCAACATAATCATGGCTCTGCCATATTTGTCACATAAACATTTGCTGCATAATCGGACGATTAAAAAAAATTGGTTGTAGCTCAAACAGATCAAAAGTTACTAAAAAATGTGACTTGTGCTGCGCGAAGTGGAAGGCCCTTTGCAAAGGTTGACTGGTCACCTTTCTCACTGCTGCATTTGTCTGTTACACTGGTACTAAGGAGGCAAAAATCTTTGCAGAGATTGTTAGTATAGGTTAACATGTCCAAATGATAACGTATTAGAAAATGTACCGCATTACGCTGCAGCCCTTTTCTGCAGCATAATTTAGTTAACATAGCAACATAATTTTGTCCTCCATTGCTGCGTAACTACAGTGGCCCCCAAAGCAGGCATCAAATGTAACAAGCATTTACAATGCAATAGGTCTCGCATTAATTAAGTTTGACCTATTGGCATTGCTAAATATTGCAACACCAATTGCAACAAAAGTCTATAAATTGTAGGCCCAAAAAATGTGTATTTATTTTTGTAGCAATGGTGGCATGCTGCTCTTTAAATGAATATGTTTAAAAGTAAAGTGCGCCATACTGCGATTGCTACAATAGTTAAATGTGGATGCGTTAACAATTGATGTGTGCACTGATGGCTGGTGGTGTGTGTGCCTGTAGAAATTGTGCACTGATGCTGTGTGGTTGTAGTTATGCGTGTGGTTGTGTGCGTGTGGTTGTGTGTGTGTGTGTGTGTGTGGTTGTGTGTGTGTGTGTGGTTGTGTGTGTGTGGTTGTGTGTGTATGTGGTTGTGAGTGTGGTTGCGCGTGTGGTTGTGTATTTGTGTTTGTGTAGCTGTGGTTGTGTGTATTTATGTGTGTGTGGTTTTGTGTGTGTGGTTGTGCATGTGGTTCCACACGGTCAGAAGAGAAACGGGTACAGCTGCAGGCATTTGTTTAAACTGTCGTCTTAGAGCATCCTTTACTTGCTGAGAATCTCACATTGGAGTGAAAAGATTGCAGGGTGTCATATCTTGAAAGATCTTTTGCAGAGGTGTAAAAAGATGGTGAAGCGCGAGGTAATGCATGTTAAAATAAACTTTAATGATGTAAAACTCTGCTTATATTATTCGTGTGATGATATACGATTTCCGCAAATGCCAAAATCTTTGAACCGTTAAGAGAGTTGGATACAAATTACGGAATTTAATTACCATTTTGATTTGCACTTGAGTGGATGGAGGTTTAGCAGGCGAAAATTAAGGGACAATCATTTCCAAATCAGTAATGTGTGGGATCATAAAACAGATTTTTTTTTAACATTACATGTTGTGGAAGTCAACCATATAAATCGGCGTTTGTGAACGCTATGGTAAGTCAGAACGAGATTAAGTGTGCCAAGAAAGTGATATCACTACTAATGACTGGCATGGGCGCCCGGACACACGAGACCCGACAATCCGCTGTGGGCAGAGGCGGGAAAGCCTCTGAGGCAGCCTAAACAAGCATTTACAATGCAATGGTCTCTGCAATAATATAGGTAGAGCTATTGGTATCGCTCATTATTTTTTTTAATCTTTTTTGTATCCCTAAATAAATGGCATTGTCATTTCTATTGGCATTAGCTTTTTTTTTGCATATGTGATACCTATTGCATTAGCAGAGAGAGAGTGAGGTAGAGAGAGAGAGTGAGGTATTGAAATAGAGAGAGAGTGAGGTAGTGAGAGAGTGAGGTAGTGAGGGAGAGGGATGTTGTGAGGTATTGAGATATAAGCATGTTGTGATGTAGTGAGATAGAGAGAGAGGTAGTGAAAGAGTGAAAGTGAGTTAGTGAGATAGAAAGAGTGAGGTAGTGAGATAGAGAGTGATTGAGGTAGTGAGTTAGAGAGAGAGAGAGTGAAGTTGTGAGCTAGAGAGTGAGGTAGTGATGTTTTGAGAGAGAGAAGTTGTGAGATAGTGAGGTAGTGAGATAGATAGAGAGGAGTAGTGAGGTAGAGAGAGTTATGTAGTGAGAGAGGTAGATAGAGAGTGAGGTAGTGAAAGAGTGAGGTAATGAGGGAGAGGGATGTTCTGAGGTAGTGAGATAGAAACAGTGAGTGAGTTTGTGAGGTAGTGAAAGAGAGAGTGAAAGTGACTTAGTGTGATGGAAAGAGAGAGAGTGAGGTAGTGAGAGAGAGTGAGGTAGTGAGTTAGAGAGAGAGTGAAGTTGTGAGGTAGTGAGATAGAGAGTGAGTTAGTGAGAGAGTGATGTAGTGATTTTTTGAGGGAGTGAGTCGTGATATAGTGAGGTAGTGAGAGTGTGAGATAGAAATAGAGAGGTAGTGAGATAGAGAGAGAGTGAGCTAGTGAGATAGAGAGAGAGTAAAGTTGTGAGGTAGTGTGTTTGAGAGTGATGTGGAATGCATGCTAACAGTAAGCAACAAACAAACATGCTACAAATACCTCCCACCCCAAGACCGGCACTTACCTCTCATGCCGCTGATCAGCACACATAAGCTGTCAGGAGAAACAAGAACAATCTATCCCAGGCTCATTAGCGCTCGTTCCACTGCCCATCATGGACCTGGCATAAAAGGCAACAGTTTCCTGGTACACCGCCAAACTCTCCAGGCACAAGAGAAACGAGAGCAGCGGGAGGGGGCGGGAAAAAGACACGGACAGCGGGAGGGGAGCACCCCTGGGAGTTGGAGGGCCCGCTTTGGCCTGCCTCTATCGAGAGAGAGTGCTGTCACTTGGGAGCAGGCCTTGGGTTAGAGGGATCCCTCAGAGGCTGCAGCGCCTTTTGTAAAGTGATCTCCTCAAAACACATTCCCAAAACCCCAAACAGGAGGTGAGGAAGGACCAGGGCACCACAGCGAAGAGTCAAAGCCCAAGTTAGTTAATGGGGCTTTAAGGGGAAACAGAGGCCGGACTGGGATTTGAAGTGCTGAAATCCGGATCACAGTTTACCAAAACAACCACTCCACTCGACTTTTAACATGCTGTCAAAAGCAGAGAGGGGCGACACCGGATCAAAAATACCAGAGAGCTTCAAAGAGCAAGCAAAAAATGGCATTCCAAAGACACCCCATTTTTCTTCCATTTTATTATAAAATAAAAAGGTTATTTTCCTTTGGGGATATCCAGGGCCCAGATGGATGAGTTGGTGCGTTCTGAGCTTTTAACATCCTTTGAAGGTTATTCAATAATGAGTTACATATCTTCTCATTTAAAAAGCTTTTTTTTCTCTTTATGAAATACTCCAATACTCACTAAAGCATTTTTTTGTTAAACCTTTCAATTGAAGCATCTGTACATCCCTTCTTCCATTTCTTGGAATTTAGTGAACGATGTCATAATAATAAATATCGCATCTTGCAATTTTCAGGTTAAGTTTAGTGTGCTATAAATTGTTTTGGGATAGTCTGAATGTTCATATTAGGTTTCTTGCTTTTGCCACCTCAGCATTTGAGGAATGAAGACAATAAGCGGGCATTTTGAACGGGTGACCCCAAACTACAAAAAAAGGATTGCATCACGTTCTACTGTCAAAAATATATTTCTGCGAAGGCCCTAATTACACCACGACTGCAATACCAGACGTTCATGTCCCTGAGTTTTAGCTGTCCTAAGCCGTGCTATTTTCTAGCACAGCAGCAACCTTTTCACAAACAACCCCACTGACGAGTGCATGACCGCCACGCCATGACAAACAGATGCACACAACCATTAATGACAATCCAAACCCTAAACACAAACCTACAACTTGTGACTAAAAAAGGAAAATATTTAGCTGCATCGAAATTTCATATTATAAATATGGCTGCGGATGAAGGGGGTGGCATTTTAAGATTATGGAAACTGCATTCCTATCACATTTGGTTTATGAGTGAACGATGTTTCAATTCCCAGCAGGGCAGCTCAGTGAGCTGAACGCATGCTGCTGGGCACCGAGATCGAATTCTGGAACGGCAGACTCAGGCTTCCTTCTTTCTGAGGTCGCTACATGGAGCGCCAGATATTGGGTAAAGGTTGTCTGCTTGCCTCTCTTAATTACACCGCTTCGAAGGTGGAGACGTGCCTTCTGAAGCTCAAAGCAAAGAATTGCTACTTGCGATTAATACAGTGTAACCGCAAATATTGCTGGTCATACTGCCACCCATACACTGCACACCCACCTTACTGCCAACCATACACTGCACACCCATCTTACCGCCAACCATATACCGCACACACACCCTACTGCCAATCATACACTGCACACCCACCTTACTGCCAGCCATATACCGCACACCCACCTTACCGCCAACCATACACTGCACACTCACCTTACTGCCAATCATACACTGCACACCCACCTTACTGCCAACCATACCCTGCACACTCACCTTACTGCCAACCATACACTGCACACCCACCTTACTGCCAAGCATACACTGCACACCTATATCTCACACTTCCTGGTGTGTCCCATAACATGATAGCCAAATCTCTCAGTGATCATCAAGATCGACATGGAACCACTTTCTACATAGGTTGAAAACAAAATTAACATACTTCCAACCACACGCCCTACAAGGGCAGCCTGCACTAATGCGAGCGAGCACTTCGGCGCCTCACAGGGGTAGTAAGCGCTATGTAAATGTTACAATACTGTGCGCCTCTCTGTCCTGCGTCGATGTGTTACTTCTAACCCCTTCTATTCGCTTCTGCACTGTGATGTATCCCGCGTCACTTGATGTTATCCTATGTTCACCCTATATGATGCACTGTCTCGTGAGGAATGCCCCTAGAGCAGCAGTGGGGGGTGGGAGGGATGGAAGAGGCGAGTCGGGCCAGAGGACAGAGACTGTGGCGGGGGAGGCTGGCTAGGTTCTGTAGTAGGGGATCTCTGTGTATAGTCATAATCTAGGGAATAGTCCCGCCCATGTGCGTGGACCCCGGCAATCAAAAATAATCTCTTAAGTTGTCAAAAAATTGCAGAACTGCAAAGACACTTAAGAGAAAATTTAAAGACAAATAATGCAGCCTATATCCACAGGCTACACTGTCCAGTACTTCAACTAGAAATTCCACCAAAAATCCACAAACAGCAAAGCCTGTCCAGATTTCCCTTGCTTTTACTGCAAAAACCCCTCAGAAATGATAGAGAGGAAGGCCTGGACAGACAAGCCCCATAGGCTGCCATTATGTGGCTTAAACAGGATACTGTGCCTTTAAGGAAACCTTCTAGAACCTTCTCCCAGTATCCCAGAATGCATAGCAGGTCCCACTGACTTCAGTTCTTTTTTCCGGCTCCTGCTTACAGGACCCTGGCATTGAGCTCTCCCTTGTTTCAAGGGGTTATTGCATGTTTTGGCACTTTTGTATACTAAAAGTGTTGCAGTTTACTTTCTTGGCTTTCTCTTCTCTTCTGTGTGCTGCTTCAGGTGTTTTAGGGCTCTAAAATGCCTGGACTCTTTGTGAAGTGTCCAGCATGTGAGAGGAAGAAGGCCAGAGGTGATCCCCATGATGTCTGCATCGTCTGCCTCCCTGAAGATCATGTCCCTGAGGAGTGTGTCATCTGCCAGCAGTTTACAACTCGCACTCTGAAGGAAAGGGCGAAGATCAGGCTGTCTGGCCTTGAGGAGAGGCGCCTGCAGGCTGCAGGTGGGTCTGGGCAGTCAGGGAAGGTTCCCTCTGCCTCTGCTGAGGCCTCTGGGGGGCTCCCCAGAGGCAGGAAGCCCAGCAAGCGATCCCGGTCTCCGTCGACGTCGATAGCCTCGACGATGACGTCGAGAGGGATGACGGCGGTGTGCTCCCCTTCTCCCCGGGGCTCCGGGACGAGACATCGGGACGACTCGACGTCGAAGCCACCGCGGACGAAGCCGCTGTCGACGTCGTCTTCGGCGTCGACGTCGAGGGCTTCTTACCGACGTCGTAGACATCGGCGCTCGCCGTCGAGGCGACACCGCCGGTCGACGTCGAGGGGATCCTCGACGTCGAGAACATCCAGACGACGTCGGCGGCGCTCATCGTCGAGGAAGGACCGTTCGGCGTCGAGGAGACGTGCGACGTCGAGGAGAGAGAGGTCGACGTCGAGAAGAAAGAGGTCGACGTCGAGAAGAAAGAGGTCGACGTCGAGGGATCGGCGCTTGACGTCGAGGGATCGGCGTTCGACGCCGAGGAAGGAGAGGTCGACGTCGCGGAGGCGGCGTTCGACGCCGGAGTCAAGGAAACGCCCTTTGACGCCGGAAAAGCGACGCTCGACGTCGAGCAGACGGAGGTCGACGTCTAGGAGTCGGTCAGGCTCTCCGAAGCGTCGCAAGAGGGATTCTAGTCCCAGGAGTCACGCTGCTTCCAGCGGGGGACGCAAGAGGAAGCGGTCTCCGGCTGAAGGGGCGGGCTCTCAGCCCTCTTCGCCTAAAGGATCACAGGGCACGGTGTACTCTGCGGTGTACACTCCTTCTCGGCCTCGGTCGACGCATACACCTGGTCCGAGGGCGGTCACTCCTCCTCCTCCTCCTCCTCTGCCTCGAGAGGACCCGCCGACGCTGCCTCCACTTCCAGCGGACGACCCACCTCCACCGGTTCCTCCGCGTGGGCCGGCACCGCAGCCGGAAGTTCCTCCTCCGAGGTCCACTTCGCTGCCGTTTTTGCCTGTACCTCCTAAGGGGACCCCGAAACCTGCGCCCAAGGAGGCTCCGAGGAAGACTCCACCACGGAAACCGGTGGGGAGGCCACGGACTGGCAGGTCTCGCTCTCGCTCTGGGAGACGGGACAGGTCGCGGCACAGATCGTCCTCGCGGTCGAGACGCCGCCATAGGAGGCGCGAGTCTCGCTCCCGCACGGGATCCTCTGGCTCCAGGGATCGTTCTCCTACCCTGTCGGGATCACCGGATACGAGGGTGTCCCCAATTGATGACCTGGTGGCGTTCCAGGATGTCCTCTTGAGGGGCGCTGCGAAGCTGGGCATTCCCCTGACAGTGCCCACGCCGAAGACGTCCGTAATCTTTGAGACGTTGCACCAAAAACACTCGTCTCGCCCTCTCCTTCCTCTGGTACCGGGCCTGGAGGAACCAGCTATGGACCTTTTCCTCACCCCAGCGGTGACAAAGGCGGCACCATCTAGGTTGCTGAGGAAGTACCGGGCCCCGGACTCGGACCCGGCTTTTCTGAGAGCGGAACCACCTCCGGACTCCGTCATTGTGACGGCGGCACGCAAACAACATGCCTCCGCTCCGTCATCCACGGTTCCCCCGGATAAGGAGTCCAGGTGGATGGATTCGGCAGGGAGAAAGGTCTGTGGAACTGCCGCCACCTCCATGAAGGCTGCGAGTGCCACGGCTCTGCTGGGTCGGTACGCCCGCTCCCTCTGGGACTCCCTGGAGCGGTTTGCGGAGCACTTGCCTCGTGAACAGCGTGAGGATTTTCAGGAAGTGCTGAGTGAAGGGATGCTGGTGGCCAACCAGATCATCAGTGCGGCAGCGGACTCTTCCCTGTTGGCTGCTCATGGTTTTTGCCATGGGGTCAACCAGAGGCGCCACGCCTGGCTCCGTCTTACGTCCCTGAAACCGGACGCACAGCAGAGGGTGGCCAACCTGCCGTTCTCCGGCAAGTCTCTTTTTGGACAGCATGCGGACGACGAGATGGCCCGCATGAAGGCGGAGGCCGAGACGCTCACGGCGGTGGGCCTCGAGAAGCCTAAGGAGACGAAGAAGCCGTACCGCTCATTCCAACGGCGGTCCGGTGGACAAGGCCGTGGACGTGGCCAGGCTTCGGGACATTCGCAACAGCAACAGCAGTTCCGTAAGCCGTTCCAGAAACGCCAGAGGGGCAGGGGAGGCCAGCAGTCGGCTCCAACGCCCAAGGGCCAGGCTGGGTCTAGGCCCTAGGAACTTACTTCCCCCGGATCCGTTACCCACTCCGGTAGGGGGAAGCATCCAATTTTTTCCGGCAGAGTGGAGAAAAATTACTCAGGACAAGTGGGTGCTGAATATTGTTTGCAATGGATACAGTCTTCGGTTCACCAGCCCGCCTCCATCGATTCCTCCGGTCAGCTCGCGGTTTCAGCTGCTCGAGCTCCAGGTGGAGGCCGATACCCTGTTAAGGAAAAGGGCGATAGAAGACGTGCCTCTGTCCCAGAGGGGACGAGGCCTGTACTCCCGGTTCTTCCTGGTTCGCAAGAAGGACAAGAACGAGTTCAGGCCCATTCTGGACTTGCGACAGGCAAACAAGTGGATTCGCAGGGAAAAGTTTCGCATGCTGTCGTTGCATCAGATTTATCCTCAGTTGCAACAAGGGGACTGGCTCTGTGCCATAGACCTACAGGATGCATACTTCCATGTGCCCATTGCGCGCAAACACAGGAAGTTCCTGCGGTTCCAAGTCGGCACCAATCATTATCAGTACACAGTACTCCCATTCGGACTGAAGTCTGCGCCGAGAACATTCTCGAAGTGCATGGCGGTGGTGGCGGCGCACCTGCGGAAGAACAAGGTGTTTGTCTACCCGTACCTGGACGATTGGTTGATCAAGGCATCCTCCTTCTCGGAAGCGCGAGCACACTTCCAGAAGACGTGCGTTCTCTTGGACAAGCTGGGGTTGCACATCAACATGGCCAAGTCGGTCCCGACTCCGGTCCAATGCATACAGTACTTGGGAGCCTCCATCGATACGCTGTCAGCAAGCGTGTCTCCTTCGGAAGAGCGACGATTATCTCTCCTTCGGAAGGCTCAGGCTCTTATGTCGACTCCATCTACAACAGTGAGGACGGTGTCTTCTCTACTGGGTTCGATGGCCTCTTGTATCTTCCTGACGCCGCACGCACGACTGCACATGAGACCGCTGCAGGAGTGCTTGGAGGACCAGTGGGATCAGAGGACAGGATCCTGGGACGACAGGATACGACTGTCTCTGCATGCTCTTCAGTCTCTGAAGTGGTGGTGTTCAGCGGAGAATCTCCTCAGAGGGGTTCCTTTTCACAAGGACATTCCCACGCAGACTGTCGTGACGGATGCTTCTCTCCTGGGATGGGGAGCGCACTCCGGGACTTTACAGATTCAGGGAACGTGGTCACCAGTGGAGGCCACGTATCACATCAACTTCCTGGAACTCAGAGCCGTTCACTTGGCGCTGAAGGCCTTTCTTCCGTCCTTCCAGACCAGCTCCCTGCTTGTGCAAACGGACAACACTACCACGATGTACTACCTCAACAAGCAGGGGGGCTCGAGATCCCGCACTCTGTCACAGGAGGCGCAGGCGATCTGGCACTGGCTCCTGGCCAGAGGACTGACGGTCACGGCTACCCATCTGCCAGGTGTGCAGAATGTTCAGGCGGACGAACTCAGCAGACTCATTCAGGAAAACCACGAATGGGTCATAAACGACGAAGTGCTGGGAGAAGTCTTCGCAAGGTGGGGAACTCCAGACGTAGATCTGTTCGCCACCGCCGAAAACAGCAAATGCCGAGACTTCGCCTCCAGGTACTACCAGCCGGGGTCGCTGGGGAATGCGCTATGGATCAGCTGGTCGAACAGCTTTCTGTACGCTTTTCCTCCCATTCCCCTGATTCCGGCGGTACTCATCAAGCTGGCCCGGTCCAGGGCTCGGATGATTCTCATTGCCCCGGAGTGGCCCAGGCAGTGGTGGTTCACGGACCTGCTTCACCGTTCTCTCCTTCCTCACATTCGGTTGCCGTGCAGGCCGGACCTTCTCACGAAGTTCGGGGGGCGGATGTTGCACCCCAGCCTCTCGTCTTTGAGTTTGGCGGCATGGCTCCTGAGATAGTGCAGTATGGACATCTGAATCTGCCCGCGGATTGCATGGACATACTGAAGGAGTCTAAGAGACCTTCCACTAGGACTTCATATGCTTACAAGTGGAAGAGGTTTTGTATCTGGTGCCAGTCTAGGAACCATGACCCTACGACCTGCAAGGAAGATGTCATCCTTCCTTACCTTTTACATTTGGCGCAGTCTGGCCTTAATGTTCATTCCATTAGGGTTCATCTTGCTGCATTGACTGCCTACAGGAAATGCCCTTCACAGACTTCTTTTTTCCAGATCCCTGTGATCAAAGACTTTCTGGAAGGATTGAAGAAGGTGTTCCCTCCTGTCAGGCTTCCCTCGCCTTCATGGGAATTGAATGTGGTGCTGTCCAGATTGATGAAGGAGCCTTTTGAACCCATTCACAAGGCTTCGTTGCAGCACCTGTCCTGGAAGGCGGCGTTCCTCGTGGCCATTACATCGGCCCGCAGGGTGAGTGAAATTCAGGCGTTGTGTTGTACTGAACCTTATACTGTATTTCATGCTGCTAAGGTTGTGATGCGTACTCACCCTAAATTTCTTCCCAAGGTTATTTCTGATTTTCATGTCAACCAGACCATAACTTTACCTACGTTTTTTCAGAATCCTTCCTCTCCGGCGGAACGTTCTTTGCATTCCCTGGATGTTAGGAGGGTGTTGAAATTTTATCTGGATAAGACCAAAGATATTCGTAGGTCAGACCAATTGTTTGTCAATTATGGATCAGTCAGGACGGGTCTTGCTACCTCTAAGCAGTCCATTTCTAGGTGGATTGTGTCCTGCATTCAATTGTGTTACCAAAAAGCTAATAAGACCTTAGGAGGTAAGCCTAAGGCTCATTCCACCAGGGGCAAAGCTGCCACGACAGCCTTGCTCCGTAATGTGCCCATTGCAGAAATCTGCAAGGCCGCCACTTGGAAGTCGGTTCATACCTTTGCTAAGCATTACTGCCTGGACTCTGATGCCAGGGCAGACGCTCAGGTTGGGCAGGCTTCGCTGCGGAATTTGTTCGCACAGTAGTGGCATCATGTTTTTTCTCCACCGCCGCTTTGGTGTGGGGATGGGCTTGCCATTCTATTCACTAGATTATGACTATACACAGAGATCCCCTACTACAGAAGGAGTAGTTTCTGTTCTGTAACTCCAGTTCTGTAGTAGGGGTATCTCTGTTCTAGTCATAAGCGCCCGCCCTCCTCCCCGGTGGAGAATTGTTCATGTAATTAATGCTACAGGTCTGGCGTTTTTACGCCTTCAAAAAGAACTGAAGTCAGTGGGACCTGCTATGCATTCTGGGATAAGGTTCTAGAAGGTTTCCTTAAAGGCACAGTATCCTGTTTAAGCCACATAATGGCAGCCTATGGGGCTTGTCTGTCCAGGCCTTCCTCTCTATCATTTCTGAGGGGTTTTTGCAGTAAAAGCAAGGGAAATCTGGACAGGCTTTGCTGTTTGTGGATTTTTGGTGGAATTTCTAGTTGAAGTACTGGACAGTGTAGCCTGTGGATATAGGCTGCATTATTTGTCTTTAAATTTTCTCTTAAGTGTCTTTGCAGTTCTGCAATTTTTTGACAACTTAAGAGATTATTTTTGATTGCCGGGGTCCACGCACATGGGCGGGACTATTCCCTAGATTATGACTATAACAGAGATACCCCTACTACAGAACTGGAGTTACAGAACAGAAACTACTCCTTCTGAGGGGTGGACGGGAGGCGAACCCCTCCTGCAGCTAGCGCACATCTGGACCCAATCTTTGGAGCCCCGCCGCGGACAAGCAGAAGCAGAGAAACGGGACCTTACAAGCAGAGAGGCACGAGCCGGAGCAGGCAGAGAGGTAAGAAGAGAGACAGGAGGAGCCGGAGCAGGCAGAAAGATAACGCACGAGGGAGCAGGCAGAGAGGTAGGAAGAGGGAAGCCGGAGCAGGCAAGGAGCTACAGGAGCAGAGCAGGCAGTGGCAGAGGGACGGACGAGACAACAGGCAGATAGGAGTCTAGGAAAAAGTAACGATGAAGTAAGGGAGATTGAGCAGGTAGAGGAAAGGGGAACAGAGGAGCCCCGGAGCAGGTATATTCGTGAGGAATGCAAACACATCTCCCGCGGGTGGAGGGGCAAGGTGCAGGTGTGAGGTTGGGAAACAGGGCAGGCAGGAGTTGCTGAATTCCCTGAGGCAAGAGAGTTTGCGGGGAGGGAGCGTGGGAGGAGTTAAAATAAATGTGGCTAGAGGGAAGGGGTGCGAGAGCGGAGAGCTGCGGGCGGAGGGAAGGGGTGCAGAAACAGGGAGTCAGAGGCAAGAAACACCGGCAGAAACGGGGGCAGGGGCACTAAGAACGGCACAAACTAGAGAGAGGGAGAGAAATTGAGAATTGTAGAAATGTTGGACAAAAGCGCGAGAAACTGACGTGGCAAGAGAGAGGAGGGGAAGCGGGTAAGAATCACAACTAGAGGGCGAAGTAACACAGAGTGAGGACTGAGAGGGGAGAAAGAAAGGGAGAAAAAGTGCAGGAACGCGGAACATGGAGCGTGGGACAGGACAGATAATACACTGGGAGATGGGGGAGCGGGCTGGGGGCAGCACTGCGGAGGCGGTGCTGGTCGTCAGGCTCTGCTCTAGAGACGACTCAGCCCAGGCGGTGTCAGGCACAGAAACCATCACGGAGGGTGAGGCCATGGCTGGGAGGGTCACGAGCCACCGCGGCGCGAGACAGAACACAGAGGCGCCAGAGGCAGAGAACCCTGCCTCGGCACCACCACCCCAGTCACTGGCCCAGAGCCATTCCGGGCTGCTGGGATTATTAGAAAATGAGATAATGGTGGTCTCGTTACCTGCTGCATGTAGGGGAAAGGGGGCGCGGTAGCACGCTTTAACTGGAGAAATGGCAACAGCGTTGCGGCAGGCGGTGTTTTGGCGGGGGTCCTTCGCCGGGTCTGCTCTCCTCCCAGGCTCAGCACGGACATTGTAGGCATGGAAGTTGATTGTGAGCACAAGTAGGGACCGAACAACGGCACAAAATGGGGTGCGGGAGCACTAAAAACGGCACAAACGGGGGCAGAGGCTCGAGGCTCACCTTCACTGCGGGGGAAAGAAAATGGGGGCTGCAGGCTTCCGAATTTTTCGGAATCGGGGGCGTGGTTTTGCTGTTTTGAGTGACGCATGACTTCACTGTCTAAAGAACAGCAAAACTTACGCCCCCAAATCCGAAAAAGACGGGGCTAAATCGGAGTGACGCATCTCTCCTCCAATGGCTGGCCTCCGTTTAGGAAGCCAGCCAATGGAGGAGAGACAGGACAGGGAGGCGGGTTCCAAAGCGCTACTAAGGGACATTAATTCTCCGACCCCAGACTGCGCAAGCGCAGCCTTTAGGTCCGAGACCTAAAAAGGCCTTGCGGTAAATGCGCCGGGCGCTGTGTATACACCCCCGCAGGGGGAGAATAGTCCACCCTCCAGCAGCACTTCCATCTGTCTCACATGTGAAAGACTAAGCGCGGGTGCATTCATTATATAAGAAAAGTAATGAGAGCGGTGTTCGAGAAAGGAACAGTTCAGCGTCGAGATTTCGGTGGTGGTGAAAGGTGGAGCTGCTGAGGTGTGCAGTGTCTGCGTCGAGGTCACGGCGCAGTTGAAAGGCGGAGCTGCTGAAGCCTGCAGTGTCTGCATCGAGATCTCTGCCCAGGTGAACATTGTCTGCATTGAGATCTCTGCACAGGTGAAAGGCGGAGCTGCTGAGACATGCACTGTGCATTGAGATCGCTGCGTAGGTGAAAGGCGGAGCTGCTGAGGCCTCACAGCACTTCTGCATCCTCGGGGCAGGAGCTGGTGTGGACAGGGTCCACAAACCTGCACAGTCTACTCGCACCCTACTTTGGGCTTCCCTCTGCTCGTGGACTGCTCTCACGGTCCTTAAGGTCTCCACAGTGATGCCTCGGGGTGCACATTTTATCTCGAGAGCCGGGCACAGCCTTCAGACGGGCCGTTGTTTGTTATGCTTCAGGACTCCTTCCGCGGCCAGGCAGTGAGTGACTAGCTGTGTGACAGTGTCTGCAGAGCTATGCATGGGGAACCAAGATCACAAGGAGAAGAATGCACACGCTCACACTGTGTGTCTCACTCTTTCTTTCTTTAGAGAAACACAGGTGGAAATGCTCGAACGTGGGTTTCCATCTACAAAATGTACTGCTCACATTATATGACTAGGATTTTCCCAACAATGAATAGCTCACATTATATGATTTTATTTGTATTTATTTTAATGCTTCACAGTTCCCGTTCTAGTGAAATCATGATTTCCTGCGAAGCTGTTGGCTGAACTTACTGAGGTACTCGTTCGGTATAATGGCCTCTACTCTGACACAGGGAGAGGTGCTGTACCCCGACCAAGAAAGCGGTGTTTGAGAAAGGGACAGTTCAGCGTCGTGATCTCGGCGGAGGTGAAAGGCGGAGCTGTTGAGGTCTGCAGTGTCTGCGTCGAGATCTCGGCGCAGGTGAAAGGCGGAGCTGCGGAGGCCTGCTCGGTCTGCGTTGAGGTCTCAGCGCAGGTGCAAGGCAGAGCTGCTGAGGCTGGCAGTGTCAGCGGAGCTGCTGAGGCCTGCATCGAGATCTCTGCCTAGGTGAATAGTGCCTGCTTAGTGATCACTGCGCAGGTGAAAGGCGGAGCTGCTGAGGCATGCACTGTCTGCGTCGAGGTCGCAGCGCAGGTGAAAGGTGGAGCTGCTGAGGCCTCACAGCACTTCTGCATCCTCTGGCAGGAGCTGGTGTGGACAGGGTCCACAGACCTGCACACAGTCTACTCGCACCCTACTTTGGGCTTCCCTCTGCTCGTGGACTGCTCTCACGGTCTTGCTCTTAAGGTCTCCACAGTGATGCCTCGGGTGCACATTTCATCTTGAGAGCCGGGCACAGTCTTCAGACAGGCGGTGGTTTGTTATGCTTCAGGACTCCTTCCGTAGGCAGGCAGTGAGGGACTAGCTGTGTGACCGTGTCTGCAGAGCTATGTACGGGGAACCAAGATCACACGGAGAAGGTGCACACGCTCACACTGTGCGTCTCACTCTTTCTTTCATCAGGCAAACACAGGTGTAAAGTTAGTTTGTGAATACATAGCTCTGTACGGTCAAGGAATACGTGAATCCTTTAACTTCGAGTCTGGGAACAAGTTGTTGCTCTAAGATAAAGAGGTTGGGGTAAATTCCTTGGTAATGGCAGAGTGCCAACACTCACAGTTTTCGGTGCACTCCAATTAATGACAGTTACGGTGTTAAAAGAGGGGTGGGGGGGTAGGACATATATATTTTGATTGAACTCATTGGGGCAATAGACGGGCGAATGGCAGTACTTCATTTGTAAAAGAAATTAAGTGCCAGCGCTCTCCTCAGGAGGCCGCTGCAGCTTGCACCACATATTGTCATTAACATTTAAGTAGTGGTGCCGAAACACCCCCGGCCTAAATTAAGCACTGGCTAAAGGACTGCTCGCAATTGCCCCATTTGCATAAAGTCCATGATGGTGTAGTAGGGGGCAGCACCCCTCGGCCTTTCCAGTTTAAACAGTCAAATTAAGTCAGGGGGGGGGGGGGGGGGAGAGGTGGCTGTACAGCAGTGCAGATTCACCTCGCATTTCGCCTGGTGTCACCGGGTACTTTCAGCAAAGGTGGTGGGAAGATAACGAGAGCAATTACGAAAAGACGCAGTCAGAGTCGCTTAAGCAGAATGCTTGCGGTGGTGCTGTGTGTGGCTCGAGGGGACGCGAGGGTCTGTGAACTGTAATAACAGACTTCCATAACTGACGTCGGCGCCCAGAGGGCTGAATACTTCCTTTCTCCCCGCACGCCCCTCTGCCCCTTCCGCTGCGCTGATCGGTGTATGCCAGGGTGTGTATTCTGAAACTCAAGAGAACTGCTTCGACCAAGAGTGGTGTTCAAGAAAGGAACAGTTCAGCTTCGAGATCTCGGCGGTGGTGAAAGGCGGAGCTGCTGAGGTATGTAGTGCCTGTGTCGAGATCTCGTCGCAGGTGAAAGGCGGAGCTGCTGAGGCCTGCGTTGAGGTCTCAGCGCAGGTGCAAGACAGAGCTGCTGAGCCCTGCACGGTCTGCGTTGAGGTCGCGGTGCAGGTGAAAGGCGGAGCTGCTGAGGCTGGCAGTGTCAGTGGAGCTGCTGAGGCCTGCAGTGTCTGCGTCGAGATCTCTGCCCAGGTGAACATTGTCTGCATTGAGATCTCTGCGCAGGTGAAAGGCGGAGCTGCTGAGGCATGCACTGTCTGCGTCGAGGTCGCATCGCAGGTGAAAGGCGGAGCTGCGGAGGCCTCACAGCACTTCTGCATCCTCTGGGCAGGAGCTGGTGTGGACAGGGTCCACAGACCTGCACACAGTGTACTCGCACCCTACTTTGGGCTTCCCTCTGCTCTTGGACTGCTCTCACGGTCCTTACGGTCTCGACAGTGTGCCTCGGGGTGCATATTTCATCTTGAGAGCCGGGCACAGTCTTTAGACGGCCGTTGTTTGTTATGCTTCAGGACTCCTTCCGCGGGCAGGCAGTGACTGACTAAAAGTGTAACAGTGTAAAGCTCTTACATGAATAAAGGGGGTACCGGGGGTCTCTTGTGCAAAAAGAGAACTGCCAGCTTGAAAGGATACCAAGAACAAACAAGCAGCACTAAAAGCGCTCGCTATAGAAAAGGAAAAAAAGCCTGTGAGTGGTGCGCGCGCGCCACTGCAGGCATACGTCTTCGATTATCGCGTCCCTGTCTGTACGATAATTGAAGACATATGGGCTTTGGTGCGCGTAACAGACACCAATAGGCCATGGGCGGAGCTACGCGACCGCCTATGGCCTATTGCGTGTTCTGTTAAAAAACAACACGCACATCAAAGCCCAATCAAAATGGACCTAGGAAATGAACACGCACGAGCTGTGTGGAATTTCCAGGTGCTTTTTGAAAACCCCTACATAACGGCTCGCCTGCGCGAGCACTGCTGCGCAGTGCATCACGAGGGCTCGCCCTAAAAAGTGCTTGTTCATGAAGCAGAGAGACTGTTTTTAAACTTAGTTTGGTGTGCATGCAAATCCTGGATTGCCGGTTCCTGGTGAGTTGCACTACTACTGCTGAAACAAGGCCAACAGAGGTATCAATGGGTGAGGCGGACTGGCTTCAAGAGTCCTGTGACCTTAGTGACAGTCGCTGTTGCTCTAGGGTGTGCTGATTTGTAGGCCTGCCCGCAAGACCAGAGATGAACCTTAGTATGCATTGTGGTGGACAGGTCTTCAAGGTTAACCTACACTTATCGCTAGGGGTCTTCCTGCTGATGCTAAGACACCAGGGCTTCTAAGGTCTAGCATGGGAATGTACTTCTTCAGGAGGGTGGTCTGGTGGATTAGTCATGAAGGCTGAACCTTGTTCCCCAGTTCCAAATTCGGAAGCTCTGGCCATAGTGCCACATCTCTCCCCCCCCTCCCCAAACACTATACTGTCTCACCGAGAGAAACTCGTACTGCCTTCAGCTACAACCAAATTGTGCCCGCTATAAGCACCTGAATGTGACTCAATTCAAACTATGTGCTAGACAAGAGTAATATGCTGCCTGAAAAACAAAAAGTAATAACATCCTGGAAAAACCAAACACTCATAGGAAATGCAAGATTAAGTAAGGCATGTGAAAAAGCAGGAACAACATTGCTTTTTCATCACTTTAACACTCATTATTCAGAAATAAATGACTGTTTTTATCTGAAAAGTTAAGGACATGACTACAGGGACCTGTTGCAATGTCCATTACTTATTTCCTTACAAAACGTAAGCAGTATGGTTTACAAAAGACCACACCCCTGAACACAGAGCCACGGTACACATTTTATGAACGAAAATAAGAAAAACAGCTTATAAGGATCACATTAAACGTTTTCCCACTCCACGCATAAACCAGGTATTGCGATACCTCCAGGAATGGTGCACTTTCCCACCAGGGGAAAACAATGTTGTTCAAAGAAAGACAAGAAAACTAAAGTAGCGCTTGACTGGCAAACTCTGTAGGGTGGCGCTAATGTGTACAAGTGTGAATAAAACCAACTGGTCACTTTGCAACCACTCTGCCTTGTTTTATTTAGTTATTTCTAACTTTTTTTACCCTTCGTCCCGAGGTTGCACTACATTTCCAGGAAAAATTTCTTTCTTTTTTGGATCCATTTCAAAGGGGAACGGATGAAGGAAAGGAGAGAAATTACAAGGTAAGAGTTGTTTCTTGAAGTCAAGGTTTTCAGCAAGTGAGGTGGAGGGAGACAGAAAGAGAGGGAATAAGAGGAAGAAATAGAGAGGGGGCAGCTGGCAGCAGCAAAGTTTAAGTTGACACTGTCCTCGTCTCTGGGCAAGAAGAAAGAGACAAAGTCCTTTTCCTTCTGTGCCCTCCCCAGTCGTCCCGAACGGCCGAGCCTCATCTATAGGCCTTGGCTGTTTCTGATGTCATGGGCTGCATTTTTAGAACAAAAAATTAAGGGGATGGATTCTATTATACTGCGTGTATGTATGGCACAATTTAGTGTCATGGCACTATTGTTTTTATCACAGGGAAGAAAGTGTGAAGCGAGCGCTCACAACGCATGAATAAAAAGCAGCGTGTCCTGTTGGGCTCACAACAAAAGAATCATGTCTCAACACCACGGGCATTACTCACCTAGCGTGGAGGTAAGGGAGGCATTAACATTAAAAAATGCACATTTCTTTACTATACCAAAGGTGTTTTATCTTAGTACATCAGATTAAATCACTGCAATGAGATGTAGTTAGTAAAAGTGAGAGGGTTTTAAAGCGTGACTAACATTCCTGCTCCTGCCCTGATAATGGTATTGTGAACTTAGAGCCTCCTGTGAAAACTCAGCTCATTTTGGTCCCAAGGTCCATTAGGACCTTAAGCAGAGCCAGGACTACAGCTAGAGTTTTCAGTGCTTTGCCCATCTATAATAGAATGCAATGTAAGGAGGGGCAGAATCCATGCAAAAATATAAAAAAACGTTTGGAGGGTGGAACGCGAGAGATGGATGTAAAGGAGGAGAACAAGGCAAGAGGTTAGGGAGAGAAGAGTGGTAAAAAGCAGTACATTGAAGCAAAATGTGTATGTATGTAAGGGGGGCAGAACCAGCAGGAAAAGGCTGGGGGAAAAGGAGAGGTTTATATAATGAGGACAGACAAGTAAAAAAAGTTGTGGCATGAGAAGGCAAGAGGCTGGGTGGGAAGATGAGCGGAAAGGAGTAGTAGTGCATTGAGCGGAAAGATGGGAGAGTGGCAGAATCAGAGAAGGCAAGATACTTGGGGAGAGGTGAAGAGGAGATAATGCAGGGGGGGAGTGATATAAGAGGGGGCTGAACCAGCAAGAGTAGGTAATAGGTTGGGAACAGAGGAGGTAAAAAGGAGGTAAAAAGTAAGGTATGGCATGAACAATTAGATGTAAGTGTGCAGAATAAGCACAAAAAAAGGCTGGTAAAAACGTTGTTGAGCCAGTGTGCGCTGTTAATTTCGTTAAGACTTCTGCAAAAGTTTGCAATTTCCTATCTCTTTATTTTCCATATTAAAAAATGTAAGATCACAATGTATTAATTTTGAGATACATGTAACATCCTTGACAAAGGGTTGTGATCATGTACCATCCTCAATGTGTCTGCTGAATTTTAGCCTGCTCTCGGTGTATTCTAGTACTCCTCTAACTCTATTAAATCTCACTCCCATTGGGACCCTTTTCCTGCACATGGCCTGACTGGAGATCTAGATATCAAAGCTCTATAGATCTTGTTTTGCAATATCTTGCTTGCCTATTCATAAGTTGCGATCAATGTAAAAACTAAAAAAAGCTGTGGTTATTTATCTGTTCAAAACTTCTTGCATCTTCTGACATCTCTTTTCTACCCTTTTCTCGAATGCCCCATAATATTTTTCTGTAGAAGTATAAAAGTAGAAATATATATTGTGAGGCCTTTTCTTCATTGGAGGATACCATTCTTGTTATGTTCAAAGCATTTATTAAGAGCGCGTACACCAACGGTTTCATGCCGCTCAAGTGAGGATCAAGGCAGTGATAGAGAATTCTCTTAGTAAGTGAATGCTTGGATGAACAACCAGGTCTTTAGCTGTATCCTGAACTGGGCTAAAGAGGTCAGAGACCTTATCTCAACCGGGAGAGAATTCCAAAATTGTGGAGCAAGAACTGAGAACCTTAATCCGCTGTACTTCTTCTGTTTGGATGATGGAATTACCAACAAGTTCAAATGGAAGGATCTGAGGTCTTGAGAGGGAATGTAGCGATGAAGACGAGCGAGATGAAAGCCGGACCGTTGTAATGTAGTGCTTTAAAAATGGTGCAACCCATCTTAAACGCACAGCGCTTAATCACTGGAAGCCAGTGAAGGCTTTTCATAAGTGGACTGACATGGTGCCATTTAGGCTGATGAAAAATCAGCCTGGCCGCCTGGTTCTTAACCAGTTGGAGGCGCCTCAGTTGGTATGCTGGAATGCCAACATACGATGAGTTGGCGTACTCCAGACGAGAGATCACCAAGGCAAGAATGACCAGAATCATAGCTTCCCTACTCAAGAAGAACAATAGTTACTTACCTGTAACCTGTGGTTCTCCAGTATTGGTGTCTTTCATAGATTCACATGCCTGAATCATTCCCCGTCGTCGAAGTGGGAGTCCCACGGTACATAAAAAAGCAATAATATGCCTATAAGAAACCAAAACCTTGGTAATAACCGACCAGGAAGTAAAGTAGCCCTAAGCTACAGTGCAAAAAACTTCCACACCTATGACTATCCTAGTCATGTTGTATAGACCAAACTGCAGCCAATCAGGCGACAGAACCCACTAGAATGTTCTCCCCAGAGGCTCAGGCTCTCAGATTTTTTCGCACAGGAGTGAAAGCAACATAATCGCCTGAAAGAGCCTCTGAGGGGAGGTGGGCGGGTGCATGTGAATCTATGAAAGACACCAATACTGGAGAACCACAGATTACAGGTAAGTAACTATTGTTCTTCTCCAGTATTGGGGTGTCTTTCAAAGATTCACATGTCTGAATAAGAGTAGATAGCAGTACAAAACATCATGCTCATTATACGCTGCTCATATCACAGTATACATGCATGCTTAGCGAAAGAGACTAACATATAAGAATCAGCGTCTAAAAAAGAGCAAAGAGGAGGAGGGAGAACAGAGGCTCACCTTATTTGAAACGATTGCGTAGAACTGCTCTTCCCACCGAAGTATCTGCATCACTTGCAGTGTCCAAACAGTAATGTTTGGTGAAGGTATGCCTGCTGGACCAAGTTGCTGCTCTGCAAATCTGATGGAGAGGCACACCAGCGAAGAGAGCGGTAGAAGAGGAGACCGCTCTTGTAGAATGCGCTCTTGGCAAAGATTGTAGAGGTCTTCCCGCTTGCTGGTGACACAGGCTAATCGCGGAGGACACCCATCGGGCTATAGTCTGTTTAGATACAGTGTATCTAAACAGACTATAGCCCGGTGGGTGTCCTCTGCGTGCGATAATCGTCGACGGAGAAGCAGTCGTCGACAATGTCATTTTCTGAGGTAACATTTTTTGAGATAGTCTCTTGGAAGATGAAGACTTTCCAGACTTTCTCGGGGGCGTTCCCGGTCCAGATTTTGAAGGTGGAGATGCCTTTTTTAAGTAGAAGCCGAAGGCACGCCAGAATCCTTGGAGGATTGGGCTGTTCAACACCTTTGCTCCAGGAGAAGTTATCTCTACCTCAGCTTTCCTCTTTCTGGAGGACATAGTTGACCCCGAGGCTATACTTCCTACCTCAGAAAGGGGGTTATCCTGGTCCTTGATCTTCTGAAGCCACAGGAGAAGACAACCTTCCCTGTCTCTGAGGGTCTTCTGAGGAAAGGTTCTGCAGATCTTACACTCCTTTACCTCATGGTCTGGATACAGACAATAAAGACATTTCTTGTGGGGATCTTCTTTAAACAGCCTAAGCTTTCCACAATATTCACAAGGTCTGAAGAGGGATTTAGAAGATGACATCTTCAAGTAGGAAAAAACCAACAAGTTGTGAAGTACTGAGCAGAGCGCAGGGAGACTCCCTTCACACGACGTGCGGTAGAAAATCTGAGAGCCTGAGCCTCTGGGGAGAACATTCTAGAGGGTGCTGTCACCTGATTGGCTGCAGTTTTGTCAATACAAAATGACTAGGATAGTCATAGGTGTGGAAGTTTTTTACACAGTGGCTTAGGGCTACTTTACTTCCTGGTTGGTTATTACCAAGGTTTTGGTTTGTTATAGGCATATTATTGCTTTTTTTATGTACCGTGGGATTCCCACTCCGACGACGGGGAATGATTCAGGCATGTGAATCTATGAAAGACACCCCAATACTGGAGAATCTATTGATCTTCTTTATTCTTCACAGGCTGGGCATGGTGGGCACATATCAACCCCCCCCCCCCCACAAGAATGCTCTATCCCCTCAGAGAGGGCTCCCTCTGGTTTGCAAAAATCAGTTGTGGATGACAACCAACTGGACAGCTCAATAATACCTCCCAATGTCTGGGAGGTGGTTAGAGGCTTTCCTTGCCGTACATTTGAATAAACCGATCAGGAGTCCCCTAGGGTCCGGGGCACTGCCAGATTGCATGCCTCATATGGCTTCCTTTATCTCCACTGGTGTCAGAGGGGTGCTTGTTTCTGGTCCAGGGAGGACCTGGCTTGGCCTGTTCCCATGAGGAGCAGGGTCAAGACTGATTTGCATATGGCCGGGTCTAAACTGGGGTGGCATGGTGAGCAAAAGAACAATGGATTTAACTCTATTGACTGGGGGTGAATTTTTATTTTGTTTCGCATTCTGTCCATTTTTGTGTGTTTTGTAACATGGATAAAAGACAGTGGCAAAGCCAATAGCTCTAACATAGCAGGGAATATTGGCTTTGTCAATGCTTGTTTAATTTGCTGTTTTCCAATGGACAAATGCAATGATATTGGACACACCCTGGGGAGGATGCCAGTCCATCATGGCACATGTGGTTACACAGCAGCTACAGGGGGGGCGAAGTTGCAAAATGATTCCAACTGTCTGGGAGACCAAATGTCTTTATTCTGCGATCTCTTGCAGCCCTGGTGTGAGGAGGGAAACCTATGATGAAGCAAGTCACCCATGGGTAAGTGAGGGTTCTCATCCTAAGAAAAGGTCTCCCCCTTACGAAAAAAGGCACATAATCTCTTTGCCCCAACACTATTGCTACACTATTTTAGGAATTCTCTATTATCAGATCAGACTCAGTTCAGTACTTAGGCCTACAAACAGCAAGTCTGAAGTGGATAGTGCTTTCTATGGGCATAAGAAATAGCAAGATGGAGCAACAGTGTGAGGACGGCAGGGATGATTGTGGACTTTACAAAGGAGGGAGCATGGTTCCTCGCAGCTCTCTGCACTGTGGCTGGAGACTGGAAAAATACATTCTCTTAAGTAGCACCATTATGTCAGCAAGCTCAAGCTTAATAGCTTCTTTAAACAGCAGATAGGTTACAAGGAGCTCCTTACTTTATGGTCCAGGGTTTGGAAAGTGTTCGTTAGATCTGGGGGTCTCTAGTTGGCAAAGGTATTCACCATTGTCCAAATAGGGACCCTTACTTCTAAGTCAGGATAAGGGTATTACACGCCTTAATAACCCCTGCTCACCCCCTTGGTTGCTTGGCACGAGCAGACAGGCTTATCTCAGAGGCAGTGTGTGAAGCATTTGTGAATGTACACAGTAATACAGTGAAGACACTACAGATGGACACAACAAAGGTTTTATAGACTTAAACACAAGACCTCAAACGACAAAAATCCACAATACTACACTTAAGATTACTTAAAAGAGGATTAAAGTCTCTTAGTTCAAGTTGTTGGTAAATGCGACAAAGTTCTCAACAAAGTACCTGGATGCGCAACGCAAAGTGAACAAAAGGCTCGCAAAAGGGGAGATGCGTCTGTTCCGTGACCCGGGGGAACGGTTGCGTTCTTCCTCAATGCTTGCGCAGAGTAGGGGACTCGTCGTGAGCCTTACCGGTGCGGAGGTGATACGTAGATTCTCGGCCTGCGGGCCTGTTGCGGTGCACAAGATGGCGCCTTGATGCGATGCAACGATCCGGTTGCGATGCGAGAAGATGGCGCCCTTGATGCGGCAATGCGATGACTATGACGCCCTGGCAGCCTTGCGACAACTCTGTAGTTTGGAGCTGTGACGGGCCCTGCGACACGCTTCTCCAGTGATGCGATGGCGACTCTCTCGATGGCGTCATGCTTCTCCGGTGATGCGACAGCAGACCGCTTCGATGAACACGCGCTTCCAGTGAGATGCGATGAAGGCTCGCTTCTCGGGCGTTGCGATGATTTCAGCTGCGGTGGCGACACGCTTCTTCTCGATGCATCGCGCTTCCATCTCCCAGCGGCACGCAAGCGACTGGAGTCAGAATTCCCAGCAAGGAAATTCAGGAGGGAGCTGGAGATGAAGTCTTTTGTCCCAGAGACTTCAGCAGGAGGCAAGCACAGTTCAAGCCCTTGGAGAATATTCTGCAGATGAAAGTCCTTACAAAGTTCCTTCTCCTTTCCCTTGGCAATGAAGCAACCACTGCAGGCCAACCCAGCAAACAGCACACTGGCAGAACAACTTCTGCAGCTTCCTTGGTTCTTCTCCTTGGTAGAAAGGTTTCTTGTCCAGAAATGATCTAATTTCTTGGGATCAGAGTCCCAATATTTAAACCCCAAAATCTTTTGTTCTCTGAAGGCAGAGAGGCCTCTGCCTAGTCCAAACCAGTTCCTGTGCACTCTGTTTACATGACTCTCTTCTTCCTTTCACTGTGCAGGGCAGAGACATCAGCCACCGCACAGGAGGTAGAGCCAGCACAGGGGAGGGAAGATACAGCTCTGGAGCACTCTGGGGACATGATTCCTCCTCTCCTTTCACAGTGCAGGGCAGAGACATCAGACAAGCCGCAGGGGGTGGAGCCAGCATTGTAGAGGGAAGGCCCAGCCCTTTTCAGGTTCCAGGTGCAACTCCTCCCTCCCATCTAGATGCAGATCTCTCTATTCACCACTGTGCTGCCCCAGCCTGTCTCCTGGAATCCCCCAGCCCTATCACTCACAAACCCAGAGAAGGAATACACAACCCAGCAGAGGCAGGCCTGGATAGTTAGGCAAGAAAATACCTTATTTCTAAAAGTGGTATTTTCAAAGACAGAATATTAAAACCAACTTTACTAAAAGATGTATTTTATTATTCTGAGTTCAGGAATACTACATTTGAATTTCTACTATGTTCCCCGAGTCAGTTAGGATTATAGGAATGTAATCCAACTGCCCATTCTAACCTATGGAGCACAGATAGCCTTCAATAGTGAAAAACCAAAATGGCTGTAATTCACTATTAGAACATGCTACACACATCAGAGCATGTTCTGCCTTATACTTACAATGCACACTGCCATTGGGCCTACCAAAGGGGTGTCTAACATGAAGCAAAGGGAAGGTTTAGGGACTGGCAAGTGGGTGCACTTGCCCAAGTCGACATGGCAGTGCTAGACTGCACACAGGCCTTGCAATGGCAGGCCTGAGACACACTTTACAAGCTGCTTCTGTGGGTGGCACAACCAGTGCTGCAAGCCCATTAGCAGCATTTGATTTACAAGCCCTCACCACATGGTGCACTGTACTAGGGGCTGACAGATAAATCAAATAACCCAATCATAGAATAACCAATTAGTACATTAATTTAAAATAGGGAGCATTTGCACTGTGGCACTGATTAGCAGTGGCCCAGTGCCCAAAGCATAAATCCAGCAAAAATGTATCAAAACAGAGGAGGAAATCCGTCAAATTGGAAGGGAGACTCACGCCAATGAAGCCAGGTCTAACAGTGTTCATGATTCAGTAGTTGGGAAGAGGGTTAATAAATAAGAGCTGTGCCATGAAAACAAGAACCTTTGTCGATCTCACCGTGACAGGATTGCAGAAAGGCTGTCACTGCTACTCTTCGGTAGAACACATTTATCTGGAGGTACAATTTTAATCAGTCAGAATGCATCAATTCAGTTTCCTTGACGCAGTTACAACTTCAGACTAGCAAGTAGACAAGTAAATACACCAGTAGTTTGGGAATGCGAGCTTAAAATGTAGGAGCAGCTTTATGGCTTGCAGGGTCAGCTCTGTTCCATTGTATGAACAGCATATGATTAGACAACCAGCTAAGAACGGATAACCAAAAACATGTTGCACGGTCATGTCCACACTGCTGGAAGGAAACTTTGATTACCTGTAATCTTAGTTTGTCATGGGATACCATTTAACATCTCCGTGCAGGTGTGTTTTTCCAAGGGTACCATTATAAATATTTAAGTGAAACATGCATAAAGGAGGCCTCATTTGCTACTACTTTTTTGGTGCGTAATAAGTAATTGCACTTAGCCAACTTAATTAACAATACATTTGGCTGAAAATACTACCTTTTCTTTAAACCCAGGATTAGGTAAAATGTAGCCTTCAATAAAATGGGCATCCACAGTGCTAAATTAAAACACTGCAATATTCATGGCTTCAGAGCCAAGATAACTTCCTGATATGCAGAGTGGGGTATATCAGGCAGTTTATTTTAAAGGAGATAAAGTGAATACTTGGCTAAACTAATCTTTTAAACGTCCTTGGAAAATGGGGTGGTGGGAGGGTCGCTTATGGGTTAAGAGAGAATAAACATAACTAGGAGAGGTAAACAATGTTCCATTCAATTGAATCTGCTGATTTCAATTGAATCTCCTGATATCCATAAACAATTAGAGGCAGCAAGCAAAAAAAATTGAATTAAGGCAAATGCCATGAGAAGGGTACCAATCATCATTGCAGAGCAAATACAATTCCTGACCATCTAGAGTATCTGTTCTGGAATCAGTATATACAGTAATATGCAAGTGTGAACAGACCTTTAGGTTGCAGCCTTACAAATATCCTGAATAGGCATATCTCGCATGGGAGAAATGGTAGCTGTTTTTCCATGAGATGGAAACTTAGAGCAGTAACATCCATAAATAAACCTTGTCCTAAGAGACCAGATGTGGTTCCTTCAAACACAGCTTGAAACTCACTCACCCCTCTTGACGGGTGTTATAGCTACCAGAAAGGCAACTTTTCGCGAAATATAGTCCAGGTTTACCTTATGAATTTGGTTCAAATGGGGACCCATCATGTTCATAACATGAAGAGAAGTATTTGGCAGTCTTCCCTCCCACCAGGGTGCTGGGAAGAGATGAGAGTGAGAGTATCATTGATTTGCTGGTAGTGCTTTAAATACCACTGTGGGAGTATTATTGTTTTATCTTTTTGAGTTTTCAAAAGACACATAGGATGTCAAACAGAAATACCAAGCAAAATAAACCCCCTGATGCTAGTAATCCCACAGCAACTCAAGAGTCTGTGTATCCTCAATAGATGGCCAAATATTACAGCATAGTAAGTGTATAAATGTAGGACAGTAGACAATGTAACCAATCTCCCATCCCAGCACCCCAAGTCCTCACTCCAGGATATCATGGAACATGTGTATGAGGCTAAAGTGAGAAGCAGTGACAGTGTTGCACATGATTTAGGTTCCTGTTGAAAGTAGGGAAAGGCTGCCCAACAAACCGCGGAGTTTGTAGTATAGGCGTTAGTATAGGCTTGCTGAAATATATTTGCCCTTTAATGAGAGAACAGGGAAAGAACCTGCCTCAGGGAAAAGGTCAGTGGTGAGTGAGGTTATCAGATGATGCATGAGCATCTACAGATTTTGTCCTCTCTAGTTGTGTACAAGTTGTATAACTGATCTCTGTGTGGCTGCGGGGTGAGTGGGTACGCAGTCACCTGTGTCAGATGTGCTAGTATATCCCTCTTCACAGCAACGTGGGCAATGAAGGGGGTAGATGGAGCCAATAGAATGCAAATTGTGCTTGCGCGCAAAGATAGAGCACAACATCTGGTTGTATGGCAACGTCTGCATCTTCCATTTAAGCCTTAGGCTTCTTGGCCAAGAAAGGTTAATCATGCAAGATTTAAGTGGTTGGAAAAAATGTTGCTTCAGGGGTATAGGAATATTAATGAAGAGGTAGAGTAACTGGGACAAAAGAACCATTTCCACTGGAGAGAAATTTTGCCTGACTGAGGCAGCATACGTCAGCGCTTCACTCTATCCCCTATTCTAGACATGCCAGTACCATAGTTCTCAGAGATAACAGTTATCTGTCTGGATTGAGCCATAAACATAGAGTTGCACCATGGGAGGGGAAATTCCAATGAATGGGTGTCAGAGGTCAGGAAAAACATTGGGGATTTGAATCAATCAATTGAGATGCCAGACAAATGCCAAACTGTTGTGATTTCACATATGACAGGGTCTAGATGACTGCTAGGGTCACGGCGGCTATAAGCGCATGGCACTGCGAAGTGACTGCAGCAAGCAGCTCAAGTGAAGGCCAAATAAATGTGGGAGAGAATAGTGAGCAGAAAGGAGTTAATTCAGGTGTATTCTGGATGAGGGATTATGTAAAATGAGCCCGCTTCAACCAAGGAAACTAGGTGGGATTCCCAACTAAGCCAGGCCCCTGTATAAGTAGTCAGAAAGCCTTCGGAGCATACAGAAAGACGGAAGCAGCCTGAAGATTAGGGTCCAATTGGTGCATCAGAGCAAAGATGCATCTTAGAATGTGTGACTTCGATCTGCTGGGAATAATGCCGGCCTGATGTGGGCACACCATTTCAGGTACTAGTAGTAACCATCTGTTGGCCAGAACTTTGGCAAGTGCTTTTGAATCACCATTGATGGAGAGGGACGGGTATGACTAGCAAAGGAAAAAAGGCTTGCTGGGTTTTAAAAACGTAATCATAATGGACAGGCGCAAGGATTTGGGGAAGGGCCTCATTATTACAAGCTTCTTCATAGACTCACGCAACTCATGGTGCTAATAGATCAGCAAAGGCTTTGTCAAATTCACTTGGAAGCTAGTCACCCATAGGGCGCATTACACATGGTTAACTTTGATATGACTGTTGTGATCTCTTCTGTCAGTGGGGCAACAAGGTACAGACGTAAGCCCCCATCAAGCCAGAACAGGGTACCCCTATCCAGGAGGTCTGTGAGCACTTCGGCGTGAGACTCCAGAGGAGTATACAGTTGGGCATAGTATGCATGGAAATCTGATATTATGTGGTCACCTCATACAGGGTATTCATAGTCTCAGCATGCAACTGTTACGTCGTACGATTCACCTGGGGATGCAGTCGCAGTGCAATGTCCTGCAAGGTCGCTCACCCTCATATGTGAAAGCCTTGCCTCTCAAGCCCTTCATGTTGGTTTTCATTAGCAGCAAATTACATAAATTCACTGCTCTTTGATTTAATTTTGCATAAGGTGTGTGTTTGTCCTGAGTGAGGGCGTAATCTGAGTCCAATGTGCCGATCATCTTCTCTAGCATTTTAAGGTGATTACAGAGTTTTTAAAGCGTGTCTTGAGGAGCCTTAGGGATGAAAGCAAAGTGCTGAGAATCTGGTAGCTTGAGCAAGAGGTGCACAGGGGCA
The DNA here is from genome assembly GCF_964261635.1 of Lissotriton helveticus. Classification (NCBI taxonomy): domain Eukaryota; kingdom Metazoa; phylum Chordata; class Amphibia; order Caudata; family Salamandridae; genus Lissotriton; species Lissotriton helveticus. The sequence continues at coordinate 599,687,643 of NC_136067.1, forward strand.
CAGTTTGAGAAGGTGCATGGGAGCTGTTCCACTGTCTCTGCTCAGGGGAGCCAGGCCATAGGTCTAACCTGAACCACGAGGCATTTACTATGGAGATTTATGTAACCTCCTTCAGCGTGGGACGTCTCCTCCTCTACACATCAACCAGATCGTGATAGTCATTAGGGAACGCAGGGCTGCGGTGACCAATGGATGTGAGGGAACTTGCTGGTGTGATTAATCAAGGAAGGATCTGAAGCCAAGTTAAAGCTAACCCCCCTCCAGCTCGAAGCTTCCAGTACCAGTGGTGCACTAGTCACTCGCACAGAAGTGGCCATCCAACAATCAGGCAAGCAGTGATATATGCACAGCATGTAGAGGAGGATGCCAGCAGCTGTGCTCTGGGATAGGTCCCCCGAATGCCAGGCCTGGCCCCCAGTACACACCTCCAAGGGGGCATGAGTAGGCCCGTTGGCCCCAAAGCACTGCACAAGCTCTTCAAAAGTATTTAAGAACGGGAGCTCTAAGGAAGAACCCAGCAAGTGTGCAGCAGCTCACAGCAGCCCCAACAGGGGCTGTCTTCTTTAATCTAGTTTCACGGCTGTCATATCGACAACCTAAAAAACCTTTCCTCCTGACATAGCTGACAGCATTTCTGAAATATTGGGAAGTGGTTGCCTATCAACCCAAATATTCCGATTCAAATCCCTCAAGTCAATACATAATCTAATCTTGCCACCCTCCTTAGGAGCTACGACGATCGGAGCCAACCATTCGGATGATTCAAATGGCTTGATTGTTCCTTGACATAACAGCTTGTCCAGTTCAGCTTGCAAGGGTTCCCTCATCATAAGAGGCACATTGCGCACCTTGTGCACGACCGGAACAGCACCTTTTTTAAGGATTATTTTGTGGCAGAATCCCTTTAATAAACCCAACTTATCATTAAGGAGAGGTGTGGCGCCGCGGCCAGGGCGACTGACGCTGGAATCTGGGGATCAGGGTTCGATCCCGGGCTCCGGTGGCAGGGTAGCCCAGCACCATGTGGCTCTGGGCAATAGCTTGCTTAATCTTCCCGACGGCCCCCAGCGCCTAGAGACCCTTACGGGTGATTGTGCGCTTTACAAATGTGGATTATTATTATTATTAAGGACCTGTGGAAATCTCTTTGCAATCCATTCCTCAAATGTATCCACAGAACTTACATAACGACTTTCAGGCAATGACACAATGACAGTATTTTCGGCATTTGGATTTAACATTATACCAAGGTCTTTTTGGTGGCGCCAACCCAAAAGATTAGAGCCGTAATTGGTTAAGTATATTCGCCCATAGACTACTTGTGCCATGAATGAGATGTTCATCCATTTCATTGCTAGTATGTCTATTTTCTTACCTCCATACCCGACTGCTTTTATATCAGGGTCAGACCAATCATTCTATTGTTCCTTGGATAATGCATCATTTGACACTAGGGTGTACATACTCCCAGAATCCACCAACACTTTTACCTGAAAATCATTTAAATTGACAGTGCAATGCGGTTTCTCAAGTTTTCCATCACTTTCCATTTTTGCACCTTAGGCTTTCCCTTCATCTTTAGCACCAATCTTGCAAGTGTTAGTGTATTCTTCACCATAAACAGGTACAATTATTTCTGTCACATCGCTACATGATGACTCATATAGGCATTTAACTTCCTTTGTGGGCATATCGATGTTTGAAAATGCCTTTCGGCCAGGCATCTGCAGTTTTTTAAAGGGTAATAACAAAGATATTTGAAGGTTTAGAAAATGTCTGGTACTTCCAAGACGATATTATGATAGCAGGAAAAAATGAATTGCACCATGATGAGCGGTTAGAGAAGGTGATGAAGCGTTTGGAAGATTATGGGCTGAAAGTCAAGCGTGAGAAATGCCAATTTAGAAAGGGATGTGTCACATATTTAGGACATACTATATCAGGTGATGGTATACAACCCAAACAAAGCATTGTTCAAGGGATAAAAGAAGCACCACGCCCGGAAAGCAAAGATCAACTGAAGTCTTTCCTTGGGTTGGCCTAATACTGCTCAAAATTTGTAAGAAACTTTACAGAGACTGTGGGCCTTTAACCCCTTCAGCGCTGATGACAAAGCCAGCTCGTCATGGGCGTTACCTGCGCTACGCGGATGACGAGCTGGCTTTGTCATAAACAGCTCATTTTTGAAATTCCAGCGCACAGCGGGAAAACGCGGTAGCGGTTAAGGTTACAAATGAAGAAAGATGTGGTATTTGCATGGGATGATGTGTGTGAAGATGCATACAAAAGAATCAAAGACTGTATCATGGGAGCTCCTTTGCTGGGACATTTTGAGATAACTGGGAAAACCTACCTGAACACAGATGCCAGTGGAGTTGGTTTAGGAGCAGTGTTAACCCAAATTGTTGAAGGGGAAGAAAGAATGATTGGATTTGCTTCCTGATGTCAGCGCACGCCGACGTCATCAGGAAGCGCAGGACGCGCTGGAAACCATTTGTTTAATTGGAGGATAAGTCCAGAAAAGACCTCTCATGAATTGTTTTATTAGCGATGAAGAGCATAGTTATAGAGTGTCCGCCACTTTCCTGAACCTGGATACAGCCGCTAAATGGACTTTTATCGACGAGAAAGTAAGACCAGAGCGAGCGTAAAATGTAAAAGATAAGGAAGAATTTTTTTCCGTTTGAGCTTCGATAGGGTGTAAAGAGTTTGAAGTACACTAGGAGCAGAAACGCTTCCATTTGAGACGATAAGTCTTCAACGTGCTCTGGGCTCGTGCTTTCTTCAAGATGTCCGGGCAGTCTTGAGGAATTTGTAGGTGTTGAAATTCTAAGACGTTAGGAGCCATGCGTGCAATTTCAGAGATTGAGGGTCTGGTGAAGTATCTGACCCCCGTTGCGTGACAGTAGTGTTGGAGCCGGTAGAAGCTTGATCGGAGGCTTCTGTGACAGCAACATGAGCTCCTGAAACCAATATTGACGGGGCCATCTGGGAGCAATTAGAAGGAGACGGCAGCTCTCCACTTTCATCTTGCGCAACACTCGCGGAATCAGTGGGATCGGAGGAAAGGTGTAAGGATAAGTTACTTAACTGTAATCCTAGTTCTCTTCCAGGGGTATCCTCATCAAAGTCCTAAGCACTGAATATTCCCGCCCATGTGCGGGACCCCGGAAACAATATAAAAATATATATGTAAAAACACATATTTCGCTCCAAATATATGTAAATACATATATCATTTTTCTCACACCAATGCAGCGCTAAAACCAAGGCTAGACAATGTAAACACTTGTATATGTACAGCAATTAGAAAGGAAACAAAAAACACATAAGGTCAAATAGTTTTTGAACTTGTTTTAATGAGTAAAAACACTCATAAATCCTGAAATAAGCTGCATTGAAAAGTAATAACACAGAAACTGAAAGCATTTTCAGCTAAAAACTTGCACCGTGCCTTTAAGGCAGCCATGACCCCAGGCTTCCCATCATGCCTCAGGGGTGACAGTTAGGTCAGTTGTTCTTTGCATAACCCTGAAGTCAGGGCTAAACTACAATCCAGAGATGTATCGCTCTCATTTACCTGGGGAGGCGGGTGGGTTGCTTATGACTTTGATGAGGATACCCCTGGAAGAGAACTAGGATTACAGGTAAGTAACTTATCCTTCTCCTCCAGGGAATCCTCCTCAATAGTCATAAGCACTGAATAGAATAGCAAGCCCATCAACCACCTGCAGGTAAATGAGAAGTACATGACCCAACTTAAAAAGACCAATCATAACAGCCCAAAAGTAGCTGTTAAACAGATTCCGCAAGGAGGCCTGGTCTACCTGGGTTTCTGCTCTTGTGTCAGAATCAAGACAGTAATGTCTGGTAAATGTATGGACGGACCTCCAGGTCGCCGCCTTACAGATCTCAGACATGGGGACATTATTGAGGAAAGCCGCAGTCTGGTGGAATGCGCTTTGGAAGAAAACCCCAGGGGCTTCTGCGCTAGCTGGTAAGCAAGTTTAATACATGAAACGATCCATCTTGAAATAGAACATTTCGAGGCAGCATGACCTGTCCTTTTCAGGTCTAAAAAATGCAGAGCCCTCTCAGCTGGAGTAGAGGGATTGGGAAAGAAAGTGGGCAGAGAAATGATCTGATTTACATGAAAATCTGACACCACTTCAGGGAGAAAAGATGGATGCGTCCGAAGCACCACTCTATTCAAATGGAACACTGTATAGGGTTCGGAGGGACAGAGAGCTTGAATCTCGCTCACCCTACGAGCTGACGTGATTGCCACCAAAAAAGCTGCTTTCCAGGAAAGATGTTGTAAAGTAGCTTTATAAATGGGTTCAAAAGGCGGACCCATTCGCTTCGATAGCACCAGGTTCAACTCCCAGGGAGAAGAAGGAGGACGCACTGGAGGGTACACTTTTTTCAACCCTTGCAGGAAGTCCTTGACAGAGGGCAACTGGAAAAAAGAGGTTTGAGAAGGTGACCTCCTATAAGCTGTTATAGCAGCTAGGTGCACCTTGATGGAATTAAACTTTAAACCTGCTTTAGCCAGATATAACAAATAAGGAAGAACTGCTTCTTCCTGACATTGAACCGGATTATGATCATTCTGTATACACCACATATAGAATCGCTTCCACTTGCATGCATAAGAATGTCTTGTGGAGGGACGTCTTGCCTCTTTCAGGATGAACATGCAGTCCTCTGGCAGCCCTAGATGGCCGTATTGTATGACCTCAGGAGCCATGCTGCCAAGCTCAGTGACGGAAGGTTGGGATGGTGGATCCTCCCATTCATCTTGGACAATAGGTCCGGCCTGCATGGTAGCCTCTTGTGAGGAGTCACTGACAGGTGAAGTAGGTCCGTGTACCACCATTGCCTCGGCCAGACTGGGGCGATGAGGATCATCGTTGTGCACGAGTGTGTTAGCTTATTCAACACCTTCGGGATCAACGGAAGGGGTGGAAAAGCATACACAAATTCCCCATACCAGTCGATCAAAAGAGCATTCCCTCTCGATCTTGGCCGGTAGAACCTGGAGGCGAAGTCTCGGCATTTGGTGTTTGTCATCCGCGAACAGGTCTATGGTGGGACAACCCCAGGATTGAAAAATGTATTCTACCACTGCGTCATGGAGGACCCAATCCTCCCTGTCGTCGAAATGACGGCTTAGAGCGTCCGCCCTCACATTCTGCTCTCCTGGGAGGTGGACTGCTGTGATGGACTACTTGCGAGCCAGAAGCCAATGCCAGATTCGTTGTGCTTCCGACAGAGTTCGCGAGCGTGTTCCCCCCTGCTTGTTCAAGTAGTACATTGTGGTGGTGTTATCCGTCTGTACTAGTACTGAAGCTTCGTGAATCGAGGGAAGGAACGCCTTGAGAGCTAGGTGGACTGCTCTCAACTCCAGCATGTTGATGTGGTAGGTACTTTCTTTGTGAGACCACAGACCTTGCACCTGTAGTTGACCCATGTGTGCTCCCCAACCCAGAAGAGAAGCATCCGTGATCAGGGTCTGTACAGGGGGAGGTTGATGGAACAGAACTCCCACCTGCATATTTTGCATTTTGGTCCACCATGGAATGGAAGCTCGAGCTGCGTCTGAGAGAGTGATGTGATCATCCCAGAGAGCAGATTGTTGGTCCCACTTGTCCTCCAGATCCTGCTGAAGAGGACCCATTTGAAGTCTGGCATTCGGGACCAGGAAGATGCCTGATGCCATCGACCCTAGCAGGGAGGCAATCCGGCGCACTTTCTGAGCCTTGTTGCTAAGTACCAGCTGACATTTCTGGGTGATCGAAAACTGTCTCTCCTCCGAAGGAAACACTTTTCCTACCGCGGAGTCTATCAGAGCTCCTAGGAAGTGAATCTTCTGGGTGGGCTGAGAGACTGATTTTCCGAAGTTGACATGTAGCCCTAGTCGCTGGCAGAGCTCGATGCAAGTCTGGGGAAGGACTTTTCAACAGCCAATCGTCCAGGTATGGGTATACGAAGACCCCTCTGCGGCGTAGAGCGGCTGCCACCACTGCAACACACTTCGTGAACACCCGGGGAGCCGACTTCAACCCAAACGGCAGGACTTTGAACTGATAGTGGGAGGTCCCCACCCGGAACCGAAGAAATCTTCTGTGACTGGGGTGTATCGGAACATGAAAGTAGGCATCTTGAAGGTCCAGCCAACACAACCAATCTCCCCTTCTGAGATGTGGATATATTTGGTGAAGCGCCAACATGCGAAATCTTTCCTTTTTGACGCGCAGATTGAGAGTTCGCAAGTCCAGAATGAGTCTGTATTCTGCCTTTTGGCCCTTTTTTCTTACCAGAAAATATCGGGAGTACACTCCTTTTCCCCTTTGAGACACTGGCACTCTCTCGATGGCTGACTTCGAGGAGAGTGGCCACTTTTTTTTGCAGAAGGTGTAACTGATGATTCGATGTTGCCATCGGGGGAACAGGTGGAGGCCGATGACTGAAACGAAGACAGTATCCATTCTGAAGTGTAGAAAACACCCATCTGTCTTTTGTGATGCTTTGCCACTCTTTCAAATGACCCGCAAGGCTTCCCCCCACTGGAGTGGTCCACGGCGCTGGGGGAAGGAAAGACTCATTGCTTTGACTGGGCTTTGCCGGTATTGTTGCCCTGGCGTTGATTCCCTCCTCCTCTGGAATTACGCTTTCCTCTATACTGGGACTTTTGCTGTCCCTGCTGGTCTTGACTCTTCTGCCAGTGAGGGGTTTGAACCCGCTGTTTTGAAGAGCCCTTGTTGAAGGAGTGATATTTCTTTTTGAACTCCTTTTTCTTCTCAAGCCCTACCGCTTTGAGAGTGTCCAGCTCTGCTTTCATGCGCTGCATCTCTTCGTCCTTGCTCGCTCCTAACAATGAAGTCCCTGAAAAGGGCAAGTTCAAGATGCGCGCCTGAGCTTCTGGTTTTAAAGCCGTTAGGCGCAACCAGGATGATCTCCTTGCTGATATTCCATGGGCATATCCATGCACCGCCAGGGTAGCCCCGTCCGCTGCGGCACTTATAACTTGGTTGGAGACTTGACTTGTCTCCAGAAGGATCTCCTCAAAGTCCTTACGATCTTTTTGAGGGAGCTTCTCCACAAAACGCTGTAGAGAATCCCACAGGGACCTATCGTAACGCCCCAAAAGGGCTTCCGCGTTGGAAACTTTGAGAAAGGATGCTGAAGTACTACAGACTCGTCTCCCCCATGAATCTTGTGTCTTGCTGTCCTTGTCCGGAGGTACAGTGGCGGAAGAGGAGACCGCACTGGACTTCTTCGCTGCTGCGATGATTACTGAGTCCGGGGGCGGATCAGCTCTGAGAAACAGAGGGTCCCTATATTTCTAAAGGATCCTCGCCGGAGCCGCTTTGATCGTTGCTGGAGTGAGGAATACCTCCATCACGAGATCTATAATCCCAGGCACTAACGGCAAAAGGGGTTTGTTTGGGTGCAGACCTGTGATGCAGTGTTTCAAAAATCACTGAGGTCTTGACCTGCGGAGTTGTTAAGGGCATTCCCAGTTTCAGAGCCCCTCTACCCAGTATGTCCTGAAAGGTGAAGATATCATCGATCGGAGATACCCTTGATGTTGGGGAGTCCGTCAGAGTGGGCGAGTAGTCTCTATGGGAGCGTGTCAGAGAAGAAGAGGTAGTGGGAGATCTTCGTTCTCTCCTTCTGCTCCTAGATCTTGATCTATGCCTGGTGGATCGCATCCTGGAGCGTGACCTTTCCCTATGGCGAACCGGGGAGCGTGATCTTTCTCTGGGCCTCACCGGAGAGCGTGACCGTTCTCTAGGCCTTGAGATCGGCTGCTGCATTCGAGTCGCTGTCTCCTTGTCTGTAGCCCAGTGATGTAGTGGCCTATACCATCGCGGCGACAGTCTGATGGCAGGAGACTTCTGTGCGGGGTCCCTCACTGGAGAGCGTGCAGGTGTTACATCCTTTTGCCCATGTGGAAGAGGTGAAGGAGAACTCCTTGATCCCTCGCTGCCTGATGTATAAATGATCACATCAGGACCGGAAGATGAGCCTGATGAGGAAGACAGGCTCACAGGAGAAGCCAGGGATCTTGTACGACTGCGAGAACCACGATGTTCTGGTGTTCTCTTCCTCTTGGCAGCGTGACTGATGCTCACTGGAGAGCTCTGGTCACCTTCCGCAGCTGAAGCTGTTCTTGAGGACATCTGAGATGTAGGCCCATGACTCGAAGACGGAGCCGACCGACTCGACGTCTCGGTGTGCTGCGCCACCACTGGCTGAGGCTGTGCCGAGGAATGGTGAACCTGTGGAGACTGCACTGGAGTCCCATGTCTCAAGGTCGAACGCCGGTGAGGTGAGGTCGACAGAGGCCTTTTCGACGTCGAGCGCCGATCACTATACGCCGATGGAGGATGCCTGGACGCTGAATGCCCTCGACTGGACTGTGATGGATGTCTCGACGTCGAACGTCGATGTCCTGTCGACGACGGAGAGGGGCTCGACGTCGAGCGTCGATGGTGAGACGCCGACAGAGGATGTCTCGACGTCGACGGCCAGACGGCGACGGAGGGTGCCTCGATGTCGATCGCCGATGGCCTGGCGATGACGGAGGGTGCCTCGACGTCGATCGCCGATGACATGGCGCCGACGGAGGATGCCTCTATGTCGAGCGCCAATGATGGGATGCCGACGGAGGATGCCTCGACGAACGCAGATGACTAGGCGTCGACGGAGGCTTCGCCGTTGGAGCATAGCAGCTCGACGTCGAAACCTCCGCCGTCGAAGCCTCAGGTCCAGTCCTCGACGGCAGAGGTTTCGACATCGAGCTGCTATGCTCCAACGGCGATCTCTCTCTCGACGCTGCACATCGCCTGGTTGACGGCAGCGGAGTTACCTTGACTCTTGACGCTGAAGACTTCACCGTCGAGGGGAGTTGACTCGTCGTCGGTTGAACCTTCGACGCCGATCCCGACGCCGAAGGAGAGCAAGTCGGGACATCTCTTGACGTCGACCGCGTCCTCCGCTTTTTCTGTCTCTTTGGAGACCTACCTCTCTCAGAAAGTCCATAAATTCTGATTTTTTTCTCTGTCCTTGAGAGTTCTACTTGACAAGGACTTGCAGTGATCACAGTTTTCTGCAGAATGAGAGTCAGGAAGACCGAGGGTACCCACAGGATGTGTATCAGTCCTAGCCGCCTTCTTCCCACAGGAAGGGCAGGGGTCAAAAAGCGAAGGCATTTTGACAAAAAATTAACCTTTTTTTGAGCCCAAAAGGCCAAAAGCCGTCGAGTTAAAACAAAAATTGAAGGAAATCACCAAATATTTTTGACAGAAAGTCAAAATAAAGGTGGGAGCTGTTTAACCAGGGTCCTGACTGAAGGAGCCGGAAAGAACAACTGACCTAACTGTTACCCCTGAGGCATGATGGGAAGCCTGGGTTCATGCCTGCCTAAAAGGCACGGTGCCAGTTTTTAGCTGAAAATGCTTTCAGTTTCTGTGTTATTACTTTTCAATGCAGCTTATGGCTGACAATGTCTTTTATGAGCAATTTTCAGGATTTATGAGTGTTTTTACTCATTAAAACACAAAGTTCAAGGACTATTTGACCTAATGTGTTTTTTGCTTCCTTTCTAATTTTTTTTTTTTTTTTTTGTATGTTCTTATATAGCGCTCGAATCACCCGGAGGCATCTCGGCGCTTGCCTTGGGAACCCGTCCTGGCTTTTCCCTGTGAGATAGCCCCTACAGGACATCCCCAAGGTGAAAGCCAGGCATCCCGCCGCGGGGGGGCCGTTGTGGAGATTAAGCAAGCTTAATGCCCAGAGTTGCAGAGTGAGAACCCATGATTAGGGCAGGCACCGGAGCGAGAATTATCGAGTCCGTGGACATTTGAGCTCAAGACCCTGCCGCGTCGGGAATTGAACCCTGGTCCCGGGTCTGACCTCTGCTCCAGGGTCTGCCTGCTCTAACCAGTGAGCCACACTTCTCCACTGTACATATACAAGTGTTTACATTTTCTAGCCATGGTTTTAGGGCTGCATTGGTGTTTTTACATATATATTTTTATATTGTTTCCGGGGTCCCGCACATGGGCGGGAATATTCAGTGCTTATGACTATTGATGAGGATCCCTGGAAGAGAAGCATATATCCCTGACCATAGCATGGACAGGGCATTCCCTCTTGATCCCTGTTGAGTGTATCTGCTGGCGCAATACCGGCATTTCTTGTTCTGCGGGGTCGCAAATAAGTCCAACGTTGGTTTGCCCCAAGTCTGAAACACGTTGATCAATTGCGTGTTGTTCAGCTCCCACTCGTGGCAATCCGACAACGATCTGCTTAGTTTGTCTGCCAGGGTATTGTGCAGACCTCTGACATGTTGCGCCTTGAGAGTTATGTTATGAAGCACCAGCCATTCCCATAACTCTTGAGCCTCTTTTGATAGTGTATCTGACCTTGTCCCTCCCTGTTTGTTTACATAAAACATGCTGGTGGTATTGTCCGTTCGGACCAGGACTGAAGACCCCGCGATTCTGGGGAGGAACGCTTGTAGAGATAGGAAGATGGCTCTCAATTCTAGACTGTTAGTGTGGCATTTCTTGTGTTTCTGAGACCATTTGCCTTGCACCTGCAAGTCTTGGAGATGGCCTCCCCAGCCCTCCATGGACGCATCCGTCGTCAGGACGAAGTCTGGAGGAGTTTGCAAGAATGTGAGTCCTTGTCTTAGATTGTGTAGTTGTGTCCACCATTGAAGAGCATCCACTATGCGTGGGGTGACTTTGATAATGACCTCGAAGGAGCCTGTCGCTTGTTGCCATTGAAGATGTAGCTCCTCCTGTAGAGGCCGCATTTTGAGACGTGCCAGCGGAATGAGATTTATGGCCGAAGAACACATTCCCAGAAGTGAAGCGAAGAGACAAACAGAAAGTGACTTTCTTTTGTATAGCTTTATGGCCAATGCATGTAAACGGAGCTGCCTTTCTTGAGACAAGAATGCCTTGCATTGTATCGTGCCCAGACAAGCTCCTAGGAAAAGTAGGATTCTTTTCGGAACCAATTGACACTTCTTTTCGTTGACAGTGATACCTAGAGATGCAAAGAGATTGCGGCACACTGTTATGTCGTTCTGCACCCTGCATTTTGATGGACCTTTGACTAGCCAGTCGTCCAAGTACGGGAAAACCTGGATCGCTGATGAGCTTAGTGCTGCCGCTACCGGGGCCAGGCACTTTGTAAAAATCCTTCGAGCCGACTTGATGCCAAATGGGAATACTTTGAACTGATAATGGGCGCCAGCCACAGTGAAACGGAGATACTGTCGATGTTTTGGATGAATTGGGATGTGGAAGTATGCGTCTTCCATGTCCAAATAAGCCATAAAATCTCCCTCGTTGAGGCAATTTAAAATTTCTGAAAGAGTGATCATGCGGAAACCCTGCTTCTTGAGATATTTGTTGAGATTGCGCAGGTCCAGGACCGGTCGCCACTTCCCTGATTTCTTTTTTATGAGGAAAAAACGGGAATAGAATCCTGTCCGCCTCTGATGTACTGGAACTTTTTCTATAGCGTTCTTGAGGAGCATTGAATGAACTTCCTTGAACAATAAGTGAAGACGAGGGGGAGGGGGACCCCTGGGCGGAGTTATTGGTGGTATGGTGACAAACTCCAGGGTGTGACCATGTTGAACTAAGTCCAGTACCCACTGATCGGATGTAATCCGCTTCCACTGTTCTTGAAAGGCAGATATCTTCGCGCCCACAGGGAGGGAAGGAAATAAGGTTGGCGCCCGGCTGATCTCACGGTTTTCTGTGAGTGTCTCGCCCTTGATTGTTTGTGCGCTTTCGTCTGCCTTGGCGAGAGATACTAGCTGTTCCGGACTGGCGATAAGAAGACTGATAATTTTGCCGGATATTGTCTGCCTTGTTGGTAGTAGTTTCCTCTAGGAGTATCCACGTCCTCTAGCACCTCTAAAAGATACTGTTTTATACTGTAATGAACCTAGGGATCTTGCGGTGTCAGTATCCGTCTTGATTGCCTGGAGAGCCTCGTCGATGTGTTTCCCAAATAGAGACTCTCCGTCATAAGCCATGTCCAGGAACTTTAGTTGGACTTCAGGCCTAAAGGTGTAAGCCTTTAGCCAGCCCTGTCGTCTGAGAACTGCAGCTCCTGCCAGCTGTCTAAAGTTCGTATTTGCAATATCCAAAGCGCAGTTGATGGTTTCTGCAGCTGCACGTTCCCCCTCTAATAAGATCTTGCGTGCCTCCTGTCTTTTATCCTCTGATTAGATTAATCATACCAGCCGTCTCGGACCACATTTGGCGATCATAGCACCCTATAATCGCCAAAATATTTGCAGCTCTGATCGAGGCAGCAGCCATGGTGGATTTTTTTTTACCAATAAGGTCCAAACTACGCCCCTCCTTATCCGGTGGTGTAGTGATGGGGGTGGCTGGGTTTTTCGATCTTTGTTGCGCGGCCTGTGAGATGACCGTATCCGGCCGCGGGTGTCCAATGAGGCATGCAGGACTAGTGAGAGGAGCGCGATATTTTTTATCAATCCTTGGTAACACGGCCGGCACAGAAGCAGGGTTTTTCATCACTTTGACACATTCTTTCCAGATATAATCTATAATAGGAATGGCTCGACACCTTCCTAGTTTCTTCTTTAAAATCATGAAGAAAACATTCTGTCTGCTCCACTGTTACCGGCAACTGGAATCTAGTTGCAGCTCACTGTATGAGATTATGGAATCCTCCTATGTCTTCAGGCGGTGAGTCTGAAAATTGTGGGGTTGGTGGAGACGGCATGGGAATAACAGTCATCCCACGGATCCAACGGAGGATTATTAGGTAACTTTACTTCCTCTACTTCTTCATCCGAAGAAGTGTCAGGGGTCTGTGTAGGCAAAGCAGGTTGTGGAGTTTCCGTGACCAGAGACCTGGGCGGTGGAACCTCAGGTTGAGGAACGAGGACAGCAGGTTGGGCTGGAGGCACGACCTGTTGAGGTGGAAAACGTTGTTTATAGTCTGCCAGCATAGCCTGTAAATCTTGGATGAGGCTTGGTGGTAAATGACTGGCCCCTGAGACTGCCTCCGGTATTCTTTATGATGAGGTACTACAATGTCCTCCTGATAATAATGTCCGGAATAAGTATCCTCTTCTTTATCATCCTCCTGGCATTTAATATTTAATTCTGAGGGATGATGAGCTATTCCGAAAGCTCCCTCCTTGTCATCATCCTCAAAATCCTCCTCTTCGTCATCAGCATAAGTCTCTAGCAGATGAGAGGGCATAAGTGGCGAGATGTAAGATTCTTGCTGTCTCTGGTATGATACTAATTGAAAGGTTTTTGAAGAAAGTGGTGTAGAAAAAGCCTGTTTCGCAGTTAAAGGCTTAACTGAAGCAGTATCTATTGGTCTTGATGACACCGGTGATAATTCTAACAGTGATAATGGTGACTTTGATAGATGTACTGACACAGTCGTCGACAACAGGTTCATCGTCGACGACATCGACGTTGACGGGACCGCCGTCGATGGACTCGATGTCGACGGGACCGCCGTTGATGGACTCGCCGTCGACGGGACCGCCGTTGATGGACTCGACGGCGGCACTCGACGTCGACAGGGCCGCTGTCGATGGACTCAACGTCGACGGGAAAATCGACGACGGACTCGTCGTCGATGGGCTCCACGTCGATGGACCTTGCTTCTTCGTCGACAAGACAGTCGTCAACGGTACCGTAGATGACTTAGTCGAGGAGGGCTTCTTTGTCAACGAGTGCTTCTTCGTCGACGAGGCTGACGTCGGCGGGTCGTCAACGAGAGTTCTTTTAGCCACAATGCAGATTCTAGTAGACAGGATAGGAAGGTGATGTCTGTAGTAGAGATCATAGCCGTTGAAGAAGTAGAAGTTGAGATGGTAGTCACAGGTGAGGAGACAGAAGAGCTCTTACTCACGGTTAACCTTGAAGATTCCTTGAGAGCTGAGGCTCCAGAGATGGAAGATGGAGATCTCTGTGAAGAGCCTGAAGTGGAGTGGGAGGTTTTAACATGTTTTCTCCCCTCACTTGGATAATCCTCTTGAGATTTCGCTCTCTTACTGGAGGTAGAGGCTCTGTCTTCATCATCAGTAGAAGAGGATTTTAGCCATAAAAGGACTCTGGCCTCCCTATCCCTTAGAGCCTTAGAAGGGAAGGTGAGGCAGATCTTACAATTTTTTACCTCATGTTTAGGATAAAGGCAATAAATGTAGTCCTTATGTTGGTCATCAACATAGACCCTTTTCTTCTCGCATGTTCTGCAAGGTCTAAACAAGGCCTTCTTGTCAGACATCCTGAAGCTTAGAGAAAAGACTCAGGGAGACTCCCTTCCACACGACGTGCGGTGAAAATCTGAGGAGAACTGGCTCTGCAGAGAGGGTTCTAGAGGGTGCTGTAAGCTGATTGGTTGGAGCAAAGACTTTGGTCTTTTTAGCATAATGAGGTAGGTAGGTTACTACAATCTAGGCTTCAGGCCTTGTCATTGGGCCTACTACTGTAATTTACTTTTGGCACTGCTTTTTTATATACCGTGGGACTCCCGCCTCGGCGACGGGGAATGATTCAGGCATGTGAATCTATGAAAGATACCCCAATACTGGATAACTGCACTATACCCAGTACATAATAAAATACCATTCCTAGTTGCTACTCAGTTTTTGGCTCTGGGTTCGTCGGGTTCTTGGTGAACCTACAAGTCCTATATATCCCAACAACCAGGAAGGTCCAGTGGATGTAACGGTATATTGCTTTCAAAGAGCAGTCATAATTACAAGAAGTTACAGGTGAAAACATTGACACAAAAGGCTGTTTTTTTCAACTATTTTTCAATTTTTCCTTAATTTAACTGTTAGTTTCTATAAAGAAACCTTCATGCATTTAGACAAATGACCCCTTTCTGAATTCAGAATTTTGACTACTTTTCTAAAATGTATAGCTTTCCAAGATCCATTATTGCTTTCATACTCATTTTTACCATTAACTGGAAGGAGGTTGAAAGCACTAAAAATAGCAAAAATAGTTTATGTCCCAGAAAAATGACAAAACTGTGTGAAAACTGTTGGTTCTCTGACAAAAGACATTCATTCCCTAAAAGCTGGGAAAATGGTGATTTCAGCCCTACAACCCCTTTTATGATAACATTTTCAAGGAAAACCCCAGAGGCTTTCATTTGCAGCCCTTCTTCCAATTTATCTGAAAAAAACTAAACTTTCTGTATTTTGCTCAATTTCTGGGACCCCTCCAAGGGAATCCACAAACCCTGGGTATCTTTAGAATCCCCATGATGTTGGAAGAAAAGGGCGCAAAATCGGCGTGGATACCTTATGTGTTCAAAAAGCTACAGGGGCCTAAGCACGCACTACCCCTAATAGCCAAAAAAAGGCTTAGCACAGGAGGGAAAAAGTCCTAGCAGCGAAGGGGTTAAGGTTTCTGAAGTGACATCTTGAAAATTATTGACGTCTTGTATACAGGCGTAGCAGTTTCAATATTCGCTTCGGAGCTGCTCCATTTGTCACTGTCAGGAAAACCACCACTTTACCGCAGAGTGTGTAGGCTGTGGTGAGCCTAGGGACTTGAAAGAGACCACTCAAATCAGACAACTGAAGAAGATGAAGGTCTTCTCAGAGGCCTAACAGATCTGTATCTGGAAGATCTGTCTGAACGCCTGTCCACAGTGCCTAGAGTAACTGCCTTTTTTTAATCCTGCTCTTTCAAGGTTCAACTTAAAGAGTAACATGATGGCCATGTATCTTCTACTTTTGTGGGTGTTCTTGGAGCTGGATGCAGCATAGGTAATTTTTCACCTCTGCAGAGCAGCGGAGAAAGCACAGATGGAGGTACTAGTGATCTCTATGGTTGTGCATTCCTCCACTAATAAAGCGGGTGGAAGCTCTTCAGCAAATTGTCGTTCCAGTGGTTATCTAAACATTCAAGATGGGTCTCCAGGATCTTAACTTAACTGGAAGGTGGCATCTGACCCTCTGTGCATCACGATACAGAAAAAGATCTCACCAAAAAGGACCCACCAGATGCGGACTCCTGAAATGCTAAAAGTAGACTTTATTGGCCCGATGGGCCTATAGGTAAATCAGATCTGGTCACACCAGGGCTGAAAAGGACGCTCAGGAAGTGGTTGAACACACAGCAGAGCAGTATATTTCTTCATGTTTTGTCCTGAAGAAGACCCTTCCCCCAAGGCATATGTAAGGCATCCCTAGACAGATCCTATATCTCTTGATTGAGTGAACATCTGGGAGACAGACGACACAAACCTAGCATTTATCCTACCAGGATTTCTTACATCCATAGCAGACGTATAGCAAAAGAGCTGGCATTGCAAAGAAATGTATGAAGCGATACACCTCAGACAAAAGAGGGAAACGTAGCAACTCCTGTAAAACAGAATTGCAGTAGAGTAAAGGCAATGTTAGGATGTCAAGTCAAACCAAAGAACATAATGAAAAATACAGTGGTTCAGCCAAAACGCCTCAGAAAGTCAACAGCGTTCGGGGATCCTTCTCTGGTGAACTGGTAAAATAAACTGCCTCACACACACTGTGCGTTGCATGATGGAAAGATGCCTGGTTCTGCAGTTCTTAAACATAAAGTGCCCTAATTTGGAACTGTGTGTGTCCAGCCCACTGATTTACACTGTCCTCATTTGGGTTTTTTGTGTGGTTTGTTTTACAAAAGGGGTAGTTCAGTAGTGATTGTAGTAAAATGCACAGGTAAATAATTTGGCTAATTAGATCTACTTTTTAAAAGCCCAAACCAAGTCAGTACAAAAATGTTGCCTCTTCAAGGCAGGCATGTTTTCATTTCCTCTTAATGTTTGAAATGGTGTTCCGATAAGTGTGGAGATATTCTAGTGCTTATGGATATTAGAGAGAATCCAGTGACAGAACATACATTAGGAATTGACTTTAGCCAGAATGTTAACCCCGAACTGAAAAAACAGTTCCAACTTGAAAGACATAATTTGTAAGTCTACTTAAGTAACTGCGTTTCTGTAGGTGTCTAATCTCAAAACTATGAAAATGAAAGCTGCGCAGAAGGGGGACTGTAGGATTAATTTGACATAATTTGACTCCACTGCAGGTTGCTGAAGCTCCAAGAAAGTCTTGACACAGACTATCTTTGAACAGAGCTCTCCAACTCAGGGAAAGAATGCTTCTGCTTTCAGGCCAACTCTCCGAGGACAAGGCCACCACCAAAGATTCTGTGTTTAGTTTTATTTAAGTAACTTTCAGTTCCACATGCAAACTGGAATTCCAATGATTCCCTACCAGATGGGAAATTAGTACCTTTTGCATGGACAATTTCACAACAGACGAACACGAAAAAATGTATCGACAGAAAACTTACCAAGGGGTGGGTAGTCTGAGAAGCTCTCAACACACATTGGTTTGCCAGGAATCATGTCCACTATTGCTGCATCTCCGGATTTCAAGGATTTAGGGTTATCTTCCAGTTTCTTACCAGATCGGCGATCGATTTTCTCCTTTAATTCTGCAAACTTGCAAGCAATGTGAGCTGTATGGCAATCCAATACAGGAGCATAGCCTGCACCAATCTGACCTGGGTGGTTTAGGATGATAACCTGTTTGGAAAGGGGTAAAGTACTTTAGTAAAGCCACACAACTAGGTCAATTACCATGCTTCCACCGTGTAGTACAAACGTTATGACGTGCAATTTCAGCTTATCAATAATCCAATTAAAATAACAGACCTTCCACAGTGAAAACGTTTCCCAATAATTATTCTTTCTTCATCTTAGCTAACTTTCACAGTTTCACCTTCATGGTTGGATATCTTGTAATAAAAATTGCATCTGCGTACTAGTCAAATTTGCAAAATGAGCATCTTAATTTTCTTATCTGGAGAAAGGAAATGCCTGCTTGAATGATGGAATCCAATTGTGTAAGGGCCAGCAGTATTTGTATGTGATGATTCAGATTTTATTACAATTTAAATGTTATGCGATGCTGAAGAATGATCCTTAACTACAAGGGAAGTTAAGCACAAGGGGTATAAAACGCAAATATACTATGCTTGCATGTATGATCCTGAAAAAAAACTACCAAAGCTGGCTGTTTAAAACATTACACAGCACCTGGTTTCAAACTAATGGCTTGTGCAATAGAGCTCCCAAATTTACACTGACTTAGTCTAGCAAGACTGACACGAGGCACCTGTATTGTGGAGGTCGGGGAGGAAAGACTTGCTGATTCTCAGTAACGAGTTACAGTTGGGAACCATTACAGATTAAGAATTCTGCCACTGAAATAATTTGAAAGCATGGGTTTATGCTTTTTTGGGAGGGGTGGAGCTACCACACTTTTCCTCATACATACTAGAGATATGGAGGACATAGGGAGGCAGGATACCAGAGAGGTGGAGGATGGCAATTGGTGAACTAAGCACAATGTCAAATTAAGTGCCAATATTGAAGATAATTTTGACTTTAGCAATTTAAAGCTCTAAAGCGTATGAAACCCAAGCCTATACTTCAGAAAACCTTCAAATGGTCCAATACCTGCGCAGTAAAACCAGCAGCTTCCATTGGTGGATCATTTTTGCTGTCACCGGCAACGTTGCCACGACGCACATCCTTTACAGACACATTTTTCACATTGAATCCGACATTGTCCCCAGGTAAGGCTTCAGTAAGAGCTTCATGATGCATTTCAACCGATTTTACTTCAGTTGTAACATTGACAGGTGCAAAGGTAACAACCATGCCTGGTTTCAGAACTCCGGTCTCCACCCGACCTACTGGTACTGTTCCAATACCTTAAAGAAGGACAGACCATTGGCGTGATTATTGTTGCCCATGCTAAACACTTAAAGACCAGGCTATAACCAGAGAATTCATAAACATGACCATCACATATATCCATCAAGCCAATTTACTGGGCAGATGTATGCTGCATTTAGGCAGCATTGCAAATTATCGTTAAACATTGCCTTCCACTCTACTTACCACCAATTTTATAGACATCCTGAAGAGGAAGGCGCAGAGGCTTGTCAGTAGGACGACTTGGTGGGAGGATGGAATCCAGCGCTTCAAGAAGTGTAGTGCCACTAGCATTATTTTCTTTGCGGGTTACCTTCCACCCCTTGAACCAAGGCATCTGCAAAACAGTTTGTGTACAACAAATTACTGCATTCAGTAATTTTAAGCCATTAACACTATATTTGTTTATATGCCCTGCACAAACCATTATTTCTGGTATAATCAAGGAAGCATAACAAATTCAAAGGATTGGGGCAAATCCAACATTACCTCCACACCTCCCTCTAGAAATCTGTACTTTTCATTCCACTCAGACAGTACTTACATTTGCTGACGTGCATACGAACTCGTCTACAAGCAATGACGAAGAGATAGGAGAAGACTTCTTAACTTTTTTCAAAGACCTATATAATGAAGATAACGATGTAGATAGCACAAGAGCACGCGAATGGCTAAACCAGATTAATCTCATCCCCATAGAATCAGCTCAGCGAGAGATTTTAGAGCTTGAGATTTCACAAAAGGAGGTTCGGAAGGCGTTATCAACTTGTAAGATAGGCAAGGTTGCTGGGCCGGATAACCTTCCTATGGAATTATATAGAACTTTAGGAGAGACAATAATTCCATTCATGACAACTCTCTTTAACAAAATCTTGGAAGAAGGGGTTAGACCTCCCACTTCATGGAGCGAAGGCAATATAATACTGATCTTAAAGCCAGGTAAATCTCCAACTAAATGTAGGTCATACAGACCTATTTCTCTTCTAAATAATGACTACAAGACATTTTCCAGAATATTGGCAGATAGGCTGGGTGCAGTAGCAGGAGGTCTGCTGCATGCAGACCAAAAGGGTTTTTTGTAACGCAGAAATATTTTTGACCTCACCCACGATTTTATAGGTGCCATCGATTTTGCTTCTACTTTTCCACTCCCTCTGACAGCAATGACCCTAGATGCCACTAAGGCATTTGACATGGTCAATTAGAATTACTTAGCGGCTGTGCTCGAGAAGTTTAATTTTGGGCCAAAATTCTGCCTAACCATTAGCCTTATGTATAGTGACCCTTCAGCGAGGCTTGTGCTCAATGGAAATCTAACCAGACCTTTTAAAATCAAAAGAGGAACCAGACAGGGCTGCCCCCTCTCCCCACTCTTATTCAATATGTACATAGAACCATTTGCGCAATGTCTCAGGGAAGAGACAGAGATTTTATCATTTAAGAGTGGAGTTTGGGAGAAGAAAGTAGCCCTGTATGCAGGCGATATATTGATTTTGTCATCCAACCTGGAGTCATCTTTTCCTCATATCATCCGTTTAGCGCAGGATTTTGGTCAGGTCTCGGGGTATGAAATCAATGCAGACAAAACTGAAATTATGACATGGAATTTACTGGGGTGTCGACATCAGGGTAAAACTGAGATGCGATATCTGGGAGTGAAGATTGTCCAGGACATTAACAAGATTGCAGAGACTAATCTTTTAAACATCTCGAGAGAATGTCAAAAACTCATGAAGTCCTGGGCACACCTTCCCTTTTACCATTATGGGTAGAATGAATTTAATTCAAATGGTAATTCTACCAAAAGCCACCTTTCTCTTTAATACCATTCCACTATACTTTGAGAAGCAGGTTATAGATAAATTCCAGAAATCTATTAACTCATTCATGTGGGCCTATAAAGTGACAAGAATAGCGTGGAAAAAGCGGAGACGCAGGAGAGAAAAAGGTGATCTCGCACTCCCAGATATTCATTATTACGCTTGGGCCTTTCAGTTAACACATTCTAGAATGCTACTAAAATGCCCAGATTCATCAGAAAGGGGGAAATTGTTTTTAGCAATGTTAGATCAAGTAGGGTTATCTCGTGAGGGCTTAGTTTTTTAATATGGCGACCAAAAGTTTAAGAAAATAAGGTTGAAGGTATTATTGAGTGCAGCTCGAATTTAGGCCAGAATTTAAAAATCCACGGCCCTAAAGTACTGCTCAAGTTTGGCTCCTTTGTGGTTATAGCCCGGGGGCGCGAAGTTGTTTGAAGGATAAATTGGCAGCTCCCCTTAAAACAGCTGGGTTCCTGGTATGGGGAGATTTGGTCTCTGAAGGAACAATTTTGCCCTGAATTGAATGAATTGATGATTTGTAAAGCGCGTTGGCTACCCAGGGGCGTCCCAGCGCTATAGAAAAGAGTGAGTTGGGCTGGAGAGGCTGGAGTAAGAGAAGCTGAGTGAAAAGTTAGATTGGAATTTTGCTGAAGAGCCAAGTTTTTAATAGTTTACGGAAGGTGAGAAGGTTAGGTTCTGATCTGATAGGGAGGGGAAGGGAGTTCCAGATCCTAGCCAGGTTGTAAGAAAGCGAGCGGCCTCCACATCTGGCCTTCCTAATGCGTGGTACTGAGGCGAGGTGGGAGGTTGTAGACCTGAGTGGGCGGGAGGGTAGATAGGCTTTCATCAGGGGGGAGTTAATAGAGGGGCCTGTACCCCAGTAGGATCGGTGTGCGATGCACATGCTCTTAAATTCAATTCTGGATCTCACCGGGAGCCAGTGAAGATCCTTCAGTCTGGCTCTGACTGAAGTTCGGCGGGGGATATCCAGGAGGATTCTTGCCGCACAGTTTTGAATGACCTGGAGTCTGTTAAGTGTAGATTGTGGGGCCCCCAGATATAGGGCGTTTCCACAATCGAGACGGGAGAGGATCAGGCCTTGAACCATAATCCGTCTTGAATGGAACGGAAGGAGGGGGAGGATTTTGCGGAGAAGTCTCATCAGCCCGAAGCAGGTGGCAGCAAGCTTGGTGGCTTGGTAGTTGAAGGTTAGAGTGTGGTCGAGCCAGATGCCTAAGCTCTTGATTTGCTCCTTGGGTTGCGGGGGGCTTCCTAAGCAGAGAGGCCAGATGGGATTGATGGATTTCGAGATGTTATTTCCAAGGAGCATTATCTCTGTTTTGTCCCCGTTAAGTTTGAGACAAGAGCTAGACATCCAAGCAGCGACGGCTTCAAGGCAGATATGTAATCTGTGATGAGAGTTCAGGGGGGGGTCCAGTGCTACCACTAGCTGCGTGTCGTCCGCGTAGGTGACAATTTTCACCCCGAATGGGCGGACGACATCAGCTAGGGGGCGTAGGTAGACATTAAAAAGGGTAGGGCATCATTTGATGAGAAAATGGAGGAGGACATGTCTAGATTTAAATATTTACAACTAAAGAGTTGGTTCCAAAGTTGTAATAAACCTATAGGTGTGGGCAACATTCTGGAAGAACATTTGGTACAGAAGCCAGTAGGAAAGAAAGAAGTATCATTCTTCTACTGGTCCATTGAAGAGACCATTGATGGTGATTTTAGATTAGCCGAGGAAATATGGGAAGATTCTTTTCCGGGTATGGACGGGGCAGTATTATGGCAAACTTCCTTTAACACCCTGTTTACAGTTGTGAAAACAGCCTGGCTCAGAAGAAATCAGTATTTTACCACACATAAGGGCCCCCCTGCCAGTTGTAAAACGTGCCACATGGAAAGTGCACCAGGCACAGATATGATCTGGGATTGTCCAGCTACCTCTGAATTCTGGAAGAAAGTAGAAATCACGCTCATGGGTATTCTAGGGTGCCCAGTATGTATCTCCCTCAGGCTCATCATCGTTGGGATATCGAGTGAAATCACTGGCTCGAGCAGAAGTTTTTTATTCTATGCCATTCTGCTGGCCAGACGCAAAATATGCAAAAGATGGGCTGAGAATATACCCTACACGCACACAGACTGGCTCTCCTCTTTGTATAAAATCTCTAAAACTGATTTAGCCAGACTGGGAAACAGCAGGAAGAAAGTTATTTAGGATTGCCTGATAAATGGATATCCTGGTTAAATAGCAATTATCTATTCTGCGTAGTTAAGATCATTTAGATAATCCCTTGATCCTATGATTAAGCCTCACAGGAAGCTCTCAGACTGTGTTAGGCTGTGTTGCGTCTCTTCAGTATCGGTCTCCAATGGCAAAAAGGCTCACAGCAAGAGTCAACGGTTTAAAGTAATCAGAAGAGAGTCTGACCACCCTCGCCTCGACATCGAGAGGTCAGCAACAGGAAGGTGGTTTGTCTGCCACTGGTAGGTGGGTAACCGATGCGGGGTTTGCACCTCACTGGCCTACGTCTCGTAACTGAGCATCAGTGGCAGTTTACCAGTCTCCTAGTTGTCTGGGATTAGAGGCGAATGAGGAAAAGAAAAAAAAAAAGCACTTACATTTGCACTGGGCTCAAGCATGTTGTCACCATTCCAGCCCGAAATTGGTACAAAGGCTACTGTATCTGGATTGTATCCAATTTTCTTGATGTATGTACTAACTTCCTTGACAATCTCCTCATATCTCTTCTGACTGTATGGTGGTTCTGTCGAGTCCATCTTGTTGACACCAACAATCAGTTGCTTCACTCCCAGAGTATAGGCCAGAAGGGCATGCTCACGAGTCTGCCCATTCTTAGAGATACCAGCTTCAAATTCACCAACGCCAGCAGCAACAATCAGGACAGCACAGTCAGCCTAAAGAAAGAGCAAGAGATCCTAATGCTTAATGAAACACATTGGGAACATCACTTCATATCCATTCTACAGAAATACTTTTCAACTCACCTGAGACGTGCCAGTGATCATGTTCTTAATGAAATCCCTGTGCCCCGGAGCATCAATAATGGTAACATAATATTTGCTGGTCTCAAATTTCCACAGAGAGATGTCAATAGTGATACCACGCTCACGCTCTGCTTTCAGTTTGTCCAAAACCCATGCGTATTTGAAAGATCCTTTGCCCATCTGCAAAAAGTAAAATAACGAATGAAGTTCTTAACTACACCTGTTCAGCTGCAGCCAATCGTAACTACAAGTACTCCTCCTAAGTATGCTTCAGAGTTTAATCAAACCAGACAGTAGTATACTAGTAAATAATACAAATCATGACTTGCTTATAGAATATGGGAACAAAATTTGTTCTATCTACTACCACCCACCATTTCCATTAAGAAACTTACGTGATGCAGGTGTAAAGAAAACATTTTCCCAGAAGTTCCGAAGAAGTAATGTAAAGCAGAGAGGAGATGTTAACTTGCTACATCGGCCTCAAGGTTTATTTAGCACCTGTACTGCTGTACAGAAAGTAAACCAGCCAGTCGAAACTCATTTACCAGACCTGAACTAGTGTCAGAGGTTATTCTGCCACCAGTCCATAAGGGGTGGATGAAAAAAAGAAATCTACCTACTACCATATATCATATAAACAGACTTAAAGGAAAGCAAAATACTATCAAGCTCTAGCGCTAGTTCTCCCGTAAGGGATGAGGGATTTAACCCCCACACCCCCCAACAGTTTCCAGTCACGAGGCTGGATACAGTATTTTAAATTCGGATGATAATGCACAGAAAAAATTGGACTCTTCCACTTATTAAAATCACTTTTGCGACTGGTGAAACAAGTTAACTATTTGAAGCAGAGGAGAAGGCGTTCTGCATGGTGTAGCACACTTCAAATCAGAGGTCAGTACCAGGACTTATGTTGCTGCTACTCTTTTGTTCTAGGAAACACCATGTTTCATAAAGGTTATCCTTACTTTCTTTCTGTCCTTTTTCCTTCCTTTTGGATTTATAACATCCAACTTGACTGATCGTTTTGTTGTGAAGAAAGCAGTGAGGCAGCCCATTAATGTTATAAAAAAGAACTATTCCATTCCACTTGGATGGCAACTTTGAACAGTAAAGAGTGAGATGAGAAAATAAAAGGCAATCAGAGAAACACACACGTACAAGTGGGATAGATGGACGCCATTAAGGGAGAGGCAGATGAAGCACTTTGTTTGCTGCCTCAAGATTAACCTTCACATCTCACGCCCAGCTGTCAATTTGCGGCCCTAGCATAGACCTAAGATCTATGGAATATCAGAGGCAGTGCGTATTTTGGTGCAAGGATCTCTATACCTATAATCTAGAGGCCAACCTACCGGTATCCGTTCTCCTCAGGATTCAGTGAGTAAGGACTCTTACTAAACAGACAAGTAAGCAGCCCCTTTGAGGAAGGATGACCGGGAGAACTATGAAGAAGTCAGGAAGGAGTAAGTTAGCATAATGGCCATGCATTACCATAATGGCGATACTCCGAATTTATAAACCATATACAGACAGCCCCAGAAAAACAATTTTTTTGCATATAGTAAAACTACGAAAAACCCATATTCGAAGCAACATTTTTTGATTAGCAAAAATCAGTAAGTGTAACATCTATAGTTATGGTTGGGTCAGAATTTCCACGCAGAAGGCATTATGATTGGTGCCATTCAATGTATCCTCAGCACAAAATTCAAAATCCCTCGTCCCAAAACACACTTGCCCACTTTGGGTTCAGCATGGCAAACCTTGTGCCTTTTCTTACGTTTTACTACAGATAATTACACCAAAATTGTTATGAAGTAGAATTTTACTCAAGAAGTATCTTCACTTAGACATTTGTTTTCAAGGCAAATATTTTTGGTGAGGACTTGAAAAGATTAAACAGAGATATCTTGACTGTTAGTCTGCAAAAAGGTTCACAACCACTTGCAGGCGCATATTTAAGTTAAAATACATTTTGAGTGAATGATGGAGCTTTTTTTCCTGCTGTCCAAAGAGAAAAAATCTATTGTGACTACCATTGCAAAACACAGGGATGAGCCAGTCCCCGTGTTCTGGAGGGAGGGAGAAAGAAGTTACTTAAGGGGCAGGGTTAGAATGCCACACCTGCCTCCTGGATCAAGTGGGGTGGATCCCAAAGGTACACGCTTCAGATTAACCCCTTCCACACTCATGACGAGCTGGGCTCGTCATGCAGTAGCCTCCCAGCACGCTCATGACGAGCCCAGCTCGTCATGAATAATGGGTTTTTGCATATTCCAGCACAGGGCTGGAACTCATCGAGCATCGATGTGGTTAAAAGAAAAAGTACGTTTTGCAATTGGCCTCACAGGCCAGACTCAAAGTCCACTGATTTGTATGAGTTACAGATTGTGGAGCCAGTCATAAATTGAGAATGTATGTGTTTTATCTGCATTCATTCGTAACCATAACAACACTTTAACTGTGTTGTTTTTTTGGGGGATGAATGGGACTTTGTCAGACACCATTTGGATGTGTGGGAGGCTTAAGAGCAGGCAGGGGCTACTTGGCCTCTGCTATGGGGGCTGAGGTGATTTCCCTCAGCTGTTACGGGGCCAGTCCTTCTATGGCTCTTCAAGCGGAACCAGGTACAACCCAATCAGCACTGGATTCAGCAGTGGGAGCGATGGTGAGCAGTCAAAGACTTTTCAGGGAGATAGTGTGTGTGTGCGTAGACAAGCTCAGCACTCCGTTACCAGAAGCACAATAAAGTGGGATTAAAGTACCTTACTTTCAACACTTAATGTAATACAGCAACCAAAAACAGGCACAATTATTGTCTGGGCACTAGGGCTCCTGCGCTTTGTAGTCTCGACAATCTTGTCCCCCCCCCCCCCACACTTTTGGTGTTCCCTCTAATGCGAATATAAGGCGGCCTCCGACTCTGGGGGATTGAAGTGCATCTCAATGCTCCGGCGCAGACTGTCCTCACATTCAGTCTCTGTGTTCAGTGCCTCAGGAAAATCCTAGGTTTACAGTCTCACCCAGTTCAGGTATGGAGTCAGTCTGATGCCTGCAGGAACGTGTTTCCTTCTTTGTGAAGCAATACAAGTAAATAGCTTGGGAATGAATATGTTTTTGTACAGAAGCAAAGTACCTTAGAATAATATTTGTGTAGGTTAAAACGAAGCTAGACCTAAAAATTCATGTAGAGTACTGACTGCCCTCCTCCCAATTTTGCTGCTGTGTTAAGCGAACTTGGTAAAGCGCAGCAAATAATACGTATATCTTGGCGCTCAACCAGCACAAGCAAGTGTGCAGACTAAAAACAGAAAAGTTTTCTCAATGTTCTTGAATTCAACAAAGGCTGTGCAACGATGGAGAAGCAGCCGATTTCAGACATAAAATGATCAAGGTATTGAAAACACTTTAATAGCATTACAATGTCATGTGTGTGCCCCTGAAAGTTTAAGCTTAAGCAGCTAGATAAACAAAATTATCACAGCTCTGTAGAGGGCAAGCAATGTGTAGAAACACAACTTTTGCCAAATTGAGACATATACTCCTGGTACCCAACATGTGGGCGGAGCCAAAGCCCCTATCAAGTAATGCTCAGTGTCTAGTGACAGCTACACTGTCAAGCCAGACAATAAAAAGCATTGGAAACATCAACAGGTCTCACTCATGCAAGGGCTATTCAGACCCCCCAGGATATAGCGGCGTGGGTTTGCAAATTTAGCGGCACAAATATGGAAATTTAGCGGCATTTTTGCGGCACTTAATTTTACGCATAATCATTCATTTTCAGCCTCAAATCCTGTAGGGTCTGTACAGTGCATTACACAAGTGGGGGGAGGCAGCGCCTAGGACTGGGCTACCAGCGTGTCATCCCCTGTGAGGGTGCTCTAGCAGTGTCGCCTTGTGGTACCCTCCAATGACGCCACCCACAGCATTGTTCAGACGGTGTGTGCGGTCTACCATAGAATTTGTATTCGAACCCCTATCCTTCCAATATATATTTCTGTGGCACCAGCCTCTCCAAGCTTTTTTTTTGGTGTGGGAGGAGGGGGTTCAAAAAGTGCCTCCTAGGTACTTCTCGGCGTGTCCTTGCATATGCAGTGCCATGATCTGTGCTACTGGTCTGCAGCCTGTCTTCATATGTGCATCGCCATGAGCAGTGTTGTTTGTAGGCAGCCTGTCTGCAATTGTGCTGTGCCATGGGCTGTCCTATTGGTCTGCTGCCTTTCCTTGTATGTACAGTGCCATGGAGTAAGCTATTTGCCTGCTGTCTGCCCTGTTCTATACAGTGCCTGGGGCTGTGCTGTTGGTCTGCAGCCTGCCTTCGTATGTGCAGTGCAATGGAGTGGGCTATCGGTTTCCAGCCTGCCCTCGTATGCGCAGTGTCATTTTCTTTACCACTGGTCTGCATCTGCATATTGTAACTTTTATAATGGTGATGGTAGAATGATGTGAAAGTATATTTCTCTAGGCTGTGACTAACTCGTGTGCAAATGGCGACATAACTGTCCAGCAGAACTTGGGTGCCTCAGTGTGTCAACAAAGTTACTCCAATTCTGCATGTAGAAGCATTGGTTGTATTGGGCCACGTGAAATGCACTCCCACTTCATTCGCAAACACGTGAAGATTTACACCTGCGCTAAAAGACCTTTCCGCCTCAAACTACTACCTGCATATCCCGCCCCATTAACTGATTATTGCTCAGACCCTCTCCTGTAATGCAAGAAAAATACCATCTATTTTGTGGTTGTGTTTGACAGAGGTGCATGCATTTTCGAAGTAACCACAGAGTCTCTTGCCTGGTAATGTTTTTATAGTCATCATCTTTTAGCAAGTGCAGCTGGCCACTGTAACTCTCTCCAGAATTATGATTTGCTAAACAGAGCATACACATTCGTGGTGGTTTTAAGCTGCCCGTGTGGGTACACACATTACTGGCTCAGTGTGCGGCGTCTGAAGTTGGTTTGATTGAATCAGATGTACATTAGACACCACCACAAATTAGCCAGCTCCGTTTATTTTGCCTAAGCGTGCAGGCTAAAATAAACTTAGTAACTGACATTGCAATACCCACAGAAAGCACATAAGCAGTGCGGAAGTCCTAAATATGTATGTTGATAAAACAGCAGTCTCTGAAATGACAGGTGAATAGAAATTTTTAGTGCCGTAAAATGTACGCATTTCACATGCTCCTCTTGCTCCTCTAGAAAAATAAAATGGCCATGTGTTGCCCATGTCAATGGGCGTGGCTTTAAATGTTCACTTGTTTTGCTTTTGCTATTATGTGCTATATGAAGATTGATCGCAAAAGAGTATAGGAAAAATCAGAAAAGAACTGGAAACATAGGTAGGAGAAGGACACACGTAGCTCTAAACTACTCAAGTACAAGCCCTGCTTAACAGGCAGTGACAGACTCGAAGTTCGGAAACAGATAAAGGAATGAAAAGATTATGGAATACCATCTCTACAGGCAAACGTGCGACTTCTGCGAAGATGGGAAAATAAATGTAGCTCTCTCTGCGCAAGAGGTCTAAGCTGGCGGGCGCTTGCTTTACCTATGGGAGAGTTCACCAAAACACGTCCTTCCTGCTTGCAGCGGCTGCGAAATAATACAAATCCGCGCAGAGAACCGAGCAGGCAACCTCTGACCTTCCACCACTTCCATGGAATGGAAGTGAAACAATATGATCCCCTTTATAAGTGTGCGGCGCAGTGGGCTGCAATTGAACCGGGTTGGCAGCTGCCGGTATGCGCGTTTAATGAACATCTCGTGTTTATGTTCAACCGTAAACACACATGGCTGCATGGTATGCTTTTTTGATAAATAGGATTGGCTTGCTAACTCACAATAAGATATGGTTGTTCTTGTTTGGCGCTGCCTCCTTTAGGATTTAAATGCTCAATGGCGCCGACGGCACTAACAAAGTCAGCAACCAATGCCCCTTCTTTGTAATTCAGATACGGGCGCTCTCCTGTTTCCTGCTATTACGGTTGTACAGCGCAGTTCACGTAGTGACGTATGCGCGTACAGCCAATTAAAAGGCATAATTTTTTATGTCTGCCAGGAGACCTGTTTTTTGCGGCCGAAATAGTCAATATCGCGGCTATCGCGGCTTTCAGCCGATTTCGCGATTATTTTGTGAATCGTGAAATCGCGAAATGCTGGAGGGTCTGGCTATTGGCATGCCAATTGTATTGTATCGTAATTGCATTTATTTAGTGCTTACTTAGCTGTAATACTGTTCCTGGAGTGATAAATGGCTTTTGTCATTTTACAGCTTGGCAAGGACAGCACTGTGCTAGTCCTATGCTTAAAAACTTTGCTGTAGAAATGGCAAAAGACTTTGTCCTTTTTAGGTCGCGCTAGCCAAACGGAGCGCAGCTGCTTCACTGGCAAGTCTCTATTGTCATCGCTTTGGTTTGAGAAGGGAGACAAACCATGTGCGCGCCCGGACAGTCGATAGGCACGCGCATGGCGTCGTCTCCTTTGCGCAATGGCGAGAGCTTGCTATTATCCATTTGCTTTGCTCTCTCGTTATGCGCCTACTGACCACAAGATGGCGCATGGAAGCAACAGTAGAAACATTGTTGGAGATGCAACAGGATTCATTCATGCACGGGGCCTACGCCTGGTCACCCTATCGTGAAGGGGTGTAGCCAGACACCCCTTGCCAGAAAAAAAACGTTTGTAAACTAAAAGCACATAATAACATGAAAAATAGACACGAGTCAGTGTTTCCTAAAGACCTCTATTCTCTGTTGTCGTGACCCTAAAGCTGCCTTTCTTTTTCAGAAAGTTCGTGAGATCTCACTGGCACTTTTAAATGAACACCCAGTCCGTGTTACTTTTAAATAGGTACACAGCCAATGACGTAGCGCGAAATGATGGAGGCTCCCTACTAATATAATGAAGTTCCCCCGAGATTCGCATATTGCACAAATACTCATAGGTCTTGGACTGAAAGAGCCACCTCCATCATAACGCGTGCATTAATTTCAGGGGGCGCCTTTATGCCCTTGATCCAAGTCCCCGCGGCGGTCACGATGCACATTCAAGAGCAGTCTGATGGCCTAGAAGAGGAGGAACTTGATAGAGAGCACCATTTTTCTTAATCTGCTGGCCAGATCTACAACCACGTTTTGGATTTCCTCGACACGGTCTAGTAGGTAAACCTGGATGCCTATGTCCAGCGAATTACCATTGTCAAATGTAGGCGCAAATAGAGCTTTATAATTTGAATAGGCAGTGGCGTTTTCTTTGGTGGCTTACATGACAGCGACGTTTACAGGTTGCACAATACGTATCTGCCTTTAAGAAAATAGCAAAAAACACAGTTGATGGACAGAATGTAGAACAATGTCATACATTCATCCCAGTACACGGATCTGGGCCTAAATCCATCGTTTTTTTTGCACTCCACACCACCCTGGATTATACACTGGCTATATGCAAATCAGCTCTGACCCTGTGCCTTTGAGGAACAGTCCAGTCCGAACTACCAAGCCATGTCTTTCCCAGACCGGAATCAAGCATCCAAGGACCAGTTTCTGGCTATCAGCGTTCATCAGCCTGGATAGCTTGACTCCAGTGGTGTGGAGAGCATGGGACTCATGTCTGACCATACCCAGCCCACTCGGGGTGAAAATTGCAAAAAACACAGTTGATGGACAGAATGTAGAACAATGTCATACATTCATCCCAGTACAAGGATCTGGGCCTAAATCCATCATTTTTTTGCACTCCACACCACCCTGGGTTAGACACTGGCTATATGCAAATCAGCTCTGACCCTGTGCCTCATGGGAACAGTCCAGTCCGAACTACCAAGCCATGTCTTTCCCACACCGGAATCAAGCATCCAAGGACCGGTTTCTGGCTATCAGCCTTCATCAGCCTGGATAGCTTGACTCCAGTGGTGTGGAGAGCATGGGACTCACATCCGAGCATACCTAGCCCACTCGGGGTGAAAATTGCAAAAAACACAGTTGATGGACACAATGTAGAACAATGTCATACATTCATCCCAGTACAAGGATCTGGGCCTAAATCCATCATTTTGTTGCACTCCACACCACCCTGGGTTGGAAACTGGCTATATGCAAATCAGCTCTGACCCTGTGCCTCATGGGAACAGTCCAGTCTGAACTACCAAGCCATGTCTTTCCCAGACCGGAATCAAGCATCCAAGGACCGGTTTCTGGCTATCAGCCTTCATCAGCCTGGATAGCTTGACTCCAGTGGTGTGGAGAGCATGGGACTCACGTCTGAGCATACCCAGCCCACTCGGGGTGAAAATTGCAAAAAACACAGTTGATGGACAGAATGTAGAACAATGTCATACATTCATCCCAGTACAAGGATCTGGGCCTAAATCCATCGTTTTTTTGCACTCCACACCACCCTGGGTTAGACACTGGCTAAAGCCAGTCGCACTGTCCGGACTGTATTCTTTTAATGTTTTATTGTTTCTAAGAAAAGTTACTGAACTACTGTGCCTCAGTGGGATGTTTGAGAAGTCATTTGCAGAGTAGCAACGTAAACCGCTTTGGTTTGGTTTAGTTTTAATTGCATGGATATGCTATTATAATATACCATACCTGTGAGAGATGGACTGTGTTTGGCATGCCCAGTCGCCATTCCAGAGATGAACGCATTTCCCAGAATATTCTTTGATACATCTTTGTTGGCTTATTCAGAGAAGTCGAATCGCCCATGGAATAAAAATATGAGATTCTTTGTGTAGCAGCACATCAGATTACATGAAATAAAGAACTTTAGGTCTGCACAAAGTTTGGGAAAAGATTTTTTAAATTAATAATGAGTACATGAGATTGCACTTCAAGAGTTGTAAATCTATGAGTCAAAGAGAGACAAACGTTATCTATGTAACAAATCAGAAACGCACAGTCTCTGGCTGTACGTTTCAAAAATGTTTTAATAAGATGGGTGTCCCCTCCTGATTCTCAGCGTTTCAAAATCTGGAAAATCGAGCCAGCTATTGGTGGTCTCAGAGGCTTTATCTAACTGTGCTGCAGGTGGCTCCAAGTTGGGGACACCCTGGCTTGCAGCTAGTCGACACAGGCTCAAAGTTGTTGAACCTTTGGTTTGAAGGCGTCAAAGCATCTGTGTGGAAGTAGTTGAACGAACTACAGATAAACCATAGTGCAGAGCCTATCCAGGCAAGCTTGAAGCTGAATTCTGGGTGGAATGGGAGATCGGGATTAGCTGGATGGGGGTAAAGGGGATAGAACAGCAATGGACCTGATCAACCACATACAGGTCTTTTCCGAACTGTGATGTTCATTTGATTCAAATGTGAAAGATGAACCTTTATAGTGACATGATGGAATGTAGCATGTACTTTGGCACCCGTTGGCGATAGATTGTATTTTATGACACCAATAAAATATTTCTTTAAAAAAAGATTGAAGCTGGATGTGCTTTGACCAAACACTCCGGCTCTCGTTATAGGCAGCCTGTTAAAAGCCTCCTTTTTACTCCACTTTGGATTTCCATGGAACAGACTGTTTCTATACCGACCTCCCCTTGTTTCCCCTGGAGTTTCACACAGAGATTTGGGCTCCCTTTACCCGGGCCCATTGGATTTTACTGGTCACTTGTAACAAGGCCTTCATCTGTAGCGCTAAATTCGAATATGGTGAACTTGAATGTTGAGGTTCTGTGAGCGGCCAGTATGACTGTGATAGGACAACTAAGTGAAGACGCTTTTCTGAGGCTGAAGCATGATGCTGGTTCAACAACCGGAGTAAAAAAATTATCTAGGGCTTGATGTGGATGTTAATGCGGATTCAGCAGTTTAACCAAAACCCAGCTTAGGTGCTTCTTCTTAATAACTGGTTCTACCAAGCTCGGTCTTCTTAGTTCAAGGATTTTCTGATGAGCACATTTGTCAGGTTCCAGAGGCTTTCCAGTCCCTGAATGTGGCCTGTCCAGTAAGCAGCCTTCCCAAGTCCCAACATATGCAGGACCAAGTACTCCTGGGATGCTAGCCACAAAACCGGCCCTCGTAGTTCTGTATTCTAGTCCTGGAAGCCCAGGTTCAATCCAGGGGTGGCACAAACTCCGAGTTCCCATATCAAATGTTAGAAGGACTTTTTGCAACTGATAGGTGTGTCAAGCAAATGTTTTTAAAAAGGACTGGTATACATTGGTAGGTCATCCAAAATGTGTCCCACACATCTCACTGCAACGTAACCTTTCTGCCTACTGACAAATCTCCCATAGTCCCTAGTGGACTAACATCCAAGATGCCCAGGGACATCTTTGTACATGGGAACGCCTAGCTTTCCCTCCAACTGTATTCAAACTAGTTCAGCCTAGTCCCCTTTAGAGTGTTTTCAAGCCCATGTTCCTGGCACTTCTTCTTGTAGACCGCATATGAGATACCTTCTACAGAAAGGAACAGGTCTAGCCAGTCGGACAGGGAAATTGGCATGGATCTCCAGCCTCCTTCCTTTTTGTGGCATGCTGTATGTGTCTTTTGAGCTTGAGCCACTAATTGCCATTCACAGAGGTTGTAACATAATATAAATACTGCGATGACCTTTTGTTAGAAAGATGAAAGTCATTTAGCCACTAAAGCTGGATCAAGTAACCAGAAGACAAACATGGGTAATGCAGATCACGCTTCACATTTCAGCCCAAGTACAAGCATGCTGTAATTTTGGAGTTGATCACATTGATCAAACTCAATATCAACAATGACAGTGATGATGCATTTATTTGACTGAAATGTGCCTGCATTACAGTTGTCCAAATTCAGCACAGCACGAGCTGTCTGTCATAATATAGCCTTACGGCTATTAAAGGCCCTCTCCAGCGTTTCAGCGAGAGCCTTTAACAAGGGAGAGGGACTTTAATAGCCGTATAGCCCAGCTACCAAGGACTAGAAGGCTATTAGAACATTCTGCCCTCAAGTGGCAGAATGTTCTAACAAATAAAACAAAGCTTTAGAGGAGCGTGAGGGGATTGGAATCCCCTCCGGGTCCCTGAAGCCTTTGTTCACAGCCAGAGCTGTGAACAAACAAACATTGGAATGTTGGAGCTCCAGGCTTATACCAGCCACTATAAGCCCGGAGCACTCCATTGTTTTCCATGGAGCTCCTAACATTACAATGTTCTAATCAGTGATATGGAGATGATTCGTCCTGCTCTGCAGTTTTCATAACTAACTTAAGTGCAACAAGACATCCTGCCTTTTTGCTTGGGTAACAGCTGTTAAGATTTTAAGCAGGCCTCCTAGATAGCCTAATGCCTTGACAAGGAGTTAGGTGGTCCTACAATACGTAGGCTGCACCGAAAAGACTAAGGCATGGCATTTTATAGTGCAAATTGGGAAGTCGTCTGTTGAGCAAAAATACTAAATCAGAGCCCAAATAGAAACCAGCTCTGGGAAGGCCAACAGGTCTCCCCTTTGGGATTGACTTTGCCAATGATTTTTATCAATCTGTAGTGCATCCCCAAAACTTTGCAGCATAAGGCACTAAACATGTAAAACCAAAAATGTTATGATGCAGTAGTTGCGTTATTTTGTAGGTGTACACATCATCATGCTCACTCCTACAGAATGATGTGAGCGATTTTTAATGAAGTGTCGGAGCAAGTAACACAGAGGGTCGAGGTGGGGAAGCAAGAAGGGTTTGGATGCAGCGAACAAGAGAGGAGGGTGCAGAATGGGGAGGCAACAGCGCACGTGACAGAAGCAACAATGAGGTTGCGGTGGGGAGGAGAAGCAATGGGAAAGAGAGCAACTTGGAGCGTGGGAAGAGCAAATGGGCAAAGACAATAGTGGAGCAGGGACAAGAGGCACACGAGTGAGAAAGCAGCACGGGGCAAAGCATGTGACAATGAATATGTGGAGAGAGCGCAAAACGTCACTCGAGGGGGGGCAAGTCAAGAGAAGTAAATAAGGAAGACGGCTGGAAAAGGCATGCACTCTCATGGAGTACTTAAATCAAAATAAAAAAGTAGGTCCCTAAAGTGAGCAGTGGAAGAACACAATTTAAAGGACAATACTCCAGTGGAGCAGTAGGCACAAGATGAAACAAGTATTTGCAATGCAATAGGTCTCGCATTTACGCCACTTTAAGCTATTGGCATTGTAAATGACGATGCCTTTTATTTAGGTTTTAAGAAGAAAAACAGAAAAAAGGCATTATTTACAATGCTAGTATCTCAAACTCACGTAATTGCGAGACCTATTGCACTACAAATGCTTGTTTATCTTGGCATGGATGGCACTGTGCTAATCCTTAGCTTAAAGACTTTGATAGAAAAACAGACATTTGAGGTGAGCAGATCTAGAATGTTGCTGGTGTGGAGTGCTCTTACAGGAGCTGCTTTCCACCTACACTTGAGACCTACCCAGAGTTCTCTCCTCCTTTTCTGTATAATGTATGCATCACTCTAAGCCTGAAAGGGTTTTGTTTTGACTTATACTGGGTGCTCCCTTGTGTCTGGACAAAGCTATACCTCTCTGAAGAGCTCTAATTAGAGCGAAACACTGTGTCAGGGGTTGCTTTTACTCATTTCAGGTTGGCTTGACTTGGTATTTTACCAATTCAAAGCAGTGATACTGTGCCTGGAGTGATAAATGGCTTTTTGTCATTTTACAGCTTGGCAAAGCCAGCACTGTGCTAGTCCTATACTTTTAAATACTTTGCTGTAGAAATGGCAAAAGACTTTGTCCTTTTCTATCTTGGCATGGATGGCACTGTGCTAATCCTATGCTTAAAGACTTTGATGGAAAACAGACATTTGAGGTGAGCAGATCTAGAGTGTTGCAGGTGTTGATAGTACTCTAACAGGAGCTGCTTTCCACCTAAACTTGAGAACTACTCAGAGTTTTCTCCTTTTTTGTATATATCTATATATATATATATAAACACAGACTTTTGGCTGAACCTTTGCCTCTGTGTCGGCGGGCTCACGGCAGGGGTAGCCACCCCCAAAATTCAACCCACTCCACCAGCGTCGTCTTTCTCGTACTCTCAGAAAGAAATAACACAGGAGCCGTGGCCTCAATAAATGGTGCAGATTTAATGCAGATACAACGTCCTACGCGTTTCGGAGTAAGCCTACTCCTTCATCACGGGCCCGTGATGAAGGAGTAGGCTTACTCCGAAACGCGTAGGACGTTGTATCTGCATTAAATCTGCACCATTTATTGAGGCCACGGCTCCTGTGTTATTTCTTTCTGAGAGTACGAGAAAGACGACGCTGGTGGAGTGTGTTGATATATATATATATATATATCTATATATATATATATATAGATATATATATATATATATATATCCAAACAACAGAGTTGCCCAATACAGAGAAGCCTCACAGGTAGGTTCAAGTAGTGTTTTATTGGGAGCAGATTTTGCAAGCGCTGGGCAGGATTCTTCACCCAAAAGTTCAAAATGCCTGACGCGTTTCGTGCGCAAAGCGCACTTCTTCAGAGGCAAAAGTGATTTGCTGCTGCTCGTCATCATATCTTTTTAACTGCTCCGTCATGCTCTACGAGCGTTAACTCCCCTCGAGCATTCTGGGACCAGTAGTTCAAAAATTATTTGCTCCAGTGAGTTCGTTTGCAGCAGCGAAATGGATCCAAAAATTAAAGCCACAGTGGGATGGGAAGGCTTCCAACCACACCGTCCTGCATCGTGTCACTTCTCCCCACAGCCTTCCTCCCTTCGAGTGCTGCCTCTATCGACACAGCACGGGTCCACATAGTAATGGCAGGGCTCCTCCCCGACCTGGGCTGGCCGGTCAAATCCAAACAACAGAGTTGCCCAATACAGAGAAGCCTCACAGGTAGGTTCAAGTAGTGTTTTATTGGGAGCAGATTTTGCAAGCGCTGGGCAGGATTCTTCACCCAAAAGTTCAAAATGCCTGACGCGTTTCGTGCGCAAAGCGCACTTCTTCAGAGGCGTCAGACATTTTGAACTTTTGGGTGAAGAATCCTGCCCAGCGCTTGCAAAATCTGCTCCCAATAAAACACTACTTGAACCTACTTGTGAGGCTTCTCTGTATTGGGCAACTCTGTTGTTTTGAGAGATTATATATATATATATATATATATATATATATATATATATATATATATATATACATATATATATATACACTAATATAATAAAGAGAGAGCCCAAACCTTTGAGGCGGGTAAACTCTGGAACCACAGCGCCAATCGGAACACCCAATACAGCATTGCAAACAACAGTATCAGCAGATGGACATAGGCTATCCAGCAGCCCAAAATATGTATTAGAAGGGGAAAAGAACGTTTTGTGCAAAGTAGTCCGTTGTGGGCGTGTGCGTTGTGCTGTAACGCGATGGGTGCGGCATTCGGCAAAAGACTGCGGGATTATACCGCTTGCGAGAAGCGTTCTGTGTGGGACTAGCGTTCCAATACGAGTGGGCGTGTCCTTTAGCATTGTTGTGGGCGTTGGACGTTGACACGATGTTGTGCATCTAAGTGCCATAGGCGGGAGCAGACAAACACGTTCGGGGATGGAGCGAACACATACGTGCCGGCTGGAGCGGAAAAAAACGTTTGCGGTTGGAGCGGACACAGTTCACATATTGCAGTGGCGTCAGCTACAGCGGACAAACGCGGTCACGGCTGGAGTGTGTTAAGGTGCATATTGCAGTGGCGTCGGCTACAGCGGACAAACACGTTCGCGGCTGGAGCGTGTTAAGGTACATATTGCAGTGGCGTCTGCTACAGCGGACAAACACGTTCGCGGCTGGAGCGTGTTAAGGTTTTAAAATACAGTATTATTACCTACCCAAACCATTAAAGACATTCTGCTTTCATGTCGGACAACGTCGGGACGGGCTGCTAGTATATATTTATATATATATACATATATATATATATATATATATATATATATACATACACACATAT
The DNA here is from genome assembly GCF_964261635.1 of Lissotriton helveticus. Taxonomy (NCBI): domain Eukaryota; kingdom Metazoa; phylum Chordata; class Amphibia; order Caudata; family Salamandridae; genus Lissotriton; species Lissotriton helveticus. Next base: position 599,726,229 of record NC_136067.1, read on the forward strand.
ACACACACACACACACAAACACACCATTTAACTGAGGTAGCAGAATGAGAAACAAGCGAAAGTTTAAATGATGGTGCCAAGTTTGATGAGAGATATCCTTCAGTTGCGTGTGAATAAAAATCCATGGTATAGGCAGAAATCTTTTGATTTTAATACGCTCCGATCTGCTATTCGTGTTTATAGGGTCACATATCAAGCGTTTCCACTAAAAGAGCCAAGACATTTAGGGCAGAAAAAAAATGTTTTGCAAAGTTATTGACAGAGGCTGGACTCGTTGTAGAACTAGACAGTCACAGATACTTGGTCAAGTGATGCCGGCTTATCAGAGATGGTAAAGCGAGTTTCAGTCTAAGTTTTGTCTTGGGTGTTGACAGCCATAAGGATAGTAAGGATTTTATCTCATTACTGTAGATTTGATTTAAGATAGTAAATGTTGAATCAAAGACTATGGAGCCATATAATATTAATATAATTAATTTGAAATTGATCCCAATGTTAAGTGCCTGTGTAATCCCGCCGTAATTGCTAGAAAATCTCTTCACTGACTTAGTAATAATGAACACTTTCTTCAATCTGTTTGCATGGTGTGCAGACCAAGAAAACGTGTTAGTAACAGTGACCCCCCAAGATAGTCATAATTTTACTTCTTAAAAGGGAAACACAATTTTTTTAGCCACCTTACAACTTTTCTGGGCTTCCTGATTAATAATATTTTAGTCTTATCAGAAATTATCCATAGATAATTAATATGATAAAATTATTCCAATTTCCTTAAATGGTTTTGGAGGCGACTAGGGGTAAGTGATGAAACTATAATATCATTAGCTTAGACTAAGTAGGTTATGAACTGCTTTTTAAATTTTGGTGCAAGTCCACTGTCATTCTCCCAATGACAATGATACAATATGTATAATGTGGAAAGAGGTGCAGAAATACAGCCTTCTTTAACCCCATGCGCGCTGCGGGTTTTCCCGCTGTGCGCTGACTTTTGCGAAAACCCGCGTATCATGACGAGCTCAGCTCGTCATGAGCGTACGACAGGCGTAACTCATGACGAGCTGAGCTCATCATGAGCGTCGAAGGGGTTAAGACTGTTGTTGGTGGACATCTTAGAGGAAGCGTATTGCTGGTTACTTCAATTTGAAACCAGGTTTTTTTGTACAACAAAACCAAAAAAAGTGTAGTAGTGTTTGATTAATGCCCCAGTTACGTAGCTTTTCCCATAACTTTGATGTGCTGACCAAATCCAACGCTTATAAGTAATCAACAAAATATGTATAAGTTGGTGATCCCTTTGTTAGGTTTTATCAATAAGAAGTTTTAAACTGACCATGTCTGTGGTCGATCTGGTTTGCCTGGATCCGGACTGCTGCACTGGTGATAGGTTGGATTCCATTGCCCAAGCATATAATGCATTCAATAGATGTTTGCCAAATAGCTTCGCTTTGGAGTCAAGCAGAGTTTTGATTCAGTAATTATTTGGGACCACTTGATCCTCTTTTTTGGGGACCGGCTGTACAATGGCTCCTTGCCAGGATGCAGCAATTTGCCGGATCCAAGAAATTCTGTAAAAAGTATATATAAAAGATGCCCACAGGTCACATTGATTGGAAATCTTGATGGGTGGGATTCTTAAAGGAGCAGTTTTATTTCTTGTCTAGCTAGATATTTGTAGAGTGGTATTTAGATAAACCAGTAAAGTCCAGGTAAGCTAATTTCTCCATAAAGGCCCGGAATGGGTCAGCCATGCCTTAAATTACATTAAGTGATCGTTATCAGGGCTGTAATTTCCAATACTGTGACCAATGATGTGCCAGACCAACTTAAAGTTATTTGTCTTGATCGCGGTGTGCAGCTCCAATGGGGCAGTTACACATTCGTTCTGTTGTATCCGTTTCAATTCAGTCCAGTACTCCTTTTTGCAGTTTTTAATCTGTGCATTGTGACTTTCCGACTCTGGAGTTTTTTAGGTTTCTTGAGCCTCTTCGATGTTTTGTTTTCGCTATCTGGAGTTATCTCTCTATATTATTAAATCTGGGCAGTGCTTCTATGTTACCTCTCATGGACAGAAAGGTTAAAGTTTGCCTCAGAACTTGGTCCCAGTCAAAAGGCAGATCTGCATCTCCTGATAGGTGTTGCTTAAACCTCAAATATGAAGTCTTGATAACCCAATTAAAGAAGGTTTGGCTGGTTGTCATTGTGCCACTTTATAGAGCTCTATCAAACAGTGAAAAGGAGATTTGGATAGACAGGATTCTCTGTATTAAAGCGAGTATAATTAAACTGTAAGGATACTTGCTGCTGGTGATAATCGATTTCTTCCTTACAAATTATTTGAAAGCTCTTACACTGGAAAAAGGAATCGTGCTATAAAGTAAAACAAAATATGTTAGTTTGTGAAAAGACAAATGTGGGTCTAATTGGCTGATCAGTGGAAAACCTTCCACTGAGTGTGCGAACCCCAAGGTAGATAAAGAAGCTTAGCAAATATCTATTTTTAAGGTGGTTGTTGGCAATCTTTGCTTCACACATGGGTAGAGGAATGTTAAAGACTGTGTCTGGCATGTTATCTCAGGCTGGGACCCTTGTATCGGTAAAGAGATTATCATTGAAATCTCCAGTAATTGCTATTGTAGCTACTGAAAAGTGATCCAGGATTTCCCTCAAGATCATCTAAAGTTGAACAGGGTAGATTGCAGTGGAGTGGGGTTCTGTGGGGGTAGAGTGGTGTAGATTGAAATGGGATACAATGGAGTGGGGTAGAGCGCAGGTAGATTGGCGTGGGGTAGAGTGGGGCAGACTAGATTGGAGTTGGGGATGATTGGGAAAGAGAGGAGTAGGGGAGATTATAGTGGGGGTGTAGAGTGGCACGATTACAAACCAGCAGCGGTCACCGTGAACATGTCAATGTGATGCATTCTTGGCAAGTTTTAACTGCATGAAATTACCAGGTCACAGATACAGTTGGTTCTACCAACAGGGTAACCTGTTAGTTTTAAGCAAGTGCAACACAGTCAATATGTCGGGATTTGTAATGGGAACAATAAAAGTACACAGGTCGCAGGTTTACTGCTACTGGCTGAAAACAGCACTTCCTGAAGCCATCCTACAGTGGTGCATTAATGGCTCAAAATGGAGGGCTTTGGCTGGTGGGGGTGGTAGGGTGTTGTTGCCTCAACATGAGCAGTGGATGGGCACTAATTAACTTAAATCAATCTGTACTTTGCCCATGCTCTTCATAAAAGGAAGTAACGCAGTAACGCCTTGCAAATGCATCCGATTTAGAGGGCAGCAAAAAGTGATATGGATGCCGCCGAAGGGTAAGTAGTGGGCGGTGCCATTAAAGACCACGTTTAGAGTTTTTTTAAAGATACAATAGGTCGTTGTGTCTGAAGGCTCAACCTAAGAAGGGCTAGTCACAGCTACAGTCACAAAACACAGTACCCTGCCACCACTGCTCTGCATGATAAACCTGTCACTTGAACAGTAGTCCACCTTATTTGTTTACTCCCCTCCATACCAGAGGGCGGGTCCAGGAATCCACTCATGTGAAGGTCAGGTTAAGTCCTTCACACACCCACTAGATTCGCATGACACTAGGGGAAGAATCATGGCAGGGGTAGGCTTGGGCTGAGTTCATGAAGTTCCCCTATGCGGAACACCACAAAGTGCTGAAAAACCAACCACGCTCCACATGCAGTGGAATGGAGCAAGTTGCGCCGATTTTTAGCGCCAGGACTTTGCAAGAGGGCACAGCTTCTTTCTGCCTAGAGTATATGTTCTACTCGAGTGGCAGCTTCCTCAACATGAGCAGCAGGTTTCTCAACATGAGCAGCAGCGACCTGCCGTGACTGCCAGTGCTGGGAAATCTTGCAGAGTGTGGTCTAGCGTACGATTTTTCACACTTGGAGGAAAAACTCTGCGATCTACGCAGAGCACAGAGTGGGAAAAGCTCAACGGCCAGAGGGGAATTTTACACCCAGGCCTCTGCAGGGGGCACTCTCAGCCCAACTGTATTTTTTATATATATTTTCTGTGAACACACACACACACACATATATATATATATATATATATATATATATATATATATATATATATATCACACATGGGTAATAGCCAGTGTGCAGTACTGGTATGGCCAGAGTTTTCATTAAAAAGGGTTGCGTTTTGCTAATAACTGACACAGTTAGATGCAACCTGCATGAAGCTTTCCAACAAAGCTTATCTGGATTGGGTTCGGCATGGCAACATTTTGTGCAGATTTGTCAAGCAGCTAAAATTAAAAGACAAGTCAAAAAGTTTTTTTTTTTTAATACATCAGAAAGTTTTTGCTTTTTTAATACATAATTTAAATTGTGATTTTAACAGAGGTTCAAAAACAAAAAAAATCTAATGCATACAACATCACATTCAGCAGACAGTATACATTGATACTTGTGACAATATACTCCTGAGGACTTTGTCCATAATAATTCCCATACAAATCTCTGCTCTCCACTGCAGGACAAAAATGCTGAATGGAAACAAACCAAATGTGGAATGATACTATGGTGAAAATTGGTGTAGTGCCATTCAGCTCAGTTGCAGGACTAGTTAGCGTTACAGATGGATGATTTTAGGGGGGGAGGGGGATTTATTTTATCTAAAAAAAAAAAAAATCTCCAGAGCTGGAATTTTATATTAACTTTATTTCCATTTGAAGAGCTTGCAAGAATTGTAACTGGTCATTAGCAAGTTCTCACTCTCTTCAATGGTGGAATGGGGTGGGTCATAAGGGGCTCAAAGCTCCCCCTTTCCCATCCCAAAAAATCTCAAAGATTATTTTTTTTTTTTAAATGGACCACCCCCTTCTTACCCACAACTCACATTTGGTTTTGTGCAGGACTTGGGCTAAAGCGAGCTCTTCCTTCCAACTTCAGCTCTAAATTTTTGCATGCATTGGGAGGGTTGGTCGCCTGCGGTGAATTGGCCACACAACCCAGCCCTGCTACTCAACCCAGCAATGCACTGATATTTTTTGCTGCCTGCCTTAAAATTGCCCCCCTCCCAAATCCAATCCTCTCCCAAACCCAGAGATCTTGCAATATTGACTTCAGTCAGGCTTGCTTGAATCCAGTGGCAAAGTGAGCAAGCGACTCACGTCTGAGCATACCCTGACAACTTATGGCGAACAAAGAGGTACAAAAGGGGATGGTGATGGACGGGGCTGAAGACGGCTTTAATGCCAGAAACCGGTCCTAGGAAGCTTGTTTCCGGTCCAGGGAAGGCATGGCTTGGCAGTTCGGGCTGGACTGTTCCCATGAGGCACAGGGTCAGACTGATTTGCATATGGCCATGTCTGAACTGGGGTGGTAGAGTGGGCTAAAGAACGGTGATGGATTAAACCCAGATCTTTTGACTGGGTGCGAGTGTTTGATTGGTTCAGATGATCCGTCCATCACCACCCCCTTTTGTACCGATTTGTTCGCCATAAGTTGGCAGGGTATGCTCAGACGTGAGTCCCTTGCTCACTTGGCCACTGGATTCAAGCAAGCCTGGCTGTAGACGGCTGAAATGCCAGAAACCGGTCCAAGGAGGCTTGTTTCCGGTCCAGGGAAGGCATGGTTTGGCAGTTCAGGCTGGACTGTTCCCATGAGGCACAGGGTCAGACTGATTTGCATATGGCCATAACTGAACTGGGGTGGCAGAGTGGGCTAAAGAACGGTGATGGATTAAACCCAGATCTGTTGACTGGGTGTGAGTGTTTGATTGGTTCAGATGCTCCGTCCATCACCACCTCCTTTTGTACCGCTTGTTATGGTCATGGCAGAGCTCCCAAAGTTGAATCCATGTTTAGAGCAATGGTCAGCAGATAATTTCCCGCTATTGCACACTATTCCTTTAGGATAGCGCCTTAAAATGTAATAACACATTTACTGAAGGTGTTAATCTACCACTAGTTTCTTTTGACTTTTACATCAACAACATCCTCTGGATCATCTTTGTCCAGTTTAACATGGCCACATATATTTGTAGATTGCAAACAAGTAGGAAGATCACACAATATTTCTTACGGCCAGAGCTCCTTTGCTTGCCCCTCGCAAGGCAGATTATTCACTTTGAGGGCACCTGAAGATGGATACTTCCAAGAACTTAATAGAAAGTGTATTCTGGTTCTACTGGGCTCCAAACACTGCCCAGAGCTCATCACACCATGCTTTGATCTGCAAATCGCTCAACGCTCCCTACAGCTCTGTCTGCCCTAAATCAAATAACAGAAAAAGGAGCACTGCACAGAATAGTAACTTTCAGACCTTGAATAATTTTTCTAAGCAAAACATATTCAACAGTTTGGGGGACAGCAAAATAAAAGTTTGATGGAGAAAGCATAAAAAACACTGCACTCAAGTAACTTTAGAAAAGTTTTTTTTTTTACATCACTTACTATCTTGCTTCAGAGAATGAGATGGAGAGAAAAGCATTTTACAATATGTACATTTTTTAATTTACATAGTCTATTCTGCTCTATTAAACATATATATAATTTGATACATTCAGAAATTAATGTACACACTCCTGGATTACTAGGTTAGCTGTTGTACAGATGGTGAATTCGCATATTTGGCTTTGCACGTGATCCATAGATCAGGGAAGAAATCTCCAGTTGACTGTACGGATAAAGACAGACTCATGTTTTCAGTTGTAATATTACTACATGATGATGAAAATATATTATTTTATGTAAAAAAAAAAAACACTTGCACCATCAGACCTGTGTGAGGTCCCTATTCCAATTTCTAGATACTGCTCTTCTTCACAAATTGCATGGCCCCAAAAACACAAGAGACTTGGATCCAGTGGCGAGGAATGGGGGTGCGGTGGGTACAGGCCGCCCCGGCTGTCATCACGGAGGGGGGGACAAAATGGCATAAATATGTGTTTTAAACACATATTTTTGCCATTTTGTCAAGCATGGGGTGACCAGAAATTTGCTGCACCGGGTACCACCTGACCTTGCTACGCCACTGCTTGGATTGTCAAATTACTCTGAACTGCTCTTTGGTTACTTTTATAATGGAAGCTGCAGTGACGCAGCGGCATCAGGCATAACCAGTGGCGTATGGAACTCATAAGCAACACCTTTTCACATGAAACTATCTTTGTTTGTGACTAGAACACCCGAGCAATACTCTGGTGTGCCCTCATTTATGACTGAACACTGAAGTATAGAACACTGTGAATAATCAGTGGGTTGTCATCCTAAATCTCATATTTCATCAGACCCGCTTCTGTACATAACATACAAAATAACAGCAATATTTACAGAGCTTCAGTGCTTCAAAAACATTGCTGCTCGGAACTCAGAGCAGAAAGTGTACCACCACATCTAAGAATTATATTTTGACGCCAGCAATACAGTTTCTTATTGATTAAATAACAGAATGCTTACTTTTTGCATTTAGTATACCCTGCTGCTTACATACGGAAAGATTACAAAACAAGCATTGGCATAGCCAATACATCTCACTTTTGGAACCTTATAAGTACTTAGTTATGAAGCACAATATCCTTGGCGCAACAACATCAACTGTTGCATGACTAAACACTTATAAGGTCCCAAAAGCGTGACATATTAGCTATGCCAATGCTCGTCTTTCCTGCTTTCATTTCTTTATGAACATGTTATTTTGAAAGCAAAGAATCATCGATTCTGCTTTCAAACTTCTGCAAATATGTGTATCAAATCAGAGAACATTCTGGGAGCATTATACTTAGCCTCATATTGCTAAATTTTTAAAACATGTGTACACATTTTTATACTGGAATTACTTTCAGTAGTGCAGTCAGAGCTTACAACATTTACTTGAAGCCCTCACCCTAACAATAAAGGCTTTCAATTAATGAACCATGAATACAAGTTTGAACAGCATTAACCTTTACTGCAGACAGTGACCTTTCCTGATCCATAATTTGGTACTGCAAACTGGCAGCTAAAGGGTTTGTGCTGCAGGGGGTTGGGCCTACTTGTCCCAAGGATAAAATGAACTTGAAAACTTGTTACCCTTGACTGCAAACAATATAGAATAGGATAGCGTTTTTTAAAGCGCTCGAATGCGGAGGCGTCTTGGCGCTGAGAGGTGAGATAGAGGGACTGCAACAGCTATACCAGACCTTAGATCGCGGGGAACAGCCAAGTTTTTAACAATTTCCTAAAAATCTGCCTATTCGATAGTTGTCTCATGGTGATAGGCAGCTGGTTCCACAGCTTGGCTTCACAGTGTGATAGGCTCCTACCTCCCTATCTGACTCTACGAATTTTAGAGATACAGATGAGACCCATGTTTGTGGATCTGAGGTTTCTCATGGGAGTATACCAGGAGAAAATAAATCCGAAAATCAGCTGCCCCTCAGCCATATAATGCCTTATGGACCAAGCATATGGCTTTGAAATATGTCCAGGGCGTTGGGCTATAGGTATTCCACACCCTGGGTACTAGGCAGCACGATACACGAAAGAGACTCTAAAGAGCTACCAGAAGTAAAGAATATGGTTTTCATTTTTTTCTTCCAGGAATACTAGAAAACAAGATTTTTCAGGAAAGTTTGGAGGCACATACTACTATGTGCTTACAGATCTTGGGGACCAAGAAAACATTCAATATCAGAGAGCATATGCAGCATGCCAGTCTATGAATCTTTATTTCCTGTTGAATGTACTCGAGGCAAAAGCCATACAAGGCTGAATGACAAAAACGTAGGGCCTCAAAAAGCAATACGTTTATTGACTGGGAGCCAGTGTAGCTCTCGTAAAAGGAAACCGTGGAGTAACGAGCAAGACAGGAGAGAAGATGCCTCAGCATTCTGGACCAGTTGGAGTCGATTAATGAAATAGCCAGAGGCTCAGACACAAAGATTTTCCATGTTTCAATAATGAATGAGGGCCTGGGCCACAGCTTTCTGAATGAATATTTAACACCATCAGTTGGAGGCAACTTTCTGGAATTGCAAAGAGAAAGACAAAGCAGAACTAAAATGAAATCCCAGATTAAAAGAGTCAGAGTCTACAGGCATCCCACAACTGGAAGCCACCATACTAAAGACCAGATAAACTGTGTACCTCCCAAAAGGAGCACCATAGTCTCAGATTTTAGCAAAAGAAAGTTTTAGTTCATTTCCTGAGAACAAGTAATTGAGAAACCCAGGCCGGAACTCTTTAGAATATGTAACAAGTGTTAATCGGATGGAATCCAACACATTATTAAAGGCAGCAGACAGATCAAGGCAGTCCCACCATCCAGATATATCCCATCTTGACCTAGTCTGCAACTGAAAGTCACTGATTTTGTTCTGTGTGGGGACCAAAAGTTTGATTGTTAAGGCACAAAAGAGAAGGTTGATATGGAACACTAAGTAAGAGTTGATGTTTTTCCAAGAATTTTGGTGGGAAAGTGAGGAATGAAGTAGAACTAAACGGTTTCAGTCTCAGGGATGGATACTATGCAGACGTTAGAGAAACCAGGGCTGACTGCAGGTGGAATTCTATGAATCAAAGGAGATCAAAGGTGTAAAGTGGAGAACCAGCTTTGAAATCAAGCACTAAGGCACAATTTTTGGAAGGAGTGAGAAAAGGGAAATCAAATAATAGCTTGGCTGGTAGACTGATGGATGGGTTTTAGAGGCAAGCACAGGTACAAACGGAAGTTTTTTAAAAAGTTATTTTATCAATTTTATCACAGAAGAACTGAGATGGGGAGGGACAGGTCGGTGACAGGCTGGACAACAGTGCTCTTGCAAGACAAAAAACATGGATTTTTGTTCCCTAAAAAGTATTTTTAAAAACTTGACAAAACCTTGTATGAGGAAATATAAAATTCATGAATTTTAGTAATGTGGTGCATGCTAACCAAATCTGCCTGTTTTAGACCTTAAGAGTAGCTAAATAAACTAGCTTTCTATTTAAAGTGTAGGTTATGTCAGCTGTGAACAAAGCAGTTACATTTATGCTTTGCAATAACTTACTAGCTAGCAGCCTGAAAAATGTGATTCATTGAATAGAATCAAACCTATTTTTTTCCTAATGCCATCCATTAAACCATTTAGATCCATATCTGCAACTTTAGAACCGTATATCTTTAAGGGACAACTGGGGATTAGGGTTCGCCATCTGACCGTATTAATTTCTTGAAATTCGGGAATCGCTGGGTATCTGATCAGAGCCACAAATCATTCACGATTAATAACCACCAAGATTTATACAAAGTGTTTATACTTTAAAGCCCAATCGCACATTTTTATAGCCGCCATGTAGCTCTAAAAATATTGATCAGGTTTATACCAAACATACAAAAGCACACCTTCTGATTACATTTCTATTTTCACACCAACTTTGGTGTAAAACTGTTGAGAGGCTTTAGGTGTAGGCGTAAGAAAGTTTACTATGGGTATGTTAGGTCAGGAATGTCTCCTGTTTGGTACACAGACATGGGTCCCATGCCAGCGTCCCTAACTGTGTAAATGTTTTGGAGCTGGCCTCATGTGAGGCACACGCCTTTCCATGTAAGGCCCTGAATCGGTCACGTGACCTGGTGGAGCACATCATGCATGTCCTAATTTTTTTTAGGTGGAGCCTACAGTCAGGGCGCAAGCGCTGCTCTGGCGATGATTGGTTATAGTACAGTACGGAGAGAAGCCTCGCCCATATTTTTCATTGGCTTGGGTCTTTGTCCTTCATAAATGCTGGCTTCAGATGCCTAAATAGGCTTGTTAGTCCCTCCTTAGTACGGCTGTGTCATCATTTGATTCCTCCCAAGGCTACTGGCCCCTTTACTTTGGTTATTACACCGTAAGCACTATATTCTTTATTGAGTTTGTCCTACTTGAAGCAGGACGACGTGCTTTGTTTACTTTCAGCGCGCTGTGTGCGCTTTCTCTTACAAAGGTGCCGGTACAATCTCGACCGCTTGTTGTTGTTAGTGTACCGTATTATTCTTCCCGCGGTAAGGCTAAGAGGAGGAAATACCACACAAACGAAACTGTCTGTGTCCAGGGAAAGATATAGTTAATTGCATTCTTGTTTCTTCAACCATGTTTGACGGTTTAGTAAAGAATCCCAAATCTGTCACTAGGGGTGCTGGGTGGGGCAGAGGAGTTACCGTGATGAAAGGCGCTGAAGTTTTTAGACCCGCACATACCAGCGAGATGTACGTTAAACACCTAGTATTTGCATATTTCTCTTGCCCCAACCCACAAATCCTGTTCCCGTGGTTGATGACTACAGGAAGTGGAAAATAGTGTTTCTTACAAAAATGCACGTGAGTTTCAAAAATAAAAATACGCTATACGTAATATCTTAAATAACAATTGCACAATGGACGTTAACGGTCTGAAAAATGAATTTGCATTTGCAACCCACCATCTTCCGAACCCGTCTACGCTTGAAGAACTCAGAGTTAAAATGGCGCTCTGTACACATCAGATGCTCTTCTTTTCTTAACTGTCGTTGAGGATGTAGTTTGTGGATGTGGATCCCCATGCTCGAGAGTAGCCTTAATAGTCTAGGTATTTTGCCAATAGATGCCAAGTATGCTGAGGAAATGATTTATGCCAAATACAAGTTGTGTGGAGTGGGGAGGTGGTGCAGAAGATGTCTTCCTGCATGTGCATTTCCTAATGAGTGACCCAGGCATAACAGCCACAGGTAAGTGGCAAAGAGTGCTCACTGATGCGTACTTCCATGAAGATAGCAGCCCTAAGCAGCCTGCAAATGTAGTGTATTGTTTACAGTAAATGTAGGTGACCGGGCTTATGCAAGCAGGCTCTGCCTCAGTGTAGGTGGGAGCGGTATGAGGGAATGTATGACATTTGTATACAAGGCTCTTAACACATCCCCCTGCAGTCATGCGTGGATTTAGGGCCAACCTTTTCACGTTAACTGAGTGAGACTGCACAGTTTATCAATGTTTAAAAAGACAACAACAGTTCTAGTTTAAACAACGATGCAAATATTTAAAATAATTGTAGTGTTTGTTAATTTAATAGGACATCGTGCATTAAATATCATAAATATATGAAGAAAATCACACTGTTAAAGGGTTGGCAACCAAACCATTTACATATTATTCTAGCATAACCCATGCTGCCTGTAGTTTTACAACATATTTTGAGTACAGCATCTCTAAATAACCTTTGACTAGATTACTGCAAACTTATGCTTTCACAAGGTTTTAGTTTTTGGAATGTGACGCACTATTGTTGCTTTAATTTGAGTCCACATATAGGTCGCATCCATGGCCCTGGTTATGTAGGACAGTAAGTAATCTGCAAACGTTTTAATGTTGTGACCACCCTCATGTAAAACAAGCATTTGTAATGCAATAGGTCTCGCATTTGCGAGAGTTTAAGCTATTGGCATTGTAAATGAAAATGCCTTTTCTTTATCTGTTTTGATAATTAACACATAAACAAAAGGCATTGTCATTTTTAATGCCAATAGCTCTGACTCTTGCAAATGCGAGACCTATTTCACTTCAAAAAAGCGGCCGCCATTGTCCCAGGCTGCTTGGAAAGTGAAATCGCGCATGGAGCGGTAAATGTTGCAGGAAAGCATGTTGTGCCTGCAGTTGGAGGAACTTATTAAAGAAAATAGTGCTTACAGTGGAAGCTACATCCCTAACTGACACCTGTCAATGCCAGCATCTTCTGCTCTGTTGTCGGGGACTGGTAATACGACACCGAGAGGTGTTGTGATGAACCAGCTGAAAGCATAGCCTGCCTGATGACAGTCAATCCCTTGGCTGAAGCACCCACAGAAAAAGGTGACATGCCCTAGGTATTTTTCCGGGGCTAACGCCCAGCTCCAGATTCTCAGGCATAGGCCCACAGCAGGCATAACTGATATCGGGTTCCTTGTGATGTTACAAAAAGTCTTATTTTTGCTGACGAGAACTCCAATAATAAAATAGATTTTCGTATAATATCCGCCTCCGTGTCATTAATAAAATCTTGATTTTCTCTGCCTATTTTAGGAAAGGCTTCATAGCCTAAATATACAAATAAGGGTTGTCTGCACTACTCAGCTCAGTTATGACCAGGTGATCGACTCCAGACGGATGAAAAGCCGAATCTACTGAACGTTGAAAATGTCGACACCGAGCATGTCCCTAAACACTTGCACCAGAAATGAAACTGTCCAATAGTCCTGAACGCGACAGCCAAATGCAAGTGCAGCACTCACTTCAAATACAAACATCGTTCACGGTTCAGCCCTATTTAACCTATAATTTTACGGGCTACGAAAGATTCTTGTTAACCAGATTTAGATTAAACATCTTTCACCATCTGGTCACTTTCCCTAAGATTAACATTTGGAAAAACCCTCTTCAACCCTGCCCCAGTGATGATAGCTCTCCTCAAACTACGATCCATACAATATTGTTTTGTAAATTCTATCAGGATCTAAGGCACCTTTGGCTACTACCAATTTTGAGAGTCATGGGCCTACGTAGGTGCAGCCCAGCATTTCTTGCCCTTCATTTCCTAGATGTTGAACCGTTTGCCAGATTGTTGGTAAAACTCCTGAAATTAGTAGTTAAGCATAGGTTGAACTTGGGGTGAACCCGGGGTGTTTTTGTTCTAAACCTGTGGTTCCTTTCGACTCTGAACACCCCTATCTGGCCGCACTATGCCCCCGTTCTTGGTACATCGCATTGGATAGTTTTCTTTTATTATTGATGTCATCGTTCTTTCTATATGCCTATAGCACCTTATATATTCCTCTTGAATTTTTCCTGTTAGCAGCAATAACTGAAGAAAATTATCTGCTTTCTTACGGGTGGAAAGGAATATTATGCGATTTTGTGGTGCTAATTTGAACCTAACCTGAATTTGTCATCTTTTTTTTTAATGATATTTCAGAGCTTTGCTAATCTCTTTTTAACTTTTTAAATTGTATTTTACTGAACATTTTGTACATGAAATACACTGTGCTTTTATGGCTGTTTTTCTTGCAACCGAATAAAGCTCGATTTGATTTGACAGCCAAATGCAATGGACAGTCTGTGGGATGAAAGGTCAAGCTGAGCACATCATAGTTCCTGTTATGTTACACCACCATACAAATGCCCCAGCATTCTGAAAGGTGTGTGAGGTGAAGGGTCGCCATCCATGAGCCCAATTGGGTAACATCAGTCTGTGACCAGGGTGCTACGGATCTTTGAGGTGAAAGGTCACCGTCCAACTGACAATTGCTGAGGGCAATCAAATTATCACACGACCCCCTCCTCGAACAGAAACACATTCAAAGGCCTCTATAAAAGGAGGCTGCCTAAGACAACTTTGTCCTCTGAAGTTGTCACAGACCTCTCCCACAGAAGCAGTCGTAGAACACCACCTCCACATATACAGACACAAGATGCGACGGGTCTGGTCACGTTTGTGCTGAATTTGCTCTGAGTGCACAAACTTTCCCGGATATAAGGTACAGTTCATGCAGGTCTCCTAGAATGTACGCCACACCGTGTCACTAATGTGAACATTCTTGTAAAGACGTCAGAGAGAGAAGCACACCCACTGCACAGCCTTGCTAGCAGTGTTGGCGGAGACCTCTTTATCAGTGGCGTGGATTCCACCCCAGATCCAATAAAATGTTTCAATGCCCTACCCCCGGGGGACAGTGTGGTGCAGCATGCGTGCGTGCGTATGTGCAAATCAGCCGCATAATAGCGTGAATATGGCCCCCGCCCCCCAACCACCCATCTGGGAACAAAGTGTGGATGCTGGATTTACCGGTGCCTTGTGTGAAATCCATTTAGTAATGACTCCGTGCCCCCAATCAGAGTCTGTAGATGTTCCTCAGTAGTGCAACGCCACCTTTGACAGTGCTGTGGGCCCACGCCCACTTCCCCCAGTAGTGCAATGCAGTAGAACAGTGTCCTTCCACTGAGTCTGTGAAGGACCCTTCAGTAGTGCAATGCACCGCACCGCCACCCGGACTATCCTATGAACCCTGCCCCACTTCCCCTTCGAGTGCAGTATCTCAGCGCAATCACACATGGGTCCGTGGATGCCCCTTTCGTGGTGCACTGCACTGACACTAGACGCAGTGTTTGAATGCGAAGAGACGCCCCCGGCAGCTCCCACCCCTTACCGTAGATCATGGCCAGGCTGGTCTCGTGCAAGAAGCGTGCCCGGCGGTGCTTGAAGAGCCATATGGTGAGGGTGAGCAGCAGGGTGAAGGTCAACAAGCTGACACGGTACTCCTGTCCCAGCAGCCTGGGTACTCCAAAGGCCAGGGCGAGCAGCAGCCGCCGCAGGGCTTTCTTAAATCTCACACAAAACACATCCTACGTCGGAAATGCAGCAGCCATAACAGAGGCACACACCAGCCAAATACATCCATAAAAACAAGCTGTTGCCATTGCGCAAAGGCAACTGCTTCTTTATATTTGCATTGCGCTTTCACTTTAACAATAGCTGCCGTCCCACACAGCATTCGCGACGTGGGGCGGCAGCTATTGTTAAAGTAACAAGGATAGACTAAGAAGCCTCATTATCAATCGGAAGCCAGCATTTACCAAGGACAATGACACCAGCCAATGAAAAATATGGGTGGAGGCTTCCACAGCACTTCTACATCATACCCTACTACAGCATGTCTCGCAGAGCGAGCATGGCATGTGCTGCAACACTAGGCTCGACCTAAAAAAAGAATAGTCTACAACCCCCAGAATGAAAACATGTTTTTTACAATTCTTCTATATAGTTAGCAGCTCTAAATATATTTCACTCTTAAAACATTACAGTTATTTCCCCTAGGGGAGATGCTTCCCAGTTTAAACCCTATGTTGGAGGACTTTGGCTCCTAAACTGTCAGCATTGTGAGACATCCCGCCCCGGTAATGAGAAAATAGCCCAACTCAGCATTTCTATTTAAATACATGTACCTGCTAAAATGTACATTTAGTAATGGGGGGGGGATAAAATACTGAGACACTACTAGCAATTTATTATATTTTTCTATTAAGGATACTTTACAGATTGAATTTTTGCTAGACTCTTTTGCCTAAGAATCACAACTAACTGTTGTGCACATTATTGAACATTCCCAGCAGTGTATGAGGTCGAACCATTGTGCGAAAAGAAGTGTTTTGTATTACCTTTATGAACACCAGTATGGTAGGCTAAAATTTTACTTTTAAAGGCAGCAAGTTTTATACTAGACACTCTAAAACGGGGACATTCCAGTTCCCTCTCCATCTTGACCTGGTTCATAGAAGACCCAGAAGTAGCATGGTGGTACACCTTGATGGCTACACAGGATAGTAACGAGAGATCTTGTCTCACATTTATGGAAGGACATCCCTCATGAGGCATTTTATCACTGGGCGTGGTAGCCTGAAATTATCACTTTATTTACAAGGCAATAATGAAGTATAGCTAGACCTGCATTAATGTTATCACCCTTCTTGACCTTAAGACCCAGCCTATTGGTCTCATTCTGAACCAACTAAGTGTCTTGAATAGGCCCTATGGCTGGTGCTCCCACAACTCCACAGATGGAGTCCAATTTGTCGTTTATGAGATATCTAATTGCTATTTTATTAAGGTCACAGGAAGCTAAGAGTTCTGGACATATTTGTGTTTCCTGTTTCCCTCCTAACCGTCTCTGCAACTCACACACATGTTATAGAGCTAGAGGTGGCAGGCCCAATCAACTGTGATGGCACTGTCATCATTGCTTGCTCTGGGTGAGGCACTGAGTGGTAACCAAAGGGGACTCTGGCCCGCTAGTATGAAACGGGACCTAGGTAGAGGCAGGCTAGAGACAGGAGACATGGTTGGCAGGTGAAGTAGATCAACAAACAGGAGGGAGGAGAGAATTTATTTTTTGCCACAGCTGAGGAAAGTGGGAGAGATCAATGGTGGGAGAGATCAATGTAGAGAGTGACATGAATAATAGCACGAAATGCTGAACGTGAAATGGGAGTCCAGACAATGTTCTAGAAAGAGAAGGGGGCAGTTGGAATGGAATGTGTAGTACTCCACAAAAAATAAAGATCTCAAGTACTTTATAGTCGTTTCGGTAGTAATGTCCTTCAAGAACTCAACAGATAACCACTTTGAAAAACAGTCCACTACAACAATAGCAAACCTCTGAGAAATTGGTAATTCGTTCATGGGACCTATGAAATCCAGGCATATTGTATGCCATGGGACTTCGGGAAACGCTAACTCTCCACTTTGAGACCCTGCTGAAACTTTCAACCGCTTTTCACCAACTTTGCAAGTAGGACAATCCTCAACCCAGGAAGTAACAGAGGAGTCTATACCTGGCCACCAAAAGTTCAATTTAAGCCTTTGTTGTGTTAATGTTTGCCCCAAATGTCCTTCATGTGCTATGGCAATAAGTTTGGTCCATGAGTCAGCAGGGGGAACAAATTTGTCTCCACGCATTACAACATTTTCTCCACACACGGACAATTCGTCAATAATCTTCAGGAAAGGACGAACTGAAACATGCACACAACTTTCTCTTCGTGCACCTAACTTAAGAGCTGGTCAGGAGCAACTGACTCAACTAAGAATGTCTAGAGAAGACTAGAACAGTATACATTCTGGAATACAATGAGGTAAGGGAATACAGGAAATAAAGGTAGGAATGGTGTGCAGGGAAATACCAGATACAAGGTAGGAATAATGTATAACAGAATGTAAAACAGAAAACTATAATAATGAAAGGAGAACAAAGAAAAACAGGTGTTTCTTTTAGGCTTTTGCTTAAAAGCATATTTCAGTCATCACCCTTCCTGATAAATCAGATAAAAAGTACATTTTTACTCTCCCTCATCAGCCTCATAGCAGACTTCATGCACGCATGAGCATAATGACTGTAGGAGAATTGGCACTAGTGAACACGGTAAGAGGTTTGCAGTGGTGAGCAGTGTGAGGAATCTACACAGGTGGTCATTGGTAGGAGCTTCTGTTGGTCGGGTGTGTGAAGACTTTGCACAGCGCAATCACACCCAGAGCATTTGGAAATGGTGTATTTTCTAACCCTGCCGGAGCAGAGCTGATACAGGCTAAATCCCTACTACTATATCCACTTAACTGGAGCCTCAGGGGGAACAGAGGGTTCAGGCCGCCCCCCACTCAATCTGCAATGAACAAAATATGGCCTGTCCCTCCAGACACTCTTACTCTTTATTTCACACACAAGAAATGTAGCGGTGTAAAAAACTTTTACTACCACATGCCCAATGTTTTTAGGCTATTCATGACTGTGCAAGTGTCAAAGGCTGTCAAGGTACACAAAAGATAACGTTAAAAATTGTCACAATACCATCACCAACCACAAATTTTGTGGAAAAATGTGGAGAAAAGAGTGAGCCCCTCATGGTAGCACCGCCAATGGGGTCTTCTGGCTATCAATTGCCAGTGTACCCATTCATCATCATCGGTGACTCACTCTTGTAGTAGTGGAAAGGAAAGACAAATACAAGAAAAAGACCAACAACATATAACAGTGCTGTTTCATAACATCAGCCAGGCCATATACTGATTGTTCATACAATGACAAGTCAATGTAAGCACTTGCTATTTTAGTGTACACATACACCGGCACCCCTAGTGCCAAATTTGTGGTTGGTGATGGTATTGTGACAATTTTTAACGTTATCTTTTGTGTACCTTGACAACCTTTGACACTTGCACAGTCATGAATAGCTTAAAAACATTGGGCATGTGGTAGCAAAAGTTTTTTACACCGCTACATTTCTTGTGGATTAAATCCCTACTAACCCTTCTCTGCCACCACGCTTCTACAGAATATTAACAAGCATTTGCAATGCAATAGGTCTCACATTTACGCGACTTTAAGCTATTAGCATTCTAAATGACAATGCCTCTTATTGAGATTTTAAAAAGCAACAAAAAAAGCCATTGTAGTTTACAATGCCAATAGCTCAAACTCGCATAATTGTGAGACCTATTGCATAGCAATTGCTTGTTTTCTTTACTTCTGACCCAGTTATGAATTTATAATTGGAGTGGTGGTGGTTCACTAAATCCATATTGAAATCAGACCTTTTGGGTCACCTCAGATGACCCTCGAACATCATTATAGGCCATGGAACAGCAGCTACAAGAAGGCAACTACATGGAGACGCTGCTGATTATGACCCATGCCCAGCCCATCAGACTGCAACAGATACATGTTGGTTCTCCATGGCTTTCCACAAGCGTGGAGAACCACAGATTCACCCTACTTCTGATTGAAGTTAGAGCAAGGGGGACCCAGTAACATGTGAGCGCCCAGGGAGGGGACAATGGGGGAGAGGGGTGGATGTAGTGCCAACAGCATATAGTGACCAGCAGCACTAATTAAGCATAGCATTTTTGGGCTGTCTAGTATTGCATACAACTGTGAGATTAAAGTACTTTCTTTCATACAAAGACAGTGTATAGGAAGATTATGGAATCTCCTTACTGCTGAACCGAAGAGCTACATGCCCTTGTTTGAACAGCTATACTTCACCTACCAGGAATGACCTGATCCAAAGGAAGGGATACCCAACTGACTAGACAGACCACCATGAAGACAGCTCAAGAAACTGGAATTGCCCAGGAGTCCAAATGCTGCTCTGACCAAACTACCCAGGAGAAGCAAGAGGCACATTCAGGTCCACAAGTTAAACCATTTCCATCACAAACCAAAAAGGGTCAACCTGTATCGTTCACAGCCTTTTTTAGGTCTCGCCTGCGTTGCAGAGCAAGCTGCTCACTTGGCGAGATCTATAGTCGTTGATTTTCTGTCTGGATCCTTTGGAAATGGCGTTGGTAACCGCCCTGTCTCCCTTAGGCCCCGCCCACTCCCTAGCGTTGCAACTCATGCGCGCTGCGTCTTTTCACGTTGTTTACTTTCAGGCAGTGTATATTCATCTGCTATCTGGTCCTCTCTGTTGTGGCGGTAGCGTAATGAAGACTGTTTCCACATTCTTCTGTCTCTGACTCTCTCCCTGAGCAGAGCACGCAAAAATGGTATGATCGAGGCACCAGCGCTTTACTTCAGTTAAGCGCGGGTGACACGATTGTTGAAAAAGCAGCACCCGTGCTTTAGTCTCGGAGTGAGTCGGCACCATTTTGCAGCATATTAAAAGGTAAGTGCGATGGGGTATGGGCAGTACCCTGGAGAACAAATCAGCCTTTTATTTTCACTGCCACTTCATTAAATGGCGTCTTGCGTATTGAAAGGATCGCCTGATGTGTCTGATTCACAAGCATTGTGTAATCCTCTTGTGACTCGAAGGAGTTTTTAAACTACTTAACCCGGTAGAAAAAAATGTTTTGCTGGTCAAAAATAAAGGCTTTCATGTCAAACGCAGGCGCTGAAAATAAAGGGTTTTCCTTTGAGGGCTCCAATGACAACAAAAACGGCTTTATTCCACCTTTTATAATTATCAGTAACAGTGGAACCAAGGAAACTAGCTCTGGGAAGGCAAATTAATTTTCATTCAGTCTTTTAAACATGATGAGTTAAAAAGGTAAACAAATTAGTTGAACCTGCAGCTCCGCTGTTCATATAATTCCTTTTATCTTAATTGAAGTGTTCAAGGTAACAGTGAAACTAAGCGCCTGATGTAAATGCAAGCTGACAAGAGGATCTGCCAAGGAACATGTCGGTATTGGTCGCGAAAACACGTAACGGAGAGGCAGCCTATCTCATGCAACCTTTTATATGTGTGAGAGTTGCACAGCAAATCAGAGCTGCACTGGGAAGTGGAGTTGAAGTCTTACGCAGACTGAGGAAGTGCAGTTTGACAGTGGTTAGCTGCAAGTAGAGATTCATTTCTTCTGTTTAAAGGAAGCATAGTCATTCTATTGCACGGTGATTATCTTGAGGACAAGCATGTCTTTCACCTTGAGAGCAGGCCCGTGAAAATGTCTGTGAGAAGACTTAGTAGTGTAAGTAAAATCAGCGATCACAAGTAAATTGTTTCTTTAATAGTAGGTCAGACTGTGTCAGTGTCTGTCTCAGTAATGCGATCTGTTTTTATGTGAGAATTAAGCGCTTCAATTTATGTTGAAGAATGCCTGTTAGTTTACATTAATTTTCCGCTCTTTTATGTGGGCGGGACCATGGTTAATGGTTTGATTAATTGGGTTTTAATAATTGCACTTCGTAGTTTTATGAGTATTATTACTTGTTAAAAATGCTAGCGGAGGGCCTGTGGCTGGCTGAGCGGCGTAGGGAAGCAGAGACTGTACCCGAATGAATGTGCTGCGCCAAGATTTCAGCCAATCAAACGAGGAAGCACTAGGATCACCTGGAGACCCCAGAGCTTTAAACGCACTTTCAAAAGTCTGGATTGCCGTTTGCCACATCCACTATTTAACCAGCAAGCGTGTTATTAAGTAAAAACATTTGATTGACATGTTTAGGTACATTAATCTGGATATGTTTTATATATATATATATATATATTTTTTTTTTTTACTCTCACGTGAACCCTGCACTAGTTGGGGCTGTATTTCCCACCCCACCAGTTAACACTGCTAACTGTTTTCATATTATGCAATAGCCACCTGTGGGTGACAGTTCGGTGTAATGTGTTTGCACCTCTAAATTAAGTTGGGAGTAAGAAACGCTTCCCGGACGAAGCATGCAGGTATGTGGTACCATCACCGATTGTTTTCTAAGGACTCCAAGTCAAACAAGCATTTACAATGCAACAGGTCTCGGACTTACGCGAGTTTAAGCTATTGATATGGTAAATGAAAATGCCTATTATTTATATTTTTAAAAACAAAAATAATTGCCATTGTCATTTACAATGCCAATAGCTTAAACTTGCGTAAATGCGAGACCTATTGCATTGCAAATGCTTGTTATGTCTCTACTTGCTACTGTCACTCCAGCAGAACTAGGATGTAGTTGGCCAAAATTCTCCAGGACGGGATCCTGACACATTTGCTTGAAATAGTCCTAATCTTGATGAGTTTGACCATCATTCTAGCCCATAAAATTCGGGAAGATGACCAGTTAAAATCAGCAACCCTTTCCTTCAAACAGATCAGTCGCTGTTGGTGCCACCATATATTGCTGTAGGTGACCAACTCCAGAAAGACTAATGTAGCTGGCAGATTTTAAGATACAGTCCTCCTGCACCTAAAATGAAGTCCATTATTTTTCTCTCTGGCCTAAACAGAACTTCAGAGGCAAGTTGGGCCTTTAACCGGTCCGTGGAAAACAGTAACTTGGACTGTGACCCAACCTACTGGTTACTAAATACCAGCCAGAATATTTATGCAAACAAACAATGAGTGCTAAGGGTTTCAGGTTTGAAATATTTGGAGATGACTCCTTTCATTTGGGAAGATTAGAGTACAAAAACGCAGCTAGATCAAAATAGAGCAGTGATGCTGGTATCCCTACAGCTACTGCTTTTTTTTTTACTAAGTTTCCCCACCTTCCCTTTGTGTCATAGGGAAACAATTTCATTTAAATGTCTTGAAATCTATACATTGTTACACAAAACCCAGACTGAATTACAAATAAATCACTTTGGAACTAAATTTCCCAAAGTATGTGTTGGTTGCCACTCCAAGTACACAATCATTTGTCTACAATAGAGACTTTGTCCCACTTAAGAAGGATGGAAAGTTTGTACTAACCGACAACAGACATGTACTACACCAAAAACCTGTGTGGCAAATCATTCTTCCATCAGTTATTTAACATAGAACAAAGGATGTCTAGTCTTGTGATACAGATGCCGAACAAATGGAATCTTAATTCACAGGCAACTATACATTTTAAGACACACTAAAGAAAAACGCTCAATTCCCCCTAGCTCTGCATCATGGATTGTGGGGAAATCCACCTAAACCACCACTTGTGAGAAGCATATACCTTGCAAAAAAAAGTTATGAAGAAAACAAAAGTTGTATATTTTGGATATATTTAATCATAAATCTTTTCAACCCATAAAATCTGGAGGGCGGGGACACTACTTCCTTACAAATAATATGTAGAGCATGGCATTTTTCATTAGTGTTCAAGTTAACACTAACGAGGAGGAACACACAAATGCATGTTGTTCAAAATGAGTGTGGTGTTCATGGGGATATTTAAAAGATTAAGGAATTGACGTCTCAGAGGAAGGCTTCAGAAGAACCTGTTGAGACTAGAAGACAACGTGCACTGATCTTTTTGTATTCTTCTGGCATCCATTACTTAAAAATGCAACATGTGTATAGTTGCTTCTTTCCAGGTAGAATGGGATCTCAAGCAGGTACTTGCACATATTGGAAAGGACTTAAAACACTATCTTTCTAAGCAGCAGTCAGGTAGCCAGGTCAAGCATTTTAGCAGGTTGTAGATTTACTGCATAAACCATCCAAAAGCCATCTGCCTCTTCTATTACTAGTTGTCTTTGTGTTCGGCCCTAACCCTGTACTGCAATCAACTGCCCTTTGGCAACGTTTGCACTTTAGAATTATGAGAAACATACACAGATAGTAAATTACAGGCTTCTTAGCAGAACGACCCGTCAAGACCAGCATCCTCTCTGCTCAGCCCACTCTAACTGCCAATCTAACCACACAGTTACTCACTACCAATCTGTGACCTTAAGTTGGGTTAAACAGAGCAAGGAAAACATTTTAAAAACTGCAAACCATAACAAGACTATAGAACTGCCGAAAAATGTTCCTGTTAACATTAGTTGCAAAGCAGCTGCCCAGGCTATTCTCATTGCAAGCACTGTACTGAGTGCCCTCTAATGCCTAGAAATAACTTTGATTATACGGAGCTGATTTTTTTTGGGAGGTTTTACTGCATAGTGGATCCTGTACTTTATATCTTGATAGTACTATCATCATCATCATATAAACTTTATTACAATCTCAGAGATTCAAAAAAGTAATTCACAGCACAGGTTCCATTTAAAAAGCAAAAAAAAGTATTACTAAATCATTAAGAAAAGATCAGTAGACATTGCAGCGATTCATTATACAATGAGTATACATTTATAGATAAAAAGGCAAGAATTAGAGTAATAACTTCCTCCGCCTAACCCACATAGCATGCAGAAAACGATAAATACCAAAGACTATCAATCTACGGGTATCCTTAGACAGCAGCCTCAGGATTTCAAGATAATGGCCTGGACCAACAGCTCTACATAGTGGTATTATCCATTTTTTTCTCAGTAGTACATAATGGGGACAGAAAAAAAGTAAATAAACAATAGATTCTGCCGAAGATTTACACGCAGGACATAAATCAACTACAGGAGGATACGTGGAACATCTCGAGCAGAAAAAGTTAGTTAGTAGGGTCTTGTATTTAACTGCAAAAAAAGCTTGCGGGCCAACGGAGGAGTAATTTCATCTATTGCGGTTTCAAAACATGGGACATGTTTATAAGGTAAAAAAGCTTTAATTAGGCCTGTTCTATTAGTTCCAATTTTACAATTTTTTTCCCAGTACGTCTTTTTTAGCTTGTCTCTCGAGATACTGCTCATGATTTCTGGGCTAGACTAAAAACTGTCCATCCCCAGTTTCCTAAGTAGATCACGCAAGTGGGAAAACCATCTTATAGATGCAGCCTGATGAATTCATAAAAGATCCCTTAGGGCATCCTGAAAGAATCCAGCTCGTCTATTGTCCATAGTCTATCCCAGAATTATATTATTTTGTAGCTTACTTTATGCTTTAGTGTTTTGTGAGTAATGTTAAAGTAAAACGGAATCAAAGGGGAACTGGCAGGGAGATCTACAAGCGATCTTAAGAATCGATTTTCAAATGTGGACAGAGAGGCCAAAGAACAAACACCCCAAAGTTCCTCCCCATAAAGTACCCCGCCAAAACCTTAGTATTGTAGATGTGAAGAGCGGGGCTATTTGCCTGGATACTGTCCTGTGTATCTTACTTATGTGGACACATTGTTGAATTAGTTGGTGTTTTGCTTTTTCTGCCTGTGGGATCGAGCTAATTGAAGGAGTAAGTCGAATCCCCAAGTAGTCAAAAGCTTCAACCTACTGCACTTTAGTGCTACCCGCCCACATTGGTCTGGTCTTTGCTACATTTTTACCTTTGTCAAAGATCATAAATTTGGTCTTGGACTCATTTAGGCTCAGACCTCTTTCTTTACAAAACTTTTTTTAAAAAATCGGTTAAAAGTTGCTGCAATCCTTGGGGTGATTTTGAAATTAAGCGTGTTGTTTGTTGGTAAATAACAATGCCGGGACTCTACCTAACCCTATATTTGGGGCGTTGCAGTCATCTTTATCTAAAAACTCTACCACTTGATAAACAAATAAAGTAAAGTGTGTGGGAGCGAGCACACACCCTTGGCTCACTCCTCGT
The DNA here is from genome assembly GCF_964261635.1 of Lissotriton helveticus. Taxonomy (NCBI): domain Eukaryota; kingdom Metazoa; phylum Chordata; class Amphibia; order Caudata; family Salamandridae; genus Lissotriton; species Lissotriton helveticus. The sequence goes on from NC_136067.1 coordinate 599,751,576, forward strand.
TTAACTGAAAAAGTTTCAGAGACTTGACTATTGGCATCCCATCTAACCTGTGCAGAATTATCTGAGTGCAATCGAATTAAAATGTTTAAAATATTTTTGGGGATGCCCATCCCTAGTAACACCTCCCGTAGTCTATTTTGTGAAACAAGATCGAAAGCTGTGCGCAAATCCACAAAAGCCACATAAAGCCTTCCGTCTTTTACAACCACTTCCTTCAAATAAATACAAATCAATCTAAACACCTGGTCCAGCGTACTGATTTTAGAACGAAAACCTGCCTGAAAATCACTTAAAATCTGTGCTTCCCTTATCCAATTTTGGACCCTCCCTAAGACCTGCTTGCAAATGATTTTTTGAAGGGAGTCAATAAGGCTGATAGGCCTATAATTCAGTGGGACAGATCTATCTCCTTTTTTAAAAATTGGCACAATTTCAGCGACATGCCAGGAAGGTGGAATAGGGGCACCAGCCAATAGGTTGGATATCAAATTTATATATAAACCCCATAGTACTATCAATTTGGCTTGAACTAAAATGAACATTTGAATCGTAATAATTCCTGTACTTTTAGTGTTGTCACCCTTTCACTTGTATCACCCCAGGCACTTTCCAGTCGCTTGATGATGCCCTTGCTGCAAAATAGCACCCACAAATAGATTGAAATACTAAAAGGAAATGCACTAGAAAACAAGCACTGACAATGCCCATAGGTCAGGCTTATGAATGCACAGTCAAGCCAAACCTAAAAATCCATATACCTTAACCCCTTCCACACTCATGACGAGCTGGGCTCGTCGTGAAGTAGCCTCCTCGCACGCTCATGACGAGCCCAGCTCGTCATCTTGTGTGGGATTTCCGATTTCTCAGCACAGCAGGGGAATATGCTGAGCAGCCATGGGGTTAATAACCACCCTTCTCCCACCCGTCCCATGCTGCCAGAGGAAGTAAAGTAAAGTATATTATCTAGTTACCCAAGACATTTTAATAACATTAGGATGATGGGTATACTTGAATGGTGTGCGCAGGAACAAAAAAATATCCAGGAATTTGCTCTGTAGTATTCAAAAATGTTATTTATTGAGTATATTTCATAAATGTTTCATAAATAACACGCAGTTCAACCAACGTGATTCGTTCTCAGAGAGAACTTCATCAGGGCTTCTCAGGGTAATACCCTTCTTGAAGGAGAGAAATATATTGGGTTCTCATATGCTGTGAGTACAGCTGCTATCATGTACACCAAAGGAATCCCAGTTAAAAGGGAAAGTATCTTTAGAGAACGAACAAAGACTTCTATTACGGTCACAAATCAGGTTGTATTGATGGGTCCAACGAGGTTCCCCCAAATATCTGGATATGATATTTCTGAGTCAAATGAATCCGGTAAAGGGAAGTCACAATCCAAGCCAGGACAAGGTTTCCATAAAAGGGATATTCTCAGGTGTACACAAAAAGTCTGAAAAGGGTGGGGTCTTGAAACCAATAAGTATTGAAGGTGCTCGAGGCGATACCTCCGAAGTGAAAAGCGGGCACTAACACAAGGCCACGATCCGGCCCGCGAGTATGCAAAAGGCGTCCGAAACCTTATCCTGCACAGGCAATTATATCAAAACTCGCCCCAGATTATAATTTCGCTGGACTCCCTCTTTATGTGGCTTCGATTGTGACTTCCCTTTACTGGATTCATTTGACTCAGAAATATCATATCCAGATATATGGGGTACCCTCCTTGGACCCATCAATACAACCCAATTTGTGACCGTAATATAAGTCTTTGTTCGTTCGCTAAAGATACTTTCACTTTTAACTGGGATTCCTTTGGTGTACATGATAGCAGCTGTACTCACAGCATATGAGAACCCAATATATTTCTCTCCTTCAAGAAGGGTATTACCCTGAGAAGCCCTGATGAAGTTCTTCTCTCTGAGAACGAAAGGAGTTGGCTGATTTATGAAACATTTATGAAATATACTCAATAAAGAACTTTTTTGAATACTACAGAGAAAATTCCTGGATATTTTTGTGTTCCTGCGCACACCATTCAAGTATTGCTCTAGGATCTGGAACACAGTGACACCACAGGACGGTTGGTGTCTGGGTTTGTCACGCAGGACTGTTACATGCAATGAAACTGGTATAGACATGCAGGAGAAGTATAAACGTGCAGGGGAAGTAGTCCACCGTACTTTTTTTTTTCTGAGAACGATAGGTATGCACGTGCCCCTGTAGGTCCAAGCACAGGCAGCTGGATATCACAGCTGTGTGGAGGCCAAGGATGTTTTTCGTAGAAGCACAGAACTTCTGCTTATTCTAAACATGTATACTTGACTCCCAATATGTGGGTGAAGCCAAAGCCACTCTTCTGGTGAGTCTAGACAGAACTGTCTGACAACAGCTGCGCTAGCAAGCCAGACCATAAAAATGGAAAAAGTGTAATCCTTTTCAAACGTGTTAACTGTCCAATGGCTAAACACGTATGGAGGTGAAGCCTCGATTATTCAAACTGCAGGAGTCGATATCGTAATTATCTTTTTTACCACCAAACGTAACAGGTGCCTCGCTGCGCAATTTCAGTATGTTTAATCTCCGACGCTTCCCAATGCATTTGTACCTAAGAGCAGGTACAATCAAGACTTCCTTATGGGTACTCCAATGGAAAAATACACAGGTCTCAAAAGCTAAAGAGCAGCTAAACGTTATACCCACGGGTGAAGAATAATAGTCAATGCTGACCCTAAAGCATATCCAAAGTTCACAATCACAATTTTTATTTAAAAGTGGAAGCCGGATACAGTAGATGGAAATACACCCGAGTAGTCACTAACAGAGAAAAGATCGCAATAAATTGGACCGAAGGCTCCCACGAGGTTTGAGCGAAATATGTGGGATTAAATATAAGCAACATTTGAATGTTGAAGTGTGCAGCTTTTTCACGCAAGGGTAGAACGCTAACCACAAAAAGGTAAAAGGTGTTATTTCTAGGGATAAAGGAAAAGCTCAAGCGGGGGAAACAAGCATACTTACTAAAGAGGTGAGAGACTAAGAGGGAGGGGTGGTAGAATTTCTATTTGATCACTAAAAGAAGAAAAACGCATGTGCTTAAACTTAAGTGACACTGTGTCCTCACCTCAGCCGCCTCTTTCTCGAACTTCTCGATGGTCCTTTTGTCGATACCACCACACTTGTAGATTAGGTGGCCAGTGGTGGTGGACTTGCCAGAGTCGACATGCCCAATGACAACGATGTTGATGTGCGTCTTCTCCTTGCCCATGTTGACAGCTTCTGTGTTTATTTACCTGCGATAAAACAAAGTGAGAATCAACGAGGGCGGGGACTGGCTCACAACCTTCCATTTTGTCGAAAGGTTCTGTCGGACCGAATAAGCCGCCATCTTCGATAGTGCCCGGGAGTTACATGGTCCGCCGCACCATCAGGTGCGGAACTTCCCCAGCATTCATTACCGTTAACAACTCACCACGACAACACCAAAAGACATATATATCACTGGCTGTTCACGCACCCGCAGGTCATGAAACGCAAAGCGAATAGCGGAAAAGGCATGACAGCTAACGCCTGGTACCCATCCAGTGACGTTCACCTTTGCACGATCCCCTCCCCTCACCATCTTCTTCAACATCTCGTAATTTTACAACGCCGAAAAGCACCTAAGCTTCAGACTGAAGGAAGAGGCGGGGCAAAGTAGCTGGCAAAATCCCTGCCACCAGTATCTGCAGGCATAAGAAGTAACCGATCATCCCTCCCCATAATAACCAGTCTTGGAGCCCTGACAGGATGCCCGTCACGCTTGCTGATAAAATATCCCATCCCTCTATTTAACGGTCACCTCCCCTCACCTGCAAAATGTAGACCGCTTCGGTACGGGAAAGGCTGTGCGTGAGCGCCGCCTGTCTTATAAAGCCTTGCGCCGGGCGGGTCCCGCCGCTGACGTCACGCTCCGCCGAATGTTCCCGAGCAAGGGAGCGGGGGCATATGACAGAGCCGGGAGTAGGGGACACCGGGGAGGAGCGGGAGACAACAGGTGGAGGAAACCGACACCAGGTGTGCGACCACCCGGGTCTCTAAAGAACAAAAAGCACATTCTGACAATTCGTATTAAAGGGTGATCGCTGCGGGAACATACCCGTCGACATTCCGGTTCTTCGCCGTGTACGGACGCCCTTACAAGTCTCGAAGTCTCATTCGCCATTTTGCTTATGGTACTGTAAGCGTCTAGTGAGGAGACTGAGTGCCTGGGAGACGCCGACACCCACCGGACAGCCCAGGGATAACCATGATCGGTGTCAAATTCAGCTCGTCACCAGCTGTAGAAGCGAAAGTCCAGCACTGACAGGATGAAGACTTTTCCTCACAAGTCAGACGGTCACTGGTACTAGACCCTCCACGATAGATGCACGACCCACATCACCTCTCCATACTAGCCCCACTCACTTACCCCCATTTATTTAATGCGTTTTTATATAGCGCGGACATTACCCGAAGGTGTCAGAACACTTCGCTGACACTTCACCATCTCAAACCGCATACTACACTCTACCCACAGCTGTACTTAGTTTGAGATTGCTTTTAAGAAGAATCGTGCCTGTAATGTTCCTTTCTCCCACACAATGCACTGACTCCAGGTAGGTAAAGGTTGCTTTATATTTATTTCCATATACAACAAGTTATTGGAGCATAAGGGCGCCGAGCGTCTACCCAGCGACTGCTCCGGTCGCCAACTGCCGTTTCCCCGTTCGCGCCTTCCTATTTGCGCCTACTGCGCCTGCGCGCGCCTCGCGCTCCTGTCTATGGCGTGACGCGTCATCGCGTTCACGCTCATAGACTAGAGCGCATCCTACATATCTCCCCCTTTTTAACAACGAACAAAGTTAACTTTATAAACTCTAAAGTATGTCCATGATCCCTCAATGTTCTCTGGCTGAGCTGCCAGTGTGGCAACCTATTGTTAATGTCCACTCATTTCAAAGTCTCTATATCTAGAGGGCACTGTCACTGCCCTGCCACTGCGGGTGTGTCTTACCGGCATGTTCTCTTCCACCTCTCTGTCTCCGCCTGATCTCGAACCATCTCTCCGATCTCCATTCTGTATTACTCCAGTCGGTGTGTCATCTCTGACTGCGCCCCCTGCGCTGGGATTTTCTATCTCACTGTCCTCTCCTATTTCCTCGGGAAATACCTCTTCACCCTGCTCAGATGGAGGCGTGGTCTCGTGGAAGTTCCTCTGTGTCTCTGTCTCCTCCAGCTTGGGCCATACGACTATCTTGTTCACTCTGGCCATGCGGTCTTGGGACCACACCCTGCCGTCGCTGAGGAGGGCTGCTCTACCTCGCACCTCCTTGACTTGTAGAGGCCGACTATATTTGCTGTCACCTTTCCTTTGAAGGGTAGGGAGTTTAACCTTAACCCACTCTCCTTCCTGCAGCTCTGTTCCTTTCACATTTCGACGTTTGTCATAATTTGCGGCATAGATCTTCTGAGCTTTTTCCAGATTGTGCTGAACCACCGCAGGGGACCATTTACTGGTGATGGTCTTCTCCCTCCATACTACATTGTCCCGTGTGAACGGATGCCGTCCTCTCAGCACTTGAAATGGACTGTACCCCACCGCCGTGGGGGTGATCCTGTAGGACCACAGCATACTCATCACCTCGGTCTCCCAATCCTTTCCCTGCGTGATGGCCGCCTGTATGGAGCCCATCAGTACACGGTTGAACCGCTCCACTTGACCGTTGCATGCGGGATGATACACTGCCGTGTGTTTAGATTCAATACCATTTCTCCTCATGAACCTAATCCATTTGTCCGAGACAAACTGCGGGCCATTGTCACTGAGGATGGTTTTAGGAATGCCTTCCCTTAAGAAAACTGACGTCAGGAATCTCAAAATCGTGTCAGTGTCCATGGATTCTTGAATGTCCACCTCAGGCCATTTTGAATACTTGTCCATTACTACACATAAATATTTGTTCACTCCTTTGCTGTCCAGTACCGGGCCCAGTATGTCGATTGCCACGTTCTCCCAAGGTCCCTGTGGTGTGTCAAACTTCCCCATGGCCGGTCGGAGTGGTCTAAGCACTTTGTCAGCGCCTTGGCATTGGCCGCACTCTCTTACTTGCCTCTCAATGTGGACATCCATGCCTGGCCACCAATACATTTGCTTGACGCGTGCTTTGGTCTTTACTATACCTAAGTGGCCCTCGTGTAGTAGAGTTAACAATCTGGGTACCAGTGAATCTGGCGGCACTACTCTTTCGCCCCTATAGATGAACACTCCCGAGTTACTCAGGGACAGTTCTTCCCTCATTTCATAGAACCTCCGTACTCCTTCTGTGAGCTTCCTTTTGTCGGGCCAGCCTGACGTCAAATGTCTCTTGATCTCCACCTTTTCCATGTCCTGATCATAGGCGGCCTCCCATTCTTGGACACTTATGGATCTCTCATGATCCTCCATGCATGCCACCATCTCCTCCTTGTCCAGGGCATCCTCCGGCGCCGCTTCCATCGCCGCAGCCCTGCTGAGATAATCCGCGACCCTGTTCTGTGTTCCCGGCAAGTATTCAACATCATAGGTGTAGTCGAGCAGCTTCAGAGTCATTTTGGCTATTCTCGGGGTCGCTGTCTCATGACCCGACGAAGTTAAGACTTTGATCAGGGGTTTATGATCCGTTTGCAGCTTGAATCTCGTACCCCAAACGAACTGCCTGAATCTGCCCAAGGCCCAGGTGACGGCCAGCATCTCCTTTTCAATTACGCTGTACCTTTGCTCCGTCGGGGACAACGCACGTGAAGCAAAGCAGATCGTCTCAGTGGCACCATCGTCCCTCACTTGTGCCAGAACCGCCCCTAAGCCCTTATCACTGGCATCTGTGGTCACCACGGTCTGGCCCGAGGGGACAAACCCTTGCAATGGAACAGCGTGACTGATGCAGTCTTTGATTGTGTCAAACTCCAATTGCGCTTCTGCGTCCCACTCAAACTTGGTCTTGTCTCTGATGAGTTGCCTCAATCTGTACGTCCTGGTGGCGAAGTGTCTCACAAACTTACTATAATACTCAGCCATTCCAAGGAACGACCGCACTTCCTCCTTGGAGCTGGGAGCCTTCGCATCCTTTATGGCTTTTACATTTCGTTCTTTGGGTGAAATTCCGCTCGTGCTGATCTCATGGCCCAAGTAGGTCACCGAATGGGTCCCTATCTTGCATTTACTCCACTCCGCCGTTAGCCCCTTGTTCTGCAACACTTCCAGCACTCTCTGCAACTTCCTGTCATGATCACCTTTGGAAGAGCCCATCACCAGGATATCATCCTGAAAGTACTGTACCCCAGGAATGTCCTTGAACATCCGATGCATGAGCTTCTGAAAGACAGCCGCCGCGGATGCCAGGCCGAAGGGCATCCTCCGGAACTGGTAGCACCCAAATGGAGTAATGAAGGCGGTGTACTTTCTGCTCGATGGATGCAGCTCAATCTGATAATAAGCAGACGTGAGGTCTATGGTGGAGAAGTGGGTCACACCTTTAGTCTTGGCTAGCATCTCCTCGATTCTAGGTAGAGGGAACTTCTCCACGATGAGACTTTTGTTGAGCTCGCGGAGGTCAACACAGAGACGAACCTGTCCATTTGGCTTCTTGACCACGACCAAGGGGGATAGCCACTCCGCACTGTCCACCGGCTCTATGACGCCGTGCTCCTCCAGCCTCCGGAGTTCCTGTTGTACCGCTCCGCTGGTAGACATGGGAATGTTCCTGACTTTATGCACCACTGGTACTGCGCCCTCCTTGAGGACCATTTTGTGGACGAACTTGTCCAGCTTTCCCACTGAGCCATCAAAAACTTTGGGGTATGCTGACTTCCAATCTTCACCTCTCGTGAGGGGCCACTCGTCTGTCAAAAGAATCTGCTCTTTTCCTCCCGGGTTGAGTATGATCCCTAGATCTCCTGCGTCTCTCCACCCCAGCACCGAAGGACCTCTCTCTGCTATATACAGGGTGCACGTGGCTGACCTCCCTCTGAATTCGAATGTGAAGTCTCGGCACCCCACCAGGGGAATGGCATTCTCCGTGTACGAGATGGGTCTGATGTCCGGCGGCCATAGGTCTGGCCCCACCACAGGCACAAAGTCTTCCTCCCATATGGATCTTTGCACAATGGTCCAAGGTGATCCTGAGTCGACGGCCACATGTACCTTCACTCCACCTATCAGCATGTCCGTGCGGGGCTTGTCTCTTCGCTTTCCCGACACCTCAAGTACTTGGTCCTCGATGCATAACACCAAGTCGTCGTCATCCAGGTCGTCCTCCCCGCTGATATCCGCTGTGGCCGCATCGACGCACTTGACCGTGGATTTCTTCCCCTTCTTGCGGCAGACTTTCTCAAAATGGCCGACCAGGCCGCAAAACGAGCATCTGGCGCGGAACGCGGGACAGCGTTTATCCTGCGCCGAATGTGCTGTGCTGCCACATCTATAACATGCAAACTTGTTGTCGGGACCAGGGCGGACTGTCTGCTTCCCTGTCCATCTCGAGTCCTTCCTCTGATCTCCATGCACCCCCCTGGTTTTGCCGGGCTGGGGTGCCTCGTCTACCTTGTTGACCAACTGTCTCGGTGCGTTCTCACGTTTGGCTGCCTCTGCACCGCGTCTTGACATCTCAGCCTTCTTGACCATTGCTACCACTTCTTTAAGCGACGTCTCGCTCTGCGCCCACAGTTTGTCCTGGACAGACCTGCACGTGGTGTGCATGACGATTTGGTCTTTGATATACTCCTCCTGAAGACCTCCATACTGGCACGTGATGGCCAAGCGTCGGAGCGCCGCCACATAATCATCAATCGATTCACCAGCCTCCTGCTTCCTCTGTTGGAAATTATACCTGTCTATGGAGACACAAACTGCTGGACGGTAATGGCTGTCTAAGTCATCCAGAGCGTTTTTAAACACATCTGTTTCAGTCGCTCCCCTCTCCTTGGGCACCAGATTCTTGAACACTCTTACCCCTTCCGGGCCCAGGTTGTGGAGTAACAGTCTCTTCTTCCTTTCCGGGGTGAATGCCCCTTCGTTTTCATCTTCGAGTGCTTCAATATAGTTTTGGAAATACTCCTTCCAGTCTTCCCATTTTAACTGTGGTTCGCCTGGTCTAGGCAGGAATGGGACAGGGGCCATTAGAGCAGACGCTTGATTTGCCATTTTAGCCTCACCTCTGGGGTCGACCACCTGGGCACTGTGTTGAATGGGTACACCGGATGCTCCTGCGCTCCCTGCCGTGTTCCCTTGCCCTCTGGGGCTGCCTGGTGTGCTATCCCTTCTATTCTGCGTGGGGTCGTCAGTTTGCGCCCCTTCCTCTGTCTTGGGGTCGATGCTTTTGGCTGCCAGGGTGCTGGCTGTGCTCTCCTTCCCTAGCCCAGCACTGACCTGGTTGTTGGAGCTGAATTGGGTGGTTCCCGTACTTTACTGCTACTGCCACGCCCTCTGCTCTTCTTTTTTTTCCGTTGTTGTCCTACTGCTGGAGGTGTGGGGCTGTCATGGAGTGTCTCTCCTGACCACTGTAATGCCTGGTGTTCGTGGTCCCAGCCTCGTCGCCAATGTAATGTTCCTTTCTCCCACACAATGCACTGACTCCAGGTAGGTAAAGGTTGCTTTATATTTATTTCCATATACAACAAGTTATTGGAGCATAAGGGCGCCGAGCGTCTACCCAGCGACTGCTCCGGTCGCCAACTGCCGTTTCCCCGTTCGCGCCTTCCTATTTGCGCCTACTGCGCCTGCGCGCGCCTCGCGCTCCTGTCTATGGCGTGACGCGTCATCGCGTTCACGCTCATAGACTAGAGCGCATCCTACAGTGCCTGTTACTGTACGCACAATCCTATGCTAAAATACGTATAACATGTGTAATGTTATTGGGTAATCATTTAAGCGCTCTAATGCCCTTGAGCGAAGTTCGCTCTGTATAAAACTGCAAAAAACAACACAGCTAGGTACAACTTGGATACATATTTCTGTAAGGGAAATTTTGGCACATTCGTTTGCCTCCCAAATCATAATTGTATTATTTCTGAAAGCACATTGTGATGATCAATTGCACGAAGAGACGCTCCTTTAACCAATACAGGGGATATTAATAATATAGATAGTCTATAATATTATAGACTATCTCAGCCCACCAACAGCGAAGGACAGACTGCATTAAAGTAACAACAAACAGAGCACCCACACCACAGCACCATATGCAGAATAAGAAATTCGCTTACGCATGACTGCGATTGCACACCATCGGCTCCCAACCAAGTAAGCGACGTGACGTGTTCGCCGAATCGGTCCATCGATGTCTCCTACTAACTTTCACAGAACTAAAGAGTCCTTATACATAGTGCTGAAGAATATACTGCTTCTTTGTCCCCGCCCTCACCCGCCTAAACCCCACCCCTTACATTTGTACCTAGACTTACCAGGCTTATTTAGGTCCTAGGCTCGATTAATGCTGGAAAGGGAAGAGACATGTTTTCATGTTGCTTATATATATGAAGAGAAATATTGAACCAGATTCCGGTTAATTGCATACTGCTGCATAGCTTATAATCAGCAATGGCAAATAGTGTTGGACACTCAGAATAACACTAGAATTCTTCTTCTTGAGTCCTGTATCATATCTTGTATACTTTAAAATCTTTTCAGTTCCATTGACGTATCAAAACATTTTTAGTTATATAACCCTATGTCAGTATACATTTCAGGGGTTGCCCTTCGTCAGATGGCTAAAGTAAGCCTATGATTCTACGACAAAGAAAAATAAAACATGTAATCAAATTTCTGTATCTCTAATTTAATTGTTAATAGGGCTCTACAAATGACTACACAACAGCAATGAATACTTGACTAAATTACAATATATAATATTTTTTGTTGCACAGCCAACTCAATGGGAAATATAAGCATTTCGACCCATAACTAAATGTCAAATGCAGTCGTTTTAAACAACACCACGAAAACATCCATTATTGTAATACAACCGAAAAGCAAATACAATTGTGCAATGAAATGCAGAAGAGTAAATTCAAAGAAGAGTAACTAAATACCGTGTCTGGGATTACTTGGTTGAACCCGTATGTAAAATTGTGAAATGCTCATGAATACCCATATATTTCATGTCATTGTTGTCATGCGCATCTAGAACCAGAGTCATGTTAAGAAAATGTAATAATAAAAAAACTTTAGTCAAAGCTCTGTGATTTACCAGGTTCTATACACCAGGGGGCCATATTATACATTGTGCCCCGGTGGTGCATACGGTGTGTGCGCCAGCTTGTGGACCTTGGGGCACAGTTGTATTACAGAACGAGCAGCAGACGTATGTGCGTCCATTTTGTAATACGGATAGCATTACCTGTAGCACCAGCATTATCATAAGAGGGCTTTCCCTAATTTGCATGGCCCCATGCAACTCAGGGAATCTCTTTATCTTTGCAACCATGTCTATAATATGGCAAATGCTAACAGGCCCTTAGGGTGCATACTCACAGTGCGCCATAAAAAGGTGTCACACTGTCAGTGCACCTCCTGAAGGTAGCTCTCTGGACGGAGGAGGGAGGTCCAATAGACCTGCCTGGGACTCCTCTGCAGGTGGGTACAGTCAGGTTTCAGGTTTCAAGTCTTTATTTCGATTTTTAACAAATCATAAAAGACACATTAAAATACAATAATAAATCACACATAAAACTTTAGGAAAGGAAACTTTTCGAAAGAAAAAGAAAAATACAAAGCCTCGAAAACTAGATACGTTTAAAAAAGCATTAAATATCAATAAGGAAGAAACCTGAGTAAGTAAAAAACAGTTGGTATTTTAGCAGTACAGTACAAATCAAATCGATTAACGGGAAACCATTTCTTGCCTGATGGATGCAGATAGAAAAATCTAAGAAACAGATAGTTTCAACAGTGTACATGGTTTGTCACTTTGCGAGACACTACATGTGGGCTCTGGCAACGGAGACATATGTTTTAACCTTAAAAACCAGGCCCAGCCCAAATATTTAGCCAGGCTTACAACAAAGAGCTCGGAAGTATTGGTCTTTAGCGCCCAAATGGCTTCAGCTGATGATTTAAATGGGAATCTCTGGAACAGTGGTTTTAACCATCTCTTTCGGGGTACAATATATCTAGGACAAGCAAAAAGAAAATGTCCCTCTGATTCTCTCTGTTCCGGGCAACCTTTACAGTAGATAGATGTCCCTGTGGACCATTTGTTAACAAAAGAGTTCAAAGGCAATGACCCCACTCTGAATTGGTGGTACAGTTTCTTGTCTAATGGTTTAGTTATTACATCCCAATAGGGCTCTCGGGAAAGATCTAGCTTAAAAGTTAGAAACCTGCCTGTAAGGCTGACATTACTAGAGAGTGAGACTCTTTTTAGGCGAATCGAGGCCCAATACAGGGATTTGAACTCTTGTTTGGAGGGGAAAACATTGGATGAGGGGGATGACCAGAGTTGTTCCAAGCCCATGTCAATGAGAATGGTTTTCACAGCTAAAAACCATGGGATTTTTCCGGACCCACTAATTGACCTGACTTCAGCTAATTCTTTAGCGAAGAGAGACAGGTCAGGGGAGGTCCATATCCGTCTCCACAGGGCCACCAACCTAAATCTAGCCATCTCCTTAATCGGAGGGCACCCCAGGTCCAGACAAAGGGGGATTGAGGGGGTAGACTGTGGGAGACCTACTAAGTTCCGAAGGAACTTACATTGGGTTTTAAAAAGGTTAAGCAGGTCCATATAGCCCCAAAGATCTGCGCCATAAAGAATAGCGGTGGTAATTTTGGCGTCATAGATCCTAAGGGCAGGGAGAACCCGCTTGGTGGAAGATCCTTTTTGCTCTTTTATAAGACAGCCAGACAAACGTGCAAGCTTGAGATGTTGGATGTTGGTTTGATCTTTCCATCTTAAGCGGCTGTCAAGGGTCACCCCCAGGTAGGTCATAGTCTCAACTTGCTCGAGATCAACTCCATTCAACCTCACAGAACTCCGCACTGGATGGTTTCTAGTAAAAACCATGAATTTCGTTTTCCCCACATTTACCACCAAGTTGTTAATGGCACAAAACTCTTCGAAGCGGTCCAAGGCCCGCTGGAGCCCGCTGCGTGTTCTAGAGAGGAGTAAGGTGTCGTCGGCGAAGATGAGAAGCGGGAATCTCGTCCCTGCCAACATTGGGGCGTCGGTGGGGGTATCCATGAAGAATTTCACCACTTGATCGATAAATAAAAGGAAAAATGTGGGTGCCAGGACGCACCCCTGACGGACACCTCTGGTTACGGGAAATGTTTCCGTCACTTGTCCCTGGCCTCCCCACCTCACCCTCGCGTAGTTATCCTCATGGAATCTCATGATGAGGTCCAGAAGTTCTGATGGACATCCTAAGTTTTCCAACACACCCCACAATTTGTCCCTTGGCACCAGATCGAAGGCGGACTTTAGATCAATGAATGCAGCAAAGATGGTACCGCCGCCTAGCCAAACCACCTTCCAATAGATTAGGCAGAGTCTAAACACCCGATCTATGGTGCTTATTCCCGATCTAAAGCCCGCCTGCATGGGAGATAATATGTCCTCTGTTTCGATCCAGCCCTGGACCCGTCCCAAGACCATGCGTGCGATGATTTTTTGTATGGAATCGATTAAACTAATGGGACGGTAATTCCCTGGCTTAGACTTATCACCCTTCCATGATTTTGGGATCGTGGCTCCATTAGCTAAGGAGTTAGCAATCATGGTTATGTATGGGATCCATAAGGCTAGATTAGATTTAAATAGGTCCGCCGGTATCAGATCCATACCAGGAGCTTTCCCTCGCAGGGTCAGGCCCAGGGCCAGCTCGGCCTCTGGAGCTGAGAAAATTCGTTTCTCCCCGAGGGTACTTAACGGGGATAACCTGACCAGGGGTTTTATAGCTTTGGGGTCTTCAGCTCTAAATTGGGCAGAGTAAAATGTTACCCATTCGTCAAGGGGTACATGGTTGGCCGGGGTGGATGAGTCCGGGTCCTTCCCCCATTTAACTAGATCCCAGAACTTTTTTTGATTATTTGAGGTGGACGCCTCCAGTAGATCTGTCCAAAACCTATCCTCCCACTCCCGTTTGGCTTCCCAGAGGATTTTTCTGTACTGGAGCCTAGCCGCCTTGACTGCGGCCATGTCCCTAGATTTAATAGTTGAGATAAGGTCCGAGTGTGCCTCCCTACATTTTTTGTTGTACCATTTTTGGGGCAAGGGGGTAGCTTTGGTAGAAGCACTACGGCACGGGAGGGTGAGAAGGGACTTTAACTGGTCAAAACATCTAGTATGGAGATTCATAACATGATTTGCCAAGCCTGGGTTTGCCCCCAACTGATCAATTTTCGACATCTCGTTATACACATTATAGGCCATTGTATTAACATTGTCCCACAATGATTTGTCCTCCAAGACCCGGTACAGTCACTCACAGCACCTGTCTGCAGGGAATTCATCTCCCTTCTTTAAAGTGCAGACGGCAAGCCTCCTGCACTGCGAAAAACTGAGCCGCTTTGAAGCAGCCACGTACGTCGTATTTCACTGAGTGTGCTGCCCCAGGACAGCACACGTTGGTGGCAGATAATTTACAGCAACTTATGGGACCAATCTTCTGTACTTAAGATGAGCACGGGGTAAGGTCCATAGCAGCTCCGATAGGTCACCTCGGGCAGCACTAGGGCGGTCAGGTCCAGAGGAGCTTTCCAGCATTGGGTGCCCCATGTAAGTCTATCTGGATCGGTCTGGTCACAAAGATGCTGCAAACTGTGACAGGGGGGTTAATCCAACTGAACCGAAAAGCGGGTTCAGATTTCGCGATGCTCAGGGATGTGGGACACCTTTGGTCCTCTTTTTCTCGGGCCAGGGTGGCCGGGTGCAGAGGAGTCCAGAGGCGTTGGGTTTTCACTGTGGAGATAATCGCGGTAGAGAAGGCCTGCACAAAGAGGCTGAAGGCGGTGTTGGAAAATCCACTGTTGACAAACCCAAGTTAGGCTTTGTCTCAGGAGGGTCTTGGGCCCACATTGGCACAGTTGGGCCACTTCAACTCAGGCTAGGAGGCACAGGTGCAATGGTGCTTTCCGGCGGTACAGAATCCTCACAGTTCTCCTAGGGTGCCTGCAGGATGCAGGGGAACAGCTCTGCTACTCAACCGGAGTTACTGGATTTTGGGAGAAGGGTTGGTAGTCCTCCCGGGCTTTTGGAGGTACAGCAGCTGAGGTACAAGTCATCTTTGGCGCAAAGGTCGAGGACAGCAGGCAGGACAACAGGGTTGGCACGAAGTCAGTCAGTCAAAAATACTTTATTCGGTTCATCACAAAAGTATACAAAAGTACCAAGAGAAGAGGGACAGAGGTACCAAATTGCAATATGGTTAACAGAAAAAAACATATGTAAAAAGGATAAAAACTGTACAAGATAGATACCAAATACCACATTTTTAAAAAACATACACAGATCATCCAGTTATAAATTCATTATTAACAAACTTCTAAAAATAGACCATGCAAAGCTGTTATCTCAGACTAACTAATTTTTTCCTTAGTCTCATGGCTATGGTTAAAAATGTAGCAACGTTAACGATTTCCCACGTATTAGACCGTAGTTGAAGATATAATAGAGCCGGTTTGACTTGTCTAAACCCTTTGTCCTTTAGTATAGGTACAATACATTTTTTCCGGATATCCGTAAAATAACCACAAAAGAACATAAAGTGAGCAGTGTCCATTATCGAAAGTCCATCACAGGTACACAATTCTAATACTGATATCTTAGTCCAACATGGGCGCCCAGAGAGAAGGAAATGAAATTTATTCAACCTAATCTTAGTTAGTAGATATCTGTGATTAGCATTGTTAACAACCTTCAGATATGGTTCCAAATCATGGTCTGTTGTTACAACTAGCTGATGAGCTCTCACAGTTGGTTTAGTCAACTCATGGCCTTCTCTATCCATCTCTTTATGCAGCCTATATGTGATCTTAACCAATTTCATGTCTCCCTTAACCAGTTTAAACGGCTCATCAAATAGTTCTGGGCGGCCTAATGAGACTGCAAGTTTTTTTACATATTTTAGCCATGGGATGGATTCCCAGTGTTCTAAAGTGAGACAGTCCCTCAGGATCTCATGGTTCACCTCCAGTTCCGAATTCATCCAGACCGCCATCCACTTTAGTAGGGGTGCGATGCCAATCCGGTCTTCTAAGTATTCCACCCCACATTCTTGATGCACTATAAAACCTGAGGTTGATTGCGGTACCGATAAAAGGGACTTCAAAAACTTATCCTCTGCCACCTGTAACAACTTAACGTTCTTAAATCCCCATAGATCTGCGCCATACATGGCTATGGAAACACATTTGGCGGCATAGACCTTTAACACTGCCTGTAGCGGTTTTACCCCTAATTTACGGGAAAAGCCCAGAACTGTAAAAATGGACCGAACAAAAGCATTTCTTTTCTCAGACAGTTATGGAAGCCAGTTGGAACTTTCATCAAAAACCACCCCCAGATATGGGAATCTAGTTATCCTCGATAACTTATTCCCATTACAGTGGAGTGTCATCGGCTTCCTGCGCCTGCCCTTTGTACCCACAGCCATAACATGAGATTTGGTGTAATTGACGCTAAGGTCCAAGGAGGACATGAACTCATGAAAGGAGTTTAAAAGACTTTGTAGCCCTAATGGTGTGCGTGCTAAAAGAGCGGCATCATCCGCAAATAATAAAGCGGGAAGGGGAAACTTGCCTGCCCTCGGAATATCCTTACAAGCTGCTCCTAGCACACTGGCCAGCCCATTGATGTATAAAGTAAATAATAGGGGGCTAAAATACAGCCTTGCCTGACCCTGTTGGTTATACCTATCTTACCCGTACAATTCCCCTTACGATCATATCTCACTGTGGCTGTGAGGTCCCTATGGAGATCGGCTAGAAAGTATACTATGTTTTCATCGATGCCCATCTTTAAGAGCAGACCCCATAGCTTGGACCTGTTCACTCGGTCAAAGGCAGAGGACAGGTCCATAAATGCTATATATAAGCAACCTTGCTTTGCTATGGTATACTTTCCAATCAGCAATTGGAGGTTGAGGCTCTGATCTATCGTACTGCGCCCCTTTCTAAACCCATACTGTAATGCTGACAAAGAATTCGTTTCCTCAAGCCAATCAGTTAATTTACACAGAACCACTCTGCCTAAAACCTTCACTGCAGAATCTATAAAGGAAATTGGGCGGTAATTACCCGGGTCTCCTGTATTACCTTTTTAAAAAATAGGTACGATGACCGATTGCGACCAGGTCGTTGGGATACCGAATTTACAAATTCAATTGAATACATTAGATAAAACTTTAGACCATATTGCTATGTTAGATTTAAAAAGATCGGCTGGTACGCTATCAGGGCCAGGGGCCTTGTTGCTTGTCATTTTGCTGATGGCTTCAGCCACCTCTCCCTCATTCACCACTAAGGTATATGGATGACTAGTCAACGGAGTTGGACCATCAACCTGTTCATAAACTGACTTAAAATGGATGAGCCACTTGTCTTCCTGAATGCCACAGTCTAAAACATTGTTACTTGAGTCAACAAAATACGGTTGGTTGACCACTGCCCACAATTTGGCATTGTTTTTTATCACGTCTATAGAGGTTAATTCTGCCCAGGCTTCTTCCCTGATCTCCCGTCTCCTCTGTTCTACTGCTACTTTATATGCTTTCCTTAAGAGGGCCACACCTTGTCTGTCGACTGGCTTGCTTTTTAAAGCCTCCTTCAGTTTACGATTGGCTACTGAACAGTTATGATCAAACCAGCCGACTGTCCCTGAGTCTTTAACTTTGCCAGAACACGTTAAATCGCACATAACCTGGTGACAGACCTTTTGATATGCCTCCACTACCTCTGTGTCCCCAGCTTCCTCATCCATACATATTCGCAACTCCTCCCCTCTAATATTGGAGAGGTTACTTAAAAAATCCTCAGGTACAATTTGACACCATTTAATCCTTCGTGCCTGGTCTGTTTCCCGAATATCTTGTTCATCAACCCTGTTCAGTGAGCTCTCAGATGTGCTAAGGACGCCTCTAACACAGAGAAAGACAGGGTTGTGATCGCTAAAGTGAGACCAAACAGGAAGATAGCCTACTATGTTATTCCCCAGGGTTGAGCTTATAAAAATAAAATCTATAGTTGACCCACTGCCATTTCCCTTAAAAGTGGGTATATCCACTTCATCCCCCGTGGGTAACATCAAACCATTTTCAGCCAGGGTATTTTCTAATAGGATCCCCTGGTCCGTATGCTCAAAATGAATATCACCTTGTTCAATGGGGGCAAGTAGAACATTTGACAGACAGTTATCTGGACATCCATGAATATTAAAGTCCCCCAGTAATATTATAAAGCATTGAGACTCCGTCAGCTCCTTATATTCTGCAAAGAAGGAATTTAACGCTGTCAAGTTGCTGGTTGAGGTGGCTCTATCAAAGGAGTTATAAAAATGTACAATTAGAACATTATATGCCCGTTTACAGGCGATTTGAACTGCAAAACAGTAGGGGGAACCTGAGTCAATCATCGTGTGTGTTCCAAGAATGTTAGCCGCCACAAGGGTTACCAACCCGCCCCTAGCTCTTCCCCTAGTGGTAGTAACTGCTGGGAGAGAATAGGTTGTATAGCCATCCAAGGTAAATATGTTCTTTGTGTCCCAGGTCTCCTGTAGGCCAATGATGTCTCCAGTACCTATAAATTCCCTCCAAATAGGATCATCAACTTTGTTCCTAAGCCCAGCAATATTCCAGGTTATCACTTTTATGTCTCTAATGCCTCTGGGAGCTTCCCTATCTACTAATTGACTATTTGTGCTAATTACTAAATCCCTGCCTTTACCAAGCTCCCGGGCAAGCGGAGCTAATACCCTAGTGTCCACACTCGGGACCCCTATCTCCGGGGCCACTTTTGCAGGTGGAACGGGGATAATCCTGCATCCGTTATCATATCCCGATACTGTGCTCACCTGTTGTCAATCCACCCAACCTAAGTCGGACAGGCAGTCATACTGGTTCGTCATTGGGATGTTACAGAGGTAATCTGGTGCATGGGGAGCTTGAGTATAGTTATTTGGATGACCAACGATCATACCATTACCCCAAAAACTATCTGCGTGATGTCTATTGCCATAGTTATGCCTTCCTCCTCTTCTCTGAACTAGATTCCACCCCTCCTCCCCGCCCCCACCCCAACTATAGGGATTCATGTCCCTGGGCCCCTCTTGCCTCCTCACTCCTCTGTGATGATTGGGGTCTTTTAGCCAACTCCATCTATTGTCCCGTTGCTCAATGGGCATATAAAAATAGGACAAAGGCCTGGCCGTGACTAGGGTACCATTATTACGAGGATTCCCTCGACAAATGTATTCCACAATGCGGGAATCTTCAAAAGTCACTACTAAACAATCCCCCTGTAATCTTTTCCTGTTATGTCCCACCCAGGGGGTTCTCTCAACCATTAAGATATTGCCACAGAGATTTGAGGGTAGGGGATAATTATTAGCCAACCAGTGGCATACCTTATTTTTAAGTGCCTGGAAAGTTTCTGAATTTGGAGGGGTTAATTCCGTAACCCCTGTCAAAATGATCACGTAAGGACAGGCATCCGGTGGTAGATGAATGTTTAACCGAGTCATGGTTTTATCGGAGGGGACCGGGTCGGGTTTTGGGGTAAGGGTAACAGGGCCTTTTGGGTTACCTTGGTCAGTGGGCTAATTTAATGTTGGGGTTTGAGTGCTCTCTTTGTTACTCACAAGGTTAGGGCGGTTCAACACCGGATTCTTGGGTATCTTGTTTTTGACCACTACTGAACTTTTACCAGCAGACCAGGGTTTACTAGCTGGAGCAGTTGCATGAGTTGCCCTGTTGGCGTAAAGGCTATCTTGAAACCTTATATCCTTGTGTATATCATGAAGCAGTTTTTCAATACCATGAAGCCTAGCTTCTAAGGGAGCGAGTAGTGTCTTAATAATTTTTGTTATAATACCACCTATGAGCTCCTCCTCCCCATCTGTAACTTCAATTCTATCAACTCCCGACTTGTCGGTTATAATGCTGTCTTCAAGGATATCGGCCAAAGGGTTATCCAGCATGGTATCATCAAGAATGTTCAAGGGTAATCTTGCGGTCTCAGATTGAACTACTTCTGCCCCAGATTTCAGCCCAACAGATTCCCTACCGGGTTCAATAAAGAGAGCAAAATTCTAGAAATATTATTCATTAACAGAAATAAGTAAAATTAAGCATTTCCAAATCCTAACTATCTCACTGTCTCTACCCTCATCACCTAGAAATAAAGTATTTAATAAAAAGCTCCTGTCCTTACATATGTTGTCCATCAGCATAACACGTCCCTCTAGGATCTCGAGCGCAAGCCAAATGTCTGCTGTTTGGTCTGATTCTTATACCCTAAAATAAGCTGAGCTAACTATTTTTCACATTCCAGCAGATGAATACTAGCTCTCCATTGGCTGAGCCACCTCGTGCCACAGTAAATTGTGACATCTCCTTTCCACATGTCCGGGCAAATTCACTAGTTCATTGTTCATGCAGAAGTCTTGGCAACATTTCCTCAGGCTGCTACAATTTGTAGCGAAAGGAGTTCAAGCAATGAAAATCTATCACGTCTCTTCCTTCCAACCTTGAGCCTGTCCGTTCTGAGCTCCGTGGCACGTTAGCAAATTTCTCCACAGAGTCATCTGTTAGCAGTTCTTTCCAAAACCTTTCAAAATAAAAGCTCTTAGGCTTTTCACCCTTTTCAGAATTATTTTCTCTTGTGGTGGTTTCATCAATAGGCCTCTTTTCAAAAAGCGTCATTTTTCTGCGCCACCTTTGCTTGCGTCACTTTTTTAAAAAGTGATTATTTTTCCGCAGCCATCTCTAAGCTTCATTAGTATAACTATTATATAAACAAACATAAAAGAGAAATCAATGAAAGAAATACAGTTTGTTCTGTTGTCACCCTCTATTGCTAATGATTAGCCTATTAGTCTAAGTTACCTAGCTATAATGCACAATTAAAGCAGCATTTTATATCTACCATTCTTCTTATTATCCAGCAAGGTTCTTTATGCACCTATAGAGAATAGAGTGACACCACATAGACAGGGAAGCAAAATAAGCACATGCCATTTATTCTAAAACAGCTGCAGTTAATTTTTGACATGACAATAGACACGATTAATTTATTATTTTCACAAACAAGGAAATGCAACATAATGCACATTCATGAGCACACATGTTAGTAGCCCTTTATGTAATTTCTCGTGTATGTAACTTAAAACTAGGTTGAAATAATACACATACAGCACAGATCATTAATATTATTAATTAATTATGGAAGTGTAACTTCACGAGCTGAAATGTAATTCATTTCTGAATCTCGCTCCATCACGTGCAGAACCAATGAGACCCAAAGACGATCTTCTGGCTGATGCGAGGTCCTGGGAAACCCTTCTTTCCATAAGGACGATACCCTGATCGATCAGGGAATTGGTACGAACAATAAAATCATCTAACGTTCCGGTCAGCTTTTTACCACCCGCCGCCGCCATGCTTCTAGTTTCGCGGCACTCCATCGTCCTCACCGGGGACAGAGAGAGGAAATAGAGAAAACCGCGAACACTAGACTCTTATAGGGTGTACAGATGGGTGGCAGCTGATCAGCTAAAGGTACCCCAACAACTAACATAGAAACAAAGGCAGACAGGGTAGGCTCACAATACGGATAAGTGCACCACAGTCTCGAACGACCAAGAGCTTAGGCCCAGTCCAGTCTCTTCCGGCCTCTGACGGCCGCAGGCGGCCCCGCCCTTGTCCCGGGCTTCTCCCGGGACGCTCCCGCGCAGCGGTGACGAGGTTTGATGTTATAGGGAAATTAGTTGGTGGGGGCGAGTCAATCAGGGAGAGCGGCCCAGGTGTCTCGGGTCTGGCTAACAGGGACTCCTGGGAGATGGAGTCCCTGTACCAACCGCTCGCAGCCCTGAGACTTCACAGCACACCCACAACAGTCTTGCAGGACCCAACCCTTCCTTCGCACCTACTCCCGCAGTGAGCGAGCACAGCGAAGCGGGACCTGCGAAGCGGGTCCGGTGAGGTGTAGCGCTTCAGGGGGAGCAGCGCATAGGATGGCAACAGCACACTGACGGCAGCGAGGGTCCAGTCCCAACAGGAAAGCAAAATGAGGTCCCACGCAGGTTAGGAGGTCCGGAGTCTTTAGCAGCGTTGGTGGGGGCGTGTCAATCAGGGAGAGCGGCCCAGGTGTCTCGGGTCTGGCTAACAGGGACTCCTGGGAGATGGAGTCCCTGTACCAACCGCTCGCAGCCCTGAGACTTCACAGCACACCCAAAACAGTCTTGCAGGACCCAACCCTTCCTTCGCACCTACTCCCGCAGTGAGCGAGCACAGCGAAGCGGGACCTGCGAAGCGGGTCCGGCGAGGTGTAGCGCTTCAGGGGGAGCAGCGCACAGGATGGCAACAGCACACTGACGGCAGCAAGGGTTAAGTCCCAACAGGAAAGCAAAATGAGGTCCCACGCAGGTTAGGAGGTCCGGAGTCTTTAGCAGCGTTGGTGGGGGCATGTCAATCAGGGAGAGCTGCCCAGGTGTCTCGGGTCTGGCTAACAGGGACTCCTGGGAGATGGAGTCCCTGTACCAACCGCTCGCAGCCCTGAGACTTCACAGCACACCCACAACAGTCTTGCAGGACCCAACCCTTCCTTCGCACCTACTCCCGCAGTGAGCGAGCACAGCGAAGCGGGACCCGCAAAGCGGTTCCGGCGAGGTGTAGAGCTTCGGGGGAGCAGCGCACAGGATGGCAACAGCACACTGACGGCAGCGAGGGTACAGTCCCAACAGGAAAGCAAAATGAGGTCCCACGCAGGTTAGGAGGTCCGGAGTCTTTAGCAGCGTTGGTGGGGGCGTGTCAATCAGGGAGAGCGGCCCAGGTGTCTCGGGTCTGGCTAACAGGGACTCCTGGGAGATGGAGTCCCTGTACCAACCGCTCGCAACCCTGAGACTTCACAGCACACCCACAACAGTCTTGCAAGACCCAACCCTTCCTTCGCACCTACTCCCGCAGTGAGCGAGCACAGCGAAGCGGGTCCGGCGAGGTGTAGCGCTTCAGGAGGAGCAGCGCACAGGATGGCAACAGCACACTGACAGCAGCGAGGGTCCAGTCCCAACAGGAAAGCAAAATGAGGTCCCCAAGTCAGCTCCTCTTTTCTTGCTTTTGTGGCTCTTCAGTGTCCATCTTCTTTCAGGTTGACAGGATCGGATATCCTGGTACCAGTGGTACCCTTTAATACAAGATTTAGGGGTGTTAGTGGAGCGTAGGGTAGTAGACAATTGGCTACTTAGCCCTAGGGGTCACTATGCCCCCTATATGACCACTTGCTGGGGAAAGTGGGCATAACCCTGTCCCATTGTTCTTAATTCAGACAGCACCAAGATGGCAGTCTTAATTTTCGTATCCACATCAGGTAGTCCTGCTTCGGGGTGAAACTAGCCCGAGAGTGAACACATCTCTCTGACTACTAATTTTACTGGCCGTCCAGGCACCAAATGGGCCCTGGTCTGGGGAGTTGGCGTCCTCTCATCTCTAAGGGTAGCCAGATTTGCATACCAAAGATGGTGGGCTCTTTGAAGCTCCCTGCCTTAGAATGCTAATGTACAGGTCATCCTGCTGGAGGGGGTGTAAAACACCCTCTACCAGAGCAGGAGTTTTTCCTGACCTCCTGAGAGCATGGGCTCTCACCCTTGGGGTTTAGAAAACCGTCTGTGGCTGCAGGCTTGTCCGTACTAGTCAGCCAGCACGCTAGTAGTTGGTAGGTTTTCAGGGGCACCTCTAAGGAGACCTCTGGGTGCATGTATTAATAAATCATTACTGGAATCAGTGTGAGTTTATTAATACAAGATGTTTGATACCAAACATCTTCGGTTTCAGTGGAGCCATCTTTTAGCTTGGGAACACGTTTTTGACCAGTGTCCATCACATGTACTTAAAATGGCTTTCATGGTCACTTGTACTGGCAGTAATTGAACTGGCCAGAACAGGGGCATATCTGCTTATGCAAGTATGTCCATACATGTAGTTTAGTGCACCCTGTCTTAGTGCTGCAGGCCCACTATTAGCATTTAATTTACAGGCCCTGGGCACATGTAGTGCACTTTACTAGAGACTTACAAGTACATTTGGTATCCCAATTGGGTATGAGCCAATACTACCAACTACAGCACATGCACTTCAGCACTGGGTAGCAGTGGTAAAGTGCTCAGAGTCCTAAGGCCAAAAAAACGAATTCAGAAAATAAGGTGGAGGAAGGCAAAAAGTCTGGGGGTGACCCTGCAGAAAGGGTCATTTCCAACACGACTCCTCTCCAGCCTTAAGCCAGAGGAGACTAATCAATACCTTGATGCACATCCCTGCTCACGTGATAAAACATGGACAATGGCCCTCCTCTGCAGTCAATTCTATGCCTCTCTGAACTCAGTTGGATCCCTTTGTCTATTCTTCTTGAGCCACTGAACTGACCCACCGGGAACCCATCTCCTCATCTGAGGCCCTTATCTGTGCAACACCGAGCCTTAACTTGCTCACAAATGCTTCCCAGTAGGCAGACAGCACGACCATGGTCAATAAAATGATGTAGCAAATTCCACCCCTTGGATTCAACTTCTATCCCCAAACCAAGGAAAATTCTGCCCATAAGGACAGTAACCAACAGAGGCCACTGACAGCTGTCAGTGTCAGGACCCAGGCCTTCGACCTTATCGGCGGTTGAAACGGAGCTTCGCTACGATATTGTGTGATGAGATGCGCCAAATATTCTCGCGTCGGGAACGTCTTCCCCGTGGCTTCCCCCTCGGAGGTTGTTGATTAAACTACAGTTCTACAGACCAAAGTCTGTTCCGGCCAGCAGCCCTGCCAGGGCAGATCCTGAGGCCCGGCGCCATTGGAGAATAGCTGTAGGGAGTTTTTGTTCCACCATTACAGACCGTATTTTTCGAGGGGAACGTTGTTTGGAATTAGATCTTCTATCTTTTGGATCGGACACTGTGGCTTCCGGAGAAGCATACCGTTATAGTTGTACATCCTCTGTGTGTATCCCGACCTTGGACATGGGAGTTGACCAAATGATGTGACGTGAATCTGCAGCCTGGATTCCATCTTCCATATGATTACTTTAACCTAAGCATTGAAAATAATTATTATGAAATGTTGAAATATTATTGAAAAATGTCTATGTATGTATTTGCGCCCTGAAGAAGGATTGGATAATATCGGTCCTGTTCCGAAACGCGCGTCTGCGCTTTTTGTTTTGTTTGGCTGTATTTCTCTCCTTCTTTTGTATATCAACTGTATCATGATATGTATATAGGAATGGTTTTCCTTTTTGTGGTGTGTGCATGATTTTGTAAATAGTGTGGAGTGGTATGACTGATGATGGTCTGACTGAGTGTGATTGATGATTTTTCTGAAGTGGCGAGTGGGTAGGCTGTAGATGTGTGTTCTTAAATGTAAATATAGTCTGTAGATACCGTATTGTCTTTATTATTATTGAATTTGATGAAAAGAAACTTATTCTGAAAATAAACTTACATATGATTTTCAAATAAATGGTCTTGTGTGGGACAATGATGATGTTTTGAATTATAGATTAGAGCAATTGTCTTCCTTTATATCCGGATTTAGGGGGGTTCTCCTTTTTTTGAGGACCCAGGCCTGAGCCATCCACGGGTAGGTGGGGCCCCTAAACAGGGATATTGGGTAGGCCTCTCTTCCAGCCTTTGAGGCTTGCAAGGAGTTTCCTATGGCTCCTAAGAGTTCTCTGACCTCTGAGCTGTCTCAGAGTGAGGGGCAGTAGCCCTGAGTGTTTTGTACTCTACTTCCACTCTACCTCCCACTATTTCAGGGTTGGTGCCCTTACACAGTAAGTAATTAACAAGCTTTATTGTTAGATTAATTAAAATTGTTACAATATGAAATACAGTGACACAGAGTTTGATAAAATAAAAAAATAAGAACTTCCCCAGGCTCATGAATCAGCGTCCCTGCTATAAAATTGAATCCTGTTTTATGCAATTCGAGAAGAGGCACCATAACATGTAAGAGACATTTTGACAGCTCTACTTCAGGTAATTAGGATTAAAATTGTTTGGGTGGAAAAAGCGCATTGTGCAAAGGGAAGACCTGTGCAAATGGTGAATGTGAGTAAGCCGGAGATTCAGGTCCAATGCAGTGTTTAAAGGGCAAGATGCTTTAGCCCAGTCCCTGTTGGAGACCAGAGGTCACAGCGGCTTGGCTGTGCAGACTAGTAAAGCACTTTCTTTAAGGCCTGGTCTACTCCCTCTAGGTATTTTACTGTTCAGTATATTCCTCGAGGATCCACAGAGTTTAAACATGCTACTATTGCTTGCCTGCAGGAGCGGACCCCAGCCTGGTTCCAGCAGGCCTTGAACCAGCGGCGGCACAAATTTAAAGTAGACTTGCAGAGGCAGAAAGTGTTTGGATCGCGTCTTCCTTTAGTTGGCCACACAGCCTACAGGGAACTGCTCATGATGCCCTTAGCCAGGGTGCTGCATGCACATTTGTAGGGAGGACGCCAAGGCAATGTTTTAAGAAGGTTCCTTTGTTCCGGCTGCTGATGGCTGCCCCCCAAGTATGGTTGTGGTTTGAGCAGTGTGTAACTATTTAGACCCATCCATGCAGGGGTGCTGCTCTCCAGAGAAGCCTGATCCTCTAGGGATGAAATTTGTATCAACATTTTTCTGGCTGTCCTTCAAAAGGACTCGATGGTGGGCATCACAGACCCTAGCTGAACTAGCCTGAGCAGCGGATCAATGCAATCTTTGAGATATTTTCCAGCTGCTGAACAGGGGTTATTGATTTCCAGCCAGATGTTGTGGTATATGGTGTCCCTTTCGGCTGACTGGATCCTATAGCACATGTTGACGAATGCTTTGCTTCTGGCTATCGTGTGTTTAGCTAGACCGAGTTCTAGCATGATCTGGGCGGCAGAAGTGTATCTGTGTAGTTGAAAAATATCTCTGTAGATTTTAATTCAGTATGGTCCAGAGTAATTGAGTCCCTCCCTATGACGGCTTTGCTTCCATATGCCATAGTGGGAACAATCTTTGCCCTAGCTACTTCCAAAATGGGGCTGAATTATAGTCCATTCAGGTTCCTGAAAAGTACACTGGGGTCCGCTGCCAGAGCAAACACTTTCCTCTTTATTTCCTCCCTGTATGATTTGAAGTTTCCTTTTTCGTCGAATGTTAGATCGATGTCGGAAAGCAAGATGGCGGATGCGTGCGCATTCGAGTGAGCAGCCTGTGGAATGTCTTACCTCTGTTCGCTCCTCTCCTACCTGACGGCGAGTTTGTTTTCTCCTGAGAATTAAACGTGAAAGACATCGCTTTTTGTCAGCGTGGCTTAGTAACCGGGGATGATCTCGGATTGGATTCGTTTTCACCATTGACTCCCCCGCAGCATTTGGTGTTACCCGGGTCTCACCTTCAGGAGCTCAACAGGTGTGGTTAGCGGAGGATCGAGGCGGGCTGTTTCCGGATCATACGGCTTGGTGGAGGCGGCGCCCTGCTCGGACGGTGTGAACGCCGAGAGTACTGGGAGTGCCGTGAACGCGGAGAAACAGATTAACTGGCGTGTTGGTCGGCGGGGAGAGAAATCAGAGATGCCGCCAAATAATATTAATCCAAACGCACAGTTTAAAGGGGCAAGACCGCAGACGCGAGCGGTTGCGGCCGCCACGGACATTGCTGGGGGAAACATTTCCGCGCAAAACACCATACAGCATGAAACCACTGGAGCGGCTACGGAGACTATTGACCCTTAAACAAAGTTGCCAATGCCTGAGACAGACCCCAGAAGAATGGGAACGGGATCAGGGGCCACCCCGAAAATCCCAGGGATGTTCAAAAAGAAAAACGTACCCAAAGGTAAGCAACAAATGCCTGATAACTTAACTATGACTCAGAACTTAAATGGGGGGGGGGGAAAGTGCTAACATGATGCATAATGATGCAGCTCCAGCTCCTCAAATACATCCTAGAGCTGTAGAATCCTCAGGCTTGGAAATGGCGTTACATAGTAGAAATATACGGGACACCCCAGATCATCAACCTGGAAATCTGCGTTTTGTTGGATCTCAGGAGCAGATAACTCCCGTAGAAATCTTAGAAGAGGCAGGATCCTCAGCTATGACTAATATGGTAGAAGGTATGGGAGACACAGAATCTATTGATTCTGCTGGCAACTTTTACTCAATGTCAGACCTCTCTAATGCTTTAGAGATTGAGAGTATAGAGGGTGAAGAAGAATGGAGGGATGATAGAAGCTTGGTAAGCGCAACAGGCTCTATGCAGGAAGATGATGATGATGAGGACATTACACCATCAAGGAGAGAGGAGGAATGGTCCCCTGAGGAAGGCACAGTGTGTAAAATTGTGAGTGATAATCTTCGTCCTATGTTGCTCGACAGTGCCGGAAATGCAGGATCACCAATGCTGAATCACACTGCAGAAGTCACTAAAAATTTGGCTGAGGATCTCTCAGTCTCTGAAGTCACTTTAGAAACCATCTATCGAGCAATGTTACAGCATCGTGAAGATACTAAGGTGGAAAATCTGCTAAGACAAGGGGCGGTTCGCAGGCTTCAAAATACGGTGCGAAGAGTAGCAAAAACATGTAATGAACCAGTTTCTAGAGTGGTAAAGGCAGAAGGAAGAATTTCGTCAATTGAAGATGAAATGACTCGGCATAAGACGCAGATTTCTTCTCTAATTACTTTACGGGAGGATATAGATTGGAAACTGGTTGACTTGGAGAACAGATCCAGAAGAAACAACTTACGTGTCCTGGGTATTCCGGAGGTAAGCAAGGGGAAAAATATCCGCTAGTATATTACGGATCTCTTCAAAGAAGCATTCCCCGAGTTAACCCAGTGGCAGTGGGACGTAGAAGTCCAAAGGGCTCATAGATTTCCATTTCATCAGAAAGACACTAGAGGAACTTTGAATGCTAAGCCAAGAGCTATATTGATATGCTTGAATAACGTTCTTGCACGTGAAGCACTGTATGACCTAGCTAGGCCTGATCGAAAGCGGAAGGGGAAAGGGATAGAATTTTTTGTGAGACCTGACTATTGTCAGGTGACAGTACAGCAAAGGTGGCAACTGTGCCAGCTTATACCTCTCTTCCAGGCCAATGGAGCACAGGCATTTTTGCTTAATCCTGCCAAGCTCAAGGTCATCTATAAGGAGAAAACCCAATTTCTAACTTCTGAGAGTAGGGCTAAGGAGCACCTGGCTTCTATGTAATCGATAGTTTAATACAGTTATGAATATAATATAATCATACAGAACTATTCCCTATACATCATCTTCTTTCTCTGTTGGGATAGGCTCTTATTATCCAGGGAGGCGTTCTAATCGTTTTTTTTCTCTCTCTTTTCTAATTGACTGTTTTTGTTTTCATGACATGACACAGGGGAATTGGGTATGTATAGAATAGGAATGTAAAATGTATGTGTCTGATTAGAGCAATCGCTTCTACTCTCTTTTTCTCTTGCTTTTTTGGTTTGTTTTTTGTGCCGTCGGGGGGACTGGATGCGTATAGAGAGACACACCATGCTTCTCTATCCATCACATAGAGGGACTATTCTGACCCTTTGGCTTTTGTGGGTGAGAGTTTGGGTGGGCGAGGGTGGGTTGTGGGACGAGGGAGGGGGGCAGGCAAGAACAAGAGCAGAGAAGAATTTATAAAAATAAGTAGACGTATTAAGATGATGAATAAACATATATGCATTTTGAAGATTAGCAGTGTGATTTATAGAGGAAACTTAACATGTTATGGATCATTTTTGTCAAATTATTTGACCTTTGATAATGGTTAAACTTAGGATTTGTTCATGGAACATCTGTGGATTAAATGACAGAAAGAAAAGAGGAATGGCGGCACAAATTATACAGGCCATGAAATGTGATATACTTTGTCTACAAAATACCCATTTACCGTGGATTAATAGACATCTGCTCATGGACCTGGGTATGGAGGTGGTAGGTTGCACGAGACAAGGTTCTACAACTAGAGGAGTAGCAATATTGAAGAAGAGGGGGAGTGGAAGCTGCAAACGGTTAAATACTGAAGGTGGGTTAAATACTGGAAGGTGGGTGATTACGGAATTTTGGATAGGGGATAAGTTTTGGACTATTTGTGCTATTTATGGCCCAAACTTGGACGATCCAGAAATATAAAATTCTCTCAGTATCGAGCACGCCGGATGGCCTGCTCCGTTTATATTATGTGGAGACTTAAATATTCATCTGGAGGGACAGTTTGACATAACTAGTGATTCAGCATACTCAGGCAGGAAAGTCAAAGTTTTTAAAGCTTTGAGAAGATTGGTTAGGGAATTTGGCCTGGTAGATGTTGGTCATGCTAAAAGTATGGGTGCCCCTGGATATACGTTCTTCTCAGCTCCTCCTCAGAAATTTGTACGTTAGAATATTTCTTCATAACTTTTAGAGCTAGTCTGGACCTCAACTATTATATCTATCCTAAAATAATATCGGATCATAACCCGATTATGATAGAATTCGTGGCAGAATGTACAGGCGTTCCTGCACGAAATTCATGGACGTTCGAACGGAAATTATTGGCGGATACGTGCTATATAGAACATATGGGGAAATGGATCAAGGATTTTTTAGAATGTAATCGTGGATCCACCTCACCACAAATGGTTTGGGATGCGTTTAAGTCAGGGGTACGGGGGGAGACGCTGTCATATTCCATTAATAAGCAAAGACAATCCTGTGATCATATAGCAGTACAATTTAAGATGTTGCAGGAATGTGAACTTAAGCTTATAACAGCTATGAGGCTTTCCCAAGACACAGAAAATATAATATCAGATCTTGCTATCTATAAATCAAGGTTATATGAGAATTTTGCAAAGAAACTAGGAGAACAGATAGCCGTCAATCAGATGAAAGTTTACGAGGTGGGAGAAAATACAGGCCGAATTTTAGCTAAAAAAATCCGTCAAAAGGAGGCTACAAATTCGATAAAATGTATTCAGGATCAGGCATGACAAAGTTTTGAAAAACTAGATGAGATCTTGGAGGTCTTTAGGCAGTACTATAGTAAAATATATAAGGAGGAAATAACCAATTACTCATCAGAAAGTTTCTTGGACTTTATCGATAATAGAACCATGACTAAATTAGTAGCAGAGCAGATTATATCTCTTGAGAAAGATATAACCTCGGAGGAAACAGAAGCTGCAATTCTCTCCCTCGCATTAGGAAAGGCCACGGGACCTGATGGTATCCCATTAGAGTTTTACAGGATGTTCCGACATATATTGAAGCGAGATCTTCTACTCACATTCTTAGAAGCACAGAAAGGTATAGCACCTAAGTCATTGAGACATTCAATAATTATGGCCTTTCTGAAGAGAGATAAGTCACCTACTCTACCGGCTTCTTACAGGCCAATATCTTTAATTAATGGCGATAGTAAGATCTATTTGAAGATCCTAGCCTCTAGGATATCTGGGATAATATCATCTATTGTTTCAAATTTCCAGCATGGATTTATTCCTAATAGGGGCACTACAGATCATATTCCTCGGTTTATTGCTCTCTTGGACTGGGCCCAGGCAACCAAGACGGCTATGGGAATTACCCTGTTGGATGCCTAAAAGGCATTCGACAGGGTAGCATGGCCATACCTTTGGGATGTGTTGGGTAAGAAGGGTTTTGGTCCAAAGATGATTTTGGCGTTGAAAGCGTTATATGTCTCTCCAACAGCATCTATTAAACTGGCAGGGCAGGAGTCCGTCTCTTTTCCGATTCTTCGGGGAACACGGCAAGGTTGTCCATGTTCCCCGCTATTACTTGCCCTTTATATTGATATATTCCTAAATAAACTGAATAGCGCTGATAACATAGAACCAGTTCAAGTTTCCCAGATGAACTATAGAGCATTGGCATATGCCGATGACATTGTAGTAGTAATGACAGATATCCATAGGGCAATCCCAGTAATAGAAGATTTAGCAACTCAGTTTGGATTTTTTCAGGCTATAAATTTAATATCTCAAAAACACAAACATTATACTTAGCGCAAGATCTTCCTCCTCCTTCACAAATAACAACGGTGACAGAGGCCACATATTTAGGCAGTAAAATTGCACTCCCATTATCTAATATTCCGGAATTAAATTTTAAAGCGGTTCTGAAAAAGACAAACTCAATGTTGGAAAGAATAGATCATTTCCATTTGTCACTATTAGGTCGGGCCAATGTTTTAAAAATGGTGGTTCTCCCCAAGTTTTTATATATGTTCCGCGTTATACCGCTTGAATTTCCTCCTAGCTACTTTAAACAGCTAGATAGAATGTCTGCAAGGTTCTTATGGAGTTACAAGCGACATAGACGTGCGTATAAAAAAATGATTTTGCCTAAGGAAAGAGGAGGTTGGGGCATACCTTATTTTTTGTATTACTATCTGGCCTCCGTACTACAATATATCTCCCCTTTAGTGATTGGTGAAAAGGCAAGGCTATTCCAGAGTCACTCGCCCTCTATTTATGAAATTGCTCTGGGAGTGGATTGTAGGGGCTGCCTGATTAAAACAATTGAGCCTAGTTACTTTAAAAAAAAAATAGATTTAAGATATTAAAATCAGCGTATGCGGCATGGAGATTAATTAAGCGGCATTTAGGAATTCCAAAAGTAACGCCGTATACACCTTTTAATACACCAGGCATTTTACCATCACTTTGTTACGATCATGTGATGTATCGATGACGTATGAAGGGTATCCAATGGTTAGGTGATATAATCAGCGATGGATCTCTTCTCTCCTTTTCTGATCTTCAAGAAAAGTATAATTTATCCAGTTCTGATTACTTCAAGCATTTGCAAATCCATAGTTATATTAATAAATTAGAATCACACCTAAAGAGAATTTCTATTATTGATTGTATGTTTAGGAAAACGTCAATTGGAGTATATTATAAAACTCTGATGGCATCATGTTCGGACGATATGGGAGTATATCAGAGTAAATGGGCAGCAAAATTAGATCGGGATTCAGTCAATCTAGAGGAATCAATCAGACTAGCTAATGAAATTTTATTCACAGGAAGATCACGATCACAACATTATATGGCATTATTTGATCTTTATTATACCCCCGGTAAGATTTCAAAATGGGGGACAACGGTGGGTACAACTTGCAGCAGATGTGGGGAATATGCAGCTGATGCCGTACACATGTTTTTCTCATGTCCAAAGCTGAAAGATTTATTCTCCTCTATTCAACAATTCTTGACCATCTTGTTGCAGTCGACAGTGTGTATAACCGGGGAAATGGTACTGATTGGGGTAACATCAGATGTAGCTCCTGAAGAGAGGAAAAATTTTTTGTTCATTTGTATGGTGCTTACACGTTCTTGTATCACGCGCGAATGGATCAGTGCTGCCCCCCCCCCCTCTTTCGAGACTTGACGCTCGGGGATACTTGCCAAGTACAATTTAGAATTGGCTATATATAGGACTAAGGGTCGCAGGAAAAAGAGAATGGGAATGAAAATGTGGGCACCTGCAATGGAATGGAGCAAAGTGTAATGCTTGGCATTGTTCTCTTGTTTCTCTTTTCTTTCTTTGTTATCTTATGGTCTTTGGTCATGGCTTTTTTCTTATTATTCCATAGTATGTGTATATATTTCCTTTTTTTGTATTACTGTATAATATGCTACTTTGCTTTTGCTATATCTTGTCATAAGCTGCTCTGCTTCCTACTTGTCTGCATAAAATGAGAAAATTATCCAATAAAAAAAAAAGAGTGTTAGATCGATGTATTTGCATTCAGTGACTTCTTCGACCTTTGTGGAATCGAGGAACCAGCTGATTTTACTGCCTATTCTTCTGCAGTAATTGATGATATTGGTTTTCTTGGTGTTGATTGTCAGACCCTCTTTAAGATGAGTAGTTATGGGTGGCATTCAGAAGGTGCTGCATCCCCACCGTGGTACGGTTCAACAAAACCAAGTCATCAATATACAGCAAGTTTGAGAGAGGAATAATGCTGAGTTTCGGGCATGAGAATTAACCAATGGTAGGGCTGGGGAGAGGTCTGCCAGGAATAGATTAAAAAGCATCAAGGCCAAGACACACCCCAGCTTAAGTCCCTGGGATGTCGAGACAGCTCTAGAAAGATTATCCCAGTTGCCCCGTTTTATTTTTACCAAAGAGTCCGTATATAGGTTTTCAAGTACTCTTAGATGCGGTGCACCCCAGTTCTTTACCTTGCTCCAGAGCAGGATTCGTAAAACAAAATCAAAGGTAGCTTTGTAATCTATGAAACGTAGATAAATTGATTGATTGGTTGATTTTGAGACCTCAAGCAACAGGATCAGTGTCATGATGTTTGTCTGAGTTCCAGTTTTTTATTTGTGACCCCTGTCTGATTGATCAGGATGATTGAAGTGGCTTTAGCCCAATCAAGGAGTTGTTCTAGTAAAACACCAACATGGTATTTTGCCTTGTTATTGATAAGGGCTATTAATCTGTAGTATTCAAGTTTTGACTTGTTGCCGCCCTTACAGGTTGGTAAAATGATAGACCCTTTCCAGGAGGCTGGGATTGTAGCACCTGACAGAGCCTGGAAGAAAAGAGGGGCCACGTATCCGTCCCACTTTTCTGGGTTGGACTTATAGATGGCCTGGGGAATTCCATTTGGGCCTGAAGAACCTGCAAGTCAGCCTTTAGTTATATGTCTGTTCACCATATCCTCATCTAGGGTTTTCTCCTCCTCCTAGGTGATGGGTGAAGGGTCGGGGGACCTTGCTCACCTCCTGAGGCTACCCCTTGGTAGCCAGATGTATAAACTGCATTTGTGTAGTTGTTAAAGTGAGCGATGAGACAGGAGGGCCAGGCTGGTTTGGACAGGTTTGATCCTGGGTGTGACGGTGATTTGTATTTCAGAGTGTTAACAGATTGACAGAAGGCATTTGCGTTGTGGTGCTTTACATTCCAGATGAGCATGGCCTAGAAGCTGTCTGCAATTTCCCTCTTTTGGGACCAAACAGCCCTTTTTAGGTCCATTTTCTTGCGTCTGAGATCAGATGTCAAAGTTTCAAATAGAGGGAACCGTCTTTCTGCTCTCTGGGCCCCGTTGACCTCCCTTTTGAGAATTTGTACATCTCTGCTTGCACACTTGTCCCGGCTTTGTGCTGGGGGACTTGTTAGTGTTTTAGCTGTGTGGGGTTTGGCTTTTGAGGCATATTCTTGGGAGAAGGATGTTGTAAATGTTTCCCACATTTGTAACAGAGAGTTCCTATCACTGTGAGCCTACTTAAAGTGGTTTTCAGCTTCCTGTTCTAGATAGTCTATGTTGGTTGTTGACCCTTTTACCCTCCTTAGGTCATGGGTGTAGGTTGATCCCAGAGGCTCTGCAGAGGGTGTATTCACGGGCAAGTTCCACCTCCTTGGGCAGGTAGTCACTCTCTGATCTTTCCCCCATTTGAAGGACTGTACTTCTTGCAAAAACAGCAGAGAGCCGAAAGTGTAATCAATCAGGGAATTGCTTCAGCTGGAGTAGAAAGACATGGTGGGTGGAGAATCATCTTGCAAATGACCGCTCAGGGACGGTAGGCCCAGATGTTCCAGTTTGGCAAGCAGGGGTCAGCCCCTTTGGTCCACCCTAGCTCAGTGTCTGCCTGCGTTGGTATGTCCTATTGGCGCTCTTGTGCCTGAAGGATCTCACTAGTTGGTGAAGGTGTGTCTGATTATCGCACTAATTGGTGAAGAGCCTAGTAGATAAGTGTTAAAGCCACCTGTGAATATGATCTGGGAGTGTGAAGGGGATGCCCTTAGGCTAAGGAGCATGTCTTCGTGATCTTTACGGTTTGGCGGTGTATATGATTTACTAATGTTATTGAGAAGCCTATGGTTGTTGCACACCTTTTTTATTGCTAAGTGCAGTATTTGGATGTTGTTAAAGTCTGTTTGCTTTTTTATGCTGACCTTAATTGATGTGGGCAGATAAATTGCTAGACCCCCTTTGTTGCGTCCATATTTCATATTTTGATTTTTTAGTCACAGAAGTTCCATAATGTGAGTAGCATGGGATATAGGTTGGTTTGTGGACCCAGGTCTCCTGTAGGGCAACCAATGAGAAGGTTTGAAGGTAGGATACAAGGTCATGGTCTTTGAGTTTGCTGTCTAGACCGTGAATGTTCCAAGAGCAGAGTTGGAGAGTTGGTGTTACTAGTTCCAAGACATCTCGTTGGCTATCACTGGTTACCTTGCTGGTTGTGGCTTATTAAGTGGCCTTGCAATCCACTTCGACTTGCAGGTCGTCTGCCCTTTCCTGCGCTGGCTCATGAGGTAAGTCTGGTTCCAAGGCACTCGCTATTGCCTTACTCGATGGACATGCCCCTTGGTAATTTTTCAGCATGGAGAATGGTTTTGGCTTTGGCAGGCTGTTTGCTTTTCCTGGCATGCTGCTTTCTTTCCTTCTAAGTGGATGTGGGTAGCCTGGTTCTAAATATTTTCCATGATTATACCACGGCGAGGAACTGGTTACTTTCCCATTGTATCTTGTCTACCAAGTCCATTGTGCTCCAGATGACCATTGTAGAGTCTCTCTGGGGCCCATGGCTTATGTTTAGAAATTTGACGTATTCGATGTTGACTGAGGTTGCCCGGGCTAGGTCTGAAATCTGTTTCTGCAGCGTTATAATGTTGCCTAGATTGAGGATATAATTGTTTCCTATTGAACAGTAAAGTGGTTGGAACAAGGTTATGATGTGGTCTTTTGTTTCTGGGATCTCTCAGGGTGGGCTCTTGAGACCATTGCACTTTTGTGGCGCCAGAGGTCCCACTGGTTTGGTTTGATAGTTCTCTTCAGGACCAGGCTGTAGTTGTTAGGGCTTACGAGGTGGATGTCAGCGGTCATTATTTCAGAGAGGGGGAATCCACTGGTCATCTCATCCTCGATATCTTTAGCTAGGTTTGCTGGCAATGTTTCAGGGGTGGGTGGTGACCCATTTATCGAATTATGAGCCTTTGCGGTGACTCTAAACATTGTGATTGGAGGAAATTGCCCGTAATTCTTTTCGTTTGCATGTTCATTAGATGGGTTCCTTACACTGACCAATCAACCCAAAGTCTGTACCCTGAGGCTGAACAGGAGACAGGGTTGAGTCTTCTCTCACTCTGCCCCTCCACCTGGACTCCCGTATCGTCTGCTTGGGAGTGGTAACCCCAGAAAACTGAACTGTCAATGCACCCTTGGTAGCCACCCCTCTCAGTTCTCTTGACACTGGGGCAACT
The DNA here is from genome assembly GCF_964261635.1 of Lissotriton helveticus. Lineage (NCBI taxonomy): Eukaryota > Metazoa > Chordata > Amphibia > Caudata > Salamandridae > Lissotriton > Lissotriton helveticus. Next base: position 599,789,039 of record NC_136067.1, read on the forward strand.
CATTTCCCAGAATACAGTCTATGGGCATGTGGGGACTAACTATGCACTCCTCTGGTTCACCTCCCCCGTTTCAGGAATACCAGGGCCACAGGGCAGAAACTCTGCCCTTGGGCCTGTGTACCCTACACACCTGGTCGGTGTACTGCTCTGGGGTAACTAGCTTTTTCACTACCATGGTCTGGCTAGCCCTGGTGTCCCTCAGAGCAGTGACTGGGACCCCATTCACTTTCATCTGGTGGAAATAACACCTAACCTCAGGGATTTTCAACTCACCCTCTGAGTGTATCTCCCAACGGAGGGAGATCTTGGCATGACCTGCTCCTGCGGACTACTTACCTCTAAGGATATTTTGGTCACCCCTGTAGAGGTCCCACCTGTGAGTGATTTCTTTAGACCGACACAGAGTCCCCCTGATTGTGTCTTAACTGGGAGAACCCAAATCAGTGGGGTTGGAAGTGGGCGTCCTGGGCCACCAGCCACTAGAACCATCCCCTGTTTCTCAGATGGGCATGGGAACTCTTTCCTCCCCCTTACTATGGGATTAGTGTGGGTCATCTTTAACCTTCCCCTCACCCTGTTGCTATGTAACCTGAACCACCCTTCTTGGGGTTCCTCCCAGGTACCTTCTTGAACACACTGGTACTGGACTAGAGGCCCGCCTCCTCAGCAAGCTTCCTGGGGTCAGTAAGCTTACTGTCAACTAGGTGCTTATTGCAACTATGTAAAACAGATTCTGAGCATGTGCTCTCTCACAATTAAATTGTACAACCCAACATAATTATTAACTTTTTGCCCCACACCCAAACATTCAGTGCCTTGCTGGAGTAGTCCACAAAATCTACCTAGGATTGGCTGGGGAGCTTCTTGCTTTCCCTGAACCTTATGTAGGACTTCTCAGTAAAGTAGCTTTCATGGAGGTATTCTTGGTTTGGTCCCCAACCTCTAGTGTCAGAAGTGTGTCACTCCCCACAGTAGGCATGTGTTTCTACAGATCCCCACCCTCCCCAGTGTTCCTCAGGTACCTTGTGAACCCTCAGTGCAACCTCATAGGCAGAAAAACATTTTTCCAAGTAATCTCCCCCCACATAAGGGGGCACCAAATCCTTGGGTATGCAAACCTCTTTCTCTTTTTCAGGTACTTTGAGTATGCTGCCACCATCACTGTTCGTCAGTTCATGAGCCAGTTAAGATTTTCCTTTCCCCAAAGGCGATTTTCTTCTGCTTCCTCCTTTCTCAATTTAACCATCTGCAGCTTAAATTCTCTCTCTTCCCTCCTCTCCGCCACTTCCTCTGGAAACAGGCCATGGGAAGAAACACTGCTCCATGCTCTGGCAGGAAGCTCCAATTCTGGGATCACACCCTCCTCCTCCACTGCATGTGACTCCTTAATTCATAGGAACCGTATGACATACTGCCACCAACTTTCTAGGCCAGGTATTTATTTAATGGGTATCTTGAATAGTTCATGCATGTGCCCAAGGCTCCTTTGCACTTTAAGCGGAGATGTCTGTGGTGTTCGGGATTAATCCTGGTTAGCTTGATAGGAAAACCTATTTTTGTCTATAGGTTGTGCAAGCTTGAATCTTTATAAAAGGATCACCCCACTATAGTATTGTCCCTTCTTTTTATTCAAGTCATTGAATATGGTGGTAGCAGCAATAATTCCTATTAATTGCAGACATGCTTTAACAGCATTAGTATAACAACAAGTGCTCCCTCTTACAGGGATAGATGTTACCTTCATGGTTGAGGCCCACGAAGTGTACAAAAGAGAGGTATTCTATTCATGGGTCACTTTTCCTGCAACAGACTACAATACACAAACATTTCACAACTACAATCCAGCAGCAATACCAGCCCAATATATGCCTTATGAAGAATTAGAAATACCATTAACATATCATGAACATCAACATTTGTTATAAGATATTCTCCCACATGCACTAAACAGTGTAAGACTGGGTCCCCTCAGCAGCAATGAGGGAGCAAAATGTCCAGTCCTAGCCAGCTATACATCTTACCCAACATTAGCACCACTAAATGCTGCAAACTTACTTGCTCTTTACACAGGTCTAGTTAGACTTAACAGATGCTAAACACAGATTGTTATGGAACACTAACAGCAACCCCAGTGAGGGCTGTTCAAGCCGTGCAGCCACAGTTAGCTGTATCCAATTAGACCAGTAACTATAATGCAATTATGGGTAAAATCCCTGCCAGAAGGGAGGAAATTTGGTTCTGGATTGCACAAAATACAAACCAGCTTGAAGCAGTGTTTCCCTATACCCGACCCCGAGACAACCATAAAACTTTCACAATGTGCCTACCACTTGGTATGGTTCCCCCAGTAAGTAACTGTGCCACGTGGGGCACTGTCTTTGCTGCCATTTATACCATAACGCACGGTATTACTTCAATTGCTGTTTTGCCTAAAGTGCTAAAACAAATTCAAAATGAATGCTGGGCTGCCCCTGCATTTGGGGATAAAATTAGCAATTATGCCACAGTCGTCTCAATTATGTTAAGTACTATTAAAGAAGAGGCAGTAGCATTGGTAATACGCCAGCGTCTCACACAGATTCCCACTGTGAGCCAAGAGCGCAAACTACCAAAATCATTAATGAAACCTATACATCAATAGGTTCAGTTAATTTAGAAGCGAAACCAAATAAGCCACAGCTGAAGGGTAAATCTGAAAAAGATAACACCAAACAGACATCACAGCCTTAAAAACTCTGGGCCAAACAGATAAAGAAAGAAAAAATAAAAACACAGGGTGGATCTCTACAAATGGAGTTCAATGGAAAAACAGTATCATTTTCTTAACTGTGATTCAATTAAACAGCCAGATAGACCCGTACTTCTTGTCACATTTAGGATGAACCTGACAAACGCTTAGAGAGGGGGGACAATTGGAGGGCAGACAAGATGAGTATGTGAAACTGAGAAAAGACTAACAATGTTTGTCTGATATCATCATAAAAATGGAAGAGTATCTTCCACAACAAAAACCCCAATTCCAAAAGAAGAAAGAGGCAGGTATTTCCCCTAAATATGCCACACATATCGAGAACGCTACTTCTGAACAAGACGTAGGCATTGACACTACTAGACAGCGCAGTAGAGGTAATGATAGTTCACCAGAATCTTCAAGAGTCTCTTCCTGCAAGTGCAACTAATTAATGTATTCTAGTTCAAACACCAGATCAGCCGGTTAGCCCACCCAACAGAGTGTATGATTTGGAAATCTAAATTGAGGATGACATACTGCATACTATTAAAGTAATTTTCTGGGAAAATGTAACCAGCGCTTATGATATTTTCTTGGCTGAAGTGGTTTGGCGACCTGAATTGGTTAGCAAAGTCCCTCAAGGGGAAGATATAATAGTACCGTCCTTCTCCGTTCTTATTCCTGAAGTTGTCAAACAAGCGTATGCCAGAGTGGGCTCTTGCAGAAGCCCTGGCATTATACCACAGTCATGTAAGCGTGGATAAAACTCACCTTATCATATTCTACCTATAAGGTCCAGCCCGCAAGTGCAACCACAATACCCAATTAAGCATGAAGCTAAATGCCCAGTACGAGAAATTCTAACACAAAAATAATATCAAGGTGTAACTAAGCCTTGTATTTCTCCAATGAACATTCCTTTGTTTCCGATAGCGAAACCAGATCATTCCTATCTCCCAGTCTTAGACTACAGGCATTTAAACAGTCATACATGCTCCTTTGCGATTCAAAATTCCAAACAGCGCAGCAATATTGATCATAGTGCACAAAAAATACAAAGCCACTATAGTTTTTTTTTGCCAAAACATAGCACCTGAAAGCAGGGACTTAACTGCGTTCACCACTTTAGTGGTCCAGAAAACATTCTGCTGACTTCCTCAGGCGGATAAGAACAGCCCAGGTCTGTTTCTGCCTGAGTAACATAAGTGTTACATGAAATTGACTCAGAAGCATTGTCCTATGTTGATGACATATATCTCACAGACGATGACAAACATTTATCTAGGCAGAGTAGATGGCATTGTTTTGGGATTTGCTGAACATGGCTACGAGGTAGACTTCCAAAAAACAACAATTGCCTATCTCAGTGTCCTATTCTTGGGATACCAGTTGTCAAATGAAGGCAAAAGCCTTAAACAACATTTCTTGGATGAATGTGCCCTCTTACAATCACCAAACATCATAAAACAGCTATAATCACTTTTAGGGTTTCTGAATTATGGCACAACGTACATACCAGACTATGCAACTGTTTTATGATTGAAACCATCCTGACTTTTCCAGTACACACTGGACATCAGAACATACACAGATTCTGAGAGCACTGCAAACTGACATGCTTGCATCCAGACACTTACACACTCGTGTCAACACAACAAACTTGGTGATCTACATAATTGTAGGATCCACTGGCTACACAGATGTCACTTTTAATGAAGGTAATACTGTACCAATTGCTTATAAATTGTATTTATATTCAAATGCTGAAATGCATTTTGCATCGACCGAAAAAATAGTGACTGCAGTTCAAACAGCTGTTCTAATGGAAAGACCATTGGCTCAGGACAAATGCATAATTGTGGTTACTCCCATTACAGCCTTCAGAGGCTGCAACAAAGTCCAGCATTCCTAATGCAAAAGCCTTACATCCTAGATGCATTCAGTAGGCCACCCCCTTAACAGCTATTGATCTTGACTATGTCTTTTACACCACTTTACAAACGCAAGAATTTCTCCAATATAAATAAGAATACCCCGTGCCCAGGGAACATTTTGCCTCTTGATCAGTCTATATTGTATATACTAATGGTTTAGCTCAGGTCACTGTTTGAACTAAACAGAAATATTCCGACACAGGTGCAGCAGTACACATTGTCATGAGGAATGGAGAATTCTACCCTCAAAAAACCTTTACACAATCCCTATGGGATTGTACAGCTGGGCTGGCTGAACTCATAGCTTTATTTCTGGCACTAGAGAATACCAATCCCGAATTCCCCATACTCATTGTGTTTGATTCGTAATACAATGCCCAGTCTTTTATTGAGCACTTACATTATTGGTGCTTGAATGTATTCAGAGATTTTAAAGGAAATGTAATCAAGCATATATTGCTTTGGGGAAGGGCGGCACATTGTAAAGAATGCTTGTCATGGGCTCATCTAATTCATACACTGAGTCACCAGCATATTGAAATACACATTGCAGGAATTCACTGGCTGATGAAGCCACAAAGGCTGCAGTTTAGACTGCTGTAGTAGCTGCAATTACTCAATCACACATATCCTGCAAAATACTCCTATCTATTGACTGCCCAAAACATATGTTTTGCTCGCATTCCTAGAGTGGGGGATCGGGTGATGCCAAACCAAGACCGCAGGCTAGAATTAATCATAGCTGCTCAGGCGGAATTCGCGGCAGCCCATGCAGGAGTAGCGGCTACAGATTCATTACTACAATGAACGCCATGCGCTTATCTGTGTGTTTTGTCAGCAAATTCAAAGTTCCACACAGCTCTCTCCCACAGATACATCTCTTAGTCTCAAACAAACCTCTAAATTGTGTCTATCTGGTTCACTTCGGAACTCTAAATTTAGAAGGTTTGGTTAAATGGATTTTATTGGCAGTTGATTCATGTTCTTGATTTCTGTGGGTGTGGCCACAATGATCCGCTGACATTCAAACTGTTATCAAATATTTCCAAGCCTTTATCAGGACATATGCAGTAGCTGCATTCCACTCGGACCAGGGCACAGTGTTTGCCTCTAAGGCTTACTGGGATATCGTGGTAACCTCAGCCATCATCCTAAGGGAAATTTGGTAATGGAAAGGGAAAACCATTACTTAAAGCAGCCCGTAACAGGTAGAGTATTAAGTGCATGTCATAGTTGGGTCCATCACTTGTATGGAGTCCAGAGAGCTTTAAATAATCTGCCTAGAAGATCCTTGGGTGGCTGGACCCCCTATCAGGTCCTGCTTGTCCTCCAGATGCACATTTAAGATTTCTATAATCCTGGCTCAGTGTTGACATCAATGAACATTTCGCTGTCTTTCAGGAACTACAAGACTTCTGAGATGAGCGCTCAAATTAAACTACTAAACGTTCTGCCACTGAAGAAATTAAGGTGCAACCAGTAACCCCTGGCTTGATTCCTAAACTTGGGGATCTAGTTTGAGAGAAGATTACTGACAAGCAGGAGTTTGGCTGATCATACAGATCACCAGTGGCAGACCTTGGCATTCAAGGTACCAGAACTGTGATTTTGCTGGTTATAAAAACAAACAGTTTGTTTCCATAGATCTCATCAAACCACACCATGTGACTAATCCTACACAATAGGCCACAAGTAATCCTGGAATAATGTCTCCGTACACAACCATGTAGACAATCCCTCTACAGGCATTAAATAATACAGGAATTGCCACTCCCTGTCTAGGGACATTAGATTCTGAAGTTTTACTACTTCCTGTTACTACTACTACAAACACAGAATGTACACCAACTGTGAGTTTACAGTCTGACGTAGTTGTTTAATATCAACCACTTTTGGAGATGTCTACCAGTTCTACTTTACCACATAAGGTTCCTGTTTTTGTTGACTGCTTCTCGCTACTTTTCCGACATTGAAGATTTGTCTTCAGATTCGTCACACACTTTTCTGGCTGAAAAAGTATTACCTGATTCCATGTCCTATATTTGAACTTCGATTTCAATACTTTTCCTATTCCTTTGGATTGGATTTGTCACAGTTTTCTTTTTGCTCCTAAATAGACATGATCTCCCAGAATGCTCTGTTGTGGAACTGGTAGCTGAGGTACTGAAGCTTCATTCTTCTTCACAACAAGTGTGACGAGACATATCCCTTGTGAACATTTCTGCATTTCTTGTCCCTGATTGAATTGCTTGGGATAATGTCCCATTGGATATTTTTGGTACTACGAAACATTACAGAGTCCTTATGTGTTTAAAGCGCTGTTGGATGACATAATCACCCCTAGTAGTATTTCTTTTTTTCAGTTTGAAAGCTTTATTAAAGAAAAACAAGTAGTACAAAAAGGTGACATCAGCAAAATAGGAGAAAAGGAGTATATGATGGGATAAAGTTAAATAAAAGCAGCCAATATCACAATAAAAAACAAAGCATTTTGAATTATGTGGGGGGGGAGAGGGGGAGGGGGGAGGGAGAGAAAACATATTATTATCTTTGAGGATGGAGAAAGAAAAATGATAAAAATACAATGGATAGCAATAAAAAGTACAGTAGAAAACATCATATGGAGTACTTACTAGAATGAAGAACAAGTAATATTGGAAACCAATATAAAGCTAAATCACAATAGTAAAAGTGAAAATATCATAAAAAACATCATAAAAACCATAGGCAAGAGTATATGCGTTCAGGGGGGTTTGAAATTCTCTGAAGAAAGTGGAGAGTAAGTCTTTTTGGCAGAATGATCCAAGTATAGAGTAAGAGGTAGCCAGTAAAGTTCAACATTGCGGGAGGGTTTGCAAGAGGAGGCAAAGGCAACATCAAGTCTATGTGATTGACATACAAAATTCCACCAGCAATTGAGGGACAATTTGTTCAAGGATTTCCAATTAGAGACAATATGTTGCAATGCAAGAGCGAGCATAAGATCAAAAAGACCGTGGGAATGTGGTGGGAGGTCCAAATCTTCTGAAAGGCTACCAAGAAATACAAAGGAGGTAGAAAAGTGAATAGAAATGTTAAAAATACGAGAAAGGCGAGAGAATATCTGAGACCAAAAAATACGAGTTGAGGGACAGAAAAAGAAGAGGTGTAAAAGATCTGCAGAAGGGGCATTACAGGTCCAACAATTAGATGCAGCAGTAGATTGAAAGCGAGAAATAGAAAGAGGAGAAAGGTATAGTCTGTGGTAAAAGAAAAAGAGGGATTGAGTAAGAGAGGCAGTACGGGAAACCTTCAGGGATCTGGCCCAGACTTTGTCCCAGAGAGTAGTCGACCATGAAGAGTGTAAGTCTGTTTCCCAGGACAATTCCAATTTCGATTTGGGACGATCTGGATTGGGGGCTGAGAAGTACCGGTAAATGAGGGAAGCTTTAGGAATAGTAGACAGGACGGCGAGTAAAGGTGAAGATGAAGCTGCAAGTCCATCAGAAGGAAGAGAATAATAACGATCCAGAATAGCTTCCATGAGGATAAGGAATTTCTTTGCAAAAGTAGGAGGGCAATGGAAGTGAGAGCGAAATTCAGGAAAGGTGCGAGGGGATGAACCATCAAAAAGATGATATACCCAAATGATACCCTTTGCTCTCCATGAGGGCCAAGCAATAGGTCTGTTATTGATCAATATAAGTGAGTTGTACCATATAGGCGATAGAAGGAAGGAGTCCTGTGTCATCGAGGTAGGGGAGACTAAAGGTCGGAGAAGAGAGGAAGTATGTTTGAATAGAAGAGGGTTAAGGCATGGGGCTTTGGAAGTAAAGTGAATTACTTCTTGTAAAGAATATGGAAGCAATAACTCCTGCTCCACAGAAAGCCAGAGGGGAGAAAAAGGGGAGGGTTCCTGAGATAACCAGCGGGAGGCTTGTCGAAGTGAGAAGGAGGTGTGGTAAAGGCGAAAGTCTGGAAAGTTGGTGCCACCAGTAAGTTTAGATTTACGTAGGTGTAAAAGAGATATGCGGGCTTTTTTCTGTTTCCAAAGGAATTTGGACAAAACAGAGTCAATGCGACGGAAATAAGAGAGTGGGATGCGAATGGGAAGCATGGATAATAAGTAGATTAAAATGGGGGCAATCATCATCCTAATGGAGTCGAGACGGCCCCACCAAGAGAGAAATAGTGGGTTCCATGAATTGAGTAAGGAGTCAATTCTGGATATAACTGCATTCATATTGAGTTGAACAGAGGAAGAAATAGAGTTAGAGAAAAGAACACCCAGATATTTAATTTTTGTAGAATTCCAAGCAAAGCCAGTGGTCGTGAAGAAGTGGGGAAGGCAAAATTTAGTTAAGGGAAGGATCTCTGTTTTGTCAGAATTTATTTTGTAACCCGAAACCAAAGAAAAATTCTCAAATTCATTTAATAAAGAAGGGACAGAGGTGATTGGATCTGAAATAAATAAAAGAATATCATCTGCATATGCAGAAAGTTTAAGATGTTGTGTACCATATGGGAAACCCGAGATGGATGGATTGTTACGTATGGAAGTAAGGAAGGGTTCAAGCGCCAAAATAAATAAAAGAGGTGATAAAGGACAGCCCTGACGGACACCACGTTGAAGTATGAATGGGGGAGTGAGTTGACCATTAACAAGAACAGAGGCTTTGGGCATAGAATAAATCAAGGAAACAAAAGAGATAAATTTAGGATGAAAGCCATGCCATTTTAGGGAGGCCATGAGAAAGGACCAGTCAACCCGGTCAAAGGCCTTCTCAGCGTCTACTGAAATGGCCGCAAGGGGGATTGATAGGGAAGGGGCTTTACTTAAGACATTAAGGAAGAGCCTAGAGTTATCCGATGTCAAGCGACCCTTAACGAAGCCACATTGTTCTTTCCCTATGAGATGTGGAAGGAGCGGGTCAAGGCGAAGCGCTAGTAATTTTGCAAAAATTTTATAGTCCACATTGACTAGGGATATAGGTCGGTAGTTTTTACAGAACTTAGGGTCTCTACCATCTTTAGGAATAAGGCATATGGTAGCGTCCTGGAATGAACCTTGGGCTGATCCAGTAGAACAAAAAGACTGAAAGAGAGATAGAAGTTTAGGTAAGAGGAGGTCTGAAAAGTGTAAATAAAATTCAACCGGAAAGCCGTCGGGTCCTGGAGTCTTGCCTTTAGTGAGGGAGGATAGGGCAGAAGAAAGCTCCGAAAGAGTGAGATCAGAATCGACCTTTGAAAAATTAAGGTGAGAGGTACCTGGTTGAGGTAAATTATCAAAATAAGATTGAATTAGTTCCGGAGTGGGAGGATTTTCCGGAGTATATAAATTCTTATAAAAGGAATGAAATTGGTCTAAAATTTCCGCGTCGGTATGAAGAAGAGTATTAGAGGGAGAATAAATTGAATCAATGTTAGTGCGTTCTTTACGGGACTTTAAATAGTTGGCTAATAATTTGCCTGATTTATTGCGACCTCCGTAGTAACGGGCACTGCTCCGAAGGAGAAAAGAGGAAGCAGAGTCTGTAGTGAGCTTATTAAAATCAATCTTAGCCTTAAGTAATTCAGGAGACATAATCTTAGTAGAAGAAGTATAGAATTGATGTTCCAGAGATTTAATATGTGCAAGGGTAATTGTACGTTTTTGAAGGAATCGTTTCTTTTTCCTAGAGACAAAATCAATAATGAAACCTCGGGCCGTGGCCTTGAAAGAGTCCCAAAGAACATGAGGGGGGGTATCAGGAGTATAGTTGAGATGAAAAAATTCAGAGGCAAAAGAACGAAAAGAGGAAGAAAAAAGAGGATCAGTAAGAAGAGAAGGGTTAAAACGCCAGCGAGAAGATTTAGGAGTAGGAGGAAGGAGATCAAAAACAGTAACAATAGGGGCATGATCAGAAATAACTATAGGTTCAATTGAGGAGGAAATAAGGTGTTGAGAGAGAGATGAAGAGAGAAAAATGTAGTCCAAACGAGAGAAAGAGGTATGAGGAGGAGAGAAAAAGGAGAAATCCATAACATCTGGGTGTGTGAGTCTCCATGAGTCCACAAGATGAGTTTGAGTGATAGTGTCAAGGAATTGCTTATGTGGTTTGTGAGGGGAAAAACGAACTGAGGATCTACGGTCTAAAAATGGGTCAACGATCTGATTACAGTCTCCACCTAGTAGGAAAGAGTCATGTTTATATTGGATACATTTTGCTGTAACGGAGGGCCAAAAAGAGGGGTCAAAACATGTAGGGCCATAAACATTGAATACGGTAATTGGGATATTGTTAATTCGTAGTTTAGCCAAAACCCATCGCCCCTCATCATCCTTTTCCTCTAGAAGTACTTTACATTGAAGGCGTTTATGAATCAAAATGGCTACCCCATTCTTTTTGTGAGAAGCGGGAGAAAATAAAACAGTTCCAACCCATAATCGCTTCAGTTTCAAAGATTCAATATCTGAGAGATGAGTTTCTTGAATAAGAACAATATCAGGGTTGTATGAGGAGAGGTGGGAGAGTACTCTTTGCCTTTTGATAGGATGATTAAATCCTTTCACATTCCATGAAACAACTTTGAAAGTGAAAACTTGGTAAACTGATCAAAAGCGAAATATGCAGAAACATACTGTATATATATTAATTCGAACTGTAAAGAGATAATAACGATAAAATTCGTCAAAAAGGTAGAAGGAAGAACAGGTAGAAAATGAAGGAGGAAAGAAAAAAGGGAGAGGGAAAGGGGAAGGAACAGGGAAAGATAAATAGCAGGGAAGGAAGAAGGAAGAAAAGAGAGAAAGCATAGGAGACAGTACAAATCCAAAAGGATGACTGTATTGAACATACCTGGAAGGGGAAATGTACACAAAGGGAAGGTGGGGAGGTGGTGATGCGTTACAAGACGGACGGACCAGGATCAGGAGCAGGACCACATCGAAACCGCACAAAAGGAACATGGGATGGGACAAAAAGGTGAAAGGAGTATCCGAAACATATCCGTCTGGGGAAAAAAGGAAAAATTGTTAACATATAGAATATGTGACATAAACATAAAGGGATAGATTCAAAGGTGAGAAAAAGAAAAAAGATATATAGAAGACGCAAGAGAAAGATATCAGAGAAAAGCTACGCAAAATGAGAACGTGGGAAATGGAGAGAAGAAAAATGGAGAAGTACATGAAGTCAAAGACAAACTAGTAGAAGAACAATCATAAAAACAGGAAAAGTTCTATTTCAGCCACTGTGTGAAGTAGAAGAGGAGGCATCCATCCCGTCGTCACTCTGAAGAAGAAGAAAGTTTCTTAATTCTCCAGGTTCCTGAAATGACCAAGTCTTGTTCCGATAGGTAACTCTGAAAGTACAAGGGTGAAACAAGCCATATCTTGCTCCCAAGGAGCGCAGAGAAGGACGCATAGCTAGAAATTCTTTACGTCTGGATGCAGTGGCGTTAGAAAGATCCTGAGATAAATACACTCGTTGACCTTGCCAATTGACTTGTTTCTTATTCCTCGCAGCTGAGAGAATCAAGAGGAGATCCGTGTATTTCAAAAAGAGGATGATAACTCCACGAGGTTTTGAGGAAGAATCCGTTCTGGCACCTAGTCTATGTGCTCTTTGAATACTCATGGAGGTAGAAGGTGGGAGGTCCAGAAGTTTTGGCAGAAAAGTGGTGAAGAACGACACCGGATTGTCCCCCTCAAGATTTTCCGGCAAATTGTAAATACGGAGGTTGTTCCTCCTATTTCGATTTTCCAAATCTTCCGTGTGTTTTTGAAGTGAGAGGACAGTTTTTTCTAAGGTGTCTATACGTTGGGCGTTGGACTGATTGTCAGGGAGTTGCTGTTCAACAGTAGAAAGTCGGGCATCCATGTTTTCCCACTTATCTTTTAAAAGCTGCATGTCTGTACTTGTTTTTTCTATAAATGGACGCAGTGCTCGCAGCTCCTCCAGAATTTGATCAGTAGGAGAAGTTGTAGGATTGTCTTCTGGTGTAGGAGAATGTTGCTTGAGGCGTTTGCCCGCTGGAGCAGGCGGGGAAGATTTACTGGTATTGGTATGAGCCAAAGATGATTTGTGAGAGGTCATTTTTGTAGTAGAATTGGCTTTATGCGTACCAGAGGAAGAAGAAGCCCTTGATGTGCTCACCGTTGATATAAAGACAAATTGCGGTTTACGTAAACTGACCATAAAAATGAGTGGTCGTACCGTGAAATAGGCTCAATTCCCAGAGAGGCAATCAAAAGTGTGCTGGAACGTTCCGGAAATAACCCCGAAGAAGGGGTGACGCACCAAAGTGAGTTATGTGAGAGAGCCTCTGGGAAATAGCGCGAAATATTCAGTGAGCACAAAAAAGAGGGCGACTAAAATGGCAGCATGCGAAGGGGGATCCTGAAAAAGCTGAGGCGCAGGAGAATGAACAGAAAGTTGTCAGAGAAAAAGTGTCATTATAGCGCCATGAGGGAAGACATGTAGGAGAAAAAGTAATGTAGAGCTGTAACCATGTGAGCTCATGAAAAAGCAGTCGTCAGGGGTGAAACATCGTGGAAAGTGCGTAGTTGCCGCGTGCTCCAAAACAGAATAAGAGGAGACCAAAAACGCAGCAAAAGGGTCTATTAAATAATAGAGACTGCTCACCCCTGAGATAGAAACAGCGTCGCGAAGGTCGTTGGTGTCTGGTGACACTTCGTGTGGCGGTAAAGCCTGACAGCTGAGGCTCCGAGATTCGGGAGAGTCTTAAGATGGCGGCTCCGTGAGGGGCTGGGAGAACATCCTAGAAAAGATCGAAAACGGCACCAAAAGCGTCGGAAAGCCGCTCCGCTGACTCCTCGAATACTCCTCCAAAGAAATCCAGCAGCTGGGTTCAGGAGCAGTCCCGGTCACATCGGGAAATCACGCCGTGAGGAATCAATGCGGCGGAGCTCCGTATCTAGCCGGCCATCTTGCGCGGCATCCAAGCCACGCCCCCCCTAGTAGTATTTCTGATGACTGATGTGACCACTGTCAAAAGCATGCTTTTTGAACTAAAATCTTGTACAGTATTCAAAACTGAAGATTTATATTTAAATTCTGCTTCATGTGGGGAAATGTTTTGTTATCATGACTATGCACACCATTATTTATACAGAGCTAGTACTCCACGTGCAGTTTTCAATAACACACAATGGTAACATTGCCCAACACCATCAGTGGGTAGTTAAAAAACACACTTGAAAAAGTATCCATGGTTTTCTGGTAGCGACTCTTCAGAACCAGTTTCTTATTATTGTAAGCTTACCACTTCCCCAGCGGAAACAAATATGCTGACCCAAACAAAATGAATCTATTCGAATTCCTTTATTTTCAAACTGACCATACACAGCTAAGAATTTTGGAAAGATAACATTGAGTTCAGGGCCGCACTGGCTACCGGGCAGTTTAGAATGCTGCTGAGCTGAGGGCTGATTTAGTTGATGGGGACCTGGCGGTGTACTAAACGAAATTCGTTTTGCTTTCATTATTTCGAAGCACACGCACGTCTCCATGAACGAAATCCGACCCCACTGTAATTAAATCAGCTCCCAGCTCGGCAGCATTCCAAACTGCCCAGTAGTCAGTCCGGCCCTGATTGAGTTACAGTCAATTTGGAGAACCTGAAACTGGCAAGTCCAGGGTAATGATGCTTGGTGTAGAGTTTGTTTAATCCCTAGACAGATGATTGTTCTGAGCAAGACAGTGCAGCACACTAACGGCCTGGGTTTGGCTAAAATTAAAGACATGAACACACCTAACACTCCTATTGCACTTTTTGCCAATTGGTAACATTTTGCAAAGTGTACAGAAGCCCAGCTCAATAATATGATACAGAATGGTATATTTAATTCTTCACTCTCAGGTTCAGACTGGGGTTAGTGAGGCCAGTAGACACGAATGGCTGTGGATGCTCGTTTTTTAAAATTTGTATTTTATTTTACGGAGTATTATATAGCGCGAACTTGACCCGAAGATAGATTATGCAAATGAGTTGGACTCTGCGGGTTTTAAAATTAAACCATGTGTCATGGAGCTATCTAAATGCAACTGAGTTGTTTTTGGCTTATAATTTAACACGCACACAAAGACGAACGGCAAATAACGATGCGACACCCAATGTTAAACATAGAACATTGAGAAACATTTCCCTTCACAGTAGCTGAAACACCATCAGCTGTATGGTTGATCCATGAGTTTATTTCTTTACCCATATCAACATTTCACTTTGCATCTTGTTTAAAACACTTTCAAGTAGGGAGATATAAAGCTTTACAAGAGAGTTTTTTTTTTTTTTACATGAGACCTGGTTGCTGCCTTTCGATTACAGGTGTCTGAGTGGGGATACTGAAGTCTTTCTAAGTGGAAAGAAATACAAAACTTCTTTTGGCCATTCATTAGTCGAGGTGACACTTCATGCAGCTTGCAGTGCATGCATGGCCAATTTGGTCTGTTATTTGGAAGGTGTCCCAGCTGCCTTAATTCTGCCAGTGTTATGATTGCTTTCAAATGGAAGTTATTTGATCCTGAATGGCCAAGGTCGTTGTGGTATGAAACTGAGAGTGCCATTGTGGTGGCAGTTTCCAGGGTCGTGACCTCTTGTAATAGTGTGTTATTTCCACCCACACACATGACTAAGGACGTTTTCCTGTGGCTTTCTATTCTTATTTATTACATTAACTCTGATAAGTTAAGCTGACTGAAAGCCTTATTGCTTCAAAAGGACATGGCATTATCATCTGCATGTGAAACAAAGCAGCATTCCAGCAGAGTGGCAGTCCTTCAGCAGCACAGCGGTCCTTTCTGGAAAAGTATCCACAGGTCCAGAAATGTACTGAAGTTGTTGTGTCTGAAGTCGAATACTTATACCTAGTGGTGCCTTTGAAGTGGGGGCAACTACAAAGACATGTCTTTGAAGTGTACAGAGGCCCTGCCCTTGATGCCCTGCTCGAGACTCACTACAGGGGGATATGCAGTCCTTTGTGTGGGGACATTCACAACATATTCAGGTATAAGTGAGGCTGGGTCTACCTACTCCCTCACATCCTGTCAGGATGGCCCATAAGCCACATCTAAGCTCCCATTGTGTGTGGCTGTGGGAATACACAAAGCCCAGCTGTCATCCAGCCCAGACATGCGATCAGAGCAGGGCACCAAATGGCTAAAGTAAGAAAATTCCAATTTGTTAAAATTCGCATTTTCAGAATTGCAATTTAAAATCTGGCTTAAGTTTTGATTTTAAATTGCAATTACAGAGACACCGAACTTGAATCAGTTATATCCTTCAGTTTGTAAATTACTCATGTAAATTCTACGAAAGTAATCCCAATGTTATCTATGGGAGATATAGGTCTTTCAGTAATAAATAATGAATTTGAGACTTTTTCACAACCAGGACATATAAAATTTAGTACAGGGCCTGCCTTTTAGATACATTGCACCCTGCCCTCTGGGTTTATCTAGGGTCTAGATTATGGGTGATGTATATGTATAAAAGGGGAAGGTTTGGGCATGGCAAAAGGTTTATTGTGCAAGGTCGCTACGGCACTGTAAACGGCACACACAGGCTCTGCAATGGCAGGCGTGGGAGATGTGGGTGGCGCAATCAGTGCTGCAGGCCCTCTAAAAGTATTTCATTTACAGGGTGTAAGAAAGTGCCATCTTTCTTGCATGGGTATGCCCCCACTTTTTGCTGAATTGCTGATGTGCTTTGACTGAGTGTGCCATGGGCTCCTGCCAACCAGGTGCCCAGGGCCTGTGTTCCCTCCCTAAAACTGTGTTAAAACTAAAACCCAATTGGCATCTCTGGCCACCTGTCAGCCCCTAGTAAATGGGACCCTAGGTACCCGGGGCATGGTGACCAGAGAAGACCCCTAAGGGCTGCAGCACTTATTGTGCCACCCTTAGGGGCCTTGTACCCTGACACCCACACACTGCCTTTGCAGACTGAGTGTCTAAGTACAGAACTAAACAGAGATTTGACATGGCACACATCTCTGTGTGCCATGCCCACAAGTTCACTGCCCTGGCATCCATAAGTCACCCCTCTAGCTAGGTGCCGTATGCCAGTGGTGTGGGCAGAGGTGCATGAGCCCTGTGCCCCTACAGTACCGAGGCCATTCCCGGCCACTGTAAGTGCAGTGCTGCCATTAAGAGTATATGGTGCTGGGAGGTCGTCATTACGAACTCCACAGCACCATGATGGCTTCACTGAAGACTGAGAAGTTTGATATCTCAGCATATTAAACCCGCACTGACGCCAGTGTGGGATTTAATGTAAAATGCACGACAGAGGGCATCTTAGAGATGCCCCCTGAAACCTAACCAACTCCCAGTGTCCTGACTATGGCTGTGGAGGCTGCCACCACAGACATATTTCTGGACCCCTGGGTCGAGAGCCTGCCGCTCCCGGAAGCCTGAAACAATGCACATCCTGGGACGAGGTGCCAAGCCTCCTCCCCTAGGATGGGCAGGGGAAGCTTCAAAGGCATACCACCTTTGTGAGCTTCTCCAGGCCACTTGCTGTGCTCAGCAACTGGCCCCCACCGGTTCTGACCCCCACTCTGGTGGGAAGAATGGCGGGAAACCCTAAGTGAGGAAAGCGGGTGCGCCAGCCTATGCCAACCCCACCACTCAAGTGGGAGAGGCGAGGTGAAGCACGACTCCGGGCTCCGGCCATCTTGAAGATGGGGAGCCCTGCCCAATCACAGCTAGGCTCCTGCCCCCTCCCACAGGAGAGGAGCAGGCTGGGGGGGGGGGCACCCCAGGACAGGGACCCATTGGTCCCTGCCCTTGCCCTACCTGTAACGCCCCTAAATTTAGTATTCCCGATTGCAACAACAAGAAGACCAAGAAACAAGAAGACCTGCCGTGCAGCTGCTAACAAAAGGACAACGCCCACTGACTTGGCCCCAGAACCCTACAGGCCTGTTGATCCTTGAACCTGCTCCTGCGAAACTCCGGCGTCTCCTGCGGAGAGCAACCTCGACAACCCCGGAGGACCTGCCTGCCTTGAACCTTCCAAAAGACTGGTACTCCCACGAGCAGTGGTTCTGCTCAACGAGCATTACCCCTGGTGCCAGTCAGGAACCGCGAATCCAGCACACTCTGCACCCGCCAAGCCCGGCTCGTGCCTGAGTGACCCAAGACCACGAGGACATCCCCCCGGTGACTGGGACCCAAAGTCCAGTGGCCAAAGACCCTCCTCAACGAACCAGACAACGCCTGCAGCCTCAGAACCAGGGACCCCTCCAACCGCGACCAGAACAGTAAGATTTCCAGACACCACAAGACACTCCTGCACCAAGCGCCCTGCGGCTGCCTGTGCCTTCCTTTGGGGGACCTACCTCTTCTCCAAGGTCCCAACTTACCTCTCGAAGTGGTGGTCGCACCTGAAGAATCTCGGTCCCCGAGTCTGCAGCCTATGTTCCCTTTTAAACTTTTCTATTGGATAACATTAAGCGCCCGACGGCTCAAAAGCACCCTGCACCCAGCCGCCCGAGTGAGCCTGGAACTGCAATAACGACCCTACTCTACTTCCCCACTTGCCCTGAGTAAGTGACCAGGAGCCCAGCTCCCACAGCCGCGTGGCCTGCTAGCTTGCAGCCACCAACCAAAGGCCCCCTACCCTCCATTTGATTGCATTGGGCCTACTCTCTCTGCACCAGTCAGCCCCAGTGCCGCTGAGGGTGGAACCACTGTACCTTTCCGACCCTGGGAGACCCCTGAGTCTATGCCCAGAACCTTAACTCCACCAGTCGAGTACTCAACTCAAAGCCGATAACTCGCTTTCCTTCCATAGGTTAACATTGACTGGTTTTCACTTGAAATTTCTTTTAAGTGTGGAGTTTTGAAACTTTAAAATATTCATCTAAAATCAGCCGAATAACGAATTCCAAATTACTCACCTGTGATCAGGAGAGAAGCCAGTACTGTACCTTTTAGCCCAGTACTGAACCGCAAAAGTAATCCTAACTGTACTTACCAGTTACCTGCATTTTCTTCCATAGGAAACCATTGACTGTTTTTCTGTGAAATTTCTTCTGTGTCGATTTTTGCAAACTACAAATATTCTTTAGAAATCGTACCAAATAACAAAACATAATTACTTACCTGTCTTAGGTAGAGGTCCCAGTGCTGAACTTAGGAGTCCAGTACTGGATTACAAAAGTAACGAGAACCTACTTTACCTGTGACTTGAATTTCCTCCCATAGGATAACATTGCTTGGTTTTCATTGAAAAGTTTCAACTTTGAAAATACATTTATATTCTTTAAAAATCACAACTGTAACCAAAACGCTTTTACTTAACTGTTTACAGCTTATGTCCCGGGACTGAATCCAGGATCCAGTCCTGGGGTTAAAAAAGTAATCCTTAAAGTAATCAACTGCATTTATGTAGAAAAACCCTTTGAGCTCAATGTTAAATTGTGTTTGAAAATGTGTTGTCTATTGCAACCACTGTAGCTATTGTACTTACAAAGTCTATTGCCTTTTTGCAAAGTAATTTCCTAAAGTCACTCATATTGAGAAAAGTATATTTTGCTACCTGTTGGTTCGGAAAAAAACCAACTATATCTTTTGATATAAAACGATTGGCCTAGAGTTCAGTTCTTGGGTGTATGTATGAATTGCGACTTATATAGCGCACGTATCACCCGAAGGTATCAAGGCGCTTGCTTAGGGAACCCGTCCTGGTATTCCCCTGTGAGATACCCCGGCAGGGTATCCACAAGGTGAAAGCCAGGCATCCCGCCGCGAGGGGCCGTAGTGGAGATTAAGCAAGCTATTGCCCAGAGTCGCAGAGTGTGACCCCGTGAGTCGAGTAGGCACCGGAGTGAGAATTGTCGAGCCCGTGGAATTTTTGAGCCCGAGACCCGCCGAGGCGGGGAATCGAACCCTGGTCCACGGCCGATCTCATCTTCCGGGTCTGCCGCCTCTAACCACTGAGCCACGCTTCTCCTGTGTGAACCTTTTGCTGAATGAGTGTGTACAACAAATGCTTTACACTGTCCTCTGATACTGCCTTACTACTCGACCAAGCTACCACTTTAGAGAGTAAGATTATATTTAACTTTAACCTCTGTCATACCTCTGGAGACTGGGGACTCTAAACACACCATACCTTACTTTGGCCCAGTATATATAGAGCCACTTTCTTACACAGGCCATGGGCACATGTAGTGCACTTTACTAGACACTTACAATTACATTAAACATTCTGATTGGGTGGAGCCAATGCTACCATGTTTAGAGGAGAGAGCATATGCACCTTAGCACTGGTTAGCGGTGGTAAAGTGCTCAGACTCCGAAGAACTAAACAGAGATTTGACATGGCACACATCACTGGCTGATGAGGATTATGAATCCGAAACCGGTCCCAGGATGCTTGTTTCCGGTCCAGCGAAGACATTGCTTGGCAGTTCGGGCTGGACTGTTCCCACAAGGCACAGGGTCAGACTGATTTGCATATAGCCATGTCTGAACTGGGGTGGCTGAGTGAACTAAAGAATGGTGATGGATTAAACCCAGATCAGTTGACTGGGGGCGAGTGTTTGATTTGTTCAAACGCTCCGTCCATCATCCCCTTTTGTATCGCTTTGTTCGCCCTACGTGTGGCAGGGTATGCTCAGACGTGAGTCCCTTGTTTACTTGGCCACTGGATTCAAGATAGCCTGGCTGATGAGGATTATGAATCCGAAACCGGTCCCAGGATGCTTGTTTCCGGTCCAGGGAAGACATGGCTTGGCAGTTCGGGCTGGACTGTTCCCACAAGGCACAGGGTCAGACTGATTTGCATATAGCCATGTCTGAACTGGGGTGGCTGAGTGAACTAAAGAATGGTGATGGATTAAACCCAGATCAGTTGACTGGGGGTGAGTGTTTGATTTGTTCAAACGCTCCGTCCATCATCCCCTTTAGTATCGCAGACTCCGAAGGCCAGCAAATATAATTTCAGCAAAAAGGGGAGGAGGAAGACAGCATGTTTGGGGCTGAACCTGAACCTCAAAGTGCACCCTTTGAGCTCTCCAATTAGACAAGGGCTTAATGCTGCTCGAACTTTTAAGTAATCAGGAAAGCGGGGAACTGTAAACTTGTATCCCTTGCTAGATATCGTCATTTAAAAAACGCCCGACATCTTGGTCTCCAGATACTGCAAACCTTTAAGATAGAATGAAAACAATCAGGCCCCATAGCGTATGGCCGGTAAACATTCTCTGAGCATAAACTTCCTTTAAGTTAATAACGTATGCTCACTAATAAGGCCTATGTTTCCCTTATTATAACAATCGTGGCGAGCTTTCTGCTGACTGAGGTATGGAAGTAGGTTCAAGAACAAGAATGATATGTGTGTTGTGGGGTGCCAAATTGGACGATTCATAGCATGGTTATGAATATAAACATGGCAGATCTTTGTTGTGTTTTTTTTAAGATTTGAATTGAGTGTGTTCACCATGGGGCTATATTAGGAGAAATTTGCATAATAAGAATAGCAATAGATGATACCAGTTGAATTGGTTGTTAAGTCTACTGTAATGTTTTAATGATGTTTTGTGAGGACAATGCACTGATATGTATTTGTATTTTTTATATTTCTTATTTAGATAATTCTGAATTTTTTAATGTTGTGAAGAGAAAAAAAGAGACAATCAACTATCATTGTCTTGAGAAAGGTGGTGCATATCAGGCAGCACACCGAAACACGTTGACGCCAGTGTTTTCAATAACATTCGAGGGACTATTGTGCTGAGTATCTTTGATAGTAGCCTGATTCTGTTAATAGATCCTAACAAATTAATAATTTGGGATGTTTTCAACATGATTCACCTAATTATGTCTCTTTTTCTGTAAAATGTTTTTATGAATTTACAAATATTTTGGGATTATGAATGTGATTTTCATTGTCATGTTTTTAACACTGTTTGATTAAAAATAAATTTGTATATTTTCTTAGAAATTGTAAGGTTCAATTGCAGTGTGTTTATACTGATAACCGTGGAGGTCTGTTATTCTGGCACCGGTGTGGATGAAATATTGAATGGATGATATGAAGGGTGACTGCTAGTGACATTGACTCCAAGGGAATTTTTACTTTACACTGTTTGTGTTGGCACCCTGTCCCTTGGATATTTGGGCCTCTCCCTATATTATTTTGAGGTAACAGTTCAGTACATGAGTCAAATGAGAATATAAAACAAACAATGAATCAAATAGGACTCACATACCAGGCCGGTTACACATCCTGGGGTCAGCAAAGAATGGGCTAGTAACTGATACATAGCGACATAGGAGGGGAGCAAATGAGTCAACAAGAGAGGAAGAAGAGAAAAGACAACAAAAAAAAAATATATATATATATACACAAGATTAACATCCAACTCTCGAGTATGTCGAGTGCATTAGAGCAGACAATCGCACATCTTATTAAGGTAAAAACGTATTTATGAGGAATCTTTTTGCTTCCAATTTGAAAGCAACCTTGGAAGGGGTTCTACGAATTTTCAGTGGAAGATTTTCGGTGTAGAGCCGGAGAAAGCTTGTTGGCATGTTCTCTTTTTGAGAAAGATCTGAGGTTTCAGCAGGAGAGAGTTAGCACTCTTTGACGGTCTGTGATCGCTACTTGTATTACCGCTGTGAACAGTACTATTTCGCATTCGGACTATCTATGTATCTTTGATATATGCACTGCTCCTGCTGTAACAACAGCACATTTCTACTGTTAAGCTGTACAAAAACAAATAAAGGGGCATATTTATGA
Source organism: Lissotriton helveticus (assembly GCF_964261635.1). Lineage (NCBI taxonomy): Eukaryota > Metazoa > Chordata > Amphibia > Caudata > Salamandridae > Lissotriton > Lissotriton helveticus. The sequence continues at coordinate 599,811,440 of NC_136067.1, forward strand.
GAGGCTTGCACCAGCATTGACCCACATATTGTGACACAATGGCAGTGCAAGCAGTAAGTCATTTATAAAATGGCTCATTTACAAAAATGCATTGTTTTCCAAGTATTGCATGAGGCAAAATCTGTGCTGAGAGCAGCTGAGCCACATAAAACTCAATATATGCAATGTAGGGGTTACCCCACAGTAGGGGTTACTCCGCCCTCTCAATTTCTGCCTGATGCTTCTTTTTCTTCCCGCCACCAATGATAGAACCTCCCCTCTCACGACGGTCTTATATGCTTCCCACAGGGTCCACGCCGAATCAACAGTTCCCCCATTTTCCTGAAAATACCTATCCGTGATCTTGGCAACCTCTCTCTTTCTAGCAGGGTCTTTCAGGTGCCAATAGGAGCCACCTTACCTACTGCAGGCTGACCGATCTCCACCTGTAACCAAATGGGAGAGTGGTCTGAGATCCCCCTCCCCAGGTGACGTTTCTCTCGAACAGCGGCAGCCAGGGCCGCCGGTATCAATATGTAGTCCATTCTGGACATGCTGTGGTGTGCGCCGGACACATGTGTGTAGTGTGTCTGTTTCGGATTACGTAACCTCCAACCATCCACAAGCCCCGTCGTTTCCAGGAAGTCGGTAAGCCATCTATGTGCCGGTCTCAGTGTTCTGGCCTGGTGTCTGTCAGTCTCTCCATCCATTACTGCATTAAAGTCTCCCCCTATCACTAAGAGGCCCAGAGGCAAAGTGAGGAAGACAGTCCCCAAGTTGCGGAAAGTGTCAGATTGAAGGACAGGCGGGACATAAATTGACACAAAGGTAACTGTCCTCCCCTCCCACTGCCCTGATACACCAATATACCAACCTCTCTGGTCGGACCATGTAGCCTGAATGGTTAGGGGAAAAGAGTTCTTCACCAGGATTCCAACCCCCCTGGACCTCGTGGTAAACCCAGCGTGTGCCACCAACTTATAACCCTCTTTATGGAGAGCCATGCAGCGATTGCCAATGAGATGAGTCTCCTGCAGTAGCACTACGTCTGGGGAGTGCCTTCTAATCAACTGATTACCCATTCCTCTCTTAATCCTGTCCCCCAAGCCATTTACATTCCAGCTTAGTACTTTTATCCCCGATCCCCGATTAACGCTTGACATTTAACCAATATGGGTACAATACAATCACAACATTGTCACCTGGTGTGAAAAAAGGAAAAAATAGAAAAAAACACAGTGCAAACGATCTTGCATACAATGAAATCTCTGAACCAAGCATCTTCGCCTGTCCCCTGTTGCAGCAACGCCATATCATCGATCAAACTAGCGGTCTTGATGTCAAACGATTTAACTTTCTGACTCACCTTAGTGAGATCTGCCCGTAACAGGTTGACCTCTATCGTGACTGTGTCTAGTTTGTTGTCCAAGGATTCCATTTTTCCCGCCAGAGACGATTGGACCCCATTTATTGCCGCCATGACATCCGTTAGCATTGGTTCCGAGGGGGCGCCATGTGAGTATCCCCCCGACAAGAGGGTCCTCCTCGATTCAACTGGGGATCCTTTAGGCATCATGTAGCGGTCCAGCTTATTAGATTGGATATGATTTGATCCTTTCGAGGACCTGGGCAGGGTCTAGTCTGCGTCTGGCTTTGTCGCCATCCGAGCGGTCGCCACTCTCCACTTCACTTTGCTAATCACGACAAATCTCCTGAGGTCCGGGATCCCAAGTCTGTCCGTGCACCGTTTTGCTGCACCGTGCCGCTAGCTGTCCCGTCACAGTTTAAATGGCTGGCCGACACACTTCCCTGCACCTTAGTCCGTGAGCCGTGCACAGAACTTTTCACCAGGGACACCAGCACCCATGCAGGTCCCCCCATCAAACGAAGGCCGCCACACCCCGACGAGGACTTGCACTTACAATAACATTAGTTCTTCTCCGTCATTTGTTGCAGTCCGCTATGCGGGGGCATGAGAAGTAGTCACCGCTGGGCCCCTCACTCCACAAGCAGCACAAGGGTGACACCGCTTTGAAATGGCGCCCGCCGCCTCCCGCGCCAAGCTCCGGGGAGTGACGCGTGAAAGTCCAGGTGCGCTGCCCTTGGCTCCGCTATGATGATTATGTAGGCGCTCCCCCACAGCCGCCTCTGCCAGCGAGTCATACCAGGTCTCTCTGCCCCCCTCGCAGCTATCGGGCGCACCGGGCCGGCTTCCTCACCCGGCCCAGCCTTCCCGCGTCTCTCAGCTCTCTCCTTGGTGGCCAGGCGCCTCTGCCGATGTCGGTTGCTATTACGCCACACTCACTCTGAGTCATAGGCCCCCTGGTGCTCCGCTAGTACTTCTTAGGGCATTTCACCCCGGCGGGCAGATCCAGTCTTGATTCCCTGGCCCGAGGGTCTCCATCCCCGTCTCACGGCCCTCAAGGGCCAGAGCAGCTGTTTGTCCCCTCTGGAGGGCACGGCCTCCCACGTCGGTTCTCCCTGCTCCAATATAGCCGCCGAGCGGTGCGCCTGTCCCGCACGGGGCTCGGGTCAGCGCCCTGCCCCCAAGCGCTGTATTCAATTCTGGCAGGGCAGGCCTGCCTCACAATTTAGCGTCCCCGTGTGTCTGGGCAGCCTCTTCAAACGCCGGCCATACAGGTAGCAGTTACGGGGCCGGACCGGTGACTTCCGGTTTCCGGCCCCAATGTTGATCACTTCGCGGCCGGGCTCGGCTCTCACTCCAGCCCCCGGCTTGGGAGACAGGTAGGCTGCGGGTTATCGAGCGGCGTATCTTAGGGCCCCGACATCGGATCCAGCCCAGAAACGCTGCTGGGAGCGTCGCTTCAGCTCCGCCATCAGGTGGTGGTCTCAGGATTTAGTTCAGGATCGATCTGGATGAGGAAGGGGTCTTCAGAGACGAGCTTTCACGTGGTCATCTTGGTCCCGCACATGGCTCCTCCCCACTCTTGGTGCAATTGATTGCACACTGTTGAGATGAATTCCTTGAAGTACGACCAGGCGACAGAAGATGAAGGTAGGTTCTTTATTAGGAGCACAACCTGGCCTCCGACCACCTCCACAACCCAGCAACAACTGTCAGTGGTGGAGTGCCGTCAGCCTCACATTCTAAGGAGAACGAGCACCAGAAGAAGAACATAGGGAACATCAAAGCTCCAACAAGGTAAGAACCATAGTGCAATAGCATCAACATTAAGTAAAATCACAACACACCCTCTTCCTTTAATAATTGAAGAAACAAGAACAAAAAAGAAAAGAAGAGAAATAAAAAGAGAAAAATAAAACCAATCAAAGATGAAACAAGGAAGAAACCTGAAAGAAGAATTTACGATCTAACATAATCCTGCAGGTACATTGGTGGTCTGTGATAATTCAACAGCAGGAGAGCTAGATAAACCATCATGGTTCTCTTCCCTAACTCTTTGAGGAGAAGAAGACAATTCATTAAAATGTGAAACATTCTCAAGAATTCTAGAACAAGACTCATTCATGACAACTCTGTCGGGCATAAACATCACTCCCGAACAACCTTCCTCATCAGAGAAAATCTTGTCAACAGAACCACCTTACTGGTATAAAGTCACTCTACGAAAATATTCCACCGTTCTCCTCCTTCAATGACAACAAAATACCTTCCCTACACTGACAACACAACAAGGTCCTTTAAACTTAGTAAGACCACCTTTAATCCTGCCAGATTTCAATTTGACCCAGTCACCAACCGATATCTTAGAAGGAATGAATGAATGAATGAAAGGCGTTTTATAGTGCGCTACTTAGCCCAATGGGCGTCAAGGCGCCTAAGAGAGATTTCAAATGTGCGATCACCTCCAGAAGACACGCAACTCCTAACCCAAGATGGGACGGGACATGAGCCAGCCAAACGCCCTCTCATAACCAAAAATGGAGACTTGAAAGTAACACTCAGAGGTGTCGTGCAGTAAGCCCATAACATGTCTTGTACTAGACGTCTGGGAGACAACCCATTAGCTAAAGCAAGTTACAACGTACCTTTGATGCGTCGGTTCGCCCTTTCCACAATTCCATTACCCATCGGATTATAACGAGAAGTACACAAATGTTTCACACCACACTTCTCCAAGAAACAACGCATCTCCCCTGAAGTAAGCTGAGTCCCATTATCTGTAAGTATTACATGGGGAATTCCCTCATGCAAAAGCAAGGTCTCAAACACACCAATCTTTGAACTTGTTGTGATATCCTTCAAAAACTCTAGATGCAACCACCTGAAGTGTACATCCACAACCACAGCAGCAAAACGCATATCTAAAAAAAGTTCAGAAAGAGGACCAATAAAATCAAGACAAATAGTGTGCCACGGCTCACCAGGATCCTCAATGTGGCCCATACAACTCTGAGGACCAACTTTCAGTCTCTTCTCACTCTCTTTACAAAGAGTGCAATTAACCACCCATTCTCCGATTTGATCATCCACGGCAGGCCACCAAAACTCTTCTTTAATGAGCTTAATAGTCATACCCTGGCCCAAATGACCCTGATGTGCAAGTTTAAAGATGTGTTATCTAAGAGCAGCTGGGGGCACAAATCTTTCTCCTCTCATGATTACATCCTTACCACTCAAAGACAGTTCATCTAATAGCTTCCAATAGGGTCTAACCAGTGCTGACACCAAACTTTCATGAGGTGAACCTTTGTTAAGGAGATCTATAACTTCTTGCAAAACTGCATCACCGACCATGGCTTCAGACCACTGTATTTTAGAAAATAAAACTGCACTCACAAACATCAAAAACAAAAGCAACAGCCTCTTCGCTTTCCAATTTGTTGACCAACTCCTTGTCAACAGCTTCCCAATCCAGTGACATGCATGACAAGCAATCAGCTTGTGAGTTCCTCCAATCCATACTAATATTATAAAGAGAGAGCCCAAACCTTTGAGGCGGGTAATCTCAGTAACCACAGCACCAATTACAACACCCAATACAGCATTGGAAAGGGCAGTTGCAGCAGAAGGACATAGGCTATGCAGACGGCCACCATATATATATATATATATTTTTTGCAGAGTTTTATATAGCGCGAACTTGACCCAAACTGAATCAGGCATCAGAGCGCTTTACATAGCACCGGTTACGTTACATGAGGACACACATTCATTTTTGTTATGTACGAGGAGATTAAGTGATTTGCCCAGAATCACAGGATGTTTGGCGTTGTTACCAAGACTCGAACCCAGATCCCCAGGTCCGAGGTCAAGCGCCTTAGCCGTTAGGCCAACTCCTCTATACATTTAAAAGGTAAAAAACTGTGCCAGCAAAGTAGTCCCTTGTGGGCGTGTCTGCGTTGGGCTGTGGGCGTGGGCTGGGGGCGTGACTAACGCTGGGGGCGTGTGATACGGCCATCACATCGTGGGCTGTGGGCGTGCGCTGGGGGCGTGACAAATGCTGGGGGCGTGACAAATGCTGGGGGCGTGACAAATGCTGGGGGCGTGTGTTCGCCCTTCATGCCATGTGAGTCGTACATACAAGCGCCAATTACGTTGCTGCGCAGCATCAAGGGGCACGCTGTGGGCATGACACACTGGGGGCGTGTGTCTGGCCTTCATGCCATGTGAACGCAATTACGCCGCATCAAGGGGCACGCTGGGGGCGTGAGAAACGTTGGGGGCGTGTGCTACGTTCTGCCCTTCATGCCATGTGGATCGTACATTAATCATAAGATCGTCTGCTGTGGCCGTGTGCTGGGGGCGTGACAAACGCATTCACCTGGAGGCCTGGTAAGTAACGTTACTGCAGCCTCTCCTGCGCGCTGTTACTGAACTCTCTCATTCAACGAAATTACACGCACCTGCTACCATTAACCAGGGCTCTAGCCGGGCTCAGGCGGCGGATCAGTACACTAATTACACGCGCCTGATAACATCAACCAGGGCTGCAGCTGGGCCTCAAGTGGGGGAACACGCGCCTGCTAACATCAAACACGCCTGCATCTGGGCCTCAAGCGGGGGAACACGCAAATGAGCGTGTCAGCGGGGACAATTACTGCAGCCTCCTCTACTCGCTGTCACTCAACTCTCTCATTAAACAGATTTACCCGCGGCTGATAACTCTCTCATTCAACGACATTACACGCACCTGCTAACATCAACCAGGGCTGTAGCCAGGCTCAGGCGGCAGATCACTACACCAATTACACGCGCTTGCTAACATCAACCAGGCCTGCAGCTGGGCCTTCTCTGTCCCTATTCTAATGAAACAAAAAATGTTGTCTACCACGAGATTTTAAAATAAATTTCCCTTGCCAAATACACACATTACACACAATCTATTTCATACCCGGACAACGTCGGGACGGGCTGCTAGTGATGAATAAACTCAACATCATATAGGTACTCCTGTAACCTTGCCGCAAACCTAGCAAGACGTGCTGAGCCTTTTCCAGCACCTCCTGCAGACAGAATTTTCATTAAGGGTTTGTGATCAGTTTTTAACACAAACCTGGATCCCCACAAGTATACCCTAAAATATTCTACTCCCCAAGCTGCGGCAAGAGCTTCATGCTCTATCACCGAATAATTCCTTTAAGATTGAGTGAGTGTTCTGGACGCAAATGCAATTGTTCTCTCAGTGCATCTCTGAAGCTGAGAAAGCACCGCACCAATGCCAGTAAGACTAGCGTCAACAGTGAGAAATGATTTACACGAAGCACTGAAAGGTGCAAGAATACCAGCATTGCAAATCTGTATCTTAATCTTGGAGAAAGCATCAGACTGTTCACTACCCCAATCAAATTTGCATCCCTTGCGAAGCAGTCTCCTCAAAGGTTCAGAAATGTCAGCAAAACCCCTCACAAATTTGGAATAGTACTCAACAAGGCCCAGAAAAGACCTGAGCTGTTCTTTATCCTTTGGAGGGGGAGCATTTTTTATAGCATGCAAAAGGTTTCTTTTGGGAGCAATACCACCACTGAAGATTGAATACCCCAAATAGTCAACTTGACTAGTGAGAAAGTGACATTTATCTTTGTTAACTGTGAGGCCCTGCTGAGAACAGCATTATGTTCCTTAATTGTTTTTCCAGAGACCAATATGTCGTCTTGAAAGTAAACTACACCAGACAGACCTTTAAGCATATTAGACATAATTCTTTGAAAAACACTCGCAGCGGAAGCCAGCCCAAAAGGCATGCGATTAAACTGAAAATTACCTTCCATTGCAAAAAACGCTGTGAGAGACTTGGAATTCGGAGGCAATCTAATTTGGTGGTAAGCACCTCTTAAGTCAATTTTGAAGAAATACTTACCACCACCAATAGACTGCAAAAGCTCATTGATGTTAGGCAATGGAAACGTGTCAGTAACAATATCTCGATTTAAGGACCTGAGGTCAATGCAGAAGCGGAGACGGCCATCTGACTTAAGTGTAAGAACTACCAGAGAAATCCAAGCGGATGCCTCCACTGGTTCAATAACTCCAGATTTCAATAAGTCATTCAACAAATCGTTAAGACCCTGTCTCACAGAGAGAGGAACTTTCCTGAGCTTGTGTTGTACTGGGCACGCATTGGGCTTGAGAATGATCTCATGCTGATACCCTTTGACACAGCCAAGTATATCCTCAAATACTCTGTGAGCATCCTGAAGGATATCACAGATGTGCATGTGCAATTGGTGCCCCCTGCTGCAACATACCTGTATGTCATCTTCTACCACCATAATTTGTTCACTAGCTCTCGGATTGATAACAATATATAAGTCACATTGGTGCATCCAACTGAGAATTGGGGGACCCTCTTTAGCAATGTAATCTTTCCCATGAGTATTACGTGATTTAAACATGATCTGACCCGTCATGTACCCCAATACCTCTATGAATTGACCCTGATAACCTACTGGATTTATATCTTTATCCAATAAAGATACACCTTCCCAGGTGGCTCGAAATAGAGACTCAGGAATGATGGTGTACATGGAACCAGAGTCCACCATCAAAGTGACATCCTTCCCACACACTTGAAATATAGCAGTGGGCCTATTTAATGTAGTAGAGTCTTGTGTGACTCCCTCCATGGTTTGATCACACATTTCTCCCACGACTAAAACCTTGTTTACAAGAGTATTGTGATCATCTCCTACAACATTTACTTTAGATTTAAATCGATGGAAGTATCAGATTGTTTACACATTCTAGCATAATGGCCTTTGCGCCCACAACGTCTGCAATTCTGCTCAATAGGTAAATATTTTTTAATGTCAGCTAGATGATAATGACTTCCACAATGCCAGCACTCTCTGGACTTGACCTTGGGTATAGCTCCGGTACTAGAAGTTTTAACAATGTTTTTTGAAACAGCATTGACTTCAACACAGTCATCTCTGATTTCACCATCTCCTACTTCATGTGACACTATATTCTTCTTGCTCAATTCTTTAATACATTTGTGGGACTCTTCAATGACTTTAGCCATATCAATGGCATCTTTCAAGGAAGGGTCTTTGGCAGCCCACAGTTTTTCTTGCGTCTTTCTATCGCGACAGTGAACGATCAACTGATCGCAGATCAGTTCTTCTGTCATGACTCCAAATCGACACTTAATTGACAGTTCACGTAACCTGGAGGCAAAATCATCAATACTCGCTCCTTTCAATTGTGGTTGTGCATAAAACTTGTATTTGACTAATACCAAAATGACTTCTTTTGAAAATATAACTTCAAGTCTCTTAATTGCTTCCTTAAACACATCGTCGATAGGTTGACCATTAGGTCCCATGGTTACAGGTACATACTTGAACACACGTTGGCCTTCAGTACCCAAAGCACTCAATAATAATGCTTTTTTTCTATCAGGAGCAAAATTATTACCATCCAAGGCTACAATATAATTGTGCAACATTTCAATCCAATCTTCCCCGATTATTGGTGGAGTACCTGGTTGGGAAAGAAAAATTGGAGGCATAATATCATTTGAAGAATTAACAGCCGTGTTAAAAGGACAAAAGTACAAGAACTGTGTAAAACGTGGATAATATTACGGAAATGCTGAGAAGTATGAAGGAGAAACAAAAGACAAAAGTCAACAAGGTGTGCAGATCACCGTAGAAACTGCACTTTGGAAAAATACCTGAAGTGGCCACTGCATGTCAGTATAGTTCAAACTAAGTCACAAAAAAAAAAATACTTGAAGTCGATGTGCAATGAATCGGTAATAACAAGAACAGTACCGTACTGTAGAAAGACACCAACAAAGAGAATTTGGGAGGCAGATGATTTTGAAGGCACTTCTGTGAAGAGTGTGAGGAAACAAATCCAAGAAAGTGTAAGGATGAAGAAATGAAGACAAAATGGCAGCACGTTACGCAACTTTACGTGCGTTACGCACAACACGCAGTGCGGAGTCAGCATGTGCCATGCGTTGCAATGACGCTAAGGGTGACACCAGAGCCATCTAGAAGATAGCGCGCGCCAGCAACGGTCACGCTAATCCAAATTGCTGAAAAACGACCAAAATTCTTCAAAATGCTGCAAACAGGAAGAAAGCAAGAATGTGAAATACAGATGTGCTTGAGACCGCTGCCCAAATCTTCAGAATCCGCCGCAGGCCAAAACACAAAGAGAGGAGAAATCAGGGCGAAATGGTACCAGGTTGTGCTCACAGACGTCCGAGATCGTCGCCAAAATTGTTGAGATGAATTCCTTGAAATACGACCAGGAGACAGGAGATGAAGGTAGGTTCTTTATTAGGAGCACAACCTGGCCTCCGACCACCTCCACAACCCAGCTGCAACTGTCAGTGGTGGAATGCTGTCAGCCTCACATTCTAAGGAGAACGAGCACCAGAAGAAGAACATAGGGAACATCAAAGCTCCAACAAGGTAAGAACCATAGTGCAATAGCATTAACATTAAGTAAAATCACGACACACACATGTGCAAACACACATACTCCAGGCCATAGTGGATCATGAGGGAATGTTCACAAATGTGCTGGCTAAATATCCTTGGAGTGCACATGATGCCACAGTATCATCAATGAGCGGTTTCGGAATGGCAGTTATGGGAATGGCCTTCTCATTGGTAACGAAACAGCAAATATTATACTTAATGCCAACTAAGACGTTGTAATGTATGACATAATAGCCATCTCTGTGTATGTGTATGGATCTCGTGACATATGCACGTAGTGGGAATAACGAACTCCAATATGTAGCCAATGATAACCCAATTCGTAATTCCCTCACTAATCCTGCAGTGGAAGTAGGGAAAACTCAAGTATGAGAAGTAGTGTGTCAACTCACACTGTGTGAGTGGACTTAATAATTTTTTCGGCACAGGTTACCAAATCAACACAATAATCATATAGTTCACAAGTAAAGTCAATATGAGTAGAAAGTGGACATATTAGCTAAGTGAGAGATGTGTGTATATGCAGTGGTGTATATAGGTTAGGTAATTTGTGAAAGTTCCACAAAAATAATGGGTGTTGAAAAAATCATGTGTTGCTAAGTAAAAGTGTCACACATGGCAGTAAAACTGTATGTTGACCAAAGTTTTAAGAGCAATAAAGGAAGAAGTAGGAGTAATTCCATTTATGTCATGCACTGTAAGTGTAGCTTTAATTAATCTGTACATGTTTAATCTAGGCACATATGTGATTAGAAAAGTACAAAGTACACATATGTCTCAGCCAGTATTAGAGTCTAGGCCCAAACATACACATCATTATCCACCCACATTGATATACTTCATTAATGTGATATATGACCAGTTTGGTGGCTCAGGTTGCCAACATTTCCTGCATCTCAGTCCATCAATGTAAAACTGACAGAGTCAATTCATATGTTGTCAAACATGTCATACACTAGTAAATAACATATCATTACATGCAACAGGGTAAGGTAATATTGAGTACGCAGGATCCTAAACTCAACACTCTCTTGCTACATCAATAATGTATTAATCAAGGCATATAAGTACTAAATCACCTACAAGGTAAATTCACATACATAAATGTGAAATCTGAAAGTATTGTGTTTAGGTCTGTAGTATAAAGTTACCTTTATGTACATCAGTCTGCCCATTTCAAAATGGCCTACATTGTCATAACTATCTGTCAAATAATCTAAGTTCAGCACAACACCTTGCCATACAAAAAGCATTGGCTGTTTGACAATAAACTCTAGAACTATCAATGTCACATGTTGGAAAATACTAAATGTACTAAGCAAGTACCCATGCTAAATTAAATGAACAAATCAAAGACTGTGCAAATGTCATGTAGGCAAGCAAGGACACTATAGGTGTCAAAAGGACAAATGTATGTGTGAGTATCAAACATGTTGGCACTGTCACAACCAACATAGGGCTGAATAAATACCAGAGATTATGATCACGAGTTTGTAACTTTGCACATATAGTGAGTGCAAATAACATAAAGCAGTTAAGAACGTTCCAAAGTACTTATCATATTAAACTACTGCCTAAACATGACAGTCAGCATGTAGAAGTGTCCTATGTCTCAGAGCATGAATAATATGAGCAATGATACATAGAACTTTAAGATACATGTGTAAAGCAATGATCAACAACATATAACAGATGTCTGTTAAAAGTGAAAGAAATGTGTATGAGTTTGCCAGCATACATAACAAACATGGTCAGCTATGTCTAATTAACAAAGTGCAAATTCATTTACTGTTGTATTTTTATACTTTTTGATGTGACCAGGGATATGGGTTGCAGCTACAGGTCATGACTCCATTAAAAAATCCTCAGAAGGAGGGGCGTGGCCAGCAGTATGGCCTGTTAGGATGCTCACCTTCGCAGCTCCGGAGAGCTGATCGTGATCCGACTGTTATATCACCACAAATCACCCCGATTTCTCGTCTACCTGATAGCGGAGGACCCGGACACCATCTGGCGATCATCGCTGGAGCCCCGAAGTTTGTGACCATCGAGAAACTGGCCGCCCGACTCCCGGCTCGGGAGTGACTGGAGAACCGAAGATGGCGGCGGGACGCTGAGGAGTGTAGTGCGGTTAGCACTCTAGTCTGCCCACACATGCACCCCTACATCCGCAGGCCAGGCGTGGCCTGCGGGGAGGCAATAAAAGGAAGGCGTGCGCTCGGGCACGTCACTTCCGACGGTGACCACAGTGTGAGCCAGATTGTTGTAAGCAGCACGCCCCCACCCCTGCGCTACCTCATTGTGGCCTGGTGCCCCAAGTTGGCATAAAACTACACTGGCGACGAGCGGAGGGGGCCCAACCCTCGCCCGTGCACCTGGTTCCTGCGTGGAGCGATCCGCTCCCCCCCGCGGTGGCGACCGCGTGTCCGCTGACTGGCTCGAGCCCTGTGAGCCCACCTCCTCCTGTGCACCCTGCTGCTGCATTTGCTTTGCCCATTGGGGCACAACATCGACCCCCCTGGCTGCCCCGGTGTAGGCGCGAGCCTCCGGATGCCTCCCGCGGCGTCCCGCTCCGAGGTTTGCGACGCCTTGCCGGACCTCACGCATCTCGCGTGGTCCGCGGTGCCCTCGCCCTACCAAACCTCACGCATCTCGCGTGCAACGCGTTTTGGGTGTGCTGTGCTCCGGGGGGGGGGGTGTGACGTCGCCTGGAAGGCCTGCTGCCATCACCTGAAGGCCCCGGAGGTTCGCCCTGACTGGTCCCTGACCCTCCAACGTCCCGCCAGAAGCGGCACACGTGACGCAGGGAGACGCTGAGACGCATGGTGAGCGGACGGCGCGGATCATCGCTCAGGCACCCGTAGGTGCGACGCAACACCGAAGAGACTGTCCAAACCCAGTAACGCCCCACCCTAGCCGGGAATCGACGTCATGGGGGATGAAGCCGCGGCAGCGCCCGTTACTACCATCCCTTTCCAGCACGCCGCGACTGGGGTTCTCCCGCCATTCAGTGAGGCGAGTGACCCGTCCACGGCGTCGCCTCGATGGAAAATCTGGCTGGAAAGACTTGAGAACTACTTTGTAGTTACGCGTGAGACGGATGATGCAGTCAAAAGATCCTTACTACTCCACTACGCAGGGGACGAGATCTTCAAGCTCTTCAAACATCTCCCCAACTCGGGTGCGGCGGCTAGCTACGCGGACGCAGTCGCCGCCCTCAACGGACACTTTGATCCCCAACTTAATGTGGATTTCGAGGTCTTCAAGCTGGGACAGGCACGTCAACGAGACGGAGAAACCATGGACCAATTCCACACGCGAGTCAGGGAACTGGCCAGTTCCACCGACGAGGATCAACCCAGAGCCATTAGGAGGCAACTGATTCAGGGATGCAGGGATAAGACACTGAGGGGCCAGATTCTCCGAAAACCTGGAATAACCCTGGAGAATATCCTCATCTTGGCCAGATCCCACGAGCTTTCAGATGCTAGAGCGGCGGCCATGGAACAGGCCCTACATAAGACCCCGATCAAAGTGGAAAATATCAAGACAGAACGTGCGGATGCGGTGCGGCCTCGAACACGTGGTCAGGCGCCGAAGGGATTTAGGAAGAAATCACCTCAAGCCCGTTGCGGATACTGCGGCCATGAACCACACGCAGCCAAGGACTGCCCGGCCCAGGGACAGACGTGTGGGAACTGTGGGATCCCGAACCACTTTGCAGCTGTCTGCCGCAGGAAGAACCAGTCCAGGAACCCCAAGAAGTCGTGGACTCCCACCAAAGCGGTCCGCCAACTGTCACTAGACACAGCTGACCCGGGCCCAGGGAGTTCAGGAAAACACCTGCCCACGGTCTGCGACGACTCGGATTCGGAAGACGAGGAGGCGTATGTCGTCTCGTTTGCCCGGGAACTCAAGCAGCGACGGCGGCCGCAGCCCACATGTGTGGTGCAAATGGGACAGAACGAGGTGAAGGCGATCATCGACTCAGGGGCCACCGTGAATGTGATGGGACTCCAGCAATTCAACAAGTTACGTCCCCGCCCAGAGGTCCTACCGTCCAAAACGAGGATCTTCGCATATGGCGCGGATACGCCTCTACCCCTCAAGGGGAAGATCGTGATACCGGTTCGGGCAGATGAGGAGGAGATAACGGCAACCATCCACATCATCAACCGGGAGGCTGATACTCTCCTGAGTAGTCACACGGCAGAGGATCTGAAACTGATAGCTTTCGCCAACCGGATCCGAGCCCACCAAGTGGACGAGCTGTTGGAGCGGTTCCCTGAGCTGTTCAGGGGACTAGGATGCATCAAATGCGACCCCATTAAACTCCACATCGATAAATCAGTCTCCCCCACGGCTTTGCGTCACCGCCGGATACCATTCCACCTCCGACCCCTAGTGGAGAAAGAACTGGAGAAGTTGGAGAATCTTGGGGTAATTGAGAAAGTGACGGGACCCACCCCCTGGGTGTCGCCCATGGTGATAGTCGAAAAACCCAAGCAGCCGGGCGAAATTCGGCTATGCATCGATATGCGGCTACCCAACACAGCTATCCGAAGGGAGAGGCACCTGACGCCTACCATGGACGACATAGTGGCCGACGTGAATGGATCCAAATGGTTCTCTAAAATTGACCTCAACGCAGGATATCACCAGCTGCCCCTTGCGGAGGAGAGCCGATTCATTACCACATTCAGTACCCACCTCGGCCTACGACGATACAAACGCCTCAACTTCGGCATATCATCGGCAGCCGAGGTGTTCCAAAACACCATTAGAGAGCTCCTATCAGGACTGCCAGGAGTCATCAACGTCAGCGATGACATCCTAATACACTCATCCACTGCATCTGATCATTATAAACACCTGCGGAACGTCCTGAAAAGACTGAGTGAACATGGAGCGACACTCCACAAGGACAAATGTCAATTCTTTCAATCATCGATTGAATTCTTTGGCTACATATTCAATCAGGAGGGGATTCAGGTCGACCCGAGAAAATCCAAGTCCATCAAGGACGCACCAGCATCCAGATCGCCAACGGAGGTGAGGAGTTTCCTCGGGATGGCCACGTACTGCGGCCGGTTCATACCGGGCCTAGCCACCAAGAGCGAGCCATTACGAACTCTCACAAAATCAGACGCTGTATGGCAGTGGGGCACCAAAGAAGAGGAAGCATTCCGGAGCATCAAGGATGCCTTGTTGGAAAACGCGACATTGTCCTACTTCGATCCCGGGAAGCGCACCGAGGTCATCGTCGACGCCAGCCCGGTAGGCCTGGGAGCAGTCCTGACCCAAGAGCACGAGCCCGGACAATGGACAATGGACAGCCCTAGCGTTTGCCAGCAAGGCCCTGACCCCCACCGAGACCAGGTACGCCCAAATAGAGCGAGAAGCCCTGGCGATCAAATGGGCCTGCAGCCATTTTCACCTTTATCTCCAAGGCCACCCGTTTACCATGGTTACGGACCACCAACCCCTGGTACATCTTTTCAGGGGCACCGCGCCACACCCACCACCACGCATCGAAAGGTGGGTGATCCAACTACAGTCGTACGGGATGGAGGTGGTCTACCGACCAGGAGCCAAGAACCCGGCGGATTACCTGTCACGCCATCCATCTCCCCAGGAACCGCCCTCCTCCGATGATGACTGTGAGGAGTATGCCCGGTGGGTAGCACTCACATCATGCCCTCTGTGTATGACCATCGACGAGATCAAAGAAGCGGCCGCTGATGACAACCCGTACATGCGATCAATACAGGCCATTCAGGAAGGCACATGGGCCAACTACCTACATCCTCCCGACACCTGGACGGCAATGGACAAGGAGACCCTCACGAAATTCTGGCACGTCCGTCATGAACTCAGTGCCACAGATGATGGCGTGCTGCTGAGGGGAACACGACTGGTGATACCGCAACGTCTTCGAAATCGGGCTACCCAGCTGGCCCACGGCGGCCACCAAGGCACCACAAAGATGAAAGCACGCATGCGGGAGAAGGTGTGGTTTCCCGAGCTGGAGACCATGGTCGAGGACTACGTGAAAAACTGTCTATCTTGCCAGTTGACCAGTGCTCCAGAGAGGCCGGCCCCAATCATCACGGAGGAGGCCTGCACAACGCCATGGACCAAAATAAGTGTGGATTTTGGAAGCTTCCCGGGAGAAGGACACACGCTGGTGGCCATTGACTCGTACTCAAAGTACCCGTTGGTTGAAAAGATCGACTCCACAGCTTTCTCACACGTAGGACCCGCCTTAGAGAAAATGTTCTCCATGTTTGGCTATCCCCAGGAACTGAAAAGCGACAACGGACCACCGTTCCAGGGAGTGGAATTCGCCACTTTCCTAAAGGCCAGAGGCATCAAGCACCGACGCATTACACCACAATGGCCGCAAGCAAATGGGGAGGCCGAAAGGTTCATGCGAACCCTAAACAAGACATTCCGCATAGCAATGGTAGAACAGGCAGACCCTGAACAGAGACTACATGATTTCCTACGAGAATATAGAGGGACTCCTCACTGCACTACACAGATAAGCCCCTGGGCACTCATGTTCCACGGACACCGCAGAGATCTCCTCCCCACTGCCCCGGGGGCAACACCACTCCCGAGTGACACAGAGGGGACCCAGGAGCGGAGACGGCAGAATAATCAGAGAACAAGCCAGCGCCGGAGGGCGACCACGCGACGGCTGCGCCAGGGAGATCACGTGGTCATACGGAACCGGCGTCCTGGAGGAAAGTTCCAGACGCCCTATGAACCGGGGCCGTGGATTGTGACGGCCACAAAGGGAACCATGGTGACCGCACGCAAGGAGGGAGAAGAAGTGTCGAGGAACACCTCGTGGTTTAAAGCAGTAACCCCGGGGATAACCAACAGTTCGGAAGTGCTGGAAAGCGCGGAGACAGTGCCTGAGGCTCTGACCCAAGAGGATGGAAGCAACTCACCGATAGGGACACAAGGAAGTCCGCCAGAATCAGAAGACGGACTTCAAACGTCGCAAACCCCCACCAGGAACACCCCACACCATCGGGAACCTGAGCGAAGTCAGAACCTGCGATACAACCTACGGCCCAATCCACCCCCAAGTCAGAAGCTAAAAGACTATGCCTGTCAGCTAAGCCCCTGAGTCCATCAGCAAAGGGCACGCAAGTACAGCATTTTGTTTTGCTTGGAGTTATGAGAGACTTGGTTATCTTACTTCGAGAATGTTTGATGCAGATATAAAAGTTTGTAAAGTTGGATAGGGATGTAGTGCGGTTAGCACTCTAGTCTGCCCACACATGCACCCCTACATCCGCAGGCCAGGCGTGGCCTGCGGGGAGGCAATAAAAGGAAGGCGTGCGCTCGGGCACGTCACTTCCGACGGTGACCACAGTGTGAGCCAGATTGTTGTAAGCAGCGCGCCCCCACCCCTGCGCTACCTCATTGTGGCCTGGTGCCCCAAGTTGGCATAAAACTACAAGGAGTAGCGGAAACCCCAGGATCGGCCCGTTTTACGTTGTGACCTCCGCGGCACAGGCCTGACTGCACTGTCTGCAGACGGGAGACTGCCGCGGCCCCGCGACGAAGACGGTAGAACTGAGGCCCCCGCCTGAAAGCCGTGAAAGGAGAGGGAGGCACGAGCTGCGCCCCGGGGGTACTGCACGGCCTGGACGCTGCCCGGGCATAGGGCCGGCCCCGGAGGCGCTTCGGCGGTGAGCAGTGGTGGCGAAGGTGAGAAGCGGGGCCCCGGCGGCCACACATAATTCAAAGGGGGTTGAGGCGATACATGGGGCACAGAAGAAGACTCCTGGAGAGCCGATAGGCGGGAGACCCTGTGGGGCGCCCCGGGGGCACATCACAGCGAATCCTCACAGAAGACACTGAAGGCCCGGATATAAAGCCCCGGTGAGAAGCCATTATACCAGGCGACCGCCTTCTAGACACACCGGACGTGATCCCACGGGGTCAACAGGCCCCACTGACACGGCTGTATTCTACACCACTGCCCCTAACCGGAGCCTACTCAGAGACAGACTGCTGGACCTACAGGCACTGATTGCCGGAGCCAAGGGAGAGGTGGTAAGCACTACGGCGCCCGGCTGCCGGACTGCAGACGACGTGTAGGAAGGCCACGAAAGTTGGCAGATGCGACAGGGCCGCGACGGAGGCCGCACTGATACCCCGGGGTGAGCGATAAAGACCTCTATCCCTGGGGAACCGGATGGTCAGGTGCCCGACAGCTATCCAGCCTAAAAGACAAGTGAGAGGTGGTCAGGGATCCTAGGGCCTATCGTACATGGACCATCCACTGAAGAGGCGCAAAGAAGACGGTCCCCTGCTCTGAAGTTGACCACCAGGGAGACACGGTGGGACTCTACAGGAATACCGGGCCAGCATCCATCGCTGAGGAACTCACGACTATTGGGCTGGCTGCGTAGCTGGATATATGTGACAACCGACACTCCAAGTGAGCACACGAAGCGCCCAAACGGGTTACACCGGCCGTCAATCTCAGGATGGGGAAAAAAGACCAGGTCCCTAAACCGCCGCGCCAAGAAACAATGGACCGCTATGCCGCGACCCACATCCAAGCCGGGGCAGCTCCCCCCCGATCTACGCTCAGACACGGAACGCCTATTGGGGAGATGATCACGTTCATTTGGAAGGGGAGGGTAGGGGGGAGGGACAGGGACGTTTGTTTCTTTCATGTCATGTCAAGCAACTACACGCACCTCACGGAGATTCCCACCGCAGGACGCAAGTCGTCATTAGACATCATCACACGATACGCTCATGGGTGCCCCAGACAGAGCAATAGGGTCTAGAGATAGCTTCAAGGTCCTAACCTGGAACGTAAATGGGTTGGGCTGTCGGATCAAACAGGGACTAGTTAATAATTATGTTAAAAGGTCCGGGGCGGATGTCATACTACTCCAGGAAACACACTTGCAGGGCACTAGATGTGCCTTTCTGGCGAGGGGGCACTACAGAGGCCTGGCACATGCAGGGTTTACCTCAGGCTCCAGAGGAGTGGCAATCATGATCAGGAAACACCCACCTATGACTGTAGCACAGGTATGGACAGACCCACAGGGAACGTATGTAGGAGTACGCGGGAAATGGGGAAGGAAGGAATACACATTTATTTCCGCCTATGCCCCACCTACACTTCAGGCAGGTACACTGAGGGGAGTTTCTGAGATTATCCTTAACACAGAAGATACAATTCAAATCCTTGGGGGAGACTTCAATGACGTAATGAACCCCTTACTAGATAGGACAGGGGACCGTGATAGGCCTCGAAGTGCGACGCCACTAGCCAAATCCATGGCCGCTCTCGGTCTCCTTGATGTCTGGAGGTGGCTTCACCCGGACACCAAGGCATATTCCTTCTTCTTCGGAGCACAAAGTATATTCCCGCTTAGATTACATTGTTATGGCGCGACAGACACTACAGGTATCAGACATGGCTGAATACTGTGCTCGCGGAGTGTCTGACCACTCTCCACTGCTGTTAGAGGTGGGAAGGAAGAAGAGGGAGGGGCCCAAGACACTACGACTGTCGACATGGGATCGGCGCCGGGAAACCCTTCTTGGGTAGCTGTCGCGCCTTACAAATGGAAAAAATAAAATAAATAAATAAATACAGTATGTGGAACTCCTAAGGGGCCTGAGAGCGGACGTGAAGGTATACCTCGCTGAGAATATAGGCTCGGTGGACTCACAGGTAGTCATCTGGGAGGCACTTAAAGTGGTACTCCGAGATCGGGCGCACTGTCGACTGGCTGAGGAAAAGAAAAAAGTCCAGGCCGAGCATAGGGAACTGGAAGCACGGATACTGACGATTGAAAACGAACACCTGCTAACCCGGGACCCGGGGCAACTTAGTTGCCTTTCGGACCTGCAAGTTCAATATAGGCAACTAGTGACAGGAGAGGCAAAATCGCAGGCGCTAGCGACCCTGCACCAGTTATACGATGTGGGGGACAAATCCAGGAGGCTCCTGGCGTGGCTAAGCAGAAAGGAGAGAAATGAAAGGTGGGTGGAAAAGGTGAAAGATGGTCAGGGTGGATGGGCCTGTACAGATGACAGACTAGCAGATACTTTCGCTGAGTTCTATAAGGCCTTCTATGCCGCACAAGCCCTCGGCTCAAAGGATGATGCACTGCAGTACATGGCGGATATCATCCTCCCAGAGCTGGAAGAGGCTGACCAAAGAGATTTGGAATCCGATATAACTGAGGAAGAGATTAGGGTGGCCCTGGCCAAGCTCCGCTCAGGAAAGGCTCCGGGCCCCAATGGCTTCCCGGACGAATTTTTCAAGAAAACTGTAGATCTCCTAACCCGCCCCTTACTGGGCCTCTTCCTAGACGCTGAGGTGGAGGGACAGTTCCCGCTAGACCTTAGACAGGCCACAATCGTCCCAATCCACAAACAGGGGAAACCGGCTGATGATTGCTCGTCCTACCGCCCCATTTCCCTGCTGAATGTGGAGGCGAAATTATACGCAACAATACTGGCACTCCGTATGAGACGGGTTATACCAGGGCTAGTTCACTTGGACCGAACGGGGTTCATCCCGGAAAGGGCAACCAGATATAACCTAAGGCGGACTCATAACTGGCTCAGAGAGGTGGAGAACAGGACGGAGCCGCATTGGTTCTTATCTTTGGATGCAGAAAAGGCGTTTGATGCCGTCCACTGGCCTTTTCTGGAAGGGGTACTAGAGCGCATGGGATTTGGGCCCAAATACAGGCGTAAGATTGGTCTACTATACACCGGCCCTAGTGCTAGAGTCAGGGTCAATGGGACACTATCGGAGGCCTTCCCTATACGGAGGGACACAAGGCAGGAATGCCCTCTGTCTCCCCTCTTGTTTGCCCTCACTATTGAGGTGATGGCTTGCGCGGTTAGACAGAACATAGGGATCACGGGATTTCGGATAGGCCAAGCAGATGAAAGCGAAGAAAAACTGTCCTTATACGCTGATGATGTCCTGCTATATATTACACAGCCGGACAGTACTATACCGGCTCTGTTTGCCGCGCTAAATAGGTATGGAGCCCAATCTGGGTACCAGATTAATTGGCACAAATCAACGCTCTACGACCCCCAAGGAAGGGATGAGTGGCCCAACCTGCCTGAGAGACTTCAGACAACTCGACAGGGATTTACGTATCTGCGGATATATGTCACAACCGACAGCAATCTCTCCCACGAACGCAACATTCATCGTGTCGTACGCAGTTTTACTGAAGACGCAAGTAGATGGCAATCTCTTCCTCTGACGATCCTTGGGCGGGCAGCCATGTTTAAAATGATCTCACTTCCAAGATTCTTATATGCGTTTCAGAATGAATACTTCCCTCTGAAATGTAAGGTCTTCCGGGATATCCATGCGGCACTGCGGTCTTACCTATGGCTGGGTAAACAACCTAGAATCGCGTTATCGACCCTACAGCGACACCAATATGATGGGGGCATTTCATTGCCCGACTTGGAGACCTACTACTGGGCGGAACAATTGGCCCCCATTAATGAATGGATACATGCACCTGCCACACACCCCACCTATGCATTAGAACGGCACACTATGGGTACTCACACATGTATATACTACATCTACGGAGGAAAGGGACAGGCCGGATTACTGCCAGCCACTAAGATCACACTGGGAGCATGGAAAAGGGCGACGAGGGCAATTTAATGGGAACACAAACCGACAAAGCAAACTCCGCTATGGAATTACACTTGGCTGACGGAACTTAGTAAACTGAAAGGGTTTCAGGGATGGGATGCCATAGGCATCTCCACATTAGGAGACATAATTAAACAAGCATTTACAATGCAACGGTTTCGCCTTTGGAGAAGTTAGAGCTATTGGCATTGGAAATGACAACATTTGTATTTATGTGTTGCTGGAGCACCTCCGCAGATGTGCAGTACTTCTGCCTGCTAATCTTGCCGTTCCTACGCTTTATTTGGTGTTGGAAGATTGGCATTGTTTATACCAGTGGAGCCTCCACTGGCTCTACTGGTGAAAACTTCCGACCTGGCTGCCTATCAGCCAAGGAGCTACAAAGTCACAATGATGGCTGACCTATTCTTTTAAGGACGAGCTACTATCACTATTTTTCCTTCCAAAGGCATGGTGGATGCAGGCAGGGAAAAGGTAGAATCACTCAATGTGCAGGAACCTGTGTTTTGTATTAAGAAAACAAACTAATGCTTTGAGAGTTTCTTTTTTCCAATGCAAAGAATGTTGCTGAGTGGGTGCTTTAAAACATTGAACCTGCTCAGCAAGTCTGATTGCTATCAAGTGGGCACCACTTGGGTGACTACCCTTTCAGCACAGTAATGGAGATCTTTAGGGTAGATTGTCGTCTCTGAGTGGAGGAAGCTATGGGTTTATCCCCAATAGCAAACCTGCTGACTGACCATGTTCTAAATGTTCATCCCCTAAGCATGGTTCACAAGGTTATATAGGCATTGCATTTGACAGATCATAGGCGGGTCTAGTGCATCATCAATTTCTATGCATTATCTATGTAGCTACCATCTATGTTATCATAATGCAGGAGCAAAGACGAAGCTGGTGACTGAAGGACAACAGACAGTACAGATGAATCCCATCACTCTTCCTGCCCCACACAAACACACATACCTATATCCCACTCTCCTGTTTGAAATATGAATGCAGGGCTATGTTTTGTTAAAAGAGATTTGCCTAGAACTGTATCGCCATTATTATGGCCTCACAGTCCTGTAGACTGAGTATGCTGCATTTTTTGTAGCTGTATTTATAGTAGTTGACGTACTCCTAATGAGGCACCAAAGCGCATTTGCTGAGGGGTAGCACACTACTCGGTGGCAAGCCATTGATTGAACACTGCGTATTTTCAGTGCTGCCTAGAAGGGAGTTTGTTTATCTAAAATGACAGGACCAGAATTATGGTTTTAATAAGTATCATTGTTATTTTTTTACTACAGTTTTCAGCAGAGAAGGGTAGATGCAACACTTTGACACCTGTAAATGTCTTGTACATATTAAAACGTCTTCTTACAAGTGAATTCTTTGTAATTGGTGTTCAGTAAATGGAATGTGCTCTCTTTTCCTCCGGGAACACTCGATGTTGATTTATTTTTTTTACCATTTATCGCTTGTGGACAGTGAAATAAGGTGTCACAGGACAAAATAAGCCAACACATTTTGAATATGAGAAGGCGCCGTTTATTAAGATCACAACAGCCATCAACATTTTATTGACATCACTACATTCGGTGGTGGAATGCAAAGTGTATAAAACCGTACAAGAGAGATATTATAGTTAAGTCATTGACTCAGCGACAGGCAATGTGTTTACAATAACGCTCTTACACTAAAGCACCCTGAGACCCTGGTAAATATTACTTAGTGTCCGTGTGCCTTGGCTCTGCCATTGTATTAAAAAAGTACAAATAGGTGATGTAAATTGCAGTGTGAGCTAAGGAGGAACACTTATTAAGAATTAATATTCCTTTAACCACGTAGCAGGAATAGGATACAAAATCAAGAACGTGACACGAACGTATGAACGAACACGTCACTAGGTCGCATAAAACTTTTTGTTTCCCATGGCTGATCAACTGTCATGTTTGACAGTTAATGCGTTCTTTCGTCTGAATGGCTAGTATGCTCTAGTAAAGAGCATACTAGAGAAACTGAGTTGTGGAGTGAGGCATGTAGGTTTGTGACGGAATGGAATTGGTTTTAGCCTATCATACCATCATGGTGTCAGTGTGGTTCAGATTTCGGTAAGGATTGTTGTATTTTCCTCTTTTATGATGAAATAAAATTGGGGTAAAATTATAATGCGGAAAGAGTTATAATAGTATTTTCCCATATGCAAGTTGTCTTTTTTCAGAATAAACAATACACCATTTCTTTTATAGCTGCGATAGGGATGTGCTGCAAATACGGCTGCTCTGAATTTGCAAACAAAAGTTTCGTGTTTGTGTTGTGGCACTGCTCCAAATGCGTTTGTTATAAATGAAGTTTCAGGACTAAACATCGTCAAGCTGCATCTGCTATCGCGTTGTGTCAGAAAAACTCAGTTGTTAATTCAAGATAAACCAGAGACTAAGCTCGCATTTTTATCAGACTACAGATACACTTGGAATCGGGATCCACACTTCAAGCTCGCTTAATAACGCCCGTGAAGGACAAGGGTGTCTGCGAGAAGATCCTGCAAAAGCGGCAACGTCCGTTGTTATTTAATGCCAAAGAATGCCACCAAACTTGGGGACGGAGGTCAGTCGTGAAGGGAATGTCAGTATCCAAATGACAAATGGTAAGTACCACGGCAGCTCGTATCTGTGCATGGCTATACACTATGGGGAGAGGAACACACCACCTACTCTGCAAGGACCTAGGCGGCGTAGGCTTGTACCATTTCCCTTGAATTCTTAGCGAGCCCCTCTCCGTGCCCGCGCTCTCTCTGTTAGCATTTCTGGTGCCCCGTACGCTGCCACAACTCTTTCATGCTTACCTGTCACTGTTCTCTCTTTCTCAGACCCGCTGCGCCCCTCTGTACTCACCAATACGACAAATCCACATGGACAGTGACCTCTCAGTAACGACGCAATCTATTGGCTGGGCGAAGTTGAGGCGCATGCGGACGTTTGTTGACTTTTCGGATTTCTTAACGAGAACGGAGTCAGAGCGTACACGTGCAGCGTGTACGTCATTAGTTCGTAAACTAACTGTCTGCAAAAGGGGTACGCGTGGTTTTATTTATTTATTTTATGCGTTTTTATATAGCGTGATCTTTACCCGAAGGTGTCAGAGCGCTTCACAAAAGTTTTACATGAGGAGAACATTACAAGTGGGCATGTTAGAAAAGCAAACGTTACATTACATGAGGCAAAAGGTGACAATTATGCATATATCAAAAACAAATTAAACACAAGAAGATGTAGCAAACGATACGTTACAAGAGGAACAAGTCAGGTCCCGGGCCGTGCTGTGATTGGCTGACGTCACGGGGGTGTCCCGGGCCGGCAGCCAATCACAGCGCGGCCCGGGAATGACGTCACGGGGGTGTCCCGGGCTGGCAGCCAATCGCAGCGCGGCCCAGGACAAAGGGGCGGGGCTTAAAAAAACACCACGAAACGCCCCCGAATCGCGTTTTTAAGAGAAAGCGCGATTGACAGCCTCTGTCTCCCAATGGCTAGCCTCCATTTATGGAGCTAGCCAATGATAGACAGAGGCGGGTCATCACCCGACATAGAACTCAAGAGGTTTTGCTAGCGCATGCGCACTACGTGCGCACTTGCAGGCAAAACCTAAAAAGGGGCGCTGCAATCCTTCCCGTCACTACAAAGAGAATTTGGCCTCCACCGCTCCCAATTCTTTAAATATATGCAGCTGCGGCATGCGTGGAGGGCGGAGGGGACGCTGATGGAGGCACTCCCTGAGTATGCTCCTCTGGAAGGCCGCCTGCTACAGGAACAGATCCCCGGGAAGGCGGTCTCCCTAACATATAAAACTATCATGAATAATAGACCGAACAAATTGGAGGGCCTCAGGACCGCTTGGGAGCAGGAAGTTGGAGGGATGGATGAGGTGGACTGGGGGGCGGTATTGATGCACCATAGGGAGGTTGCGATTAAATCACACCTCCGTTTGATCCAATTTAAGATCCTACATAGGTCTTAATTCGATAGAGTGAGGTTGCATAAAATGGGGAGGGTACCTGACCCCAGTTGCCTACGTTGCGGCCACGATAGAGGTGATTTTTTTCAAACGATTTGGTCCTGTCCCAAAAGTACTGGAGGGCAGTCCTCGCTGAACTGGGAGAGGTCCTGGAGATGGGCATCCCCTCGGACCCAAAACTAATACTCCTGGGGATGACCAATGATGTGGACTTAACACGCCCATTGCTGATTTTTTAGGACTGGCCCTGGTAGTGGCCAAACGAGATGTAGCCAGGAAATGGGGGGCGGCAGACATACCAAAGCTAGAGGAATGGAGGAGGGGGATGGACCTATACATGGCAGCCGAAAAGGTCACCTACAAAGCGAGAGGATGCCCTAGAAAGTTTCGCAGAGTGTGGGGCAAATGGCGACAATATCATGGACTGGATGGAGGGCTCTAAAAGGTTGCGAAAATTTGTCTGCAAGATAGCCATGAAGGGGTTGGGCCTGCACGATCAGGAACTGTTACCAAATTGGACTCAGAGGACTATGATGGCTGAACAATGGGATGATGATGTGTGGATCCTGGACTACGGGGGAGGTGAAAGGGTGGGGGAGGAATGTGTGGGCATTGCTTGATACTGACATGCTTGTTATATGTTTTTCCTGGCTGTATAGCCCCACAAATAATAAAAATGGTTTAAAAAAAAATCCTCAGAAGGAGGCCCAAAAACGATTTAACACTGCACTCACCAAGACAAAGAACGTCGTTGAGCGGAGCTTTGGGGTCATAAATTCCAGATTCTGATACCCGGGTATGTCAGGGGGATGTCAATTTTACTAACCCCCTATGGTGTGTAAAATTATTCTCGTATGTGCGATATTGCACAATATCTGTGTCAAGAAATTAACCCGGTTGTGATCGCGCCTACCTAAAGTATGACTACAACACCCAGAAGCCCGTGCAAAGGAGGCGGAGATTACAAATACGTTCGCTCACCCGGAAACGGGTTGTATTGGATTTTGTGTACATGGCATTTGCTGCTCGGCTACCTGCTAGAGCTACTGTTGTTCCGTGGTGCTTCGCTTCGCTGAAGTCCTAAGCAAAGACACGGGCGTTCTGTTGTGGGTGACCTGGCGTTCTACTGGGAGCGCTCCTGAGGGCGTGTGTCGGCTGACCCATCCCGACCGCGTCGTGGCGCTTCGCTGAAACGGTCGCGAAGACACAAACGCAGGCTGCTGGAGA
Source organism: Lissotriton helveticus (assembly GCF_964261635.1). Taxonomy (NCBI): domain Eukaryota; kingdom Metazoa; phylum Chordata; class Amphibia; order Caudata; family Salamandridae; genus Lissotriton; species Lissotriton helveticus. Next base: position 599,838,219 of record NC_136067.1, read on the forward strand.
ATCGGAACCGGAGCGGAGAGCCAAGGTGAAACGTCTGCTGTTACGAAAGAGTGTTCTGTGGTGCTTCGCGTTGTGACTGCGAAGACACAGACACTCGTAAACAGGTGGGCGCAGCCAGTGGAGGTAAGAACGGCGATACTCTGATTTACTACCTGTTCTGCTCGTGTGAGAATAATGCTTCGCTCTGAGCATTCCATGGACGGCTGTCCTAACTCCGAGATTTAGTTTGTTTATTTTCCTTTGCTGGAGTTCCAGCCGATTTTCGTCTCATGCCGTTTTCCCCTAGGAGTAACATACGAGAAGCCAGTGAGCCTCTAGGAGCCCAGTACTTTGTTGACTCCTATTACAGAGGCGGCTTTGTATGAGGGACTGTGGGGAACCCGGGGTACTGTTACTTGTGCTTGAACTCCTGGACTAATACCTTTATTTTCTTTTGGGCTCTGATGCTGTTTGCCGTTGGAGGCGGTTTTATGTATCTGTGACTTAACAGAGGCTGGCCTTTCCTCTTTAGAGACCCTAGTGTGGAATGTGGTACGTGTCTGTTCGCATGTTTTAGCAAGAGGATGAAAACATGGCAGTAGAGCGGAGTGGGTAACCTGTGCTTGTGTTTTATAGGTTCAACCACCATAAATCTGCACTAGAGACGGCCATACAGTGACCGCTTCCATCATTTCCTTATGGGGTGTTAAGCAAGGTATGTGCATGATATAACCGAGCATAGAGCGTTAGCAGGTAGGGAGTTGGATACATTGTTAATAAGGTGTCCTTGTCTTTTCAGGACGCCTGACACCCGCGCAGCATCATCCCGGCCCCCTCCTTTTTTCCCTCGCCTGATCACCTCTAAGCTTGGGTACATATTAGAACCAAGCTTGGGGAGGTCTGGAGGTGGACCCCTCTTGAGCATCACCCGGATCCTGGAGAGCGCTGTGACCCTGACAATCTGTTTAAAAAACAAATGTCCAGTGAAACTATGTTCCACAAAATCCAGAGGAAATGTAAGAGGATGAGGATAATGAAGGAGATATCCAGCACACAATGGCAGGTTGGCAGGGATGCGACCAAATCGTGGCCAATTGTTTTACTTAATGATTATCACCTGATGATAACTCTGACAGAAAATCTGTCGAATTATCAACCAATAAACATTTTAGCGAACTCATTCATTGTGTTGTGTATGTGTGAATGTCAATGTGAAAATCTAGTCACTCACATCTACTCCACTACTTGTAAGCCTCAACATGTAAGAATTATATTGTCTGAGCTCTAGATCAACAAGGGGCCATAGGTTCAAATAATGAGAAATCAAGAGAGCAAGGCAATGTGATGCAGTGTACTGCATGAAAGGGACAGGGCAGGATTGCCACATACCTAGAGAGTAATGCACCATTCCTGTCCTCACTCACTTAGCAGTGCACAGCAGCACATGAAGCTGTCCCTGGGTCAAACTCCTCATTATAGTATGCCTCACATATGGACAAGCGTGCAGAATGGCAACACTTTGCAGGAGCAAATGTTGCAGCAGATATCATCATAGATGGTTGACAGTTGTCATGGACAAAGGCCTAGTGTTGGGTGTAGATGTTAAAATACCATTTATAAAGAATGCATTCATGCATGCGCAGGATCGACAAAACACCAGGAGCCACCTTTCCTGGGCAGATTGATATAAATACCACATCTGGCCACACTTGACAAAATACACATTTAACATGCTTTGCACAGCAATGCAAGGAGGCTCAAAGACCTGTAACTAAACACAATAAACTGATGCAGTTGCAATGTGTGATATTAACCAAAGAAGTAGGACATGGGAGATTTATATCAACCATCACATCGCATCAGGAATACAGAGATGGTTAGTGTCTGAAGCATCCTTTTCAAAAGTCAAGCACCAATGTATGTGGTACATGCACAATCTCATTGAACATGGAACAGTGGAGGTGGTGGGTATGAGATTTCCTCTGCATGGTAAGAGTACCTCTGCCATGGTAATAGTACTCCTGGTATATGTGTGTGTGCAATCATATAGGCTTGTGTCAATGATTTCAGTCTGCTTGGACCAGGAGAGCCATACAAAGACCAACCAGTAGATGTATGGTACTGCCTTTACCAGGAGTAGGACAGAGCTTAAAGCAAGGGTGGAAGCATGCTGTGTAGTGAACAGCAGTAACGAACATGACTATTCAACCCTGATACACTGCAGTGAGTCCTACTGAATCACTCACCTCTTTGAAAGTTATGTTGCTTTGTGTTACACTCGCCCCTGCCAAACCTCAGCTTGATCATGAAATGTGAGCATGATAAATCCATGTGCAGAATGCATGTGCAAGACATACATAGTACATAGGTTGAAATGTGGAACAGTGTGCACATTGTCAATGTGTGTGTGCTGGCAGTGTAAATTCAATGTGACACATTCTAGTACAGTTCAAAGGGAGTGTAGAGCTAAACAGTTTGCGGAGACTGATTGTGTGTGCTGCATGTCAGTATGCTTGTGGTAGCACGATACATGTGGATCACAATATTGTCACCGAATGCCCTGTGACTGAACATTGAGGGGCATAATTTGAGATTTGTCACACAAGGCAACGCAGCAAGTCACCTTACTGCACTGCTATGCGTGAAAGGGCAGGAATGTGCTGTATTTAAAAGAATGCAACATATTCTTGCTTTTCCCCTGCGCTGGTGCCATTTTGGCTGCCTAGTGAAAAAGCAGGCACCCTAGGTGCTTGTGTTGCATGCAGGAATGTTTTTGTGTATGAGGGGCACCTTCCTGCAAAAAACTAACCCTGAGAGACATATTCCTCTATCTATGTATACTGTAGCAGCATGCAGCACACATTGAAAGAGGAAGTAACAAGAATAATTGAAGATATTTATTTATTTATTTATTAATCTTATATACAGCTACCCGTAAGGGTTTCCCGGCGCTGAAAGACAATGGTAGCAGAATACAATCCAGAGGGAAATTTATTGGACAAAAAGCCAGGTCTTTACGGCTTCACGGAAGAGAATATGACAGTTCTCCATACGCAAATCCAAGGGAAGGGAATTCCAGAGTTTGGGTCCCAAGGTGGTAAAAGAGCGACCACCCACTCTGGAGAACCTGAACTTAGGAATACAAAAAAGGTGTTGGGAAGAAGAACGGAGAGAACGGGCAGGTACATAACATTTAACAAGGGACTGAAGATAGGAGGGGGCAACTCCAATTTTGATCTTGTGCATAAAGCACAATGCCTTGAATTTTACCCGGTTATCAAGGTTGAGCCAGTGCAGTTCCTTAAGACGCTCGGTAATATGATCGCGTTTTCGACAACCACAGAGAAGCCGTGCAGCAGCATTTTGAACTAATTGAAGACGGCGCATGACCGCCCTGGTAGCCCCCAGATAGCGCAGGTTCCCATAATCCAATCTAGAGGTCACCAAGGCCGTCACAACGGATCTCTGGGTGTCGGAAGGCAGAATCCAGAAGATTTTTCTCAGCCACCTTAAGATGGTAAAACAGGTGGCTGCAACTTTGTTGGCCTGGTCTTTCATCCCTATCAATAATGACCCCAAGATTGCGCACTCGTTCAGAAGGAATGGGTAAGGAACCCATGGTCGAAGGCCAATGTCTCGAGCTCCATAGATCAGGTTTGTTTTCAAAGACTAACACCTCCGTCTTATCGCTATTTAGTTTAAGAAAATTGCGATTCATCCAACGGGAGATTTCGCTAAGACCCGTTTGCAAAGATGAAGGAGAGGTGGGATCAGCTTGAGATAGGGAGAACACAATCTGAGAATCATCAGCATAGGTGAATAGATTTAGACCAAAATAGTGAGCAATATGGGCCAAAGGAACAACATAAAGATTAAAAAGAAGAGGACTAAGAATAGAACCCTGGGGCACACCATGTGGAGAGAAATAAGTGTTGGACGTAGACGTATTGGAAAAAATGTGGAAAGTCCGGTCGGTGAGAAAAGACGAAAACCAACGCAAGGCTTTATCACTAATACCAAAGGAGGCAAGATTGTTCAGGAGGATACTGTGAGATACAGTATCGAAGGCTGCACTGAGATCAAGTAATATCAGTGCAGCCGATTCACCTCGATCTAATAGTAGGCGAAGATTCTCAGTCACTCCCAAAAGAGTGGTTTCTGTTGAGAAACCCTGACGAAAACCAGACTGGGAGGGGTGAAGAAGATTGTTAGTTGTTACAAAATGTGATAAATGCAAATGAATGTGCCTTTCAAGAATCTTAGAAAAAGCAGGCAGCAATGAAATGGGGCGAAAATTTGAAGCAACATTGGGATCCGCTGTAGTTTTTTTTAGTAGCGGAGTAACCATTGTGTGCTTCCAACAGTTAGGGACCGTGGCCGAGCTAAGAGAGAAATTGAGTAAGGTGCAAATCATAGTGAGTTGAGGGAGCTCTAGCTTACGTAGAATCGAAGTAGGTAGGGGATCAATGGGGGAACCAGACTTAATATTGTTTAGGATCTCCAGTAGAGTAGTAGGTGAGAGGACAGGCCAAGTCAGCAATGAGGCCGAAGATAAACAAGATTTAGTGAGGGGCAGGAAAGAGTCTGCATCACTATTCATGGTTGAAGATGGATTTGTTAAGATATTTGTGTTATCATGGGCAGCAATATCCTGGTAGATGTTTTCAATTTTAGAAGTGAAATACTGGGCAAGTTCGTCACATTTACTGCTGGAGAGAGGTGGAGGTATAGCAGTAGTTTGTGAGCCGGCAAGGTCTTTCACTACATTAAATAGTATTTTGGACTTGTTCATAGCTTCAGTGATCATATTATTAACATAGGTGGCTCTGGTATGAGCACAAGCCTTGTGATAAAGTTTTAATTCTGTTCTATATGTAAGACCGGCAGAGATGGAATAATCCTTTCTCCAGACACGTTCTAGCTTTTTACATTGGGATTTATGAAAACGAAGAGTTTCATTATACCAGGGGGTAGGAGACTTATGGACAGTAGTTTTCTTATTAGCAAGAGGGAGGCAGATGTTTATAGCCTCGAGAAGCCAGGAATTCACTGAATTGGCAGCCGCATCTATGTCATCCAAGTCAAGTGGAAATTTAGGCATAAGGTCGCACAGGCTTTTATTAAAAGCAATAATATCTAGATTTTTCCAATCACGCTTCTTGATGTTCACAGAAGGATTGAATTGGGACTGTGCTTCATTACTCGCTATAGTAAATTTAACGAGGTAATGATCAGACCAGGAAACTGGCAGTGCAGGAAGACATATTAATTGCGTGGTGTTAAAAAAAAATAGGATCCAAAAGATGCCCACCTTTATGGGTGGGACCCTTATTATGTAAGATTAAGTTCATAGCGGCTAAATCTGCGATGCAATTTCCTGCCAGGTTGTCATTAGGGTCATCGAGATGTAAATCTAAGTCGCCTACAATTAGAAAATTGCTAGATGAGGTAAGAACCGATGCAATGTATTCCAAGAATTGGGTATACCAAGAGTTTACAGTGCCCGGGGGGCGATACACTAGAAGTCCTGTAAGGGTATTTTTGGGATTTAGGGCAAGCTTGAAATGCAGTGCTTCACAACCGCCCAAAACGACAGGATCCGACTGGCATTGATATTTTTTATTAAATATGATTGCCACACCACCCCCCCGTCCTTCTAGGACGGTCATTTCTGACAATAGCATAATCAGTCGGCAAAGCTTCGGCGATGTCAGGGCCGGAGCTGTCATGAAGCCAGGATTCTGTAACGAAGAGCGCATCCGGCGCTTCATCAGTTAGCACGTCAAAAATATCTCGTTTGTGTTTGGGCAGGGAACGACAATTATGACTTAGAAATACAAAGCCAGGAGGAGAGGAAATAGTTGGTTGTTGTTTTTGACTGTTACAAAGGAGAGGAGTATCTAAGTAAAAAGAGCAGTCAGAGCAGTGCTGAGGAAACCGATCAAGCATATTAAGAGAGGTCGTAGTGTGAGTGCTTGAAGGTCTTAAATCAAGTAGTTGTTTGGCGGTATAAGAAAGAGGAGTAACCGGAAAAAGACCAGGGGCTATGGCCCCGGGACCCGTATGGGCGCGGACGGGCGAGGCGCGCCCGCTGCGCCCGCCCGCTGCGCGGACGGGAAATAATACACATTTATACTAGAGGAGGGTGGGAGGGTCTGAAAGACTAGACCGCGATCCCTGCACCTCCCTAAGATGGCGGCTCACCCCCGGCTCAACCCGCAACAGCGTTTAATTGGCTGTGCGGTCCGAGGTTGTACGAGCAAAAGGAAATGTGCAAATTAGCAGATATGCAAAGTTAAAAATACAGAGGTTAAAAACACAATTTAGCTCAAATATTGTAGTCCGCCTAAACTTTCCCGGCTTTCCGCCTCAGGAAGTAATTGCTAGTAGTCAAACACTGAGCATCGTCGCAAGTGCGATTTAAATACCAGGGAGGGCGGGAGGGTCTGAAAGACTAGACCGCGATCCCTGCACCTCCCTAAGATGGCGGCTCAACCCGCAACAGCGTTTAATCGGCTGTGCGGTCCGAGGTTGTACGAGCAAAAGGAAATGTGCAAATTAGCAGATAAGCAAAGTTAAAAATACAGAGGTTAAAAACACAATTTAGCTCAAATATTGTAGTCCGCCTAAACTTTCCCGGCTTTCCGCCTCAGGAAGTAATTGCTAGTAGTCAAACACTGAGCATCGTCGCAAGTGCGATTTAAATACCAGGGAGGGCGGGAGGGTCTGAAAGACTAGACCGCGATCCCTGCACCTCCCTAAGAAGGCGGCTCACCCCCGGCTCAACCCGCAACAGCGTTTAATCGGCTGTGCGGTCCGAGGTTGTACGAGCAAAAGGAAATGTGCAAATTAGCAGATAAGCAAAGTTAAAAATACAGAGGTTAAAAACACAATTTAGCTCAAATATTGTAGTCCGCCTAAACTTTCCCGGCTTTCCGCCTCAGGAAGTAATTGCTAGTAGTCAAAGATATTACTCCTGTTTACACCTCTCCTGGAAAGGTGCATTTTTCTGGTGTATTCCCAGGTTTATTAGGTCTGGTAAGTCTGGGAATGCATCTAAAACCATGGGAGTTGCTTTTAAAACCCATGCAATGACCATGGAACGCCTCCCTAGAGGTGAGTAAGGCAATACAGCAATTTGTGATGCACTGCTTTACTCGAAATTGATAAAGCCACTCAGGGCTACGCAAGGTGGCCTTGTGTGGCTTCACAGATCTCATGTTTGAGTTGTGTTGCACAAGTACCACATTGTGTGGTGCAAGCACCACGCTACTGGTGTCATACATCCACCCCTGAGTGCAGAAGTGACCCTACATTACATGGACGGCGCTGGCTAACTTTGTGCATAAGACATGGCTGCCTTGCACAACATGAGGATTATGAGAATAACACCCGATGGAGTTTGAGAGTCCAGAAAAAGCTGCAAGTTGGGTGGGACATAGACTGGAGTATGGAGGAGCCAGCCTATCTCTGTGCTTCCCTAAGTGTGTGTTGCATCCATGACACATAAGAAGGTAGGCGTCTCTTCTCATCGCAGGAAGAGAGAGAATAGATTGATTAGAGAATCAAAAAGAGCGGGACAATGGCCCAAGGATCAAACTTTACATGCATATATGACTGTGGGGGACATCCAGGTGTGTACCCTGGTAACACATGTGAACATTGATTTGTGAGCACTCAACTCTTAATTCCTGCCTTGCTGTGCTGCCATGCTGTCTGCTGTTCCCCTGACTGGGTGATAAAGACTGCACATGCATCCCTTGAACCCAGACTGACTCCAAGGGCAATCTGCCAGGTCTCCTGTCATTAAGTTTGAGGGACATGAAAGACTTCCAAAATCAACGCACTTGTTGCAAACGTGTTGGACACACCCAGGAATGAACGCAACGGTGTGGCTGGAAGCATACTGGGAAGTGTGAAAGTTATTTTTACTTTCTCCAACAATCTGTTAGTTTGTGCTGGTTGTAGGTGGTGTTTGGCAGTGTCTGGTGGATTTGTGCAGTTTTAGGTCTAGTAAGTGTCTTATCTGTCCCCGTTTTGGCTCAATTGTGTACTTTGTCTTTGTATTGTCGGGTGTTTGTTAATTAAGGGATTTTGTATATTAGGTGTAGGCATTGGTTTAGGGGTAGTTTGTTTGAGGTTTAGTAGGTTAGGGAGGTATAGGGTCATGCCGGGAAAGGGTAGGGTAAGAATTATACTGAGGGAGAGGCTGATGGCCTTACATGGTTCATTATGCATTACCTGCCCCACATGACGGACCTCTGGGGTTAGGGTCAGCCAGGGCAACTGCCCCAAGGACAGGAAGGATCACTGGGAGCGGGTGTCAATTCAAAAGCCAAATTATTACATCACGTAGGACAATGTCAGCAGACACAAACAAACTATTTTTCCCATGATAGATGCTGGGAATATTTCCATCGACGTGGCAAAGTTTATCCACATCATGAATATGACCCATGACAGATAAACTACATCTCAACATGTGTTTCTGCTAGGGTGTGTTATGATTCAGAATTTGTGTATCATTCTATTGCTGGAACATTGTCTAGTTCACTTACTGCCTAGTTAAGTAGAGCATTGCATAGGTGAAGGTTTGCAGCATAAAACACTGCACATCAACTCTAGGTAAGGGTTTGAATATTGTAAGTTGACAAAGTTGCCATTACGGTTATGCTGTTGCCATTGCTGTTAGCTGCACTGCTAATGAACCATTCGGTACCATTTGGAAACTCACCAGAAACGTTGTGGTATTTCTGAACTTTGAACTTACCAGGGTGTTAGGACATTTTTATAACTATTGATAAATCATCATTTAGCTAACTTAACCTAAGGTATGGCTGTTGTAATCCAGCCTGAAGGGTGCCAGAGCCTTCCTCAGAGTAGTCCATGTAATACCTATGTGAAACTGAGTGACAGAGTAACAATTACACTGATGGCCTGGAGCTGAAGGGATGCATGCCTGCTACTCTATTGACCCATAGTGTTGTACAAATCATTACCAGACTGCCTGACTGATGCACATTGTGAGTGTAGATGTCCACATAACAGGTATCTGGTCATATGGCTTTGCAGGTATAAACTGGATGTCAGGCTTAATTTCTCAGTGCATTGTATATTTTGTAGCAGTGTGCAAATGTTTTTGTTGTTAAACCTATGGTGCGCCAGTAGGCCTCAATGCATGGATACAGTGTCAATTGCATGGTATGGCCAACTGGACAAATGCACTTGTCTCCACATGGATTGGCACTGTAAAGCCAGACTCATGCCCTATTTATCCCCTATGTGCCATCTGCACTCTGCTGACCCTATGTTGGGGTGGGACTACTACCCCAAGCATTACTCTTACCTGTAGCTGGAGGTGGCCTCACTAGCACTTAAAAGTGCCTTTCAACTTCTTCAGCGTGGGACACCATCTGGACTCTGCTGACACTATGCTGGGGAGGGACTACATTTCCAAGCATTACTCTCGCTTGTAGCTGGAGGTGGGGCCACTGCCAAACATTGCAGCATGGACATCTGGATACAGCTGATGATGGTCTCTATGAAGCCATTCAATCTGGTTTAGGACTGAAGATTGTTGGGATTTTAATCATTGATATCATTTAATCAGTTCTGGACGGCCGACTTCCCGACATGGGGCTGAAAACTGTATGATCGACAAGATTGATGATTTTATCGGGGCGGTAGAGACAATCATTAATAAGAGGAAAAAATCGATTGCTGTGATACAAGGCCAAAAATAGCTTGAATTTTTAAAAAGAGACATAAAATTGCCGAACCGTTGACACAAATCTTTAATAACAAGCATTTACAATGCAACGGTTTCGCCTTTGGAAATGTTTGAGCTATTGGCATTGTAAATGAAAAAATTTGTATTTATGTGTTGGTTTTGAAAACAGATAAATAAATGGCATTGTCCTTTACATTGTCAATAGCTCTAACTTTTCCAAAGGCGAAACCGTTGCATTGTAAATGCTTGTTATTTATGTCTTGCTTTTGAAAACAGATAAATAAATGGCACTGTCATTACATTGCCATTAGCTTAATCCCCCCACACACAGAGCTCCCCACACACATATATGTGCAATTTCCTAAAATGACCAGAACAGCAGCAGAAATACTGGGCATTAGGCAATTCATGCCCGAATACAAACAGCAAGAGGGAGAACTACTTTGATTGGCTAATATTAACATTTCTTCAGACAAAGTCAGTCGGCATTAAACTAGTTTCTTTAAAAAAAAAGCCTGAATAAATGTATACTTGCCTTTTTTGCCTGGCAATCCGAAAATATATTATATTTCAACAGAACCCCCCCCCCCACACACACGCACACACACAACAAAAAACACCATACCTCCTAAGTCTACAATTTAGCTCATTAGGATACTGGTGGATGGAACATGGCCAGGTCAAAACAATCCGCGTTTTCCCTGCTGGCCAAAACGTAAATGGCAAGACGTTTTCTCACAGTAGAAACAGAAAAAAATGAAATAAAACATGGAAATTTTACAGGGCAGTAAGCGTGTGACAAATGGAGTAAAATCAAGTTACATCTCCCACCCAAAAATAATAATAGCAAGCCCAATTCAAGAAAGCTACACTGTTCTGGTGGATGATCACTTCTGTCAGCAGGTTACATACATGTGCAAACATTGACTGCTTGATGTCCGATAATAAATCGTAGTCCATGGTTAGAAGTAAGAAAGATGTGGTAAAACACCACAAAGTTGACATACAAGTACCTTCTTTGTATTCACACAAAATGGACATCCTATAATGATCAAGATGTCTCAGTGTCAGTCGCTAGCAGTGGACTTTCAGAGTCCTGCTTCTCTGGTCTAAAGAGGTGCACCTAGATGGTCCTGGAAAGTCAGAAACTCCCAAACACATGACCCATTTTCGTGTGAGAGTGCCAGCAAGGAGTTGGTTTAAATGAATGAAGGTATTGACACCGAGGATTTTCTTTTTAGGAAGGGTGATCACCACTGATCTGTGAGACTAGATAGATATTTGCTCATCAGTATTCCTGCACAGTTGTCAGAATACTGCAGTGTCCATATAAATGTCATCACATTAACGTTTCTCATGCACTGAATAGATAGCTGACAGAAATACCCGTGATATTGTTGTAATGAAAATATCTAAAACTTAGCTCGAATTTCCTTTATAAGCAGTGTGGTTGCTACACACATTGTAAGAGTGTTTATTGCCGACCTGTGGGAGCAGCCCATCCCGGGTCTCCTCCGTGGGAGCAGGCCAGAGAAGCCGGGCGTCCCTGCAGTGTGTGCTCCCCTGGGATGCTGGCGCTGAAGCCGGCAGCATCCATTCTCAGACAGGCAGGCAGCCCATGGCAGCGGGGATTTGCATTCCAGCACCAGCCCGGGCGGGGGTTGGGTGAGGGGCGAGCATTGCTCAAACTCCCGTGACACGGTGGGCAAACTCCGTCACTACCAGGTACCGCTATTGTTTTCTAAAAATAATGGGTCCTTTGCCCACTTTCCGCTCCACAGAGGATGGATGCATGCACAACACCAATGTATGTCCCCGCTAACATCCATGAACAAGTTCCCATGCCCATCACAGTTTGTGGGGAATCTTCGCCATCTGCACCCCTGCCCTCCCTCAATTTAATCCCTGTTGGGCCATTATCTCCAGTCACTCCTTGGTGGACATTTTGGGGGCCCTGTGCTATCCCTTGGTCTCCGCGCACCTCCCCGCTCCATTATTAGATCACAGTTGCATTTATGACGGGGGTTGTGCGCAGGCCCGGACTGGCAATGCCGGGCACCGGGCAATCCCCCGGTCGGCTGCCAGGAGTTGGGGCCGTTTTTTTGGGAGGGGGCCGGAATTGGCGCTGGGGCCGATTTTTTTTTTGTACACTCACTAGTGCAGTAGTCACTGACTTCACTACTGTACTCTGCTGCGCACGTGCGTTTGCGTGACTCTCACTCTCACCTCACGAAATCGTTATCAATCTCTGCTGCTAATGAAATAATGTATTGGATTGCGAGTGCCATTTTAGGGGGTGCGTCGTGCGTGCGGGCAGCGTGCAGATGCCTCCACCCTCCGCCGCGTCTGCGCAGTCTCTCAGTCTTCTTTAGTTCACCCACCTTAGGGGTGTGTGGATGAGGTGGGCGCGGCTGTTGGTGACATGCGCATTAGGGCTAGCGTGATAAAAAGTGCGTGTAACACGCATTCCAGAAAACTAACTTCAACTAGGTCAAACGACGAGAGAGGCCCTCTCTCGGTGGCACCGTCCGTTCCCATAATTTAATTATTTCTAGGCCCCCTGGCCCTGGCCCCTGCCTGTCCCAGTGTCCCTGCTGCCGACTGTCTGCCGCCCGCCACCCGCAGGTGAGTGTCATTTGCATTTTTGCAAATTGTTTGCATTTGCAATCACTTAATATCATGCAATACCACAGCTGAACGTGCAATAGGAGCGTGGGTTCAACGCGGGTAACTAACAGTAGGATCGAAGTACATGTAGGCAACCACGGGCGGCGCAGAGCTGAAGTCTTAAGACAAGAGGGTCACAGTGGGATAGGAAGCAAAGCGTGCACTCTTTGTATTAGCTCTATTGTCATTTATGGGGGCAGCTTATTGAAGAGATCATTTCACATCGTGTGTGTGTCTGCGCGTTTTTATTGTTTGCCTTTGTAGCATTAAGTTGCCATTTCATCGAGAATGCTGTTCAGGTTATGTGCAGAGTGAACATAGAGCTAAAACGACGAGGCCGGCCGGCGCAGCATCGCCCCATTTCTGTGTTCTCTTTTCTATGCGCTTTGCTGAGAGTGCCCCTGCACCCCGGTCTCTGGGGCTGCCCTGACCCTGGCAGGTAACCAGATCACATGAGCATTACCTTTACCTGTCTCCAGCAGGCAGATGACACATGGGCTATAAGGGGTCGGAATCTGAAGGGTGTAGCGAAGGGGGGCGGGGGGGGGGGGAGGGGGGGTGGTTGGATATATTTATCATGGCACTATGGGCGGGATTAAACTAAAGGAACTACTGCATGAGTTTCAGCTCCGAAATATTGAGCTGTGGTTACCACGTTTTTCCAAGTTTTTCTTTCTGCACCTAATCATGAGCGAACTGACAAATCTTGCATTTCTTGGAAATGTCGTACATTAGCTCAGGACGTGTCAAGTGCTGTTGAAAGTGTGATTACATTCAGACACAGATGCACAGCTCTGATCTGGGCCTGCACAGACGTTCAAGTTAGGGCCGGTTGGGGGGGAGGGGCTTCATCATGAACAAGGTGCTGTGCACGAGTGCAGAAGAGAACTATGCCTGTTTTCAGTTAAACTGGAAGAGTTGTATAGATTAGAACATGAACTGAACGACAGGATAGCTCGGAAGTAGGTATGATTGCTGCGGCTGTGTTTTTATTTTCTTTTCTTTATTGCAGTTTTATATAGCGCTACTCGACCCGAAGGTATGAAAGCGCTTTACATGGGGAGATTTAGTAATTTGCACAGAATCACAGGATGCTTGAACATGCATCCAAATTCAAAGCTGGTACCCCACCCACTGCCCTGATTACTTCTGAGCGGTGCTGTGCTACCTGCAGCTTATTTACTAATTCAGAGTTTTAGAGAGTTTCTGAATCTGGTATGCTCCTTAAACAGGGCAAATACTTTCAATAATATGCACAGCGACTGAGCGACACAATAAGCGAGGCGGCCCTCTTTATCAGCTGCTGCACTTCATAAATGTACAAAAAGGTTCGGATGTTACTGCAAAGAAACTATTCGGAATAAAACGTTTATGTCCTTTGCAAAACAGGTACACACAACAATCAAAGAATGACGTTCATCCACATGGCAGGCTCTCTAAAATGTATCATAACATCTAATTTGCTTGACACGATCAGCTTCTAAATGGTATCGTATATCCTTCTGCCTAAGAGGAATTCTTAGAAAGAGCAGGAAGTCATTTACTTGTTTTAAAAAAAAAAAAATGTGCAACCCGAATGTATTGGAGCCCTTTACTTGAGCACCAGTCACATTACAAACAAAACATTCATTTTTGGTAGACACGGGGAGATGAAGTGATTTGCCCAGAATCACAGGATGTTGAGCTGACACCGAGGCTCGAACCGGTTCCACAGCTCTAAAGTCGGCAACACTAGCTGTTACGCCACAACCTCTCATTTGCCACAACAATGATTGACATCCCCTGGGAAACAGCAGACATAAAGGTGCTGTCCAGGAAATGATGTCAAGATAGGTCTCAGATCCCCATCAGACGTCAACAAAAAACAGCATTCTAAAATGGTTACATAAGGTTGGTGCGGTTTAGTGAGGCGGACTGGATAAATAAAACCGTATTTTTTCCTCTTCCTTGGGTGGCCCATTAAAATAGGCAAAAAAGCAGAATGGGAGTAGACAAAATGAAATGAAAGCAGATAGTGATCTGTTAACAGAGATTTGAGGCGGAAATGCATGTTAACACTCAATTAAGGCCAAGCCTGGGCCTTGGCCTATACATTTTTGTTTAGTCCCTGGCCCTGTACTGCACAGGCGCACAGCGCACTAGTGCCCTGGAGCACACTGGTGGATTTATTTGTGAGCAGACCTGCCTGCTTTGGTTGCTCCTGCCACAGCCCACGGGCCGCCCGCTGCCCCCAGAAGTGCCGGTCGGGGGGCTGGTGTGCCAAAATTTGCCAGGGCTGCTTTCGATTCCCAGTCCGGCCCTGGTTGTGCGTGTGGTTTCATCTCCTCTCCAGTCCCGCCGTACAGACGGATCTCTGCTCCCCTCGAGATGTGTGCGGTGGGTCTCAGAACAGCACTTATTCTAAACGATTCCCCACACACGACTCCTGTGGCTGGAGTCCAGACTCCTCTTACCTGCTCTCTTCCGGGGGTGTCCAGCCGCCCTGCCACGAGAGCCCTGGCTCTCCCCTCGCGGCTGTCTCCCCACACTGCCCCCCATCGCAGCCTCAGATACCATGGCGCTCGGCATCTCCCAGCCCCGCACGGGCTCCAGGCGCAGTTCATCCGGGTCCCTGGGCAGGGGGGGGGTCTTCACTGTGCCTGCAGAGGGTGGGCGCTGCTGCCCGCCCGTCTGGGCTCCATGCACGGGCGAGCCGCGTCCTACAAACAGCGGCTGAAAGTGAAAGAATACAGACCCCTGGAGAAGAAAGTCCCGGGTGTCCCCGGGGGAATTGAAGCCCCGCCTCCTCCAGCTGCACGCTGCCCTCCCGTCGCATTTGCTGCTGATGCGTATATTGGGCGCAACACATGTAAACATACAACCACAAGAGTTGTGCTGCAGTGAGAAGTAGCTCGTGAGAACTTGAGCACGCTTGGAAGCGTTCAGCTTGCAGGAAGGGGAAGGCTGATTGAATAGGGTAGGGGCTGTCACTTCATGTGGTAAAATATCCCCCCCTCCTCTTGGCCCAGCGAGTCTTCCTCATTGAGAAAAAAGTCAATACGTGAACACAACTGCCCATAATCACTCGAGCACTGCCAGGACTTCACCACACAATTGGATAAAAACAAGTCGCTCCTCTGGCGAATAACACAAAACAACCACACACTATCACCTCTAGATGCTCAATTGCTCATTACACGCCTTCAAAAAATACAGACGCTTAAAAGCTTCACTAGTAAAATATAAACATGCAACGATTTCGCACGATCCTGGTGAGAACGCTGCCTATACAAAACAAGTCAGGTCCCGGGCCGCGCTGTGATTGGCTGACGTCACGGGCCGGCAGCCAATCACAGCGCGGCCCGGGAATGACGTCACGGGGGTGTCCCGGGCCGGCAGCCAATGGCAGCGCGGCCCGGGACAAAGGGGCGGGGCTTAAAAAAAGCACCAGAAACGCCCCCGAATCGCGTTTTCGAGAGAAAACGCGATTGACAGCCTCTGCCTCCCAATGGCTAGCCTCCATTTATGGAGCTAGCCAATTGGAAACAGAGGCTGTCCTAACCTCACTATTAGAAACAACAGATTTCGATCTGGGAGTGGCTTCGCCCCTCGCCAGGTTACGAAACCTAAAAATGAGAAGGAAGTGTCCAGGATGACAAAGGAACCCCTATTGTTAATGTGGTGAACATTGAGAGTCAAACCTTGAGCAATTCAGATGAATGTAACACTATCCGCATTACTCATATCTCAGAGGTAACCTGTGCAAATCTTTCAGCCCTATTGCAGACGAAGGCCCTCCTGCTTTGCAGTATAGAGTATTATATGTGTGTGCAATATCTTGCGTCCTAAAGGATGATGATCTATATAAATGACTCAGAGATCTCATCGAGCAGCTGGAGGGGGAAATCGCCAATCTAGGAGCCTAGGGAACAGAACTGAGATGTCTGATTGAGAGGGCAGGTTTGGCTTACCCATCTGAGAAAGGTAATGACTATAATGAGGCTAACAAAAGCATTGAAATAATCAGGCACAAGGATGGGAAAATAAATTAAGGGAAACCGACGAGGGGAGCGGGCATAGAAGGTGAAACAGCACACACGGAGGAATGTTTTTCAATCAACAGTAATGTGGTGCCTGGCAATATTACTGGAAGAACAGTAGGATAAGCAGGGGATTCATGTGGCCCTAGGTCTTCAACACATAGATCTCTATGTCTTGCCCCAGTGTATGGAGGGAATCGGATAAATAGATGCAGTACAGCGCCCCAAATTTCATTCACTCAGACCATATATTGTGATTGACAAGATGACTGGAATGAACAGAAACAAGACCACCAAGTTGAGGAAAGGACCCACAGAAGGAGACTAGTCCCCATGGGTGTATACCAAAATGACTATACATGGTTAATGTCCCAAGGCTACCCACGTGAACCAAGGAGAGTAGTGAGTGTGAGTCCATGATAAACAAAGTGATACACTGGGAGAGAAACCGTAGATATTGCTACTCCTTATGAGGTCAGACATATTAGATGTGAAGCACCGCCCCCTATAGAATGGGCAGCTTGATTAGTTTTAGTGCTGAGCAAGGAAGTGTATGTAACAGGGCTTGTGAATTTAGATTTGTGTACCTTGCCCCCAAAGGGATCATCAATTCAGTTGATCAACGCATTATAGAAAACTCTACCATAAACGCAAGTAAAGTGCTTCCCGTGCAACCATCCAGGACAAATACAAATTTTACCACTGCCAGATGTAGCAAGGAGATGGCCTAGGCAAGATTGATCGACCCAGTGGGGGCAATGCTGTGCAACCCGAGTGGTAGCTGGCAACCTCTGTCGCTCTAAACAAATCATCTGATCCTATATCAAATGCTATAGCGAAGGGGAAAGAGGGCCAAAATCATTCCGATTTACAAAAAAGATCCCCCATCTAACTATAGACCCATTAGCCTGATAGACAAAGACTAAAAAAGTAAACAGATTTTGACAAAGACACAAACTTGAATGGAGTATAATAAAGTCCCATCCCAACTACAAGGTGGATTCAGGGCACACACTAGCACTTTAATTCAGGTGTTCCGTTTCTTATTGTCCTCCAAAGTTAGGGGACAAACCGATATCTAACCTAATGTATGCAGATGACGCCATCCTTCTAAGTCATACTAAAATCGGTCTTCAGCGCTTAATTAATAGAACAGTTTTGTATGCTCAGGAAAACGGAATGGTAATAAATGAAACCAAAACAAAAATCATGGTGGTCACTAGGAACATAAAACTGAGACAAAAAAAACAAATGGTATATGGAAATGGTATATGGAAAATACCCAACTGGAACAAATAGAAGTGTATGAGTATCTGGGTGTACTATTTGACCAGAAAGTAAATGATCAATTACAAAAACTGGATATACAAAGAAAAGCTAATTCACTAACTGCAGCATTCAAGATAGCACAGAAATCGCTCGGAAATATGACCTATCGACTGCTCTTGAAAATTATAGGGGCTAAATTGCTCCCAACAATAACATATGGTAGTGAGGCATTAATGGGGATGGATGCGGAATTGATAAATAAGGTCCTTTCTAAAACGTATAAAACTCTTTTCTATCTCCCAAATAATGCTTCACCGGCACAAATTAGACTGGAGTTCGGGTTAAACAATCAAGATTTTGCAAGAAAAGGCCAATTTATTAAAACGTGGTATATGATTAAAAATGACCATGATAATCATATATCTCAGCTACTTTGGCAAGAAATAAATAAGAATACGAAATCAGTTGCATGGAAATATCTCAATGAGGCAGTAGAAGAGTTTGCACTAATGCCAATCTGGAACAATATGATAAGCAATGGATCATTTAAAAAAAATAGTAAACCGAACAACAAATCACCTATCACTTGTAAATGACAAAGATACGCTGGCAAAAAGAAAGCATTCGTGATCAGTAATAAATGGATACGAAAAAAAAGAAAGTACATGAATACTTGGAGATACCCTGGTCTGAAAAAAGCAAACAATGTCTTGTGAGAGCAAGATTTGGAATACTACCAGGCCTTAGTCACGCCCCGCCGTGGAAAAAAACCAACAGCAGCACATTGTGTAGACTATGTAACGGTGGAGAAGAGAATATTGTCCACCTCCTGTGTATCTGTCCCGGACTCCGTAATGAAAGATGCGCATTACTTAAACCTCATTTTAATATGCGTGGAACAAGGACATGTAGGCTGGCACTGAAAATCTGTCTTCATTCAAATGATATAGTCATGAACGCTGCCTTTGTAAAGTTCCTAAAGATAGCAGCTACAAAACTGGGAGAATAAATTAGAATAAATGCTTTTAAGATTATTTTTAATAGAAATGTTTTAGGATATAATTGCTTTTATTATATTGTATTTTTTAAATATGTTTTTGTACTGGAAATATTGTAAGATTTTAAATAATCAAACAATAAAGAATTTACTTACTATTGATAATATGGAAAACAGTTTTGCTCAATAAGGGGCATCTCCATGTAGTGTCTGTGGACTTAACGTCCACCTTTGACTTAACTCCCCAAGAAAAACTGTGGGTTGCACAAAGGGAACTGGGGATGCTATTAGAATTATTACACCATATAATTTGCATGCACAAAGGCAGCTTTGATTTGATTTGATTGATTTGATTTATCCATTTGTAAAGCGCGCGAATGCCCGGAGGCGTCTTGGCGCTATGACAGACTGCAAACTTCTGAGACGGGCAACCTAGATAACCGCATTGAATAGCCAAGTTTTGACTGCTTTTCTGAAGGACCCCAGAGATTGGCTATTTTTTATAGATAGAGGCAGCCGGTTCCAGGCCCGTGCTGTGTGCACCAAGAAACTTCTTCCGCCCCAACTAGCCCGTCTAAATTTCGGGACTCTGATTAGTTTTAGTTGGCTGGATCTAAGAAGTCTGGCCGGTTCGTACAGTTTCAAGTGGGTCTTCAGGAATTGTGAGCCTGATCCCTGAAGCGCCTTATAGACCAGGCACAACGATTTGAACTGCACCCTTTTTACTATTGGGAGCAGTGTATGGTTTTTAGTTTTTGGGCAATTGGCTCATATTTAGGGATGCCAAGCACCAGCCTTGCGGCTGCATTCTGCAGGCGCTGTAGTTTGGCTAGGATCTGTACTCTAGCCCCGGCATACAGACCATTCCCATAATCCAACATCAACAAGGCTAGAGCTGTCACCACTGTCTTTCGTGAATCCTCTGGTAAGTACGGCAGTATTTTTTTTATCATCTTTAAGATGAACCAGACTATTGAAGTCAGTTTGCTGGCTTGGGCGTCAAATGAAATTTTGGTGTCAAGAGTAATGCCCAGATTTTTCACTTTTTCTGACGGATCTGGACAAATGCCCAGGTTATCAGGCCACCAGGCCGGGGACCAGATGTTTGCGTATGCACATGTGAGGCAGGGTGGGGGAGCAAACTGATTGGTTGAATAGACATCTCAAGAGGGGTCTGTCAGGGCTGCATCCTAGCCCCAATCCTGTTTACATTATACTTGAATGGGGTAATAAACACACTTTTTGACTGCAGAGGTGACAGATCCCTGCACCCCTCTTTGCCGACAATGCATTGTTAATTTCAAAAAGGCTATAGGCCTGCAAAATATCTTAAACCAGTTCTCAGATGCCTGTGATACTTTTGGCCTGGAAATGAATGGCTTAAAAACTAAATGTATGACTTTTGGGCCACACAGGTCATTCAAGGGGAAATTGAGGCTTGGATCTAGGATCGTGGAGCAGGTCAAAGCTTTTGACTATTTGGGCCTTATGTTGATCAGTAATTTATCATGGTCCTCTCAGGTATTAAAAAGCCAAATGACTGCAACATGTAGAGTCTGCAATTGTTAAAAAACTGAATAGATCCAATTTCCGTCCAGTTTCTCCTGCACTTGAAATTTATCATGCTAGATGCCTTGGTGGAGCCCTCTATGGGGTAGAGTTATGGGATTTGGATCAGACTAAGTGTCTGGAGAAAATTGAGAACAGGTTTACCAAATCACTATTGATTCTGCCACAATGACAAACGTGGCGTGGCGTGACAAACATACTCTTTTGCTAACAAGCACAGGGGTTTTTATTTTTCTGAATGAGATTTGGGCTGCCGGGGAAAGAAAATGTGAAATTTCTCTGCATGCATTTACAACGCGGTTGTTATAACGACTGCGCTGTAACCATGGTATGCGTGGTTACAACGCAGTCGTTGTAACGGCGCGTTGTAATTACATGCATTGCAAAAGATTTGTGGTACCGTTTACCCGCAGGGAAGTAATCATTTACTATGACTATATCAAGAGTGGGGGTGCCCTCTTCGCCCACCGGGAAGAAGATTTGTTTAAAATACTGACGGGTGGCAGAGTTTAATTTCTTGAAAAGGCAGCACTTCCAACTTTCCAGCACCTTTTTTTTTTAACTAGCAAATGCGATTGATCTGCCCAAAATTATGCTCCCTCCTTACCGGCCCCACAAAATGCTTTCTGTGGCCATTGAGATTGAAAGTGCCCATATTATGCGTTCGCGTTAGGCTACTTCACCAAGATACTAAGGCCTTGGTCACAGAGGGGGTTCAGGGCAGTACAGGGGCAGAGAGGGAGGAAGGACGAGGGATTTACATTACAGAACTTCCAGGGATGTGTCCTACACTCTGTACTGTAAATGCCCATCTCCCTTTCTTGAGGCACTGTCCCCGTAATAAAATCTCATGCAAATGTTCAGATATGTTGTTTATTAGTTTTTCAAATGGTTACAGTTGCTGGCAGGGCCAGTACTGATTACTGCTGAATGATTGATTAGTATGCATTAAGATTGGCATTTAGATTGGCATTTAGATTGGCATATATTCATTCCCTAAATTAAAATTTAAATAAAGGCTATCCCTTGCTACCTAATTTGAGGCATCTTTTTCAAACATTTAATGTTGAGTTAATATCGTGAATGTAGTTTTAAAACTACAATGAAGATGTAGCAAAGTAAGAATATCGGTCCAAGGTGTGTTAATGGATAGTGTAGGTGCAAAGCTGGCTCAATGAAGAGGGGTTAGACTTCAATACCTTACAAGATACCAGTGATTTTGTTTAAATCTACAAAGCCCACTTGATGCTAAACAAAAATAATCCATATTAAACCAACTGTATTCTTTTAGCAAATGGAAGTGTGAGCCCAAGATAGAGGGCAGTAGTATTCCAGGTGATCATTAATGTGTTGGTCCATTGGCAAAAAGGCTAAGTGCTCACTACTGAAGGTGTAATCTGCATGAAACAGGTATCCCTGTTATAATCTGCATCCTATTATAACCTGTTAAAATAGGTAGGACACAGGTTGAAATCCTGTCACAACTGACTCAATTGGTCATCTTTATGAAGTCAATAGTATTGGTACTTTGCAGTTTTTTGGTAAGAGCATCTTTTCCTAAAGCAGAAAAAGTCAATTCATTTTTGATCAGCATGGTTGAATTGGCTATTTTTATTGTTATTGATTGTATAGTCTATGGCTGCATGGATAAATACTTATAAGGTTCAAAAGGCGAGACAGATTGCATTGCAACTGCTTGTTTTGAGTGTGTTATTTAATGGTAGCATATTTAAGTGGATGGAAGTTTGATGTTTAATGTGTAAATATATAAAAACAAAAATATATAAATATTTATGTAGCATTAAATCTGTAGATAGTATATGCATAGGATGTAGTTTATGTGTGTATTACGGAGGACGGGGGGACTTATGTTTAACATGTCCCATGTGTATAGTACTTACAATAGATTAACATAAGTTAAGATAGTAAAGACTAGTGTGAAGGTTGGTTAGTGTAGGCTAGGTGGGTGTAGGTAATTTTAATAGTTGATATTGTTTATAAACACATTTTGTTTCTGTGTTCACAAGTTCGTTATCATATAAATATTAAATATTAAAATTTAAGAGTTGGTACCATTCTGTAGGTTGAGTTGAATACATGATTTAGCAATTAACCCACAGTCTATGAAGGTATATGTAGCTTTGTCAGAGGCCTATGGATAACTGGTAGTCTACCTCACATTTGACTCTTGTATAGACCCTTTTCCATACTTTTGGACACTGTAAACGGGGCTCATTTGGTGCTTTTACACACAGCACAACTCAGATAGTCTCCAAGCACCCTGTGTGAAAGTGATAGGGCAGATATAGGTTGGATAGTTTAGCCACTACAGTTTGCTGCTCCCTGGGTACACTGGGACAAACACATGAGCCATGCACTAACACACACACCTTTGTACCATTCTGCAAGAGGATCATTGATGTTGACTGATTATTAAATGTGAATGTAGCCACACCTGGCTGAAGGACATCCATCATCATTAGTGGTGACTACTTGCTAAGTGAGGCACAACATGCAGCTGTCATGAACGGATTCCTCAGGAGCAGTGCCTCCAATATGCCCACCTTCCAGTAGCACCAATTCTGGATATGTAAGCAGAAGGCCAGATGGGGGGAAGGTCATTAGAAAGGGTACTGCAGGGAGGGAGACCTGGAATGAAAGAGGAAGCAATTAAACACCTGATTCTGGGTATCACCTGATGATATGTGGCAGCAGTGTTCAACAATTAGTTTCTTAACTTGCCCTTACAAAATCCTTATTATTGAGTGCTTTCAGTCTCTTGTAAACATTTCTGTTATTTTAATTGTGCAATCTGATGTTTCCTCACATCAAACATTAGGTTTTAGTCACAGCAAAGTACTTGGAGTTCTTTTGTATTTGGTATATTCATGACATCCAAATATTTGGTATCATGACTTGCTCTGTATAGTCAAACAGATAATGTTTTGCAAGAAAATATGACAGAGGTGGACTCCAACAAATAATGCTTGCTCTGAACTGAATTCCAAAGCCTTACAAGGTGCAGATATTTTGCAAACAAGTAATTTTATTATATAGACATATTCCTTTTCCTTTTATAATAACTCTATGATGTCTTTTCCAAAGCGCTAGAATATAATGGCTTTTCTGAAAGAAGACGTGACAAGACTGGGAATCCACGATGACTCTGGGAAGTCTCCGATCTGCTTTAATCTTCTTTAGTGAACCACCTAAGGCTCAACGAGAAACCCGCAAGGCCAACACACTCACTCACCCAGTAATTCTTCCGTGGACGAGTGGGGAGATAAATGCAAGGAGGTACAGCATGGGATTGGCCAGAGTAAACATTATAAGAAATCAAAGAGTGAGTGAGAAACAAAACTCCCTTAAACCCCCCCACCCCTTCCATCCCTCCCTCCCTCCCTCCCTGAACCTGTGTGCTAGGCAAAAGTCTCTTAAGAACCTTTTGTAAAGGTCGCCGATTAATGAGCAGGTTTAGGGACTTCATTCGTATGTTGTACTTCGGTGAGCCGAAGGAGACGAAGGTATTTGGGGCATGTCACCTCATTCATTTCAAGCGCCAACAGAGACAGCAATGGGCGCCATATAGTCCTGAAGGAGTCCGTAGAGTTCGTCAGGGTGGCTTGAATACGTTCCATACAATATACCATAATTTGTGTAGCCAGCCTGTGTGGGTCGGTCGTGTCCGTGTGCCCCATAGAGAAAGGATATGTTGAACGGCTGCTCCCATCGCCAGGCCCATCCGTTTTCCCTTAATCGATTTCAGTGGGTAGGTGAGTGGGTTTGGGAGCCCTAGTAATGTGTAGGCAGGGAATCGAGGGATTTCGCTCTCAAATTGCTTGTCAATGTTGTCCAGAATAGTACCCCAGTAATCAGTCAGTTCCTTACAGTCCCAGAGTAGATGAGTCAGTGTACCCTCTTCGTCACAATCCCGCCAGCATGTCGGGCTTCGATCAGGGTTCCCTTTATTCAGCCTGTCCGGTGTTAGGTACCAGTAAGTGACCACTTTGAATGCAGCTTCCCTACTAGCTGTATTGTGAGCTGTGTGGTTAGCCCGAAAATATACATCGTTCCATTCTTTCTCTGTTAGGTCTCTCCCGAGTTCCCGCGCCCAACGCCGCTGCCCCGCAGAGGGTGAAAAGGGAGCTGGTGGACGCAGCATTGTATATATAGCATTGTATATATAGTTCAGAGATCATCTTTTTTTCTGAGACTTTGGTGATGAGCCAGTCCTCATATCTGGTATCTGGTGAGCTTTCTTTGAACCAGCGGCCGCACTTCGGGGTGGAGGAGCCAGTGGAGGATTTGGAAGTATTGGTAGCGCTGCGGAGCGGTGATTGTTTAGGATTGTTGCACTTCTGCGAACAGAAGCAATCCATCTAGATCGAAGAGGTGTCCCGCCGACTTGCATTTCGCTGCCCGCCTTGGCAGGAATGCTCGTTCTTCGAGCCCAGGTGGAATCTCCGGATTGTCAAATATGGGTGTCAAGAGCGAGAGAAAGGATGTGAGTCCGCATTTGACTGCCACCGAGTCCCAGACTCTTAGCAGGGTGCTTGTGATTGGGAGCCCTTGAGATTTAGTGGTCTATCTGGCCGCCGTAGAAAAGGCACCTTCCACAAGCAGAGCTTCGCTAGCACCCGGTCTTGGAACAGCCATTGTTTTTCAGACGCGGGTCTGCTCCACTCCACCAAGTGTCTACGTTGTGATGCTCTAAAATATTCTAGACAATTCGGGATACCCATTCCTCCCTCATCTGGTGGTCTGTGGGATAGATCTCTGCGCATACGAGGACGTGTCCCTGCCCAGATAAATTGTTGCACCGTGCTTTGTGTTTTTTGGAGGGTCCCCGGTGGGGGCCCGGCCTGTATGGTCTGAAAAATGTAGAGAGCCATGGGCTGGATATTCATTTTGATGGCTGCCATGAGGCCTAGAATAGATACAGAGTGCTTTTGCCACTGTCGTAGGTCTTTCTGGACGTGGGAGAGGAGCTTGTCATAATTCTGTATGACTGTTCGTGTAACGGAGGAAGCAAGCTCTATCCCTAGATAGGTGATTGTGTCCTGGGACTGCAGCTCCCTGTATCATGGTTGCTCATTCTTGCGTCGGGCTGCCCCACTACCCAGATGTAAGACCATGGATTTCCCGACGTTTACCTTAAAACCAGAGACCCAACCAAAGGCAGTCAGCTACCGCAAAACAGCTGGTACAATTGCTCAGGGGACTCCAGGGTCGCCAGAATATCATCGGCGTATAAGCTCACAGTATGGCGTGTCCCCGAATGGGATACCTAAGATATCGGGGTTATCCCAAATTTTTTATGCTAGGGGTTCCACGTAAAGCAGAAAGAGAAGGGGTGACGAAGGGCAATTCTATCTCATACCCCTCTGTATCTCAAAGGGGCGGGAAGCCACCCCATTTACCTTGATTACCGCTGTGGGCCTGTTGTAGCAGCTCGCAACCCAGGTTCTGCATTCATCTCCCACGCCAAAGTGAGCTAAGGTTTTGTCTAAAAATCCCAGCTAACTCTTTCGGAAGCCTTTTCGGCATCGACCGACAGCAGTAGTGCGTTCATATTAGTGCGATGGGCTTTATCTATCAAATGTAATAGGCGTTTAGTGTTGTCACTGCTTTGACGATTAGATATCAAGCCGGATTGGTCTCCATTTGGCATTTTTGATCTGCTTTACACCATTGTTTCACTTTGTGTATTGGCAGGGCTTTTCTGGATTGGTAAAAAAAACTCAGGGGTTAAACTAGCAGATGCTCCAACAATTTGTTCTTGGGGAACCATAGGAGGAGAATTTTTCATCAGTTCAACCATACCAGTGTCAGAACAAGTAAATGCACTTGATTTATTGTTAGCACTACCAGGGCGGAATGTTATCTTGAAATTAAATTCAGCAAAAAACAAGGCCCAACGTAATTGTCTCAGTGTTAGAGCCTTGGCACAACGTAAAAACTATAAGTTTCGGTGTTCAAGATAGACCGTCACTGGGAATTTTGCACCCAACAAGTAGTGACGCCACTCTTTGAAGGCTAAACGGATCGCCAGTAATTCTTTTTCTGCTACAGTGCAATTGGGCTCAGCTGACTGTAATGTTTTAGAGAGGAAGGCAACTGGGTGCAACTGATTGGTAGTACAACCTCTTTGAGATAAAACAGCTCCTACAGCAGTATCTGAAGCATCAGCTTCTACGAATAATGGCTGCTCTGTGTTTGGATGTTTCAATACAGGTGCTGTTGTAAATGCTTTTTTTCGATAGCAAAAATGCATTTTCAGTGTCTTGCGTCCGGTGAAAAAACACACCTTTTTGAAGCAAGATCGTATGTGGCTTAACTTTAGCAGACAATTAGTCAAAAAATCTCCTGTAACAATGTTCAAAACCCAGGAAGCTTTGTATGTTGTTCATATTTTGTGGTGTGAGCTATTCTGTGATGGGTTGGAGTTTGCGTTCTGCCATTGTATTGCCATGAGATGTCAGGATGAATCCTAGAAATTCAACTTCAGTAGTGTGAAAGGTACACTTGGTTAATTTTCAGTATAGTCCATTGTCACGTAAAGTGGTCAAAATGATTGTGACATGTTTTATGTGCTCCTCCTCCGAGGTAGAAAAAATTAAGATGTTGTCAATTTATACAATGACAAACTCATCCAAGTATTCCTGGAGGACGATATTTACAAAAAATTGAAACACCGCAGAGGCATTACAGAGCCCAAATGGCATAACATTGTATTCGAACAACCCATACCTTGTACAGAACGCAATCTTACGCGCATCTCCTGCACAAATGAATAAGTGATGATAAGCACCTTTAAAATTCAGTTTGGTATAGATTTGGGCAGAATTGACCTGATTGAGTATTACAGGGATGGGAGGTAGTGGGTAGAGTTTCTTGATAATGATGTTATTTAGTACTCGATAATCGATGCACAGGCGTAGCTTGCCATTACTTTTTGCTATAAAAAACAACGGCGAAGCAGCTGGAGATTTATATGGTTTAATAAACTCAATTTTCAAATATTTGTCTAAATATGTTCTTAAATGCTGTTTCTCTCACTCGGTTAGAGTATAAATCCAACTGCAAGGGATTGTGGATCCTTGTAGTAAGTCTATCTGGCAGTCAGACTCCATGCAGATGTAATGTCTCCGCCATACTAGCATTAAAGACATCCCAAAATGACTCATATCGTGTTGGTAGTACAATATCATTCTCTGCAGCTGTTGCGATGATATGAGAGGATACATTTGCTCAGAGAAGTGTAGGAATGTCTAATGATTTAGTGGATGTGATTGACTTCTTTGACATACAGACTTGAGTACAACATTAATCTATCTGCTCCTTCCCCGATAACGATCGTAGTCCCCCAAGGATCAACTCTTTACCCAACCCTCTTCAATCTTTACCTTGAACTGTTAGCTCAATTACTACATACTGCCAACAACTCCTTCCACATGTATGCTGATGATACCCAGATCTACATCAAAATCCCATCTCTAGAGGAGATCTATTCTTTGAATGAGGTCCTAAAGCGGACTGTTCAATGGCTCACCTGCAACCAGCTCAAACTATGAGCCCGGTGTAGGTGGCCCAAGTACTGGTCAGTAACGGTGAAATTCTGTAAATTTCACCATTACCGACCGGTATTTAGGCATTTGTGATGTAGGGAAGGATTTGGTAATAAGGAATCGGTATATAATTGGCCTCGCAATTAAGGAATCGGTAATACCGATTCCTTAAATGCAATATAGAAAACGCATAAAAGAGTGCTTTTGAGCCTTAAGGAATTGGTAATTACCACCAACTTCAAGTTATTACCGAATCTCAAGTACCGATTCGGTAGTAACGAATATTAAGAATTCTGTATTCTTTACCAGATTCTTACCTACATCTGAAATACCGATTTCTAAATACTGAATCGGTAAAAATCGGTATTTAGAATTCGGTATTTCACTATTACCTACATCGGGCCCTGAAGGCGCAAAATCGGAGTTCCTTTCCTTGATGCCACGGACCTAAAAATATTCTACAAAACAAGGGAACCCAAAGTAGCAATAGGTCTGGGACCTTGGGATTAGGTAATGTTACAGGAGACAATGGTCCCAAACTTTGTAAATTTGTGTATGACGAAATCACAAAAGGTGTATCTAATTGTCTGTGTTAATTGTGAATAATTTACAGACTTTTTGCTTTTGCCTTACATTTAAATGTTTCTCTTGTTTGTATTCAAGTGGTAGTTGGACACTGGTTGTGTCCCACTTGGAATTTGTTAAACAACTTTACTACATTTGAATATATCAATTATTAAATATGTCCGGCTGGACATTTAATATAGATTCCAATTTTGGTCTATATTTGTTTTTGCTTGGTTATTTGATCTAAAGTTTGGGACCATTGTCTCCTGGCTGTAACACGGACCTAAAAATGGCAGTCCAGACATTAGGTATCTCCAGAATCGAATACGGATGCTCAACCCTTCAGGCCTGCCCAAGATCTCTACGGCCCCCTAAAAGCTTGTCTCAACGCCACCGCCAGACTCTTAAAAGGCTCAAACAAATTGAACCACATCTCACCGCATCTGAAGGCGATGAACTGGCTTCCTCTTGAAGCCAGAATCCAACTCAACTTGGCATGTA
This sequence comes from Lissotriton helveticus, assembly GCF_964261635.1. Taxonomy (NCBI): domain Eukaryota; kingdom Metazoa; phylum Chordata; class Amphibia; order Caudata; family Salamandridae; genus Lissotriton; species Lissotriton helveticus. The sequence goes on from NC_136067.1 coordinate 599,867,085, forward strand.
TCACCCACAAAGCACTCCATATGAAATCCCCTGCATATCTCGCCCAGAAAATCATGGTTTCTGGAGGAGCCAGAACCTCCTGGTCCGCCAAAGACTTTGTGCTCTAGCCACCCCACTTCCGAAAGGAAGAAACGTACAATCGTGCTTTCTCTGGGGTGCACCAAAAATCTGGAACTCGCTAACTGCTTTCATCAGAAGAATTTCCTCTCTGTTACTATTTAAAAATGATACCAAAACCTTACTAATGGGCACGTTTCTCCCATACATTATGCATTCCACACACTGCTCAGCGGCTTTGCTTATTTTTGTTGCTGGACTGAGTTTGGACTGACTGGCTGCTATCCATCTTGTACGGACCTTGTACTCCCACAAATGTAATTACTGGATTTCTCTGCATTATGATCTGAACATTGTATACACCCTGTTATTCCCCAAATGTTTCACTTCCTTCTACCCCAACTTATGTTTTTTTTTTCTTTGACTATTTCATACTTGTATACAACGTGTTATCCCTGTAAAGTGCTCTGATACCCTGACGGGTCACGCTTGCGCTCTATAAAACACTAAATAAATAAAGTACACCAGTCAGACTTAAAAGGAACACTTTTCTGAGCTCAATTGTGCTCTATTAATCATGGTATTCGTAGTATAATACCAAATTGTGGTACATCAATGATATCAAATGTAATTTTATTTCGGTGTGTGCCTGATTCTTGAGATAAGACTAACTCAACTGATGCAGTATGATGTGTAATAGGCCCTGATGTCAACACCGTTCCATCCACAGCTCTTAGAGCTTTTGGTTGCTGTTTTTCTTGGATGAGAAGCTGCAGACATGTACAATATTTAGCATCTTCAAAGTTTCCGGTTGCGCCGGAATCTATTATGACTACTACGTCATGAATCATAGCATCAGTAGTGGTCGTCAAATTCCTCCTTTTTTCATAGGTTCACTGGTGTCTGTAGATAATGCTGCTTTTTTTTCTCTTATTCGAATAGCCAGGCGAATGTCCCCTTTTCTTCAATCACTTTTCATTCTGTATGCCTATGGTCTGGTCATAAGGTAAGAGCTATCAACTCTTCACATATATCAGGTTGGGGATCAATTTCAAGATCTTTGATTTCATATTTTAACCCTTGATAATATAATATGGCCCGCTTTTTCTTCAAGCCAATTTGGTTCTGGGATTAACCTATTAAATTGTGTGAGATAGTTAACTAAATCTTTGTTGCCTTGTTTAGGTTCCAGTTACTCATGATCTGCTGACTGGGTAGTGGTTCGTCGATCAAATATCTTTTCGAACTCCTCTTTTAATTGTCACCAATTTTATAATACCTGTGATCTGAATACGCCAAAGAAACTGCCCACATGGCCGCATCTCCACCAAGATATGAAATTAGGAATCTGTCAGAGCGAATGTTCTTCCTCGGGAAGACAAATGGACCCACCTCTCGATACCACCAACTCTGATTCAAAGTAACAGAGTATTGGAGTGATTAAGCGGGGGAAGGGAAATTAGGATGGGAACAGCTGGGAAGGAGCTCTGAAAAGGAAAGGATTAATACAAAGACAAAAGCATGTACAAGGCCAAAGTATGCTTTTGTGCAGAGTTAAAAAAGTAAATCGAATGCTTTACTTCCTCAGCAAAGGTAAATGCCAAACATGCGAGTTGATATCACTCACTAAGTTCCATGCAAAGTGTGGACTGTATGTTTTCATTTTTAAAAGTCTGATTACATCTGGATATATGAGTTACCTTCACAAGTCTGATTACGACTGGATATGTGCGTTACCTTCACTCACTACTTAACAAAGGTTTGCATTTCTTATTGCAGGGCTTAATGTCCACAAATTACATTAGGTACAATACACAATTCTCACAAGGTAACAGTCTTCCTATGAAATGCTACGTCAAATTTGAATAAACATCCCTTTTTAAAGCGCGATGTTCTAACCATCGTAATTGTTAAAAAAATAAGGCTTACTTGATAAGATACAATCTTACCCTCCCAGAGCACGACCTACTCTGAGCAAAATGCTCAAATTCTTCTGCCGAGGAAACGCTGCGGGAGCCTGCACCAAACGGAGAATTCCTGCGGGTGGGGCCGGTCTCGTCGTCCAGGAATGAGAAGCGGCTTTCGAAGACACAAAGAACTGATGAGATCCGATCATCAGATTACAGGTAAGCCACTGAAGGTTACAAGGGAACTCACCAAACTCTCCGGTAAAGGTTTTTACCGCAGGAAAGAGGAACCGGAGAAACAAGGTCCTTCCGTGCGAGCAGCCAAAGAATAGTGAGCACGGAAGGGAGGGCTTGGCAGCAGACAACAACATTGTCAGGTGCACCACACATTTGCCAAGGATCATGGGACATGTAGTCCCAAACAGGTAACCAATACTCTGCAAAGCAATGTCAGCACAGTAATGTAAGCCCTGTGAAGCATACCCTGCAAAACAATGTCAGGACAGCAATGTAAGCACTATGAAGCAATAGAAGGGTTATGAGAACTTTATCATGCAAAACACTTATGCATTCTACCAAATATATGTTTAAACACCAAAATGGCACCATGCCCTCCACTGAGCCATAGAGGCGCATGAATGGAGTGGGACGGGCCCTAAACTGCGTACCACCCTAGATCTGACAGAATGCAATTCAAGACTGCACATCCGCAAAGGCCATTGGGTGAACCAAAAAGTGCAGCAGTGAGGAAAATTGAATTCTGCCCCGTCATGTGTCCCTACGTGTTCCCCATCATATGTTATATGTGCATGATCGCTATGCATATTTACCCCCTTGACCGAATAAAGACGCATTTACAGTTGCGTCCAACGTTAGTATGCCAGTTATCCAGTCCTCCTGAAAGCAACGTGAATTAGGCTTTTAGGCCTATGTTGCCAACGTCTTTACATTATGCACGATAAATCATCGAGTTGCACCCGTTTCTAGGCCTCACAGGGCCCGGACACCAGATTCGAGCCTCCAGTCTCCTGAACCACTCCGAGGAGAGATGCAGCCCCGCCCGCATCCCTGACCCTTCACTTACTTCCTGCCAAGCAGCGCGGTGCCCGGCCTGGCCAAGTCTGCCTGTCTGCCAAGAATATGTTATGCCTATAGTTATCAGTTCAGCTCCCCGGCTTCACATTCCTAGCTAACGAACCACATAAACATCTTCATCTATAGTCTAGTCTTCCTGTCTCCAGGCAAGAGAATTACTGAATTAGTATCCATAGAAGATCCATAGCACACGCAATACATGAAGAAATATATGCATGCACTAGCCTTAGTGACAAGTAGCCTTTGCCCTGATGACTTTTAGATTCAAGCAACATGTACTCTAAACACAAGATATCAGATATGCTATAGGTACAGACTTTAGTCTCCTCTTCTAGTGCTAGAAGTCAGAGCCCCCAGCTCTCCCCAGTTACACGTCATGACCCGTTTGTGCGCACCAGTAGGTTAAAGGTTCCAGCTGCCCATGAAGCCCCCTCCATGTATCCACCCACTTATGACACTTCTGTGACGTTTACATCACACACCTCCGTGCACGCCCTGTGCACGCTTTCTTTTCACGCCCATATGTTCTTATCTTCCGTTTGTCACTTGTTACGCCTACTGTATTCAATGCAATTGTACTGTTTTACTATATATACTGTATGATGTTAATGAGATATTAGCTGTCCAGCTGTCCCGCCTGTCCCTCTTTTTCTGAGACTGTCCCTTCCTGAACCTTAGCAGGTGATGGAACCCGATGGTCCATTGGCTCGAGCCACTTAATTAAAGCCCGTATGACTCAGATACCACGGATTCTGCCTCTTATTTATTGAGCTATCCTTTTCAGTTAATGCATAGAAAAATAGTACCGGTAATTATTTATTTATTTACCACAGCAGGACCGGAGTAAGAAATGTTTGGACCTTGGATGGATCACCTGTGCACCGTTCTGGGGTGGCTAAAGGCACACGCGTTGGCACAGTAACTACCACAGGTGTGGCTGGTGAACTACTTGGAGGTGTTGTGGATGCAAAGTAATTTGTTGACCACCTATTATTTGTGATTGAAGATTAGCATCTTGATTTGCAAATGCAGCTGTTTCCTGCCGTGCTGCTACCATTGTACACAAATCATCTATTGAAGACATACTAGAAGCACTGCTCAGGAGAAATAATAATGTATAGGCTTGTTATTCTGTCATGATGAACTTAATTCCTCAGGAGCAGTACCCCAAATATGCCTACCTTCCGGCAGCACCTATTCTGTATCTGTAAACAGAAGGACAGAGGGGTCAGACGGGGGGAGGGTATTAGGGAGGGTACTGCGGTGAGGGAGACCTGGAACAAAAGAGGAAGCAATTAAACAGCTGAAACTGGCTGTCACCTGATGATATTTGGCAGTAGTGTTCAACAATTCGTTTTTTACCTTGACCTTACCTGTGTATGAGTGCTTTCAGTCTCTTGTAAACTTTGATGTTATCTTAATTGTATAATCCAATGCTTACTCACGTTTTAAGTCACAGCTAAGTACTTGAAGTTCTTTCATATTTTGTTTATTCATGACCTCGAAATATTTGGCATCATGAATTGCTCTGTATAGTCAAACAGATAATGTTTTGAAAGAAATAAATGACAGAGGGGCCATGACAGCAGCTCACTATGCTCAACTACTTTCAAAGTTTCATGCCCATATATCTCCCATTTGCTCTTCCCCTGGTGAAGTGTTGCATTGCTTTTGGTTCCATGTTCTGGCACTTGTGGAAAAAATGTATGTACAATGTACAATATATGTAATTTGTGGTTGCACTCACACTCTGCACATATGAAACCTCTCGGGTAGAGGGACACATTTTCCCTACGTATCCCAGTGTAGCATTATTCAAAATTGATCAGTTAACACATGGCCCGACAAGAAGCCCTTGCATTTCTTAATGCGGTTACTGACACACAAGGCATGGAATAAGGCTTGTGAAATCCTTGTGTGGAACAGGTATGACACTAATTCATCAGGAATATGGGCATGAGTATCTGGCTATTGTCAGGACAACCATGCACATTTATGTACTGTAGAATCTCTTCAGTGTGAGCAGTGAGGCTATCATAATAGGATGATCAAGTTGTCATGTTTATAGTATATTGATACGAAGCACACTAAGACTCTTGTGGTTCTGGGTCGACTCTGAACAGAAACTACATGATATACAAGGGAGGTATGAAGGTGTGGTTATGGAAAGTATTACATAATGTGCAGAGTATCAATGAAAGTTGGATGATAAAGATATACTTTACCGCAGCTCTTGTGTGTGGCGCAATCTATTTGCATGTTCCAGGGCTGGGGAAGATGCTACATTTGGTGACAAGTATGGGATACGTGCTGGTGAAGAACAAGACTCTTCTCACTGAGAGTTAACAACATAAGCCAAACTGCTCATGCGTGGCACGTGTGCCAGAGTTGATGCAAAGCAGTCTGCGATTGGTAATCATGGAGTCAAAGTTCCGCTCCAGCCCATACACGGCCGCAGAAGCAATCGGAGGCCATGTAGAGGAGCATGTTCAAAATGCCCGCTAAAACTGAGGGTGACGTTGTTGGCACAGATGCTGCACTGTGCCTCAAACATATAGTGGCTAGGGAGCGACGTGAAACAGCGCATTGGTCTGAATGAGACGAAATTACAGAAATGGCCTAAACTTTGCATGATGATGCGTGCATGTGTGCCCCGAGTAATGGAGTAGTTTGAAGAATGTGATGCACGCATGAGAAGTGTAACCACCGATCATTCGCTGAAGCATCAGCACAGGCTAAAGAAGCAACCATTCAGACAACATAAGAAAAGTAATTATACACTGATAAAGTACAAGAAGTATAAAACAAAGAGAGCATACTTACATTCCTAAACAATTGGAATGTACTGCGACACATGCTCCTGCACATTGCTGATACTTGCAGAAGTTGTGTGAGCCACCGTGCATAGCGAAACCGGTTGAAAGACACATACTAACAATGGAGGCTGAAGGGAACATGAAATACAAAAGGCAGCCATTTTCTTAAAGCCAACACTGTCATTCGACGCAACCAAGAAACAAAACATTGGTGCTAGGTGGACTGTGTGGATTTAAACATTTGATGACTTCATAGCTGCAATTAATAAGGAAGCTGATAAGAAAATCATCAAATATTTGCAAAACCTTGCAGGTGATGGAGTGAAATAAGTGCTAGAAAGTTTCAGAGGCTGACGCAACATCGTACCGAAAAGTGAATGAAGCGCTGGAAGCCAAATTCAATCAAATGCTGAATGCTGAGTTGTGCCAAGCAGTGAATGGAGATTCCTAGCCCACACCATCTCTCCTGAGTAGGCCTTGGCCTTCCTTGCTTCGCTACCCTGATAGAGCAAAAGCTACAATGGTTTACTTGGTTTGCAGTGAGTAGACAATTGTGGACTATGCTGAAGACATACCTTTCATGGTCATAGGGTAGATGAGTTAATATGTGAGACATTCTTGCCCTTTCACTTGCAAGCAGCTCAGTGCAGCAAAGTGACTTGCTGCGCTGCCTCGCATGACTGTTTTAACCATATGGCTTCTTGTTTTTACTTACTCTATAGTTCTTCCTGGTCCTCAACCGCAGCACTGTCCTGTCCGGCAACTCCTGCCACCAACTCGGTTGGGATGAGTGACGCCACCTGCTCTTCCAATAGGTCCAACTCCTCCCAGAAATCAGGTCATCCTCTGGTCCTCATGGCTGCCCTAAAGTTCCTGTCCAGTTTCTATTTGGTCCTGCACTTGTAGTCATGCCACCTCTTGCACTCCAGCACCGTCATTTTTGTTTGCCCTACAATGTTGATTTTATCCACTATGGATTGCCAAATGGCTTCCTTCTTTCCTAATGGCAATTTGGAGGTACTAAAGAGAAGATGTTCATTCTTTGTCACCGCAACCATTAATATTTGGTTCTCTTCCTCACTGAAATTGCTCTTCCTCTTCCCCTGGTCTGCTGTCTGGTCATATTGGCTGGGGTTGATGTTGTTGCCCTCCTGGCTAGTAGATGTTGCTTTCTCTATTTTGTCCTTTTATTGGTGTTCAGATATTCTGTGGAATCAAATGCATCGTATTTTGAAGGTTTCCATCAGGCAATGCACTCCTGCGTGACACACAGCTGATTTGCGGCACGTAGAGGTGCTTTATGGCACATAAATAAGCTTTGTGTCACATAGGTAGCGGTTGCATTATGACACTTTGCGTCATTGTTCTCACTGATACGTCTGGATTTTTGACACACCTTTGGTACTTGCGACATGGTGCGCCATACCATATATACCGCACATCCATGCCGCAAGAAAATGCCACTGTACAGTGCAAGGTTTTCTGACGCAACGCAGTGGTGCATCAGAATTCATAAATATGTCCCAAAGTAATTGTTTGTTAAAAAGTGCACCCTTTGGAGGCCAGGAGACCTGTTGAAAATGCTAGAGTTACCACCACAAGCAAAACTACCAAAGATCGTAACAATTGGCCCAGCAAGGCCAGAGTTATGCTGGTTCAAATATTTGCCCATTGAAACAAGCCAAAAGGCAGAAAAGAGCGTGTGCCACTCGGTCTTCTTTCCAGGAATTACCCCTGGTGTGGTCCAGTGCCTGATGTTTCGGTAGTTAACTTCATTGCTAGGGAGAAGGCATGGGTGTGGCCCTTTCCCGATTACCCCTGGGGCTCCCATATCCATGGGGGCAGGTGCAATGGAGACAAAAGAGGGTCTTTCTTACCCTGATTGAGTCAAAAGCTACAATGGGGTACTCGGTTCCAAGTGAGTAGACAATTGTGGACTATTACTTCCTGTGCACCTAATAATCCAATTTCTTACAATGGGCATTTAATATGCGAGTAGGTGTCACATTTACTAATGTTTAAAATGCTCTACTTTCTACTATGTTTGATGCATTTTTCGCAGTTTATATGTACTCCTGCACATATCCACTTAGTGGAAGTCTTGCACATGGGCCTATTTCATTGAAGGTTTAGTGTTATTTTATTGGTTGTACATTTATGTTTTCTTCATTTAAAGTGTATGGATTTCTGTAAAATCATTAACTTCAAAGGTAGGATAAGAATTTTTTCTGTTGCATCATTAAATAATCTATTTAGAGCTTACGCCCCAAAATGTCCTAACATTCCCACCAAACCTAGAGGTGTGTAAAAGTGTGTGATTTTTGCATATTTTTTCAAAATTCCATACAAAATTAGGCTTTCAGTGTGAAATGTGGTTTGATGGTATCCTGCAAGACTAGTGTAAAGCAACCATTTAAAAAACAAATCTCTTATGATATCAGTAGAAGACTGGTTAGAGCAGAAAATGTCTCTCTGTAAGACGTTTTCTATGTGAACCAATTTCATGCTTGTATAGCTCACAAGACTTTTTTTTATACAAGGTGTGCACTTGCTTAAAAAAATTATTTTAAATTGTGTAACATGAATTAAAATTTCACCCAGTCTTAAATGAAACTACCTCTTCTCATTATCACACCTATATTATATGCTATCAGCTCCCTAATTCTGTTGTGTCAACTTGTGTGACTACCTTGTTGAGTGACTGAATTGGGTAAAGCTCTCGACATCAAGGATATCAAACTCCCTGACCCCTCTCTCCCGATCAGAACTTTGCTCAGTTTAGTTCAAGGCAAGATGATTACTGGTGTTACATCTCTTTCTAATATTGCTTGCCACAACTCGTTCACTGGACCAACAAATTGGACTATGTCCCTGCCCATCCAGACTTTTTTAGGCCGAGCTTCGACAGCGCTTGGGCTGTCAGGATGATCTGTTGTATGTACTTTGTGGGCTTGCACTCCTCCCATTGCTTTTGATTTGTCTAGTTGGTTGTCTTGTAAAAATACTTGCTTGCTAGTGGGTAATTTGGCTTCCTGGTCCCTCATTTTTCCAAGTTGTTCACTCTCCTGGAGTATCACCACAGGACTTGTAGGCTTCCGCTTGTCCTACTGTAACATCTGCTTAGGGACTACTTTTCACTTTCTCTAAGAGCATTTGACCAGCGTGCTTTAAGTTTTTAGTGCTCCAAGACCGTTTCAGAAAAACAGGGCTGTAAATCATGTTCTTATCTCCTTACATTTGCTGTACTTTCAAAGACAGAGGTCAAATGTTAGAGGATATTTTGTCTGTTTAGGTAACCAAAGCTTCAAGCTGTTATGAATGCCAACACAGAATGCTACTCACCAACCTACGTCATTGTTGTCACTTCCCCGTTGTGTCAGAGGGCTCCTGATCTCTCAGGGAGGGGGTTGTGTGAAGGAGGCCGTGTGTGCTAACTGCTGGCAGCACAAACATATATGAGGTACTTATTTATTATTTAGGAGGCTGCAGGCAGGATGGAATGTGCATGAGGCATTCATTTATTAAACAACATGGCGGTAAAGGCGCACTCGGCCCCTATAGCCAGAGATTGCAACCCCGTCCTTCTGTGACACCTAATATGGCTTTCACTCACTAAGTAACCAACTACAGTTTCAGATATGTTGTCTTTCCACCAGGAAGATGTACACACTTTGCTGAGGGGCCACGACTAGGACCAGGTAGCCACTGTTTCTTTGAACTATGATACCCTGCTTGATTTGTTATGTCTATGGAATGTTATCTGGGTGAGGCAGCTGCAAGCAGTGACAGAACAGTCAGTGCCCCTCCTACCCATGACTGCACAACATTGTTTAATTAAAATACTATGAAAAACCCTTGCCTGCAGGTTAGTCAGGCAGCAATATAATTAACAGACCGACTATTGCTCTATAAGAAGATTTCTCACCAGTTCTTTGGTATTATCCACCCTGCAAATGAGCTGATAATGGATTTTAATAAGGGGTTGGGGAGTGTAGGGAACAATAAAGCTCTTACATTTTCTTCTTTTTTCAATTTCAAATTTCAATCAGCCGGTACAGCATCTCATTTGTCGTTTTGTCGAATAAGCAGACTTGCAACTTCTATTCCCCATGTGACTTTGGAATGGGCTTTAATATTTTAGTTGACTTCGATGATTTAAATCTGATATTTTTAATTCCCAATAAATTTGCAATGAATGGCAACAGTGATGAAGATGGTGCGAGTAACAGCAGTGGAGGGTCCACGTAGGAATACTTCTTGTTTTTTGCTGATCTTTAAAGCTAGTTATTGTTGCCTGTTTATTTGACACTTCCAGTTAGATAACATCCAAAGTCCACAAAAGGGTCTCATAAAGTGACAGATTATGGCAGAATATCACACAGAACACTTGCTTTATAGACTAAGTTCTGCTGCTTGAACCCTCATAAACAGCTCAGTTTTCACTTAGAGTTAATGTGACAACTGGCTTGGATGTGCCCCCTATGCTGCCTAGACAGATAGCACATCCAAATGTCATGACCTACAAAATATAGCCGACAACTGGCCTCTTATTTATTTTTATTCTCCTCAATCCGAAAGGTACCATCATTTAATTCTCTCTAAATTTTTATTTTTAGGTTTGAGTAAATTAATGTGTTCCAGGTGAGTATATTAATGTTCATTGTCACATTGAAACGTTGTTTCTTATACTGTGCATTGTTGTCAGTGAAGCACCTCAGGTTGGTAGCTGACCACATACAACTTTGAACATTAGTTCACATCTATTTGTCTGGCAGGGAAGCTTCTTTTGAGAGAGCATTGAGTTGAAACACCTTTATGCAAAGTACTCTGTTAATTTTCTGACACATGGAGTAACTATTGGTGCTATTTTCATCTTGTGTTTCAATGTACCTCAAATTTCATGGTGGAACTCAATTAGACCAAACCACACAGTACACTGGGCTAACAGTACGGTTTACTAATGTTACGTTGGGTTATTAGGCTTGTGTGCTTTACCTTCTGAAAGTGCGACTACACATGACTGTTTTATGAGCACAGCAAAGGGAATCCTCTTCAGTTATCTCAATTCATGTCCATTTCCATTTGACTGTCAGTTGGAATGTGAAGTTGTTCGGGAAAGCGCTAATTATGGCAGTGTATGGAAAAAAGTTCCTTGACTCTCTCTCTCTTGCATTCAGCTTGTGGGTTAAGAAAACACTTTGGAATGCCTTGCTTGTGAATCACAGCTCTTAATTCTGTGTGAAGTTCATGTTTTTCAAGACTATCAAGAATGTATAAGTTTTGTGCATAACATGGGTTGGATCAGTCCTCTTCCAACAGTTATCAAATACCTCTTTGTCATGTATATAGTAAATTTTCTTAAGGAAATTCTGTATCCTCTTTGTATTTAAACCGACTGAGCCTTATTGAGGTCCTTGAACTGATGGTCTTGCCTCATCTGTGATCCATTCCTGCCATCATGACCCCCCCCCCCCCCCAACCAGGATAATGTGCTGCATGACTAAACACTTATAAGGTCCCAAAGGGCCTGTAGATGATATTTCCCCTGGAATACCAATCAATGTGTTAACCTTCCTGAATACAAAGAAGAAGCAGTGGCGTTGAGCAAAGTAATGGGGCTCCGCTGCGGGATGTGATGAGGGGCAACCGAGTCTCTCATGTCTCACAAGATATTTATTCGCTGTGGGCTGAACGTTTGCCCCTTGGTAATGTTTGGGGCCCCCATTGAGGATTGGGGCCCTCTGCGTCACAGGGGATACAGGAATCTGCATTATGCCCCCGGCAAGGTCATTTCAGCTCCTTCGATATCTTGATAAAGATTAGGCTACTGAGTTAAGTACAATTGACTGGCAACACTTTTCTGAACCACGTATAAAGTTTAAACCACTAAACATGCAATCACCTCTAAAGACAGGTTAGTCTCTATACTGAATCCTTGTTGCCATAATGGGCGTACAACAGTACTTAAAACTTGAGTATAGAACTTTCTGGGGCACAAAAGCTATGTATATAACATGTAGTAAAACTTGCCTTTGTGTTTTGCAAATCCAAGTTTGTACATTGGTGCGGTTATTCACCAAAACGAGTCAGTAAACTCAATCTTACCACAGATGTGCTTGCTCTTCTCAAGTTGCAGGTTTTAACATATCAAACTTCTCTGAACAGCTTATTTGACATAGTTGGAAAAGTGATTGCTTTGCTGTACATCTAGATTCTCTCCTTGCATTATTATACTTTGCTGAGGGGTCCCTTCTGGATGTAGGATCCATGAATTCTATGTCAGGACTGGAGGCGAGGATTATGCCATCCCTCTTCACTTTTATGAAAAGCAGGCACATTTTTTTATAAACAAAATTTTAACACTTCAAGACTACATTTCCCAAAAACCCTTGATAAAAATTGTCCTCACTGGCCCATCATCCTCTTTCTTCGCTGCTGCGCAGCTGAGTTAAGTATCTTTTTTCTTCTCTGTGATATTTTAGCTTTGTTTATGGAAAACATGTCGTCAATTGGCTTTACTGTTTGGTATTTCACGAGACACACGTTATTGCTTGATTAATGTTTTGTATTTTGTGCTGCTCGACACACGTATTTCTTGATTGCTTTGTTGCTACATGACTGTTTTGGGATTTTTCCTAACTGCGTGTGGATGCGGCGGGGACTCGATTGTTTTGTTTGATTAATTGAAGTTCACCGATTTGACTGATTTGGCCAGTTTTCTCTGTTTCTCTGGTGTAGTGCCACATCCTGAAATACAGAGCAGCGGGAAACAAAATTTCCGTTCCTATGTGGCCGTTTTTTGGTGCGCTCACGGTCCTCCCACCACCAGTTGGCGTGTGAGGAAGAGGGAAACAACGCATGTGTTCAAACCCTGAGGGGTTTGAGCGGCACGCCGTAGTTTCTCCTTGAGCACCGACCTGAGGAGGAAGTCTTTGTGAGGTTGTTTTGGATCGAGCCTATGAGTTAATTATCGGCTGATCTGCATTTTTCCACGTTCTGCTGCCTTCAGGCACATTCAGACAGCAGGGTCTGTATTTTTAGGTCTCGCCTAGGCAGTGCTTGCGCTGTCTAGTTGAGACATGCAATATACACTATAGAATGGAAGCTTCGTGGAAGCTCCGCCCACTCTCCACCCATCATTTTCATTGGCTTGTGTCTTAAATAATACCTTCCAATTGGTTGTAGGCTTGTTAGACCCTCCTTTTGTTGGACATGTCTTCCTTTGTGTCCTTCCACGGCTACTGTCCCCTTTACTGTACAGACTACTTTCTTCCTGTGCCTCCCTACGATGCCTTCTCGCGCCTGTGTACTATTGCATTGCCAATGCTTGTTGTATTTGTCTCTCCCCACCCCCATACGAAATCTGCGTTTAATTATTTATGATTAATACAGCCCACCCCAAGGCTCGAACCCTATTCTCCAGCTCCAAAGACGGCCTATGTTGAGCCACCTCCTCCCTTTGATTTTTATTTTATCTGTCTCCACCTGTGTTGTGTTTTTTTTATGTGCCTCTCCCCACCCTCCTCCGAGATTGCTGTTTATTTATTTATGATTAGGTGATACAGCCTACTGCTGAAGCTCGAACCCTGCTCTCCAGCTCCAAAGACAGCAGCTTTACATGTTAAGCCACCTCCTCGCTTCAAGACAAGCCCCTTACAGGGGGTTATCTTTGTTTCCCTCACCAAGTCACCCTCCCACCATGCACCCACCCGTAACCCCTTCCTCCCTTTCGCTTTCCCTGAGCTCCTCTGTAAGTGCATGGGAAGTGTGCAAGCGCTATCACTATAAATATAAACAGCCTCAGCGCTCTCTTCCAGAGCCCCTCCCTGCATCACAGAATGATTCCCGGGAAGTTGGTGCCCATGTGCTGCCTCCATTCTAGTGCCTGCATCTTCCTAGCAGTAACAGTCGGAAGAGGTTATGACCGACTCTTTGCTTCCAGGGCCCCATATTTTCAGAATAAACAGCACACGTCAGAGAAACAGTGGAACTACTTGATATAAATTAACCTATTTGTGTTAACTACTTATTTTAAACAAAAGTTTCCTCGCCTGGAGTACGAGCAGGGATGCGCTTGCATCCCCTGCCTTGTTTTTTTTAGCAGTTGCTTGTTCTGTGCAGCTGCTTATAGGTGTATGTGTCCTTATAAGTGTATTTGTCCATCAGAAAAGTTTGTGTGCACAGCTGACAAATGTTTCTGATTCAGACCAAGCATGCAATGTGCCCCAGCAGGACAAAATACTTGTAAATAAACACCTGAAAAAATCTGGTGCAAGGTGAAAGAACGCTACAGTTATAACTTTTAACAGATGTTACCCCTATTTAAATGGCGGACACACGTCGTGTCATCATGAAGGTCATGAGTAGCCCGCCCTGTTTCTTTCACCGAGCTTGTTCTCTGCAGCTGCTAGTAAGTGTATGCGTCTATTAGAAAAGTTTGTGCGCACAGCTGATGAAAGTTTGTAAACCAAACTAAGCATGCCTAATCATCTCAATTTCCCACCCCGCCCCACAGACGCTTCCTTCAGTTCATCTGGCAGGAGCAGACGTACAAGTTTGCGTCCCTCCCTTTCTGTTTCACCAAGGTCCTCAAGCTGGTAGTGGAATGTTTAAGGGCCCGAGGCATTCAAATGATTGTTTACTTGGATGATCTACTCTTGATGGTGTTGTGTCCTCTTCAACTTCTTTGACATCTTCGGATGGCAGTGGACCTTCTCCAGAGTCTTGGGTTCATCATAAATGAGACAAATTCGGTTCTCACGCCCTCACAATCCCTTACATTTCTGGGCTTCGTGATAGATTCCACGACCGCCACTCTCAGTTTACCGGCCAGGTAGATCTCAAAGATCCATCACGAACTGAGACGGGCCCTGGCCAAGCGACAAGTATCTCTCAGGGGTATAGCCCGGATAGTAGGTTGTTCTAGTAGAAACCAAGGAAGGGGAATTCAAGGTTGTTTATTTTATCTTCTTTGTCAGGTGGCGTTCCCAACTGCTGCCTTCAGCAACCGCCTCTCCAAGAATGAACTGTCACATTCGAAACACAAAGGCATTCGAAGTGTGACATGCCAGCCTTGCGCGACAAGGAACCAAAAAAGCAGAGAAGGTACCATCACAACACATCTTCTTCTCTTACAACAAAAACAAGAAGCAATAAATGTGAATAAAAGAAGGCTACGGTCGAAATAAAAACAAGAAAAGAAAGGTAAAACTGCTATGACAGCATACAAAAGAGTACAATGAAATACTCTAAATATACATATGAAACAGGATATGAATATTAAATACTATACAAAATCATGTAACGTTGAATTTTCTTAAGTATAGGAAATAAAAAATAGCAAAATGTTTAATACAATACAAAATCACAGAATTTTCCTGGAAGGTGAACTTGCCGTGACTTCCTAACCCCAGAACAAGTTTTACAAACATTCTGTAGCTGCAACACCGCATTATCACCAGAAGACTGAACACTACTTTTTTAATAAAGAGCAATCCTCCTAAAATTCCACTTCTGTCCATTCTCTAATACAACATGCCACCTGTGCACCTCTGACTTTCAAAGGATCAGAACACTTGCTCATCCCTTGCTCCTTCCTGCCAAGCTTCACTTTGACAAGATCACCCACTTCAACTTTGCTACTAATACTGGGACGACCATCAGAATAATTAGACAAGCAATCTTCAAGCATCCACTGGGGAGAGAGTTTTGTTTTGGGGATCCTCCCCCTCATTTTTTCAAACAAACCTAATTAGTGACACTGTGCACAGTTGTGTTATAAGACCATACCATGTCATGTCATGTCATTTGAATATCACAACCTCCCTGAATAGTACCTTTGACAACTCTATTCATACGCTCCACAATGCCATTGCACTGCACATGGCCAATGAAGTAAGTTGAATGCCGTAGTCCGTAACCAAAATGTGTGGAAAATGTTCCTTCATAAAAATGGATATTAAATGTTTGATGACCGTACTCGAGGTAATATTTCTCAAAAAATCAAAACAAACCCAGCTTGAAAAAACATCCACTAGACAGAAAATCCATGGGATGAATGAAGTCTAAACAAACCTTTTACCACAGCAAATCAACTTGAAAAGCTGAGGCAGAACCTGGATTTGGGAATTAACCTTTAATATTTTCTCACTATCCTTACACAATGCACAGTTCTCAAACCAACTTCGGACATTATCGTCAAGACCGGACCACCAAAAATTGTTTTTTAAACGCTTCACCGTAATAGTTTGCCCAAGGTAACCTTCATGGGCTAAAAGAATACGTTTTTTCCTGAGTGCTCTGTGAGGAACAAATTTCTCGCCTCACAAACAAATCATCAGTAACACCAATGCTAAGTTCATCTTGCAGTTTGACAAAGCTACGTAGAGAAAGCTTGACATCTCCCTCACGCCTCCAACCAGTGCGAATAGAACTAATAAGCTCAGAAAAATCTGGATCATCGACAACAGCTTGATGCCACTCATCTTTGGAAATAGACTTAAACACGCATCCTGCAAACTAGCCACAACACAAAGTACTTTATCATCATCTGGCTCCATACTTTGTTCCGTTTGAAGTGGCAGTCTAGATACGCAATCAGCTTGGATATTCTTCCAACCAGAGATCTATTCAAGGTCATAAATAAACTCTTGCGATCTGGCAGCAAACCTCATTAAGCAAGGAGAGCCATTGTTGGAACCACCAGGACACAACATTCTTATGAGAGGCTTGTGATCTGTCCTGAGAATAAAATGTGTGCCCTACATGTAAGTGTGAAAATACTGAACGCCCCAAGCAGCAGCTAATAATTCACGTTTGATCACTTGAAAAGAGGAAATAGGCCCGTGCCTCGCATTCTTTGTAAGCTAAATATCTTTGCTAAATAGTCGAACCTAGTTATTTCAGTTTGAGCCGGTGTGTTTATTTTCACCTTTTCATTTTCACTATTATTTTATTCTTAGTTATTTCTTTCGATATGGAAAAGGTAAATGTTGAGTCATATCAATACATCCTTGTTCTCAATAAAATATATGGATCTACGCAAGTGGGACATCAATGTACAATACAACATGTATCGCAAACACATTTTACATGTAAATATCAACTTTTTAAAAAGACATCAAACAGACATCCAGTACATATATTGCAATTGGTAATACACTTTTGAATATGATCCTTGAGACACTTTAATGTCTATATTCCGTATCCGTATACAGGGAAAGTTTTTATCTTGTGAAAAGATGGAGATATTCTCTTCAATCACAAATTTTAAATTATTTAGTAGTCCTCTGTATATTTATCTGCCGACGCATTTCTGTTCCTGGGCGCGAAGTACCAGGAATTTAATCAGGTCAATTGTATTTAAACAGCAATGGCGATTTCTGTAAGGGTGTGTGACATGAAACAATTATTACAAGGGGCTCCTTTCTATTTTCCCTTTATTCATTAATCTCATTGTTTTTGGTTAGATCATTTACCTTAACCTTCTTATTGATCTTTCTCTTCTTTGCATATGTAACACCAGCGGTGCTTATTCGCAGTAGGCGATGGTTCTGTTTGAAACAGAGAATGCCGTCATTATTGCGCATTTATATTACTATATTTGAATATCTGCGCTATTGGTTGTTGTCTCCTACTTTTCTGTTCTTTTTAAATCAGTTTGCCGAAATTGTTTAATGGCAGTTATGACCCTGTGAACAATGGACAAACTTAATGATACGTTTAAAGCAGCTAAAGCGGAAACTCACTGTTTATCTCATTTCTCTTAGGCTCTCTGTGAGCTAGTTTTTCTTTGTACCTTATAGGCCGGGTGTTAACGGTCAACTGTGCACCCGGCGTTTCCAATGTTTGTTGCAGTGTCTCCTTACTGTTACGGTGCTCACTTTGTTTAGCGTAGTTCGCGTGCTCTGCAAAAGATATTGCAGAATGCGGTTACTCAGTATCATTCTGTAACTATTTAGCGATCAATTGCTGCCGTATCTTTTTGCGCTTACCTCATCTTTGGGTCTTTGATCTGCAATTGCTTCCTACTCAACCTTTGTTTGGCCAGAAATGGGGTTCTTCCACAATTTTATGACTCATATGGTGTTTAAGTGCCTGGGGGTTGTAGTTTCTGAGTGTTGTCCAATGGGACACTGATACCTTAACAAGCCATTGGAGTGCATTCTGGGTGACTTAGTTTTTAAGTTTTTGATAGGTCTGACACACTATTGAGCCCTGTCAATAGGCAGGTATACTTGAGAATGAGGTATGCCTCTTTCTTAAGTAGTGCATCATCAATATCGATTTGATGTTTTGAAGCCTTAATGACTGCCAGTATAGTCCATTTAAAGTCATTTTCGCTATGTGATTTCTCAACAAAATGTTCGACCATTGGTGCAGTGTTTACTTTTTTCTTTATTTGTGACCTGTGTTTGCGTAATCCTAGCGTTGACTTGTTGATTTGTTTTGCCTATATATATTTTAGAACATGGGCAAACTATGGCATATACTGCGTTCTTAGTTCTACAATTAGTGAAATCTTGATGTTTCCATCTCATGTTGTTGTGAATAAATTCTGTGACTTCTATTGTGGTGTTGCAAGCGACAATTGCAGCATTTGCGATGACCTTCAATAGGTTTCAAGTTCCATTGTGTTAATAAGTCACCTTTTTCTTTGGGTAAAGAAGTATCGGCTCGCACAATTTGCTGGCCAATGCGTTGGCTCTTTTTCATTGCGAATAGTGGTTTTGGAAACGGACATTCCAGATTTTCAAGGAGGTGCCAGTTCTCCAAAACTATTTGTCTAAACTTCTTTGTGTCAGGGCCACATGTTGATACACATACCAATCTGTCTAGGGGTTTCTTATCTTTGACATTCAGGAGGGTTTCCCGGGGTATGAATCTAGCTCTTTTCGCGGAGTGTTTAAGCAGCTTTTTAGGATAACCTCTTTTTGTCATCTAATTAGAAACCGCAGCGGCATGTTTTTCAAATTCTGGAGTCATTGTGCAGTTTCTCCTAATCCTTAATAGTTGCCCATAAGGTAAGTTCTCCTTAAGGCCTCTTGGGTGAGCACTTTTATGGTGCAGTATGGTGTTCCTGACTGTCTTTTTCTTGTACAGAGATGTTGTTAGATACTTGTGTATGGGGGAGACCTCAGCATCTAGAAATGTCATTTTTGTTGTGCCAGATTCTACAGTAAACTTGATGTCAGCCATTCAGCCATTCGTGGAACGAATTCAAATCCATCTGGGTCCCCTGCCACAAGACCCAGATGTTGTCGATGTATCATTGCCACTGCAGTATGTTTCCTTTAAAGGGTTAATTTTGTTCGATGTACCTTTCCTCATATTGGGCCATAAAGAGCACCGCCATCTCCAGTGCATAGGGACATCCCATAGCGGTGCCCTTTACCTGCATGAAGAACTGATCATCAAATCTGAAATCGTTTCTTTTTAGGGTAACCTCTGCCAATTGTATTGTGAATGAGACGGGAACCCTAAGTGGGCGCTCTCTACTATCCAAATACAGCTCCATCACTTGGTACGCCTCATCTTGAGGTATCTGCGTGTAAAGTGATGTAAAGTCGAATGTCGCCATTATTTGTGTCTGATCATCAAATGGGGTGCCTTCAAAAGATGTCCCGTCATATTTGCGAGACACCAAAGACTTCATTACTAAGATTGAAGGCACCCCATTTGATGATCAGACACAAATAATGGCGACATTGGAGATTTTGAGCGAGCAAGACGTGGAATCCCCCACCCCCTCACCCCGCCTCCAACTCATCTCACTCACTTGAGTAACAGTGACATGGCGTACAGATGACTGTAACCAACAATAGTAATACACACACCCTGCGGACCCCGCTGAATGACATCGACATACAACAAACCTAACAAACACTGCTATTCCAGAGGTGCTCATTAGACGAGGGTCGCATCTATCAGCGGTGTAGCAGGCACGGTCGCACCGGTGAGCTGAGACCTGAGGAGCCCTCTGCACCCAATTTTGGTTCTCCTTTACTACCTAAGTGCTTGAAAGAAGGAGTATTTTCTTGCTTGAAAATGACCTGCTGCACTGTTGCATCGCAACTGTATTCCGCCCGCTCTTGCAACCCTCTCAAAATCTGGGGCGTACAGCAGGCCCCCCCAAACCAAGTCAATGAATATCTGTTAGATATGGTTGGCTCATCACATTTTGCAGGGTGTTGGGGCCATACTTTTGCGTTAAGCCAGCCGCCAGTCTTTATCCCCTTCCTCTCTCCCTGGCTACTCTCCCTCATACCGACCCTCCTCTTCTCTTCTTCACTCCATGGCCTCACACCCTCCTCATTCTCTTCATCACTCCCTGGCTTCCACTCCCTCATATCGACCCTCCTCATTCTTTTCACCACTCCCTGGACTCTCTCCTTCACATTGCCCTCCTCATTATCTTCATCACTCCCTGGCTTCTCTCCCTCACACCAGCCCTCCTCATTCTCTTCAACAGTCCCTGGCCTCCCTCCCTCACACCGGCCCTCCTCATTCTCTTCATCACTTCCTGGCCTCCCTCCCTCACACTGGCCCACCTCATTCTCTTCATCTCTCACCTGTTGGTCGCCACCCAAGTATGTGCATCCACGGTATGTCTACTAATTTGCCTGTCTCGACTCCTTCATTACCTCCTGCTGCCCTCGAACCCAAGCCTGTCCATGTTGTTACACATTCTCTTCTGTTCCTGCATCGCGTCCTCTCCCATGAGCTCCTCTCCCTGTCAGGAGTGTGTTGTGCTGTGCATTGTCCTACCAGGTTCTTTGTGTCCTCCATCCCCACCTCTGTTCCCTAGCGGTTCTTCCTCCCTCGTGACTGCGTCGCTCGCTGTCACACTGATTTACGCAAAGAATATTTGAATAGACATTGGTGGCGTGGACTATCAATAGAAAGCTAATGACTTTACGCGCAGCCGAGCAGTGAGATGTTCTGCGGAGTCTCCGTCTCGCGCATCTCTCACTGACCCCCTGCCCTAAAATGTCTTTTAATTCAACCTTCATTGCCCAACTCTCGTTCCTTCCTGGCCCCACCTCCTGAGTCCTATCTTCCTCGACCCGCCTATTCCTTCTGCAACCCTATATATTTCTTCTCTCTCCCTATGCTCTCCTCATGCTTTATAATAATTCCCTTCCCACCAGTGGCGTTCTCCCCATACTCCTTTCCTATCATTCACAGCATCTCTCCCTCTTCAGCCCGCCCTTCTTCCCGTCAGTGGCATCCTGTCCCCTCCTTACCACATATCCGTCTCTTCACCTCTCTTTTGCCTTACCCCACTCCCTGCTCTCAGTAGAATCCTTTCTTCCTCCTCATGACAACTTCTTCCCTCCTACTCTTCGTCTCTCTCCCTTTTCATCCCTACCCTTCCCACCAGTTACTCCTCTCTCCCTCTCTGTCACATCTTCCCTCCCAGACCAGTCTGTCTCTCTCCCTCCTAATTTCACACCCCTTCACTCCCTGTCTCTGTGCACTATGATGAAGAACAAGCATTGGCATAGCCAAGAGGTCTCGCTTTTGGGACCTTATAAGTATTTAGTTATGCAGCACAATATCCTTGGTGCAATAACATTAACTTTTGCATGGTTAAACACTTATAAGGTCCCAAAGGCGAGACATATTGTCTATGCCAATGCTTGTTTTATTTGCGAAAGAACAGCACCAACTCCGTGAGCACTCGCATCAACAGTAATAAAGGTGCTCTTGCCAGGTTCAAAGGGGGTGAGAATACCAGCATTAATGATCTCATCTTTGATGTTTTGTTAAGAGTTAACCTGCCATATTTGCCATGAAAATGTAGTACCTTTTCTGAATAAAGAGCGAAATGCTTCAGTTTTATGTGCAAAATTGCTGACAAATTTGGAATAATATTCAATTAACCCCATGAAGGATTTAAGTTGATCCTTGTTGGAGGGCACAGGTGCTAACCTGATCGCCTTCAACAAGTCTTCTTTGGGTTTAACTCCACTCTCAAAAATAGTGTAGCCTAATTAATCTACTTCTTCCATTAAGAATTTACATTTATCTTTTCTTAAAGTAAGACCTGCATTAAGTAAAGTTTGCAATACATTAGCTAAATTGCTGTTGTGCCCAGTTACATCTCTGCCAGTAACAAGAATATCATCTTGAAAATAATGTTTATGGTTTGAATCTTTCAAGAGAGTATGCATCATGCATTGGAAGACTCTTGCAGCTGTGGCTAGTCCGAAAGGAAGCCTCTTAAACTGAAACACGGTCAAAATGCTGTTAGTTTATGAGAATCAGAGTGTAGAGCTACTTGATGATACGCTGATCTAAGATCAAGTTTGCTAAAAAAAATTGCTTTATCCATTAAGAGCACCATTTCAGAAATGTTACGAACGGGATAATTGTCTACACCAATATTCTGATTAAGGGACCTGAGGTCCACACAGAAGCGAAGTTTGCCATCTTTCTTCTTGGTGACCACCACCGGAGAAAGCAATTCAGAGATTTCCACAGGTTCAGTAATATCTTGCCTCTGCATGTCCTCAAGCATATTCTTAACTTCCTGACAAATAGAAATGGGTATTCTCCTAAGTGAATGTTTAACAGGATGGGCATTATCCTTGAGTTTTATTTCATGAGCATAACCAATTAACTTCCCAAGATCTGTTCGGAACACATCTTTGTATTTAGACAGAGCGGAATCAATAGTTGGAAAGTCTTTAATAACCAAAACTTTTTCATCAGATCTGGGGTCAATAATAATGTGAAGATCATGCTGTTGCGCCCAAGCCAGTATAGCTGGCCCATCGCTTGAGGTATAAGCTTTGCCCAAGGAAGATCTGCCTTGAAATTCAAATTTAGTTTCCATGACTACCTTAATATTGATAATTTCACCACTGTAGCCTTTAGGTATAATATCACTACTTGCAAGAGAGGTATTAGGCCAACATTCATTAAAAATATGACATGGAATGATGGTAAACATGGAGCTAGGGTCAACCATAAGTGTGATGGGAACATCATTCAAAATGAAAGTGGCTCTATGTCTCTGCAAGGAAGAAGAACAATTGTCTTCTACACAAAGTGAAATATTCGGACAAACACAGTCCTCATCAACAAAAGCAACGCTATTCCAAGATGGATTTTTACATACTTTGCTTATATGGCCCCTCTTACCACATTTTTTACACATTTTATCTCTTGCGAAACATCCCGCAAAATTGGCAGCATGACCCATACTGCCACAACGATAACAACCAACAAATTTGCTTTAACTGTCAGACGGAAACTTAGACTTAAGTTTAGAATTACTAAATGTAGGTAACATGCTTTTAGTGTCACTGTTTTAGTATTGTTGTCAGGTAAAGAGTATTTCTCTTTTTTATTGACATTGTTCATCGTATCTCCTTTTTTTTGCTCAAGCAAATGCATTTCTTGCATGCATTTATCCGATTTTCTAACTACTTTGGAGATGGAGATGGCTTCAAGTACAGTGGGATTCTTGGCAGCCCAAAGTTTTTCTTGCATCCATTTATTTTTACACTGGACAATAAGCTGATCTATGATTAGTTGATCAGTCATTGGACCAAAGTCACACTTGATAGCAAGTTCCCTTAAACGAATGACCATTTGATCAACAGTCTCTTTGTCTTTTTGGGGTACAGTGTAAAATGTATGCTATTGCATGACAATATTAACTTGCTTTCCAACGTATATAGAAAGTCTTTGATTCGCCGTTGTTGACATTGAGACGGATTTAAACCGGTGGGTCTGTGCTCCGTAGGCGAAGGAGAAGAAATCGTCACCAAAGTGTTCTAGTAGAAACCAAGGAAGTGGACTTCAAGGTTGATCCAATAGGTACGTTTATTTTATCTACTTTGCCAAGCGGAGTTCCCAACTGCTGCTTCTAGAAACCGCCTCTCCAAGAATGACCTGTCACATTCGAAACGCCTAGGCATTCAAAGTGTGACATGCCAGCCTTGCGCGACACGGAAGCAAGAAAGCAGAGTCGGTACCATCATAACATAGGTCTACTCTCAGCTTTCACCCAGGCGATCTTACCGGGGCCCCTCCACTACCGTGCCCTGAAACGTCTCAAAGCGTGTCATTTAAGCAGAGGGTGTCTCTACTCACAAAGGGAACTCCTTTCCGAGTAAGCGCGGGAAGAGATCCATTGGTGGTTACAACACATGGAAGCCTGGCACGGGCAAGCAATCTTCGGCTCCGCGCCAGATTTAGTAATAGAAGCCAATGCCAGTATAGAAGGCTGGGGAGCCAGATGTGGCGAATTTTTCACAGGAGGGTTGTGGTCGCCAGAAGAACCTAAGTTACATATCAACTGTCTGGAACTTCTGGCAGACTACTTTGTTGTTCGACGAGAGAGTCCATTCAATCTTCAGTTCTTCTGAAAATGGACAACATATCAGCGGTTCATTTATTCAACCATCTCCGATGTGGCCGCCAGTTTTTGGAAGTACTGTTTGGACAGCCAAGTGTCTGTCACGGCGAAGTATCTCCCTGGGAAGGGAGAACTTAGTGGCGGATTTTCAATCCCGCAATTTCAAGGACTCCAGACTATGGAAACTGGACCCAGAGGTTTTTCAGAAGTTGAATGACCTTTGAGGTGCTTTTTCGATAGACCTTTTTGCCTCGAGACTAGACCACCAACTCCCAAGTTATTTCAGCTGGAGACCGGATCCCTGGGCAGTGTCCCCAGACACCTTCCTCCAGGATTGTTTTTTTTTTTTTTAAACTTTTTATTGATTTTATAACACAAACACAAACATCTTGCAAGGAAAGAAAAAGAGACATCAATATACACAGCGTTGCAGGACACGGTGCCGGGGCAGGAAGGATAGTCCAAAGAGCGGTCGTTCAATTGAGAAAGAGATGTACAGGGGGGGGGGGGGGGGGGCAGAAGAACAAATTGCAATCAATAGACAATAGTACGTGAAGGAAACCACGGGTTACGGGGACGTTGGTGCAACATCTGGGTCAGGAAGAGGAGGGGCACATATATCTCCACGGTAAGTGTTCCACTGAGTCCATATCTTCCCCCATTTTCGGGGGGTACCTCGAGAAACATACACAGTTTTTTCTCTGAACATGCACCAGTCCATGTTTTGTTTCCATTTCCGAATCCCGGGTGGCTCCTGAGCACCCCACAGCTGCGCAATGTCCCTTTTGGCAATCATATTACCCAAAGTCACCCACCTAAGCTGCGACACAGAGTAATCATTCGGTTCCCATATGTTCAGCAGACATCTCCTAGCCTCCGGCATCGACCGCACCCCCGTAACCTCACCCATCACCTTGTGCACACGGGTCCAGAATCGCACTATCTCAGGGCACTCCCAGATGATATGTAAAAAGGTGCCTAGGAGACCGCATCCACGCCGACACAAACCATCCACAGAAAAGCCCATATGTATCAAGCGGGGACCAGTGACATACACTCGATGCATGATTTTTAATTGCACAAATCTAAGACGCGCCTGGATGGCTACCTCTTTAGGGGACGAGATCGCCGCCTGCCAGTCCTCATCGTCTAGCTCCAGTCCATCGCCCGTCCAGACCTCCCTGAGGCGAGACAGGAGATCAGATCTGGAGTTGATTAATTTTTTATAAATAAGCGAAATCGTACTGTCAGGAACATGTCCGTCTAGTACCCTGTCCTCAAGTGGGGACGACTCCGGAATCTCCACCCCCGTAGGGAAGACGGAGAGCACCGCGTGACGGACCTGTGCATATCGAAAAAGTTCGCGGTCGCTCAAAGCGAACTCGGCTTTCAATTCCACAAACGTCTTCACTCTCCCCTTAGTCCAAACATCATCAATCCTGCTGATACCGATCAAGTCCCACCTATCAAACCCCTTCGACTGCCAGAGTGAGCCAAGTCTATCAGACGCATACAGTGGCGTGGCACGAGTCAGTTTATCATTCCACCCCAGCGCCATGGAAGCATGTCGCCACACCTGGACGGCCGTCCTAGTGGGGCCCGTAACGTTGCGAGGGCTGTGTTTCGAGTAGAGGGCTCTGTTGTAGTCGCCCCCCGGTAGCAACCATTTGTCCATCTCGAAGGCCGGATTCGGCAAACGGCCATACATGCAGTGATTTATAGCCCCCAGTTGAGACGCCCAATTGTAGCGACGGATATCAGGCAAAGCAATTCCACCGTCGTACCACGGGAGCGACAATTTGGCAATAGCGATCCGGGGCCTACCCCCCCACACCAGTTGCCTCTGTAAGCTCTCAACCTCACGGAAGTATGTAGCCGGGACAACGTCAAGCGTGTTTTGCAATGCGTAGAGGAAGCGGGGCAGCGACATCATCTTAAACAATGCCGCTCTACCCAGGGGAGAGAGAGGAAGTTTCCCCCAGGCGACCACATCTGCCCGAAGGCGCTGAAGAGGGGGCAGCAAGTTGCGGTCAAACCGCAGCGTAGGGCTCAGCGTGATAAAGATGCCTAGATATTTAAAACCATCGTTCACAATCGTGATAGGACAACCACTCGGCAGAGGGGGGGCGACACCCGACAGGACATATATACAGGACTTAGACCAGTTGATGACAAGACCTGAGTTTTTGCGAAAGGATGTTAGGACATCAAACAGCACAATGAGGGATTTACGGGGTGACGTAAGATACAGCAGAATATCATCAGCATAGAGAGATACACGGTCCTCAAACCCCGAATTCCATCTAATGCCCTTCAGGGACGGCTCCCACCTCAACCAGGCCGCCAGCGGTTCCAAAGCGAGAGCAAACAACAAGGGGGACAGGGGGCAGCCCTGTCGCGTCCCTCTGCTCAGTGCAAAGGGCGCAGAGACCCGACCATTGACCACCACCTGAGCCATAGGACCGGCATAAAGCAATTTGACCCACCGAACGAACTCCGAACCAAAACCAAACTTAGCAAGAACCGCCCACAAATATGGCCATTCTATCGTGTCAAACGCCATCGTAGCGTCCAAGGACGCCAAGATGGCGGGCTCACGCAGCGTTTCGGCCCGTGCCAGGACCCCATGCAACCTTCGGAGGTTAAGCGCCGTGTTACGATGCGGTATAAAGCCGGATTGATCAGGGTGAACCAGGTCCCCAATGACGGTCGCCAAACGTGTAGCCAGCAGCCTGGCCAGGATTTTAGGTTCCGCATTAATCAACGAAATGGGTCGAAAAGAGGCACAACGATCCCGAGGTTTACCCTCCTTGTGGATGACAACAATGGTAGCCAGTCTCTGGTCTGGCGGGAGAGAACCCACCTCCAAAGACTCAAGAAACATAGAGCGCAGATGAGGAGCTAGCTAATCCGGGCGCAGTTTATAAAGCTCAATGGGGAGCCCATTAGGGCCCGAGGCCTTGCCAGATCGGACCGAGCGGACAGCAGCGGCAATCTCGTCCACGGTAGGCGGGGCGTCCAGAGCATCTCTATCAATATCAGACAATCGGGGAAGTGCAATATCACGCAGTAGCAAGTGGGAATCCTGCTCCGATCGATCAGACACCTGGGAGTACACCCCGCGGAAATAATCGGCAAAACATGCAACAATATCAACAGGGTCTGTACAACTCTCTCCATTCTCAGCAACAATCACAGGGACGACACGACTTGCATTCTCTCTCTTATCTAACCAAGCAAGCAATTTCCCAGCCTTATCACCAACATCATACAGGCGTCCCTGCTGTTCTCTCCCCATTTCCTTAGCGGCTTCAGTGACCAGAGCTCTGTATTCATGTTGTTTCAACTCCAACAGATGTAACCCCTCAGCGGTGACCCAAGATTCCAAGCACGCCTCTAGGGCCGTAACCTCCCCTTGAAGTCGAACCATCTCAGCGCGGTTGGCCAGCTTCACGCCACCAATTAGCGATAGGGCCTGGCCACGAATGACTGTTTTGTAAGCCTCCCAAAGTGAACTAGGGGAGGAAACAGAACCCACATTTTCCTCAAAATAACAATTGTGCGCCTTAACCAGCTCGTCTCTGACCCTGGGGTCCTTCAAATACCAGGGATTGATCGGAGCCACTCGGCCCGCCGAACCCTGCCGTGCATCTACCACCAACCAAAGCGGAGAATGGTCCGAGATGCCCCGTGCCAGATGTTTAACTTCTCGTACGAGGGATGCATGAGCTGAGGGCAGTAATACATGATCTAATCTCGAGAGACTACCATGAGCACCAGAGTGATAGGTATATTGCAACTGGCCCGGGTGATGCAACCGCCAGCAGTCGGTGAGCCCCAGGGTATCAAGAAAGTCACTCAACCAAGTCTGGGCCCTCGGCAGTTCCCTGGGAGGGTGACGATCACGCATCCCCGAGACCACCGCATTAAAGTCACCACCAACCAGAAGCAGACCCTCGGGGAGACCCAGGATAAGCCCACTCAGATCAGCAAATGTGGTGGCCTGGAGGCCTGGGGGCACGTACACAGAAATCAGAATAAGAACCTTCCCCTCCCAGCGTCCCACAATGGCAGCAAAGCGTCCCTTATCATCCAGTATGACATCATCAATGGCCAAGGGGAGGGAGGTCCGAACCAGAATACCCGCCCCCCTAGATCCCGAAGTGAAACCCGAGTGCGCCACAAGGCGATAACCACGCCTATTCAAAGCGTAGCACTTGTTGCCGAGCAAGTGGGTCTCCTGCAGCAAAACAACATCTGGAGTCAAACGTTTCAGCAATTGCAACACCACCCTCCTCTTAATCCCATCCCCCAACCCGTTCACGTTCCAACACAATAACCGGAGTCCCCTACCCCCCATCCCTGCGTTCAGCCCCTCCCCCGCCCCACATCCAGAGCAACCGCAAATAACAGGATTGCGCCTTTCCCTCGCCTTGCAAGTAACAATAAAAATCAAACAAACAACCCAATTCCCCCAACATTGTCGAAACAACTACACCCCCCACCCCGCACCCCTGCTGAAGACCAAAGAGCCCCATAAACTTGCAGTGTGCCTGTCGCCCAACCACCCAACTAATCTACGATAAGAAACCCAGGAGAAGAAAGGACCCGTTCGCCCCCCATCCACCCCCAAAAAAGACTAGTACTTGCAAACATTAAGAACGCAGCATAGCACAGTTCAAAACCCCCAACGGGAAGGGCACGGGGCCAAAGTCAACAGCTACTCCTGCTCCGTCGGGCCACCTTCCGCCCGATCCGACCTGCCAGAGTCCTCAAAGGGTTCAGGATCCGTAGGCAGCGTGTCAAGCCAGTCACTCACGACACCAGGATGGTCGAAGAAGAAAGTACGATCCCTATGTACTACCCGCAAGCGGGCCGGAAAGAGCATAGCATACTTCATAGATCTTTCCCGTAGTCTCTTCTTGACCCCCTGAAACCCCAGCCTCTGTTTCTGGACCTGTTGCGTGAAGTCCGGATAGAAGCTGACAGTAGAGTTCTCCAAGGCAATGGGACCAGATTGCCGCGAGGCCTGCAGGATAGCGTCTCTGTCCCGGAAATGAAAGATCCTCGCGATGATGGGTCGAGGGTTAGCACCCGACTTAGGTGTGCCGCCGGGGATCCTATGCGCACGTTCGACAGCGAAAAACTTGCTGAGACCCTTAGGCGCCAAGTAATTCAGCACCAGGTCTTCCACCAATAGGTCCGTCGAAGCAGCAGTCGACGATTCCGGGACCCCGATCAGGCGGATGTTATTGCGCCTGGCACGGCTTTCATAGTCCTCTAGGCGCCCAGAGTAATAATCATTGGCTTTCCTCAGATTTCCGACCTCAGCCTGTAAGTCGGCTACGTCGGTGACCAGGCTAGAGGTCTTGAGATCCAGGGATTTGACCTTTTCATTCGTCTTCGCCAAGTCCGCCCTGATCAGGTTGACATCAATCGCCACCGTGTCCAATTTGAGAGTCAAGGCCTCATATTGTTGCCCCAGTGAGGCCTTCATGCCGGTGATGGCACCCATGAGATCTCTCAGCGAGGGCTCGTCTTCAATCGATGAGTCCTCCAGCAATGTCGTCGAGGATTTAGCCGCCGCTCCCGGTGACCCCTTAGCTAGAGTGTACCGGTCCATAATGTTCGTTTGCGGAGCACCCCCTCGAGCGCCCGGTTTAGGCCCGCGCTTCCCACTCTCAGGCTTGGTGGCCATCTTGAATCCTAGACCCGTGCGGGTCGCCTGTTGACGGGTGAAAATGGTGACTGCGGTGGCAAATGGAAAACCAAGAGGGCGAAGATGGTGCCAGTCTCAGATTTGGACGCCGTCACGGTTCGGCAGTAGAAGCGGAGAGAGCAAGGCGTAGGGGCGTCTGGCCGTTCACGGAGCCGTCAAGGTCTGGTTAAGCTCCGGACAGAATCGAAACCGAAAGCGAGCGCCAGCCCACGCAAGTCTAGCAGTCCGCTGTTGTTCACTCACTGGACGGCAAGCGAGACAAGATAGTACGGGGCGTCACCATGGAGCAGGCTAGAAAATTGCAACAGGCTGTAGCTCTGGACCCCGAAGTCCAAAAAAGTTCGTTGAATCAAATAAATGAGCAGTAGAACCGTGCCGATAAACACCCGTCGTCAGAACCAGGATAAAGTACAGGATAGTCGATGGAGGTGGCGAAGGTCCGGGAGCCTTGTGCTCACGCGACCATCTTGGGTGCGCGCGAAGCTCCTCCTGTCCTCCAGGATTGTTAACAGGAGAAGGGGTTTCCCCCATTTGCGACGATCACGAGAGTGACAGCCTAGATCAGAAGGCAGAGAGCGGAAGTGGTAGTTCTCACCCCCTTTTGGAGATCTCAAGTCTGGTTTCCGGTTCTTCTGGAACTTTCCTGGGATTCTCCAATCCTACTACCCTTCTATCCGAGTCTTCTTCTGGATCCCAACAGGGCTCCCCCTCCTCTGGTTCTGGGGAACTCATTGCGACTCATGGCTTGGAGGATTACTGGGGATGTTGGGAAGTCTCAGGACTTTCGGCAAAGGCTGAGGAACTCATGTCTAAGGCCTGGGCGGACAGCACAATCAAACGATCCAAGTCCGCTTGGGGCAGATGGTCCCACTGGTGTGTGCGACAGGGTCTCAATCCCATGGACACAGATGTAGTTCACATCCTAATTTTTTTGGCTCTCCTGGCCTCTAGCGGTTTGGCTTACAGGTCTATAAACACCTTTCCGTCAGCCATCTCGGCAGGCCACCAGCCAATCAATAATTCTGCAGTCGGAGAGCACCCTCTTGTGTGTAAACTTCTCTGAGGTGTTAGACTATCTCTGCCACCGGAACATCGCTACTCAGCGTCATGGGATGTGAACCAGGTTCTTAACTTGTTCTTATCTTGGCAACCTAATCGCGTAAAGAGCGGTCAGCTAAACTGGCTATGTTGCTCTGTCTTAATTCCTGCCGACGCGTCTCCGATGTGAGAGCTTTGGACGTCACATCCAGAATGTCCTACTGGAGTGACTTTTATCCTTCAAAGAAGGACTAAGTGCCATACAAGAGTAATCTCATACCCGGAATTTCCAGATTCTCCGAAGTTGTGTGTAGTTCGTTGCCTGAAGGCCTATGATGAGATGACAGAGGAGTACCATCCTCCTGGAGAACACCAACTCCTTATTGCACTATGCAAACCTTTTAAGGCAGTGTCTTCACCCACCATAGCCAAATGGGTCAAGTGGGTAATGCAAGAGGCAGGTATAAGCCTCAGCGACTTTCGAGCTCACTCAGCTTGAGGAGCTATGGCCTCGAAAGCATTTTGCTTGGGTGAACATTTGGAGGATATCCTCAAGGCGGCCTATTGGTCTTCCGATTCTACCTTTAAAAGGTTCTACTTCAAGCCAGTGCTGGACATGGCTCACCTAGTGGTGAGCAAGCTTTAAACTAACATAATCCTCGCCTCCAGTCCTGACATAGAATGAAACATTTCCTAGCTATCATAACGGAAAGTTTCAATTCTATTAAGGACTCGTAGGCGAGGATTATCCCACCCTAGGGTTCTGGATGAAGAGTTACTACCCTGTATTGGAGAAAGTAGAACATTTTGAATGTTAATTGTTGAGAATTTTGATTGGTTATAATTTATGAAGCCTGCCTCTCTGATTTTTGGTTTCTAGGTTTAACGTATACCTGTCTTGGTATGATGATGTACCTTTGTCCTCGTAGGTTCTGATGCGAATAAACAAGACGTATGAGTATAATCTAACAGATTAATTTGTGCGAAGAAAGAGGATGAAGGGCCATAGAGGACAGACAATGTCTAGGATGCAGTGCCCTGATTGGAGAAGACATAATAGAATTGAAACTTTCTGTTACGATAGCTAGGACATTTTTCAGTCTTGGGCTTCAGGCAGAGCAGGGAGGAGTCTCCGCACTGGTGCAAGTACTTCTTGCTGCAAAGCCCAATGCTAGCTTGACTGGCAGGAATCATCTGGAGGCCAGTTCAGAGAGGGCCCACTTCACAATGCTAGATTTGGTCTTAAACCAAATCTAGCATTGTGATTGTAGATAGGTTTATGCCTGAAAATCTCTTATTTACTACTGTTAGGAATTTAAAATTTTCAATGTTAGATTTGATAGTAAATATATGTTTATGGCTAAATTTCCTTGTTTACACTGTTAGAAATTCCCAGCAGGATGTCAATTGATTTACTACTGTGGATTACTCTGCCACAACTGCAGAGAAATCCACAATAGTAAACCCCATGCCAGGACTGAGAAGTGGGAATTACAAGATCTGGTCAGCCTTGTAAATTTGTGAGTACCCACAACCCATACATTTGTATTCATTCTGCAATACCATCTTTCCTACATGGATGTGGGGCGAAATGTACTTCTCTTCTAGGATAGGAAGGTGAATAGATCACTCCACATTTGGTGGGAGTGTGGAGGAAGACCTCTTGCCACAGAGATAGGGAATGTTTTCCCTGTGGAAGTGTAAAAAAGGCAAAATAATAAAATATACATTTGCGCAGTGTACGTAACTCTATGATATGTAAACTTCCGCATTGGAGAATTGTGGCCTGTGGGTTATGTCACAAGATATACCCTGTAAGATGCATGAAAACCTACTCCAGCTGCAGCTTTCCAGGCATACTTCTTGCGTTGTTTAGGAACTAGAAAAACAAAAAGTACATTTATGTACTTTTATTTCTTTTTGTTAGTCGGGCGCAGAGAGTCTTGGCAGCTACATAATTTCACACTGGAAAAAGATGCAGAAAACTAGCACTGTCAGAGCTGGATTTAAGCGTCTCCAATAATCAGTCACAAAGTCAGGAATTTTGAGAACTGAGCAATATTGTGCCAACTGTCACAGCAAGGTGAAATGCAGGAACTATGCGAGGATTTTCAGGCCTCATGTCAAAATAGAAGTTTGGCACGTGGAGTGCTCTCAAATAACCAAACAAGTATTGGCAAAGCCAACTGATCTAGCAGGTGCAAGGGTTATGTTTTTATGGCATTCATATGGTACAAAAATCAAAATGTAAACATGCTGGGACCTAAGCATGGTTACCTTATGCTTGCAAAAAATGTTTCATTAAAAAAAACATGGAGATGCTGTCTTGCTAGTGATGCTTTAAAATAATAAGCCTTTCATTTTACTATACATTTTATTATTAATTGTGACGGAGACAATAATAAACCACTACCTAACCAAGTACTAAATTTGCAGACAGCTACAATGTTACAGTTACACCTCAACACTTTCTAACACCAACATTAAAAAGGAGATAGAAAATAAATCACCATCTAACTCGGAACCCAAAGGACAGCCAAAATAAATAGCTATTCTTTAAAGTCAATATCTAAAAAAAATAAATAAAAAAAAATAAATGTAAGGGCACTTTGAATCAGCGTTACAACTGAAGAGATAGGAACTATTTTTGAGGCAGACGTGAACAAAGTGTATTGATTTATGCACTCATTTAAGGTGAAGTGAGTTAACAGGTAAAGGCTAACCCATTACCTCATACAGTATGCTGCGGTTAGCAGAGGCAACATGTAAGTTGTCAATGTAACAGATTAATGATTGAAGTCCTCAGACCAAAAGCACCATTATAAATGATATATGATAAACAAAAACAATAGTCTTTCAAGAGAACAAAAGTGATCTTAAATGCCAGGCCTAAACATTTAAGTTTACTACATTATTCAGTAATTTGGGACCACCACTAACTAGCTCCTTAAGAGCTCATCCTGCATTATTGAAACGCTGACTCTGGCTAAAGGATTTCTTTGGCCTACCACAAAAATATAAATCTGAAATTACATTTTGTTAAGAAAAATGCAAATTGGCAAATGTAGAGCTCACAGCATCAGTTTATAGTTTGATTCTCTCTGAATGTATCTGCCCCCTTGTATGCATGTCACCATGTACTGGAAAAGAAACCCCATTTGTAAAGCTAGAGTTTGTCACCTGTCATACCCCAAAGACATATTTCAACCTCATTAAAAAGCATGATTGTCATCATTTTGGATATTTCGTGAATGATAATGGGCGCCATGGACTGTGCGGCCATTAAAAGTGAATGACCCAGTCAGTTGGTGCGGAAGCACCACAGGCTCAGAGCGGCAGCACGTCTTCCACGGTCTCCCTCTGATATGGCGTACCAGGGATTCGGAGGGATCTGAATCAGGAAAGGAGCCCCCCTCCACCCCCCCAAGAGGAGAGAGGACAGCTGTAGTGTCCCATGGATGGGAAGAGCAACCTAGAAGACCTCCCTGATGTCCAGGGGCGGTGGGTGACATTTCAAAGTGGTGGGGCGCAAAGTGATTTGCATACTGCACCGTAGTGAGCGAGCGCTGCGAGCGAGCCCGAACCCCAAAAGGGGGGTTTGGGGGGATTACCCCCCCCCCCCCCAAGAAAATTTTGAAAAAAAGAAGAAAAATCGTGCATTTTCAAGCAAATTTGAGAAAGCAGGAAGGTTAATAAAGCAATTGTGAAAGAGCAGTTATTACATTAGTAGATGGCATAACATAGGTAGCTGCTTATTCAGTATAACCACAGAGCTTCATACATTCCGTCCTATTACTCTCAGGTGCTGAATTCAGACTATAAGACTTTCATGAAAATCTCAGCTCTAAGAGTAGAAGAAGTTGCACAGCAGTTGGGAAACAGCCTTCACAAAGCATTAGGAAAATGAGAGGCAATTACTTGAAAGCAAACTGAAAGCAATGCATCAAGTAGTAACTTAAAGCAATGCACCCAGCAAAACAGTGCATGCAATCAACCATACAAAAGTAAACTAAAGCAAGTGTGAACCTGTGAACCTTCACTTTGAAAGCAGGGTGCTAGTCAACAGGCCAGTCACATACATTTAAACTGAAGAAGAGTACACTTCAGCATGCAGGCCCCAACATAAAAGCACCAAGCAAGTCAAACAGTTTAATGAAAGAAAAATGAAAGCAATACATCCAGCAAACTAGACAGTGACTCAAAAAGTAAACTGAAGCAAGTGCACACTGAAAGGAATGCGCAGTCATAAGTCAGACATTCACATAAAAGCACCTTACCAAGACACCCAATCAATTACATGGGAAAAACTTGAGCCAATGCACCCAGAAAACCAGACCAGCACACCAAAGCACCCCACCCCTGATTGGATGGCAGCTGTGCTCTTAGGGTCACCCCTCAGTTTTTTGGCAGGGTTGAGCACCCCCCAGTTTTACGCCCTCTGCGTCTGAAGGGGAGACAGGCAAAAGGGGTCATAATGGGACATCTGGCACAGCCACTTTGTAATCGAGGTCACCCACCCAGCTCAAGACTGAGTTACAGGCTGATCTTAAATCTTTAAACAACCACAAGGGTCTCCAGCTAGTTGGTTCTTGAGCCAAAAGAGTCCTCAGCTCACTGGTAATCTTTACATCGCGCCTGAGATGACATGACAATGTCCCTTAATCCGGAGCAACTGTGGGGACTGGTCTGGGTCCGGATCTGACTTGGTACGAGCAGGATACAAAAAGTAATGGGTAGGTGGTAACCCACTTCAAGTGAAGGAGCTGTAAAGAACCTAAGCGTACTGGTGTTGATACCACTTACAGGGCAGCTCTGGCTTTCTCAGGGTGGGTGTCAGCTGTGTGATGAAACCAGCATGTGAAGCAGTTACCTCAAACAAACTAAAACCAATGCACTCATCAAGACAAGGAGTTACATGAAATCAAATAGAAAACCACCATCAAGCCAGGTAGTCACCTAAAGGTAAATTGAAGTGACTGCACACTATGGGAAGTGCACTTCACCAGCCAGCCTATTACACTAAAGGAAAATAAAAGCAATGCTCCCAGTAAACAAGACAACATAAATTGAAAATGTTTCCCCGCAGAACCAACAGTCACAAAAAGTAAAGAAACAGAACGAAGTCAGAGGCACTCCAGGAATCCAGGTAGTCACACAAAATCATAACGGATTGAGCAAACTGTGTACTGAAAACTATTGCAAATAAGACAATTATATCAGAACAAACTAGTCACAGGGAAACAAACGCATGCACCCATCAAGCCGTGCATCACAAGTCAGCAAACGGAATCGAATTAAACCAGCAATACTTGGTGTCACTCAAAAGCAAGTATAAAGTGCACTTCAGCAAGCAGGTCAGCCACATTAACAGGAGACTTTCGAGGATACACCCCTAAAAGTCATAGAATCAGTTGCAAAAAAAAACAAATGCACTCCAGCAACATAGGAAGTCGAATGAACACCACTGTACATAACAGCACTGTACATAACGCACACATTACACAGAGACTAGCAATCATAGGTGTGTAAAACAGTGTATAGGACATGTTATATAAGACAAACGTGGCTGACTGCTTCGTCTGCGTTCTCCCACATTGCCCTGTCCCTTTTCTCCACACACCCCAAAAAGCCCAGCTCCTTTTTTCTTTTCTCGTTTTCCTCTTCGTACATTTATTTAGGTTTTATTATGGCGAGGTCTCGATTTTCCTTCCTATTGCTCTACTGGCTGCCTTCCTCAACTCTTTGTGAAGCCAAGCCCTCCATGTCACCCCTTCTTACTTTCAGGGTTACCTCTGCCTTTTTCCCCCTAAAGCATAATGAACGCATGCTCTCCCTATAACCATAACTGATGCCCGTCTCCCTTTGCCATTGACACAAGGTCTCCTTTCCATGGACCACTCTATCCATCTCATCACTAAAACCACTGCCCTCTCCGTTAAGGCCCATGTCTCCATCTCACCACGAATGCTCCTCAGAGAGAGGCGTGATAAAAACGGTGCCCACTCCCCTCCCCGAACGCGATGAGGGGCCCCCGAGTCTCCCATGTCTCCATATATATTCAGTAGCCTTGGGCAGGAAGCCCCGCACTCCATGAAGCGTAGCAGGGGCTTGCCTGACGCCCCAGTCTTCCTTTCTCTATTAATGCCCGTCTCCCTCTTACAGCGCCCCCGTCGCCTTCTCTCTCCGCTGACGTCCTGTCTTCCTTCTACCATTAACTCTCCCGTCTCCCTCCTACTGTTAACACCTTCCCCACTCACTAGTCACTTCCTGACTGCTTCTCGCTCCCCATAACTGCCCTGATGCCTCTCTCTCACCACCACTAATGGCCCTGCTGCTTCTCTCTCACCATTAATCGCCCTGCTACTTCTCTCTCACCATTAATCGCCCTGATGCTTCTCTCTCACCATTAACGCCCCTGTTGCCTGAAAGCGTCATTATTACCTGGAAGAACCTGCGGCGTGAGTGGACTCCAGAGATTCTGAGTTCAGCAAGAGGCTTCGGCTCTTAAGAGTCATAGCCCTTTCCCACCCTCTGAATAGTAGTAAATGCCATACAACACTCTGCACATTTGTATATACTATAGCAATATGCACATATAGTCTTTTCAATCCATTCCAACTTGGGAAACCATTCTAAACTGGCATGAGGAAGCATTGAGGCACATTAAATAAACATCAACATAAATATTTGAATTGCTTCCCTCACACTTTTATTGTACACTGACACACTAATCTATTTCATTTTCTTGTACAACCCATCTTTAATATCACACCAACCCTATCCTATAAAATCAGTTAAAAAAAAATGGAAATCGCACTACTAGCCTATCCAGAAAATGAAAGATACGCTATGATCAGCAATGAGAATAACTCAAGCTGTGAGGAAGTAAATGGAGTGATCTCAGCTCAGGAGCTTGTAAATATGTACGTTCAGATCCAACAGGGAATCGATATTAGCCATGGTAAGAAAGATAAGAGTCCAAAGCTTTTAGATTTCAATGTGTGACTAAAGGAAAGGAGATTGGACAAGACAATAGTAACAACGCTGAAGGTGCAGAACACACAGGTCAATGATTGCCAAATATGAGATTCCTGTGCCTGCATTACTGGCATAATTGCTCCTTGTCCTCACCATTTCTCTTAGACCTCCTGAAAATTCCAGAAATCCCCAACAAGTCAAAACGTCAAGAGACACAATTATGTTCACTTCTTACTGTGATTTCTGCTACAATTAACCCCTTTTCAGTTATGCAGCGAAACACTGATCAACGTAATGTGACTGAGCTTCTGTAGGTTAATGTTTACCCTTAAGGACATGATGGTTTACTAAAATAGAATGTTTTTTTAAAAAAAAGCTGATTTTCTGTTGCTGACATTGCATAAAAATAACCTAGGGCGCAACAACCCAA
Source organism: Lissotriton helveticus (assembly GCF_964261635.1). Lineage (NCBI taxonomy): Eukaryota > Metazoa > Chordata > Amphibia > Caudata > Salamandridae > Lissotriton > Lissotriton helveticus. The sequence goes on from NC_136067.1 coordinate 599,905,495, forward strand.
GAACGAGAGTCACCATCAAAAGTGTGCATAAACAAACCCATCTTAAAGACTTTAACAAAGGAAAAACATTATACTCACAACACAAACAAATGCATTAACTTCGTATCAAAGCAATGCTGGAATACCCAATTGACTGCCCAAACATTGTAATCTTTGAAGTCATTCATCAAGGAAACCATTAATGCGCGAAGCGCTGCATTCTGACTGTTAATGCACAAAGCTGTCCCCTTTTAAGAGAGAAAAGATGTCCTACAATTGAAGTGGAGATGCAACCTCCTGTAGGGCTAAGAAAAAATACTTCACTGTGCTAGCGACCCTTCAACGATGAATTACATATTAAGTGTTTTCTAAAGTCATTACACTGTCTCTACAATATCTTTGTGCGCCATTTAGAAGTTATCTGCACTGAGGTTCTGGGGAGAATAGACAATACTTGGTTCAAGGACTGACCAGCTGGACCGTGCTCCCTAGACCCAAACTAGCGTTGCCACACGCCCCCTTAATAACTTCTGACACATAGGATCAATCTGCTTGAACGTTTACACAATTGAACAAAAGTGTATTGCTTTCTTATAGTTAAATTTTTGTGCATGGTGCTTTTTCACTGTTGATTGCAATAAAACCATAGAAACAAAACCGCACCAGCTCCTCTGTAATAAAGTTATATACTTTGTTGTCTCAAGGTAGTTGCAGTTTGCTGCATCTTCTCTTACAACCACAGCACGGGCCCGCAGTGGTAAAGGCAGCTTTTGAGAAGAATAGCAAAGTCAACATTTAAAGGATACGGAGAATAAGTGCTGTGCTTAGAAGGGCTTCACATGCATTATGGCAACATTAAGCATTAGGGAAACAAATACAGTAATCAGCAAAAAATAAACTCACTACATCTTCGACAATTGACTATAGCAGCAATAGCCAAAAAAACAACCATAAGAAAACAAGCATTGACATAGCTAATAGGTCTCGCTTGTGGGACCTTATAAGTATTTAGTTTTGCAGCACAATATCCTTGGTGCAACAAGGATATTGTGCTGCAAAACTAAATACTTATAAGGTCCCACAAGCGAGACCTATTGTTATGTTATATGTTATGTTATGTTATACTGGGGTTTTATATAGCGCACGGCTACTCAAAGAGTGTCCCGGCGCTTTGTTTTGCAAGCTATCTACAACACAACAGATAAAAACAGAAAGGAAACCGTCAGAGCTCAAAGAAAAAAACTAAGAGGTGAAAAGCCAAGTTTTGAGCCCCTTCCTAAAGGCCAACAAGTTTGGAATACTGCGCAGGGCCATTGGCAACTTATTCCACAATTGGGGCGCCAGTAGTCTAAAAGAACGGCCACCAATGCGTGCCCTCTTCACACGAGGCACTGCCACAAGGAACAGGGATTCAGACCTCAGCGACCTGACTGGATGGTAGAAGGTCAATCTTTTTTGAAGATATTTCGCACCGGAGGCGTGCAGGGCTTTGTGCGCCAGAGTCAGAATCTTAAAAATTATCCGTTTCCGGACAGGCAGCCAGTGCAGTGCCTCCAGGAGACCCGAGGCTCTAGCCCGGCGAGATAGTCCAAAGATGGCCCGGGCTGCAGAGTTCTGGACCACCTGTAACCGTTGAAGCAGATATTCCGGCAGGCCGAGATAGAGGGCGTTAGCATAATCAATTCTCGAGCCAACTATCGCCTGCACGGTGATCTTCCTGTGTTCCTGAGATAACAGAGGGAGGAACTTACGCAACATCCGGAGCAAGCCGAAACAGGTGCCCGTGAGACCAATTACCTGTGAGCGCAAAGTGAGGCCGTTATCAATCTTGATCCCAAGGTTTTTCGCCACCTGGGAAGAACTTGCTGGTGGAAACATGTTCTCAGGCCACCACACTTTCCAGTTGAGGCTATGATGTTGAAACCACTGAAATACAGCCTCAAGGCAACCCTGGATCCTACCTCCATCGAAATCCGCACCTCTCTCACAGGTAAAGAGGAGCTGGGTGTCATCAGCGTAGGAAACGATCTGAGCCCCGAAAGACTCCGCCAGAGCCGCCAGAGGGGTCATAAAGATGTTGAATAGAGTGGGGCTCAATACTGAGCCCTGGGGAACCCCGACACCCAGTGGCGACATCTCGGCAGAGCAGGCGGAGGCCCAGACCGTTTGTCGACGGCCTGCCAGGAATGATCGAAACCACTGGAGCACCGCCCCCCGAGACCAATCTCAGAGAGTCTTGCAAGGAGGCCCTCATGGGGGACGGTGTCAAAGGCCGCCGACAGATCTAACAACACCAGCATCGCCCTGCCACCCGAGTCCAGCACCTCCTTGATCGCCTCCGAAACTTCCAGGAGGGCAGTCTCGGTGCTAAGATTGGTGCGGAAACCCGATTGAGTGGGGTGCAGTAGATCATGGGACTCCAGATAGTCGGCCAGCACCTTGTGCACATGCTTTTCAATGATCTTCGCGAAAGCAGGCAAGAGCGAAATAGGCCTGTAGTTTGCCAACACCTCCACATCCAAACCAGGTTTTTTGAGCAGGGGGATGATCATTGCCTGCTTCCAGGACTGGGGAACCACACCCTGTACAAGAGAACAATTCATGCCAATGCTTGTTTAGGTTTCTGCCGTCATCAGCCTTCAGTCTCTCAGGCGGCCATATGTGGAGGTCAGGGCACGCAGGCCTCTGTCAGGCAGCCTTCACCACATCCCAAAGTGATGTGCTGCAGAAAGAAAATCAATCATATCATAAGTAGGAAGCATCAAAACTGTTCCCCAGCACAGCCAGGCCCATCAGACTGTCTGCACCGGGAGGGAGGCTCGGCATCTGTCATGTCAGCCTAGGTGAGAAGTATTAGAAATGCCAGTTAACCCTGGAAAGGCAGGGCGCACCGGTGCTCAGCCCCCTTCTTTGTTTCTCGGGAGAAAATGACAAGTGGAGTGTGTGCACATCATTTCTCAGGCCTGCCGGTGGACCCCCGCCCCCCTCTCCGTGGCCCACTTGGAGAGCTCCGGAGTGGAGTTTGGCAACTGATTATGGAAGTAACAGAGAGCGAGGCGAAAAAAGGAAAATGCTGAAAGAAATCGAACAAGAGGAATTAAAGGAAAGGAAAGCGGGAGAGTGGACGAAAAAAAAGCATGCGAGAGTGGTGCGTGCATGCGCGCGCCTCGCACTCAAAGTTTAAACAAGCAAAAGCAAATGGAAGCAAATGGTGGGGGCCTGAAGGAGGAGGGGGTGCGAGGGATGAGGGAACACGGCCTGGGGGAAGCTGGCTGGGGAGGGGGAGGAGAAATGCAAGGAAGGCTGTGTGCCGGCCGGCCATCCAAGAATAATTAGGGGAGGAGAAGCCGAGAAGCCGCAGAGCGCACGCTGGGCGAAGCCCTTTGATGTGCTGTGCGGCAAATGCAATTAGGAGGGAGGGAGGCTGATGCGCGTTCGTGTTTGATCACGTGGTTCACGTGAACTTCATGAAAACGCCAGCAAAAAGCTGGTGGTTTCATGAGGATTTTGGCTACTTGAATTCTCGCTCCGCTCGATGCGCGCAAGCCTGGGCAAGGCTTTCACCTTCTGGTGTAGCATAATACTGTTTCTGTTCTGATTTTTTTTATGTTCCAACATCGCTCTGTTTTTTTTTTCTATTGTTGACTATTTTAAATCATGTTTCCCAATCATATCTCAGTGTGAATAATGGGCGAAGGAGGACGAGTGTGGATTTTTTTTAAACTATTCAACTTTTTCTCTGTGTTTTTCTTTCATAGCCATGTGATACCACTTTCTGTACAATTCATTTCCATTATGTAGATGGAACACATTGTTTGTTGCGACCAAAAATTGCCCTTTAAAAAAAAATACAAAAAAAACAATTCTTTAGAACCATATAGCGTTGTTATCCACTCTAGTTCCAGAACAGTTCTCTTTTATTAAACCAGGAACCCGCCAAAAGGGAGTCTAGAAGCTCTGAAACCCTTAACTAGCTAAGCCTGAGGACGTGGGGACATTTGTCAGCGCCTCTCTGCACACCTCCAGGTGCTTGCTGGAACAGGTGACAGACAATACTTCACATAGCAATTAGAGACAACCACTGGGGAATGGGGGATCATTCTGCACTCAGTGCCCAGATGTGGCCCCATCAGCAACGACGATTTGCACGATGGTAAGGAGCACACGATGAAATGAACACAAACTCAGCTGTTTACGAAACATGATAGTGGTCCTGGCTCCCGGGTATCCGGGGGGGAACTCCTACTCACTTTAGTTATTAAAGAAAACAACAAAGCAGGGGAAAAAGCAAAACACCTTTGGACGAAACAAAGTGAAAAGAATAAACTTGTATCCCTCATACCCACTCGTTGTTCAAACACTAGCACATGTACCGATATCTTTGGCCAATTTTCAGAGTTTAAACTGTCAAAGATGATACTCCAGGGGGATGCGCAATCAGAATAAACATGGACTCTGATCCACCATCAGGACAGTGCAATTACTGCCATTTGTTCCGACTGACATTTGCCAAAAAAAACAAAAACAAAAAACATTTACACCAACTAGTGCATCACTGACTCTTGCATAGATTTCTGCAAAATGTGAGGATGTGCACTAGATTTTTATGGCAAATGTTTTTGCACTGATTTTTCATTGCAAATGGCAATGCTGCTGGCCTGCACTGCACTTGTGCAATGTTATATTTATAACTGCTTAATAAGATTCATTGCATGAGAATGCACGCCAAAGTCAATCCATGGCTAATGCACCTAAACTGTTGACAAGGACTGGCTAAGCTGGCAGACACACATACATTTTTGCTGAGCAGTGATTTGTGTGTACAAGCAATACTGACAACTCCGCATTGTGCCATAGTACTCTTAGTGAAACACAGAGGGAGGCTTGTATTCCATTGTGGTCTATTAATAAACTCCTGCGAAGGAGTGCTGACAGAGGCTATGCACAACACTGGACACGTGTACTCCCAAAACCATCCTTCGAGTACATAAAGTAGCAAACTTGTAGTACTCTTTTAAGTACTCTTAAATGCCTTGTGACTTGGCATTCAAACATGTCAACGGGAAATAAAATGTGAATATTCCGGAAATATAGATTCATATAGAATAATAGAAAGCAGTGCGCCCTCTTTGCTGTTTTATAAACTAGCAGTTGGACTATTCGTATCCATTCCGCAAAAACATGCCAGAGTACAATAAAAGGGTACTCCTGTAGTACTACTTCTCTACTTAGTAACACTTCGGTGACTTGCCCGAAAAATATGGCGGTAAGCTGATGACTATGCATAACCAAATGCATGCTATGTATAAAAAAATGACAGTACAGTACAGTTTCCATTAACTATTTGTGCTCCCTACAGTATTACAACCTCAGATTTCAAGTTACTTAAAAAGCCTTCCCCCCCCTATATTCCTAAAACCCTGCATAAAAAATGTACCTTGAATTCAAACTAGTGGTCGTTCTCTCTCCTGTCTTTCCGTTGAATGGCCCTCGCCCCAGCCTCCATCCTTTGCATTCCTTACCTCCTTCCAGTAGACGAACTCCTACCCCTGTCTACCTTACTTTCTATGATTCTACTTCTGCATACTGCCTGCACCTCGCCTCACAGACACAATCCTCCTCCCTTTTGAAACCATACCCCCTGCGGCCTAATTGTTCATCCCATCAACCATCTGCAGGAACTCACACCAGCAATGACATCCAACAGCTACTAATGTAATCTCCCACAAAGCAACTGGAGTAAATGCGTGGAGTGGTTTCCTTGAGAGAACCAGGATAACCCAAATAATCAGCAATAAACAACAACACTACACCAACTACTAACCTTAGGTTCTGGAGTAGGTTGCTACCTGCTGTAAAGCGCCTCAACACCTCGCGTAGGACAGTAAGCACTACATACACTAACACTCTACGTTAATGCAATACAATGCAAAACACTGCAGTTGCGGTTTCCAACAATCAGAACAGGGGGCTAAATCTCGACAGACCAGCTTACCTCGAGGCGCGTGGCAGGCCTGGGTGCGGGGAGGCTCGCGCACACAGTCTTCAAGCAAATGGTTAAGTTCTTCGAAGTAGCACGTATAATCCATCCCATTGAAATATGGATGCAGCAAAACGTAAGGACTTAGCGACGCATTTTCCCGTTGGCTTACACAAATTCGACGTTCTGTGTGAGGTGGTTCCTCGTCGGAGCGCTGCGCAGTACACACCGAAATCACAAAAGCGCGAAGAAGTAAACAGCAGCGCGCGGCAGGGCAGCGACTGACACGCAGCAGCTGTTCATAGTTCCGGAGCCTGCGTCGAGCACGAGCCGAGGTACAACCTGTGCGCAGGGAGAGCAGGACTAACACCTCTCTGCCTGTGCAGAGCCCGAGGCTAATATTAGGATGCGCCAGCCCCGCGGGGGGTTTACCCAGGTAGGAGCCAGCCTGCTTTTAATTTCTACCTCCACCGCTGCTCTCTTGCAGCCCCAACGCCCAGCAAGAGCCGTCCATATCTGGGAACACGGACTGTTGTGTTTGGCGTTTGTGCATGACCAGAAATGCCCTGTTTGTTTCATCTGAGCTATTTTTAAAGAGTTGTACGTGTTTACAAACGATAAGCATTCTGCCAGCAAACCTTAAAAAATGATAGCGGACCAGAGAGAGAGCATCTCTGAAAGGAGTTCTGCCTCCTGATTGGCTGTTTAGATAGAAACCTGTGGTGCGCGCGCACCACAGAGGAGCGGGGGCAAGGGAGCGCGAAGACGACGAGGTCGGGGATGTGTGTGTAAGTGCCGGGGGTTCTCTGCGTATGTGTGTGCGTGCGTGCGTGTGTGTATGCGGGAGGGGAGGGGGCTCTGTATGTATGTGTGTGTGTATGGGGGGGAGGGTTGTATGTGTGTTGTGAAGAGCCTGCCGGAATCGGAGCGCGTGTTGACGCGCGCGACCTGATCCCGGCAGGCTGCTGCATGTGTGCGCGTGCCAGTCTCTTGTCCTCTCCCTTTCAGTCCTTGAAAGCCAGAATGATGACAATAGTCTCGCTCTGCGACAGCAGGCCTTTGGCCTGCAATCGCAGGACGAGACCTAAAAAGACACGGCCTGAAACAACATCACAGACATTTTGAAATATTTGGACAATGAAAGTTTCTTGAAAATGAAGCAAGTTGACCTTGGTTTGAATCAAATTTCGAGCAGAAAAAAGCCTCCTCGAAAGCAAAGTTTTGTGGCGATTGTTTTAAATTGTAGTTGTTTGCAATACTCTGTCCTTGAATATCCTATTAAATCTACAGCCACCTTATTAGCTAGTTAAGCTCCATATTCTGACCAACATAATAAAAAGTCTAAAAATAACAAGCCTACGCTGAACTCTCTGCCTCGTATTGTGCACACTTATGTATGCTTTCTAGATACCCTGATTTATAGATTCATGTGCAACCCCTACTGGATCAGTCCATAGCGGTCACCAAATATCTGAATATCACAGAGCAGCGAATACAAGGAAGTGGGCTCAAACGACTTGATTGTTATGCATGACCCTCTTGGTAGGCTGTGCCTATGCGTTATCAACTCGCCTGCCTACAGCACCACTGCCTTCATTATAGTGACATTTGATGGTTTCGTCTGTGGAATGCGCTATAGAATGTCACTGGTGTCTCTCTCCCTCCTCCCTACACTAAGACTCCTAGGGTGGTACTTGATCATGACAGAGGCAAACACTGAAATCGAGAAATTACTTTTTAAGCTTGGGCAATATATAAGTAGTCACTCCTAAGCTGATGCTTTAAAAGCGCATGATCACAGCACGCAGAGAAGTCCATGCCAAGACTCCCTCTAACTATGCCAACCAATATGTAAAAGATCGCTGCCTCTTGACTAAAAGCAGCTGGACAGAAAAAAGGTAACATAGCTTATGAGTGATAAAAACAGTACCTCCCTCAACAGCCAGAAAACTTAAAAATCCTATACCTCACATGATAATACCTAGTCAGAAAAGCTTCACTCAGCTTCGACACTAAATTCTCATTCTCCTTTCCCAGCAAGGAACTTACAAATTGAACCCCTTGCTTGCTTCAGGCACACCTGCCGGGGGCGGTAGCTCTTGTCTGAAGCCCGGCAGTGGGCACAGCCCGCAGGTCAAGGTCTGGGGAAAGAAGCAAAGCTGTCTACCCAGCACAGCCGTCTGTGCCTCGACATGTCTCGGTTGGTGCTCTTATAATAACCGTAAGTCACACAGAAACAGCAATTCTACAATCGCCATTAGCGTGAGATGTGAAGTCGGCATCCAGCAATAACTCTTTAACATCATACATCCACACAGAATATTATTGTATGCCCTCTGGGCTTTAGTTAAAAGTGTGACCTACTTACAATGATATTACAACACTTCCCGATTCCCGAAGTTTTCTTACCGCCGTCCGCCGACATCCTGATCCTCCTCGCAGCGTGTGCGTCGACAGTGTGTGTGCCACCCCCTGCGCGGCATCCAATGATGGCTGCTGCGTGGTGGACCAGCCAATCCTGGCGCTGGAGCAGCGCCAGGATTGGCTAGGGGGGCACATTTGCTGCTCGCCCTGTCGCCCTTTGAAAACCCGGGCTGTGGCACTGGCAGCAGGCGAACAAGTACCCCCCCCTGGGTCCCGCTGGGGAACTTACAGTGCACTGTGCGCATGCTTGAGATAGTTGCCAACAATCCCAAGCATGCGCACAGTGCACTGTAAGCTCCCCAGCGGGACTGCGCACTACGGTCTGCCTGAGTGTCACTCAAGCTGCAGGCCACCGCCCCCCCTGCACAATTCCTGGCGGTGGGCTGAGGGCCGAGGCTGATTGTTGCAATGTATTTTAAAGATGTATTGATAGGATTGCGGCCGGCGGCCGCGATGCGGGTCCATTTTGGCTGGTGGGGCTACGCCCCTACGCCCCAATGGACGCACCGCTGCTGCTGATGTCTAATGTAAGAGCCCAGAATGCCGCCGGTCAGACGCCATTGAAAGCCTCGCTCCAGGAGGAGCGTGGCTATCGCAGGTGCTTGCAGGGGTGCAGGCTTGGGGAGGGAGCCAGACGCGGCTATTAAAACCGTCACAGAGTACAGAGCTAAGGGTTTGAGATGGCATGCCTCTTGTTTGTTTAGATTTTTGTTTCCCCGATTTTCACGGGTGAAGGGCAGGTGAACTTGTGCACAAAATGTACAACGCCTGAAAAGCTACAATAAACTACACTAAGTTGCACAGATTCCCCAACTAGACACCATAATATCCTGTTACCCTCACCACCAAATTGAGTACTAGGTACTTACCTGCCCTGTTTGTTAGATCTTTTTATACAGAGGGAACCAGCGGGCGTCACCCAGCAAGACTAAGGGGCTGCTTTCAGTTTGAACTTGTCCTGGTGGTCTGTGTTGCGGGTCATCAGAGGAATCAGAAGCACAGGCCTTGCTGGGGGAAAAGCAGGTCTCTGCAGTCTGTATTTACTATTTTGCACACCGGAGCCCGATCAACATAGATACAATTAGCGCATCGTGCCCCACAGCGCCTGCTACCCCGGGAGCCAGGAAGTGGCGAGGTGGCGGGGCCACCCCCTTCGATTTGTGGCTTTCTATTAATTGGTCATTGTTCTATTCTGACTGAATATCCTGAAATCCATAGAAGTCTGCTGGAAGTGAGGTGTTTCCTGGACTTGAACTGTTGCTCCATCCTCGAATCCTATAGCTGTTAATATTGTTGTATTGCAGTAGTGGGGCAGTTTATTTGATATTGATGGAAAACCCAGGGTGTGGGTGAAGGAGCGTGAGTCTTTTTTTTGCCATGGGGAAAAAGAAAAGGTTGGTCCTACCCCACGTCACCTCAGGTGACACCCTGTAGAATGACTATAGAAGGGGTTCTGACTCGCTCGGTTAGTGTAGTATCTAAGGAAATTGGTCTAATCATTAGATCAATTTCCTTAGATACTACGCTAACCGACCATCAGATTCTAATGGAAAGGAGACTCTACCTGTCTAGGGAAGGCCTGGTTCGTTTCTCTCCCTCCTCCGACCCCACCAGGGTACAGGAGGATCCCCCCACTCCTTCAGGCTCTACTATCTTATCCACAAGCCATCCAGCCTCCAGTAGGGAAATAAGGTAGAATCCCTGCTTCTGAATTCCACAAATAAGAGGGGGGCTGTCTCAGCTATTGGGTCAGTAGACGAGGGGTCTGGGTCCAGCCCAAAGCCTATCCTAAAAAACAATGTGAAAAAGAAAGGGTAAGTGGTTAGGAAAGGACTTTCAGTTGCTCATGTGGGCACTCAAACAGGACTGCATTGGTCGGAACAAGGCCCCCAGCCTAACTTCTCCGACATTATGGATCAGTTTAAAGGGTTTATAACTGGAGTAGTGGGCGCTCTCTCTCCTCTAGTGGAGAATGTGGAGATGGTAATTCGTCAGTTAGGGGACACAACAACCAAACTTCTTTCTGTTTTGATCCCGCATAATGCTCATAAGGTTTCTGGGGGGGAAGAGGGGGAGCAGGATTGACTGATGGCTTGGACTCACGAGAGGGGGTAGGAGGTGGATCCTCTCTATTGGGCAAATGAGAGGCAGGCATCTAGGAGGCCAGAGGACATTCCGTCCTTTTTAGCGTTACCTCCTCTTCCTCCTTAATAACAAAATACCACACCGGCTACCAGGGTCAGAGTAAGGCAAGTTCTCTGGCCTCACACCCGAATTCTGTCTCAAGCAAGGTAACAATCCAGCTCCCTCCTGCAGTAGCTTTCTATGTAGCGGTCCTGGCCAATGTCCCCCCTTCAAAAACCTCAACCATAGAGACCTATCCAAAGTTGAAAAAGAAAGTTTTGCATTGGCTTGCTAAGCAGGTTAGGATTGATCATTTGTGTGCAAGAGATATGATTATGGTGCACAGATTGGGATGGCTAAGTCACTCACTTAAATCTCTTGCAGGTGACTGTGTGGTCATTAGCTTCTCTAACATTTGTTGGGTGGGAGTGCTTTTGAACCAGTTCTGGAGGGGGAAAGGGTATGATACAGAGACTCCTCTACTCTCTTTGGGCTATTTCTTTAAGCTATCGTTCCGTCCCCATGAAGGGGGTGTAGAAAGTCCAAGGGTTACGAGCCTTGGTACCCACTAGGTCTCCCTCCCTTTTTGTGACCCTCCTATCACAATAGGTAATCATTTTGATCCCCTGACTGATTTAGAGTCCTTGGACTGACAGGAGCCCATAGAGCTTGTCCCTCTGTATTCAACTCCCCCGGCTTTGTTCAGTGTCACTTCTGCTGTTTATAACTCATTAAGGGTTATGAGCTGGAACATCACCAGAATTAGAGGAGAGCTGGAAGATAAGGTGTGTCTTCATTCTCTTCAATGCAAATGATATTATCAGTCTCTAGGGGACATGGCACAAGGAAGGGTTGCTAGTTTTGGAAGGATTTTTGCCATTTATTTATTTTGCCTTGCCCTCTGTTCATAGCCGGGCTACAGGGGGCTTGGCTACTTTTAATAGAACTACCCCCACTGTAAAATAGAAACCGTTAACTCCCACACACCAGCTATTCTAGATATTCTATTGACATTTCCTCATAACCTCAGGGTGCCTGTTGTTAACATTTATCACCCACCTAGGTGGGACCAGCTAGCTGTTCATGAGCTTAATCGCTTTTTTATCAACAGGTCCACTCAGCATTCGGGCTTCAAGTAAATTCTCCTGATGGGCAGTTTTAACTTAAACCTGTGTGGAGACTGTTTTTCATATGGGGATACGTCAGAAGATGAGGATGTGGTGAATGGCGTTCAGATCCACCTGCAGCATTCGCCCATAGGGGATAGGTTTAATTCGCTTTTTGTAGATCATTCTCATGTGAACATTCTGAATCGACAGGAGGCTCGCAATGCTATGCATATACCAACCTTTAAGGGACACGGGACACCTTCATCTACTATTGACTATATATTAGTTTCTTCTTGCTGTTTTAACTTCTCTAATTGAGTTTAAAACCGTCATGCATACGCTGAGTGATCATAATCCTCTTTTGGCAAATTTCAACTGAATGGTGCCAAGGATAGAACGGTAGCCCTGTATCAAGAATCGGTTGTCCCAGTTGATCAAGGGCGCAGGCTTAAGTGGGCCAAGGTGTTTATAGAGGATTTCTTAAGGACCCTGATTTTGGCTAGTAGGTCAGATTTTAGTAGTTTCCTAGATGAAGCTCCTGTTTCAACAAATTTGAAGAAATTTGACAACATAACTTGGAATATAAAGACCGCCCTGGCCGTTCCATCTGCAATTCACTCTGCACCACCTTGTAGGTGGTTTGATAGGGTTTGTAGTAGGGCTCTAAGAGCCCTTATGTTTGCATTGCGTAAAACGCCCAGGGACAGGGGGGAAATTAGGCAGGCGAGACTGTGCTATCGGGTGGCGTGGAGTAATAAGAAGACATTCCTTAAGTTAGAACTATGGGAGAGATTAATGGAAGCCTGTGCCATGAGAGATTCTGCTAAGTTTTGGTGGATTGTGAACCACCCCATTTTTGCCATGGATCATGTCTGTACTCTGGCCTTGATCATTCCGCCATAGGAGTCGCAAGAGCACTTTGGGGCTATCTATCACTTGGAAGAGAGCAGTGATTCTCCACTATGTGGGGTGGGTGGAAAGCCAGGCCTAAGCTTTCATTAGATGGAGGTTAAGAAAGTCATTCGACCCATTCCAGAGAAGAAGGCATTTTAGAGACTTGTTCAAGTCTGAGGTGGCTCTATGAGCCCCCCTGCTCACTTAGCACTTTAATGCGGCCGCTAGAGGGACGATGCCTACTACCTGGAAAAGATCCATCATAGTACCAGTTTTCAGGACCGATCCTGTCTGCTATCATCCCACAGCGAAGTTAAGGGCGAAGTGGACAGCGAAGTTAAGGTCCTTGGAAGGGTTTTGTTGGACCGCTTTGCATCGTGGGCTAGGGAGGGGAACATTCTCACAGAAATTCAGTACAGGTTTAGGCCCAGCCGGGGGACAGTGGATCAGCCCCTTAGACTTATGCTGTTGACAATTAAGTATACTAGAGCCAGGGTAGGCTCGATCCACTTGGCCTTCATGGACCTTAGTTCTGCCTTTGATTGTGTCAACGGAGCTAAGTTGTGGGCTGTACTTGGGGCTGTGGGAGTCGAGATGACCTTGCTTTCTTTCCTGCAAGCCCTCCATGAGAGCCTTTCTGCCATGGTTAGATTTGGATCGGAGGAGGAGTGCACTTCATCCCTGGAATTGAAGAGAGGGGTGTGCTGAGGTGTATTTTGTCCCCCTTTCTCTTCACTGTGTATATGAATGGTTTGGAGGCATCCTTGTTGGAACAAGATCTAAATGTCCATTAGTAGGTGCTCGCCTTTTGCCAGTTATTTTATATGCAGACAATACTGTCCTCATGTCTTGGGTCGCCGACGGGCTGCAACAACTGATAGAGCTGTATGTAGGATATATTGAAGGACTGAACCTTTCCACAAACCATGTCAAATCCCATGTGATGGTGGTGGGACCTAGGAATACCAGGTCAAAGAGCTTTGTGTCAAAAGGTCATTCCATCTCTAGGGTACAGCACTTTCTTTACCTAGAGATTCTTTTAGCTTCCAGGTTTTCTTGGCAACCACTGATGAAGAAAAATGTTCTGAAACCTAAATCGCCCACTGTGGGTGTTGCCCTTTTAGCTAGACGCTTGGGCCAAAGTAATGTAGAGGTGATGTTAAAGCTCTACAAGTCTAAATGTGTGCCACTGGCCAGTATTGGCTGCGAGATTTGGGGTTATGTATTGTGTCTCGAGCTACAGGTGGTTGAAAACTCTTTCCTTAGGGGCCTCCTTAAATTTCCTGCAAGCATCCCCTCAGAAACGTTGCATGAGGAAGTAGGCATGGGTTATGTAACAGACTGGACTGTCCTTAGTCCACTGATCTTCTGGCTATCAGTCTGGTTGAAAGTAGATCTCTTGCGATTGTATGGCATTGGGAGGAGCTTTGAGTATTTCTTTGTTAGCCTATATCAAGCTTGCATTTAAGTATTTGGGTCGTCCGGAGCTGTTTTCTAGTCACTAAGGAATAGTCAAGAGGGACATTCCCTGGTTAAAACATGCTTTTTTGATAGGGAGGCTTCAGGAGGGGGAGCCATAACCCTTCATAAGCTTTCCTTCCGACAACTCATTATGATCAAGACAGTGCAGGGTACTGAACCCTATCTACAGTGGGAAATGTCTTCACGTCATAGGAGGCTCCTGACTTACTTCAGGTATAGCAAAATCTATCAGCTTTAGTTACCTAGAGGAGCTTGGTGTACAGTCTCGGACCTCACTCCTTGCTCCTGCGATCAAGTGTACCTCCCTGATACTTTCCACATTGTTATAATATGTCCCAGATTTCATCTGCTGCGCCATAATTTAGTCCGGCATCTTCTGTTGAATCAGAATTTTATTCAAGTCCGGTATCTTTTTACTTTCTCCAGATGTTAAAAACACCCATTTTTAAAAATCATTTAGCCCATTTGTATCAGGGGTTGTCAATGGCTGCTGAAAATGAATTATAGACAGTTGTTCTTTGAATTGATGAGATGATCTATTATTATTCTATGCATTTACAGCCTGATTCATCAATCTCCCGTTTTGCGAGCCCCTAATAGCGAATCATAAGGAATCGCTTTAAGGACTTGCAAAACGGGATTCATGTAGGAATTGCAAAAAATATTGCGATTCCTACGTGTTCCTTATTTGCGATTAGCAAATTGCTAATCGCAAATTGCTAATCGCAAATAAGGATGCGATTTCAAGGGTGCAGGGGTGTCCAAAGGACACCCTGTAGCACCCCTGAAATGTAATCTACATTGGTGTTGCACACACACATGTCCAAAGGACATGTGTGTGTGTAACATGCAACTTAGAAAAATGCATTTAAATGCATTTTTCTAAGTTTTTGCTATTTACCACGAGGTCTGACCTCTCGGTAAATAGCGGCCCAAAATTGCAATTTCGCAATTTTAAAATGATTCATGAATTGCATTTAAGGAATCTCAACTAGAGATTCCTTAAATGCAATTCTTCGCAAATGTGCGAATTCTTTAATAGCGAATTTCGCATTTGGGATGATGAATCCCAAATGCAAAAATTGCACTCGCAAAAGGCAAGATTCTGAGAATCTTGCCCTTTGCGAGTGCAATTTAGCTTGATGAATCAGGCTGTTAATCTTTAAGGGGATTTTATGTATATCTTGTACTGAATGTTGGGAAATTTGGGATACAGATTTTTTACATTGCATGATGTATTTTCTATGTCCGGGCCAGGCTGGGTCACGGGGCACGAAACGCTGCTACAGGCATGATTTCTGCGGATCAGCTAAGGGCTATGCGCCCTAGTAGCAACAGTAAATGCTCCGTACTAAAGCCTTCCCTAACAGGTTCACAAGCATGTCCTCATTGTGCTTTTGCCCTATCCAATGTCCAGCCCTACCCAGAGGTATCACACAACCCTATGTCACCTACTCAAACCTCTGTTCTAAATCCCTGCATCTTTACTTTTTACAACGTTAATTGTAGATCACTGCCCCAACATAAAGCAGACATCTACCACCTCTTAGCTGAAGAAAAACCATTTGCGGTATTTTTAACGGAGACCTGGTTGCATGACGGTGCAGGTCCTGATGTAGCCGCCGCATTGCCCTCTAACTATGCTATTGTTAGAGTAGATAGAGAAAGACAGGTAGGAGGGGGTATTGCTGTGATTTTTAAAAGGGAGTTTAACTGTGACCTTGAAATGGTCAACATTCCTGGATGCGAAGCAGCATTTTTTAAAATTTCACTGAACCCAAACTTTATGTTTTCGGGATTTTTAATTTACCGCCCGCCTGGAAACAGTAATGTTTGGGCTGCGAATTTGGTTAATCTCATTTCGCCTTACTTTTTGAATGCCCAAAACCTGACTATATTGGGGGATCTAAATCTCCATTTGGAGGACAAATCTAATAGCATAGCTGTCAACCTCTTGGAGGATTTCAATACTCTGAACATGATACTGCGAAATGAGAGCCCTACTCATAAAGCTGGGCATTTATTGGACCCCATTATATCCAACATACAGGAGTTAAAATGGTTAAAAACTGACCCTATTTGTTGGTCGGACCATTTTCTAACTCTTTTTAGTATTACTCTTAGTGAATCTAAGCTGCCATGCTCTGCTCGGCCTCCGATTTTTATGAGAAATTGGAAAAGGTTAGACCTGACCGAGTTGCAGCATGCATTACAGATATCCCCCCCTGTTTTGGGTGCTGATATGGAAACAAATGCGCTGGAAGCCCACACTTGGCTGGAGAGAGCAGTCGACGCTTGTCTGCCTGCTACCAGGTGCAGAGGGAATGTTCATCGTCCCCCGGCTCCCTGGTATACTGAAGAACTGAAATTAGAAAAAACCAAGTGTAAGGCACTTGAGCGGAAGTGGCGCAAACATTATGATCCTCTAAAAAAGGAAATATATCGTAAGGCCAGAAATCTTTATCATACGGCCTGCACCAGAGCCAAAGCATCCTATGTAACGGAGACCATCAACACTGCTGCCAATAAGGCGCGGACTCTTTTTAATACGGTCAAAGAACTAGCCGGAGCTAATTCTATGGCGGCTGCATGTCCCCTTACCCCTCAAAAATGTCAAGACCTTGCCACGTATTTTGTGGAAAAGATTGAGACCATTATCGCCAATATTAATCCCCCGGTGATGGATGATAGGGAAGTTCCGCCTCCAGTAAGTCCAACAGGACACAGGCTTGACTCTTGGCCACCCATCTCCTTGGACACCCTGAAATCCTTAGCTGCTTCCATTAAGTCGGGCTCTGCTTGTGACCCTCTCCCTATTAGCATTCTGAGCCAACTTGATGACTCTGCTCTGGGGATTATTGCTGAGACATTAAATGCCTCCATTCATCTGGCAACTGTCCCAGCGTCCTGGAAGCATGCCATGGTCAGCCCTCTGCTGAAGAAGCCGGCTGCTGATCCAGAGGTGCTGGCCAACTACCGCCCGATATCCCTGCTGCCTGCTTTCTCAAAAATCTTGGAGAAGCACATTCACGGTGTACTCTCAACATACACGGAGAATAACAACTTACTCCATTTTTCCCAGTCGGGTTTTAGGGCAGGCCATTCCACCGAGTCCGCCCTCCTGGGAGTCACCGAGAAGATCAGGGCACTCTTGGATGATGGGCAAACGGTTGTTCTTGTCCTGCTTGATCTAAGCGCAGCCTTCGACACCATCTCGCATAACAGACTGCTTGCCAGGCTGAGTGAGGATGGTGTCGGAGGGACAGCGCTGGATTGGATTGGGTCCTACTTGAGCAACCTGACGTTTCAGATCTCGTCCTCGCAAGCCCAGTCAGACACCTTTTTTTCACCCCATGGCGTGCCTCAGGGCTCAATTTTGAGTCCGCTATTTTTTAACCTGTATCTCCGCCCTCTCGCCGTTCTAGCAGAGCGAGTAGGTCTAGAACTCATGACATATGCGGATGATTCGCAGATTATCTTTTCCCTTACCAATTCAGAGCCTTCATCCCCCTCTGCGCTGAAATTAGGTCTTCACGAAGTCTTCAGCTGGATGTCAACGAACCAGCTGAAGCTCAACGGGGAGAAGACGGAGATTCTTCTCCTAGGTAAAAACAGAGATCTGTGGCAGGATACCCATTGGCCGCCATCCTTGGGTGCTTTCCCCATCCCGGCTACCCAGGTCAGAAATTTAGGGGTGTGCATCGATGATTCACTATCGATGAAACAGCAGGTCAATAAAGTGGCTGGTACTTGCTTCATTATCCTTAAATGGCTGCGGAAGATCATCTGGATGCTGCCTGTGGATACCCAGAAGACCGTAGTCAATGCACTGATTACATCTAGGCTTGACTACGGTAACATCTTATACCTGGGATCCAACTTAGCCGTGATCAGGCGGCTACAGCTTGTCCAGAACTCCGCAGCCAGGCTGCTGTGTAAGATCCCTAGGACAGCAAGGATCTCGAAGCACCTTAAGGACCTGCATTGGCTCAGAGTTGAGAACCGGGTCCGGTTCAAAGCTTTGACCTACATGTTTAAGATCAAGGCAGGGACCGCACCAAAGTACCTGCAAAAACTGGTTAGGCCCTACGTTCCTGCACGCCACCTCCGTTCTTTAAACGGAGCAAACTTTGTGGTTCCTAGATTTAAACTGGCCCGAGTGGGGGGAAAATCTTTTTCCCATCTGGGACCAGTTCTTTGGAACTCCCTTCCCTCAGCCTTACGTAAGGAGGAAAACCTCGCCAGTTTTAAGAAAAACGTTAAAACCTGGCTTTTCAATAAATAATTGTGGTCTTGACCGTGTTGCTCTCTGTGTTTTCGGCCTCTCAGTCCTGGCGCCGGGAAACCCTTTGTGGGTATCTGCGCGCATTATAAGTGCAAAAAAAAAAAAATATGTACCTTTATGATTTTAAAAGAAAATCGAATAAAGTTATAACTAACTAACTAACTAAAGAATGACTTATGACATTAGCTGCCTGCCTACTCAAAAAAGGAAGAATATTTGGCTGAGAGTGAACAGATGATTGTCTACATTCCATCTCACAGAACCATATAATAACTCTGCCATCTCCTCCTGCTTCAAAGCCCAGCATATCCATACACCTAACAATTTACAATATGCCCGAGTTGTTCGCAACAATACGTGCCCATCTCTGCCCCCATAGCTGCCAACATGTAATGCAGAACTAAGGTTCAGAGGAAGTCCCACCAACAATGGGGGGGAAAAGCACAAATCCCACACCAACCAACCGCGGGTAGCCGCAGAGATGACCAACATTTTAATCTACCTATTCAGTCTTCTGCAGGAAAGTGAAATAATCTAAAGGTTTCTTATCAAGTAGCATGTTTCCCTGAGCATCCACGTTCTCTGAGCTAGGTTCACACTCTAGTTCTTTATTAGAACTCGGATCTTCACACTAATTATGGACCAATACAAATGCACCAATTTGGTAGTGTATAGTTGTCTGCTTTACAATAGTAACTGCAGCTCAAAAATCAAAATCAAGCATTCTGATTGACTGGCCTGATTCCAACTTTCTATCTTTGGTACTAATAACCAGCTTCTCCTATTAAAAAGCTTTCCCTTCTTTACTTGCTGAAATAGAAAACAAGCACGAAATAAAAATATTTTAGGTCTACATTATTTTTTATCTACTTTAAATATTGTTAATTAACAATATTGATGCTAACTTGTTACTTGGCGTCGCTATTAATTCATATTTCGTAACGTTAGCTCTTGAAATTAATGCAGTTTGACTTTCAGATTTTTAGTTGAGTCATGCAGTGCAACTATGGAGCTGTGTTGTTCTTGGTCTGTGCGGATCAGAGAAGGAGACTGATGGTCTGAACGGTTGTTCCTGTGGAAGGATAACACACAGAAAAGGATTTAGAATGACTAAGCCCGCTCTGCTGAGTTAGTGCATGTTTCTGAAACAATAGCATTCAATTGCTGATTTCCACTATTGCACAATATTGCATGGCCTATAAAAGGCTTTTCAAAGCTTCGTATAAAATCAAGCATATGTGGTTTTATCCGAGCTAAAACATTGGGCTGTTATATGGAACAAACCTGTTTACTATCATACTCTTATAAAAAAAATAATATTGAATACGTTCCCCTTCTAGAAAAATACAGGCTGCAAGCCACTACTGCTTCAGTACTTTCACTTTTTGATGATAATACCAATGCTTCCTACCTTGGTGTATTTAAATATCTTGCACGAAAACCCCACTAGAATATTTTAGTAATACACATTTTCTGTCTTTAACCACGTGACCACATTATTCCAGCACTGGACAACGTACACTGATTTCCTGTAGCCAGGAACCGCAGATCCAATCCTCGTTGCAAGAAACGGTTATATAAAGTCAAGACGAGTATTAATGATGGTATTATTAATTTGTATATTAACTTTATATTTATACATTTATATAATGGCGATTTATTGTGGCTGCCCTTTAGGTACCCAGGTAGACAGTGATTTTATTTTCTATTTTTTAATGTTGTTACAATGCATTTAGGTTTCATTGTAACATTGTACTTCCATTCAGTAACAATGCAGCCGCCTGCAATTTGTGTTTTAGTTAGGTGGTGATTTATTAAAGACTCATTCACAAATAATAATAAAATGCATAGCACAACCGAAAGGCCCATTATTTTTAAAACATCACTATTAAAACAGCCAGAGCATGTTTTTTTTAAATACAACGTTTTTATTGCAATTGTATGGTAGCCATGTACAGGTGCCAGCATGTTTACTTTTTTATCTAATTTTTGTACCATATGTCTGCAATAAAAACATAACCATTACACCTTCTTGCCAAAACTAGAAATATATATGTTTGGTTATTTGAGAGCACTCCACCTGCTAAATTTCTATTTTGACTTGAGGCCTGAAAATTATCACAGAGTTCCTCCCTTCACCTTATTTATTTTATTTATTTATTTATGGTATTTATAAAGCGCTCTGCAACCCTACGGGCATCCTGGCGGTGTGAGAATATAGCTGAAACAAATGTGTATTATGGATAGGATGGGTGGTCAGTTTGCTTCTGGGCTGTTACACTTTAGGGAAGAGCCATGTCTTTACCTTTTTTCGAAAAGCCATCAGTTCGTCTGTTTTCCTAATAGCAATAGGGAGGCTATTCCAGAGGTGGGCTGCCGCTATAGTAAAGGCTCTGCCACCATGAGTGGCTTTCCTGATCCTGGGTATGCTGATGAGATTAGTGGAAGAGGATCGGAGGGTCCGAGTGGGTTCATACCATTTAAATTTGTTTTGTAATGGTAATGGGCCCATCCCATGCACTGCCTTAAAGACAGTGCATAGGGATTTGAAGAGGATCCTCTGATGCACGGGCAACCAATGTAGTTCAGCCAGTGCACGAGTGGTGGAGGATCTTCGTCCTCGGGAAAGTGCCATTTTTGCTGCTGCCGCCTGGATGCTCTGGAGTCTGGAAATCAAGTAAGCAGGAGATTCCAGTAACAGAGCGTTGCAATAGTCCAGCCGGCTGAGAATAGTGCTCCTGACTATGGTGGCTCTAGTCTGTGCTGGTAGGAGGGGCAGCAGCTTTCGAAGGCCTCGCATTAAGGCGAAGCAGCTGCTCACTTGCTTATTGACATTGGTCTCTAAACTCAGGCTGTCATTAAAGCTAACCCCTAGGTTTCGCACTGATTCTACTGGAGTTAGTAGCTCCCCTGACTCCAGAGGCCAAAAGTCAGTAGGCAGACTTCTAGCGATTCTACCTACTTTGCAGTGCATTATCTCGGTTTTACCACTGTTGAATTGTAGTGAGTTACTGTTTAACCAAGATGCCATTTCCAGCATGCAGGTATGGAAGGTCTCGAGTGAGTCTGCATGAGCACCATCAAGAGAGATCATCAGCTGCGTGTCATCCGCATAGTTGATCACGCTAATGCCGTGAGCCTTGATGATGCCAATCAGGGGTTGCATGTAAACGTTGAAAAGGATCGGACTGATCGCAGACTCCTGTGGGACCCCGTGTGGAACTATAGCAAACTCAGACTGGTATGGAGGGAGTGCTACTGCCTGCCATCTGTCTGTCAGATAAGAGCGGAACCAATCGAGCGCAGCTCCCTCAACTCCAAAGCCTTTCAGCCTTGTCAGCAGGATGTCGTGACTCACCGTATCGAATGCGGCGGACAGGTCCAGCAAAATTAAGATTGCTGATTCTCCCCTGTCCGCCCTCATTCGCAGGTTATCCAGGACCATCAGCAGAGCTGACTCGGTCCCATGGGCTGGTCTGAAACCGAATTGCTCCTCTTCAAGGATGTTGTTAGTTTCCAGGAAGAGGGACAGTGATCTGCTGACCAGCCTTTTGTTACAGTTGGCACATTATGGCCTAGTTCTCAAAATTTTCTAAATGATAGAAGTGCACTCAGGTAGGTTTTACATTTGCATAACAATAAATATCCAACTTTCATGGAATTCGCAAAGAATTCCAGCAGTACTCCTGAAATGCTGTGCCTAGCCGGTATTAAAATTCGGCTATAAATGAAGTGCAGTGCGCATATAACAACCCTGGATCCCGGTGTCCATGCACATGCTACATTAATGGAACTTACTGGTCTCCAAGCTCCTTACTCTACTCATCTTTCCTTCCCGTCTCCCTTTCTCTACCCATCTCTCTTCTCATCTCCTTCATCTCCTTCATCCACTTAATGCTCTCTTCTCTATCCCCCTTCCCTCAGTATTTCTCTTCCCCTTCTTCTGTTTCACACTCCTCCTCATCTTCATCCTCCCTTCTCTCCTTATTTCTGGTTAATTTGTTTCTACTTTCACCATGCACACTTTGCTCATCCTAACCTGCTTTGCCACTCAACCTTATTTCCTACTTCCGTTTTGTCAGCTGTTCCTGCCTTCCTCCCTGCCGTTCTTTCACCCTCTGCTTTTCATTCATACCTTTCCTCTCTTCTTTATTGTTCCCTTTTCCATTGCTCCCTCTGTAATCCTACCCCCTGAAAAGTAAACACAGCCCAGCCTCTCGCATGCACCATCTGTAAAGAAAAGTCAGAACAGACAATCTCTAATAAATTCAGCACATTTCCACTTATCTTTTCCTTTATTTTCTTCTACGTGAAAATGTGTGCAAACCCTGGGAAGCATGGGCATTTTTTTAGGAGTGGTTCTGGACTTTTTGCTAATGATTAGGCACTTCAAATACCTTGGGGGACCCACTCCAAAAAGAGAACCTACTTGTAACTGCAGATGAAAAACGTTTTCTTGCCTGTTAGGTATAAGAATTACTGACTTTGTGATTGATTATTGGAGACACTTGTCTCCAGCTCGAAAGAGTGCTAGTTTACTGCATCTTACCCCAGTATGAAATTATGAAATTACTCAGCCTCTCGGCCCGAATGAGAAGAAAAAAAAAAACAAGAATATACTTTTGTTTTCCAAGTTCTTGGCAGGCCCAGGTTTCCAGGTGTAATATTGGGAATGTCATGTGCCTTATCGCACAGGCTCCAATTCCCCTGTGCAAACGTTTCCATACCATGGAGTTAAGGACCCATACCATGGAGTTAAAGTCACTGAGCAATTAAATATTTTTCTTTTGCAGATTTACTCCCTCACGGGCAAAACATTCCCCTGCAGTGAGAGCTCTTCCTCTGCACTCCCGCCAAATCTGGGAAAAATCCATTAACCTTTCCATCCTGGAAGGAAAGTAAATCTTGCACCACATCCACGGTTGTAAATTTGGGATTAGAGTTTGAAAATGCCCACAAGTGTGCAGGTTGATGGTAATTCCAAATTTACAAGTTTGACCTGGAGTTCCAAACGAGACTCAAAGATGCAGTGTGCGTGTGCTCTATCTTGCCTGAGTCCTTCGAGAGGATCGTCCTGTGAACGTGTGTATCGGGGAACCAAGTAAGTCTCAGCAACGCAGTGTGTGTGTGCTTGGGGGCAATAGATTGGCCTGTGATCATGTACATCAGAAGAGCAAATGTGTCTCAGCGACACTGTGTGCGTGTGCTGTTTGCAGCCTGAGACCCTTGCTGGAGGTGCCCTTTGTTCGGGGGCACCGGAAGATAAAATGTGTCTCAGGGAAGCTGTGTGCGTGTACCTTCTACTCCCTGAGACCGGCGCAAGAGGCGCCCTGTGATCGGGGGCACTGGAAGATAAAGTGTGTTTCACCGACGCTGTGTGTGTGTGTGTACCTTCTACTGGCTGAGACCTGCGCAAGTAGTGCCCTGTGATTGTGGGCACCAGAACATCACGTGTGTCTCGGCGATGCTGCGTGTGTGTGCCGTGCGCAGCCTGAGACCCTCGTGAGGAGCTGGCTGGTTATCGTGCACCCGGAGTTCCCGTGAGTCGCCCTGACTGAGTGTGGGCGTAGTGTGCAGCCTGGGATCTTCCCGTTGCCCGAAATTCAGAGAAATTGCATCGGCGGCCCAAGTCGCTGGACGAGGAGAGGAGAGTGGGTTTGCACCCCCCAGGTAATTGGTGTCGACTCCTGGGGAGGGGCGCTGGCTTGGAGGGAGACGCTCTCGGCCTCTCTCTCTCTCTGTCCTGCCGTAGGAGCCTCTGCTTCAGCTCAGACTGATGCCCATGTGCCAAGGGAGTGGCAGCACCGGGGTCTGAGTGCGAAGCTGCATTTACTGTGTTCTATCTCACCCGAGTGTGTGATGGGCAACTGTAGCCAGAGACTAACCGCAAGCCAGCATGAGTGGCGGAGAAAACGGTGCCCGAGTAACTTACGTATTGCATTACTTATGCATACCGGAGTATCTGTTGATTGTATAACGCATTGCTTTATTTCTGCACAGTGGACTGCCTGTTTTGTCGTATTGCCCATTGTATTAGTTTGCCTAACGAACTGCCTGACAGGTGTTTTACGCATTGCACTAGGTTTGCATAACGAACTGCCTGATAGATGTGTTAAGCCTTGTCTTAGTCCTGCATCACAATCTGCCAGACTGTCGTATTACACATTGCATTAGTGTTGCATACCGAACTGCCGGATATATGTGTTCCGCATTTCATTAGTTTCGCACAACGAACTGCCTGATAACTGTATTACACGTTGCTTTTTCCTAACGGAGTACCTGAAAGGGGACCATACGCATTGCTTTACGGGGGCTTAGCAGTTTACCACGCTGTTGCTTTATGAATTGCATTAGAGTGACAGTACAAATCGCTAGATAGCCGTATTACGATCTGCATTATTCTTATGTTGTGTGTTGGACTTGGCCCATTTTCCCAAAATGTTTCGCTTTTCACCCCCCTGTTTTAGGATGTCTCCCCCCATGGTAGAAAACTGTATAGGCCATGTGTGGTGTGAGACGCCATGTTAAATATAATGCAATGGTGTGCAGTTGTTAATCCCCCATTGTGAAAATGTACCTTGGTAACATGCTGCATTTAAAATGGATGCCATGGCTGTGTGTGGTGCCACCTGACTGCAGTAGATTAGCAGTCTAGATGTTCGGTTCCCAGCCATCCCAGCTTTTGGAGGGAAAGCCTGGCACCCAGGGTGCTCTACTCCTCCCCCTGAGCCAGTTAGAGCCAGTTCCCCAGAGGCTTCTAGAAGCTTCTGGCACTGCCTGGAAGGTGGGGTGAGCAGCACATAAATAGGGAGGCTGTGCCACCATGTGCTCAGACAGAGCAGGGACAGGAACATGAGGGGACCTGCTGCCAGGGGGTACCGCCACTTGGGCCTGTGTGCTGGACCCTGCACCCAACTAAAACCACTCTGCTGTCCACAGGGCTAATGGAAGCCCCACTGCAGGAGTACAGGCTGCTGTACAGGAGGAGTGCCACGCTACAGTGGAGGATGGTGAAAGCCTACCACCCTGTCCGGATGAGTACCCACTGACTGCTGACCTTGCCCAGTAGTGCCTACTGCTCTGCTACCTGGGCCCTGAAGAAAGGAGGTACAAAAGGGGGTGGTGATGGACGGAGCATCTGAACCAATCAAACACTCACACCCAGTCAAAAGATCTGGGTTTAATCCATCTCTTTCTTTAGCCCACTCTGCCACCCCAGTTCTGAAATGGCTATATGCAAATCAGTTTGACCCTGTGCCTCATGGGAACAGTCCAGCCCGAACTGCCAAGCCATGCCTTCCCTGGACCGGAAACAAGCTTCCAGGACCGGTTTCTGGCATTACAGCCGTCTTCAGCCCGGCTTGCTTGAATCCAGTGGCAAAGTGAGCAAGGGACTCACGTCTGAGCATACCCTGCCACACTTATGGCGGCCAAAAGCAGTACAAAAGGGGGTGGTGATGGACGGAGCATCTGAACCAATCAAACACTCACACCCAGTCAAAAGATCTGGGTTTAATCCATCTCCGTTCTTTAGTCCACTCTGCCACCCCAGTTCTGACATGGCTATATGCAAATCAGTCTGACCCTGTGCCTCATGGGAACAGTCCAGCCCGAACTGCCAAGCCATGCCTTCCCTGGACCGGAAACAAGCTTCCGAGGACCGGTTTCTGGCATTACAGCAGTCTTCACCCCTGGGCCCTGACTGCTGAGAAGCGCCTGGAGAAGAAGAGCGCCTTCTCTGATTGCCAAGGAGCACCTTTGCCTGTGCCCAGAAGGAGGTGAGGAGCGCTACCTGTCGTCCCCAAAGCCCTAGTGGGACTGAACCCATCGCAAGCGCTGTATGGAGGGAACTGGGCCACCCCCTGCGCTGTGTACTGTGCGCCCAGGACTGGGAAGAATCACTGCCTGCAGCCCCTGAAGTCGGTGAGGCTGCGGAGCACCTGTTAAGCGCTATACTGCAGGACCTAGAAGCGTTGTGTGGCCAGGGACAGACTGTGTTATTTAAAAGAGCGGCGGGTGCCCACTCCGCGGTTTTACACTAATTTGGAGGAAGCCTACCCCTCATTGTGGGATCGAGTACCTCCCCGCGATGGCGCCTTAATTAACTCAGCGGGTGCCCACCCCACCTAATTGCCACCGTGACTCATCGCCGGGGTCGAGTTGCACCGAGGGTGACGGCCTGTTGAAAACTGCAGCGGGAGCCTACCCCGCACCACAGATTGCGGCCAAATCACCCCGCGGCCCGGGGAGAAGAGGCGCCGCAGACGCGGAAGTGTGGAAGCCTGCCTGGAGGTGGGCGGGGCCTGCGCGACAGAAGCCGTCGCCGGGAAGCCGGAAGAAGCCAGTATGAGGTGTTGCAGGGCTCCTGTGGTGAAGAGGGAGCCCCGTTCGAGAAACGAGGACCGTCCCCAGAAAGCCCGTCGGGGAGAAGAAGACATCCGACTGAGGCCAGAAGGAGACGGCGCTCCCGTGACCAAGAGGGAGCCCAGTGTTGACAGTGGAGCCAGGCGGGAGCCTACCCCACGCTGGCCCAGCAGCCCCGAAGACGCCCGCAGCCCCAAAGACGCCTGCAGCCCCGGGGGAAGCAGCGCAAGAAGGCCGCGGGGAGGGCGGGAGCCTACCCCGCCTCCGCCAGTGAGTGAGTGCCAGGGAGAGCCTGCGGGGCTCCCGTGAGGAGGGGAGAGCCCCGCAGAGCCAGCGGCTGTCTGGAGGGAATGGAGTGGGGGGCCTCGAGGCACAGTGTCAGTGCCTGCCCCCCCCCCCTACTGCATTGGAGCCAGTGAGAACCCAGGAGAGCCCGGTGAGTGGGGGCTCAATCAGTCTATGTTGGGGGGGGGTGTATCGGGGCATTTTGTCGGTGCCCGCCCCCGGTGTTAGGATTCCTTTGGGGGGCTCAGGGAGCATCGCAGGTGCTGGGAGAGGCACAAGGAGTGCCGCATTGGTGCCCTGCACAGCTGCCCCGCTGCAACGAGGAGGCATTCTGGACCTTTAAGTCCGGAGAAGGGGCTCCCCGGTGACAGTGTCAGGCCAGGACTGCTTCAACACGACTGCCCCGTCGGACAGAGGGCAGTCGCCATTGTTGGGGGCATTGTTAATTTGAGGGCCTCCCTATGCAGGATGCCTGTTATGTTTGGAAGTGGTGTTTCTGCCCCATGCTACACGTGATCCTATGCCCTGCCAAGGTGATTGAGGCTGCCGTAGTATGCCCTCAGGTGAAATGTGTTCATGCTAATGTTAGGCATATGTTGGGGTATTTCTATGATCCCCACGCACCAGAGATATGTGAAGGTTGAAACCAGCCCTAGGAGATGTTACATTCAATGAGGCCTAATGTTGTTGCCCTGATGTTCTTGGGTTACGCCGACAGGGGATGGTAATCCTGTCAAGGAGATTGATGCAAATGTACTCCCGCCTAGGGTTATGCTTCCAGACCCATATCTGATAGGCCGTATGTTGCGTATAATAAGTTTACTCTGCCTAGTGCGTTTACGTTGATGTGGTTTAGCCTCATGCATTTGTGCTAATGATGCTCCCTCAATGTTCGTGTTGGTTATACTAAGAAGGATGCCTTGTGTTTAGGCCCGTGATATGTCTAAGGGGTTGCTCAGGTTTTATGCACCGGGGATTCATGCTACCTGATGTCTAAACTAATGTGCTTAATGTTTTCCAGGCCAAGGTTACGCCACTGTTAATGGAGTCTGCCTAATGTTTATGCCTGCTATCTTCATTACAGGGTCGAGACTGTTGAATTGACCTTTTCCATTTGTCCTTCACCCTTTCCTTCATCTGAACTGTACCAGTAATGGTCCTGGCAACGGCCCGATTGGCGCTGCCCTGTAAATAGTCCCCTTCTAAGTCCTTACCTGGTGCCGGCTGGCGCAGGTTATTTGAACTGTGATTACTTTCCAAGGTGTTTATCTTATAATACACTTACTGTTTTCACCTAATCTTGTGTTGTGTCTCTTTTTGGAGTGCGCCTGGTGTGTCGTCTGTTTGTACTGCGTGGATGCTTCACACATGTCCTCGGGAGTTTGGCCTACCCGCTCTGCACCATGCTACCCATTTCTAACATTGTGAAGTACCTGATTCTTGCATAACGAACTGCATATTACGACATTAGGATTACGTAGGATTGTTTAGTTTAGCTCAACAATATTAGGCCAGGGGGAGTATTACCCCGACACATATGTTGGTTTAGTATTGTGTGGTCATATATCTTTTTATAAACATATACTTGTTTTTCTATTAAACTCGTGTGCAGTCTATTTGTGGTAAAAACCAAAGGGGATGATGGATGGAGTGTTGAACAATCCAAGCACTAACCCCCAGTCAACTGATCTGGGTTTAATCCATCATCATTCTTTAGCTCACTCCGCCACCCCAGTTCAGACATGACCATATGCAAATCAGTTTGACCCGGTGCCTCATGGGAACAGTCCAGCCCGAACTGCCAAGCCATGTCTTCCCTGGACCGGAAACAAGCATCCTGGGACCGGTTTCTGGCTAATCAGCCATCATCAGCCAGGCTAGCTTGAATCCAGTGGCAAAGTGAACAAGGGACCCACGTCTGGTCATACCCTGCCAACTTAGGGCGAACAAAGCAAAACCAAAGGGGATGATGGACGGAGTGTTGAACATTGCAAGCGCCAGGCATCTTGCTCCGAGTGACCTGTTGACAAGGAGCCATATTTATAACACAAAAACGACAGGCATTTGCTTAAATGGGAGGAATTTAAAGTGAATAAACATGCTTCATAAAACATTAAGACAATATTTCATTGAAACATTTTTCTTCACTTTAAATTTCTCTCATTTAAAACAGAGGACTGACTGGTTGGAAACACCTGGTTTAGGGTATTGGACGATGCCCAGCTTCCATTCTCAATAATACTGGTTTCCCGGTATTTCACTAGAGGATCTCTGTAATGTCACCCAAATATTACAACAGTGCAGAGCAATTCCACAGCATGTGAGCAAAATCAACCCCATTTGCAGTGACATCTCGTGTAACACGAGGAGGCAGTGGATGATATTTTACTTATCTTGACTAAAATAAGCTTTGTGCAGAATGCAGAACTGCATTAACTTAAACCTCGCATTACAGGAAACCCTATGTGGATATTGGATAATCAAGTCCCGTTCTTAGTCATTCAAAGCCTGGCCTATATCCATGTCCCACTTGTCCCCAAGTGATGATAACACATTACCAGCTTATGGCAGCTGAGCTCTGTATAGCCATCGTACTAATTTTAATTCATCATTCATGGTGTGAGGAGGAGCTTGGAGCAGCTCGTGCATTGGGGGCTCTGTGGAAGTACCAGCCATTTCTAGCACAATAAAGAAGTCACTTAACCATACACTATAAATTGCCCTTTCTGCTAATTATAATTTTCAACTAGTGTTTGGAAGGTAGCAAATTACCCTCTTGTAACAGATCTCCCAATCTTGTGATGCTCACTTCGAATCAATGAGTTAAGACTCTGGGTGTAAACCAACCTCTGCATCCAGGGTGTCACGGCTGCGCGTACCAAACTGAACCGCTCATTGCAGCCTTTGACAGGATGTGAGGCTGGGCCGAGTTGGGGTGCGGTCTAGCTCTCCGCGTTCCCTGCGTCAGTCTGGCCTCCCGGAAGTCATGCTTGTTGCGCTAAGGATTCCCAGGTGTAGCAGTATAAAAGCTGTAATCACGCTTACCTGGCGAATGCACACCCCGTGTCTTGGTCTCTTTGTATCCTGTTCTTTTTTCACACTCCTGCATTCCTGGAGATGTCGTTTTCAGAAGTGGTTGCTGCTTGTGCTGGGATTTTCCTGGTCCTGCCCTGTATTTTTGTTGAGTCATGCTCTTTATGCAATCTGAAACCTGCGGGACACAAAAAGAGGAGAAAGGTTTACCAACAGCTGACTACTTCTTTAAGTTGGAAAGGTGCATGTATCTTAGTTGTTGCGGGATAAAATACTCCTCACCCAGTGCTGTGACTTCATAACCCCTTAGATGTGATGAACATTCTCTACAAAAGAAGGAAAAGACTACGATAATTTTTTTGCTAAAGTACAGCAATTGAGACTTGTCAAGACAATTGTTTCTCAGAAACCTTTCTGTTTATTCTGACGTTCATTTGGAACATTACTCAATCACTTCTCACATGGATTCTTGTATTTGCAAAACATTGATGGAATGATGCAATTCATTTTTGTTTTTACCATTCTCGTACTCTTGTTATTGTTTAATTAAATAGTAGGTGGGGGCTATAGTGGTGTTATAATTGTAGTAGTAGGTTGAATCCTTATTCTATAGTCTCTCTTTGTCTTTTCCTAGGATTTATATTGGTTTCCCAGGGTTCCAGTTACTAGGTTCTAGCGGAAAAGTGAGAGGTATAAGGTGAGTACATGATACTCTCAATTAATGTTCTGTATATATGTAATTATATACTTGCCCTAGAGACAAGGGTCCTAAAAAACATTGTGTATTATTGGAGACACTCAACTACCAGAGAACAGTGAATGAATCTGCATGTGCGAAGAACTCAAAACAGTCACCTTGGAGGCGTCATCATCTTTTCTTTTTCTTCACTTTCCCTTTCCTCTGGGTACTGTTTTCACCTGCAGTTATATCTATTTTTCACGTGTTTGCAGAGCTCTGGTGGAGTAGGCAGTGCTTAATTTGTAAAAAAAATTAAGTCCCGGTGCTCAACATTTTCCTTAGGAGGCTGCAGCCACTTCTTCCACTTGTCCGCACATGCGATATTCCTGGCACCACTCAATTGTACCATTTTTGTGACCACTGTTTACATGAAGAATGCAAAAGTATTCATTATCTGTCCTTCGCCTGTGCTTTTCACAGCCTACCTCACTCAGTTCAATAAGGAGCCAGCCCCCTGATGCAATTATTTAATTGGGGCGCGCTGCGGACATATTTTTTTTGAACCAGACAAAGGTGTGTGATGATATCTGGAAAGGATTTGTAAAGATGTGTGCACAGCTCTCATCCACACAGTAATCAGCAGAAGATTGGTGCTGTGTGATACACTGGCTCACTCTGACTCTGGTGTAATACATGCAGTGCAAAAACACCCAGCGCACATAACATTTGTGTCTGCTACGCACATTCAACTCTCTTTACATATATAGGTGCACAAATGGGCACACATGTGGAAACGGTATTTGTGGCATCCTTTTATTCAAGCATTTTATTTTTACTGGGCGCTTTCACTACTACCTAAGAGCTAAAAGGTGCAATATGTAAGCACACACAATTTTCACTCAGCTCATAAGCCCTACCAATACTGTTTTGCTCCTATTTATATTCTATCACCAGAGGCAGGCGACCGGAATGTACATTTGGTAACTTAGGCAAGAGAATCCTGTGAGATACAAATGTACACTTGTACAAACCGGGGTGTATGTCATTGAACTATACCTTCACTTTGATATCATGCCAAACATGGCCACTGACTGCGGCGACAAGACAGCAGAAACATGTAGCTCCACACAGCTTGAATAGCGGGAATCTTCTCCTAGCAGGCACATGGGAGGAATCACTTCTTTACACTGCGGAGTGGAGGACGCTTCACATCGGACAGGTAAAACTGGGCCCTGTACAGACTGCCCAGGGCAGTAAGTAGTGTCCCACACAAGACAGAGAAACTGCATTCACAGCAGTTCCTGCAAAAGTGTGACAGGCAGCCGGCCAGCCCAGGGTCTGGTGCCAGGCTTGAGGGGCTGGAAGGGAAAGGGGTGCATATGGGATGCACGAGGGGGCATGGCACTGGCGCTTACATAAAGCTAAGCCTCTTGGTGCCAGCAGTAAGCTAGGTGTAGGCACAGATACAGCTCTGTCGGGAATCCGGCACACATGGAACCAGTACTGAGAAACACACAGCAGCTGGCATCGGGGTGATGAGGAACATGTTGGAGTGTTAATACTGGAACATGTGCAGCTTCTGGTACAAGGGGAATGCTAAGCTTGAGTTAGTGAGAAGAAAGCATTATAGTACCGGCCTTGTGAATTAAGTGCAGGTGCTGAGCACCGAAAACCACCGGCACAAATTAAGCACTGCCCAATGTATTATATATGAGGGCCAATCTAAATACATATATGGATGTGACAAATGTGGTCATTTTTAACTCAGACGTTCAATGCACACACTTTAGAATACATAATGAAATGAAAAAAAATAACAAAAATGTTAAAACTTGATGGCATGTTTCATTATTGTAAATACATGAACAATTAAGGGTTTGAACAAAAATGCCAAAGCTCTAACAAGGGGTCATCAATGAAAACGTATTAATAATGATAAGGAGTAAATCAAGCCACTAAATGCTTCATATTCAAAATATGGCTGTATCAGTGAAAGCGGTTAGACATGAAACCTATTGTGTTTCTAAATCTCTTTTTTTGTCTCTCTCTGTGATATATCAATACTGTTTTCTGTCAGGTTTAAACTAGACTTTGGAGATGTCTATTATTGTGATGTCATCAGACGCAAGATCATATGGCATCATTACCTGAGATTTCTCTGTCAGGTTCACACTAGGCTTTGGAGATGTCTTTTATTGTGATGTCATCAGTAGCATGTGGCATCATTCCCTGAGATTTCTCTGTCAGGTTCACACTAGGCTTTGGAGATGTCTTTTATTGTGATGTCATCAGTAGCATGTGGCATCATTCCCTGAGATTTCTCTGTCACGTTTAAACGAGGCTTTGGAGATGTCTATTATTGTGATGTCATCAGTAGCAAGCAGCATTATTCCTTTAGATTTCTCTGTCGGGTTTACACTAGGCTTTGGAGATGTCTATTGTTGTGATGTCATCAGTAGCATGTGGCATCATTCCCTGAGATTTCTCTGTCACGTTTAAACGAGGCTTTGGAGATGTCTATTATTGTGATGTCATCAGTAGCAAGCAGCATTATTCCTTTAGATTTCTCTGTCGGGTTTACACTAGGCTTTGGAGATGTCTATTGTTGTGATGTCATCAGTAGCATGCAGTATCATCCCCTGAGGTTTTTCTGTCGGGTTTACACTAGGCTTTAGAGATGTCTAATATTGTGATGTCATCAGTAGGAAGGTCATTTGGCATAATTCCTTGAGATTTCTCTGAGCTAAGTCATGAGCTGCAGACTGCCCATTTCGGAACAAGCATTTACAATGCAATGGTCTCGGCATTATTAAAGGTAGAGCTATTGGCATTGTTTTTTTTATTAATAAATGGCCTTGTCATTTACATAGGCAATAGCTTAATCGTTAAAGAAATGGCATTGTCATTTACAATGCTAATATGTTTATTGTTTGCAAATGCATTACTTATTGCATTTACATCAACACAGAGCTACCCACACAAAGCTACCTACATATAGCATTCACATAAAGCTACCTACACAGAGCCATACTCACACAGACAGAGGCATCCACATATAGAGCCACCTACAATAAAAGCTATCTACACAGAGCCACAGCCACATACACACAGCGACACACACAGAGCTACACACACATAGCTACACACAAACAGGTACACACACACAGCCACACATAGAGACACACATACACACACACACAGAGACACAGACACACTCAGAGACACACACACTGAGCTACACACACACATACCTACACACACAGAGGCACATACACAGAGCCACACACACACAGATTTACACACACACTTATAGTTACACACACAGAGCCACACACAGAGCTACACACACACATATAGACAGAACTACACACACACACAGAGAGCCACACACACACACAGAGCCACACCGTGACAAAGCTGTTCACCCGGTCCCTAATTAATGTTTTGTCGCAGTACCAAATCCACCCGGTACCATTCCTTCCTCGAGGACAAGCATAAAATGGCAACGACTGGGTGCTCTCCAATTCGAGGCCCCAACACAAAAGTATTCTCACATTTCTATATGTGTAAATATATCATGCATGTTTTTCGTGTAGTTCGTTGCTTCAATTATTACTATATGAAATGAGAACTTACTTTCAGAGATCTTAAAGCTCTTACATCGACTGTACTAAAATGATTGACATCTTGATAATTTTAGCTCAACCATCACAAATATTAGCTTACCACTCCTGGCTATGCAGACGCCTTCAAATATTATCCCGTTTCTAGTGCATCTTAGTTAGGCACCAATAAACACGTGGATCCTGCAAACCTCTTCCCCGAACACAGAAACCCTTTCTCAACTTATCACTGCTAAAGTTCGTTTTGAAACAACTTATTTCTGTACACCATGAAATGTGGTTCCTTTTACATAGTCTCACCAACTTGTAATGCTTCAGTGGCCTCACCAACTAACTGCGATCCGAAACAGGGATCAGAGCACTTTAAATAGCACCAGTTAAGTTACAGTGGACACACATTCATTTTTGTCAGGCACGGGGAGAATAAGTGATTTGCCCAGGCGCATGCAGATTGTGTAAGAGGCATAAGCCAAATAATATTTCTCTTATAAGTGCTCGGTTGTGAACGCGCTTTCATACTTAACGTTAAACACAACTTCCAATTGAAAGCGCTCCCTTTTTTTCTAGCACGCATCCCGAATACAAAACTGGACCTATTGATAAATAAATACCGTGCTCGAGGCATTACCTAGTCATGTATCGTGGCCTTTACTTTTCAGCGTGGTCTCATAGCGCCCATGCATATAAGAATAAGTACATTTCCCTGTACGTCCAAAACTGGCTACGGGCAGCGCCACGCATAAATACCCGCCATGACTGTCGTCTAATCGTTGGCCTCCTAGTTTGTACCGTGACAGTTATAAACTTCCCAGTCGCCTATGCAGAGCATAAAGGGCGAATCTATCCAAGTTCTCATCGCGCTTCCCGACAAAAACGCCTGAGACCCAAGCAACTCGCCAAGGGCATTTGGCACGGGGCGTCGGATGATATGCTGGCGGCCGGACCTGAAATAAACTTAACTGAACAAACCTCCGCTGCCTGCCCCGCCGCACCGGAAAGGCAGGGGTAGCGTGCCTGGCAGGAACAGGGATAAAGAAGCGCTCCCCCCCCCCCATCGCCATGCGCACAGACCGGGAAGGTGTCATGGAGTGGTTGCGAGGCTGAGGTGCCACGAGCAGCGGGGAAAGCTGTACAGCGGGGAAGGTGCCGTGGACCAGTCGGGTAACACTGGGATGTGGGGGAGCCCGCAACTGGTGTACCCCCCTCCCCCCTGCAACAGTCCCGTCTTGCTCCTTCCACTCCTCTGAGTGCAACCCCGTGCCTCACCCCCGAGAGGTAGGCTAGGGCAGGCTTGGGGGCCAGGACCCTGGAAGTGGCCTGCTGGTGAGGGCCGCGTCCCAGTTGGGGGCTGCATCCCCCTGCGTGGCGGGAGCTACCGGCAGTCAATCCCAATAGAGGAGAGAGGCAAAGAAGACTCACTATCCTCCCCCACCCCGATACCACGCAGGACAAGCACCCACGCGACAAGCAGCAGCGGCGGCGACCCTGGTGCCCGAGTTGGACCGGGTCCCGGCCAGCGCCTACAAATTGCTCTGGGCAGACATTACTAAATGCCCACTCCCCTTGTCCCCGGGAGCTGCTCTCCCCCATGACGGACGTAGCCACGGCGGGGGCTGGGCACAGTCGCCCATCTTCGGGGAAGGGGGGGCACAGCACTCACCGCAAAATCGCGGATCCCGGGGACACGTCGAAATGGCGGACGCAAGCTTCCGAACATTTTCAGATTCAGGGGCGTGTTAGGCGTTCTAAAAAGGGGCATGGCTAAAAAGTGGAAAGAACAGAACGAACACGCCCCCGAATCCGAAAGAGACGGAGCTTCTTTCGAGTGACGCCTCTCTCCTCCAATGGCTGGCCTCCGTTTAGGAAGCCAGCCAATGGAGGAGAGAGGCGGGTTTAAGCACCCTACTGAAAGACATTAAATCTCCGACTTCCGGCTGGCAAGCCAGCCTTCGGTCCTCGACCTAAAAAAAGAGAGGCGACCACTACTCGCTGTTTCTGAGCTGCTTCGTAAGCAGTTCATGCACTACATCGGAGAATTTCAGAGTAAAAGATTCGCTCTTTGCAATCACATGCTAACTGGCGTGCATCTGTTCCCTGCACGAGTGCACACATCATGCTATACTGCCCATGCTTTTATTCCAACCACTGCTGCTATTTTCACCTCCTTACTGCTATTTTCAGCCCACTGCAACTGTATCTCTCTCCAAGCTGTTTTTTTATCCTGAAAAATCCGATTGTGAAACGGAAGTGCCTCACCTCTTCTCCTGAACGGAGCATTGTCCTCACATGTGATAACTGCGAGATGTCTTTGACATTGCCTTGAGGTGCTCAATAAGAATCTTATTTGTGCCAGGCATTAAATCACTTTAACCTTCTCATGCAGCACTGCACGTGGCGCTGCAATGATAAAGCAAAGCTGTGGTATCTTGGTTACCTGTCTCCAGGTAACTGGATGCGACTGCCTTGGTTCTAGAATGTAGTCTCAGAGTCAGTTGTATGCTGGCTGTGGACAAGTGTGGTTGCAACTGCCTGTTTCTTCAATAAATCCTTTACTACAACCCTGCGTTGGATCTTCTACAATTGGCGACGTTTGGGATACGATTACCACCTTGTTCCACGATACTCCTCATCCATAACAGGCAGAGTACAGAGGAGATGTTTTTTTTTCTTCAATCCTTGAACTTTGAGAACCTCTTCAAAATTTCTAAAAACTACATTCTTCAACCGATCTACATTCCGTATCTTACTAAGAAATTACGGAGTTCGCAAGGTACTGTGTTTGATTTATTTTACTTACTGTTAAGCTTCAGTGACCGTTAATGCGCAAGGCGACTGCTCGAGACTACTTCACGCTCGAGGGAACTAACGCGCGCTGTGAACACGTAAAAAGTCGCCGAGACGAGTCAGTGTTCTGAAGCCTTGACGGTCTTCCGCCAACGCGCTGTACGTGATCGTACGTGCCGCCATATTGGGTTAAGAGACGCGTCAGTATCCGGAAATCTGTACACTTGTGTCTACATACTGTACGGGACTCTACGTACCTATATTATTGTATCAAATGTATGGCACAACTGCACAGTGATACGCACACCTCAGAATTACGCGTGTCACTGAGAGACCAGTACACTGTTTTACTACGCGCCACATGATTAAGCAGCATTGGACATTAAAGCCATATTTGCAGATCGGAAGGTAAAGTCCTCTGAAGAATTACTTACTTGTGTGGAATTTTTTTATTTACACTTGATTTTGCACACGATACTTATCTATTATCTCTGTTGAGTAATTGAGCTTTAAATTCAAAAGTTCCAAATAGACTATTCTCTACATTTATTGGAGCATCAGTGGCATATGACTTTGGCTGTATTACTCTATATTTAATTGCAAGACTACTACTGACGAAAATGAGCACAGCCAATTCTGGTATTACGGCTCCAGTTCCATTCCTGGCCCACCCTGGTGACCCTGTTTTGAAGTGGCCAGAATGGAAAGACTATTTTCTCAACTATATATCAGTTCTTGAAGAGGAAAGTGAGGATTCTTATTCTGCTGCACGGAAAAAAAGTTACTGTTACATAGTCTTGGTCCTGAAGGCCTACGCGTTTATTACCAAATGGAAAAGAAAGTCAGAGCCAGCAGCGCTGATGTGTTTTTAGAAGCATTGGAAGATCTAGATTTACACTACCACCCTACCGTTTGTGTGGGTTTGACAGGTTTACTTTTTTTTCGAAGGAAACAAGGACAAAACGAATCTGTAGAGGACTATGTTGCAGCACTCCAAAAATTGGCAATTACTTGTAAATTTGGGCACTTGTATGATGATCTCATCAGAGATCAACTAGTTATGCATTCCTCCAATGAAGGTATTCAGGAAAAACTGTGGGTTGTGGGGAATGCTCCTTTAGCTGAAGTTACTGCCCTGATAAAAAAGCTGAAATGTCTAAAAGGTGCGCCAAAGCTGCTTTAAAGAAAGACAATGAAGTCGTGGGTAAAGTGTCATGCACCCAGAAAGGCGAGAATAAAAAAATGGATAGGCAAAATCTTAAATAACCTTTTAAACAAAAAATGCCACAGTTTGACAAAGGTCCTAGCGACAGAGTGCCTACTTGTTTCAGATGTGGTATTAAGGGGCACTATGCCAAGGATACATTTTGTCCTGCATGGAAAGCCAAATTTACTTTTTGTGGAGTTGCTGGTCATTTCGCAAAAATGTGCAGGAGGAGACTTAATAAATCTGGACGCAAACAAGTCATGTGTGTTGGGGACAATGGAAATTATGACTTTGATGACAATGCTTCTCTGAATGATGATAGTGTATTGTGCATTGAGGGCAAGGAAATTAATGATAACATTGTTTTGGGTAGTGAGTCTCAAAATTCGAAAAAACCTCGTTGTGACATATGTATTGATGGTGTACGTATGGAGATTATCGCAGGCTCAGGCCCCCCGTATACAATCATTCAAAAAAGCATTTGGGAAGAGAATTTTTTACATGTTTTAAACAAAGAGTTACGTCCTACTGATATACATCCTGTCACATTTACTGGGCAAGAAATTCCTCTTGTTGGTTTTACTATAGTTGATTTTGAGTTCAAGAATAGATCTGCAACTGGTAAACTGTATCTTGCAGAGAAAGGTCCCTCAGTTTTGGGGTGGAGGGATCAGGGTGCTTTAGGCATCCTACTTGATCCCATCAAAAGAGATCAGGTTTTACTACTTCATGATCAAAACAAACTGTGATTGATTCCCTAAAACTTAAAGTTTCCAACGGTGTTCTCTGGTAAAGTAGGGAAACTTAATGGTTTTGTACATAAGACTATTTTAAAAGAAGGAGCTATCCCTGCTTGTCACAAAGCAAGAAATATTCCATTAGCAGTAAGAGATGGAGGTCTGGCGGAATTAGACTCCTTAGAAGAGAAAGGGATAGTTGAGCCTGTTGAGTGCAGTGAATGGTTGGCCCCATTGGTCGTGGCGAGGAAATCTGACGGCCGTCTTCGTCTCTGTATTGACCTGAGAGATCTTAATAAAAATATTGTAGTGGACAAGTTTCCACTACCGAAAATTGATGAATTACTATCTCAGTCACATGGAATAAAGTGGCTCTCTACGATTGACCTAACCTCGGCCTATCACCAGGTCTTGTTACATCCTGGAAGTAAGAACTTGACTGCATTTATAATCCCTTTTGGGTGTTATAGATTTATACGCATGCCCTTTCGACAAGCGTCAGCCACCGCTGTCTTTCAGGGGCTGATGTACAGAATTTTCAAGGACATCAAAGGGGTAACTTACTTCCAGGATGATATTCTGGAGATGGGTCGAGACAGAGAAGAGCATGATAAAAAGTTAGATTTGGGTCTAGGGAAACTTTCAGATTGTGGTTTGACAGTAGAATTGAAAAAGTGCAAGTTTGCTATGAATTCTGTTACATACTTAGGTCATGAAGTTGGAGGCACTGGTATTTTGCCTAAGAGTAATTTGATTAAAGCCATTAAGGAAGCACCTTCTCCTACTACCAAGGATGAACTCAGATCATTCTTAGGCCTAATTGAATTTTATTCTAAATTTCTAAAAAAACTCCTCTTCTAAAATTCATAATCTCAGGAGTTTATTAAAAATCAAACACGAGTTTACTTGGAACCAGGAGTTCGAAAATGAATTTGATTCCATCAAAAATGATGTGTGTCATGCTGTTACGTTAAAAGGTTTTGATTCCTTAGCCCACAGCATCGTGACAACAGATGCGAGTGGGAAAGGTTTGGGGGCAGTCCTTACCCAAGTTACTGCTGGTGGTGTCGAAAACACGGTAGCATTTGCATCCAGATCGCTAACTTCCTCTGAGTGCAATTTTTCTGTAATCGAAAAGGAAATGTTGGCTACTGTATAGGCCACAAAAAAGTTCAAACAATTTATTTGGGGCACCAAATTTACAATTCAGACTGACCATAAACCTCTCGTTAAAATTCTTACTACAGAAGGGTTGATGAAAGCCACACCGAGGATTGCTAGAATGACACTACGTATGTTAGACTATACCTATGATGTAACGTATTTACCTGGCAAAGAAAATCATGTGGCTGATTTCCTGAGTAGAGCGCCCTTACCTGTCTCTGAGAAGATTGAAAATGAATGGGATGAATTTAGTGTGGCATGCATTTCTGATTTAAAATGTGTAGACTTTGATGATATGGATATAGCAATAGTCCAGGACTTGGATCCTAAAGAAATCTCAAAGGAGGAGTGGTTAGATGCATATGGTAAATATTCCCTGTTGCAAGTTATTAACAGTTTCATACTTAATGGTTGGCCTTGTAAGAAGGATATTTTACCTGTCCACAGGGGTTTTTGGGAAATCAAAGATAAACTCTCTGTGGATGACAATGATATGATTTTAAGAGGTGAGAGATCTGTAGTACCTGAATTGTTGAGGAAGAAGGTCCTAGAGATTGGTCATTGTGGACATCTGGAGATTGTTAAACTAAAGAAAAGAGTCAAGTTATGGTATTGGTGGCCAAACTTGGACAAAGATATAGAGAATGTTGTAAAATTTTGCATAGTTTGTTCAAATGCTGATAAATCTCAAACT
The DNA here is from genome assembly GCF_964261635.1 of Lissotriton helveticus. NCBI lineage: Eukaryota > Metazoa > Chordata > Amphibia > Caudata > Salamandridae > Lissotriton > Lissotriton helveticus. The sequence continues at coordinate 599,946,342 of NC_136067.1, forward strand.
TTACTTAGTTCATCTCTTGGTGAGAAGAGTATTCTCCATGGTCCGTGGGAAGAGTTGAGTGTAGATTTACTAGGGTCTGTGTCTGATTTAGAGGGCAAGCAGTTGTTTGTCTTTGTTGTGGTAGACAATTTTTCAAAATGGCCGGAAATAACCTTGATTGACAACATTGAGAGCAACACTATTATAGACTGTTTGGAAAATGTATTTCTTAGGGAAGGTAGTCCCAAATTCATCTTAAGTGACAATGGCACCCAATTTTGTGCAGAGAAATTCAGTAGTTTCTTGGCTAGGAATGGCATAAAAGGGAAGAAAACACCTATATATCATCCAGTCGGAAACGGAGCTGTAGAAAGGTTCAATAGGGCCATAATGGGCAGTATTCAAAGCGCCATAAGTGTCAATAAGGACTGGAAGAAAGAACTATTTAAGACTATATGGGCTTTTAGAAGTACACCTACTGGCACTGGTTACAGTCCATTCAGAATATTAAGAGGCAGGGAACCTTTCACTAGAGATAATGTCACTTGGAATCATAAGATAATTTGTAGTGAGTGGTCTCCAGCTGTTGTAAGAGCCAATCTTAAGAAACATCAAGAAAGAAGAAAAATTCATTATGATCAGACACACAATACAAAAGAAGTTTCTTTAAAGGTAGGTGATGTTGTCAAAGTAAAGCTTGCACACAAGTTCAAAAAAGGGTGCAGTAAATGTTCTAAACCTCTCCATGTTTTAAAAGTTTATAACAAATCTGCTAAATTTAGTGATGGAAAAATCTGGCATTTTAGTAGAATGTCAAAATGCAATGGCATTCTGAATTGGGGGAGTTTTGAGGATACTAGTTCTAGTTCTGCAACTAATTGGTTGTGGGATGAGGTGACGGATTTAAACACTTCTAATACCTCGGTGAGCAATTCTTCTCCAAGTATTCGTTGTGATTAATTTGCAAAACCTTCCAGTTCTTCATCAAGGAGCTTCCTAACAAATTTAAAGACTTTGTAATGTGATTATTTGTAAATGTTATTATAGAAGAGAAGGTGGGTTACATACATGATTGATTCCACTTATGTTAGCCACTTATAGTTTAGTTGTGTTAAGTTATCTTTTGAGTTTTGTTACCAGGTCTTCCTGATATGTTATTCATTACTAGATTTCCCTGATACCCTTTTCAAGTTTTTGTATACACATATTCTATGTCCTATGCATTTGTATTATTGTTTCACAATAACTTGTGTGTTGTATTAAAGGAAGAGGATGTGGTATCTTGGTTACCTGTCTCCAGGTAACTGGATGCCACTGCCTTGGTTCTAGAATGTAGTCTCAGAGTCAGTTGTATGCTGGCTGTGGACAAGTGTGGTCGCACCTGCCTGTTTCTTCAATAAATCCTTTACTACAACCCCGCATCGGATCTTCACTACAAAAGCTCAATTCATCCGGCGTGGACAGCACTATATTTACCAGTTGTAAAGCTGCTGTTGGGCCATTATCTGCACTTGATCATTCACGGTCATATCTCTCCCAGGTTCGACTCCTGTAATTCACTTTGCTTTAAGTGCTTGATAAAAGATGGTTCAGAGTAAGAAGTCTTAACTCTGGCAGGTCCGAACTGTGTCAGCCCCCCCCCCTAATCACATTGTGGGGATTGTTGGGGATTGTTGGCTGGTATTGGTTCCGTTTAGGCAGTAGGAACTTCAACTTTGGGCTGAGGACGGTTAAATAAAAAGTCAAAGACAATTGACAGAACAAAGTGTGTGTGTCTGTGTGATGATAAAGATAAAGTACTGTCTTAACGTAGTTGGTCTTACCCGTTACCTGCTGTGGTGGTGGGCTGGCTTGCAGGGAGTCCGGACTCAGGACACAGAGCAGCCAGCCAGACACACCCTGCTGCACCGGCTGCAGTGCAATTAGGCCTGGTTCGGACGGCCTGGTGCACTGCTGCTGCTTAATTGTAGTACCACCACCACAAGAGACACACTCGGGTCGGGCCTCGGGGCGGGGGACGGGGCCGACTTTAACGCAATGCTCTGCTCATGGTGACTCGAGTGAGCTCAGCTGCCTGTTGCGCGCTGCAGTCATGCAGTGGTTATGCTGGGGGCTGGGCGTGGCAATGTGTAAAAAATCTGCGCACGTTGCCGCACAGCCCCTACCCCATCACATAACTAAAATGTAGCCCAAAAAACGCCCAAACCTCCGGCCCGCCCACAGCAGCAAGTAAGTGACGAAGGCCGATGATGCCGCGATGATGCCGCGCGCATTTGCCGCCATTACATCAACACAGTTAAGTTTATTTAAATTTGAATCAGAATACAGCCAGTGTGACTGTGACTACTCTGTGACTACTCTGTGAGTGACTCACTCCTCGGGAGATGCGAAAAACACGCTGCGGCACGGCGCGAGTCTGACAGTTGAGTTAATACAGACACATCACACAGTACTAGTGTAAAATTAACATAATTTGAAAAATGTGACGTGCGCCTGATGCGTGCAGTGCAAGAGTGCAGACCCGGCCCTGTCAAGAAAGTGCCGGTGCTAAGCACCAGAAAGCATCGGCACAAATTGCGTAGGGAATTAACTGCTGGCATTAAAATCTCGCTACCACTAGATAGCACAGTCATAAACAGAACTGGCTGTGCCCAGACATTACATAGGGAGACCCAACAATGGAGGGAAGGCACATATGGGCCTTTGCACACAAAAGGGAAATGCCATGCCCCAAAATCTCTTCTGCTGTTTGGATGAAGTTTAAAGAAGCAATTAGGGCATTTACCTTGGGGAAAAATAATGTCTGCAGGGTGTCATCCTTAAGCTGTGCTGAGTTCATTACAGTTTCTGTCAGACAGCGACTTGCCAACCATTTAGAAGGCCTTTGAAGTTGGGGAGCCAGGCAGTATTTTTTCAAAGTCTGGCATCCCCAAGCCTCCTAAATCCATGGGTAGCTTGAGTGTAGATAGAGCCACATAGCATCTTCTAATGGCCCAAATCAGTTATAGCAATTGGTCCAACAGTTTAAAGAATGAACTTGGTAGAAGCAAGGGAAGATTGACAAAATAATATACCAATTGGGGCAGTACTACCATTTTTAGGGCTCGCGAATGCGTTGCAGTGTGCAGCACTGCTCGTGCAGCAAAAGCCCTTTTGTAAGGAGTTTTGAAAGCTGACCTCACGCTCGTGCTTGTGATCAGGCTTTCACTGGCAGGCATTGGCTTTCACGTCTTTTTATTTTTTTTAAACGGCACGCGATTGGGCAAAGGCGGGCGCATGTCCTGCCTTTGCAACACCCATTCCCGAGCATGTCTAGCACGCGTAGCAGCGCGTGTTAGCCTCGCTGCCGCGCTCCCTCCACCAGCTCCTCTGTGGTGCGCGCGCACCACTGGTTCCCCAACTGCTCGTTTGTCTAACTTCTACAAACTGTTCTATATATTATAATGTTGATCTGTAGTTTCTCAAGCACAATATGGCGGTAGAAGGTTCTTCTCTTTATCGTAAGCTGAAATTACAGTCTAGTTCTCTATCAGAACGCGGTGGTTTGTTATCGTCTTTGAAGCCGGTCCTCTCATTTTGTGGGTTTGGCTTGTATTGGTCTTTCTTTACGGGAACTCGAGGTTGTACAATATTGTCATACCTAACAATACTGCGATCGGCGCTGCATGTTTGCCTATCACCTGTTCTGCCTGCACACCACTCGCGGCGCGATTCTAGCCCTGGGCAACAGCCACCACAGAGCACGGCGGGTGAGTAGGGAAGTACAGGTGGGCGCAAATTTACTGGGAGTCGTGGCATTTTTGTTCTTCAGTTCCTGATAGATTTACACATGCTTATTCCGTACGGGTAACAGAGGTTATTTACGCCAGTGAAATGTAACGATGCTGCGCCTTGAAGATATTGCTGCGCTTCCCGTGTACTGGAGACCCTGCTCTGCATTGTAGAACAATATAGCATCATAACAGAGTGGCCGCCTCTGCGCTAAACCAGAGATCAGAGGCTCTTTTGTTGGGAAACGAAAGATAATTCAGGTAGACCGGATTAAGGTGGACGATTAAGAAGGTGACAGATTATGTATTCTCTTTTGCTCATTATCTGTCAGTCCTCTTAATAAACTATCACTTGCTCTTTTTATTCCTAGGTATAGGGCTTTATTTTCTTGACTCAGGCCCAACGTAGTACCGAGACGCAAAATGTGTTCGTTGTGTGAGCACTGTTGCTCTCTTTTCAAGGAGGACACTTGTGACTCAAGTATATGCCCACTGCAATTATGCGACAGAGGAAGGCCAAAATGTCATCAATGTTGACTAAGTTATGCAGCGACTAAAAGCAATTATGCAGCTTAATGCGGCACACTTTCAAGCAGCACTATCTCACTGTTTTGCCACTGCTGCATATATAAACGCCGTAAGGGCAAACATTTCACCTTATTATCAGTGGAATACCTAAATATAGCAACCAGCAACTGAAAGGTCTGAGGTGACCTGCAGCCGCGCGACAGTCGGAAGCCCTGCCCCTGCGCAGCAACACATGCGGTACCGTTTTTAGGTCTCGCTGGCGTGGGCTGCACGCATGCGCAGTCTCGCTGGCGAGATTTTATGTTTTTTAGGATCTTTCAGTATCAGGCTTTAAGCTCCGCCCCTCTTTCCCATTGGCTGGTGTCACCGTTTATGCTAAACGGTGGCCAGCCATTGGTAAAGAGCTTTTCTCTTTTTCTGCCGTTCCACTTGGACGGCCTCGCCTGCTTTCCTTCTGAAGTAAAAGGTTTCTTATCTTTATGGGGTCAAACACATGGCAACATAGAGATTCTATCAATGTGTAGAGGTGCAAAATATTTTTTAGATTTTGTAATTTTTTGTGAAATGATAGGCTCTCTCTTAACAGTGGAAAGATGAGAGCAAGTGTGCTTGTTTAAAATACCCCTCACACACTAAAAAAATCCGTTAGTGTCATGCTTCATCATAGGGGTCTTCCCGTCCCTATAACGGGGCGGGGCGTGCTACGACCAGACGAAATACGCGGGAGCACTGTAAATGTGACAGAGCTATGTGTGGGTGCAGTGGTGTCAGTGGAGTGTAGGGATCTAACTAGTGAATGCACAAAAAAATACAAAAATTAAAAATTCCCTGGCTAGTAGAAAAAATAAATTTTATTGGTTTCTCTGGCTGGGAATATTAAAAAGGGGATATAGGTAGAGCAATTACTGACTACCAAGTCGACATGTTTCATAGGCAGTCCCCAACTGCCTACTCATCAGGACCATATGGCGATCCCTACTGTAAATAGCTCAGTTCTACAGAAGTAGGCCTACTGTCCTATAAATATACCAGCAAAAATAGGCTGAATATTTGGGCTTCAGGGCATGAGCTGGCCCAGGTGAAGCAAGGCACCAGTAATCAGTGCCAAAAAAAGAATGACCAGTGGTCTCTGTAAAAGAAGAGGAGAAAAAACGGGGGGGAAAGCACAAACATATTCGTGTTTTCATTTCTGATCATTAAATGTACATCATTAATTCGAGATTACATTCACAACATTAGCTAATTCACTAGGATTTCGCTGGGTTTGGTGCCATTTCCTTTGCCACAATTGTTGTGCATTAATCAGTATACACCTCTCATTGTTGGACTATGTGTCCGACGTTTTATCCAGAACCATCCAAATGGACGCGGTTCGTGATTAACTCATCACCCATACAGTAGTGACTCAACACATTCAAACACCCAATCACTATGGTTTCAAAAAAGGACCTATATATCGTATTTTGTCAAGATCGATATTCTCGAAGTGGTATTGGCAAAGATGGTAGTCAATACATTCGTTTTATACATACTTTTCCGATATTTTTCACTGCCCCATGAGCTTGCAGGCGGAGGAAGTTTTGCTCGGTCTACTGGAAAGATAAATAAATGTTGCCGCCCCCACTGTTAGATGTGGTTCGTTCTTATTGTGACAAAAAAATGGCCCTGTGACCCATTTATTAAAGACTCGGGGTCCGAGTCTATTACTTACGTTACCGGCATAGCAATTCGCCTATCGTTCCTACCGTGCAGCTCCGAGGATGTGTGGTCACTCGTCTGCCCGCTAGATATACTCTGCCATGTCCTTCCGTAATGCTCATTGCTTCAAGTGAACGCCCAAGAAAAAAGCTAGAACGCTCAGTCCTAAGATGGCCGCCGCTATTCGGCACAATGTCAGGATTGAGGTCGGAAGTCTTTTCACGCTTTCCATGACTAGCGTGGAGGAAACGAAGGATCTTAAATTGTCGGTATCCAGTGTAATGTACTACTAAATCTCAAAAATGGATGATTTTAAATTATGCTCATGGGTCAAAGTATAATGTAGTTGTGTTATTTGAAAACGAATTATTTTTCGAAGTATCCAATGGGTCAAATCTGTCAGTTGCCAGGGGGTTCCCTCAGCAGGGTATAGTGACATGTCCCTTTGAATATATTGGTACAGCCCAAGGGTTATAAGATTTAACTCCCACCCTGAACAAGGAATAGGTGGTAAAATTAGTTACATGGGGGTCAAATGATGACGTCTAAAAGGAGTCTATTGGTACAGCCCAAGGGTTATAAGATTTAACTCCCACCCTGAACAAGGAGTAGGTGGTATAATTATATATCAGTTACATGGGGGTCAAATGATGACGTCCAAAAAGCGAGGGGTCACAGCTGTCCCCACGGTATGTCATCGTTCAGTCCCCTTTTGTGGGATTGGATGCGGAACACCCATCTTTGTTCTTTCTCCAGAAGGAACCTTTCGTTATTCACTTGCTCTATCACAGTCCAAGATATTTCCTCAGGTTTGTGGTTCATCTCTAGGAAGTGATTAGTGAGTTTCGTGCTGTTTTTTTTGCATTTTATGGTACTCTTGTGCTCACCTATCCGGATTTTCACTGCCCTGCTCGTCATGCCTACATACTCCAATCCACAGGGGCATGTGATAAGGTAGACTACATTGGTACTATTGCAGTTGCTAAAGCCCCTTTGCTCCCAGGTCGTCCCATCACTGAAGGTTAGGTTGTTGCTTTTCTTCGTGAGACAACAAACTTTGCAGTTTCCACATGGATGGTGACCATGTACAAAGTTAGGATTTTTTTGCACAGTGTTGCTATTTGTTTTGGGTCTTGTGTGGACTAATACATCCCTTATGCTCTGTGCTTTCTTGTGAGAGAACATCGGTTTCGGGATTTGCAAACCACCACTGGTTAGAATCTTCCAGTTCCTGTTAATGATCTTAGTCACTTGGTTGGAACAGGTGTTGTAGGTAGTGACGCAGATAGGTCTCTTGTCCTCCTCTTTTGGTATTTTTTCTTCCAGAAGGCTCTCTCGGCAGTTGTTCTTTGCCCGTTTGTATGCCTGATCAATGATCTTGTCAGGGTACATTCTAGCTTCCAGCTTCTTTTTCAGGTCTCTAGACTGCAATTTGAAGTCACCAATCTCTGTACAATTCCTGCGGAGGCGCAGGAACTGGCCGTAAGGGAGATTATCCCGCAGATGTCTGGGGTGGAAGCTGTTGTACAACAGTAGACAGTTTTTAGAAGTGTTTTTAAAGTGGGTTGTGGTCATTAGTCTGCCTTCCTTGGGGAAGATGTTCAGATCCAGAAATACCAAGTTACAGTTGGAGGTGGTACTGGTGAATTTCAGATAGTCGTCTTGCAGATTCAACCAGCTCAGGAATTGTTTGGAGGTCCTCTCATCTCCATCCCAGATGATCAGGATGTCATCGATGTACCGTTTCCATACCTTGATGTTATCTCTGAAAGGGTTATTTGGATGCAGTATTTTGGTCACTTCCAGGTGGTGTACATATAGCCCAGCTATGCTGGGAGCAAATGTGCTTCCCATACTGCAGCCGTGTTTTTGTAGATAAAGGATACCTTTATACTCAAAGAAGTTTTCTCTAAGGGCTAGGGAACAACATTCCATCACCACATTCCGTGGTGTCTGATACTCCCAGTAGTCTTCAAAAAGGACATCTTCCACAATCTCCAAAGTGGCATGATGTGGCAAGCTAGTGTAGAGACTCTCCACATCACAGCTGATTAATAGCTGGTTGTTGGGATCAAAGGTGATATTTTCTAATAGGTTCAGTACATCCTTCGTGTCCCTGAGGTATGTTGAAGTTTTCTGAACAATTGGTCTAAGGAAAGCATCTGCAAACCTCGACAAGGGTTCCAATATTGACCCGATGCCGGATACGATGGGTCGTCCCGGAGGGTTTTGTAAGTTCTTGTGTATCTTGGGAAGGGTGTATAGGTGAGGGGTCCTTGGATTCTTTTGGCACAGGAATTCACCCTCCTTCTTAGTAATCCAACCATGTGTCACGGCTTCCTCTACCATCGTGCTGATTTTTGTTGCTATCTTATCCGTTGGATCCATGTGAAGGATTTCATAGTTCCTTTCGTCTTGGAGCAGTCTCATACATTCAGTATCATACTGGCTCACATTCTGTATCACAGTTGCGCCGCCCTTATCAGCCGGTTTAATCACTATACGTTTAGGAGGGTGATTCTATCTCAACCTCTACGCTTCCCCCTTTGGTTTTTTGTGGTCAAACACATGGCCCCATTAAGATAAGAAACCTTTTACTTCAGAAGAAAAGCAGGCAAGGCCGTCCGAATGGGACTGCAGAAAAAAAGAGTAAAGTCTACGTCATGGCGAGCGCTTGTTGTTGGAGGCACTAGGTGACTAGCTACAATGTGTGCTGTCAGTTTTGAAAATCCCAACTTGGCGATGTGAAGTGCGTTGTTTCCCAGTACCTTTCTGCATATCTGAAGGCTGTCCCTGTGGGATCCTAGTGGTTTGCATAGATATACTTTAACTCTTGTGCATATCAGCCGCTGTGCTCCGATGAAATGTAGCACCTTCTATGTGGTGTGGAAGGTGCCACATGTCAGAAACACTCTAGCAAACTCAAAGGCCAGGTCAGGACTCCCTCCCCCCCCCCTCGAACCCCCCCTGCTGGGGTCTTCCACAGGCTGCCACGGTTCAATCTGTAGCTCACTGCTGAAGCTGCTAGCAGGTCCCTTCGCCAACAGTGCCAGCACTCGACACCGGCACATGTTCAATGTACGCTACCTACCGCGGCTTTAAAACGCGGTAGGTACGAGAGGTTTCGGATCTCTTGCTTTTGGGCAGGCAGTGTGGGTTGTGACGCAATATCTGCCCTTCGTGAAAATAAAAAAATATATCTCATGATAGCTCGTATTGGAGGCATTGAAAAGTCGACATTAAGATGGAACTTGGCTTAGGCTTACTGTGTCACTAGGACTCCTCCGTCACCTGCCACCAGTAACCAGGCGGAGCACAAGTCGGCTCCTAAAACTCAATGAATTGGCTGCAATGTGAGGACCCAGAACCGGTGCCTGTTGTACGCTCTCGCCTTTCCAGTACCAGTGAGTCAATGAAAGAGGTGACAAGTGTTTTCGATCACGAACCGCTAAAGGGTGCTCTCGGCTGGTGCTGCTTGCGGCTCTGGCGCAGCAGGAAGAGAGACACAGGCTTGTCGAGCCCTCCGGACCCCTCGCATACACACTTCTGAGAAAGGCAGGGCCGACATCGGCCCTGCCGCAGGTATGGCGGGGTGAACCGGCCCCCACCCACTATCCCCTCTAGCTGTTGGGGCGCGCCCCCCCACCGCATCACCATGACGCGGCGGGCGCGCCACAACGTGGATTCGACCCCAGGTCCCCTAGTGACCCGGAAGTGATTGAATCACGTCCGGGTCACTATGGAACTAAGGCCAGGCCAGTTAGATCCGGCCTGGCGGTTGAGGGGGTTAAAAGGCCGGGGAGCGCGGGAGTCTGCCTCCCTGCCTCCGCGCTCCACGGCCTGCCACTCCAGTCTCTAGGAGGCTGTAATTCTTTTTCCCGACACACCATCCCCTGAAGCAGATGATTGATATTCTGTGTTATGAAGGTTTTCACAGGTTTGTTACAAATGTTTATAGATGACAGGAGTGTCTGACTAATACGTTTTTTGTTCCTTAGAACTTTATCCCGTTTACAGGTCATCAATCGTCGTATTTATTGCTATTCCTTGGTCAGGCGGTAAGGTTATGATTGGTGAGCAGTTAATTTAAGGTCCTTAGGGGGCGGTGCCATTCTTGAATGGGGTCGCCCAAAGGGAGGGACAAGTGGTCTCTCCTAGAACTCCGGGGGCAGTTACAGCCTGTTGGCTACATGGGCGCGGGGAGGGGAGAGTCACGCTTTCTCTAGGCTGTTTGGCCACCCCGCACGTGCACAATGACGCCAGTAAAGGGCGCAGAGATGCAAGGGCCCCCTTTGATGGAGTTAATAGAGCGAACGGGGGTAACCGGGGGGGGGGTTAAGTACCCTCACGGTACGCGGGCCCTCTGCGCACTTCAACGGAAGGGCGTGGTTAATAGGGCGTACGGGGTAACCAGAGGGGGAAGTACCCTCACGGTAAACAGGCCCTCTGCGCGCACACACTCCAACAGGAGGGCGGGGTTTAAGTGATAAGGATCTGACACCAGTTAGTGACCTTGCCGTAGGCCCAAATAGGATACGCAGAAAATAAATATTGTATAATATGATTGATACGTTAGATTCAGATAGGAAATACCTTGTACTAGAATTATGTTAAGGTTAGCCATCTGATATCTGTATATATCAATTGTAATCAAATGTTGTGTAACGTTATCTGCGTAATTGTGTAAAATTGTTTATTTCAATTTTTGACTTATTTTTATGTTTTAATAAATACGGCCGGGGGTTGTACGACCCCCGCCTCCAAAGAAAAGAAATCCCTTTCATGTCCTTTTTAATAGGGTTTGTTAACAGAACGGGGGGGGGGTCCTCCGGCAGTCCCTGGCCATATTCTTCCAATCTCCACATTTATTTTTGGGATACGTCCTTACCCCACAGTATACATTGTGCGTGCCTTGTGCACTGCCGCTTTCCTGCCTAATTACCTCGTGCTGTTTGCAACGCACTTCCAATGCTTAATTTAACCCGGTGGAGCCCACTGGAACTCATTTCTCCTCCTCAGACTTTGACTCAGAACAAGAGAAATAACAAGCATTGGCATAGCCAATAGGTCTCGCCTTTGGGACCTTATAAGTGTTTAGCCATGCAACAGTTGATGTTGTTGCACCAAGGATATTGTGCTGTTTAACTAAACACTTATCAGGTCCCAAAGGCGAGAGATCTTGGCTTTGCCAATGCTTGGTTCTTATGTGCCTCTTTGCCCTTTAACCTGAGGCACCCCTTCTCGGTTTTTACAGCTTGCCCTCTGACCATTAAGCCCCCCTCCGACCAGTAAGCGCTGCCATCAGCTTAGTAAGAAGTGCGAACTTGAGTGAGTACAAAAGTGTCCCAGAAATCACCGGGAGCCCATAAATATTGCACAAGCAAAACCCTGAAAAACAAAGAAGCCGACACTGTGGAGCTGCTGTGTAGAACACACTTTATTTTGAAGCACAAAAAAAAATAAAGGCAAGGGTTTTTGTTCTAATTGCTTTTTGGCTACAAATGTATTTTTAATTTCCCTCCGTACATCGAGAGACAGCCCCCCTAGGAGGCCAGCCCCACCGCGAGCCCTCAAAATACAAGAACCCAATAAATATACATGGCCTTTACTGCATAGCTCCACACTTTACCTTGTGGATTTATTGTGCCACGTGGTGCGGCTATACTGCGAGCTCGTGCGCCTGTAATGGGGTAGAAGCACCCAGGGACAGGAACAGCATGTCCACACGGCCGGTTCCTGCCTGTTTGTGCCTACCCGCTGGAGGAGACATTATGTATTCTGGGAAAGGGTGAGGAGCGCGAGTGTGTTAAAATAACGGAGGCATGAATGCACTGAAAGAGAAGCTGACACCATGGTACAATGGTACAAGGAACGTGTGTGTGCATAAATACGTTCCTCTACTGCCAATACCCCCCACCCCGCCCCCAAGTATCACATATAGGCCCATATAGCATGATGTGTGTGCGTGTCCTGGAAGGGGGCGCATGGAAAGGCACTAAAAGGATGAGGGACGTGGCATGGAGAGATCAAAATTGGGGAAGGAAATGGACGGAGAGATGGAAGCAGGGGTTGAGAGCCAGAAGGATGGGAAGAAGTAAGGGCAAAGAGAATTGGCTTGGAGGAAAGAAGGGAGGAGAGAATATTTTATGAAGGGTGAATGAAAGCAAGGAAAGAGGGGAGTGAGAGAGAGGGAAGCAAGTCAAGTAATTTTAGGTTTGAGTAAATTGATGGGGGAAATGATGTAAAAACGAACAAAGATGGGAATATAAGAAGGAAAGAATAGAGAACAGGCAAATAAGAAAGAGAGCGCGCTCGACAGTCAGGACTGTAGGGTAGTATGCTATATTTATATAGCGCGAATCCAGCAGAACTGCAGCAGAGCGCTATGCAGGGTCGAAGCCACAGTCTGTGTGATGGGGGGAGAGGAGGAGGGGGGGGCAGGCTGGTTTGTGGACTTTTCCTCCATCATGAAGCAGTAAAGACAAGCGTTCTGTGTAAATCGTCACCAACACGTACCTGATAATGCAGAGCGGCCGGGAAACTGAAAGTACGGCCGGCCACCGGCCAGCCATGAATAATTAGGGGAGGAGAAGCCGCAGAGCGCACGCTGGGCGAAGCCCTTTGATGTGCTGTGCTGCCATTAAAAAAAAATGCAATTAGGAGGGAGGGAGGCTGATGCGCGTGCTTGTTTGGTCACGTGATTCACGTGAACTCAAACAAAACCGCAGCAAGAAGCCCTTGGTTTGACGAGGATTTTGAGGACATGAATTCTCAATGCGCTTGCGCGCATTGATAGGTCGCGAGACCTAAAAACATTGAAGGGGTAAAAAGGGCGGTAGAGAAAGACGGAAAACGGACCAGTAGCCATGGGAGAATGCAGGTATTAAGCAGAACGAGCGGACGGGAGTGTCGGGTGGCGGATTAAATACAGGTAGAAGAAATTAGGATTACACAATTTTGGTATTCGGCACCACAACCTTATGCTGTGCCGTCGACATCTTCTGACCAAACGTTTGAGACCATTTACAAATGAAGTGCTCCCCCGCCTCCCTAGTCAACGCCTTATATAAATTGCTTGGGTGTAATTCGCCAGGGACCCACTGAGTCCCTGGTGTTCTTGAGACTAAGTTGAATTGCTAGAGTTCCGTCCCCACCGGTGGGTTCTCAGAGCGGCGAGTGACGTCATGTAGGGCTAGTGACGTCACTCCGAGAGGGTTTCCCAGAGAACTCATTGCTCTAAACTTGGACTATTGTGACACGCGCTATTTCTAGTCAGGATCTGACAGTCCTTGTCAGATTTGGTTATAAACACAAGCGCAGGATATACATTATTAATTATTGTATCGTGGATGGCTTCCTTCTTGCGCCATTTGCATTTACAAAATGTTTTATTCCCACATGTCCTTCCACGATTTCTACTCGTTTCTACGCGTTCTAATCCCGGCTTCCACTCTCCGCCAGATCTTGTAATACTGAGCAACGTTTCAATCCCGTACTTGCCCCCTTTACTTTCCGAACTGTGAGCAGATAATATGTGTCAAATGAAGAGCTCCGCAAATGTATGGATATACACACAGATAATGCTGTCCAAATTTTTAAATAAAACTACCTTTATGTCATTTTTGTCCAATTAATATTTTGTGGAGTGGTGTGGCTCACTGGTTAGAGGCGGCAGACCTGTAAGCAGAGAACGGCCGGGACCAGGGTTCAATTCCCGACGCGGCAGGATCTTGGACCAGGGTCAACGGACTCGATAATTCTCGCCTCAGTGCCTACTCTAACCAGGGAACACACTCGGCAACTCTGGGCATTAAGCTTGCCTCATCTCTACAACGGCCCCCCACAGACGCCAGGGATGCCTGGTTTCACCCTGGAGATACCCAGAAAGGGACCATCTCACAGAGAAAACCAGGACGGGTTCCCCAGCGGTCTACAGCGCCAGGACACTCGGGTAGAGTAACAGTGCGCTTTACAAGAATCCCACATTTACAATATTTTCATAGTCACTCGTTAAATCCGAATAGTTAAAACCTTTGTAACCCTCAACTGCCTCTAAAGCTAAACGGGCATTTTAATGCAACAATTGGCGTTTTACAAACTAAAATCAGACTGTTACTGTCGATAATGTGTCTTTGTTTGCTTCGATGTTTTATTTACCCAAGCTGTGCACACACTAGCAATAAAAGGAATACCAAAATATTGGAGTTAAGATTTACGAGAGCTTGATAATGCCTTCTTAAATGATTTCATTTTACAAAATCTAGTTAAAAAAAAAAAGAAGGTTTGTGTATGTATGAGGTCGGCGTTCCACCGAACCTTCGAACAATTGTCACGTATAGAGGCGAATATTAAAATATGCTATTTGACGCACACCCAGGTATGACACCCGGTAGACATAAATGGTTCATTTTGTTTCTGCCTTTGGATAGCTGTCTCTCGTCGTCGTTTTCTTAGTATGAGAACTGAGCAGTGCGAGGTGATTAACGAAGCTAGCGTGACTCGGTTGGTTAGTACATCTGCTGCTGAGATCTGCGCGCATAACCTAAAGGTTGCGAATCTCAAGGAGGCTGTCTTAGGCCGTTTTAGAATGTCATCCTCACTAACGTAAAAGAATGCATGCAAAATAACTGCTGATATTTATAACTCTGGGAAACCGCAGATTACTGTAGAAGAGGTATAAATGAATTTATATATGTATTGGCGCAGTTCAGTGCCTCTAGGTCACAGGTGGTTTGATGGGACTGCTAGCTGCAGAGTAACATTCTGTCTTAACATATTTACACGCGGTTAAGCATCTGAAAGTGTACCATTTTTAATTACCATGAGGTGTGTCAGTAGGACCCCGTGCGATTAACGTTTGCATCTGAGCCTAGAAGGGGTCATTGTGTCAATACATTGCGTAGGGGCGATAGAACAGTGATATTTATAGCGCCAACAGAAAACGAAGTGTGGGCGTAAGAGGCATACTTCTCTCTAGTAATTACTGCAAAATTACTAGTAATCATAAGAGAAGCATGAGGCAGCACGTATCACTATTTTCTTAGTGCAAAATACGCCCTTGCATCCAAAATGGGCCTGAGGATTTATTTTGCGCATCCATAAATGGCACTAAATGTTACAGGACACGACTAGCAGTTGCCAGCTATCTTAGTTCGTTTTTCCTGCGCTTTTATGGTAGGGTTTTCGCCCCAAATTACTCGTAATTACTCAACATTATGTAATCATGTCATTTCTTATCACAGGGGTAATGCATAATTACTGAAATTACTTTGATTACTCCAGCGTAATTTACATCTCGGTCAGTTCTATAGAAAACCTGCCGACAAACAGAAGTATTAATATTAGTGGCTTTGCTGCTAAATAAATCACTGTAATACATTTGACAAATTAAAAGTCATAATTGACATGGAGGCTGGAAGGCAAGCTATATCGTATCTGAGTGAGTGATGTCATTCTGACGTCCGTGCTCTTAGTATGCCTGTAATCTTAGCAGACTGATGCCGAGGCTTTCTTCTAGTAGACCGTGCCACCATGTGAACACCGATCCAAAGATGAACATTTGTTATTTATAACACGCTTTAATCTAAACCTGATCTCTGGAGTTTATTAAGTGTACAGCTTTGTCACTCATTTTATCAGCTTTGCAGGGCTCCAGATATGGTTTTGCACTGGGAATGTTTAACTTTCTGCTTTTTCAAGTTGTAAAGGATTTGTCATAATCAATAGGTCAATTTTTAGGCACCAGTGCAGCCCCGAATTACCAGTGACTGAGATTAATTCAAGCACTCCATTCATCACTTTTTAGTATTCTTTAGCATGTTACCTCTAAGGGGGTCGGGTATGCCCAGACTTGGGTCTCATGCACTGTATAACAAGAACCAGGCTATACCTGGCTGATGAGTCTCAACTAGGGCGAGTTAGCAGACAGAGTAGATTGTCTTTGATTCAACCGCTCAGACGAGCGTATCACACCAGTTCCCTTCCCACCAGTGGAGTTCCCTTATCTATGCCTCGCATTTCCTTCTTGCTAACCTTTCTTAGTGGACATCTTTGCAAGTTTAAAAATGAATAGTGCTGTCTTTGATATTATCTAAGCCACTGCCCATTCGTTGACCACATTTGCCTCAAATTCACTCTTTATTTAGCCCCCTGTCCCCTAAATTTTTTAAGTAATCAGTGTCTTTGCCTCTAAAAGGATTACCTTGAAGCTACCCACATTGGCTGGAAGCCTCCTATGTGAAAGGCTGTGCCCAAATAAATCTAAATTTTGCTCTTTGTCCTCTACACACGTTCTCGCATTTGCACGAGTTTGATCTACTGGCATTGTAAATGACAGTGCCTTTTATTTATGTGTTTGGAAAACCTGCAAGTGCTGCGTAAACCTGTACTTTGTACTTATAGTGGTTACTTATGAGAATCAAGGCTGGCAATAACTGCATCACTTTTACTGCCTTGCTTCTTGTAAGCAAGGACTATAAGTACAAAGTGCGTGTTCATGCACCGCTTGCAGGTTATGTAAACACATAAATAAAAGGCATTGTCACTTACAATGCCAATAGCTCAAACTCTCGCAAATGAGAGACCTATTGCATTGCAAATGCTTGTTGCTATTGCTGCCAACCTATTCCCAACAGGAGTAATGTGGTCCAAAATTGAAACTGCGGCGTTAGTGATTAGACTGCTACTACCCTGGTTACCTTCCAGGATTGGTAGATGTTCGCTGCCAAGTATAAAAAATTATCAGCCACCATTGCCTATCTCAGGTTCCACCAAGGGTGTTGGGGGATGAAGGGGAAAACACACGACTTGCTCTAGCTGATCTTAAATCCAGATTTTGTTCTGAACTAATGCATTTTCAATAATGGACAGGTTGGCCAATACATCTTTGACATATCAGCATGTCGTCTGCATAAAGCAAAACAAAGTATGTGCCCCCCTACCGGTATCCCCAATTACCCCCTTCTACCTTCTCGTAACCATTCTGCAAATGGCTCAATTACCAATGTAAACAAGAGAGGTGATAGGAAGCATCACTGAAGTGCTCCTTACAGGTGCTGACGAGGGCTGATATACTACTTCCTGCATTTTCTCTAGCTATTGGTTCTAGGTACAATGGATTTACCCACAGTTTAATATGTCTCCCAAACCAAAACTCCCCAGTACCATCTCCATATAGCACTAATTCAATGAATCAAAGAACTTCTATGAATCTATGGTCATACAAACGGAGTGAGGTGAAGGTTCTAGAGCTTGTTCAATTATTATTAACAGTTGTCTAATGTTGGCAGATGTGTTTTGCCCTGGAATAAGCACGCTCTGGACTGTATGAATTAAGGTTGGAAGTTCAAGGAGTATTCTATTGGCTCGTAGGCTAGTATTTTGCTTAAAATCCTATAGTCTGAGGACAGGGGGCTATATGGCACCTGCTTAGTATGCCACGTTAGCTGCCCTTCCTGGCTCCAGTCTAAACTGAAGAATGGAGGAGAGACCCCTTGTGGCCTTTTAAATTAATGAAAATACAATTTGTTGGGACTAACATAAATCGTAAAGAAAGTAGGACAGCGGTACCCGAATGGGAAATTGGAAGTTGCTAACCCCAGCAGGTAGATAGAGGATGTGTTGCTGCAATTTGCTGGTGGCATGCTCGGCTTCGTCAGCTGACAACTAAAGGAACAGTTAGGTCAGAGAATGCCCCCGAAATCAAACAAACACACAAAGGAATGGGCTGAAGCCTCAGCATCTGTCTCGGCACGCATGGCGACCAAGGTTAGGAATACAGAAGGTGGGCGAAAGACGGAGGAAGCTGCCGTCCCCGCAGCAGAGAAACACAACATGGGGTAGGTATTGATGACCGGAAGCTTGCGACGAAGATGGAGAAGGACTGACGGTCTAGTGTGGAACCGCTGAGGAAAAAGCAACCATTGATGAACAAGTTACTTACTTTTGGTAACAATGTATCTGTAAGAGACATACTTTAGTTATAGATTCCTTACTTTAGAATTACTCCCAGGCGTCAGACTGGATCCGCAAAATGTTTCTCTAGTAGTACCCCTGTGCATCGATAGGTGGCGTCGGTCGACTCCGCGTCTGTCGTCGGAGTTGTGGTAGCCGGGATGACATTGTGTTGTCTACTTAGACGCCGCTGCTGCTCGCTTACGTCAGTCCTGACACAACTTTCCATGCCAGAAGCGCAGAGCCATGCAAGACACTGACCACTGGTGTACATAACTAGGGCCCTGGAATGGAGTCTCTATCCCTAGAAGTCAGTTCGCAGAACGGGTAGGGTGGGTGGGGTGGTAAGGAATCTATAACTACACTTTGGAGCCTTGCATGGTTTGTGGAGGAGGAGCTGGCCCTTGGACCCTCGTATTGCCGTTACCTTCCTTGGGTGCGTTGACTGCTTGCCGGACCCGCTGTGCGGGTCCCGCATCGCAGCCTGAGGAGGGTGTTGCCTGATCCCGGTGTGGAACGCTAGGGGCAAGAACTGCAGCAGGGCTGCGAGCAGCGTAGCAGGGACTCCGTATCCCAGGAGTCCCTGCATTGACCGTTAGCACACCTGGTCCGCTCTCCCTGCTGCCAAGCCCCCCGCCCACGAGCCCTGAAGAGGAGCGGCATCCCCTGCCCTTGTGGGACACTTTGGAGCCTTGCATCGTTTGTGGAGGAGGAGCTGGCCCTTGGACCCTCGTATTGCTGTTACCTTCCTTGGGTGCATTGACTGCTCGCCGGACCCGCTGCGCGGGTCCCGCATCGCAGCCTGAGGAGGGTGTTGCCGGATCCCGGTGTGGAACGCTAGGGGCAAGAACTGCAGCAGGGCTGCGAGCAGCGTAGCAGGGACTCCGTATCCCAGGAGTCCCGGCATTGACCGTTAGCACACCTGGTCCGCTCTCCCTGCTGCCACGCCCCCCGCCCACGAGCCCTGAAGAGGAGCGGCGTCCCCTGCCCTTGTGGGACACTTTGGAGCCTTGCATCGTTTGTGGAGGAGGAGCTGGCCCTTGGACCCTCGTATTGCCGTTACCTTCCTTGGGTGCGTTGACTGCTCGCCGGACCCGCTGCGCGGGTCCCGCATCGCAGCCTGAGTAGGGTGTTGCCTGATCCCGGTGTGGAACGCTAGGGGCAAGAACTGCAGCAGGGCTGCGAGCAGCGTAGCAGGGACTCCGTATCCCAGGAGTCCCTGCATTGACCGTTAGCACACCTGGTCCGCTCTCCCTGCTGCCAAGCCCCCCGCCCACGAGCCCTGAAGAGGAGCAGCGTCCCCTGCCCTTGTGGGACACTTTGGAGCCTTGCATCGTTTGTGGAGGAGGAGCTGGCCCTTGGACCCTCGTATTGCCGTTACCTTCCTTGGGTGCGTTGACTGCTCGTCGGACCCGCTGCGCAGGTCCCGCATCGCAGCCTGAGGAGGGTGTTGCCTGATCCCGGTGTGGAACGCTAGGGGCAAGAACTGCAGCAGGGCTGCGAGCAGCGTAGCAGGGACTCCGTATCCCAGGGGTCCCTGCATTGACCGTTAGCACACCTGGTCCGCTCTCCCTGCTGCCACGCCCCCCGCCCACGAGCCCTGAAGAGGAGCGGCGTCCCCTGCCCTTGTGGGACACCTTGGAGCCTTGCATCGTTTGTGGAGGAGGAGCTGGCCCTTGGACCCTCGTATTGCCGTTACCTTCCTTGGGTGCGTTGACTGCTCGCCGGACCCGCTGCGCGGGTCCCGCATCCCAGCCTGAGGAGGGTGTTGCCTGATCCCGGTGTGGAACGCTAGGGGAAAGAACTGCAGCAGGGCTGCGAGCAGCGTAGCAGGGACTCTGTATCCCAGGAGCCCCTGCATTGACCGTTAGCACACCTGGTCCGCTCTGCCTGCTGCCACGCCCCCCGCCCTCTCCCAACCCCATATAACAGGATTAGTATACCGCTGCGCGGGAGCGTCCCGGGAGAAGTCCGGGACAAGGGCGGGCCGTCTGTGGCCGGCAGGGGCTGCAGGAGGCTGGGCTGGGCCTACTCTCCGTCATCTGCGAACTAGCGTCATCTACTGGACAAATCCCTGTAAGCTGGAGCGAACTGTTACATCCTGTAGCCTTGTTGATTGTCAATATTATTAAGTTATCTCCTGTACTTAGAGTGGTCTAATCGCGGTGTACAGTGTTCCAACTTATTCCTTGTGCTGTAAGGACCACTAGCATGTCTTCAACCCCAATTACTTCTCCCTTGAATCCCTTGCCGTCCTCGGTTGGGGTTGCTATCCTGGGCCCTTTAGACAAGTATTTCACCAGGGCCGCACGCGACATTGATAGAGAGATTGCCCTAGCTGAGAGACGAGCTGAACGCAGGCAGTCTATTGAACTCCTTAAACATCCCTTAGAGAAACGGGTACCCCTTGGCTCACTGGCACTGGTCCTTCCATCTCCACCGTTAATTGTGCCAGATCCAGGGGCAAAGCCCCAGGACTCACCATTGTCGCCCAGTTTGGCCAGGGTGGCAGGTACGTTGGGTTTTGACTACCAGACTGAGACCGAGCTATTGTTAGCAGTCTCAACCAACCTACCTCCCCCCATGCCTACAGCTTCAATTATTCCATCAACTGACGAGGAACTTCCGGGCTCACAAGGTGTATGAACCCATGCAGCATCTAAAAATCACCATATTAAAAGAAAAAGGAATATAAGCCCCCGAAAAGGTTACCACCCCAAACACCCCAGGAAAGTCAGGAAACTTGGCACAGTGACGGGAACTTCCTATAAACCTAAAGGGGCAGGGCTAGGCGGGGCTCAAGCTGCTAAGCTTGGGACGCCCACTGGCGATCCACCAAGCATCCCAAATGACACTCTGGTGATGGCGCCTGCCGATATTACTTCCCCAGACTCACCTTTACTTGTACAGATAGAGAAACTGATGAAAGCTCTACTGACCCCCATTGTTGAACGAGTCAAAAGGTTAGTGGACGTTTGGATAGTTTCGAACAAGCTACCTTAGACAACTTCTTCTCAACAAAATCCTTAATTAAAACACACTCTAGGACTGGGATCAGTAACATAGGGGGGGCCAATGCGGTTACAACTACCTCTATCACTCTACAAGATTCTTCCAACACAAGGGGGTTGTCTAGCGGGGTACCTGTCTTAAAGTCCCTTCCTCCTGTTGCTGATACTGCCAAAGGGGACCTTCGATCTTCAGGTCAATCCCAAAAGTCTAACCCCCACCCCTTAGATCATTCCCGGGCAACCACATCCCAAATAAAGAAACGCTTAGTTAGCGAGACCATGTCCACCACTGTTAGATCTACACCTGGGAACCCTGGACTTAATAACTGTGATAACCGTAACCCCTTAGTCCAATCCACACTGACTTGTCCCGTCGTTCTTCCCTCTAGCCAGCTTGACCCATTTCCTCCCAAATTGCCCCGTAGAATTCCTCCTATGAATCTGCCTCCAGATTGTTATCCCTTTGTTGCTATTCTTACCAACGTACCATCATTGTTGGTTGGGCAGCAAGAATCCTTCCAGACGCTAAAAAATAAAACCATGCACTGGTTAAGGACTAATAGACAACTGCCCAGGGAAGTCGATGTGTTGATTCTTGGTGTCAGAAGGGTAGGCTGAGTAGGCAGTAGTCACAAGCGCTTTGAGGGGGACTGCGTGGTTGTTAACTTTAAGGATCCCAGGGTAGCTCAGTTGATTTCTAACCAGAATTTAGGCACTGGTAGTGCTGGCATTGGAGTAGTAGATCTGACCTTTTTTTACCCGAGAACAGGGGGCATTCATTTCGGTATTACCCCAGAAGTAAGTTGTTACCACAATTTTCCAACTTCTGGTTTTGACCCCTTTGCTGTGTCTTTCCAGCAAACCCCATGGCCGGGGACTTACGGAAGAACTACAGGTTACTGAAATTATATTTGCCCAGGGTCAGCTCTTCTATCCCTGGGCACTAGCCCATGGTTGGACTCCTGCACTCTGGCAATTATTGCCAATAGTGGGATTTCCACCTCCACTGAGAGTGGCCCCCAGCCTCAGGGTGACAGTACTGGTAGTGGGTCCGAGGGAGGAAGCAGAGTAATTTGCCCACTTCCTGAGGGAGGGCAGGATACCAACCTCGTTCTCTACGCCAAGCCAACCACGGCCGACCCTGCCATAAAGATTCTTAGTTGGAATGTTGCTGGGATTGCGAGGAAGTTGGCTGTTCCGGAATGGAACATCTTAGTGGAGGGCTTCTCCATTTGTATCTTTCAAGAAACTTGGTGTACGGAACCGTGCCACAAGGTAGGATATTCATCATTCTTTCTGCCAGCAGTCCCTTCCCCTTCTGGGAAAGGCCGCCCTTCTGGAGGTCTCCTTATATGGGTCGCTATTTCGCTTGGTTGCCAGGTCACCCAGCGCGTGACCGATTCACTCGACCTTTTGAGCATATCGCTCACAGGAACCAAGAGAGGGCCAGCCCTTGACATTTTTAACATCTATGTTAGGGGATCAAAGGGAGGCTTATTGTCCCCCATTGTGTCTGAATGAGAATCCAGGTTAAGAGGGGCCCTAGATTGTTCTCACGTTCTAGTCGCAGGTGACTTTAATTGCATGTTCGAGCCTCTTAGGCTGGAGGATTCTCTAGGGACTGTTGAGGAAGACACCAGAAGAGGCATACCAGTTTTAACTTTACCTCCTATCAGAAGGTGGTCCCAAGTGGCAGTCCAAATCTACTCCCTAACTCTGGAATTCGACCTTAGGGCAGTGAATGGTAGGACGTCTCTGGATCCCTCCGGAGCGCATACCTATAACAGGGTGGGTCATACGTCCAGAATAGACTATATCCTTCTTGATGTTAACTCCTGGGACCATTTGTTGGATATGGAGGTACTCCCTTCAGTAGAAAGCGATCATAACCTGCTTTCCCTTGCTCTACGTCCCTTCTGGACGGAGCACTTAGGAGTAGACGTCACCTCCCTAGCACTTGTGCATCAGGAGCTTTACCCTTCTAATTGTGGTAGGCGTTTAAAATGGGGTAACATCGTCATGGATCAAGAGAAAGTCCTATCCATCTCAACACTTTTGACCTCTGCCCAGTCCAGGTTAGCTGATTCCTCATTACATCCAGAGGAAGTAACGTCACTCTTTTGTGCTACCACGAGGCCTTGAGTGAACTCTTTTATCTTCCTAATATGGGTTCTCGTGTTGGAAAGCCCAAACCTAGGCAGAACCCCTATGCCTGGTACACAAAAAAATGTAGGGAGATGAAAAGTTCCTTAATTTGCGCTGTGAAGAGCAGGTCATTGGACGACATACGACTGCCTAGGAAAAACTATTCACTGACTGTGATTGCAGCAAAGAAGGAATGGGAGGATTGCTTCTGGGAGGAAAGCAAGTTTGAATAGGGATGCAAGAGGTTTTTGGACCCTTTTAAGATCCAGAGATAGGCCAGACAGTACACTAATGACGTGCAACATCTCCCCACAGAGCTGGGTTGACCACTTTTCATCCCTTTACACTGTAAGTGACCCACCTATTAACAATGCACCCCCCACAGGTATTCTTACAACGGGATTAGATACCGATCCTTTTACTGAAAGAGAGGTGCTGGATGCAATTAAAACCCTGGTTCCGCTAAAAGCAGCGGGGCCAGATGGGTTACTAGGTGATATAATACGGGCAAGCCCCAAGGAGTGGGGGACTCTCATATCCTCTCTGTTAAATGCCATCAAAGAGGGCGCGCCCATACCAGAATCCTGGAAGGGGGCAGAGGTAGTCCTGATATACAAGAAGGGGTGTCGGGACAACCCTGCCAACTACCGGCCAATAAGTTTAATAGACTCCACCCAAAAACTGGCGGGGAAGGTAATATTGCGAAGGATGCTCGAACGGATGGACGACAACAACATCTTGTCGGACCTCCAAGCTGGGTTCCGATCTGGCACCGGGACCATCGAGCAGGCCTTCAGATTAATCCTTCTATACTGGAAGGTGGTGGTGCTGGGAGGGGGTAGTCTATACCTGGCCTTCATAGATTTAAAAACCGCTTTCGATCTGGTCCCCAGAGAGAAAATATGGAAGGTCTTGGTGGACTTCGGGTTGCCCTCTTACATTCTCTCCCTGCTGTTAAAATTTCATGATGGCAATTTTGCACAGGTGCGTTGGGGGACGAGGGGCGAATAAACAGTAAGAATTCCTGTAGGTAGGGGAGTCCGACAAGGATGTGTTCTGGCGCCCACTCTGTTTTCGCTTTATGTAAACGGAGTGGTTGAACATCTGCTTGGCACTCCCTCGGACGCTCCCTCCTTGGCAGGCAAACGGATCCCCACCCTGCTTTTTGAGGACGACACTCTCCTTATTTCAAAGTCCCCTTCAAAGTCCCCTATGGGCCTGCAAAGCCTTTTAAATAGCTTCCAGGAGTTTTGCCTATCGAGAGGGTTAGTAATCAATACCGATAAAACCAAATTTTTGGTTATGAACCCCCCTAGGAAACTTGGTAGACTCCCGACCCTGAACTCAGAGCCACTAGAGAGAGTTTCAGAGTTTGACTATTTGGGTATCCGCCTCAATGACTCCCTCTCCTGGATAACTCATATCTATAAAATGTTACTGGGTCACAAAAGGGTAGGAGGAGCCCTCCTTAAGAAACAACGCTCCTCATCTTGTAAACCCATTGCCCCAGTGGTGTATATATATAAAGCGAGAGGGGTCAGTGCCGCTTTATATGGGGCAGAATTGTGGGGTACCTGCAACTTGGATCCAATAGTCAAATCAGAGAATATGTTTCTGAAAGATCTGATGGCTCTGCCACGAAGCACTCCAACTGTGCCAGTGCTATTGGATCTAGGCTGTAGACCCATTGGGGATCAAGCCAAGCTTCGCCCACTGCTTCTTTGGACAAGGCTGTGGCGGGTGCCCGAATTGGCCTCCTATGCGGGGGCTCTGTCTGAGGACATGGCAGGGTGGTCTAGGATCAAATGGTTGAGGGATGTCAAAAGATTATTAACGGAGATAGGGTTACCTGATGCTTGGTCTACAAAATCTGCCCCACCGAAGGCCACTATCAAAAAATTGTATTGGATCTGGGTTTCTGCGAAATTACATCAAGACTCACGCCACTCCAATACAACAGTAGCTTTCGTGAGAATTAAGGATGTGGTGGCATACGAACCCTATCTAGACATTATCACCATCCCGTTTGACCGCACTCTGTATTTTAAGTTTCCTGTGGGGACCTTACCAGTAGGGGAGTTAGTCGCCCGCTGGAAGGGGCTTCAGCAACTCTCACCCTTTTGTGCATCATGTCCAACTCGCGTAGAGTCAGTTGCCCATATTTTCTTCGAATGCCCGGACTATCGTGTCCCGCGAATCCATTGGCTCAAACCATTATGTAGATTGCTGGGCATTCACCAATGCATAGTAGTAATGCGTATTTTAATGACTGACAAAACCCCAGCGATTGTATGTGCTGTGTCAACATTTTTGAAATGGGCTTGGTTGATTTGCAATAGAAGGCTTTCCGTCTTAATCTAATCCTTGTTTTAATTTGTCTACTAATTATTGTATTTGCTTTTATGTAACTGTGTATAAAAGACTGTATGATATTTTTTTATAAAATTCTATGTTTGTATTGCTTTTATGGTATTTGTATACCGAAATAAAGCCTATCAATCAATCAATCAATCAATCTATAACTAATGTACGTCTCTTACAGATACATCATTACAGAAGGTAAGTAACTTGTTCATCTGAAAGAGACCATTAGTTATAGATTCCTTACCTTAGAATAGATACCCCAGCAATGCCAACCCCGGAGGTGGGTCTGCAAACTAAGTTCACACCAGAAAATCCTGGAGAACAGAACGGCCAAAAAAGCTGTCTCTCTGGACTTGGTTATCCAGGCACTAATGTTTGGTGAATACAGTGGATGCTGGTGAACTTAAAAAGTAATAGGGCGACAATACCTGCCTCTTATTGGTGTAAGCTGAGCATAGCCAGTGATCCAACTCCCTTCCTGGTGGTTCGGCCCATGGTTAGCGATTTTTCTTAATCTCCCATTAGGAAACTTTGTGAAAGCAGGGCCCTTTGGCTCATTTTACACTAACGTTTGCATGTTAATGAAGTACAAATATTGAAGTTATGAGGGCGCAGTAGACAAAATATTATAACTGTTAGAAAGGCGGTCCCTGGGGAGGCAGAAGATGTCTGACTGACCACCCCGAGGCCCACCTCTCCTTATGGAATTGGCCGAGCGCCGTCGAGAGGCCTCCTGGGTGAGGGCCCTCTCCTAGAATCGTCACAGTAGAGTAATCACACCACTACAAAGGGACACCACACAAGAGAGTACTTCTTAGAATCTTTATCAACACTAATGATTGGTTCTTTCGGTAATATGTACAAACGGATCGAGGGATCCTTAGAGTCTCGATAACTGGGGGGAAAGGGGTAGCGGGACAGTCTTAATACCAGTCTGGCACAGGGATACCCTACGCTCAGCTCTCAATCCTCGAGCTGGGGGGCTCCGCGAGGTTTGGGCAGCGGCAGCAGGCTCCGAAGATGGTTTCAGCGAGGTTGGGCCGCGGCAGCGCCAGCAGGCTCCGAAGATGGTTTCAGCGAGGTTGGGCCGCGGCAGCGCCAGCAGGCTCCAAATATGGTTTCAGCGAGGTTGGGCCGCGGCAGCGCCAGCAGGACTCAAAAGATGGTTTCAGCGAGGTTGGGCCGCGGCAGCGCCAGCAGGACTCCAAAGATGGTTTCAGCGAGGTTGGGCCGCGGCAGCGCCAGCAGGACTCCAAAGATGGTTTCAGCGAGGTTGGGCCGCGGCAGCGCCAGCAGGACTCCAAAGATGGTTTCAGCGAGGTTGGGCCGCGGCAGCGCCAGCAGGACTCCAAAGATTCAGGGTTCAAAGTAGCGAGTTCTTCTCGGGGTCAGCCGCGACGTCAGCAGGGCTCTCGACTCCAGGATACAACTACTGACCCATCCCAGAGCTGCCCCAGATATAGGTCTGGAGTCCTTTCATGTCCGGACCCTCGCGCCTGGGGGTCAGAGGGGCCGGGATGAGAGTGCCCAAACACCCAGCAGGGGGGTGGAGCCAGCGCCCAGGGAGGCTGGAGGGCGATCAAAACCAGGCGGCCGGGGACGGCTGGAGGCCCATCGAAACTCCCCTCCTCCTGGATCCGTCAAGTGGCCGCTTTACCACCTGGTTGGATCTTGGTGCCTCGATGTCGGGGCTTCGCTGGGGCTGTGGCCGAGGTCGGGCCAAGGTCACGTGGTCCGGACGTGGAGGGTCCAAGATGGAGTCGGGGCCTGAAATGGTGGGCCGAAATCGGGGTCGGATCCACAGAGTGGGGCGAGCAGGGGTCGCCGGGCTCCCGAGGGGGAGAGCCGGGGGTCGCCAGGGGTGGCGGCTCTCGTGAAGGTTGGAGGGGATAGCTTTAGGCCGGGGGATAGGGGTCGATGCTGTCCAGGGCCCGCTATGCGGGAGAAGTGGGACCACGCCACGAGGCCGGGTCCAACACACGTCCCCCCCAGCTGAAGGCGGGGAGAGTCACCCATCTTCTTGGGGGTTCTCCTCGTCGAGGCGGAAGAAGCGGGACAGGCCGTCGGCGTTGGCGTGGTCGTTGCCGGGGCGATGTTCCACAGTGAAGTCCATCCCTTGGAGGGTGATGGACCATCGCAGCAACTTTGGGTTTTCCCCTCGCATTTGCATCAACCACCGCAAGGGCCGGTGGTCCGTTTGCACCCGGAAGTGGGTGCCGAAGAGATAGGGTCGGAGTTTCTTGAAGGCCCACACCACGGCGAAGGTCTCTCGTTCAACGGTGCTCCAGCGTTGTTCTCGGGCCAGCAGACGCCGGCTGATGAAGGCCACCGGTTGATCAACTCCTTCAGCGTTGAGTTGGGAAAGGACCGTCCCGACACCGCGCTCCGAGGGATCTGTTTGGACCACGAATTCCCGACTGTAGTCGGGGGCTTGGAGCACGGGGGCGGTACACATCGCTGTCTTCAGAGTCTCAAAGGCGGCCTGACACTCGGGGGTCCAGTGCACCTTCTGGGGCTGCTTCTTGGAAGTGAGTTTGGTGAGGGGGCCAACAATGCTCCCATAGTCCTTCACGAAGCGCCGGTAATACCCAGTGAGCCCCAGGAAGGCCCTGACTGCTGTTTGGGTGACCGGGGGCTCCCAGGCCATGATGGCGTCGATCTTGGGTTGGAGGGGAGCCACATGGCCGCTCCCCACTTGGTGTCCCAGATAGGTCACGGAACCTTGGCCTATCTGGCACTTGCTGGCTTTGATTGTCAGTCCGGCCCGTCGGAGGGCCGTCAGGACCTCCCAGAGGTGCTTGAGGTGCTCGGCCCAACGGAGGCTGTACACCGCAATATCGTCCAGGTATGCGGCGCTGAACCCTTCTAGCCCTGCCAATACCTTATTCACCAGCCTCTGGAAGGTTGGGGGGGCGTTCTTCATCCCGAAGGGCATCACTCTGAAGTGGTAGTGGCCATCGGGGGTCGAGAAAGCGGAGCGCTCTTGGGCGCCCGGAGTGAGTCCGATCTGCCAATAGCCGGAGGTGAGGTCGAAGGTGCTCAGGTAGCGGGCCGCCCCCAGACGGTCGATCAGTTCATCGGCCCGGGGAATGGGGTGTGCATCGGTCCGGGTGACGGCGTTCAATTCCCAGTAGTCGACACAAAATCGTAGATCGGGAGTGGCGCCAGGGGCGGCGGCTTTTGGGACCAGGACGACTGGACTGGCCCACGGACTGTCGGAGGGGTCGACTACCCCCAGGGCCAGCATCTTGGAGACCTCCGACAAGATGCAGTTCCGAACTCGGTCGGGAACTCTGTAGGCCCGGTGTCGCACAGGCGGGCTGTCCCCGGTGTCGACATCGTGGACACACCACTGGGTGACTCCGGGGGTGAGGGAAGTCTGCGAATTGACCCAACAATTACCGGCAATCCTGGCACTGTTCTGGGGTCAGCGCGGAGGAGAGGGTGACCCCCTTGACGGAGCCGTCTTTCTCGGAGGTGCTCAGAAGGTCTGGTAGGGGCTCGGAGTCGTCTTCGGCCCCGCCATCGGTAGCCATCAGCAGGCCAAGCTCTGTTCGGACAAAGTGCGGTTTGAGCCGGTTGGAGTGGAGGACCCGGAGGGGGTTCCTGGGGGACTCCATGTCCACCAGGTAAGTGACAGGGCTCTTGCGCTCCACCACCTTGAAGGGCCCCGTCCACTTGTCCTGGAGGGCACAGGGTTCGACCGGGGACATGACCCAAACTTGTTGGCCCGGCTCGAACTCAATGGAAGAGGCGTTTTGGTCATACCAGCGTTTCATCTCCTCCTGGCTGGCCTCGAGGTTGGCTTCTGCAAGTTCCCGGAACTTCCGAGTCTGATTTCGGAGGGTTAGGAGGTACCGGTAGACTTCGGGGGGAGTACCTTGGGCTGCGACCTCCCAGCCTTCCTTGACTAGGATGAGGGGACCCCGGACGGGTTGTCCGTACAATAGTTCGAAGGGGCTGAATCCCAGGGACTTCTGAGGGACCTCCCGATAGGCGAAGAGGAGGCAGGGCAGCAGCACGTCCCATTGGCGACGCAAGGGCTCCTCCAGGCCCATGATCATCCCTTTGAGAGTTCTATTGAAACGTTCCACCAATCCATTCCCTTGGGGGTGGTAGGGGGTCATAAACTTATACGTGACCCCGCACTGGTGCCAGAGGGATTTCATGTATCGAGAAATGGAGTTCGTACCCCGGTCACTGACGACTTCTCGGGGGAAGCCCACCCGGGGAGAAGAACCCCATCAGCGCCCGGCCCACCACGGGGGCTGTCACAGTCCGGAGATGGATGGCTTCGGGATAGCCGGTGGCATGGTCCACCAGGACGAGAATAAACCGGTGTCCTTGGGAGGTGCGGGGCTCCAGAGGCCCCACAATGTCTATTCCCACCCGCTCGAAGGGGGTGCTGACAACTGGGAAGGGTTGGAGGGGGTCCTTGTGCTTCCCTCCACTCTTCCCGCTGGCTTGGCAGGTGGGGCAAGTCCGGCAGTGATTGTTAACATCATTTTTCATTTTGGGCCAGTAGAAATGGGTCACCAGGCGGCTGTATGTTTTGTCCTGCCCCGGGTGCCCGGCGAGGGGCATGTCGTGTGCCAGGTTCAGGAGGAAGTCTCTGAATCGGAGGGGGACCACCAGCACCCGGCTGGCCCCCAGTTCGGCAATCTTTTGTTCACTGTAGAGGAGATTGTGGTCCCAATAGACCCAGTGGGACCCCGAGGGGTCTCCGGCGGCTTGAGTGGCGGCTTGCTGTCGGATTCCCTCGAGGGAGGGACAGGTTTTCTGTTCTTGCCGGAACTGTTCTCGTGTGGGGCCACCTTCTTGGCGCCACTGGGCTAGTTCCGGGAGGTTGCCAAGCTCAGCAATTTCTTCACTGTTGGGCCCCAGTGGGTCGGGCTCTGGGTCGCTGTCTTCGGATACGGCGGGCGGCGGAGGTGCGGGCCACTCTGGGTCTTCAGTCGGGGCGACTTCCGTCAGGGTGGTGACCCGGGTGGCCATGGATTGGGTGGTCACGCAGGCCCACTCTGGAAGGCCTAGCATCCCCAGTGTGGTAAATAAATAATTAATTACTGGATCTATTTTTGACTGGATACAATATAAACAGATAGCTCAATAAATAAGAGTCAAGATTCGAGGTAGCTGGAGTTTACAGGCTTTAATTAGGCATAAAGGACAGGAACAGGACAGCCTGTACGGGAATGGGATGGCAGCTGCCGGGGGCAGGAATAGGCTGGCAATTGGCAACTTTTAATAACAGTGCACAATATTTATAGTTAAACAAAATACATTGCATTCAATACAGTAGGCGTAGCAGTAGGAGTGGTTTGTAGCAGTCGCGAAAGATAAGGGCAAAATGATGTAACAAGAAGGCGTGTACAGGGCGTATACATAGACATGTGATGTAAACGTAACAGAATATGTCATAAAAAGGGGCGGAAACATGGAGGGGGCTACCTGAGCAGCTGGGACCTCTAACCTAATGGTGCGCGCAAACGGGCAATGACGTGTTACCAGGGAGAACTGGGGGCTATGACTTCTGTGCTAGAAGAGGAGACTAAAAGTCTGGAGTGTCAGAGCGACATGTACCCAGGCATATCTAGTATCTGGTGTTTAGAGTACATGTTGATAAAATCCAAAAGTTATCAGGGCAAAGGCTAACAGACACTAAGACTGGTGCATGCATAATTCTATATGTAGTGCGTGTGCGAGGAATATTCTATGAATATTAATACAGTATTTCTCTTACATGGAGACATAAAGGCTAGACCATGACGGAAACTATTGATGTGATTCAGTAGCTTAGGAATGCAGAGAAGGAGGGCTGGACTGATAACTAGAAACATAACATACTCTTGGCAGACTGGGAGGCAGAGCCAGGCCGAGCCGGGCACTGCGAGGCAGGATGTAAGTGAAGGGTCAGGGATACAGGTGGGGGCTGTATCGCTCCTCGGAGAGGGTTCAGGAGACAGGAGCTGAATCTGAGTCCGGGCCCTTTTTGAGGCCTAGAAACGGGGACAATTCAATGAATTAACGTGCACACTGTAAAATGTGGCAACGTAGCTTTACATAGGCCTAATATTCGTTGTATTCACGAAGACTGGAAACTGGCATACTAGAGATGGACACAACTGTAATTGCGTCTTTAATCGATCAGGGGGGAATACATGCATATCGATCATGCACATATAGCATAAGATGGGGAACACGTAGGCACATATAACATGGCAAAATTTACTTTTCCACATTCCCTCCTTGTGCCCTACGTTTCCATCAGGAAACATCAATATTCATGATACCATCTATTATTTCATATAGCATCATTTGCTCGTCTCGAATTGTCTTGGAACGGGATTTAGGACTAGGAATACAAGAGGTAGCACAAATGCCGCAAATCGCAGGGCCACATTGTATACAGAGGCAGCAACTGAATATGATCATTACTGCAATACCTAGGAATGACAATACTTTCCATCCCCAAGCAGATATGATATCCCAGAGCCAACCGGACCATGTCCAGGTGCCTGGATTCTGGTGTAACTGATGGGCAATCTTGTGAAGTCTGGTTATAGCTGAATAAACAGACGGCGCGTTATTAGGAATGAAAATGCAGCAACTAGATCCGATGACTCTACATGCTCCTCCTCTGTCGGCCAGTATGACGTCAAGAACGAGACGATTTTGGAGCACGACAAATCTCATAGCAGATTGCTCTTCAGTTAAGTTACCTAGAGCAGAAGTAGTCTCATTCACTACTGCTTCAAGGGTTCTGGTTAGTCTACGTATTAACTTACTATTCTGGATAGGTCCTATAAAGAAGAAGAAACCTTTATTGAAATCTTGATATTGTTCTAGAGTAGTTTCAGTTTGATCGACAATCGGGGACTCAATCTCCCTTCTATGTCTGACGTGTACTAGATGTGTGTTTCTATGATAATCAGATGGGGCTAGAAAAACTGGTGGCAGTAGGAAGGCAATATAACATGTGCTGTCCCAATCTAGGGGCAGACGAACATATGCGGTCTGACCACAAACAAAATAAGAATGACGTGAAGCTTTGAAAATAGATTTCCCACTGTCACTATACTCGACAGTAGTAGTACAATCACTATGTCCTACATGTGCGGAACCATTCTTTCTGACACATAATTCGCCTTTGACTGGTAGTACTGAAATAGCAGGCAAATCTGGAGTAGTATCAGACTGAACATTCAGGACCATAAAATTCGAAGAATAATTACCTAAATTGTAAACTTCATTTTCTAGATCTAACCCTGTTCTATGGGAAAGACCTTGCTTGTCTGGGAAACATGTTCGATTCAGAAGGGACATATCATTTGAGGATGACGTTAACGTGGACCATGCTCCACACGAACCATTATGTGAAAATGGATAAGGAAAGAGTGGCAGAACTCCCTTCGGTGGCTGGAAAGGGGGGAGTCGACCACACACCCAACAATTAGTAGCATTGCTGGTCTGGTGTGAATAGTGTAACATTCGGATGAATGTATTATTACGCATAGCAAGACGATAGGATAGCTCGTGAGGAGGCAGATCAATAAATGTGTGCTCTACTGTAGCATTAGCAAACTTATTTATATGAGAAATTGGAAAACATAAATGTAATGCATAACTTGTGCAGGTAACCATCAAACTTAGAAACAATAAGAAACTTAGAACAATGATACATTTGATAGAGTTTTGACTAACTCTCTCACTATGGGGGTCTATCTCATACATGTCAGATACCTGTCTAACCGTTTCACCCGAGAGGGACTTAGACAATTAAACTGGCTGACTTATTTTACTAGACCGAAGCTTTAACTTATACTCCTGTTGCGGAGTTTTCTCTAACAGAGGAACTTTCAGTTCAGGATTCAGATCAGAGTCTGGTTTCAGGCAGTCTTTAGAAATGGAACAGTCCTTTGAAAATGTCTTTTCTCGAACTCCATGGAACTTCTTTAGATGAGACAGATGGACCCACCCCTTGCGGCCCTCCAACTTCACGGCCGTGCGGGTGGTCAGGAGAACAAGTCGCGGCTCCTTCCAACGAGGCTCCAGCGGACTTGAACGATCAAAGTTCCTTACAAGGACGAGGTCGCCTGGAATGACCTCATGCGGTTTCACTTCAGTATTGTCTGGAAATGCAGCGGCAACCTGCGAACGACAAGAGTGTAGGGCAGACATCAAGGAAGCTAGGTAATCTGTCAACATATTACTGGAAACATCTGTGATCCTGCGGGGTCTAGGTGTACCCCACATATTTGGGGGGCGGCCGAATACGACCTCATAAGGGGACAGACCTGATCTGGAATGTGCTACCATTCGCATATAAAATAAAGCGACTGGCAGGGCAACTAGCCAGTCTACACCTTTCTCTTTACATGTCTTAGCAATACGGATTTTCAGGGTCTGATTATGTCTCTCTACGAGACCGGCTGCTTCAGGATGGCGCACACAATGGAACTTCCACTGGTACCCTAACAGAAGGGAAACATGTTTCATTAACTCAGATGAGAATGGCTGGCCGTTATCAGAATACACGACCCTAGGGAGTCCATAGCGGGGAAAAAATTCACGAACCAACTGCCTGGCAGTGGTCGCGGCTGTGTAATCTGGGACTGGATATGCTTCTGTCCACCTGGACAAAGCGCATACAACTACGAGGACATACTTGAAACCTCGACATCGCTCCATCTGAATATAATCCATCTGGAGGACTTCAAAAGGGTGGTCAGGAGGTTGGAATCCACCTTGTTCCACCGGGACACTTTTACCTGGATTGAACTGACAACATATCATACAAGTACGGACTTTCTGCTTGGCTGCAGCTCGTAAATGCTTGTTGAACCAAAGGTTATAAATACTGTCTAACATAGCTTTTTCTCCTAGATGTGCTGGACTATGTGCGGTATTGATAATGACTTGAACCATAGAGTCGGGGAGAAACCATGTGGCTTTTCCCTTCGTCACCCATCCTTGATCTGTCTGGACCCCTCCTTGTTCGGACCATTTCTTGATTTCTTCAGGAGTAGCATGTAACTGTATGTCTATGACATCTTGTGTAGGGTCCTTAACTGTCATACAAGTAGTCTGTTCTGGAGTGGATGTCTGTGTCGTGTTAACTGGAATGTCTGGAGTCTGAGCTGTAAGCTTGGCTGTTCGATCTGCTAGATCGTTACCTTGGGAGATGATGTCAGTAACTTTTGTATGTGCCTTGCACTTCATGATAGCGATAGCTGTCGGTAAATGTATTGCATCTAACAGAGCTTGAATGAGGAGACCATGCTGAATCTTGGTTCCATGAGAAGTCATGAAACCTCTCTCCTGCCAGAGCACCCCGAAGTCGTGTACAACTCCGAAAGCGTAACGTGAATGTGTATATATGTTTACTTTCAGGTTCTTGGCACGTATGCAGGCTTGGGTCAGAGCAACTAGCTCTGCTGCTTGAGCAGACAGGGTGTCAATACGATGTGTTTCTATAACTTCGGTGTCAGTAGTCACTGCATACGCGGCTACTAGTTCTCCTGTACTAGTTCTCATACATGAACCATCCACATAAAGTGTCAGGTCGGGATTAGGTAATGGAATGTCTGTCAGGTCTTGTCTTGGCTTTGTCATAGTGTTAACAACTTCCACACAGTCATGTGTGGCAGAATTTAAAGTAACTGACGGTAACAGTGTAGCTGGATTTAAAACGTTGCAGCGTCTGATTTCTATGTGTGGCTGGAACAATGTCAGTTCATAACCTGTTAAACGTGCAATTGTCAAGTGCTGAGTCTGTGTTCGGTTTAAAAGAACTTCCACGGAATGTGGAACTTGTACTGTCAGGGAGTGTCCTAATACTATGGAATCACTTTGTCTGATTGCTAGAGCTGTGGCTGCAACTGACTTGAGGCACGCAGGCAGAGCCTGGGCTACTGGATCTAATGTGCTCGAAAAATAAGCACAGGGCTTGTATTGTCCTGCTTGATCTTGTGTGAGAACAGATAATGCAGTACCATCACGTTCTGTGACAAAAAGTGTAAAAGGCTTACTGTAGTTCGGTGTAGCTAGAACAGGTGCTTGGCATAAGGCTTTCTTTAGTTCATTAAAAACATGTGTATGTTCCTGGGTCCAAGGGAGGACAGTCGATACGGCTGCCTCCTGTGTCGTTAACTGTATCAGTGGCTTGGCTAGAAATGCATACTGAGGAATCCATTGTCTGCAATAAGAAGTGAGGCCAATAAAAGCTCGTACCTCCTTCTGTGTCTTGGGCTGTGAAAGACTCGCTATTAACTGGATACGGTCTGGTGTCAACTGCCTACCCCACTTGGACAGTAAGTGGCCTAAGTAGATCACTTGCTGGACACAGAATTGTAATTTGGAAGGGGACACCTTGTGCCCCTGCTCGGCCAGAAAATACAGAACTGTAAGTGACGCCCGCTCGCAGTCACGTTCAGAACGGGCTGTGATCAGTAGATCATCGACATACTGGAGCAGGGCAGTGTCAGTTGGCATGTGAATATTGTCTAGTTGTCTTTTAAGTGCTTGACTGTAAATACTAGGACTTTCTGTGAAACCTTGAGGAGCTCGTGTGAATTTATAGCTCCTTCCATTTAAACAAAAACCGAAAAGATACTGGCTGTCTGGATGAATGGGGACACTGAAAAATGCATTCTTGAGGTCGATGACAGTAAAAAATGTAGCTTCAGAATCAATGGCTGTCAATAGGGATGAGATATCTGGGACTACTGGATACTGGGGTATGATACATTTATTAAGCTCTCGAAGGTCAATCACTAATCGATATACTGGAGGTGCATTTGGATCAGTACGTTTCATGACTGGAATGATAGGAGAATTACATACATTGGAGTCAGTTTCTACAACCACTCCTTGAGCAATGAGCTCATCAATAATTTTGGATAAGGCTGCTACAGCCTCAGGTGGCAATCTGTACTGTCTAATTCGTGGCAAGACTATGCCTTGCTTGAGAGTCACACGATGGGGTGTAATTTGCATAAAACCTACATCAGTTGGACCTCGCGCCCATAAATGCTGCGGTACATTTGACAATCTTGGATCAAAATCACGTAATACATAGTGACCTTTAAAGTCTCTTAAAAACAATCGGATTCCTTCTGGGGAACAGCAAATAACTGCACCTAATTCTTTCAATGTTTTAATGCCTAACAAATTTTCTGGACATGATTTCGTAAGTAATAAATCAGTAGTTCGGGACAATGGACCAACTTCTAGAGAAACTGGTTTTGAAATCTCGTTAACAATGGGTTTTCCTGAAAATCCAAGGGAAACATTTTTAGAGCCTGAGAGCGGAGCCCCTGGAACCTCGTCATGACTGATAGTAGTCCTACTTGCCCCTGTATCAATCAAAAACTTTCTGTCTTTCCCTAATACTTGACTGTGTACATAGGGACCCTCTTGATCTACAGGTATCTCGATGAGAGGCAAGCCTACCTCCCTCTCTAGGCTGTTTCATGAATACTGTTGGTACTCCGGATACTCTGACTGGGCATACTGGTACATCTGCTGTGTAACATGCTGTGTTGCAGCGATAGGCTGCGGTGCTGGAACTGTCTGTTGTGCATTCTGTGGTGACTGAGAAGTCTGTGAAACTTGTTCTTGTCTAGGCGGACGTGGTCTTTCTTTAGTCTTACCAGTGGCTATGTTGTGTTTCAGAACTGCACACTCGTTTATAAAATGACCTGGCTGTTTACAGTAATTGCAGGTCCCTTTAACGGGAGCTGCAGGATGACTGGCTTGATTCGGACCCCTCTTCTGACTGTCTTGTGGAACAGATTGTGCAACTAGTACTTTCATTTTCGTATCTTTCATACGTCTCCTTTCGTGTTCTTGCTCTTCCCTGATTCTATTCTGGTGATACTGGAGCATCTGTAACATTTGGGACGGGGTACTAGCTTGCCAGGTACTTTTGACTTTCAAAACTCGATTTTGAACTTGTGGACTTGAATTCTCGACTAGTTTAGTAACAAAAAGATGAGGGTATGACTCGCTACTTGTCTTCAAACCACTGTTAATAATAAAACATTTTTCAAATCTAGAATAAAAATCACTAGTGTCTTCATCCTGTTTCTGTTTACATGCTGAGATTGCATCCCAATCTTCCTTTTTCGTGGATAGTAACCTTGGCAAGACCTGTATCAATAACTCGGGCAATTCTTTACATTTGTCCCCAAGACCGGTACCTGGTACTCGTATTTTATCTTCAGCTTCTAGAGCTGTCCAATCAATCTTTTTCTCTCCCACCTCCCATTCTTTTTCCTTGAGTTTTTCATATACCCCTGCGGGCAACAGGACCTTTAGCATTTTAATGATATCAGGATATGTATATTCTCCCATACGGAGCATGTCTTTTAATTCTCGATGGAACCCTGCTGGGTCTTTGTCGTGACAGGGAATTAATTTCTTCATCTCTAAGAGTTCCATCTTTGTGATAGGGGTGTAAACAAATACTCGTTGCATTTCACCACCCGCTGTCCTAACTGGGTGTACTTCTCGTAACGGATGCTGTCTATCTATGTAAAATGGTTTACTTTCTGGAGGTGAGACGTGAACAAAATGCGGATTCAGAAACGTTCTATATTTGTGGCGCTGTTCTAGAATGATACTAATTAAATCGGTACCTAAACCTCTCCATCTATACTGGAGTAACTCGTTCAGAACATCATGTAACGGACCTGGATCAGAATGCTGTCCCTCATACAGTGTAATGAGGTGCTGGATCATATACATACCCACCAGTCGCTGCTCGGCTGGGGGCAATTTCAGAAACATTTGTGCCACTATTTCGTCTGGAAAAGTGGTAGAATCAGTAGTCCATCGGACCGCTGATCGGGCTAGTTCTTGTTCATGCATGGTACTAAGTTCACTATAACCGATTCGTGATTTCAGAATGTGATCGGTAGCTTGAAATACTTGCTCAAGAGAACCTTGTTCTGGTGCTGGAAGAGAGAAAACTTTCTTGTGTTCTAGACGTGAATGTCGGTCGGGAAGTCTAGTTCTACCTACATACGCTATTCTGGTGGGGTTCTCGTCGTCTACCTCTTCAGTAGAAGAGTCGTCTTCTTTCTCGCTTACTTGTGCTGCTTTGCGTTTCTCGTGTAACCTTATTATTTCCTTACGAATTTTCTTGTACATACTCTCTATACTACTGAGTGTCCTGTGTCTTCCCTCGGCTATATTATCCCTCCACTTTGTCAGGACTCTCATTTCGGTCGGATCTTTAATCGGATAATCTTGTTCCCTTATTAAACAATTAATTAGAAACTTTAATAACATGAGCTGAGTCTCAGCTTTCCTTAGAGACATGATTTCGCCAATACTTTCTGGATCCTCTCCTGTACGGATGAAACGATATATTCTGTCTAGATCTTCTTTCATATTCGGTAGGGTGTCCAAATACTCGGTCACCCGTCTTACGCGCAATGAATATATAACCATATTATCATCGCCTGGGACTGGATCATAACGGCATTCGGTAAGAGCTCGCTTGATATCTGCAACGGACTGATGTTTGGGCGTACGCTGTAACGCACGTTCATGTAACTCGACTAACGTTACACGTTTGTGTGGCGGCGGGGTACCAGGAGGACCTCCCCCCGCGGCCCCTAAACTGGAATCGTCGACTGATACTCTTCGTGCTGGCAGAGTGACCGATGTAGCGGGTACTTGTACTGTAGGCTGGACCGGGGGTACCGTAACAGGTGCTGTAACAGGTGCCCCGGTGGCTGGAGGAACAGGAATTACATTATTTACAGGAGCGGGCGGAGCAGGATTTGCATATTCTGGGACCGTGTCGTCCAAATAGGACGAGAGAAAAATATCAGCTGCGGTCGGTTTGTGACGTAGCTTAATCGGAACTAATGGCGGCGGGAAATTACATGGTGCTTCCGGGATTGCTTTCGACAAGCCCTCGGCAAGAAGAGGATACATACCCTTAATAAGGGCATTTCTCTGTCTGTCTGACTGTTCGGCTTTAACTCGTTCACCTACTTCGATCAATTCCCTTTCTTGGGCTCTTTCTGAGGATTCTCTACTTAATTCTAACTTTCTGATTTCTTTTTCGGTTCTTTTATGAGATTCTTTGCGCCATAACTCGATGGCATCTTTCTGGGACTGTCTGGATTTCTTTTTCCATAATGCTTCTTCTACTCGCATGATGCACTCGGCATCCCATGTACCTGATACAGGCCATCTATATTTCTCTTCTAGATCTTTAGTATACTCGACCCATAAGTCTAGATATAATATGGCACTTATGCCATGTTTATGATACATAAAATGACCTGGACTGTCCCTAGGCGGGACAGGAACTGCTTCTTCGAGCAGACCTTTTCTGGTTTTTAACTGACGTAACTTCGAGAACAGAGGCATGACTTAGACGGGAATCTGGACACAAATACAATACACGATAAACACGATAATAACTTGAAAACAAATCACTCATACCACAACATTGAAAACACATGAAATAACTTTTAAAATAACAGTTCGGACAGAATATTACCTGGAATACTGAAAACAGAAACACATGAATTTCTCGAGAACAGAACAGAACTTACTGGAATGACTAGATGCACTGCTAAAACAGTACGAAACTTACCGGTCTCATAAAGAGACACGTCAGGACCCGCATCCTCCTAGGTGGACACTTCGTGTTGGATCTGTGTACCCAAACCCACGGACCAGAGACAAATTAATTGACCCTGTCTAGATACTACCCCAGCAATGGTACTCACCGGGCAGCAAGAACGGAAGGCCTCGGACTGGACTGGACTGCTACGACGACGGACGGACGAACTTCGGACTTCAGTTACAGGTGGGCCTCCGGATACCTCGGACCTTGGACTCTCGGCTTGGGCTCTGGTCGGGACTCGCCGCGTTCCTCCACCGCCTCGTCTGGACGCTGGACCGCAACCTCCGTCTCCTCCGTGGGCCTGAGGGATACTTGAAGCAGAAATATCTGCACGTGGCCGGTATGGTTCCGTCACGGCTGCAGAGGATCAGGGGGCCTGCGTGGCTTCTCCGGCGCGTGGGGAAAGGGCAAGTCCCTATTCGGGCGCCATTATGTGGTAAATAAATAATTAATTACCGGATCTATTTTTGACTGGATACAATATAAACAGATAGCTCAATAAATAAGAGTCAAGATTCGAGGTAGCTGGAGTTTACAGGCTTTAATTAGGCATAAAGGACAGGAACAGGACAGCCTGTACGGGAACGGGATGGCAGCTGCCGGGGGCAGGAATAGGCTGGCAATTGGCAACTTTTAATAACAGTGCACAATATTTATAGTTAAACAAAATACATTGCATTCAATACAGTAGGCGTAGCAGTAGGAGTGGTTTGTAGCAGTCGCGAAAGATAAGGGCAAAATGAAGTAACAAGAGGCGTGTACAGGGCGTATACATAGACATGTGATGTAAACGTAACAGAATATGTCATAAAAAGGGGCGGAAACATGGAGGGGGCTACCTGAGCAGCTGGGACCTCTAACCTAATGGTGCGCGCAAACGGGCAATGACGTGTTACCAGGGAGAACTGGGGGCTATGACTTCTGTGCTAGAAGAGGAGACTAAAAGTCTGGAGTGTCAGAGCGACATGTACCCAGGCATATCTAGTATCTGGTGTTTAGAGTACATGTTGATAAAATCCAAAAGTTATCAGGGCAAAGGCTAACAGACACTAAGACTGGTGCATGCATGCTTCTATATGTAGTGCGTGTGCGAGGAATATTCTATGAATATTAATACAGTATTTCTCTTACATGGAGACATAAAGGCTAGACCATGACGGAAACTATTGATGTGATTCAGTAGCTTAGGAATGCAGAGAAGGAGGGCTGGACTGATAACTAGAAACATAACATACTCTTGGCAGACTGGGAGGCAGAGCCAGGCCGAGCCGGGCACTGCGAGGCAGGATGTAAGTGAAGGGTCAGGGATACAGGTGGGGGCTGTATCGCTCCTCGGAGAGGGTTCAGGAGACAGGAGCTGAATCTGAGTCCGGGCCCTTTTTGAGGCCTAGAAACGGGGACAATTCAATGAATTAACATGCACACTGTAAAATGTGGCAACGTAGCTTTACATAGGCCTAATATTCGTTGTATTCACGAAGACTGGAAACTGGCATACTAGAGATGGACACAACTGTAATTGCGTCTTTAATCGATCAGGGGGGAATACATGCATATCGATCATGCACATATAGCATAAGATGGGGAACACGTAGGCACATATAACATGGCAAAATTTACTTTTCCACACCAGATGCTCTCTCCGTTCGACGCCGGCCCAGGGGGAACTTTCTAGGTCGTTCCCGAGGAGGCAGTCCACGGGGGCATCATCCCGGACGGTCACTTTCAGCATGCCCGACCCCCCCCCCCCCCCCACTCGAAGGGGATACGGGCCATCTGGCACAGGCTTTCGGAATTGTCCGCAGACCGTACGGGGCACAGCACATTGGGCAGGATCTGGTCAGGGATCACCAAGTGGCAACGGACAGCCGTCACGCTGGCTCCGGTGCCGCGGAGGGCTTCGGCCCGGTGCCCATTAATGGTGACCCACTGGCGGTACTTCTGAGTGTTGCCCGGGATCGGGGCCCGGGGGATCATGTCTCTTTCGCCCAGACATACCAGGGACATAGCGGCGGGCTCCCACTCGGCCTGATCGTGGTCATAGTCCCCTTCCTCGCCCCTTTCTTCTCCCAGGGGCGGCGATCTGGCGGTTTGGAGGACCGGTGGTGCCAGGTCGTTGGTTCATCGGGCAGAGGGAGTCATTAGCATAGTGACCGGGCCGCTGGCATCGGTGGCAGGTCACGTTCGGGCGGGGCCCCGGTCGTGCTGGGGGGGCCCCTCTTCTGGCCAGGGATGGTGAAGTGGAGGTCGGGGGCGGCCCCGCGGGGGAGTCGCGGCTCCTGTTCTGGCCTCCTCCGCCGCCTCGCGGGCGGTGGTTCCCCGGGGAACCTCGGCCGTAGTCTCCCATCGGGCTCCGGGGGACCCGGGTGCTCACCCTCTCGATCGGCCTCGACTGCTTGTCTACGTGGCTCGTCAGTTTGCTGTCGAGGAGATGCTGCTTGAGTTCGATAAAACAGTTGTTGGAGAGGTGCTCCCATACAATGAGGTTGAACAGTTGCTCGTAGGTGGTGACCTGGCTGCCTTTGATACACCCCTCTAGGGCTCTGCTATAGAAGTTCACGTACTCCACCCATGTAGTACCGGGGAGTTTTTTACAGTCGCGGAATCGCTGCCGGTACATCTCAGGGGTGAGTCCATAGCGAGTAAGAAGGGCGGCTTTCATGTGTTCATAAGAGGTCATCTCTGCGTCTGGGAGCTCCAGCAGGGCGTCTCTCCCTTCGTTGACGAACTTCCCCCACAAGCCGGCACCCCAGTCTTTCTGGGGTACTCGATGAGAGGCCATGGCTACCTCGTAGGCCTTAAACCACTGCTGGATGTCGTCATTTTTATAATATTCCTTGACGACATCTTTGGGGATGTGGACCTTCGTGTCCGCAGGAGGAGGTGGGCTCCGGTTCCCGGAGGCGCTGGCCTCCCCAGTTTTGGCCTTGATCTCAAGTTCTTTTAAGCCACGCTCGTGCTCGAACGTGAGCTTCTTCTCCTCCAAGTCTCTCTGCCTTCGTTTCTCCTCTAGGTCTCCTTGCAGCCGTAGTTGCTCAAGGGCTATCTTTTTCTCGGCCAGTTGTAGTTCTCCATCCAGACGGAGTCGGGCGAGCTCCAATTCGGCTCCTTTCTCGCTCTCGGGCGTCTTCGGGGGAGAGGCCTGTGTCTATGTTCGTAGGTCTTTCCCCCGCTGGGGTTGCGTTGGTCTCCGGGTATGTTCGGACCTGTGTTGTCTTCGCTCTGGGGTGGCGTTGCTCCTGCCTC
This sequence comes from Lissotriton helveticus, assembly GCF_964261635.1. Classification (NCBI taxonomy): domain Eukaryota; kingdom Metazoa; phylum Chordata; class Amphibia; order Caudata; family Salamandridae; genus Lissotriton; species Lissotriton helveticus. The sequence goes on from NC_136067.1 coordinate 599,989,688, forward strand.
CACCCATGTTTGTAGGGCCTGCTTGAAATCCTCCTTGGTGCTTAGTCCAGTGGTAGCGATGCCCAGATCCTTGCAGAATTGTTTCAATTCTTTGTGGTTATAATTGTCCAGCCGTTCTTTCTGGAACTCCGCGGTTGGTGTGGTTTCTTTGGTAGTCATGGTTGCGGTGTGTTTCTGTCAGTAGTGGGTGAGTCACTCTCTGTACGATTTGCGTCGGCTCGGATCGCACCGCCTGCCACCAATGTTAGAAAGGCGGTCCCTGGGGAGGCAGAAGATGTCTGACTGACCACCCCGAGGCCCACCTCTCCTTATGGAATTGGCCGAGCGCCGTCGAGAGGCCTCCTGGGTGAGGGCCCTCTCCTAGAATTGTCACAGTAGAGTAATCACACCACTACAAAGGGACACCACACAAGAGAGTACTTCTTAGAATCTTTATCAACATTAATGATTGGTTCTTTCGGTAATATGTACAAACGGATCGAGGGATCCTTAGAGTCTCGGTAACTGGGGGGAAAGGGGTAGCGGGACAGTCTTAATACCAGTCTGGCACAGGGATACCCTACGCTCAGCTCTCAATCCTCGAGCTGGGGGGCTCCGCGAGGTTTGGGCTGCGGCTGCGCCAGCAGGCTCCGAAGATGGTTTCAGCGAGGTTGGGCCGCGGCAGCGCCAGCAGGCTCTGAAGATGGTTTCAGCGAGGTTGGGCCGCGGCAGCGCCGGCAGGCTCCGAGGATGGTTTCAGCGAGGTTGGGCAGCGGCAGCGCCAGCAGGACTCCAAAGATGGTTTCAGCGAGGTTGGGCTGCGGCAGCGCCAGCAGGACTCCAAAGATGGTTTCAGCGAGGTTGGGCCGCGGCAGCGCCAGCAGGACTCCAAAGATTCAGGGTTCAAAGTAGCGAGTTCTTCTCGGGGTCAGCCGCGACAGCGTCAGCAGGGCTCTCGACTCCAGGATACAACTACTGACCCATCCCAGGGCTGCCCCAGATATAGGTCTGGAGTCCTTTGATGTCCGGACCCTCGCGCCTGGGGGTCAGAGGGGCCGGGATGAGAGTGTCCAGACACCCAGCAGGGGGGTGGAGCCAGCGCCCAGGGAGGCTGGAGGGCGATCGAAACCAGGCGTCCGGGGACGGCTGGAGGCCCATCGAAACGCCCCTCCTCCTGGATCCGTCAAGTGGCTGCTTTACCACCTGGTTGGATCTTGGTGCCTCTATGTCGGGGCTTCGCTGGGGCTGTGGCCGAGGTCGGGCCGAGGCCACGTGGTCAGGACGTGGAGGGTCCAAGATGGAGTCGGGGCCTGAAATGGTGGGCCGGAATCGGGGTCGGATCCGCAGAGTGGGGCGAGCAGGGGTCGCCGGGCTCCCGAGGTGGAGAGCCGGGGGTCGCCAGGGGTGGCGGCTCTCGTGAAGGTTGGAGGGGATAGCTTTAGGCCGGGGGATAGGGGTCGATGCTGTCCAGGGCCCGCTATGCGGGAGAAGTGGGACCACACCACGAGGCCGGGTCCAACAATAACAGTTTTGGGTTCTGCCAGGCAGGACGTACCCTCTGTCCGAGGACTGTACCCTCCGAAAGTAATATTTGAAAATATCTTAATCAAAATGTCCTCAAAAATATTCTAAATAGTTATATGTGTTAAAGGAAATTAAGAAATCTAATTATGTAACGTCACTCAGTTTGCAAACTATAGATCAGGGTTTTACTCTGCTAATGTTATCTGTTCTTAATAATGTCATTCATTTTGAGTCTGATTAATGCATTTAGGTATCAGGTAATGAGTTAAAAACAAGAAAGACGCACATAATCTAATAAAGGGTTAAATATGCAAGGTGTTGACAAAACACACATCTTAAAATTGACCCCTTCACATTCATTTTCTGCTTTCTAAACACACCGGAAGCTTGTGATTCACACCCATCTCTTTGTACTCACCGTGCCAGGGGTGTGTGTCGCAGTTTTATGACAGGATGAATTTATTTTACCGAGCACAATCGGAAGGAAACGGCAGAAGTACCATCACTAAACTCTTGGCTTGAAGGCACACAACATCGAAAAGAAGAACATAGGAGCTCCCCTTGCAAGCGTCTCACAGACCAGGATTGTGGCGGCAAAGATGGCTAGAGAGGGTATGTGCATTGCTGAATCTTTGTAAATTGAATATTAGATGATTCGACTGCGGGGGGGCACGATCTATGTGCTCGAACTGCGCTGTGGAATTTTACTTTGCGGGGGGCATGATATAGGTCCTTGGACTGCGATCTCTTTACTTTTTAACTGTTTATTTGTGCATTCTGGCTCCTGTGTGTGCGACACTGCTGTGAGAGAGCAGGGGGGCACATTAAACAGGTCGCCTGCACTGTGTGTGTTTTAAAAATTCCGCATGATTTTAAAAATTGCTTGCTAACAGTCACCTGATTATCTATATTTACCACTCCCCGTTCCTCCCCGAGCCGAGCTCATGGTGTGGAGGGAGGTCTTACTATCCCTACTCACTTCCGGCGGAAGTGGGGGTGTGCGGTCTAGTCCTCCTACCGCCGCCTCTCTACTTAACCGATGTGCTGGCCGACGCGCAGCGGACGCGCGCAGTGGGCGCGACGGTGGCACGCCGGAGTCGTGCCAGAGTCCTGCCCGTCTGCGCCCGTCCGCGACTGTATGCGGCCAAGGGCCTGCTCTTCTGTCTCGACGTGTCCAACATTAAGGATAGCCTATTCTAAAAATACACTCTTGACCCCTAGGCCACCTTAATGCTCGTATGATACTCCTCTGTGCCCACAGCAAACCCTTCTGACGTGCCCTGATTGTTCGCTGACCCTCTCTTCGCTTCCCTCAACATTAGATATCTCTGCATCCAATTTCTTGCGCAAACCTATTCAGGAGCCCCCTTTCCACACATTTAACTTCATCAGTTTAAACTGCAGGTCTCTCACAAAACACAGAAGAGACGTTTTTGATCTTTTGAGCTCCTCCCAACCTGACGCCCTATTTCTTACGGAGACTTGGTGACGGACCATTCGGGTCCAGATATCGCAGCTGCTCTTCCTGATAGTTACACCTATACGGGCAGAAACAGAAGGGGTAAGGAGGGGGGGTGGAATAGCTATTATTTTTAAAAGAGCCTTCTCTTGTAAGTGGGAGGATATTGTTATTCCTAATTGTGAGGCTGGGCTGTTTAAGTTACTTCTATCTCCCAATTTCACCCTTACAGGTGCCCTGATTTACCGCCCCCTGGCCCTGCCAGTTCTTGGGCTTCATCTCTTCCAGAGCATTTAGCTCCTCTACTATTGAATGCGACTAACTTTTTAATTGTTGGCGATCTTAATGTTCACTTTAATGATAAAACCTGCCCTATCAGTACCAATTTGATGTCTGATCTAGCAGCCATGAACATTACCCTGCATAATTTGGGCCCCACTCATAAGGCTGGTAATTTGCTCGACCCAATTTTCTCCAATCTAGAAGCAGTAATGTGTAAGTCTCCCTTACCTGTCCCGTGGTCTGACCATTTTATTGTAGAATGTTCCATTACGATTGACCAATCTTTCAACCCCCTTGCAACGGCTTCTAAACCTAGAGTGACCCGCAATTGGAAGAATCTTGATTCCAACAAATTTAATTCCGTTTTGTTAAACTCTATGCCTCTTACTGAGGTTAGTAGCCTTGATCAAGTGGACGTTATTCACCACTGGTTTACTTCTGCTGTTAATACTTGTCTTCCACTTCGAAAGCAGGCATTTAATGTACATCACCCCCCTGCACCATGGTTCAATGACCTTCTAAAAAAAGAAAAAAACAGCTGTAAACACCTCGAGCGGAAGTGGCGCTCTGATTACGACCCTTACATTAAATTGCAATATAAAGCTGCTTTAACAAAATATCATTCCCTTTGCAAGATAGCCAGAACTGAATATGTTAACTCATCTATTCTAAATGCCCCAAATCGTCCCAAAGCCTTGTTTAAGGTGGTGGAGGAACTCTCTGGTACCACTTGTCAGCCTAAGGCCCCGTGTTTGGCTAAAGCACAATGCGACTCCTTAGCAGACTTTTTTGTTTCTAAAATTAAGAATATATATGCTGACTTTGGTCCCCCTAATGCCCCCCCATTTCCCACTGAGCTTATCATATCTACCACTCCGTGCGATCATCAGTCAGCGGAATTGGATATTACTGCCTGGGACCCCTTGACCCTTTCTACATTACATGACATAGTTAGAAGTATCAAATCCGGTTCCCCTTTGGATCCCATCCCTCCCCAAATTCTGCTAACCCTAGACTCCTCCTCTCTTAAGCTCATCTTGGAGTTATTGAATACGTCACTCAGGGAGGCCAAGGTCCCCAATTCTTGGAAACACGCAATGGTTATACCATTGCTGAAAAAGGCCAATGCAGATCCAAATAACCCCGCCAATTTCCGTCCAATTTCGCTTCTTCCAGTCTATTCTAAGATTTTGGAAAAGCACGTAAACAAACAACTCACCAGCTACATTGAATCTCATAATATTCTACATCATTCACAATCTGGCTTTCGCTCTGGTTTTTCTACAGAATCCACACTTCTAGGAGTCTCTGAAACCATTCGTCATCTGGTGGACAGAGGGGAGGCCGTGGCACTTATTCTACTAGATTTAAGTGCCGCATTTGATACGGTCTCCCACCCCATTCTGGTTAACATCCTCAAGACTTCTGGCATCACTCATTCTGCCCTTGGATGGCTTACCAGCTTTTTGTCTGACCGGACGTTTCAAGTCTTCTTGGCTACTTCTGCGTCCAAAATCCACAACTCAGCATACGGTGTTCCCCAAGGATCCATCTTGAGCCCCCTTCTCTTCAATTTGTATGTCAGACTCTTGGCTACTATTGCGGAGCAAGCGGGGCTCTCCATATATTCATATGCAGATGACACACAGATCATCTTTTCACTCTCCACCAGCCATCACTCCACTACATCCTCCCTCTGCCATGGTCTCAACAACATTGCCTCCTGGATGCATGACAACAAGTTAAAATTGAACAGAGGGAAAACAGAACTTCTTCTGTTTGGCAACAACACCGCCTTATGGGGACCCTCTCATTGGCCTGCTCAAATGGGCACCCCTCCTAACCCATCTAAAACAGCTCGCAACTTGGGCATCATTTTTGATGACCAGTTGTCCATGAGGCAACATGTTGTTAGAGTCTCTTCCACTTGCACAACTATTCTCAAATGGTTGAAGAAAATCACATGGATGCTTCCTTTGGACACCCAGAAAACCGTAGTCCAGGCGCTAATAACATCTCGCCTGGACTATGGTAACGTTCTTTTTCTGGGGGCGGGCAAAGAGGTAATCCGTAAATTGCAGACTGTTCAGAACATGGCAGTCCGTCTGCTATGTAAACTACCCTACAAGTCTTCTACCTCCCCTTCCCGCCGTAGCCTTCATTGGCTTTGCATTGATAGTCGCTGTAAATTTAAGGCTCTCTGTTTTATACACAAAATTAATACTGGCAAGGCCCCTCAATATCTGAGATCTTTGATTCATCTGTACTCTCCCTCCCGCACTCTTCGTTCGTCCAATCAACACAAACTCCAGATTCCCAGGATTAGGAGACCCAGAATGGGTGGTAGCTCTTTTGCTTTTCTGGCCCCATCCCTGTGGAACTCTCTCCCTCTACCCCTTCGGATTAAACCTAATTACCTAAAGTTCCGCAGGGATTTAAAAACTTGGTTATTCAATCAATAAACTATTTCGGCAGGCACACCTCCCTTGTTAGTTTAGCGCCGGGAAACGTCCGGGTAGCTGCGTGCTCTATAAAATTAAATATAATAATAATAATAATAATAATAATAATAATGGCTACGTGGGTCTAGCACAGAGATTCGAATACTGCACTCGGTCCACAAGTATGTTGTTTACGGCACTTCCGTAATAGGGCAAAATAAGTAATAATTATAAGTGCATTAGAGAGAAATCTTCAAGATGCCGGGCATGGAAACATGCTTCCAAGTCTCTAATTAAAATAAACCAATGCCCAACAGGCCTTCTCTAGCGGGCTCTACACTTCCACATATCTACTGTCATAAACCACACTTTTTTTCTGTGTCGCAAGTTTGCAGTGCACTACAATGGATAAAAAAATATAATGTGCGCTCCCCGCCGCCCCCCCCCCCAAATTCTCCGCTAGAATCACCAGGCTGGCTAATTTTTCGACACAGGACAATGGAGCCAGTGCGTTGAACTAACGGCAGGTCACCTTTCTGCTACAGACTACCTCACAAAGATCAGTAAAGTTGCAGAAACTCACCAGGCCAGCTGGATACAGTGTGGCCCTGCTCGGAGCCTCTCTGTGGACCAGACAGCCGCCGCCTATGGCCAACAAGCCGCCCATCGGACTCCGCCCACCACACCCAACCTGAGCACCACCAGCCCTGCAAAGCGGTGCTCCACATCATGTGGAAGACCAAAAAATACAAAAATTACACTGAGAGCTCACCAGATTCTACAGACTGCAATGGCAGTGCTACGAGCTCTCCACAAGAAGTTTGTGTAGAACACCATTAAAGTCACAGCCAGTATGTCTCACGGGTGGGGGAGAGGGTTGCATACGGGGAGGGGGTGGGAGGTTAATATATAATAAAAACACTTTTTTAAAGTTACCTTCGCCTCCAGTCCCAGAATCCTGTGCTGTGTCTCCTGCTCTCTCTGCTCACAGGAAGCAGAAGCAGGCAGCCTCCCTCTCTCCCCCCCCAAGCCAATCACAACGCTGCAATGCACAGCAGCCTACATAGAGAAAGCGGAGAGTGCTATGACTGGTTTGGTCGGCCCTGGGGACAACCAAACAGTCAGTGCCCATAACATTGGGTTAGCCACACCTCCACAACCCGCCCACCCCCAACTAGGCCTACCCTTCTTCTGCTTTCTTGCAGTGACCGAAGCAGAAACGTAAAATGGTATTTATACCATTTTACATTTCTGCTTCTCACACTGCAAGAAAGCAGTGGGGCGATTCTCCGATACTCACGTGGAGGAGCCGCCCCTGGGTGAACGTGTGCAAGAATGCCCACATGGCTGCTTGGTAGATGTCCATTAGCGGAACTCCACGTCCCAAAGCAGTAGAGGCTGCCGTCATCCTGGTAGAGTGGGCGCGCAGTCCCACTAGAGGTTCCTTTTTTACCAATGAATTGCAGATGTTAATGCATAGGACAACCCATCGAGAGGTGGTGCATTTTTGTACGGCCCAACCTTTCTTGGTGCCCACATAACGAAAAGTTGATTGTCTACCCTGAAATCTTTAGTGCGGAAAAGGTAGAAGAACAGCACATGGTTTGGGTCCAGATGGTGGAGTCTCTCCTCCTCTTTTGAAGGGTGCGGAGGTGGGAAGAAGGCGGGCAAAGTGATGGTCTGACCTATATGGAAAGAGGTAACCACTTTAGGCAGAAAAGAGGGCCTACCGCGAAGGACCACTTTGTCCAGATGGACGGCAAGAAAAGGATTGTTTGAGGATAGAGACTGAAGCTCACTCACTCTGCGAGCAGAGGTGATGGTGAGCGGGAAGGCAGACTTCAAAGTAAGAAGTCAAAGAGGACAATTATGTAGTGGTTTGAAGGGAGCACACATAAGGTAAGTTAGGACAAGATTCAAGTCCCATTGCGGCATTACAAAAGGAGAAGGAGGAAAGAGATGAGTAATGCCCTTTAAAAGTCTGTTTACAATAGGGGACTTGAAAATAGAAGGCTGCTCAGGAAGGCGAAGAAAGGCAGATATAGCAGAAACTATCCTTTGAGAGTGCCCAGAGCAGAGGCCTACTGGGTCAAAGAGAGGGGCAGAAAGGGGATCTACAGCCTTTGCTGTGCACCATGCCACACATTTGTTCCATCTACAGGCTTATACCCTTTTAGCGGAGGGATGCCTGGCTGCCAAGATGACATACAGACTTCAGGAGGGAGGTTGAAAGCTGTCAACTGTTGCTGCTCAATCTCCACGCAAGGAGGTGGAGGTTGGACAGGTTCGGGTGGAGGACCGTCCCATGCTGCTGCGACAGAAGATCCTCCCAAAGAGGCAATCTGATCGGAGGATCGATGGCCATGCTCAAGAGCTCGAGGAACCAGACTCTTTGTGCCTAGTTCGGAGCCACAAGAATGACTTGGGCCCGATAGCGCTAGATCTCCTTGAGCACTCTGGGCAGAAGTGGTACAGGTGGAAAGGCGTACAGGAGGCCGCAATTCCACCTGTGACGAAAAGCGCCGCCGAGCGAGTGCTGCCTTGGAAATTCCAACGCATAGAACTACTGACATTGCGTGTTCTCTTCGTTGGCGCACAGATCTATCCAAGGCTCTTCCCACTGCTGAAAGATCAATCAATCAATCAAGACATTTGTAACGCGCACTACTCACCCGGAGGGTCTCAAGGCGCTTGGGGGTGGGGGGGTCCGCTACTGCTCGAACAGCCAGGTCTTGAGCTTCTTCCTGAAGGAGAGGTGGTCTTGGGTCAGGCGTAGGTCGGGAGGGAGGGAGTTCCAGGTCTTGGCGGCCAGGTGGGAGAAGGACCTTCCTCCTGTTGTCGCTCTTCGGATGCAGGGGACGGCGGCGAGGGCGTGACTGGTCGATCGGAGATGGCGTTTGGGAGCGATGAAGTTGAGGCGGCTGTTGAGGTAACTCGGGCCTTGGTTGTGTAGGGCTTTGTGTGCGTGGGTGAGGAGCCGGAAGGTAATTCTCTTGTTGACCGGGAGCCAGTGCAGGTCTTTCAGGTGTCTGGAGATGTGGCTGTGTCTGGGGATGTCGAGGATGAGTCTCGCTGAGGCGTTCTGGATCCGCTGGAGTCTCTTCTGGAGCTTGGCGGTGGTTCCGGCATAGAGGGCGTTGCCGTAGTCCAGACGGCTGGTGACGAGGGCCTGGGTGACCGTCTTCCTGGTCTCGGTGGGGATCCACCGGAAGATCTTACGTAGCATGCGCAGGATGTTGAAACAAGACGAGGAGACGGCGTTGACTTGTCTGGTCATGGAGAGGGAGGAGTCCAGGATGAAGCCCAGGTTGCGTGCGTGGTCTGTCGGTTTGGGTGCGGTGCCCAGGGCGGGGGGCCACCAGGAGTCGTCCCAGGCGGAGGGCGAGGAGCCCAGGATGAGGACTTCCGTCTTGTCTGCGTTCAGTTTCAAGCGGCTGGCCGTCATCCACTCGGCTACGTCTTTCATCCCTTGGTGTAGGTTGGCTCTGGCGGTGGCGGGGTCGTTGGTGAGGGAGAGGATCAGCTGTGTGTCGTCGGCGTAGGAGATGATGTTGAGGTTGTGTTGGCGTGCGATGGCCGCAAGGGGGCTCATGTAGACTGAGCGAGGAGCCTTGGGGAACGCCGCAGATGACTTCTGTTGCTGCAGATCTGAACGGGGGTAGGCGAACTCTCTGTGTCCTTCCAACGAGGAAGGAGGTGATCCAATCCAGTGCCTTCTCCTGGATTCCGACGTTGTTGAGGCGCTGCACTAGGTTGCGGTGGCAGACTGTGTCGAATGCCGCGGAGAGGTCTAGGAGGATGAGGGCCGCTGTTTCTCCGTTGTCCAGCAGGGCTCGGATGTCATCGGTGGCAGCGATGAGGGCGGTTTCGGTGCTGTGGTTGGCCCGGAAGCCAGACTGTGAGGGGTCGAGGGATCCGTTCGTCTCGAGGAAGGCGGCCAGCTGCTTGTTGACTGTCTTCTCGATGACTTTGGCTGGAAACGGGAGGAGCCAGATGGGGCGGTAGTTCTTGAGTTCGGTGGGGTCCGCTGTTGGTTTCTTTAGTAGAGCGCTGAGTTCGGCGTGCTTCCAGCTCTCCGGGAAGGTGGCGGTGTCGAAGGAGGTGTTGATGATGTCCTGCAGGTGGGGTGCGATGACGGCGTCGGCTTTGCTGAAGACGTGGTGAGGGCAGGGGTCGGTCGGAGATCCGGAGTGGATGGAGTTCATCGTGCGGATGGTGTCTTCGGTGCTGATTGGGGTCCAGTCGCTGAGGGTGGTGGTGGGGTGCGTTGGTGCGGTCTTGGGGGGCGTTGTTTGTGTGCTGAAGCTGTTGTGTATGTCAGCGATCTTGTTGTGGAAGTACGAGGCGAGGGAGTTGCAGAGGTCTTGCGATGGGGTGATGTCGTTGTTTCCGGCGTTGGGGTTGGAGAGCTCTTTCACGATGTTGAAGAGTTCCTTGCTGTTGTGTGCGTTGTTGTCCAGTCGGTCCTTGAAAGCAGTTTTCTTGGTGGCGTGGATCAGTTGATGGTGCTTTCGGGTGGCGAGCTTGAGGGTAGTCATGTTGTTCGGTGTTGGGTCTCTTCTCCAGGCTTTCTCGAGGGCTTGGCAGTTCTTCTTGGAGCATTTGAGTTCGTCGGTGAACCAAGGGGCCTTCTTGCTGCCGGGTCTGCTGGGCGGGGTACTCAGGGGGGCGAGTTCGTCCGCGCAGTTGCTGATCCACTTCGTGAGGTTGTCGGCGGCCTGGCTGGGGTTCGCTGAGCTGGCGGGAGGGTGCTGGCTCAGGGATGCGGCGAGTTGGTCGGCTGTGATCTTGTTCCAGCTCCTTCGTGCAACCTGTGGCTGGTGGTGGTGGATCGTGGTCCTTCTGAAGCTGAAGTGGATGCAGCTGTGGTCCGTCCAGTGGAGTCCGGTGGCGTGGCTGAAGACGATGTCCTTGCTGGATGAGAAGACGGCGTCGAGTGTGTGTCCGGCGTAGTGGGTGGGGGTGGTCACCAGCTGCTTGAGTCCGAGGTTGGCGAGGTTGTCAAGCAGGGTAGTGGTGTTGCGGTCGTTGTCGTTCTCCAGGTGGAAGTTGAGGTCCCCGAGGAGGATGTATTCAGTGGAGAGGAGGGCGTGCGGGCTGATGAAGTCGGCGATGTCTTCGCTGAATGGTGTGCGGGGTCCCGGGGGTCGGTAGATCAGGGTGCCTCTGAGGGTGGTCTTGGGGTCGGTGTGGATCTGGAAGTGCAGGTGTTCGGCGGTTGTCAGGGTGTCGTCGGAGTTGGTCGTGATGCGGATGGTGTTCCTGTGGATGATGGCGATGCCTCCTCCGGTCTGGTTGCCGCGGTCCCTCCGGGTGATCTTGTAGCCCTCTGGGATGGCGATGGCGATGTCGGGCGCTGAGGAGGCGTTCATCCATGTTTCTGTGAGGAAGGCGACATCAGGAGCTGTGGTGTCGAGGAGGTTCCAGAGTTGGACGGCGTGTCTGTGGACGGAGCGGGTGTTGAGCAGGATGCACTTCAGGTGGTTGCTGCTGGTGTTCGGCTTGGTGAGTGCTGGTGCAGTGCAGGTCCGGATGCAGGTGAACTTGCAGGAGTGGCAGCTGAAGGGTCCGGGGGTGCGTCTCGGTGTGGCTCGGTAGCATCCTGGGATTCGGCCGGTGTTGAGTGCGTTGAGGGTGGCGGCGTCGTATGTCCGGCGGGTGGGCTGGGGTCTGCGGGAGCCAGGGGTCCTGGCACTGGGCGCGGTCCAGGCGCGGACGGGCGTAAACGGGCTTACCTTTGGCGCACCTTCGGCGCTCAATCGGTACTCCCGCTGCGAGCGTCCGCTGCGCGGTCGCTCTGGGGGCGTCATAAGAAGGGAGCCGGGAGGGAGGATCCGCTGGGAGGCGGGGAGCGCGTGGGCCAATCGGCAGGTGGGGGGGCGGGGTCGCGGCAGGTAACGGCGGGAAAAACCTATGCGGGCTTGGTGGGCAGCCCTGCGGCGGCTGGGGCGCCGGGGATCCGAGGACGGGCGGCCCTGCAGCGGCTGGGGCTCCGGATCGGCGTCTGGCAGGCAGCAGGTAATGAGGCAGGCAGAGCAGGCGGGGAGCGTGGGGCGACCAGGCCGTGCACCACCTCCGAGTGAAGACGCCATTCATGATGTATCAAGCACCGACTGCGGAGCTTGTCCGCCCTGTTGTTCAGAGAACCTGCCAGATGTTGAACTACCAGGAATATGCCCTGATGTTCCAGCCATATCCAAAGATGAAGAGCTTCTTGACATGTGGTCCATGACCCCACCCGCCCTGTTTGTTGCAGTACCACATGGCGGTGGTGCTGTCTGTGAACACCTGTGTAGTATCCTATGGCTAACACTGATGTATACTGTAAATCAGTGTTAGCCCATTAGAATATCAGTAGTTCAGGTTAAAAAAATGTATCTCCCATGAGGGTTATCAAACTATTTGAAAATCCTGTCAAAACGGAAGATCACCATATCCGGAATCTGGGTCGTGTAGTTAAAATTTTTCAAAGAAATTGTGATGCTAAGCATAATGTAAAAGTTCATGCAAAAAAATACGTTGGTGACAACATTGGAGTAAGGAAGCCCTCCAGAATGTCAAAGAGACCGTCTCACCTGAAGGAATATGTTTAATTCTCTAAAAGAATATGTTTAACTTTTTTTTTCTTTTTCGTTTTGCTTTTGTTGTTGTGTTGGGAAAGGAGGTAGGTGTGTAGCATCCTATAGCTAACACTGATGTATACTATAAATCAGTATTAGCCCATTAGAATGTTTGTACTGCATTCTGGTTGTCCTTAGTAATGGAATGATAGGGTTTGAAGATGGACAGTTATTAGGAGCCTAGATCTGAATATGATGACAGCTTAACAAAGAGGCTGGAGTGTTAATATAGATTATACTTAATAAAGGATACTGCTCTACAATCAACTTGCTGCCTCCTACATCATTTCAACCTACCCTACTCTTCCCTCGACAGAAGGAAGGAATGCCTTCAGTGCAAGATGGATCGCCTGGAGCTCCAAAAGGTTGATGTAGAGACCGGACTCTGCTGGAGACCATAGACCCCTGATCTCCACCTCTCCCAGGTGGCCGCCCCATCCCAGGAGTGACACATCTGTCACTTATGTGAACTCCAGTTGTGGAAGGGAGAGGGATCTGCCGCCGACCGAATCCAGGTTCGTGAGCCACCATTGCAATCGACGTGCAGTCCCCTGGAGATCTGGACGACGTCGGAAAGATTCCCCTGATGCGGCGCCCACTGGAACTTCCGGTCCCACTGCAGAACCTGCATATGCCATCTGGCATGATCCACAAGCAGGATGCAGGAGGCCATGAGGTCCAGCTTCCTCAGAGTCAATCTCACCGAAATCCGGGATAGAGGCTGAAACATCGGTATCATAGCCGGAATATCCCGGACTCGCTGCTCAAGAGGATAAGCCCGAAACCTTGCTGTATCCAGAACTGCACCTTCGGACTATCTGAAAAACCCACATGCCCGACGTGATGTTTTGCCAGTAGGGAAGGTGATGGCGAATCCTGCCGCCCACTGGCCTCTGGTGACCCTGAGAGGTCGGACTAGGAAGGTTTGAAGGCTGCTGCATTGGGGTTATGGGTGGAACTGGCACGCCCGCAGGCCCCCAGACCCAGGTCATGGGGTTCCACGTCCGCGGTCATGTATAGGTATGGCAGCTTGTATGAACCAGTGGCTACACTGGGTCATACGTGGTGGGCCACAAAAGGGGCAAAAAGCAGATTGCTTAGGGCAAGAGGTCGCTGCGAGGCCCAAGGATCTGGCCGTAGCCCTAGAAACCTTAAGGCGCTCGAGTGCCGAGTCTGCCTTGGCACCGAAAAGGTGACGCCCATCAAAGGGCATGTCCAGTAAGGTGGATTGGACATCCCCAAAAAACCAGATGTCCTCAACCAGGCGTAGAGCCACAAGGCTACTGACGTGAAAACCGTTCTGCCCAGTGAGTCGGCTGTATTCGGCCCACATCTGAAGGTGAATTTAGCTGCACCTCGACCCTTTGACAGTCTGCGGGTGAGAATGGCCCGTGCCTCCTCCGGGCACTGTGGCAGCACTTGCTCAACCGTATCCCGCACCGTATGGGTATAACGGCCCAAGAGGCATGAGGTATTCACCGACCGCAGCGCTAAGCTGGCAGAAGAAAACATTATCTCCCAAGATGGTCCAGCTTCTTGGATTCCCTATCTGGGGAGCAGTAGGGAACGTGCCCTTAGAGGACGAGGCTTGGACCACCAGGCTCTTCATGGTTCGGGAATTGGGAGAACGAAAGTGGGTCGGCCGGTGGGTGGTGTTGGGCAATCATCCTGTCCACAGGAGCCTCTGTGCTAGGCTTGAACCAAGTGCCCAGAAGGACGTATGTGAGAGCTTCATTAAAAGGCTCCGAAGAGGCCGCTGCCGTTTGAAGCACCTCTGTCAGGAGGTTAGTCCTGACTGCCACCGTAGGAAGCTCCAGGCCCAAGGCCTCAGCCGCTCTACGCAACACCACTGTGTATGAGACTCCCTCCTCTGTAGCCACAGTAGGGGGAGAGTATGCCAAGGTCTGGGGAGGTATCCAAACCACTGGTGTCACTCCAGTCCTCTCGCCTGTCCGGCTCTTCAAATTGGTCAGCCAAAGGGTCCACAGACCCCCCCCCCCCCAGTCCTCCTCACCCTCCTCTGTTTGCCATTCAGGCCTGAAAGGAATACCTTCCTCTCGACCGGGATCTCGAGTCATGGTCATGCTCCAGGCACCAAAGGCACACGAGATGGGGGTCCGTAACCGACATCAGGCAGTGACAGGACTGGCACGGTTTAAACCCGGTCCCACGATTGGACATCCCTTGTACACCAGGAGTCGAAGACCCAAAAAAGAAGTTGACAAAAGTCGAGAAGAAAGCTAGTCAAAAAGTGACTAAGGGGTAGCTCTCCCCAGATCTACGCTAGGACGGCGCGGAAAAAGAAAGAACAAACGTCAGCGTCTGGGGCAGTGTCATGACACCATCCCGGTGACCACAACGCCGACGACGGACACAGAGTTGACCAACGCCACCTACCTATTCGCAGGGGTACTGCTAGAGAATTTTTTTCCAGATCCAGTCTGACATCTGGGGGTAATTCTAAGGTAAGGAATGTATAACTAATATGCCCGAGATCTTCATGGAAAGGACTTCTGGACTCCCTCTGAAGGGACCTAGTCGGTCAGGTATACCTGAATCAGTAGCCGAAGGGTATGCCAAGAGGGCAGGCGGATCCCGCCTGAAAACTGTGAGTGCAGGTACACAGCCACCGCCGCTTCCATAAAATGAAAATACCATTGGATATGGGTTAACACCAAAGGAGGGGGTGGGAGAGGCCAGGCCAGGGAGCTTGGAGACCCCAGCAGCATGGGTTTCAAAAGCAGAGGCTCGAAGCTCATTAAACCCAAAAAGTCTTCCTAGGGGCACAGAGAGAACCCCAAATCGCAGTGTTGTGTTGGCAAGGTCTGATGGAAGGAGGGTCCCCGGAAGTGGGGGGGAGCCCCAACGGTAGCTTAGCTAAACCTCCCACACAAAACTGCATGCTTTCTTGGAAAAAGCAAAGTGAGAAAGCTAGGGCAAGTAGAAGGGGAATGGAAACGGACATGAATATCACCCGGCAGTTAAAGTGGGATTATTCTGCCACACGCCAAGTATATGAGGAGGATAATGTGGGGATAACAGGTACTCCACAAGGGAGGATGGCAGTAGGTCCACAGAGGAGGCCCATACTGGCAGAATCGGGTTGATGCTGGACGTGGTGAGTGCCTGGGAAACTGCCCAGCGCATTCCTGCTCTAGGGTTGGTGGACCCCGTTGTAACCCCCTGTGCAGCTGCATGGCAAGAGAGGATCCCCACAGCAGTAAATTATAGGGGCGTGTCCTGCAACACTGGCCTGCGGTACAGCTCTCTTACTGGTGGCTGAAAGCGGGCCTGTTCTCCTTCACTGCGGTCTCCACTACCCGCTGGAATAATAAGTCACAAAAAAAATGACCACGATTGGAACCCCATCACTGCCTGAAAAGGCCCCTCACTTTGGCATGTCAGCAGTCGAGACAAAATGGACACTATCCTAAAGGCCATGAAGACCCCCTGCATATCACTAGAAGCAAAGGTGGATACTGTGGCAACCAACGTGAACCTCCGCAGAGACAACCACAGCTAGCTCGCCGAGTGGGTCACCCATTCTGAGAAAACACTGTCTGAATTGCAGCCTGAACCACTGAACTGCATACTCAGATACACAATTTGCAGGGCAGGGTCCACATTCTGGAACACAAGACGGAGGATGCAGAGGGCTCCTTCAATAACATTTGCATAATAAGGCTCCCAGTGGAAGTGAGGGCCGCAATACAATTGCTTACCTTGAGGAATGACTGAAAAACCTGATTCCTCCTCAGAATCCTATGTCCTACTTCTCCATCGAAAGGGCCCCCTGGATACTGGCCCACTGGCTCCAGCGGGGGCACCGCCACACCCAATAGTAGTCAAAATTCTTCATTACAAGGACCAGGATGCAATCTTGGACAGGGTGTGGTTCCCAAACCACATTCTGATGAATAACTACTGTATCCTGATATTCCCAGACTATTCCCTGGCAGTCTAAAGACAGAGGGCCTCCTTTCTAGGGGTCAAAAAGAAGCTGCACAACTTGGGAGTCAAGTATGCTCTTCGTGAAACTCAAAGTTATGGTGGACCAGAGAATGCACTTTGGAAAGCCTAGCAGCTTCTTGGGACTGAGCTGAAGCCTGAGACGGCCTCCACGTTCAGAAGACACCTGTAAATGGACGCAATGCCATCCTCGATGCTGCATCTGTTGCCTTCGGGCTGGGGGTTGGAGTCTCTTCTGCAGCCCCCTTGCAAGAACAGGCCTGCAATGGCAGGTAGTTAGCCCTGGTGACAGCTGCAGCATTTCAAGGTCCCCCTGAAGACCCAATAAGCTTGTCCTTGGAGGTGTCAGATGAGAGTGACACACCCCAACAAGTGCTTCAGATTAGGTTGCCCCCTAGGGTTAACCTCCAGACATGGGATGACCTCCTTTTGATTGAGGATTGGTGTCTGTACTCACCCCGTATTCTGGGGGCCCCGGGTGGGGTCCTTGGTCTCCCCTTTGGGGGCTAGGATTCCCCTAAGTTACACTTACACATCTACACTTCTCAGTTACTGTCAAGAGCATGAGCTACCCTCCCGTCTATGATGCCCTTCCTCACACTCCATGCCCCAATTGGAAGATACTTTTCTTAGTATGCTCCTTGCCCCTTGCATTATCTCTGGGTTGCCCGGTGTTGGCTTCCCACTTCACAGTTCAGGTTCCTTCAGTGCTGGCACTTCCCTCCTCCCCCTACACTCCACACCGCAAAACCCAACAGTCTGCAGCGCTCTCTCTCCCGCATAGGAACTCGTGGGACTGACCCCCACTACTCACTGATGCCCTCCCCAATGCTATCATATGTACTCTCCTGGAACATCAGGGGCAAGCAGTCCCCAACCAAGAGCTATAAAGTCCACTCCCACTTTGGCAGAATAGTGGTCCATGTAGAGCTGCTGCAAGAACCCCACCTGACACAGACTGAGCGCAATTGGCTCCAGAGGATCTGGAGGGGGTAGGTCTATGCTACTAACTACTCTACATATGCCAGAAGGGTCTTGATCTCGATTCAAGCAGGGACCCCATCCAAGTCCTATCATAGGACATTCACACTGAGGGTCGATTTGTCCTGCGAGAAACCACATTAGATGGCTCCCCTCTACGAGTCAGTAGCATTTATACCCCTAAATCTGAAAAGGCTCACTATTATAGAACCCTTTCCACCTCACTGTCCTCACTGTCCATATGGGCTCATTTTCCTTGGGTCATGAGGGAGATTTCAATAGCATCCTGGATATACGACTGGACCACTTGCATCCTCCCTCGCTGGCGCCTCCACTGTCATTAATGTTCAGAATATGGCTGCCCGGCTTATTCACTGGTCCCTCCAAAACCCATGGTGCCTCCACAACCCCCAAGGTGAAACTCTACTCCTTCTAATGCCCAGTCCACGATCTTTATTTTGTTTGATATGTTTTATTAAAAAGTTTTTTTTGCAGAAAACAATGGAGAAGGGGGTTGTACAGACAGCACATAATTTCAAACATTACATGTGTTTACATTACAGGAACATAGGTGATGCCCAAAACCACATCCTCCTAATATCAGTGAGTAAAAAAAAATATTAGCCACAGTCCTCCCCTGACCTACAATTCAACAGAGCAAGAGAAAGCATGCTAATTGTGATTCTGCTATAGTCTACTTGGCAAGTGTACAACCATGAAAACAGATATTATGCAGGAGCATATCTTTGTGAGCCTGTGTTATGCCATTAATAGTCACAGATCCCTTTATCTTAAACTTAGGAACTAATGAAACGTTGGGGAGGGGAAACAATAGGCTAAACTGTGACCAGGATGGATGTCTGTTACTATTGTGTTGTCTTGACCTCTTGGTTGGTACCCCTTTGTGCGAGTGTGTGACCCCGGGATCCACTTTTCTGCCCTGTTACATGTATGTATATGGTGTTTTGATGTCATGGCTGTCTGTAGGGAATTTGACAGTTATTAGCTTACTACATCTTGTCTTATGCTTATGTTGTCGGAAATCTATGATCTGGAGGAGGGGATAGCGGTGTGCGATCCATTGCGGTTGATTCTACAAATGGGCTCCCATGAGCCTTTAAGCTGACGAGCTTCTGGATGACGCACCTGCGTGCCGGTTAGGCATCAAGGCCTGTGACGATTGCTTGGCGGCCTTCTTTTCCACCCCAAATACCTTCTCTACTGATGAGGGGAGATATCCCGAAACCCGGGCCATGTCTCGGGTCTAGAGATCTTCACAACAACAAGTACTCACTTGCACCTACTGAGGTGAACCACTCATGAACTATACGTACCAGAATCCTTAGGGGCAATCCGGAGGAGGGGCTAGCGGTGTGCGATCTATTGCGGTTGATTATGCTTATGTTGTCATCAGTATCTCCCGGGCTAGGGCAGTCCAGAGTGTCACTAGTAGTGTGTTCCCTTGGGATGAGATCGCATATTTGCGCAATACCAAGCGCCTTCCCTGTGCAACGCCGCCCCTTCTGCTTTAGCCCAGTTCAGTATTGAGCGATACCATGCTTGTAGTGTTGGGGGGTCTGCTGATTTCCAACGATTGGTGATAAGTCGCTTGGCCACAACCAGTCCCAGATCTAGAAATCTGGTTGTGGTTCTGTATGCCTTGACTCTTGTAAACAGTCCCAATATGCAGGCTTCACATTCGTGTGAAAGCGCTCTGTCAGTGCAGGTGTTTAGGTGCTGTAGCACCTCTTCCCAGTATCGCCGGATAGCAGGGCATGCCCATATCATGTGCAAAATCAGCGTCTGTTAGTTTGCAGCGCAGGCAAAATTCATCTTGCCTATGAAAGTATTTATTGATTTTATCAGGAGACAAATATGTCCTGTGCAGTGTATAAAACAGAATTATGTGGAATAACCCATGATCTTTATGACTGCCTGGATAGGATAGGATAGGATGTTTAGCCAACCTGTAACCAACCATCTCCACATCGGACTACCTAGGCAGGACGATCTCAGACCACAAATCCATACTGCTCAGTCGGTCCTGGGTCACTGTACACTCTCCCATTTCCCACTGATAACTCCAACTATCAATGATGGAAAACCGGGCATTTGGGGCTTTCTAGCAAACCACTACTACTACTTTGAACAGAATGAGGAGTCCATTTCCTGACTGACTATGGCACAAGAGGACTTCAATGTAGTCATCAGGGAGATATGCATCAGCACAACCTTGGATGAATGGCACGCCATACACCCCGGCTTGACCAGTGAAGAAGAACAATCCTTATATATTGAGTGGAGTGCGGTTAACAACTCAACCCTTTGTCCTCAACTACTCCAGCTCCAGAAAGATGAGGCGGCGCTGGAGAAGGGGCTTTGGTGATAGGACACTCCTTTGCTCCCAACATGACATACAAGAGGCATTCCATTGAGCCATTTACTGCCATTGCTGACAGGCTTCCCGAGAAAGCATCCAGGCTTTCATGGGAGCAATTCCCCTACCTTGCCTGACTCCAGCAGAACCACAAAATAAAATAAATGTCGGAATTTGTAAAGCGCACAGCTACCTCCACCGGAGGTGTCCCGGCGCTGTCCGTATACCGCTTAGGAACCCTTCCTGGCTTTCCTGGGAAATGTCCACTCCTGGGCACCCCCCAGGTGCAGCCAGGCATCCCAGCGCTTTTGGGGCCGTTGTGAAGACTAAGCAAGCTATTGCCAAGAGTTGCAGCGTGGGACCCATGATCAGAACAGGTACTGAGGCGAGAATATCCAGTCAGGGGAATTAATGAGTCGGAGACCCGCCGAGGCGGGAATCGAACCCTGGTCCCTGGCCAGAGCTCTGCATCAAGGTCTGCCTGTTCTAACCATTGAGCCACACTTCTCCACTAGAGATAGATACACCCATCACTGTCCAAAACATTAAGGCAACCATCAAAGAATTGTGCGGGGGCAAGACTCCTGGAACTAATTGCCTGCTAGTGCAATTTTATAAGAATTTTGCAGCCCCATAGGTGATATTATACAAATTAGCGCTTGATTCAGGGTGCCTTCTGGTGAAGCCACACTTGATCCCCGCTAAAACCCGGAAAGGACCTCACAAACCCGATCTCCCATCACCCAACTATTAACCTAAACACAGATTATAAAATCTTCAGCAAGATTTTAGCCAACGGTATACAACAAGTGCTTCCTCGCATGGATCTACATCAATCAAAATATTTTTGGGCCCAGGTATAACACCACTGAACATCAGATTATACCGCATGCAGGAGAGCACGAGGTAGCACTATTCCCTCTCAACAGCCTTGATCTTGGACTCAGGGAAGGCATTTGATTCCCTGACCTGGACAAAAGTGCTTGAACTCCTGCCCAAGTTTGGATTCCTTGCTCACACTGTCAGTCTGGTCTGCGTATTGTACTCACATCCTTCCATCTGGGTTCCTCTGGGCGATCTTATGTTGGAACCGCTGCCAGTGACAGGGGCATGAGACAGGGTTGCCCTCTCTCACCCCTCTTATTCACACTTGTGATGTAGCCCCTAGCCCCTCATGCAGAGGGATGGAGCTACTTGGGGGATCCACCTGCAGGGCAGAATCCATGTAATCTCGCTCTACATGGCCAAAGTCTTATAATACATAAGAGACCTTACAAAGGATGTCTTTGGGATTTCCGACTTCCTCTCAACTTTTGCAGTGCAGTCGGGTCTCCAGGTTAGTTGGGACAAGTCATGCTTGTTTCCTCTGGTGGTGAAGAGGCATGGTGGCCTGGAACCTAGAGGAAGGCTCAATTTGCTGGGAGGCTTTGTCTTTCCGATTCATGGGGCTCCAAATCTTCCACAACAATCTGGATCTCCTAGATGGCAATCTAATGGTGGGGGTGACATCCCCCTATTCCCAGGTGGCATTTTGGCGAATGCTACCCGTCTCCACTGGGCTGCATCGCCGTCTCAAAGATGGTGATGCTTCCGCGACTTCTATATTATTTTGCCAGTCTTCCACTGATACTCTCCTGGTGCTTTTTTCAACAGCTTGATAACTTACTTGGAGAGCTCATCTGGCACAACTTTCACTGTACAGTAGCCCTACCTAAGATGCCATTGAATTCCGGGGGTCTGGGAGCCCCTAATTTTGAGCTCTATTATCCAGCAGCCCAGCTGCAATGGCCGACATGCTGGATAGCTGTGTTCTACTTTGACAAAAGCCTCAGGAACCCTCTGCTGTAGCGTGCAATGGCTTCAACTGTATTGGCTCCCAGAGCTTGCCCACTGATCGACCCTCCTCCCCTGATGCTGGTGGCACTGAAAAACCTTGTGAGATGCTTCCGGATCAACCTGAGCTCTTCACCCGATTCCCCACCGGTACTTCTACTGGGTCTCCTGGCAGGACGGGAACCCGGGAATGACAGGGCAGGAGCTGCACTACTTGGAACAGTCGGAAATCTTCAATTTGTGGACCCCTTCTGTAAGGGCCAACTCTTATTGTTTTCAGACATTGTTAAACAGGTGACCCTCCAGAGGGGGACATTTATTATCTACATCCGAGTCCGTCGGGCCCTGGGCATGCTTGGAGTGCAAGGGGATTCAGAACCGGCTACTAATCAGCTCACCAACGCCTTATACACAATGAGGACAGGGCAGAGACTTATCAATTGGTAGCATTGGGCCCTGGTAGCTGATCCCCAGATTTCCCTGCAACTCCTTAGGGACAAAAGGGAGACAGAGCAACAAACAATAAGGAGTGGTACAGGGTCTTTGAATATCTATAGACGGTCTTGCAGAATGTCCGCTTTAAGTTGATTAAATTCTATACACTTCATTGACCCTACCCCTCCTCAGTAAAAACACACAGAATTTTCCCCAACGCCCAGGACATGTGCTTTTTTAATACCCCAGGGGCGGATTTCAAGCACATCCTCTGCGATTGCCCCCGACTAAGGTCCTGATGCCAATCTCGTTCATAAAGCATACCGACCGAATCTGTTCCGGAATGCTTTCCGTACGATTCGGATCGGGGGAGTCCAACGGACTGAGTGCGATGCATCTGTATGCATCCAGTCAGACTCCCATTGACTTCAATGTGAGCCTGTGCTACGAATGTGAATACTGGCTCCCATTGAAGAAAGGGGTGGCTGGGGAAAATTGTGCACCCTGTGGCAGGCACCCCACGGTGCCTGCCACACTGAGCATGGTTGGGAAGAGGGGACCCATGGGCCCGATTCAGAGGGCCCATGGTCAACGGGGGCCTGCTACGGGACCCCAAAGACCGATTCCTGCAGCCATTTCGTTCCGGAAAAACCGAATCGTAAAGGCTGTCCGAATCGTTCATCGTACTCGCTCGTTCGCTAACCAAGTCTATAGAGCTGTACAAATCGACTCCAGAAAGGCTCGACCTGTCCGAATGCCTTTCAGAACCGATTCGCTCAGCCCTAACGGTTTACAGGCATTGAACTTGGTCGTTCGAGTCTTCGGAAACAAGGTCTCCGGATCGGATTCGGCAAACCTGAATCCGATTCAGATCCCTTCCGACCAATATCGTAATCAACCCCATAGTCTCTGCTGGACCATTGTTGCCTCAACTCAACTAGCCGCTACAGGCATGACCAGCCTAGACACCTGGGAAGCGAGTGCTCTATAAAAACTGTCCCAAAAAATAGAACCATCTCCCTTTTCCTAGATTTAGCCCTACTTATAGTAAAATGCACCATTACCATGCATTGGAGGCCTCCCACGACCCTGCTCAGTGATCAGTGACACAGGGATTGAACTTTGTGGGCGAACACCGAGGCAGAGTGGCCCTGCGCAGGGAGAAGGTGCCTAGGCCCAGCCCGCCCATCCACTTACTTATGACTGGTTCTCCGGATCCTCACATCCTGGGTCCCGCTTTGATCCCTCCGCTCTCGCTTCTCCCCCATCCTTCTCACCGTAGCTGCTCCTCTCCCTCTGTCATAACACTCTTTGCCCTTGCTTTCACTTTCCCACCATTCTCATACCTATTCCAATTACCGCTGCTGCCCCTTTCTCTCTTTTGTGCATTTCTAACTTTTGTGCTTTTTTCTCTTTCGTGCACACTTCGCTTTTGTGCCTTTTCTCTTTTGTCCATTTTTCTGTTTTGTTTCTTTGCTTTACTGCGAATTATGCTTTCTCAATCACGTTCCCTCAGTCCCTCTCCCATGCATTTATCTTCCCTCCTGCTGCCCCTTACCTGCTCCTCCTGTGTTGCCTTCCCGTCTCTTCTTCCAGCTAATTACAAGCCCGCCTACTGCCACCATACTCCTCCCACCTCCCAGGACCTACATTATTGGTGACCTCTGCACAACTGTGCAGCGGGCGGGCCACTGGCACGCCAAAAGTCTAGCCCAACTGTGCCTTGCCCATAAGTAGTGTCACAAATCCTATTCCGATCACTCCCCAGTGATATTCTGCAGCCCTCTTTCAGTCACTCAACCCGGGACACCACTCTCCCATGTCTGCTGCACCACACAACACAGTAGGAGTCTGCACCTGCGCCTACTGCTGGTTCTCCTGCAACATCCCATAAACACACCCCATGCATAATCCAGTAACGCCACCTACATCCCCACCCAACACCACATGCCACAGCAAACTTACCGACAACACTTACTCCCATGCATGCTGCTCAACACAAGATCATTCAGCAAATAAACAACCGAAATGTGGTACTTACTGAGCAGCGACGCAGCAGACCTCCCCTTCATCACGGAAACCTGTCTCAACTCCTCATCAGTACCTGACATCACAACCGGCGATACCCAGCTAATGTTATCACTGGGAGATATACAGGGGGTAACTCGTGGCAAGCTGTGGCAGTGCCTCACCAAAATAGCAGGATGGATGACCTGTCATTGTCTGAAGTAAAATGCAGAGAAACCTGTAATCCTCCTATTTGGGAGGTCTATCAATTTTGGGATGCCTCATAGTGGCCTGATACGTTGGGGGCTATCCCCACCCCTAAGAAGTCCACAAAAATCCTTGGGATTATTGCGGATGATTCTGTTTTTATGATAGAACACATTAAGGCCACCTGTGGTAAATGCTTTGGCATCTCAAATTGGTGAGAAGACTATTTGTTGTGGATTCCAATTGCTTGTCCGAAAACCATAGTCCAGGCCTTGATTACTAATCAGCTGGACTATGGAAATATCCACTTTATGGGCATGGAAGATTACCTTTTTTCAAGACTTCAGGTAATTCAAAAAGTTCCATCCTAACTACTTTGCAAGAAGAATAGATTTGGCTCAGCATCAGCTTGTCTAACAGCTTAACACTGGCTTCAAGTTTGGAAAAGAGCCAGCTTTAAACTCATGTGCCTTGCTCACAAGGCTTTGTATAATCATATGTGAGGTCATATGGACCAGAGTTGCATTTTATAGGCAGGTACAGAATTGAAGGTATTGCAATTTGGCCTTAGCAAAGTCTACAGGAATAAAGAAAAGAAGAATATGTAGACAATCTTTCTCTCATTTGGCAGCAGCCTACTGGAAATCTCTACCTCTGGATCTTCACCTTATGGACAAACATCTTAATTTCAGAAAGAGATTGAAAACTTGTCTGTTTTTGGACTGGTTGTTCTTGCAGCATTTAGAGAGGCTACTGAGGGGTTTCTCGTTATAGTGCATGATGTCCCCCTTGGGATGAATAATGCGATCTATAAAAACCCTTAAATTAATAAAATGATGCCGTTAGCCATCATCATCCAATCCCATGGCATCTCCAACCTCTAATATGTCGATGCCACCCAACTTATCCTCTCCATGAGGGACAAGACAACCAAAACCAGAATCAACTTCACAAACTGCATGACCATGGTAGCACACTGGACGAGAAAAAACTGCTAGAAGCCCGATTCCGACAAGACAGAAGTTATGAGCTTCAGAAACAATACCTCCCCATGGGACTCCCCCGGTGGCTGTCGGAGCTATGACCAACACCCACTGACCACGCATGAGTACACATCCTACACATGATACAAAAGATCTTCAAGCTGCTGCCAAAAGAACACGGACTGTCACCTAAGCACTCATCCCAAGCAGGCTTGACTAGGGCAATGCTCTCTACACCAGAATCTCCAAAAACTCCTACCAAGGCTCCAGACCATCCAGAACGACGCCGCAAGACCCATACTGAACCTCCTGCACCGCACCTACATTGCATCACACTTCAAGGAGCTCCACTGGCTCCCTATTCGCAAACGCAGCCAAATCAAACTCCTCACTCACACATACAAAGCCCGACACAACATTAGACCAGGGTATCTTAACAATCTCCTGCACTTACACCAGCCAACCTGACACCTATGTTTAAGCTCCCTCTCGCTTACACCCCCCAAAACCATAAAAACAGTACAGGTGGTCATTTATTCTCCAACATCGCACCCAAAACATGAAACAACCTCCCTCAGCACATCGTGACCTCCTACTCACTTCTTGAGTTCAGCACGAAGCTGAAGACCTTGCTCTTCGAATACCTCAGTGTGGACTGTATGCTCACTCACCTGCTCACGAGGGATACCCTCATGGGTGATTAGTGGGATTTACAAATATCCATAACTGGCGAGAAGCCTCCATCGTCATCCTATAGCTTCTGTGTGGGAAACACTTCAGAGAAGGCTGGCAGCACCCCACAAGAGCTCGACCTCCTCTCCCTGAAACCCCCTTTGCCAGTCCCCGGCTAGGGCTAAACATACTCCTGTTTCCCTCTCCCCTCTGGATCCTTGGTTGCCGCCTACCCAAGAATGACACCAGAAAGGGTGAGACTTGGAAGGCTTCTGCTGCCCAGTGCAGGATCTCGGGGATGACAATGCATCTACCGCTGACTAGACTTGAAATTGTGTATCTCTAAAAGCCCTAATAAACGTGCTTTTTTTAAATTTAAAAAAAAGAAGCTACGCAGAGAACCTCATTGATGCGCTGTTCTTTAAACTTAGTTCTAAAGACAAAAAAAAACTCACAATGCAGGCATCCTGCCATTTCAGATACCCTCTGGTTGTAAAATGGCCAGTTTTAAACACCATGGGCCCAATTCACAAAGAGCCTCTGCACGCATGTCGGAGGACCACCAGCCCTGGCAGTGGGCATGCACTCTTGGCGAGTCCTCTGCACTATAGTAACTTGTTGCAGAGGTCCTGTCACAAGCTCGGCCCCCCGACAAGACTGCAGGGTCTTTGAATTGGGCCCTAATCAAGATATATTTTTCTAATGTAATGCAGCATTTAGGTAAGCAGTGTCTAGAGATCCTTCTGATTATTAATGATTGTAAAGATTAACATGGCTTGGACAGTGTAATCATTAATATTACAAGTGTGTAATACAATGCTTTGAGTTTATCAGTTAGTCAGGAGTTTGGAGGATCCAGGAGTTCAGAGTTAGTCAATTCTCCCCATGAAAACTGCTAGATGTAGGAAACTTTGGACTAGGTTTCAAGCTTTCACTGGCTCGATTCCAATGACATTGAATAACATTTCAATAGAGCCGCAGCTTTAATCTACTCAACTGCATTTAAATTTTTTTTAATCTGTATTTTCTCCAGATGTCCTATAGAAAGAATGATTTTGATAACAATGTTATGTTCACAAATGTTGAGTAGCATTTGTTCATCAATTTATTTAGATAAGATTAGAACTTAAGCAATTCATGCTTTTTAATGTACAGTGCTCAGATACCTAGGGAAAAGTTCATGCTAAACAAAACTGATATATAAAATAAAAAATACTTTCCACTGTATTTTTGCTTTGTATCTCCACTATGTTGAAACAGGAGGGGCTACCACTCGTGGAACATCAAGTCTTCACAGTTCTTAAAAAGCAGATATTTCAAAGCATGAGATCGATGTGCATGAAGATGCAGTGTTATTAAACTATTTACCACTACCCCCAATTGGTGTCCATGAAAGCAGCGGAGATAGCTAAAATTAATATAGAAATGAATGTAATAGCCAAGACACAGCAACAAGACAGGGGTGACAAGAGGAACTAGACAAGGGATATCCTTCAGCCAGTCATCAGCATACCACTGCGTTTGTAACACTTGACTTTTTCATAGATACAAATAATTGAAAATGGTGGTACTTCGTCCTTGTGTTTACTGTAGAAAGGGGACTAGTAAACATTTTTTAAAATGTGGCATGGAGAAGTTATGTCCCATATATCTCTTACATCTCACCCGGAGAGAGTGCTTAGTTAGGCACATAACAAACGAACCAGCAAATATATGACGTTACAATATAAACAAATACAACGCATGCTTTTACAACGCAACTACCAGTACACTGCAAGTTTTTATAACGATTACCATTACAACGCAAATGCAGTATACTAAATTGAAAGGTCCATTACAACGCATACTACAATAACGCACACATTTACAATGCAATATATATATTTTTTTGTATAATAAACTCCTGCAGCGGGATGCAAGGAAAACAGGGGTTTTGGGTGGGGAAGTGTATTAAAATGGAAATAATAAAAATGAATACACTAAATTAAATTGATACTAGAGTATTACAATTAATACTCGAGTATTAAAAGTAATACTCACACTAATATTCATTATTTAAATAATTAAACGTTTATCAATTTATTAAAATGAATTATAAAACACAAAAATTTATAACACATTATAAAATAAAATTACACAAAGTCCCCAAAAATACCCGGGCAACAAATTTAATACTCAAGTTCTTTTTCCATACATATTTATTTTTACTTTATAATTATATAAACATTTAAAAAATACATAATATACATATGAATTAAACATAAAACTTAATATACACTAATTTATTTACGACTTTTTAACATAACATGAATTTAACAATTTAAAAAGTTATTATTTAAACACAAAAAAATGCATAAACATGAAAAATATATTTAATAACATAAATAAAACTAGTAGTAATAAATAGTACATAACAAAAACAGTATAATAGACAACTAATACCAACAACAACGAAAAAAAGTGCAGTTTTAAATATAGGAAAAAAAAGTCCTATAGCTCTTTCAATGAAATTACTTTGACCCGGAAATAGCCAAAATGGATGTTAAAACAAACTAAAATAAAAAGGTACGAAAACTAACATAACAAAATAATTATTTATATTGTAGTGTAGTTCCTATATTCCCAATAGGCTCTGCGCATTGGAATAATATATTCAGCAGTGTAGACGTAGGACTGAGGTTAACTAGGTCTCTACTGACTATATTAGACTTAAGGTTTGCCAGCTAGCTCAGAGGTCACTAGAAACTTTCTCGAATGTTCAAGAAGGAATTAACTTTCCTGATTAGACAAGAAGGGATTAGCTTCCGACAACCATATAACATGACAACTTTGCTCCCTCAGAATAAGAGTGTATCTCTAGAGTCGTATGAAAACAACAGACAGCTATTTCACTCAGTCAAGTGTGCATACTTAGTTTCACCAGAGTGCAGAGAAAAGAGAGACTGGCGTTTTCAATAAAAGGTGTAATTTATTGAGCAGTCTTCTTTCTCATGCAAGAGAAATGAATTGCCACAATTGCAATACTCATAGTAAAGTAAAGTGCGTACAGTAAAAGGAGGATTATAAAATAATACTGTAAAAGCATTGATATGGTTTCTTAGCCATATGATACTTTAAAATAGATAAAATATATATACATATATACATTGACTAACGTACTCAACTGGTGCTTCTAAATGCGCCTACCCCGGTGTACCTGACCCAAGCCTAATACGTTGGAAGGAGTAAGTAAGTAGCAGTTTAAGTTAAGTTTGTTTTGCCAAGAATCTGACTCAAGAATTCTCTCTAAGGTTTTAGTCAGCTCCGTACCTGGGTAATTAGAAAGCAGGAGGTCTTGTATCTCTCTCTCAGGACTCAATATCCCAGTAACCCGCGAAGGTATCTGGAAACACCGGAGCTGGATTTCTCGGCAGGAGAAAAGACAGCGTCTATTTCAGTGCATCAAAAGGGAGGGGCAGCGTCCGTGGGCTCTCACATTAGCTGGGCTCTCGGGCAAGTAGATAGCTGCTCTGCTCCAAAACCACCACCGTGTGTTTGCTTAAGGCAACGTTGGTATATTTATACCTGAAAGGTGCCGGGTTTGACGTAAGGTTGGACATAAGACGTCAATAAAGATGTCACTAAGAACTGGCCGTTCTTACAGTGATTTACAGGAGTTCTAGGACGAAATCAAAACAAAAGGTAGGGGGATTTCCCAGGTTGCTGGAGGTTTGGTTTGTTTAGAGAACTCGTTGTGCTTTCTAGGAGGCCGGGGAAGTAGCCTTGCCTAATGTGACTGCATGGGCTACGACTAATATGGATATGATTCCTTATGCCTTTATATGGATATTATTGATTATAGCCGAACAAGGGCATAAAATAGAAATATCGATTTAGGTTCCTAGATAAAAACACAATAATATTGTCACACACAATTAAAAACACAAACAAATATTAAACGGAAAACATATTTTACTTTCAAATAACGTTCCAGACCACAAAACATATAAAAGGAGCCATCCACCATATTTACAATTGTAGTTACCTGATTACCAGAGAATGCACACGGGATTACACTTTCCAAAATCTACTCGTCGAAGAAAGCCAACTAAAACTCAAAGTAAGTACAAACTATAGAAATATATAGCTAGTTAACAATTTTTCAAAATGCAAATAATCTAAAGTTGAACATATTATTTATATTTCAGTTTGTTTCAAAACTATACAACCTCCAAACAACTTTACTAAATAGACTATTTTGGACAATATATATCAAAAGTAATTCACCACATTTTTTTTCTTCCATTTAAAACAGGATGTAAAATATTTTCTTTCTAGTAAATAATGCTAAAAATCATGGCATTCCAACCAAAAAACATAATAATGCTTCACTTTACAAAAAATATTCCAAGGTCAAATAATATTGCAGTTTAAACATTTTGTTACACTTGATAAAAAAGGTGCAGGGAAATAATATATTAAAATGACTAGTCTTACTCCAAAGTGTGTTTGCCTCGCAGAAAATGCTGGATAGTGTTCAAGTTAAAATAAATATTCCTACTCCAAAATATGCTTGCCTAAAAGAAAGTGGCGGATATTGCTTAGGTTAAAATTACTATTCCAACTCCAAAAAATGCTTAATTCAGAAAATATACAGAATATTAGTATGTTAAAATTACTATTCCTACTCCAAAAGATGTTTACCTCACATAAAATGCTGGATAGTGCGTAGGTTAAAATTACTATTTCAACTCCAAAAGATGCTTGCCTAATAGAATATGCTAGATAGTGCTTAGGTTATTATTATTCCAACTACAAGAGGTGCTTGATTCTGAAAATATGCAGGATAGTAGTATGTTAAAATTACTATTCCTACTCCAAATATTGTGTTGACCACACAGAAAATGCTGGATAGTGTTTTTGTTAAAATTACTATTAGTACTCAAAAAGATGCTCGCCTGAGAGAAAATGCTGGATAGTGTTAAAATAACTATTCCAACTCCAAAAGGTGTTCAGATTCCCAAAATGTGCATGATACTACTATATTTATATTACTATACCTACTCTAAAATATGCTTAACTCTAAGAAAATGCTGGATAATCCAAAAGCTTCTTCTATAAAAAACATGCATAATATTAAAATGATTAAACTACTATTAATACTCTAATTTTCTTTTTATATCAACAGATTACTACAATAGAACATCAAAAGTAAACAGCATCTCAACAAAGAAATCTCAAAATACATTTGACAACAGCAAAATCATATTCCAAGGTAACGCTCTCAAATACAACCAAGTTAGAAAAATAAATGCTGGATAGTGATTAGATTAAAATAAATATTCTTACTCCAAGAACTGCTTTTTTCAAAAAAGATACACAATATAAAAAAGTTAACACTACTATTCTTAATCTAATTTTCTTTTTATATCAACAGATTACTTCAATACAACATCTTGTGGTCGATTCAGATTCGGGAAACAAATCCGTACGACGATTCGAATTCGTAGCCGTTTCCGTATGAATCGTCCAAATTGTGTAGTACGATCCGTAGTAATAAAATACGTCCGAATCGTTGTGAACGGTATGAAAAGCAAGGGAAAATCCATACGATACGGACCCTGAAAGTGAACCGTACGGATCGTAAACATGCCGTACGACCCGACAAGTACGATCCGGACCGGGGAATGAATACGCGATTCGTATGGTAAACGTTGCTTATGAGCAATTCGTACGGAGAGCCACACAATCACATAGGGTACGGTTCGTACACCCCATGATTGTAGGGGTACGAACCGTACACCTAGGATCATGGGGTACAGTTCGTACACCCCATGATCGTAGGGATACGATTCGTACACCTACGATCATGGGGTGTACTAACCGTACCTCTACGATCATGGGGTGTACTAACCGTACCCCTACGATCATGGGGTGTACGAACCATACCCCATGATCCTAGTGTACGGTTCGTACCCCTACGATCATGGGGTTTACGAACCATACCCCATGATCACAGGTGTACGAACCATACTCCTAAGATCATGGGGTATACGAACCGTACCGGGGGTCCGTTTTGCACGCACTTCGAGTCAAATTCTGCTTTTCCGGACATTTTGAGCTCTGGTAAAAAAAGTTGTACGGAGTGTTGACTGGACGAATCGTACTTGCTGGGTCGGAAAATGATGCTTCAAACCATACGGACATCGCGTACTGCGCATTCCGAATGCGATTCGTAAGGATTATTGAGTCGTACGGGCTTTGGTACGATTCGGACGGAGAACTGCTTTGGGTATGCATCGTACTACATCGTACGTACGGGGTCGTTCGAGGATACGATTCGTACGGGAAAAATTTCCCGTACGGCTATTCGTACGGGATTTTACCGAATCGGAATCGGCCCCCTAAAGTCAACAACATCTTAACAAAGAAATAACAAAATACACTTGACAGCAGCAAAGCCATATACCAAGGTAATTATTTCAAATATAACAAACTTAAAAAAAATGTAAAAGAAGCATACCAACACAAAATACATCATCAAAATAAAATATTAACAATGTTCATTTTTTTCCAGCTTTCAAACATTCAAACAATACGAAAAAACAAAACAAAAGTAAGGTAATTTGCACATCAATAATTATGAACTTTTTAAAACTGTACAGAAATTATTTTGCAGAAATTAATATATTCTCTCCCCCCAAAAATATATAACTGATAAATAAATGTATTATACTTGATTATAAGATATTCACAGAGAAACACAAATGTAAGTATGAGCATAAAAAAAGTTCTTTTTATATAATAATAAAACCGGATTGTACTGCTCCTTAACCAAACAAATACTATTATATTTCAGAGATGAAAAAAAAATTCAAACACTAACATTCATTTTATTTAATCTTTTATAGACCACAAAACAACTAAAAATATCTAATTAAAGGAACAACCAAAACTATTCTCTAAAGGAAAGATTACAAAAACACAAACCACCTAATTTAAACAACTATGTTATTCTCACTGTGAAACCTCACCAATAAAATACAGATACCTAATAAAACTCTAAAAACAAATATTTTTCCAGAATCACAGACAACTAAAGGCCTGATTACGATGTTGGGGGGATCGCCACCGCCCACATGACGGTGGCGATCCACCCTACATTTCCCTCCGCCCGCCACCTATTTCCCCCGCCATATTAGTATGGTGGGGGGACCCCGGCGGACGGAAAGACCGTCTACCGGTTTTCTGCCGGTCGACTTGTCGACCGTGCAGAAAAAGATCACAATATGGTGGCGGTGTCTGTGAGACACTGGCACTGCCATCCATATATTGATGAGTGCGGTAATGAGCCTGAAGAGTAAGTAGAGCAGCGAAGTTTCTATGGCGTTGTTCAAGTCGGCATGACAGAGTGTATCCCCAGTTAACGCAAATCCATGAGATATGGGGATAACATGAGAAGACACGGGTGTGTGTCTGCTACAGGTAATTCCTATGTTGTGGGAAGCGTCCTCATGTCAAGAACGGTGTGTTGTGGCCACAACGTATCTCGTGGATTTACGTGAACTGCGGATACAATCTGTCACGCAGACTTGAGCCACTCCATAAAACCTTTGCTGCTCTACTTACCCTTCAGTTTCTTGCTGCTGGGTTGGAATTATCACCAGCATCTCGATCACACCGCCTTGATTCCAGTATCTCAGCCCTGAAGAAGTCAAGAGAGTACTCTCCTAAACGAAACACGTGTTGGCTGGTTGTTTTAAAGCGGATTACTGTCTACGTGAAATAAATGAAAAAGGACAAATTACAACTCTTCAGCGAACTTTTTTGAATACTGAACTTTCTTATGGACTTACCCAACACAATTGTTCTTTAAACACACCGTTATATGTGTATTTTTACTTGTCTGTTTTACCCTAAAACAACTCCTACTAATTCAATTGGCCACAACCAACATATATTACATTTAAAAATTAAAGTCGGGTCTTCTTACCATCAGAATTCTTCTATCTTCAACTCTTGGATTTATATACCATCCATTACTTCACCAAGAGTCATTTTATTCTTTAATCCATAGTAAATAACAAAAAATCCATTTGAAAAATCCATTACCCGATGAAAAAGATGTTAATATGCGCACTAAAATCAGTGCATACATCAAAAAACGCACCCAATAAAAAACTCCCTAATTTTTTTTCGTATAAAATACGCAGCAAAATTCAACAATGCAATCCAATGACAATACAAATCCAACTACTTTTTGAAATCTATCGAAATCCAAAATAAGGAAACCCAAATCCCGAAAAGTATGTTTTTTGTAAATATCAAAGAACCCCACAAATTTCCAAAAAACAATCCATCAAAACCCAAAATCCTGTAGAAAAAAGTTATTAGCACATCTAAAAGATATTACATTTTATACAATGTATAAATACATCTAACCGCGAATATAATAAAAAATGTTACTTATTAAACAACGTACCGCTTAACCAAAAAAGTACACATTTACAAACATTTTTGTTAATTAAGTACTTAATATATATAACATCAAGTACTTAACTAACCAAAAGTATTCTAGAAAAAAACAAGACCCGACGTGGCTCTACTACTGCAACATGTAATGGCGGAAATCAATTTGTGAAAACACAACAAACCTACGTAAAAAACATTTACTAACTAAATATACCTCCCTCCTCTCTTCTTACAATAAACAATACCAATACACTATGTATTTTAATAACTTAAATGTATCTTACCTTAACGCAGCTCTCCCTTGCTGCTGTTCTCTCCAGCAATGCTCTCCGTAATGATGAAACTCACGTCTACGCATCAATGTCATATTTCAATAAAAATGAAAAAAAGGACAATTTCTCTCATTGGAAACAATGAAAAAGTGTGAGAAACTCATTAAAAAGTGTATTATAAAATGTTACTATACTTAATAAAATGTAAGAATATTTTTATAAAATATAATAATATATACTTGATTTATTTATATTTTTTTCTGAATTTATTACAACTATTCTAAAAAAGTTACATTATCAATAAAAAAGGAATACAAAATTAGCTGTTATCTATTCCTTTATAAATGTTTATTAATGTTTATTCTAAATTAAAAATGAAAATGTATTTTCTCTTATTTAAAACTTAAAATATATACATATTTTTTCAATATTTTTATTAATTATTTACATATCCTTTACATTGTTAGATATATAATATAATTCACAATTTTCTTTTAATAATAACTTTTTACATTACAAATAAATACTTAAAAAATGTATATAAACCTAAATATAAATAATTTAAAAAAAAACTATATATCAAAAGAATTAATTTTTACCATAAAAAAAAATATTTACCTACATAATTAATATATGGGTATTTTTTATATCATAATTAATAATAACTATTTCTATAAATATATCCATATTAATTTTAATAGTAGCATTATTATTAATACCGGAGTATTAATTTACTAAAAACTTTAACCAACACCTTAAAATAAAAATTAAAAATATGTCCCTAAATATAATATATATATAAACCAAATATCTGGACAATATTTTTGTTATACTATAATAAAACAAATATTTCTAAAAATATTTGCATATTAATACCCAAGTATTAATTTAGTTATTTACTCATAAATAACTATTCCCAAAAATAAATTGATGTTATTATTAACAAACATATTAACTCTTTAATAACAATATTAAAATATAAAAATAATGATCTATAAATATATTTGTTTATTATGTAAACAAATAGAACTTACATTTTTCAAAATGAATAATATAAAAGTTATAACAAAAACTTACCATACTATACTTACCAATGCGTTGTACCTACATATGCGTAGTTATAGAATACGTTGTAAAATCCTACGATGTAAGTGTTCCTGCATTGTAAAAGCATGGTGTTGTGTAATGCCTGCGTTGTAAAGGATGTTTACCCAAACCAGCTGGAGACTGTCACATATTTGACTTATTGTGAGTTGCAGCACCCTTGTCCCAAACCCCAATATACACACACATGAAGTCCACACTGGTATTTATAAGGCTTTATTTCAAACCAGTTTTAGTGCAAAGATCATAAACAAGCAGAATGTAAAAACTATAAAAGAAGGTAACACGTTACATTGTGATTGATCCCTTTATACCCAGTCCTGGCTAACAGACATATTAGCATCTAAAGTCTGCAACTGTATGTGGGTTCAGTATTTTGAAGTTTATAGTTGCATGACTGAATTTCATTGACATTTACCAGTTATTCTGTCTGGAAGACAAGGTGGGATTGTGTCTATGTGGGAACATTTATTATTGAGTGCTGGTCTCGGCACAGTTCCACTGATGGCCGCTCTGTTCCTTCTCGTACCTAAAACTCCCTTTTTGCTTTTCATGAGAGCTGTTAATGTTAATGTTTTCGCATTCTTAAGGTTATTGCAGATGTTACCCTTATTACTCATAATGTAAGGGAAGATGGAAAGCTTGGAAATTCATGTTAAACATCACTATGCCTACCCCTTTGGAATATTTCCAAACTCGATCCAGTGAAT
The DNA here is from genome assembly GCF_964261635.1 of Lissotriton helveticus. Classification (NCBI taxonomy): domain Eukaryota; kingdom Metazoa; phylum Chordata; class Amphibia; order Caudata; family Salamandridae; genus Lissotriton; species Lissotriton helveticus. The sequence goes on from NC_136067.1 coordinate 600,025,994, forward strand.
TTTCAAGCAATACCACACCGCTAGGAAGCACGATCCAACTCCATGACTGCCACTTGCCACCCTGGAAATAACAGAGCAGAGCTGCATATAGGCAACCCCCTGTGCGCTGATATCAGTTTCTGTACTGTTCTCCTTTTGCACTCTCAGACGCTGATCAAATTAATCTGCAGATGACAGTGGGCCGAACATTAACTTGGGATCTTTTTAACAAAACGGACAGGTGGGATGGGGTGAGGAATCTAAGGTTAGATAGAGTATTCACCAGAAATAGTGTTACCAAAGGTATGTATCTTATTCTTCTGATGGATACTTCTCACCTTTAGAACACATACCAAAGCAGTACTGGCCCAAGAGGAGGAGGCTTAAGGAATGGACTCAAGCCATGACTTTTTGCAGGCTCGTATGAGCAAAATGGCCCTCTCCGCAGATCGGTCTGTCAAGACAGTAGTGTTTGGTAAAGATGTCCAATACAGGAACTCCCCTTGCCAATCCCTTTGTTGCAGCCTTCGCTTTGGACGAATGGTCTCACGGGCCTCAAAGGGGCTCCTTACTGGCAATCGTATAGCACTGGATGATACAGCTCGATAGAGTCCTCTTCTGCACCGCCATTCACTTTCTAATACTGGCACTTCAACACAATTTGCCATGTATTCAATGCAGAAGTTTAAAATTTGTGAGGTTTCTGTATATGGTTGCGATCTTGTCATGGAAGAAATGTGCAAGGTTGTCGCACAGCTCCTGTTCCATTTTTCTTAGTTCTTGAGAGTATCAGCTGGCCATTTTAGAGGATTTTCTCTGGATGTTGCTCTTGATGGGGGCGATGCTGTCTGCATAATTGGTGATCTAGGCGATGAAGTTTTTTACTCCCTGTTTGAGGTTGGTGGCGGTAGCAGGGTTGGAGGTGTTGAGGGCATTTAGCCAGCTGGTCTCTGAGAATTTATTCCACCTCCGGTGGAGGGCGGTGGTCATCTTGGGGGTAGCGGTGTGAGGGCTAGAGACTGCATGCTTTCTCTGAGCCAAAAGACAGGCTTTTTGTGACTAATCAGAAACTAGAAATAACTGCAAAATAATTCCTAAGGGGACACTTGTGTATTTCTGTTATTTCTCTTAGTGAATCTCTTCCTCCTACTGTGTTGCTATCAGTTAGTTTAACAACCCCTCATTCAGACATATAGTATAATAACCATCCTGGTACAATTTGCATTGCTCTCTTATTGTTATTTTAAAATGTATTGCTGCTGAATAAAACCTTTACATCCTCTTTTTACAAACAAACTCATTAATTAGAAGATGGCACCGGGGAGTATAAGCAATACCACCCGCAACATTCTGGCAACTCACCGAGTTTATCTGCGAGTCAAACTCGAAAAAGCACCAGGCAGAGAGAACTCCAAAGAACACAACCTGTGTTCGTAAAAGAAAATGAGCATAGCTGTTCGAGATTACAATAGCACGCTGGGTTCTCATGTTACACAACCACCCCGGAGTTTCCCCCATACGCATATGGCTGACTCAAGATGGTAAAGTTAACTGAAGTACACCCCCCAGCCTCCTTACTGTTACAATGGAAGTCCGCACCGATAGTGCCTGCTCCTGTGGCGCAGCATAGAGTAGTAAGAAGACGCTGACTCTGCCATTAAATGAGCCTCTTCCGCATACGCCCACACCTCCACCATCCGGTGTGCGCCTGCACCAATGTGCATGCGGACGTACAGGGCAGCCGGGTAATGTAGCGCCACAATGTTAGTACTGAGGTTACTGCCGTACTAATAGCACAAATCGTTATAAATGTGTACCAAAAACAATTGCCCAATCGACTAAGTCTGGCCCAGGTTTTCAGATTACCGGACATTCTATTTTTTATCACATTTCCGAGCAATTACCCCGGCGGTTGTTAGTCATTGTTATTACCTCCGTAGAATTTCTTCTAATACTATAAGATATATCTACGGGCGCTGAAGCCCGATCCACTGTAGACTGAGATACTAAAAAAGACATCCCATCCTAGTCTATGTATAGCCACCTAGGAGAAGGAGGTATACATACACTGGAGCGGCGGCTTCTGTTGGGCTCCGTCATTCTTGTTTAAGTGATTCAGGAGACTTGCCACCCCGTTCATCGCATCTGATTAATTATCCCTGCAGGGGACACCAGACTATACTGCAAGTCCATAGCAAAGTAACCTGAGCCTCACCACCCCACAAGTCCAGAGGGGTAATTCTGCAGTCTGTACAGGCCCAATCATTGTCATCTGTAACCCGAACAAGTGACACCTCCAGGTAGGGAAAACATATGAGGAGTCACCTACTCAGGGCATGCCATGGGATGTCATCATTCAACCCTACAATGTGACTCCTCAACCGGTAGACCCATTTCTGTTCTCTCAGAAGGAGCGCTCTGTTGTCATCCACCACATGCGCTCCCAGTTGTAGTTTTTCAATGACAGTCCATTCAACGTCATCAGTGGTGTGCCCTGCCTCCAAGAAGTGTGTAGTCAACTTCGTATTAGACCTGCCAAATCTAATAGTACTACGATGTTCCGTAATTCGGGTCTTGACCTTCCTGCTAGTCATGCCTACATACTGTTTATGACACGGGCTTGTGATCAAGTAAATGACTCCCTGCGAGTTACAATTTGTATGGGATCTCTGTTCCCATGGGGAAGACAAGCCTATATCAATGCGTTTCATGTTGTGGGTTAAATGACACACACTACACGAGCCACACCGGGTATGGCCCGTAACTCGGGCCAGGTCAGTCATTGTAATAGCTCCCCAGATCATTGATGGAGCCCATGGTCTGGTGTGAACCAGTAAATCTTTCAGATTTTGGCTCCGTTTGAAAGAAAAGAGCGGTTTTTCCACCTTCAAACCACCTGAGTTCAAGATATTCCAGTTCCTCAGGACAGTCCGTCTGATCTGTTGTGAGGCAGTATTAAGCATTGATACGAACACTGATTTGTACTGTACTGTTACAGGACTGGGTGAACAAATGTTGCCGGATCAAAAGAAAACAAGCAGGGAGGAAGTGCCTTGAACAGAATAGTTGCCATCTGAACGTTTGACGAGCAGGAAACAATGACGGGAGGGGGAAGTACATGGAACAGGCGTCCTCCAAATGCCTCTGATGATGAGCAGAAAACAAATGCTGTGTGTGTTAGCTGGGAGGCAAAGAGTGTGTCTGCAACAGCGGGTAGGAGAAAGTGATTTAAGAAAATAGTGCTAACAGACTGTAAATAAAACATATGGAGTAACAACATGTGACGGGCCAGTCCTCTTGGGAGGCTACACCAGGAGAAAAGGAGGTACTAAGGAGGGATTACCAAGCCTATTCTTAAATCAAAAGCCACCATTTACAAAGGGCAGTAACCGGAGCCAATTGAAAAGCTGGGCGGAAAATGGGCGGAGATCAAAGTCCATACCTGAATACAGCATGTCTTGAAGAGACAGTGCAAGCGCTGCTTAGGCGAGCCCTGAACAACTAGACCGCACATTTTTGATTTCCAATTATTTCCACCATTTTTGTGGTAAATATTTTTCTGTTCTCATTTATGCATAGCCACCCTCCTATAAGTATGTTTTTTGGGGGGAAACCTAACAAATAATGTTGGTGAAAGATTTATGTATTCAGAGACGTATCCCTAATGGACCATTACGGATATCCCTTTGGGCACACCTGATTCTCCTCCCTTCAAATCAGAGGATTCCACACATTTTTTTGTTTGTTGCTGAAAAACGTTTTTATTTGATATTTTTAAATTTTGTTTGTTTTCTTCATACTTATTTTACGCATATTTTGCAATGATTTCATCATCATTTCACATCAGTGACAAGGATTCATTAACATTCCAATGCATTTCGGGCGTACCGAATCGCCCTTCATCAGGGAATCCATACTACAAAAAATCAAATGATAACCAAATTAGATAATATTCCAGCGTGATGTTTACAAGTTAGTTTGAAAATCATGTAGCTTTTACTGTCTCATAGCTAATCTCCTTAACTGACTCTGTATGTCTGCTTTTAACGTATTACCACCTGTATACACTTACGTGTCACTTTTCTTTATAGTTGCATAAAAAATCTGCAAAACACAAAATGTTCGAACGCCAGTGTAAGTAATTGGTCCTATTGCGATCTATTCTCGTGACAAACATTCTACAACTTAAGCGGTTTGTTCAGTTCTAATTATCAGTAACTGACCTGCTTCGCGTGTGCTTGGCGTTTCAATCGACGTTCTCTACCCCTCCGTAACGGACGGTTGTCATAGTTACTGAACTCAGCTCTTCCTATACGCTAATGTTCCGCTCACGTGGTGGTGAAATGAAACGAAATACTATGCTCTACTCTATTCAACCTAGTAAGCTGTCCACTGATACTCAAAAAAAATTGATCATTCGAAAATAATTACTCAATAAGATCAAGCTGGTAAATATGGACAACTGTCACACAAAATGTTATAATGTCAGCCCTGAAACCCTGGAGGTTCGAACTCTAGTCTGTGTGTTTCACCAAAAACCAAAACACTGTGTAATGTGCTACGCTCTCAATGGGTGATTCATGTTGACCTCAAGTGTAAGGGTAAAACATATTATAACACTGGATATTTTAAAAATAAAAAGAATAACTCTAAAAGAAAAACATTAATACAATCAAGTATGTAATATCGCAGGTACTCCTGTCCAGCGTAAGCAAGACCACAATGTCTCTTCTTAGAAAATTGTTATAACTTATAGATAACACGATAGTTCACTCCGTTCATTGAGTCCATTGGGACTATGAGTACAAAGTCTATGTATCCAATAATTTTCCCGCTGTAACATGTGTTTGGTGTTGTCTCTTCCTTCTGTTTTTTCCACTACTTCCAAGATTATGTACTGTAGTTGAGAAATGTTATGTTTTGCCTCCAAAAAATGGGTGGCTACTGATGATTTTAGGTTCTTCAACCTGATATTGGATTTGTGCTCGGTCAGTCGTGTCTTAATGCTTCTTTCCGTTTTGCCAATGTACAGTTTGCCACATGGGCATTTCAGTGCATAAATGACATTCTTAGTGTTGCATGTTGCATTGACTCTGATTTTATTTGTATTGCCTTTCATTGGGTGATTGATGGAGTTTCCTCTAATTATACTGTTACAGCTTCCACAACTTAAACATGGTTTTGTTCCTTTGAATGTTTTGACTTCAGGTTTATGGGATTTCAGAATTTCTCCTAAGTTTTGTGCTCTAGTGTGAGCAAATATCGGGATTTGTTCAAATGTTTTATGGAAATCCGGTTCAGATTTTAGCATTTTCCAATGTTTGATGATGATTCTTTTAAAATTGTGACTTTGCGTTGAGTATTTTGATACCGCAACTATGCGTGATTCCTCATGTTTTTGTGATGTCTTTAGAAGATTCTTTCTGTCCATGTTATCCACTCTTTCTCTTGCTTTGTCTATAACTATTTTAGGATACCCTCTATCCATAAACCTTGTGGCCATTTCATCCAATGTTGATTTTGCTTTACAATCATCTGATGTTATCCTTTTGACCCTTGTCATTTGAGAATAAGGTAAATGTAGTTTTAGACTTGGTTGGTGAAAGCTAGTATAATGTAGCAAATTGTTTTTATCAGTTTCTTTCCGATACACATTAGTTTCAAAACCTTTTTCTGTGCGGGTGATTCTCACGTCCAAAAATGTTACAGTGGAATCTGATATGTGCCATGTGATTTGAATGCGACTGTCCTCTTTATTGAATTCCTCTAAGGCAGTCTCTAACAGAGTTTTTGAAGATTTCCACATGATGAAAATATCGTCTATATAACGAACCATGAATTTAAGATTTTCTTTCCAGATTGGTTTAGACAACATATTGGATTCCTCATAGTCTTGCATAAAAATATTTGCGTACACCGGTGCCGCCGAATTTCCCATGGCTGTTCCTGTGAGTTGTTGATACCATTGATCTCCATATTTAAAATAACTTTGATACAAAGTGAACGTCATGAGTTCCATTAGAAAGACCTGAAAGTCAAAACTACAATCTGTGTTCAAGAGGGCTCTCTCAATCGCTTCAATTCCCAGTTGATGTGGTATCACAGTGTATAAAGACTTCACGTCTGCCGTACACATTATGATGGTTTCATTTGGAACTGTTTGTATCTCCTCAAGTTTTAGCAAAAAGTCAGTCGTGTCCTTGACATAAGTTCTCATCTTTCTTACTGTTGGTTGTAGATATCTGTCGATCAGTTGGCCAATCGGCTCATGTAAGCTACCTCTGGTTGACACTATAGGTCTTAGGGGTGGATCCATTAGATTTTTATGCACTTTCGGTATCATGTAGAATACCGGACTTCTTGGATTTTCTTTGATTAGGAAGTTCTTGGTTCTGGTATTGATGGTGCCCATTTCATACGCTTTGTTTACAATATTGTGTAGCATCTTGTTAAATTCACTTGTGGGATTCCCATTCAGTAGTAGATATGTATTGGTATCTGAAATGTGTTCTTGAACCTTCCTTTCATACATAGCATTGTTCATAATGACAAGGGCCCCGCCCTTGTCGGCTTTTGTGAATCTTAAATCCGAGTTCATTGCCAGTTTTTTCAGAGTACTTAAATCCTTCTGTGTCAAATTCCTCTTGGATTGTTTCTCACATTTAAGTTGAGCTAGTTCTTGTTTGACCATTTTCTCAAAAAGATCTAATGTCTTGTGACTAATGGGGGCTTGAAAGGTGCTGGTAGCACGTAATCCACATAATTGATCGTCAGATTCTTTGTCTGAATGAGGGAGAACATGATCAAAATAGTGCCGCAATCTGAGTTTTCGCATGAGTTTGAAAAAACTCACTTCCATTTCTAATGCATTTGTGTTAGTTGTAGGGACAAACGACGTTCCCCTTTGTAGTAGTTTCAGTTCATATTCACTTGGTTGGTAGTCACTTATGTTGATGACCAAATGATTTAGGTTTGTGTCTTTTTTTTGTCTTTGTCCTTTTTCGGTACAGTGGTGCTCCTCGTTTGGGGATGTTCCTTCTCTCTCTCCTTTTCTCTTGTTTTTTCCTCTCCTGGGTCGCCTTTTTGGGCCTGGCCTTGGTCTAAAAAAGGATTCACACTAGTTGGCATGCTCGTCGTTGGTTGTTCTGATAACATGTCCTCTTGTGTTCTATTTTCTACTGTTGTTCTGGATTCAGGTGCTACTTGCTCTCGTTGTTTCGTACTAGTTTGTTGTATTTGAGTTCTCTGTGAACTATCACTTCCAGAGGAAGATGTATCCGTATTGAGTGTGTACGGTCGGTTTTTTCTCTTTTGGGCATAGATGTCAGCCCATATGGTCATAAATCATCTATATTATATATATTTTCAGAGCATATAAAAACAGATTTGTTTCTCAAGCTAGAAATGTACTTACACACACACACACACACACATTACAGAGTGTCAGTAGCCAATTTGTAGTTCTAGTTAGGATTCTCAGAGATAGGAATGCCTCTGAAGTTTTGCTTGCTAATAACTATGCCTCTTTTGAAGCATCTCTATGAAACTTTTCAGACGTATAGCATTAGCCACATGAAAATGATGATGGAAAGTTTTGTCGTGATTCAGTTAGGGGGACCAATTTCATATCGAAGTATATGACATCCCTGCGGAAGGAGAGTGGTGTTACGTACAAGTTCACCACTCCTTACCACCCCCAGGGTAACAGGAAGGTTCAACCAGACCTTAAAGGGCATGATCAAGGGTCTCACTGAACCCATGAGGCGTAAGTGGGACGTCCTCTTACCATGCCTGCTCTTTGCGTACAGGGAGGTACCCCAGAAGTCTCTTGGGTTCAGCCCCTTCAAGCCTTTGTACGGTCACCCCATGCGAGGCACTCTCGCTTGGTGAAGGAGGGCTGGGAGGCCGCTCTCAAGAAAGATGTGTTCAGCTACATGCTGGTCTTCCGCAACCAAACGGCCCGCTTCAAGAAACTCACTTAGGCGAACCTCGAGGCCAGCCAGGAAGAAATGAGGAAGTGGTATGACCAGAATGCCACTCTGGTAGAGTTTCAACCTGGACAGAATGTGTGGGTTATGGCCCCTGTGGAACCTTGTGCCTTGCAGACAAGTGGACGGGGCCCATTGAGTTGGTGGAGCACAAAAGTGAAGTCACCTACATGGTGGATTTGCAGACTCCTCAGAACCCATTGCGGGTCCGCCACGTGAACTGCCTGGAACCTTCGAGAGGTGCGAAGTGAGCATGCTCTTGGTGACAGACTACAGGGAGGAAGTGGAGAGTGAGCCTCTTCAAGACATCCTGTCCGCCCAAGAGGGGGATGGGTCGGTGGATGGTATGACCCTCTCCCCGGCCCTTACCGTGGAGCAACTGAGCGAGTGTCACAAGTTGTTGGAGCAGTTTGCCCCACTGTTCTCCTTGATCCCAGGTGTTACTCACTGGTGTACCTACGTGGATACCGGTGACAGCCCCCCGGTGAAACATACAATTTACCGGTTGGCTGACCGGGCCAAGGCCAGCAGAAAAGAGGAGGTCTCGAAGATGTTGTGGTTAAGGGTGGTTGAGCCGTCCAGCAGCCCCTGGGCCAGCCCCGTGGTCTTGGTCCCAAAGGCAACGGCGCCCAGTGCCGCCACGGAACTGCGGTTCTGTGTGGACTATCAGGGGCTGAATGCCGTCACGCGGACTGACGCACACCCCAGCCCCCGAGCTCATCGACGAGTACATTTGATTTAACGTCAGGGTACTGGCAGAACGCCCTAACCGAGGTGCCAAAGAAAGATCTGCATTTTCGACCCCGGACGGGCATTACCAGTTCCGTGTGATGCCCTTTAGTTTGAAGATTGCCTCTGCCACATTTCAAAGGTTGGTCAACCATGTGTTGGCCGGGCTGGAGGAATTCAGCGCCGCATACCTGGACGACATCGCAGTGTTCAGTTCCAGTTGGGATGAACATCTGCAACACATCAGGGAAGTGTTGAGGGCGCTGCAGATGGCAGGCCTCACAATTAAGGCCAGTAAGTGCCAGATCGGGCAGGGGTCGGTGGTGCACTTGAGACACCAGGTAGGGAACGGCCAGTTGGCGCCCCTACAGTCCAAGATTGACACTATTCTGGCTTGGGAGCACCCCAGGACCCAGATCGAGGTGAGGGCCTTCTTAGGACTCACCAGATTCTACCGGAGGTTTGTTAAGGGATATGGCACCATTGTGGCTCCCTTAACTGAGCTGACTTCCATGAAGCAGCCGAAAAATGTGATCTGGACTGAGTCCTGCCAGAGGGCGTTTGATACTCTGAAGGCCGCCATGTGCACAGCCCGTACTCAAGGCCCCCGACTTCTCCAAAGAATTTGACGTGCAGACCGACGCGTCAGAGCATGGAGTGGGAGCGGTGCTTTCACAACTGAACGAAGAGGGCCTAGACCAGCCGGTAGTCTTCCTTAGCTGGAGACTACTCCACAGGGAGCAAAGGTGGAGTGCCATAGAAAGGGAAGCTTTCGCTGTGGTCTGGGCACTGAAGAAGTTAAGGCTCTACCTGTTTGGGACTCACTTTGGGTTCAGACCAACCACAGGCCCCTCAGGTGGTTAATACAGATGAGGGGGGAAAATCTAAAACTGCTGAGGTAGTCCATCTCCCTACAGGGAATGGACTTCATGGTGTCAGACCATCCTGGAACAGAACACGCCAACGCAGATGGCCTGTCTGGGTTCTTCCGCCTTAGTGAGGAGAACTCCCAGGAGTGTGGGTAGTTCCTCCTACTTTCAGCTGGAGGGGACATGTGTTAGACTTGGCATCTTTTGGTGTGTTTCCCCCCCAAGTTTTTGCTTTCTGTCCTCACGGTTTTGACTATGTTTTTGCTGGTATAACGTTTCTGCGCGCTTTTCGCACTGCTAATCAGTGGTAAACCGCTGGTGCTCCTGTGGTTAATTGTGTTATGGCTGAATGTGTGACTTACTTGTCAGTCCCCAGTAAAGGGCACTGTGGGTGCCGGGGTTTGTGAGTCAACTGCTACTAGTGGGCCTGCAGCACGGATTGTGCCACCCACGTATGTAGCCCGAAAAAGGTATAAGTGAATGAAGTTTGGTATGCCTGAACTCAGCTTCTAAAGACGCACCCTTTAGCGAGGGTGCCCTTTTCATTCTGAGTTCATAGAGGCCACTTTTAGAAAGTGTGTATTATTTTGCTCGGTCATCCTGTGTGCCTCTGATGGAATGTGGACTGCCTTTCTGATTTTTGGACGACAGATTGCTGTGAAGCAGGGTGACTCCCGGTAGTCCAGCTAGGTCAGGAAAGGGCTAAACAGACCGTTGGGGGGGAAGAGGAAGGAAATTTCCTTGAACCTCAAAGGGCCTGGTCTGCCTCTGACAAAGTCATCTCTACCTCCTGCCAGGAATTCACGCCAGAGAAGGCCCAACTGGTTTTGCCCAGACACCAACACCCTCTGCCTGGAAGATCAAGGGATTTTTGTGTTAAAATACTGGGTCCCAGACCCCTGAACTTTAGAACTCATCTGGATCAAGAAGAATGCACAGAAGAAGAGCCTGAGAAACTGCTAAAAGGAACAACCGCTTTGCTGCGTGCTTTGCCTGGCTGACCTGCAGTGGCTGCTTCTGTCTTGGGCAGTGAAAGGCCTGGATTGGACTTTCTGCAACCAAATTGGTGAGACTCTCCAAGGGCTTGTGGTAGAGCTTGCCCTCTGTTCACGAAGTCTCATGAACAGCAAAGACTTCAGGTTCTTCGACCCGCAGCACTGGGGGCTGTGTGTTTTGTGCTGCAACCCAAAGAACGCCAGTCTACGACGACTCTGCCGAACCCGTGTCCTGAAGGCACTGCAGAGGGCTCCGCTGCAGCACCGGACTGCGACCCTGGTCTCACCGATAACGCCTGCTGACTCCATCACCAGGCTGCTGCTCGCACCGCGACCTGTAGGAACCGCACTCCACACCGCCTTGCTTCGCGCCGAAGCTTTGGCACCGTAGAGGGCACCGCTGCCACGCCGCACCGTGACCCTGGTCTCACCGATGACGCCTGCTGACACCATCACTGAGCCGCTGCTCGCACCGCGACCTGTGGGCCCGCACTCTGCACCGCCTCGCTACACGACAACGGAGTAGCCTTCCTGACACCACCACTTCCCGCCAAAATCGCTGCTTGCACTGTTGTTCGGCGGCCCGCTCGTAAGTTACCCGATGCACCTCCCCCATCCCACACTGCAGCCTTGGCCCACCGATGCCAGTGTCATCGACTCTAGTTCATCCGCTGACAACAGCCCTACAGCAACAACAACGCCGCTGCTTGCACTGTGACCTGCTAGCACAGTGACAAGCACCGCCTCCATCTCGCGCTGCGACCCTGGTCTCTCCTACGCTGCCATCTGACGCCGCCACCAAGCCGCTGCTCACACCGCGACCTGGGGGCACGCACGCAACATATTTTTGAACTGTTAAATTTTAAGTATAGTACTGTGGCTTTTCATCGCTTTTGGTCTTGTTTTAATTCTATAAAAATAATGGATATTTTTCTAAACTGGTGTGGCGTCCTTTTGTGGTGTGTACAGTGTCATACTGTTGGTTATTTGCAAATGCTTTTCACACTGCCTCTGAGGTAAGCCTGGCTGCTCGTGCCAAGCTATCAACGGTGTGAGAAGGGGTTATGTTAGACATGTAACTCCCTTATCCTGACTAGAGTGGTGGTTTTTGCCTGGCTTTGGCCCGTGCCCTAGCCTACCAAAATCCAATTTCAAGTCCCAAAACGGCTGAACAGATTTGTTTAAAAATTTGTCAGGATTATAAATTATGGTGTGCAAATGATCCTTTTTTGTAGTGCTGGTAAGTAGGTTATGTATTTTTAAAGTAATAAGTTGTTGTAAACGTATCTAGGACCCTATTTAAATATTCCCGATTTATGCCCTTATGTGGTTATATCAAATCATATCCTTATAAAGGCATAAGAATCATACCCATATTAAGTCATAGCCAATGCAGTCCAAATACGGCAAGGCTACTCCCATAGACTCCTAGAAAGCATAACGTGTTCTTAAACAAACCAAGCCTCCAGCAGCCCGGGAATTCCCCCTGCTTCTGTATTGATTTGTCCTAGAACTCCTGGAGTCTTGAAAGAACTGCGAGTTCTTAGTGACGTCTTATGTCCAACCTTACGTCAAACTCGGCACCTTCCAGGTATAAATATACCAGCATCTGCCCTAGCAAAACACACAGTGGTTTGGAGCAGATCGGCTATCTACTTGCCCGAGGCCCTGCTGTAGCGAGTGCCGAAGAAAGCCGACCCTCCCCTTGACGCACTGAGAGAGACGCTGTCTTTTCTCCTGCCGAGAAATCCAGCTCCAGTGTTTCCCGGTCACCCTTGCGGGTTGCTGGGAGATTGAGTCCTGAGAGAGAGATACAAGACCTCCTTCATTCTATAACCAAGGTACGGAGCTGATTAGACCCATAGAGAATTCTTGATTCAGATTCTTGGCAGAAACTATCTTAACTCAAACTGCAGCTCACTTACTCCTTCCCACGTACTAGGCTTAGGTTAGGTACACCGGGGTAGGCGTATCTTAGAAGCACCAGTTGAGTACGTTTAGTCATGATTTTATCAATGTATATATTTTATCTATTTTAAACACCGTATGGCTTAGAAACCATACCATGCTTTTACAGTATAATTTCCTAATACTCCTTTTACTGTGCGCACTTTACTTTATAACAAGTATTGCAATTGTAGCAACTCACTTCTCTTGCCTGAGAAAGAAGACTGTTCAATAAATAACCTCTTTTATTGAAAACACCAGTCTCTCTGTTTCTCTGCACTTCTGGTGAAACTAAGCATGTACGATTGACTGAGTAAAATAGTTATCTATTGTTTCCGCGACTCTGGAGGTATACTCCTTATTCTGGAGGGAGCAAAGTTGTCATGTTTATGCAGTTGTCAGAAACTAATCCCTTCTTGTGTACTCGAGAAAGTTTCTAATGACCTCTGATCTAGCTGGCATTCACAATTAAGTCTAACATATTCAATAGAGACCTAGTCGACCTAAGTCCTACGTCTAAACTATCATTTATGTTATTCCAATGCGCAGAGCCTATTGGGAATATAGGAACTACACTACATGGTGCCCAACGTTTGTTAAGGCGAAAATTTAACGCTAGAATACTAGAGTAACTCAGTTGTGCTTTTCACACAGACCCCTTTTTCCCGTAAAAACTCCAATAGACGTCTGGAGTGGGTGAAAGGTTAATATCCGCCAAAACTTAGTAGGAAGAGAATCCTATGTATTAGTGTTTGGTTTAGTCAACGTTGAAGGATACAGTGTTCCAAAATATTGTGTACCTAATTTTTGTTTCCTTGAAACTTGCTCTGCAAGCTTTCTGTCAGCAAAAATGACGGATAGTGACGAAGAAAGGGAGAGAGCTAAAATAGCAGCTCAACTGGTCTTAGATGACACAGCTCTCCAACAAAATGACCCGGATGCTATAATCATCCCGGCAAATATAAGGAAAACCATAACTATAAAACTTATAGAAAATGGAGTATCATCAAGAGGTGGTACAGTCATATTTGTGGTAGAGGCCCATGAATATCGGCAGACATAGGTATTCTATTCATGGATACATTTTCCAGCAGCAAATGCTGTGACACACGAGTTCCACTACTAAAAAACAGAGGTACTTCCAGAGGAATACGTGCCTTTCAATGACGTTGTGATTCCACTAGCATACCGAGAGCATCAGCTCTGGTTTAATGGCGCCCTAAAACATCAAAATCACATTACCAGGCTCGGTCCACTAGGTAGACCAGGAGCCACATGGCCGGTTCTAGCCAGCTATACACCACATCCTGACATTGAAAAAATGTCAAGCGGAGAACTTTTAGTTCAGCTAAAACAACTAATTAAAATACATAGACAATTGGTCCAATATGTCATGCGGACTTTAACAGTCCAACCAGCAATAAAAATTCCACAGCACACCCCTTACCAGGGGAACACAAATAAAATTACACCACAGACTATACAATCAGTCATTGGCAAATTACCCGCAAAACGGGAACAAATTCCGTTCTGGTTAGCTCAAAAAATTACTCAGATAGAGGCAGTATTTCCTGATACTACACCTCATAAAAAACACAGAATTCTGACAATCTGTCTACCAATGGGGATTGCACCACATGTGGAGGACTGTGACACTTGGGGAACAGTCTTTGCTTCAATATACACAAAAACATATGGTGTTCCGTCTATGGCGGTTATACCAGACGTACTAAAACAGATTCAAAATGAATACGGTCCAGAGCCTGCTTTAAATCTAGGTATGAAATTACTGAAAGACTTTAAGCAAGTCTCTGCTATACTACTAGCCAACATAAAATGAGAAGCAGCGTCTTTGGCGATCCACCAAAAATTGAAAGAAACAGAAATAACAGAACAACCTTTTGAACTTGCCAGAATAATTGAAAAGTGCTATGAAGAATTAGGTAGAGATAGCTTGGGTGGGAAACCACTAAAACCACAACTAACTGAAAATCCTGAAAAAAGCTTTATTAAGAATAATCTCATTACTCCAAAAAAGAAGTGGGAGGGTAATAAACAAACCATTCCCAGAGAAAAACAGTTTCAGTCCAGAGGAAGGTCTCCCCAACAGAGAAATAGATCTCCAGGATGAGGGGACAGGTCTCCACAACGGGAGCCCTCTGAAAAAAGATATAACCTTAGAAATAGGGATAATTTAAGAAAACCTGACAGATATCAAGATAATGACACACGTCCCTCTCGATCTTTTCAGACTTCCTCACAGAAATCGGAAATAAGAGGACGGTCAGAACATAAAGAAGAGCGCGTCAAGTCCAAAGACAAGGAACCTGCTCATCAAAGTAAAAAATTACAATTTCCCAAAAAGAAGGTAGCTAGTATTAAAATAAAACATGTAGAGGATTCTGAGGACACAACTCAAGAACGGAGAATGGGTCCAGACAATGCTAGACAGCGTAGCAGAAGTGACCATAGCTCGCAAGATCCTGATGAATCTTCTGGAGACAGTGGACATGAATGAGTACATTCAGGTGGAAACTGCAGACACCAGAGTTAGTGTACCCCATAAATTATATGAAATAACATTACGTATAGAAGGGGACAAAACTAGGAAAATAAGAGGTCTCTTTTGGGAGAATCTATCTAAAGGCTATGATATCCTGCTAGCAGAGAAAGACTGGCCACCAGAGTTTATCAGGGAGTGCCCACATGGCGAAGAAATGATTATGCCTGCCTTCTCAAATCACATTCCAATTAATAAAAAATACACATTTGCTAGAAAATGGGCAGTGGCCCAAGCCCCTGCATTATATAAAAATCATGTAGGATGGGATGAGGATTCTCCTCACCATAAAATTCAGTTAAAAAATCAACCTACTGCACAGAGGCAGTATCCTGTTAAGCAAGAAGCTAAAAAACAAGTCAGGGAGATCTTAGATCAACTTGAATATCAAGGGGTGATTGAAACATGCACCTCACAAATGAACAATCCTTTGTTTCCTGTCTCTAAACCAGACAATTCATATCATCTAGTTTTGGACTACAGACACCTAAACTCTTGTTGCAAAACATTTGCAGTACAAAACTCACACAGTGCAGCACTAATGAATAACATTGTGAGCAAAAAATATAAAACGACATTAGATATTTCAAATGGTTTCTTCTGTCAAAACATTGCACCAGAAAGCAGATATTTGACCGCTTTCTCCAGTATGGGGGTCCAAAGGCAGTTTTGTCGTCCCCCCCAGGGATTCAAGAACAGCCCAGGATTATTTTCAGCCAGGGTAACAGAATTACTACAAATGTATGATGACGAGGCATTATCTTATGTCGATGACATCTATCTTACAGACGATGACCTGGAGACACACTTGAAATGAGTGAACACCATTTTACTTGGGTTCGCATCTGAAGGGTACAAATTCAACTTTAAAAAATCAAGAATTGCCCACCTCACTGTCCTATTTTTAGGATATGAATTATCAAGTGAAGGCAAAAGCCTAGCAGACAACTTCTTAGAGAAGTGTGCAGTACTCCAAGCTCCAAAAACGCAGAAAAATTACAATCCATTCTAGGTTTCCTGAATTTCGGAAGAACTTACATTCTAAACTACGCAGAGAGGGTTAAACCCCTCTACAAATTAATAAAACCTGATTTCAAACCAATTAATTGGACTCAGAAACACACAAAAATTTTACGATCATTACAAACAGACATGTTAACTAAAACAAAACTGCAAACACGCGCAAAGGAACGCAACCTTGTAATCCGAGTCATCACAGGAAGATGCGGATATACATACCTGACCTCTAATGAGGGAGAAACGGTACCAATAGCTTATAAATCACACTTGTACACACAAGATGAAATGAAATTCAGTTCTACTGAAAAGATTTTGACTGCGGTCCAAACTGCTGTAGTAAAAGAAAGAGCCCTAGCCCAAGGTAAGAGCATATCTGTTTTAACAGCAGTATCAGCACTTGAGGCAGTAACAAGACTGAGCATTCCAAATGCTATTGCATTAGATCCAAAGTGGATACAATGGGTTAATTCTCTTGCTGCAACAGACGTGATACACGCATTTGATCCCAAAATGAAAAAGCTAGAACATCTAGAATACGAACATGAATGTACTCTGTCGATCGAAATTCTGCCTCTCGAACAGTACACCGGTGTAATCTACACAGATGTATATGCACAACACTACGTTGTGGATAAACAAGTTTACAATGCAGCATGCGCGATTGTTAAAGGTCGCTGGCGTATAGGTAAATTCAGACCAATGGTCACTAAAACTGAATCACTCAGAAACTGTACAGCTCAGCGAGCTGAACTACGAGCTTTAAAGATGGCGCTTGAGAATGCCGATTGCGAATTCCCGACACTAATAGTGTGCGATTCGTATTATTGCGTTCAATCTTACAATAATTTCATGCAGAACTGGATTGAAAACGGTTACAAAGATGAGACAGGTGTCACAATAAAGCATAAAAAACTATGGGAACAAGTAGTTCTTTTACAGAAAGAACTACGAAAGACACACGTGATACATACGCAGAGTCTTCGACTTGATGGCGTTCACGTTGCGGGGAATTCATTAGCTAACAAAGCCACAACGGCAGCTGTTCAATCGGCTTCCGTAGCTACAAAAAAGCGTTCTAAAAAACAAATAGATGGAGAAACCATGCTGGCAGTAAAAGCCTCATCAAAAGGCGACTATGCGGCATTACCTCTCAACTTTCCACTCAACAATACATTCATAATTGATGCGAACTCCGTTCCTTTTGCTCGAATCCCTGGAGTTGGGGACAGAGTAATTCCAGACACGAACCTGAGGGCTTACTTGATTCAAGAAGCACACATGGGAATGGGTCTGAGGCACCAAGAGATCTTGAAATCTCTAATAGAATTGCAATCACAATACTGGTGGCTGGGGATGAGCGTGCAAATTTATAACTTTGCAATGGATTGTCAGGACTGCAATAGAGAGCGCAGTTGTGAACCGGACCACATACCAGCCCAGACACCTCTATTAGACAGCATTAGGCTATCTACCCGCAGACGTCAACACGGAAAAATGCGATCCCATAAATATTAAGACGAGATTCATTTGGAAGTGGCCCCAGCGCTCGGCTGACGCCAGAACTGTTATAAAAGATTTGCGAGTCTTTATCGGCACATACGCAATTGGCATGCTACATTCTGACCAGGGTCCTGCGTTTAGCTCTCGAGCTTACAAGGAGGCCATGGCCAGCTTGGGCATTGCATTGCGGTACTCTAGTCCATTCCATCCTGAGGGAAATGCGGTAGTGGAGAGAAAAAACCGTGACATAAAGCAATCTATAACAGTGAGGGTATTAGGTTCGGGTGATGGGTGGGTCAAACATCTAATAAGTGTCCAACGTAGTCTTAATAATCTGCCAAGACATTCTCTGGGTGGAATCACTCCGTATGAACTTTTGTTTGGTACTACAATGATAATTGACTGCAATTGACGCCTGAGGCCTGAGCCGGGCGGTCACTCTTTCCTCTTGCTACTTGATTTTAAAAAGTTACAGCGAGCACTTGTCCTTTGTGTCCTCTCCCCCCCTGCACCAGCGCACGGATTTAGCGCGAGGCTTGTTGTCTCCACCGATTTTAGGGTGAAGGCTTTATTTTATTTCTCTTTTAAAATAAATAGATTGCACTCACTGAATTTAGCGCTGCCTTCCCCCAGAGTGTCCGGCCGATTTCAGGGCTGTTCTACCTGGGGCACGGGCGGAGTTACAGCGGCGGCCATCTAGGGTAGGGCTATCCTCCCTTGGGGCGAGAGTCACCAGTATAAAAACAGTAGAATTTTCTACCCACGAGAATACTGCAAATGACGCCTGAGGCTTGAGCCGGGCGGTCACTCTTTCCTCTTGCTACTTGATTTTAAAAAGTTACAGCAAGCACTTGCCCTTTGTGTCCTCTCCCCCCCTGCACCAGCGCGCGGATTTAGCGCGACGCTTGTTGTCTCCACCGATTTTAGGGTGAAGGCTTTATTTTATTTCTCTTTTAAAATAAATAGATTGCACTCACCGAATTTAGCGCTGCCTTCCCCCAGAGTGTCCGGCCGATTTCAGGGCTGTTCTACCTGGGGCACGGGTGGAGTTACAGCGGCGGCCATCTTGGGTAGGGCTATCCTCCCTTGGGGCGAGAGTCACCAGTATAAAAACAGTAGAATTTTCTACCCACGAGAATACTGCAATTGACGCCTGAGACTTGAGCCGGGCGGTCACTCTTTCCGCTTGCTACTTGATTTTAAAAAGTTACAGCGAGCACTTGCCCTTTGTGTCCCCCCCCCTGCACCAGCGCGCGGATTTAGCGCGACGCTTGTTGTCTCCACCGATTTTAGGGTGAAGGCTTTATTTTATTTCTCTTTTAAAATAAATAGATTGCACTCACCGAATTTAGCGCTGCCTTCCCCCAGAGTGTCCGGCCGATTTCAGGGCTGTTCTACCTGGGGCACGGGCGGAGTTACAGCGGCGGCCATCTTGGGTAGGGCTATCCTCCCTTGGGGCGAGAATCACCAGTAGAAAAACAAACGGCTATGGCTCCGCGCAGCGGACGCGTTCAGCGGGCGCGCCGTATTCGCGCCGGAGTCAAGCCCGTCTACACCCGTCCGCGACAGACCGGGGCGCGGGGCGAGTTCCCCTAATCCTTCGACACCCTCTGACACGTTGAGACCGCCCAGGTACAATCTACAATATACTAAACAGGAGCTACTGTTCCTACGCCCCAGCGTGGCAAACAGCTGCGGCTACTCTTTTCAAGCTGATTCACTACCCCTGTCATGCAGTATCTGGGATCAGACCTTTCAACTCCCTAGGAAGAACAATCATGAAATACTCAAGCCGAACATGCTATTGTTAAACTGCAGGTCGATGAAAAAACAAACTTGAAATATATGATCTATTAACTACAAATAGCCCTGATGTGCTTTTTCTCACCGAGACGTGGATGGACGAAGATTCGTCTCCGGAAGCGCTCAAGGCCACTCCTCCTGGTTACTGTCTACTTCGACTAGATAGACATAAACAAAGAGGGGGGGTTAGCCCTCATTCATAAGTCAAAGTTAGAATGCACCTTAGTGAAAGCCACGTTACCTAACAGGGAAAGTGGCATATTAACTATCAAAATAGGACCGAGAAACGTCATTAATGGTCTGCTGGTGTATTGCCCGCCTGGTGTGGCGGGACAGTTTGGTAATCAGCTTTTAGATTATATCACTCAGCGGCACTCCGTTACAAAAAATTCATCATTCTAGGTGATTTAAATCTCCATTTTGATGACAGGGAATGCAGGGAGGCACAGGATGTAGCTGCAGCATTGACATCTTTGGGACTCAATCTACAATCTACTGCCCCCTCACATCAACTTGGCCATCTCCTGGACCCCATCTTTGCTAACTGGGAGGGTATTAAAGTCTCCTCTCCTGTTAGAACAATTTGGTCAGACCACTATATCATCCCGTTCTCTGTAGTAAACACCCCTCTAGAAAATAGGCTCTCCAAATCCCCCCCCCCCCCAGAAACGGAGAAAATGGAAACATTTTAATCAAGAAGCATTTAGATGTGCACTACAAAAAAATCCCCCTCCATAAAGTAACTCTTCAGGAGGCTTGGAATAGCTATGAAAAATGGATGTCCACTGCATTGGACGAGATAGCTCCTTGGACATCCAAGCCCCCTGCTAGGCAATCCAAAACCGCCCCCTGGTTCTCGGAAAAACTTAAACTTGCCAGAGCCAGATGTAAAAACTTAGAGCGTAGCTGGAGAAAACACTATCATCCTGAGGATAAATCACATTATAAAAGGGAACTGAACAAATACTATAAATTGGTGAGATCTGAAAAAAGCTGCCACCTCAAAAGCAGAATTGACTCAGCGGATAACCCCACCAGAGAACTTTTTACCATCTATAGAGAGCTTACGGTCCCAACCAGACTGGAAGCTCAAGACACTTACTCAAAAGAACTGTGTGACTCTATTGCCGATTTTTTTGTAGGCAAGATCGATACAATCCATGCCACCTTCACGGTGAATGAGACCCACCCGAGTAATCATACAGAAGCCAAAAACACCTATACGGGGAATTCTTGTCTCACTAGTTTTATTACACCTGAAAGGCAAGAGTTATTAAGCATCGTCAATAGCATACAATCTGGCTCGCCTTGCGATGTTTGCCCGCCGGCTCGCTGTAAAGGAGTCATGGAGACTACAATAATCGACCAGATCAGCCTTATTGTATCACTCTCCCTCCAAGAATGTCAGGTACTGGATGCGTGGAAAACCGCCCAGGTAATCCCCCTCAAAAAGAAACCCAACATCCACATCTCCCAATTCCAAAACCTGCATCCTATTTCCCTCCTCCCCTTTTGTGCAAAGATTGTGGAAAAGGTGGTGAATAGGCAGCTCGTGAGTTATTTGGAGGAACAATCTCTCCTGCACCCCACACAATCGGGTTTCAGAGCTGGATACTCCACAGAGTCAGCCCTTCTCTTCTCCACCGAGAGCCTAAGGCGCATAGTGGATGAAGGAGAGACAGCAGCGTTGGTCCTATTAGATCTCAGTGCAGCCTTTGACACCGTGCTGCACTCAACGCTGCTGTCTCAGCTGTCTGATATGGGAGTGAAGGGACGGGCTCTAGCCTGGATTGAGTCCTTCTTGGTCAACAGGAGCTTTCAGATGCACTGCCCCCCCTTTAAATCCTCTCTCAGGAAAGCAAGCCATGGGGTTCCTCAGGGCTCGAGTCTGAGCCCTACTTTGTTTAATATCTATATGGAACCCCTGGCTCGCATAGTTGAGACATTTGGGGTGGGCATTGTCAGCTACGCTGATGACACCCAATTAATGTTCAAGCTCACGCCCGACCACAGAGAAGATGCCACCAATTTCTCTAACTGTCTTTCATCAGTGGCAGCTTGGATGAACAGCAATTGCCTACGCCTTAATGGTGATAAAACTGAGCTGGTGGTGGTAGGGAAATCAGCTTCAGCATGGTCACACATGTGGTGGCCGGCGGAACTAGGCAGCCCACCTCGTCCTGTGGATTTGTTGCGTAATCTGGGTATAATACTCGACTCAGATCTTTCTTATAAGTCTCATGTCAGTAAAGTGACAGCCAGGTGCTTCAGCATACTGAAAGTTCTCCGTAAGGTTTTAGATCTCCTTCCTATCGATTCTAGAAAGACCATAGTCCAAGCCTTAGTAACCCCCCATCTCGACTACGGGAATGCCCTGCTTTTGGGTTTGAGCAAAAAAGGATTACACCAACTCCAGTGTGCTCAGAATGCTGCAGCTCGCCTCGTGCTCAAACTCCCCCGCAGAGCATCAGGGAAATCTGCTCTGTCTAAACTTCACTGGCTCCCTGTTAAGGAGCGAATTAAATTTAGGTCCCTCTGCTTTGCTCATCGAATCGCCCATGGCACAGGTCCGGACTATTTACAAAGTCTTCTTACGATTCATCGCCCCATTAGGAATCTGAGATCATCCGGAACGATGATGTTTAAACTCCCCAAATTCACTAGAGCTAGGATGGGTGGATGTTCGTTCAGATACCTAGCTGCCAAGTGCTGTAACGAACTCCCCCTCGATCTCCGGATGGACCCCTCTGAAAATAAGTTCCGGGGAAAACTTAAAACTCTTCTCTTTCCCCGGGCATAACCCCTGTTCCTTCTTTCGCTCCCTTTTGGCCTATCCTTGTTCTTCCTTTGAGCAATTTTGCAGTATTTAGCGCGGGGACACACTGTTTTTGCGTAACCAGGCGCTTTAAAAATGGCTTATTATTATTATTATTATAATCAAAGACCTCGATAGTCAGACTTCAGTGGTGAAACAAAAAACCTTTGATATCAAAGATCGTTTGGCTGTTTTACAGGTCTTAAATTAAACAAGAATAAGTCTAATTAACACAAAGCTAAAGCCAACGGCCACTGAAGAAAAACCACCTCTCCAGCAAGACCTGTCTGGATTCCAAAGATTGGGGATCTGGTCAGAGAAAAGATCGCGGTGAAGAAGGAATTTGGGCCTTCTTACAGAAAAGCAGTACCTGTCTTAGCTATCAGCGGAACAAGATCAGTAGTACTACCGCCCCTTGCTGGTAAAAAGGAGAACAGAGTTGTATCAATCGAACTGGTAAAACCACAATCATGTGGCCAATAATATGTAGTAAGCCCAGTGGACTCCCAAGATGTAGCAGAATACCAAACCTTGCTACAATTCAAGAGGTTCAAACTGAGAGACTAATCACATTTGATAAACCTGCAGTAAATAAAGAAGGACTATGCAACAAAGCCATGGAACTTGTGCCTCTTGTAACCCAAATTGCAACAGCTCATCAAGAAACACGAATCTACAATGATGTAGCCTATGACTATAGTAATATGAGAAAAGAAGAAGCAACTACAAAGATTAATAAAAATCCTGAAGCAATTCCAACAATTGATAGAACCTCATCTGGTTACTTCATCAATTTCGATGACTTTTCTGAGGATCCAAGTGAACATGAAGAAAAGCCAGCAAATACAACTTTCAAAGAAAAAAAACTGAACTCTTTCATCAACTTGGAGAAACATATCAGATTTTACCATGGATTGAATTGTGGATTGTGTTAGGTGTACTTTTCCTCCTACTCTGGCTCATTTTGGTTTTAAGCTTGGGAAGAATGATTGATGGAAAATACAGTACAATGGACACAGCAAGTCAGAACATCAACTTGGTTCTAAAGCCTCACAGATCTTCTCACATTGAAAAAAGAGAACTATCATCAGTAAACATCACAGCCATTCCTATACCAGGTGGTGTAGAATGGGACACTACTGACTATGACAGCTATGAACTCTTGAAATATCCACACCAGTTCAAGGTTTCTTTAAGTGACTTTGTATCACCTAGTACTTTCTCTGATGATTGGGACTTTGAAAATATTAATAATATGTTGTCAGATTTAGAAATGTCAGCAAAATGTACAGAACATGATTATTTAGAAGGTTCATCAGATTATGAAAAAATGTATTGCTTTAATCATTATGGGCATCACTATTTGCATAAATCTGCTAATCCTAGAAATGTTTTTACTTATAATCAATGGGAACATTGTCCAATACCACCAAAAGGCAGCTCAAAAACATTTAATGAAAAATTCCCATACTTCTCAGGATTTAAATAACACTGATCCAGAAACGTTTTATTTTAAGATTTTAAATAAGACAGGAATGAAAAACATGTTGACAAATAATAAATTGATATATTCTACAAAATTTTATGAAAAAATGTCTACTTTTGGTTTTGAATTTTGGAAAAACAACATTGAGACAAAAACAATCTGGGGCACAAAAGACTGGCAGGTACAAGGTTTAGAATCAATATTCGGAGCCTGCATGATCCCAGATCAAATAATGGTCCTGAATGACACCATTCAACAAACAACCTGTCTTGGCCTAGCCAGGATAAAGAACTTAAACAAACCATCTATACCAAAGCCCATACCTGATAGTAATAGCACTACCGATGCGGAAATATACGTATCCCATATTTTACACCAAAACAGAACTAATCCTGATTGGAGAAAATGGTTGATCTGGCCCACAGACACTAATAACTGTCAAGATAGATTCCTGAACAAAACACAGGGGTTCAAACAGAACAGGCCTAACCCAAGATATTCCCAGAGACAACATCCAGGGATAATTACAACATACAGTGTAGGAAAACTATGCCTCGAATGGCTACAGAAATCCACACTACCTGAAATTAAGCAACACTTGACTTTACTTAAAGAAAGTGCTGACTTGCGAGATTTCTTATTGGGAGTTCGCAAACAGCGCCAAAAACGTTTCATATACGCCGGTATATACGCTGCTTACAACAAGGCTTGGAATGTAACGCAAATTGAAACTGCTGAAAAAATACGAGAAATTGATCGTATCAATTTGGAAAAAACACTGTCTGTAGTGGACAATGGGTTAACGACTATGTCCTCCCGAATTTATTCACTGGACAGCATTGTATCATCTGCTATTGATATAATAGAACAGGATATGCTAATGTTACAACATGGCCAGTCCCAATTACGTTCTATTGTACAGTTAGGCTAGACGTTACAAAATCTCTGTTCAGGCTACGTGCCATGGCGTCTAATCAACACAATGTCATTATTTTCTATCTTTAAACTTACTGATAAACAAATCTTTTTGGCACAAAAAGGAGCAGACTATACGGTGCTCAGCATTGAAAAACTAGAAAGATTGCCATTGACAGTCTCCAAAAGACCTGTCATTGAATGGATAATACATGGCACAATTACAATTCCTTACACCCATAGATGTTACAGTGGGGTGAAAAAAGAGGTATTTCTTAGTGGTAACAACTGTAAAAACTCACTGAGCGGTACACTTCTGTGTCAAGGAATTAACTTGCATGGAGCCTGCGAAGGTTCATCAAATAACCTTTCATGCCACCTGCACGGCACCCCTGCTACACAAATAGAGCCTTTTTTCAGACAACTTTCCAACGGCAGTTACGTTATAATAAGTGACCGCAGCTATTGTGGCATGGTGCCAGGAACGGCCTATCTCATCAGTGTAACTTCCAGGGTCACTTGCTGTATGCAAGTATTGTATCCAAACAGCAAACCAGACAACGAGGCAACGATATGGCCTTCTCTGAATATCTCTTCTATTCGAATTAATACTTTAAGCAGAATGAAATACATTCTTTTACAAACAACTGTGCCTTTAACCTCGTCTAGAGAAACGTATGATCTGCAAGTTGCAAGGACAGCAGCAGAGATACATGCATTATTATCGACAAATTGCCCCGTGCATTTCGTAGAAATGTTAAGTCAAATCTTAAACATGTCTGATACCAGTGGCATCGCACATGTATTTAAGACAGTTTTTTCGGGACTATTAGCACCCTTTGAAGCAGTCCTGAGCATCTTCCCGAATTTCGTGCACTCTGTGTTCAGCGGCCTGCCTCTCATCTCGAGACTCGTAGCAGGAATCTTATTTTTGTTCCTTCTGCTCCGATATGGCAAGTCCAGCCACAAACAAAACTCAGGCTACAATGGAAGAAACACTCCTGGCAATGAGATACCGAGATCGGATTACTAAAGTCTTTGGCTTGGCTCGGCTAAGGGATCTGAATACTACCTGGTTTCTTTCATTCCGACCAATCTGGCAAGATTGCATCCTACCTGTTCTACGATGCCTGCTCTGCGGAGAACAGTGCGTGTTAGACGTCTGTCTCACACTCCCATCAGCAGTACCTATATATATCGATAGTTTGCTTGGTTCGGTAACGGCTCATGCAACGTGTTGTCCCCAGCGGCTACCTATTCTGATGACGGCATTCGTTGAGACCTCACCATTACGATTAGGTGGCGGTGAGGTACAAGATGAAAGCAGCACACAGGTACAACCTTCTGCGACCATTGCTGATCTAAATACCGATGACGGCAATGCTTCTCACATATGCACTATTTCTACTTTTTCGGACATGGTCCAACTTTCACCTACTGTTGTAGACGAATTCTTTGCCAGCCTATCTGAGTTAATGTTCTCTCCTAACAACAAGAATAACTTTTGAAAACACGAGCACACAGCGTTCCCTGAACTCTGAATTCTACCTTCAGTTTTGATAAACAGAACTTGTTAAAACTGTGGAACTATTTTTTCCCTGAAAGCGAAATTATTTTTTCCCCGTTCCCTAAAATATTTACTTTTTTGGCACATGATACTCTGCTTAAAGTAGAACTATTCTTAGAGAACAAGATTTCTATTTTTGAAAACTCTAGAGACAATATTTTGACTTAGCCTCTAGCACATGCACAGTCTTGTATACATATGTGATGAAATGGTCTCGACCTTCTCTTCTGTATTTAGAGCCATTTCATAAATGTAATTTTCGTGATTCATTCAGTCAACATTCCAATGTACAATATATGCATTATCTGAATGATACCACTGCTTGAAAAACGTCCAGTATAATACTCATACTTCATTTTATGTATTTTGGGGTGGGATGGAAAACGCATGCATAGTTATATGTTTAAAATTGCTTAGTATTTAGTAATGATGGACATTATACGTGAAGTGGGTGTTGTAAACGTATCTAGGACCCTATTTAAATATTCCCGATGTATGCCCTCTTTTGGTTATATCAAATCATATCCTTATAAAGGTATAAGAATCATACCAATATTAAGTCATAGCCAATGCAGTCCAAATACGGCAAGGCTACTCCCACAGACTCCTAGAAAGCACAACGCGTTCTTAAACAAACCAAGCCTCCAGCAGCCCGGGAATTCCCCCTGCTTCTGTATTGATTTGTCCTAGAACTCCTGGAGTCCTGAAAGAACTGCGAGTTCTTAGTGACGTCTTATCTCCAACCTTACGTCAAACTCGGCACCTTCCTGGTATAAATATACCAGCATCGGCCCTAGCAAAACACACGGTGGTTTGGGCGAGAAATCCAGCTCCAGTGTTTCTCTGTCACCCTTGCGGGTTGCTGGGAGATCGAGTCCTGAGAGAGAGATACAAGACCTCCTTCATTCTATAACCAAGGTACGGAGCTGATTAGACCCTTAGAGAATTCTTGATTCAGATTCTTGGCAGAAACTATCTTAACTCAAACTGCAGCTCACTTACTCCTTCCCACGTACTAGGCTTAGGTTAGGTACACCGGGGTAGGCGTATCTTAGAAGCACCAGTTGTGTACGTTTAGTCATGATTTTATCAATGTATATATTTTATCTATTTTAAACACCGTATGGCTTAGAAACCATACCATGCTTTTACAGTATCATTTCATAATACTCCTTTTACTGTACGCACTTTACTTTATGACAAGTATTGCAATTGTAGCAACTCACTTCTCTTGCATGAGAAAGAAGACTGTTCAATAAATAACCTCTTTTATTGAAAACGCCCGTCTCTCTGCACTTCTGGTGAAACTAAGCATGCACGATTGACTGAGTAAAATAGTTATCTATTGTTTCCGCGACTCTGGAGGTATACTCCTTATTCTGGAGGGAGCAAAGTTGTCATGTTTATGCGGTTGTCAGAAACGAATCCCTTCTTGTGTACTCGAAAAAGTTTCTAGTGACCTTTGAGCTAGCTGGCATTCACAATTAAGTCTAACATATTCAATAGAGACCCAGTCGACCTAAATCCTACGTCTAAACTATCGTTTATGTTATTCCGATGCGCAGAGCCTATTGGGAATATAGGAACTACACTACAAAGTCATTTAAACTTAGTGATATCTCATTTCAGTGTAGTTTCACAAAAGTTTGCGAAAGTACTGCGGTGTAGGCCGATGAAAACCAGTATGTGATTGGATATTGACTGCCTTTAAAAAAGTTAAAGGTAGCCATGCTGTTTTAAGTAGACTTTGGCTGTGTTTTGGGTTAGGGTGTTAGAGATAGGTAAGTATTAGATTTTATATTTTCCCCTACATATTTCCACTTTGTTAATGTGGTAATAGGTTATGAAAATGATTTCCAGTAGAATTTTTTTTTAAATATACAGAGCGCCACCGTACGTCCTACTGCACTAAACTATATTTCACAAATATAGGGCCAGATGTACGACCATGTTATTTTGCGAGTTGCAAATTGCGCTAAATTGCTAGTCGCAATTTGCGAGTCGCAAAATGACATATACAACAGTGTCAGAGAAACTGTTTGCGATCCTCAATGGGGTCGCAAATTGCATGCCTCATCAATATACATAAGGCACTCGCCATTTGTGACACCACTGAGAATGGCTGGCCCTCCCAGGTATGGGAGTGCCTGCTGGGCTCAGCAGACCTCCTTGTCTGGGACTGTTTTTAAACAATGCGAATGGCGACTCCTTCTCATTTGCGAGTGTATTACCACCCCCTTCCCATTTGCGAGTGTATTGCCACCCTGTTGAATAGAGCCGTAATTGCGAGTGTTCTGCGACTGCAATTGCAAAACATTTTTACATAGGCTAGCGAGTTGCAATTAGGAAGGGACGCCCTTGAAACGCCCCTTCCTCATTGGGAGTTGCAAATCCTATTTAACGAGTCGCAATTAGGAAGGGACGCCCTTGAAACGCCCCATCCTCATTGTGAGTTGCAAATCCTACTTAGCGAATCGCAAATAAATTGCGACTCGCTAAATAGGGTTTGTACATGGCCCTTTAGTTTTGTGCATTTGCAAATGGGTTGCAACCCGTTTGCGCATGCAAAAACGGGTCGTACATCTGGCCCACAGTGTACTGCAGTGTATTTTTTTTAACTTTGCGGCGTACCACGTTATTACCTACACCACACTGCGCTACTTACAATAAAAAAAGTATACATTAAAAATACACCGTACTACACTATATTTCTTTAACAATAGTCTACTACAGTGTAGTTTTAATTTGTTACATATTTAATTTTTTTTTAAAACAACCATTTCAAACCACTGTGGTAACACTAGAAAAGACGGCACTACTTTGAATTGTTTAAAAATGTTTTTTAAATAAATACAAATTCAAAACAACAAAGAACACATTAGAAATAAAGGGAAATAAAGTGTAGTACAGAGTACTTAAAAAAAGTAAAATAAATGAGATTGTAAAAAATCCACTGTATTTCGTCTTAAAACCCATAACACAGTAAGCGTGAAGTAAATTATATTTCACACTTTTTGGAAAGCGCAAAATATTGTTTGTGCCATACTTACAGCGTTCTGGGTTTTAAGGGGAAATATAGCCTAGTTCAAAATAAATAAATAATTGTAAATAAATGTATAAATACAAAAAAACCTTCACTATACTTGAGATAAAAACCCTGAACACACACTAAGGGCTCGAATATGATCCCCCAACACCTTCGCGGTCTTGGGATTGACTGACCTCTGGACGGCGGTCCCTACACCGCAAATACAATTCGACTGCACGGAGAAGGGGGCCCTGCTATGGGCCTCCAAACTCCCTTTTCATGTTGAAAAGCACAGCATGGGAAGCCTGTCGGAAACTGAGAATCCCCATCTCTGCGGCGGAATCGCCTTCATAGGGATGACGGGTCGGTCTCCGACTGGCTGACGGGTCGGTCTCCGACTGGGCCGAGGGGCTCTTTGAGCCCGTTGGAATGCAACCGGAATGACCGTCTGGTTTCAATTCCAACCGCCTAGATTGTAATTAGGCGGTTGGAATTAAAACCACGATCATGCTCGGAAAGCCTGCGGTCGGAGGCTTTCTGGGCCTCATCGTAATAAGGCCCCTAGTGTGGTCTACACAATATGGTAGTACCACAGTTCTCGGCAAAACTTAAGTAAAAATATATAGATTAATAAAACTAAATTGTACTTACCACTCCACAACACCCCACTTCATTATACGACAATCAACTCCACTCTATGACACTACATACCACTCAACTCTGACACACACTACACTGTACCACAAGCCACTCTCCTCTACCACACACCACTCCACTGTACCATCTACCATTCCAGCCTTCAACATCCCAGTTCACTCTACGCTCCTCCACTCTGACACTGCAGCAGACACCACTCTATGAAATGCCAATCCACTCTAGTGTACAGCATGCCACTCCACTATAAGATAGTACACTGCACAGTATGACACTCAATGCCATTCCATTGTACAAGATGCTATGCCATTCTATGCAACTCTCTGTATGACACTCCACTTCACGACACTCCACTTCACAACACTCCACAGCACTCCACTTTATGACCTTCTACCATAAGACCCGCAACGACATGCCACACTATGACACGTAACTCAACTTTACTCTAGGGCACGCTACTATACCCAATGCCACTCCACTCTACCCCACTCCATTCTATTATACTCCAAGCCACTCTATGCCTCTCCAGTGTATGCCATGATTGTCTATGTCACAACCCTTTAAGTCACAAGTCTGCAAGAAAGAACACTTTACAACACTCCATTCTACGCTCCTCAACTCTACAACACTCTACTCCACTGTATTCCACCGTTCTCCAGGCTACGACGCTCCACGCAACAACCTCTACACCACTTTACTCTAACAAACTATACAGTACACCACTCTATAACACACCATTCCACTGCACTCCGACATTCCACTCCACAAGACTTCACACCATCCCAGTCTACATGTGACTACATTGTGCACCCTCCACTCTAACCTACTGTAGGACAAACCACTTCATTCTATGCCACTCCACTCTATGCCCCTCCACTGTACAACACTCTACTACACTCTATGCCACTGTATTCTACTCTATGTACCTCCACTGTACAACATTCTACGCCACTCTACGCAACTCTCTGTATAACACTCCACCCCACTTTATTACACTTTACTCTATGATACACTCTGCTCTGCTACTCCACTCCACTGTACGGCACTCTATGCCATTGGACTCTATGACACTCTATGCCACTCCACTCTACCACCCTGTACTGTACTTCACTGCACTCTACTCCATTGTACTCTAATGTACAACACCTTCCATCACTTACACCACACCAATCCACTCTACTGTACAAAATACCACTCCAATGTATGACACTTTACTCAGCTGTACGTTACACCACTTCAGTCTAGTACACTCTATGCCACTCCTTGCATGACAAGACACTCCACTTTACACTACACCCACACAATCAACTTTGCTCTACTCTACTGTAAGACACTACCCCACAGTACAATACTCCACTCTATGATGCTCCACTGTGCCACACTCTTCTCCACTTTGAATGTATGCCACAATAAGACACTATACTCCACTGTATGCCACTCTACTACATTGTATGACACTCTGACATGCCACTTCACTCGACCTTTAGGACACAAACACTCCATTCTACAACAGCCCACTCTAGGACTCTCTCCTCCACTGTACAATACTCTGTCAATCTACAACACTCCACTGTACTACAATACACTCCACTGGACTCTATGATACGCCACTTCACTGTAGAAGACTCTACTCCACTCTAAGCCCGTCCATTCTATGGTACTCTATTCCACTGTACAAAACTGCACTCCACTCTAAGACACTCCACTGTATTCTATGACACCCCAGTCTAGAAGGCTCTACTCCAGTATATGCCCCCCACTCTATGCCACTCTACTACATGACAGTCTAACACAAGTCACTGTACGACATTCCACCCTACAACACTACACTGTACAACACTCTCCTCTACTGTACTGTATGAGACTGCACTCAATACATCATTCTACAACACTCTAGTCCACTGTACTCCACTCCACTGTGTGCCACTCCACGCTATTCCACTCTATGCCATGCTACTTACTAATACTTGACCCTACAACACTTCAGTCGGTGACCCTTGTCTCTACAACACACCACTCCTCACCTACATTCCATTATACGACACTCTGTTCTACAACACTTTCCTTCACTATGCTGTACGACACTACACTTAACACTCCAATGAAAAACAGCACACTCTGAGATTTAAAACATATTTTTATTAAAAAAATAAAAAAGAAACACTGAAAGTCATTGAAAAAAACAAAGGTTAAGGGTATGTCATAGTTGGGTAAACTCTATTTATTCTTTCTATACACATCCAATGTAAACTACATAAACATTCGAAATTTTACTGTTAGAGTTATAACTTTATAATTCACGCACCACCTTCAATTTACTATAAGTTGCGCACCTCCGTACAGTGTTGTCAGCTCGCTTGCAACATCACAACACTACATTAACTATAACTCACTTTCTACCATGAAGTGTTGTCACAAGTGATGTCATTTGAGAGATGTCATAAGTATTGTTGTGAATGCTATAATTTCACATAGTATAAGTCGTGTAATATCAAAAGGTATAATCAGTGAATTGAAAAGGCGTGAGCTATAGTTTTTCTAGTGTTGTGAGAGAGTTGGCAACACTGTGTAATGAAGTGCGTGACTTGTAGTAATCTTAAGGTGGTACGACAAGTTCAAGAAAGTCATTTGAAATATATTTCAATTTGTGAAAATTAAACAGATTAGACATATAGCAAAATAAATGTTTGAATAGCAATCATTTTTACTTTTTAAAACATTTAAAATAATTCTATTTAAAATGGAACTTTAGCAAACTTAATTTAGAACACTATAATTACATAAATACAACAGTAACAGTATATTTGTATGTATTGTTTACATAAATACATATACACACACACATTTTATATACATATATAACCTACTAGCAGTTGCCAGTAGGTAGTTCTAGTTAGGAGCAGGTTTCCCTAGGAATGGAGTTTTTTGTTTTGCCAATAACTTTGGCGCCGCTTGACGAATCTTCACAAAAGTTTAAAAATGTTTGCTACAGTCAGTCCAGCTGCTGTCTTGAACGTTTCGGAGGAATTCATCAAGGGGGGGAGGAGGGGGGGACCCGAGAAAAAAGGGGTTCCCAAATCGCGTTTACCCCATGCATTTTCTCGTAGGGATTTTGAACACAACTGCAGCCCAACTACACCAAATTTGGCAGAAACCTATATCTTGGTCCAGAAAGCGTGCTTTTTGTGAATTGGTGTAAATCAGTTCAGTAGTTTTATATATATTTAGGTTTAAAAAAATATAGCTATCTGGGGACGCGGATCCTTGCAGTGGACTCGCGGATCCTACTAAAATTTGATTGGTTGTCAACACTTCAACCAGGAAGTGTGGGCAGCCAACTTGGAATTTGGCTTGAAGCAGAGTCCCACAAACATTTTTAAAAATAAAGAAAAGGGGGCAGGGTAGGTATACCCAGATATGTTGTGGGGGTCCATACCCAGATATGTTGTGGGGGTCCTCATGGACCCTGCCAGGCGATAAAATCATTTTTTAAATTTAATTTGTGGGGTCCCATAAGTCTTTACTAATCTGCCCCTAGATCGGCTAGATCCTGTGGGCATTATGCAAATAAAGGAGGGTGGCACATATGCCCCCCCTCTCAGGGATTCTCTTGAAATGAATGCGTGGGAAGCCCGTTAGGCAACCTCCACTGCCCCGGGGACCACCACCTTCCTGGGGTTTTAAATGGGGAGCCTCTTTGATCACCCCCACCCACGGGGACTGCCACCTCCCTGGGTCTTTCATTTGAAAACATGCGGGTAGAGCGGGGACCCCCCTCTCAGCCCCAGAGACTGCCACCTCTCCAGGCAAGGGGTTATTATCCAAAGAGACTTGGGTGGAGCACCCTGCCAAATGTTTTGAGCTGCCACCCAGGACCTACATGTGGTACAGTGAAAGGTTATCCGAAGCCTTCCGGCAACTGTGCTGCAGGACACCATGATCTTTTTAGAAAGTGTTTTTAAAAGCAAACTCACACTGCACATGTAAGTGCTGAGCCCGTCCTTCCTACGATCACTGACAGGGAGTGTGGACTCTTAAAAGTGATTAAACTACAGAGTACACACGTCACTCTGTAGATCGAGTGTGCATGTGAGGGCATGAATTAGAAACGCCCTTTCGCACAGGCACAATCCATTAACCACAGCAAACCATGTTGCGCATGCCTTACAGAAGCATACAATATCTGTTATAGGAAAACGGGCTGGCACCAGAAAAGCCATGTCACCAATTACAGCCAGTGTAGAACATATGGGGCAGGATCACAAGAGCTCTCCCACCTCGTTATCAGCATTACATTTCCACCCTTGTCCGAGGCTGTGGTGAAATCAGAGGCAGGCCTCTGATGCTCTATCAGTTTTTGCCTTTTACACGTTCTTCGTGGAAGAAGAGATTAAGAAGCTGAAAAGGCATGATTGTACTATCAGGTGAAGTGAGCTGAATTTCAGGAAATGAAGAGAAATGTTTTCTAATCTTGCTATATGAGTACAGGAGGCGGGGAGCCGGCACGGACCGCGAGGGCCTTGGGGCTCCCCCGCGGTCCCCAAGGAAGTGGCCATGCCCCAGGGGATGGGTCTCATTTAAAAACTAAAATAAAGGATGTTGCCATGCCCCGTGGGATGGGGTCCCCGATCTAAATCAGCCTCAGGAGGGGCCCACCCTACAACATAAAAAAAATAGAGATCAAGTCCCGGGGGATTGTATCCCAAGGGCCAAAACTGGCCTAGGGAAGGGGCCCCCTTAAAAATGTTTTGTAATTTTTATTTAAAAGGCCGGGCCCTGGGTGATTGGGCCCCTGGGGCCGAAATCGGGTTGGGGAGGGGGGTCACATCGCCCCAACACGTTTCAAAGAAACAACAAGCATTTGCAATGCAATAGGTCTCGCATTAGGAACGTTTGATGTTTTGGTATTGTAAATGATATTTATTTTTATTTATGTTTTTTAATAGTGAAAATGTAGGAATTAATAGTTTTGTATTTTACAATGCCAATAGTTTTAATTTTTTTAATGTGACACCTTTTGTTAAAAGTTAGGCTGCAAACGTCAACATTATCGGCGCCATCTTGCTCTTCTTGAACCCATTCGTGCACGTAAGCGGCAGCCATTTTGAGCACCATGTCCTCCCTGCCCCTCGCTGATAGCCAGCGCGTCTCTCTCTCTCCCTCTCTCAACCTCGCAGGCACCCCCCCCCCCCGCACGCTGACAAACCCCTGCTCTCACATGCCTTGGGCCGTAAACCCCTCTTCAGCGCAGCTCTGCCTCGGAATCCCATCCTGTTCCCAGCGCGACACCTCCCTTCATTCCTTTCATGGTCCTTTGATACAAACCCCCCTTTTCCTGTGTGCCCGTTTGTCTTCCTCGTTCCCAGGCCGCCACCTGGCCCTGCGGATACTGTTTATTGCCCCCCCGTACAGTAGGAAGCTTCCCCCATTAAAGGACCCACGAATTGATTAAAGCCCCCACCCTATGAGATCCGATCAACCTCACACATTCCGTGAATCGGCGGAATGTCCAGCTCGTGATAATCATCGCCTGTTGTGACCGGGGTGGGGGGGGGCTTCAACTGTAAATGTGTGTGGGAACGGGCCTGAAGGGGAGATTCCGAGGATGTCCTTTCATACTTCAAAGCATTGCAAGAATGTGTTACCTGCAATAAAGATCATAAACCTGTGTATAAGAGGCCAGGCCTCAGAGATGCGGTTAGAGCACCTCGTGACGATACTTGCTGTCCGAACTGATGTGTTCTCCTCCGGAGAGAATAAACCCTTGTTTCCTGCCTTCCAGTCTCCAGCGCCTGCCTCTTCATTGATTAATATTTTGTGGGTTAAAGAGGCGACACCGCCGGGCAATACTTAAGGATCTTTGTTTATTGGTTGTCCATGACCTTTTTTTACAATTGGCGTCCCAAACGTGGGGCCCATCAGTGACTCGTGGATCCAGTGGGAGAGGTCCTGACGACAGAGTGAACGACTGCAACGATCGGGAGTGCACCTGTCCGATAGACCCTCGTCTGACAGCCGATCATCCGAACTTCACTGGTTCCGAACAGACCTCTCTCGAGTGATCTACGGTCCTGACTGGGAACCATCAGGAGTGCCGCGAGGAGTACGAAGAAAAGAGGACGATCGGGCGCTGGATTCGGAAGACAAGAAACTGTCCATGCGGTCCGGGTAAGGTCGTGTAAACACGACGAATTGCGAAATGATTGTTTGATTGTTTGGAAAATACTAGTATTACTCTTTGTTGATTTGTTTGGAGATTCGCTTTCTGCAAACGGAGAAACAACAGGCTCTCTCTTTGCAAGCAGTGAAGGATAGGTAACGCAGCCGTCGTGCCTATCTTTCTCCCCCACTGATTAATTATTTGAACCCGAACTACTGTTCACGGATTGTTTTCTGGAGATTCTCTGTCTGCAAACAGGAAAGAGCATCCCCCCCCCCCCCTTTACAGATAGTGAAAGGGTAGGTAACGCAGACCTTTGCGGGCCTACTTATTCTCCCCACTGAATTGTTTGATTGACCGAACGTTGACTATTCGATATTGGTTCATGAGGTATTCACTGCCTGCAAACAACGTAGAATAGAAATATTCTGTCTAGTCTTTGCACGCAGTGATAAGATAGGCAGTGCTGACCTTTGTCCCCGTTGTGATCCGTCATGCCTGTCTTCTCCCCACTGATTGGTAGCCTGTTTAGCCCGGACCGCTTATTAGAGATGAACCATCCGGCTCCACTGGAAGGCACCCCTAATAAGGACATGTTCATGAAGCATGGATTGATCGCTATAGCCTATAACAAGCTGTGGCATAAATATACGAAAAAGGATCGAGAAAGTCAGTGGCCACTGATAGGATCCTTCGATGATGACAAAATAAACGCGCTAGAAACAGCCCTTGGAAAAAACAAGACAACGCCCACTATGCTTGATAGTTTCGGCATGTGGCGCAAAGAAACTGAACAACGTAAAAAGAAAACTGAGAGTAGGTTGGGAAAAGAGCTGCGAAAAGCAGCCCACCTAGCTGCTCAGAAACTAGAAGAAGAGATAAAGGAAAGAGAGAAAGCCAAACAGAAACTAGAAATGGAGACATCAAGCCAGTGTCCGGTTAGAACTTTCTCCACGCTCTACCCGGATTTACCCTCGAAACAACGAGCCAACGATGATCTGCTGTTAGGTCCTCCGATCATCTACATGCCCCCTCCATATGCCCCTTCCCAACCCTTAGCACAGCACCCACCACCCCCAGGTACAAACGAGGGTAACGCCACAGCTTCGGCCCCCATGGCCTCTGTGCCGGCCGAACTCCTTGTATTAAATACTACGCAAACGACAACGTTAGGCGACCCTGAGACCCGAAGGGTTGGTTCTGCAAGAACAAGCAGACTAAGCAAAGATGAGCGAGCAGGGATCGACAAGATAGCAAGGGCACTGGTAGAGAGGAAGGAAGATGAAGAGTACATCACGGATAGGTTTAACTCGTATACAGGGAGTCGCAGACGACATTTTACCGTACGACTGTGTTACCATGTCTTGAACGCATACGAGGACCGATATCGAGACAAAGGTCCCGAGAGCCTAACGACTCTGTACCGGAAGGTCGATATCGGGGATGAGGGCGAGTGTGATGTGACGGACCTCCTTACGCGTACGCTTGAGGTTTTCCGCCACCTCACTGAACGAGAATCGGGAACTAAACCCACGACATCCGTAGCGACTGAACCACAAACTGAGCAATCTAACGCCATGATGCCGATACGAGAGGCTGCCCCTTACTGGGTCCCTCCACGAGGTGAAGGGACTAACGATGATGCAAACCACAAAGATGCAAAAGGAAGGGTAGTGTACAACTGGGTCTACCCGCCATGGGACCGGCAAGAGATTCTGACATTCCGGAAATCTCTGCCTGACCTACGTAAAAACCCCACTGCCTTCTATACTGAATTGGGTACAGACCTAGGTTCAACGATTATGACCCTGGCTGACATCGACTTGTTTTTCGGGTTATGTCTACCAGCTGATGTGTGGAAGCAAATCCGGAAAGTCGACCACCTTGAGCTGTTTGGACATACCTGGTCACAACTCGATGACATTGATAAACAACGAGGACCTGGACAAAAGCCTTTGAAATCCATTTTAGACCTTCCAGATAAAATCGTACAGAAATTAAAAACCCTGATTCCAGAAAAGAAAGTGGACTGGTCGATAGTAACGGCCTGTCGCCAGAAACACCAGGAGGATGTATCGGACTACTTCTCCCGGTTTGAAACGGTGTTCTCCGATTACAGCGGCCAGGACATGACCACTGCAACCGGACACCATCTGTTTGTCCAGAATTATGTTAAGGGTCTGTCACCGGAGGTCTCCCAGAAACTACAGGCTAGCGAGAGTAGTTGGGCAGCCTCCAAACCTACGGCTATCCTCCAGATGGCCCAATATTATGAACATCTGAAAAATGAAAACGATAGAGCAACAGAGAAAAAGAAGAAGGACTTGAAAGAGAGGGTGATGATTGCCCAACTGCAAGGGGTGACTATAGGACGAGACCAATACCGGGGAAACTATCAGACGAACGTCCCTAAGACTGCACTTCCCAAGGACCGCACTTTGACTCCCCACATTGGACGTACAGACATTAGAGAGGTACAGTGTGCTTTCTGTAAAGGAACTGGCCATTGGAAATCCCAGTGCCCAGTTCTTCTGGAAATAATCAGAAGCAAAGACCCCAAGGACATAGCAAGTGGACCGAGAAATAAGGGACAACAGCGAGGGCCCCCAAATGACACGACTAACGACAGATCAGGCAGACCAAATACATTTGATCGACCCAGACAGAACCAATGCCAGCAATCTGACTACGATGACGCCCACAACTTTGCATAGGACTGCCAAGGGCAAGGGAGGGATCCAGTCGAGCTCTATGTTGACCAGCAAGGCCCTTATGTCACTGCTAAGGTCTTGGGTACAAAGTCTCCATTTCTGGTAGACACTGGCGCAACACGTAGTGCGTTATCTAAACGACTGATTCCAAGGGCACCCTTGTCTGGCTCACTCATAACATCGACAGGTTTCGATGGAACGCCCTCCACCAACCCTTTGTCTGCCCCGATTCTCTTTGACGTAGAAAACAACACCACTGACACCACGTTTTTGCTTTCCTCCAATAGCCCTGACGCCATTATGGGACTTGACTTATTGAAACACTTCCGAGCGACAATTAGATGTTCTCAAGACGGGGTTCGAGTTTTCCTTTACGACAACCCCGTTCTGCTTAGACATTGCCCTCCCCGACGCATGTTTTCCATCACCGACGCTGACACATCCCTGCTTGACACTCTGCCTCCGTATCTATGGGCCAAGACGGATTCGGACGTAGGGCGCATGTTGATTGACCCAGTGCACATTACTGTCCGACCAGACGCAACACTCCCAAAACTTCCACAATATCGGATATCGCCCGAGGGCGAGAAGGCATTGGTAAAGATTATTCAGTCGCTGATAGACGCAGGAGTGGTAGAGGAAGTGGTTAGCAACGTTTGCAACAGCCCTATCTTGCCCATCATCAAGAAGCAGGGAGAGGGAGATGAGAAAGCATACCGTTTTATCATTGACCTTCGAGAGATCAACAAAGTGGTGGTACCCCAGTACCCCATGGTCTCAGACATCACCACCATCCTGACTTTGATTCCTTCTACTGCCACCACCTTCACTGTCATTGACCTCAAAAACGCATTCTTTTCCATCCCCATCCACCCAGACAGCCGATATCTCTTCGGCTTCACCCTAAAAGCCCGCTCATATAGGTTCTGCCGAGCACCCCAGGGCTACACAGAAAGCCCTAGCATCTACAGCCAGGCCCTCAAGAGACAACTGGATCAAGTCCAGTTACCCGATGGAGTGGTGTTAGTGCAATATGTCGATGACATCCTTTTGGCAGCCGACACCACTCCATTAGCAGTTACGGCCACCATTCAACTCCTGCACTTCCTTGCGGAAAATGGCCACAAGGTCTCCAAGAAGAAGTTGCAATTCTGCCAACCCCAGGTCACTTACCTAGGCCACCTTTTGTCCAAAGAAGGAAGGAAACTCACTCCCGGCCGGATCCAAACCATTCTCGAAACTCCTGTCCCTAAGACCCAGAAACAGGTTCGCTCCCTACTAGGCCTCACCTCCTTCTGCCGACAGTGGTTACCAAACTTTAGCCTCATTGTGAAACCGCTGCTTTCTCTGCTAGCTAAAGACGTCCCCTTCCCACTCCCTTGGACCCCTGAGTGTCAAACCTCCTTCACGGAACTACGAGATGCCCTTTGTTTGGCCCCTGTCCTAGGTACCCCCGATTACACAAAGCCCTTCTCCCTTTACACTCACGAAAGGGAGGGGTGCGCTTTATCTGTCCTGACCCAGTCCATTGGCCCAAAGCAACGACCGTGCGCTTACTTCTCTGCCACTCTTGACCCTGTAGCCAGAGCCTTGCCTGCCTGCCTTCGAGCTGTAGCTGCTGCTGCAATCTCTATCCGACAGAGTGAGGGGATCGTGCTCTCGAATTCCCTCACGGTACTGGTACCCCATGCAGTTGACACCCTCCTGAACCAAACCAAGACGCAACACCTGACGAGTGCACGACTGACTGGATACGAACTGACTTTGCTTGCACCCCATATCACCCTGAAAAGATGCACCACACTGAACCCGGCAACTCTGTTACCCTTACCAGAGAACGATCCCAATGTGCACCCTGTACATGACTGCGTGACTCTTACGGACGAACAGACTAGAAGTAGGGTTGACCTCAGAGACACGGCTTTTCCTGACCCTGACGGAGAGCTGTGGGTGGACGGTTCTTGCATCAAACTCCCCGATGGCACCACTTCCGCTGCCTATGCAGTCACCACGGCTCGAACTGTAGTCGAGACAGCCCGCATCACGCAACGATCTGCCCAGGCAGCGGAACTGATTGCCCTGACACGAGCCTGCATTCTGGCAGCAGGAATCACAGCGAACATTTACACCGACAGCCAGTATGCCTTCGGGGTGGTTCACCATTTTGGGCTCCTTTGGAGGGAAAGGGGATTCTTGACCTCACACGGCACCCCCATTTTGCACGGGGATCTAGTCTCCGCCTTGATTGAAGCTGTCCTTCTCCCCAAAAAGCTTGCAGTCGTCAAATGCCAGGCACACAAAAAGGTGACAGACATTATTGGGCAGGGAAATGCACTAGCCGACATCACTGCCCGAACGATAGCTGAAAATAGGACGACAACACATATGTACGTGACCAGGTCACAAGCAGAAAAATGGACTGACGCTAGGGACACTATTAGAGACATTCAAATGGCTAGCACACAGCACGAACTGACTGAATGGGCACGGGTGGGATTAAAAGATGACGAAGGCTGCTGGCGGACAAGAGACACAAACAAATGGTTGCTACCTGACTCGTACCTGATTCCCATACTGACTATGGCACACTCCCCTGCCCACATAGGATCAGCCCCCGTGATTGAACTTGTCTCCAGAGTTTGGCACAATGATAAAATCACAGACTCCGCCAAACGTCTGGTCCAACAATGCTTGATATGCCTGCAACACAACCCCGGGAAAGGAACTGTAGTACCCCGGGGAGGATTTGGGGTCCCAAATCACCCGTTTGAAGTCCTGCAGATGGACTACATCCAGCTAGACAGATGCCAAGGCCTGAAATATGTACTTGTTGTGGTATGCGCATTTAGCAAATGGGTGGAAGCATACCCAACCCGTGACAACACTGCTATGGCCACTACAAAAGTACTGTTAAAGGAGTTTTTCCCCCGTTACGGCCTTTGTCGTATTTTATGGAGCGATAATGGCCCCCACTTCATAGCCGAAGTCATCCAGCTCATCTTAAAAGGGTTGGGCATCAAGCAGAAGTTCCACGCAGTCTTCCACCCCCAGTCTGCTGGACTTGTGGAGCGACACAATGCCACACTAAAGCTTAAACTGGCCAAGATAGTGGCTACCACGGGTCTGAAATGGCCAGACGCCCTCCCACTGGCATTGCTATCGATGCGTTCCACCCCCACCAAACATCACTTAACACCTTATGAGGTTGTTTTCGGCCGACCCATGCGTGTCTGGTCTGCACCGAAACCAACTTCCATTCATGACGTCCCGGACGTCCTAATGTCTGATTATCTGTATAAATTGACTGAAACTCTGTCTGTCATTCATCAGCAGGTGCAGCAGGCCATCCCCGATGCTTCCAGGGGTCCGGGTCACGCCATCCAACCTGGAGATTTCGTGCTGATCCGAAACTTTCAGCGGTCGAAGAGTTTGGAACCCCGGTGGACGGGCCCCTGGCAAGTGTTAATCACCACCCGGACGGCTCTTCGTGTGGAGGGGAAACGGCACTGGCTGCACGCACACCACTGTAAGAAGGTCTCCTCGACCCTGGCCACGACAGAAAACATCGACAACCAAGAAGAGCTCCTGAACAAGGACCGACCGTCACTAACCTGCTATCCTGATACCGAAGCACTTGAACTTTCAAAATTCTCTGATCCCACTGTGCCATCCAGAGAAGGGTATTTCCTGCGTCGAAAGGAGGGAGCTTCGGCTAAGTAGACCACGGACGAAGTTAAATCTCAGAACGGTGACCTAAACACCACCAAGGGTCACCCGGAGAGAAGCTAAACGAAGTCTGTGGTTCTGCCCGCTACCGAGCACCTTGAAGATGATGGAAGCGCCAGATAAGAAGATGATGGAAGCGCCAAATAAGAAGATGATGGAAGCAACAGGAAATACCCACTACAGAAACCCAAGAACAGACAGACTCCACAGCTCAAAGACAATTGCACTCTTCATCACAATCCTTTTCTGCTTTCTCCTCATGACCACACTCTGGATTATGGAAGAAAATGCACCTGCTCACGAAACATTCCTGACCACTGCTCAGCCTACCACCATGAAGGAACA
Organism: Lissotriton helveticus; assembly: GCF_964261635.1. Taxonomy (NCBI): domain Eukaryota; kingdom Metazoa; phylum Chordata; class Amphibia; order Caudata; family Salamandridae; genus Lissotriton; species Lissotriton helveticus. The sequence goes on from NC_136067.1 coordinate 600,068,791, forward strand.
TTATCTGATTTCGCTCTCTCCTCAACTCAGAGAGAGGCGAAAGGAGTTTTGGAATAACTCTTTCGTACAGCTACTTCACCAGCACAATCTCGCCACCAATGCCACCAACTGTTGGATCTGTGGGTTGCTACCCCACGCCACTGGACACTCGATACCATTCATCCCTTCACCCTTCTCAGTTCATGGCTCCTGCCTTGCTTGGCTGATCCTCCTGCAAGAAAGCTATAAGGACAATGCCACCTCCAGCAAAACCGTAACGCATTTCTTCCACGGGGTCTGGCGAAACAAAACAAAGACACACTTCTGCCCGCAGACCTCCAACGACTCAATCCACATGGATATCCCTGCTAAAGAACGAATTGAAATGCAGGTGTTCAACAATCCAACCAGACCCACCTTCTCCTACCTGCGGAAACGAACGGCTGCCACTCTGACTGTGGCCCTGTCAGTCATCAACGTCACAGGCCACATGTGCATAGAAGGACTTGGGACACAGCTGGTGGGCCGCAGTGCTTGCCGTTTTACCAGAACTTTGGACTCCACGGATCCACCTTCCTTTGTGTCGTCCCCAAACATGTATTTCGTCTGCGGCACAAAGGCCTACACCTGGCTCCCCAAAGGCTGGGGGGGCGCTTGTTTCATCTCCTTCATCCTTCCTCCGACTTATGTGGCCCCAGCGAATCATCATAGACAAAAACGAGCCAAGGACATTGAACAAGCCGACTCAACAGGAGCGCAGTTCCTCGATGCCATGAAGGGACTTGTTCCCCTCTGGGGCCCGATGGCAAACAGCCGTGCCATCCGACATCTGACTCAGGCAGTGGAGACAACAATGAACATCACAGCTGGTATCTTTGCTAACAACACCGCCGAGCTTCAAGCGGTCCGCTTGGTGGCCCTCCAGAACCGCCTTGTCCTAGATGTGGTTCTTGCGGACCGTGGTGGAGCATGCCGCATTATTGGGTCCAGCTGCTGTACATACATACCGGACAACTCACCCTCAGTGTACAAAGCCATCGAACATCTTCACAGACTCTCTTCAGAAGTCCACCAGGATCAGGAAGAATGGTCGCTTGGTGGTTGGTTCTGGAACACCGTTAAGAACTGGGGCTGGAGACTGTTCACCATTATCCTGATTCCCGTAGTTGTAATATGCGGTCTATGCTTAGGAATTCAATGTCTGCCACCTCTGTGTTCATTATGTACAAATTGTATTTGCCCTAAGACTGTGGACTTTGGAAACGAACGCATGGGAGCATTATATGATGCCGAGGTTAGGAATTTGATGAAGATTGACATTGAGTAGGCAAGTTGGCTAGATATGTTGAAAAGGGAGGACTGTTAAAAGTTAGGCTGCAAACGTCAACATTATCGGCGCCATCTTGCTCTTCTTGAACCCATTCGTGCACGTAAGCGGCAGCCATTTTGAGCACCATGGCCTCCCTGCCCCTCGCTGATAGCCAGCGGGTCTCTCTCTCTCCCTCTCTCAACCTCGCAGGCACCCCCCCCCCCGCACGCTGACAAACCCCTGCTCTCACATGCCTTGGGTCGTAAACCCCTCTTCAGCGCAGCTCTGCCTCGGAATCCCATCCTGTTCCCAGCGCGACACCTCCCTTCATTCCTTTCATGGTCCCAGGTCCTTTGATACAAACCCCCCTTTTCCTGTGTGCCCGTTTGTCTTCCTCGTTCCCAGGCCGCCACCTGGCCCTGCGGATACTGTTTATTGCCCCCCCCGTACAGTAGGAAGCTTCCCCCATTAAAGGACCCTCGAATTGATCAAAGCCCCCACCCTATGAGATCCGATCAACCCCACACATTCCGTGAATCGGCGGAATGTCCAGCTGCGCGATAATCATCGCCTGTTGTGACCGGGGTGGGGGGGGCTTCAACTGTAAATGTGTGTGGGAACGGGCCTGAAGGGGAGATTCCGAGGATGTCCTTTCATACTTCAAAGCATTGCAAGAATGTGTTACCTGCAATAAAGATCATAAACCTGTGTATAAGAGGCCAGGCCTCAGAGATGCGGTTAGAGCACCTCGTGACGATACTTGCTGTCCGAACTGATGTGTTCTCCTCCGGAGAGAATAAACCCTTGTTTCCTGCCTTCCAGTCTCCAGCGCCTGCCTCTTCATTGATTAATATTTTGTGGGTTAAAGAGGCGACACCGCCGGGAAATACTTAAGGATCTTTGTTTATTGGTTGTCCATGACCTTTTTTTACACTTTTGCAATTGTAATACAAGATGTGTTGTTTGTATGTGACTTATATGTATTGATATTACAAATAACAATGTCTTCTAATGAAATGTATGAATTCATTTTTAAATAAAAGTTATTGTAATGTATAATGGTAATTGGTAAAACCTTTGCAAATAACTTGGTGGACTTGTATTTGGAGGGTGGAGTTTGATTGTGGTTTTGTTTTTTGAGTCTGTTTGATGGTGGATTTGGAGGGTGTAGTTGGTGTTGGAGGGTGGATTTGGAGGGTGGAGTGCTGAGTGTTGCTGTGGTGGTGCTGAGTAGTTTTGTGGTGGTTCTGAGTTGTGCTGTGGTGGTGCTGACTGATGCTGTGTGGTGCTTAGTGGTGCTGTGGTTGTGCTGAGTGATGCTGTGGTGGTTCTGAGTGATAATGTGGTGGTGGTGAGTGGTGCTGTGGTGGTGCTGGGTGGTGTTGATTGAATTTGTGGTGGTTGTGCGTGCTGCTGTGGTGGTCCTGAGTGATGCTGTGGTGGTGCTGAGTGGTGCTGTGGTGGTTTTGAGTGAAGCTGTGGTGATTTTGAGTGGTGCTGTGGTGGTCCTGAGTGATGCTGTGGTGATGCTGTGGTGGTGCTGAGTGGTGCTGAGTGGTGCTGTGGTGGTTTAGAGTGAAGCTGCGGTGGTTATGAGTGATGCAGTGGTGGTGTTGTGGTGGTGGTTCTGGGTGGTGTTGAGTGGTGCTGGGCTTGTGCTGAGTGGTGCTGTGGTGTTGCAGAGTGATAATGTGGTGGTGCTGAGTGGGGCTGTGGTGGTGATGAGAGATGCTGTGGTGGTGCGGAGGGGTGCTGTGGTGGTACGGAGGGGTGCTGTGGTGGTACAGAGTGGTGCTGTGGTGGTGCTGAGTGATGCTTAGGTAGTGCTGAGTGATGATGTGGTGATGCTGAGTGGTGCTGTGGTGGTGCTGAGTGATAATGTGGTGGTGCTGATTGATAATGTGGTGGTGCTGATTGATAATGTGGTGGTGCTGATTGATGCTGGGGTTCCGCCGAGTGATGCAGGGGTTGCGCTGAGTGATGCAGGGGTTGCGCTGAGTGATGTTGGGGTTGCGCTGAGTGATGCTGGGGTTGCGCTGAGCGATGCTGGGGTTGCGCTGAGTGATGCTGGGGTTGCGCTGAGTTATGCTGGGGTTGCGCTGAGTGATGCTGGGGTTGCGCTGAGTGATGCTGGGGTTGCGCTGAGTGATGCTGGGGTTGCCCTGAGTGATGCTGGGGTTGCGCTGAGTGATGCTGGGGTTGCGCTGAGTGATGCTGGGGTTGCGCTGAGTGATGCTGGGGTTGCGCTGAGTGATGCAGGGGTTTCGCTGAGTGATGCAGGGGTTGCGCTGAGTGATGCTGGGGTTGCGCTGAGTGATGCTGGGGTTGCAAGGGGAAAAAAACGAGTCTAACAGAGGGCAGAAGGGCACAAAAAGCAATTCTAACAGAGGGCAGAAGGGCAGAAAAACAAGGGAAAAAACGAGTCTCATAGGGGCAGAAAGGCACAAAAAACTAGCCTAACAGGGTCAGAAAGGCAGAAAAAGCGAGTCTAACAGAGGGCAGAAGGGCAGAAAAACAAGGGAAAAAACTAGTCTAATAGGGGCAGAAGGGCACAAAAAACGGGTCTAACAGAGGGCAGAAGGGCACAAAAAACGAGTCTAATAGGGGCAGAGGGGCAGAAAAACAAGGGTAAAAACTAGTCTAATAGGGGCAGAAGGGCACAAACAACGGGTCTAACAGAGGGCAGAAGGGCACAAAAAACGAGTCTAACAAGGGGCAGAAAGGCACAAAAAAGCGAGTCTAACAGAGGGCAGAAAAACAGGAAAAACGAGTCTAATAGGGGCAGAAAGGCACAAAAAACGAGCCTAACAGGGGCAGAAGGGCACAAAAAAGCGAGTCTAACAGAGGGCAAAAGGGCAGAAAAACTGGAAAAAAACTAGTCTAATAGGGGCAGAAAGGCACAAAAAACGAGCCTAACAGGGGCAGAAGGGCACAAAAAACGGGTCTAACAGGGGCAGAAATGCACAAAAAAGCGAGTCTAACAGAGGGCAGAAGGGCAGAAAAACGGGAAAAAGCGAGTCTAATAGGGGCAGAAAGGCACAAAAAACGAGCCTAACAGGGGCAGAAAAAACACGGCCGCGAAATGAAAGTAAATAAACGCGGCCGCGAAATGAAAGCCTTTGATGCAGCAGGGGGCGGAGCGGATCCCTTTGAAGTGAAGCTGCTGGCGGCACCACGCTGGGGAAGCAACAGATGGCTGGCTTTGATGTGGTGATGCAAGGCAGGCAGGCAGGCGGATAGAAGCGCGTGCACGGGACACATGCACTTCTGGAAATCCCCATTATTGAGAGCTTAGTTTAGCTCTTAGTTTAGCCCCAATAGTCTCGTCCTATCCATTCCTTGCGGAATGGGATAGGCGAGACCTAAAAAACAAAGGGCCAGCCCCGGGGAATGGGGAACCAGGGACAGAAATTTGCCCGGGAGGGGGGCGTGCGGCCTCCTCCAGTTTTATAACTGATTTAAAAAAGAATTAAAAATGGGTCAGGGATGGGGTCCCCAGGTCCCAAAAGGGTAAAGGAAAAATAAACCAGATCCCCGGCAACGCAGGAGGCCCCGTCCCATTTCTTCACTACTCTGCAAATGGGTAAGGCCAATGGGATGGGGTCCCGAGGACCCAAAAGGGTAAAGGAAAAAAAAACAGAACCCAACAATTCGGGAGGCCCCGCCCCCTTTCTTCACTACTCTGCAAATGCACCTCCAGGTGCGTTCTTGGTTGAAGGATGAAGTGCCCTTCGTTGCTGAGGATCCGTAGGGGCCAAGTAGCCCATGTGCTACCTCCAGTAAGCCCCCACACAGCTGGATTGCTGAGAGGTGGTTGGAGGCCACACCCCTTTTCCCACCACTCTGCAAATGCACCTCTCGACGCCATGCTGGTGGGGTGTTGAGGTCCCCTTGCCTCTTGAGGGCCCCTTGAGTAAAGCAAACTTCATCTCCCAAGCAGCAGTGTGCCAGGAGGTGCGTTTGCAGAGTGGTGTAGAAAGGGGGTGTAGCCTCTGACCACCTCTCAGCAATCCAGCTGTGTGGGGCTTACTGGAGGGCTATTTGGTCCCCAGGGACCATCGCAAGACCCAACAAAGAGCGCACCAGGAGGCACGTTTGCAGAGTGGTGGAGAAAAGGGGCGTGGCCTGCGTGTACCTCTCAGCAATCCTAATGTGTGGTGCTTACTGGAGGTAACGGGTAGTCTAGTTGACCCCTAAGGACCATCAGGAGCAAAGGGCACATCATCCCCCAACCAGTAGTGCGTCAGGAGGCATCTTTGAAGAGTGGTGGACAAAGGGGGCGTGGCCTCTAAAGACCTCTTAGCAATTTCACTCTGTGGGACTTACTGAAGGAAATAGGAGGGGTAGTTGGCTCCCAAGGACGTCCTTGGGAGCCAGCTACCCCTCCTGTTACCTCCATTAAGTCCCACACAGTGTAATTGCTAAGAGGTCTTCAGAGGCCACGTCCCCCTTTGTCCACCACTCTTCAAACACGCGTCCTGGCGCACTACTGGTTGGGGGATGAAGTCCTTTTTACTCCGTAGGGCCCTTGGGCTCCAAGAAGCCCTCCTGGTACCTCCTGTAAGTCCTATGCAGTGGAATTCCTGAGCGCTCATTGGAGGCCCAGCCCTCTTTCTCTACCACTCTGCAAACACGACTGCTAGTTACAAAAACATAGTAATTCACTGAAAAAACACAGGCATTAGGGACGTTATAGTTTGAAATTAGCATTTAAAAAACCTTAGAAATTCACTGAGAAAAAACAAGTTTCAGGGACGTTATAGTTAAGAATTAGCATTTAAAAAACCTTAGAAATTCACTGAAAAAAAACTAAAGGTTACAGAGACGTTATTGTTAGGCTGACATTTCCCTTTTACAAAACCAGAGAAATTCAGCCGTTATAGTTAGCTGAGCTAACTATAACTAGCACCCCCGCAATGCACTGCTTATATTATCATTCATGACATGGTCAGTGACATCACTGATGACATCATCTACAACATATCTGACGCACCCATTCACACCACTGTATATTCTTTTATACACCCACTGCCGCTCCCACACAACCATTCACACACCCATTCACAGAGCCATTCCAGTACTTACATACCCACTCACTGATTCATTAATCTATACACACTGATTCATTAATCCCTTACCCACATTTCTCCACTGATCAAAGATTCCTTTCTTTCCCTTCTCAGGCGCGTTAAGTCCGGCTCTCCAGCTGACATCTGCCCAGCTCGCTTTCTTCGTCAGATTTTCTCCGATTGTCCTTCTCCTGCCCTCACTCTCTTGAATGATTCCTTCTCCCTTGGTTCTGTTCCTACCCCCTTTAAGACTGCTATAATCATCCCGATACTAAAAAAGCCTGGGGCGGACCCTGCCTCTCCAGCAAACTATCGCCCTATATCCCTTCTCCCGTATCTGGGAAAGGTGGCTGAGTCCCATGTCACCCAGACGCTCAGCTCTTTTATAGAGGCTACAAACTATCTGGCACCCTGCCAGGCGGGCTTTCGCCCCCGCCACTCCACCGAGAAAGTGGTCATTTCGGTCATGGACCAACTCAGGGAGGGACTCGATACCAACGCCCCCCAGGCCTTAGTCCTTCTAGACCTGTCCGCCGCTTTTGACACGGTGGACCACTCCATCCTTTTGTCCCGTGTCAAAGCGGCAGGCATATAGACAGATATTGGCCTGGCTCGGCTCCTTCCTGTCTGGCCGTACCCAGGCCGTCCATCTGGCCGAATTCTCTGCTCCGCCTCGCAGTGTGCACTGTGGTGTCCCTCAGGGTTCCTCTCTTTCTCCCCTTTTGTTTAACCTTTACATTTTTCCCCTTATTTTTGCATTGCAACAAATGGAGGTCACAGTATATAACTATGCTGATGACCTCCAAATTATTTTTAATTTCTCCACCCCTACTTTAGGTGCCACTTGCTTCCAGTCGGTCATGCTGTTTATCCGGGATTGGATGAATGCGAACCATCTTAAACTCAACCCGGATAAAACAGAGTTGGTTTTGACTGGGGGTAGTGGTAACCCTTGGTCTCCTTCCTTCTGGCCCCTTTCCCTTGGCCCCCCCCATTCCCTCTCACTCTGTCAAAACCCTTGGAATCACACTTAATCATCAGCTTACACTTCACTCCCACATAAGTTCTGTTGTTTCCTCCTGCTTTTTTACCCTACGTATTATTAGGAAAATATCCAGATTTTTTTCTTTACCTGCACTTAAACTGATTTTAATGGCCATGGTCCTATCCAAAATCGACTATGGCAACATTATTTACAATGGCACTCCTGCCTACGCACTACAGCGGCTTCAGTTGGTGCAGAACCAGGCTGCTCGCCTGGTTTATGGCCTATCCAAGTCCCACCATTCCTCTCCTCTTCTCTTTGCCCTTCATTGGCTCCCCATTAAACAACTCGGATGCCTTACTTTTCAAGCCCGGGCAGGCACGGCCCCTGCCTTTATTAACACTGCCATCACCAACTACTGCCCCCCTAGAGATCTTCGTTCTTCCTCCAAATCCCTTCTTGTTATCCCCCGTTTTAAAAAACAAAGATCGGGAGGCCAGAAATTTGCGGTTCTCGCCCCTACTTTCTGGAACACGCTCCCGCCCTCAGTTAGACACTCCCTTTCCTATATGGAGTTTCGTAAGGCCTTAAAAACTTTCTTGTTCCAGCAGGCTTTTAGCCCTTAGCTCTTTGTGTTCTTTAGCTTGCTGCTTCCCCCCAGCGCCAAGAAACTGCAGAGTGAACGTGCGCTTTATAAATTTAAAAAAATTCAAATTCAAATACACACATCCACTTGCTCACCCATACTGCCACTCATAGACTCACTCACTTACTAATACAGCCATTGACATATCCACTCATACAGATGCTGACTCATTGAGTGAGTCACCAATAGAACTACTCACACACCTAGACACTTACCCATACAGTCAATCATACAGCCACTTACTCACCCAGTTACACACCTACCCACTTACTTACTCATAGAAATAGTAACACATACTCACTCAGCTATTAAGTCAATTACAGAAGCATGCACTCATCTATAAAGCCACTCTCACATTCACTCACTCACACATAGTCACTCATATACCCCATCACTCACGTATACGGCCTTTTACATACTCACTCACCCATACTGACACAGCCATATAGATACTCACCCATACAACTTCTCACACGCACAAAAGTACCCCATACAGCCACTGACTCACCCACTCACTGCTCCATACAGGCAGGCACACACCTCCTCACCCATAGACGTAGTCAGGTAAGCAATCAATCCCCATATAGCCATTCATGTACCCACTAACACACTCATACACCCACTTAGACATTAACTGACAGATATACACATTCACACATCCAGTCACTCATCCATATATTCACTGAGACACTTAATCACTCACTTATACAGTCAGTGACGCACCCCTGAGTCATCCATACAGTCAATCGTACACCCACTGATTCACCAACACACCTTGGTATATATATTTAACACTCACACTTAAAAAAAAACTGTTACAAGATGATGTCAGTGATGTCATTTGAGATGCCATCAGTGATGTCATTGACCATGAGTGATGTAATATGTGAGGTCATAAGCAGTGCATTGCAGGGGCATGAGTTGTACTTACTCAGCTAACTATAACAGGTGAATTTCTCTGGTTGCAAAAGGTAAATTACTCCTGTTTCTGTACTAGTAATTAGTCTTACTATATCTAATCTGAGTGGCTGTGTGTATCAGTGTGTGAAGGGGTGTCCAAGTGGCTGCATGGATGTGTGAGCAGTTGTATGGGTGAGTGGCTGGATTGGAGAGTGAGTGGTTGTATGAGTGAGTCGGTGGCTGTGTGAGTGGCTTATAGGTGTGTGCGTGGAGTGGGTGTGTAGCTGGCTTCCTCGGTGAGAGAGAAGCTGACTGATGGTGAGAATAGGTATGTGAGTCCCCCAGCGCCTGGAGAGGGAGACCCTTACGGGTGAATGTTCGCGCTTTACAAATGTGGATTAATATTATTATTATTTGAGTGGTTGTATGACTGAGTGGGTATGTGAGTGGCTGTATGGGTGAGTCGTTATATTGGAGACAGTGTCTGTGTGAGTGTCTCTATGAGTGAGTGAGTGGGTGGGTGGGTGTCTGAGTTGTTGTATGGATGTGCAAATGGGTAAGTGGTTGTGTGGGTGGGTGTGTTAGTGGTTGTATGGGTAAGTGAGTGGGTGTATGAGTGGCTGTATGGGTAAATAGGTGGGTGTGTCAGTAGCTGTATCAGTGAGTGACTGTGAGTAGCTGTATCAGTGAGTGATTGACTGAGTTGCTATATTGGGTGGGTGTGTGAGTACCTGACTGGTTGTGTCAGTGTCTGTATGTTTGACTGAATGGGTGTGTGAGTTGTTGCATGAGTCTGTGAATGATGACGGTAGTGAATGGGTTTATGAGAGGTTGTATGAGTGTGTGAGTGGTTCTGTGGATGATGGCATCAGTGATGTTATTTGAGATGTCCTCAGTGATGTCACTGACCATGTTATGAGTGATATAATATGTGAGATAATAAGCACTGCATTGTGGGGGGCATATGTTATAGTTAGCTGAGGGAACTATAGCTGCTGAATTTCTATGGTTTTGTACATGTGAAATCTGAGCCTAACTATAATGTGCTTGTAACCTTTAGTTTTTTCAGTGAATTTCTAAGGATATTTTATTTCTATTTCCTAAATATATCGTTCCAATAACCTTACATTTTTTTCTGTGAATTTCCATTTTTTTAAAATGTTATTAACTATAACGTCCCTGTAACCTTTGGGGTTTTTTCAATGAATTTCAAAGGTTTTTTTGTAACTGCATCCTGTAACCTTAGAGGATGAGTGTGTGTGTGTGTGGCTGCATGTGTTGTAGAGTGGATCTAAATGTCTATATAAGTGTGATTTGCTGTATGATCTGAGGGGGTGTGTGATAGTTTTGTGGGTGTGCGACTAGCTGTATAATTGTGTGTGCATGAGTGTCAGAGAGTCTGTTTGTGGGTGGGTGTGTGTCTGAGAGGGTCTGTGTGTCTGGTTGGTATTGTAACTGGGTGTGTGAGTGGGTGCATAAGTGGGTGTAAGAGTATCTGAGTGGGTGTATACATATGTGCGTGTCGGAGTAAGTAAGTGAGTATGTGAATATCTGTGGATCTGTGCATGACTTTTTGTGACTCTTAAGTGTCAGACTGGGTCTTGGAGTGGATAAGTGTCTGAGTGGGTGTGTAAGTAGATGTATAAATGTCTGTGTGGGTGCGAGTGAGTCTGTGAATGGGTGGGTGAGAGTCTGAGTGGGTGTGTGAGTAGGTGCATGAGTGGTTACATTAGTGGGTGCATGAGTGTCTACATGGGTCTGTGAGCAGGTGTGTCAGTGTCTGAGTGGCGTCTGAGAATGGATGAGTGTCTGAGTGGGTCTGTGAGTGAGTGTCACTGTCTACATGGGTGTGGGAATGTGTGTGTGAGTGGGTCTGTGAGTGGGTGTGTGTCCAAGTGGGTGTGTTACTATGTGAATGGGTCTGTTACATGGTGTGTGAGTTTCTGAGTGGGTGCATGGGTATGTGCGTGGGTCTGTGAATGGGTGCATAAGTATCTGAGTGGATGTGTGAGTGCCTGTGTGGGTTTATTAGTGGGTGCCTGTCTGGATCTGTGAATATATGCACGAGTTTCCGTGTGGGTTTGTTAGTGGGTGTGTGAGTGCCCGTCTGTGACTGGGTGCATAAGTGTCTGAGTGGGTTTGTGAGTAGAAGCTTGAGTGTGAGTGAGTGTTTGAGTCAGTCAGTGAGAGTGTCTGAGTGGATGTGTGAGTGCGTTCATGAGGGCCTAAGTGTGTGTGTGTGTCTGAGTGGGTGTCAGTGTCTGAGTGGATCTGTGAATGGGTCCATAAGTATCTGACTCGGTATGTGAGAGGGTGTGTAAGTGTGGGTGGGGGTCTGTGAGTGGGTGCAAGAGTGCCTGTGTGGGTCTGTGAGTGGTTACATGAGTTTCAGTGTGTGTGTGTGTGTGTGTGTGTGTCTGAGTAGGTCTGTGGGGTGTGTGTCTGAGTGTGTGTGTGTCTGAGTGTGTGTGTGCCTGAGTGGGTATGAGAGTGCAAGAGTTGGTTTCAGAGAGTGTGTATGACTATCTGAGTGACTGAGTCTATATTTAAAAAAAATATTTCAGAAGACTTCGTGAATGTGCTGCAAAGTCACTCATGGGGCCCCGCTGAGTATCAATTTTGCAAATCCTCTAACATGGGGAAAATAAAATGGTTTTGGGCATTTTCTCACTCATTAGGGGCCCCTTTAGACCTCTAAATGGGGACCCATGTGGTCAGGGTACCTGTACACTGATCCTTTCTATTACTATGTTGATTAATTTTTGCCTCCTGCAACCATTCCCTGATTTGTAAAATGGCGGCCTCAACTTTCTACTCCGGTTGCAGCCATCCAATCACGGCATTGCTGTTGGTGCGTGGATTCACAAAGCGAATTGTGCGAAGATTGGCCTCGTAGGATAAGCGCATCATTCCGATAACGCGCTGAATTCTAATTGGCTGTCAAGCGGTTGTAAACATTCGAAACCAGGAACTGTTGGCAGCCATTTTGTGCCTGGGTGAAGAAGTCTGTGAAATATGTTAGCAAAACGTGAACAGGGGCAGGTTAGACTCACCCAGACCCCCGTAGGCCTGCTCAGTGGGTGACATAGGGACCCATAGGGCAAACAAAGTAAGAACTTTTTTTTCAAAAAAAGTCACGAGATGCGCATATGGTCGCTGGAAAAAACAAAGTATGTATTTTTGATATATATATCAAGCTTATGTGTATAGATGTTGGGTGGTTCTACAAAGAGCCTTGTGTTTATTGAGAGATTTTAGTAATTACAAGTAAGTACCGATGCAGAGTCTAAAGTTCGTAGGATAAGTGCATCTTTCCGATCACACGCTGAATTCTAATTGGCTATCAAGCGGTTGTAAACATTCGAAACCAGGAACTGTTGGCAGCCATTTTGTGCCTCGGTAGAAGCGAGGGTGAAGAAGTCTGTGAAATATGTTGGCAAAACGTGAACAGGGGCAGGTTAGACACACCCTGACCCTCTAGGCCTGCTCAGGGGGTGACATAGGGACCCGTAGGGCAAAAAAAGTATGAACATTTTTTCATAAAGAAAGTCGCGAGATGCGCATAGGATCCGGGCATTTGGTCGCTGAAAAAAACAAAGCATGCGTTTTTTAGATATATATCAAGCTTATGTGTATAGATGTTGGGTGGTTCTACAAGGAGCCCTTGTGTTTATTGAGAGATTTTAGTAATTATAAGTAAGTACCGATGCAGAGTCTAAAGTTCATGAGGAAGACTCCGTTTCCTTCATCTGCAAAATGTACACTATCTCTTTAATAGATGCCATGCATATTGAAACGCAGATTGTTGTGGTATATGGACAATATTCTACAGTCTCGTAGAAAAGTAGAAAGAATAATTCACATGTTTACTCACTTATGTGCGCAGATTAGGTGTTCCAGTCTTCCGCTATCTCGACGACTGGTTGTTTAAGGCAGGCTCGCCCCAGACAGTCGTCTCCCATCTCCAGACTACAGTCGACCTCTTGCACCTGCTGGGGTTGTCTATCAACGTGCCGTATTGACACTTGTGCCCCTCTCAGAAGCTCCACTTCATCGGAGCGGTTCTGGACTCGGCGCAGTTTGGGGTTTTTCACTCCGAACAGCAGGTTCGGGATATTTAGGCTCTGATTCTGATCTTTCAGCTTTTATCCCGGGTCTTGGTCAGGTTAACGCTGCGGCTCCTGGGGCTGTAGGCCTCCTGCATCCTACTGGTGCATCATGCTAGGTAGCATGTGAATAAATATAAACATAGGCCACGCAGTTTGCCTCCCGTAATACACAAATCTCAGGGGGTGGTGGTTCCCAGGGGGGTCGTTGGAGCCCACATACTTGTAATGTTGTAGGGGGAGGTTGGACACGAATGTGGTGCAAGGGGGTTGTAAATCTGGTACACAATGTTTTGTTTTACATTGCTTTCCTTTCTGTGATGTAGAAGATCCTGGGTAAATATATCGGTTTTTGTACAGCCAGTAACTTTTAACCCAACCCCCAAACGGTTTTCTGCCAGTTACCATAGTAACAGTTCATGGAACACTTACGTGAGCACAGAGGTTAAAAGTTCACAACACTATATTGCTAATGAGTTAGCCTCAGCATTATACTTCAAATTATAAATATAATTTCTATTGATGACTGCTACCCTCACAAAAAAAACAGACGTATGTACTTTTTTATTAACTTTTTTTAAAAACAATAACTGGAACTATAACTAAAATATAACAATATAATTAATAACTAGAACTATAACTAACAAAACAATATACTAAACAACATATAATATGGAGTTCAAAAGAAGTATTGTAGTTAATCTGCAAAACAAAAAAGAAAATTAGTGTTTAAGATGAGATTGATGTGACTAAATGAGGTCAAACATTACAAGTCAAAGTAACACTTGACGATACTTATTTTAAAAAAATCTGTGCAGTGTGCTTGAAATGCTTCCACTGGCATTGTACAGAATTTGGTCCACCCTTTTTATCAATTTTTGCAGTTTGAGATAGAACGTCCTACCTCGGTTATTCATCTCCTACTTTCTCCTTTCAAATTCTCCTGTAAAGACCTTAACAACAATTAAAGGGAACATTTTCTGCATATTTTTAATAAAGCATTTGACACAATGCATAGTGAAACCGAATTTATTGAATGTTTTGAAATTAATTTTTACAAGTCTTAAAAAAGGTGAATGCAAGAAAAGTTACTTGCCGCATATGCAAGACTGCTTTCAAGAGGAGACCCCAATAAAGAGGCCTGGTGTGGAACTGCAAGTATGCGGAAGCAGTTGCAGACTAAGAATCCGGTCAACTTTGCAAGGGAAGAGTTAAGGAGATTGAGAGAGGCTCCTCCTGCTTCACGAGGAGGCCCAAGTACCAGTGGAGCAACACTGTCATCCTCTACTGCACAGCCTAATATTCGTCCCCAATATGGAACCCTTTAAGAAAAAAGTAAGAAGGTTGGGAGCTCTGTATGCCATCCTAATACCTAACCATCCTTTAGTTATACAGAGATCTACCCTGTATCAGATTCATCCGTACAAGTGTAAATTGGAGATTATCTGCCACTGAAAACTAAGCATGGGCGTAAAATCTGTTTCGCGGGCGAATTAGCGGATTTTTGATGATTTCGCGATCCGCGAATCGCGCAAAATTGCCCAATAATCTGCAAATTCGCAAGCTACGAATTATTTTGCTTGGTCGCGCTTGAAAAATACAATATCGCGCGCGCGGCGTTGACTCTGAGCCTGCAGAGTTGTTTTTCTCCCGGTTTTGCGTGTGCTACCCATTTTCGATCTGGTTGCTTGATCGCGCGAGAGTTTTTCGAACGCAATTACGTCATCGCGGCATGCCATCTTGCACGGCGAGAGTTTGACAATGCGAGTACGTCATAAATGCCTGCAACGGCGCGCAGCTGACTTCCGGCGGGAGGTTTAACCATCTCGCGTTCCCGAAATTGCAAAAATTGCAATTCTGCACAAGAAATCCACCGCAGGAAGCATAAACCTTGTGAAAATGATGATTTTGATCAGAATAACTCCTCAGATTGACATTTGGCTGCACTTTTTGGTGCAGGAGTCCATTTATTGGGGTGGGGTGGGAGGAAGGAAGTGCCCCAGAGTCTCCAACTTCCTGTTCCTGTCCAGCAGGCTCCTCCCAGTGCTTTGTGCATGTCCTGGTCACTTTTCATTTGGCTGTGTAGCTGGAAGGATTACTTTTTCTTGCTGCTGGTGGATTTTTGTATTTGAGGACTTTTTGGACTTTGGAGTTTGGATCACTTTTGGACTTGAGATTTTACAAGTAAGTTGGTGTTGTTTGTTTGGGGCATTGCAGTTGAGGCAACTCCAGTTCTAAAACGTTTTTCACAACTTTAACAAAATATATATTGTGGTGGGTAGCTAGCCACAGTATCCAGTAGGCCCAGGGTTAGTCATGGGTGCATGATACAACTGTTTCTCTGATTTTTTTTTTAACTTAATTCTCATTTATGTCATGGAATTTTAGCTCACTGTTATATGTTGTTTTTTTAAAATAATTTTGGGGTGCCTGTAAAGCCTCACTAGCCAGTAGGCCCAGGGGTAGCTAGTGAGAAGGTGCATGGACCAAGTCTTTCTGTGGGGTGTCTTGAATGTAAACATCATTGAGGGCATGGATGGCATTGGATTGTGGTGATGGTTATGTGTTTTTTTTATTTTTTGGGGTGTTGATGGGGCATAGCCATGTGGGTGGGGGCCATTTTGAGGACTGGTACAGGCAGGGCCTGGCCATGTGGTGGGGCTCAAGGGGCCATTTTGAAGCCAGGCAGTGTGCTTTGTGCCATAGGCCTGCATCCAATGTGCCTTGCTTTCATCCATTATGCCCAGGGTTACTCAGTGGTGCATGGGCCTAGTCTTTCTGTGGGGTGTCTTGAATGTAAACATCATTGAGGGCATGGATGGCATTGGATTGTGGTGATATTTGTGTGTTTTTCGATTTTTTGAGGTGTTGATGGGGCATGGCCATGTGGGTGGGGGCCATTTTGAGGACTGGTACAGGCAGGGCCTGGCCATGTGGTGGGGCTGAAGGGGCCATTTTGAAGCCAGGCAGTGTGCTTTGTGCCATAGTGCCTTGCTTCCATCCATTATGCCCAGGGTTACTCAGTGGTGCATGGGCCTAGTCTTTCTGTGGGGTATCTTGAATGTAAACATCATTGAGGGCATGGATGGCATTGGATTGTGGTGATTTTTTTGTGTTTTTCGATTTTTTGGGGTGTTGATGGGGCATGGCCATGTGGGTGGGGGCCATTTTGAGGACTGGTACAGGCAGGGCCTGGCCATGTGGTGGGGCTCAAGGGGCCATTTCGTGTGCTTTGTGCCATAGGCCTGCATCCAATGTGCCTTGCTTTCATCCATTATGCCCAGGGTTACTCAGTGGTGCATGGGCCTAGTCTTTCTTTGGGGTGTCTTGAATTTAAACATCATTGAGGACATGGATGGCATGGGATTGTGGTGATTTTGATGTGTTTTTCGACTTTTTGGGGTGTATAACTGATGTTCCTCTGTCTTCCATTGCTTTTAGGTGCACAAGAGAACCACCAGTGCCAGGAAGAAGTCCTGCAGTGGTGTGTGCAGCACAATGTCACGCGACGTCACGTGTGGCCACAGACAAGACAACTCTGCAACTCGTGCAACTGCGGCCAGTGCCACTTCCAGTAAGAAGGAGCAGAAGAAGCAAGTGGCACCACCTACCAAGGAGACTGGTGTGCCCACCGACACCTTTTTTGGGAAAAAAAACTACGCCTGCAGCAGCAGCGGTGTCCGCCGGGGACCAAGCTGGAAGCAGCACCTCCGCTTCATTGGGCTCAGTGCCACCACGCCAAGTTAGGTCCAAGACCATAAGTGCTGCTGCTGCAGCCACTTTGGTTGTTCAATCACCATCGACCAGTGATGTTGGCTCATCACAAGAAAGTACCATCCAATCAACGCCGGGTGTACCTCAGCTGACGAGTGTTCAACAACCACAGCCGCAACGACAACCACTAGTACAAGCGCAAGTACATGGGCAAGGAGAGGCGCAAGTACATGGGCAAGGAGAGGCGCAAGTACATGGGCAAGGAGAGGCACAAGAACATGGGCAAGGAGAGGCGCAAGTACATGCGCAAGGAGAGGCGCAAGTACATGCACAAGGAGAGGTGCAAGTAGAGGTGCATGGAGAGGTGCAACTACTAGAGGTTCATGGAGCGGCACAACTGCCTACAACGCTTGTTCCTCCAGAAGTAGGGGCACATCAGGAAATTGATATTCAAGTGGAGGTATCATCCGAGGAACCCACTCCTCCTGAGGATGATACATTGTCTCCCAGATCCCCAGCAATAAAAAGGTCAAGGAGGGCTGCTACTACTACTACTACAAGTTCTTCTTCAAGCCCCCTTCATTCTGATGACCTTGATCTTGATTGGAACCCAGCAATGCAGTCTGACAGTGCGGCACGCCATGAGCCGACAAAGGTAGCTAACCCTAAAAGGAAGGTTCCCGCAAGCCTTCGACTTATGGGTGAGGACGACGAACAAGAAGAGGTGTCTTATGCTGCTGATGAACAGTCTGATGACGACCCAGTCATCACAGACGTCACTCCAGCCACAGCAGGCATGCAGCAGACAAACATTTTAACCTTAGCCCGAATGGCTGCTGAGCGGGATGATGGCGGCGTGGCACTGGTACCACCACCAACGCAGTTAACTACAACACCAACACGACCTACAGCTTCCATATTTTCTCGTCAGAAGGGCCATCAGGGACCTCCATCCCTCTCGACCTCCATTACCTCAAGTAGTGGTGCTGTAAGTGAACAACGGAAACAAATTCAGCCACGCCCATCCTCCACTTCATCTGGCATTGAAAGTCAAAGTAGCACCTCCACCACCAGCAGACATCTCCAGTCCCCAGTTTGGGACTTCTTTACTGTTAGCAAAAAGGCGGAAAACATGGTCGTTTGTTCGATTTGTAAAGCATGCGTTAGTCGGGGTAAGCTTGGTACCAACTATGGTACCGGAGGCCAGAGAGGTCATCTCAAGCAACACCACACTATCATTTGGGAAGCACACATGAGGAAGATCGAGGAAGGCAAAACAAAAACAAATCCAAATGTATCCCTTGATATTTCATCTGATGATGATGAGAGGCTGATCGTGCAGGGGGGAAGTGAAGAAGCGACAGGCATTTTTTCTGGTACACCCAGTACCCCTGGCAGCAGCACTGCAGTGGTAGCGCCCACACCCTCTACCCCTGCAACATGTATGAGGCACACTAAGAGTCTGGGACAGACACCAATGCAAAAAACTAAATCAATGAGCCTAACTGGTGTGAAGTCTGCATCATCATCATCATCATCATCATCATCACGTAAAATGGTCCAGCCCACCATTAGCGGAATGTTCTGGTCAGATGCGCCATTTGAACGCAACCACCCAACGCTGCGTCTGTATAACGCAAAGCTGGCTAAAATGCTAGCGCTGGACCTTCTCCCTTTTTCTTTCGTGGAAGGGGTGGGTTTTCGTGAATTGGTGGCAACAGTCTGCCCTAAATGGAAGGTTCCTAGCCGGTCCTATTTTGCAAGGGTTGCTGTTCCAGCACTACATCAAGATGTGCTGGAGGTGATTGGCGCAGCTATTCTGAAGAGTGCTGTTCACACTATCCACATGAGAACAAACATGTGGACCAGTTGCCAAGCCCTCGATTACATGTGCATCACTGCACACTGGGAATCTTTTGCAGGGGTCGAAAAACAGTTAAAACACAAAGATGTTGACACGGAGGAAGTTTTTAAAGCTACTCGCAAACATGCAACAGTAGGCATGTTTGCCATGGGGAAATCTCACACTTCACCTAACCTTTTGGAGGAGTTCCACAGTAAGGTCAATGAATGGCTGCATCCAAGAAATCGCACAGTTGGTTATGTTTCCACGGATAATGGCAGTAATATAGTTAAGGCCATAGAGCTAGGTGGCTATTTCAGAGTGCCGTGTTTGGCGCACAGTATTAACATCGTGGTGCAAGCCTTTTTGAAAACAGAAGCGCCAGTCGCCGAATTACTGACCATCTGCCGAAGAATCTGCTCACATTTCAACCATTCTTTTAAGGCCCGGAAGAAGCTGAGGAACCTTCAATATGAACGTAAACTGCCAGTCAAAGGACTAATCCAGGAGGTGGCAACACGTTGGAACTCAACCTTTTACATGCTTGAGCGTCTGTCTGAGCAGTGGGAGGTAGTACATGAGTATGTCTTTAAACTGGGTTCTAATCAAAAAGACATGGGGCTAGATTTGGAGGAATGGAAGCTAATTGCAAGCCTGACAGACATGCTTCGTCCTTTTGAGCTCTTCACGCATGCAGTCAGCAGGGAGGACTGTTCTTTGAGCAAAGCTATCCCATTGTTGCGCATGCTAGAGCACAAACTGAAGGAGGTGATTTCAACGTTTCGAGATGATGGTGAAAAGCAGGAAGCATATGATTTGGCGGAGAAGGTATTAAGGCACCTACTTGACAATGAAAGGCTTAAAAAGATACATACAGAACAACATTACATTTGTGCCACTATTCTTGATCCAGGGTACAAAAAGGCAGTGGCTAGCAAAGCATTCATTCCTTTTGATGAAGCAGATGTTTCAAAGTACAAACATTTACTAGCTGTGTCAGCCACTCGGTTCGAACGAGAGCGGCAGAACCTTTAAGGAGGCAGCACAAGTACAAATGAATCAGCAGGCCATCCGGCGTCAAGTTCCACTTCTCAATCCGTGGCCGAAGGGAGTCACTTTCCCTCACAGCCGTTAACGACACCAGCAACTGTATCATCATCCTCCTCACCTGCACCAGGCCGCCCAAAAATATGGTCGGAAGGGGATTGGCTATCTCAGCAAGGGTTAGCTCGGTCCACTGATGAAAAGGTCTCATATGGTACGCAAAGTGGATCAACCCTGGAGAACCTTGAGTCGGTGGTGCAGGCCTATCTGGATGACCCAACAGAGGTCTGTCATAATGAGAACCCATTGGAATATTGGT
This sequence comes from Lissotriton helveticus, assembly GCF_964261635.1. Taxonomy (NCBI): domain Eukaryota; kingdom Metazoa; phylum Chordata; class Amphibia; order Caudata; family Salamandridae; genus Lissotriton; species Lissotriton helveticus. Next base: position 600,088,705 of record NC_136067.1, read on the forward strand.
ATAAGAAAAGCTTTGTATGGCGACTGATCACCAACCTGGCTCTAAATTATTTGTCTTGCCCACTCGCAAGCGTGTCTTCTGAACGTGTTTTCAGTGCTGCTGGTGCCATTGTTACTTCAAAAAGGACCCGCCTTTTGCCCAAAAATGTGGAGAGGTTAACAATAATCAAGATGAATCAGCACTTCATACCACCCGATTACAAAATACGTGAATGCACGCAGGAAGAAGAGGACACCGACTTAGGTGACGCCAACGGAAGTTCTTCTCGGTCACCAGACCTACTCCCGTCTCAATTCGTAGACTTGGAGGACGAGCTCTGCTTCCCTGACACCGAGGACTGAAAATGACTTCCTTTTTTCCCGTACTTATTCACTTTTATTCCTGTGTGTCTTTCTTTGTTTTGCTACTTTTACCACAACAAAAACTCTAATCACCTAATCACAACAAGTCCATCATCAGCACTGTCTTCATCTTATTTTCCTTATTGATTTGAAGGTGCCGCAGTCTGCATTCAGATGTTCACAAGTTCACAACTCAATCATGCTCCTCTATCCTTCTCCTCCAGACTCCCCCTATCCATTTCCCTCAAGGCCGATGGATGGATTATGGAGAAAAAACAAACTTTGTATTCGTAGACGAGTCCCCTCAAGTGGGACTGAAATAACTGACAGACTACATGCTTGCTGATTGTTGACAGACCTACTTCTGAAATTTACAGGAGAGGCTGCCCCGTGGGCCCTCACCTTCCGAAGAAGATGCGGACAAAAAGTAGAACAGGTAATGAATAATGAGAAGATAGCATGCAGTGGACAGCAATGGCTGTCTGTCTCTGTTGAAACCAATTGCTGTTTGTTTTTTGTGAACAGCGCAATTTGCCATGTTTTGAATATACCAGTATTGCAGGTTTTTGGGGGTTTCTTTGGGGGTGTTCTAGATTTGCGGTGCTGGGTCGGGGGGTCTGGGAGCACTGCTGGCACAGTCTAATGTTGATTGCATTTGTTTTTCAGGAAATCCATGTTGGAAAACGGGAGTTATGGCCTAGCTGCGCAGCGTGCTTGGAGTGATTTTGGAATGAGGCCTAAATATTTCTAAGTGTGAGCTTTTCTGGTTTTGCTTTTTGCCTGTTTGGGGGTCTTCTACTTTTTTTCGCCTGGGTTGACGGGTCTGGGAGCATTGCTAGGAAGGTCTAATACCGGATAAAAGTGTTTTGGATAAAATACGTGGTGAAAACAGTTTTTCACTCTTTGGCGTTTTCGCTCACTTTAGTGTTTTCGGGGGCCTGTTTGGGGGGGTTCCTGGAGTTTGGGGTGGGTTTTGGGGTTTTGGAGCAATGCTGGGTATGGATACGTTTGATTGCAAGAGGTTTGAAGCAAATCCATGGTGGCAAAGGGGAGTTAGGGCCTAGTTGCAGAGCGCGCGCGGAGTGATTTTGGAAATTTGCCAAAAAATTTCTAAGTCCCCATTTTTGTATTTTAGCTTTTTGGCTGTTTGGGGGTCTTCTACTTGTTTCCGCCTGGGTTGACAGGTCTGGGGGCATTGCTGGGAATGTCTAATACCGGATAAAAGTGTTTTGGAGAAAATCGGAGGTGAAAAAGTTTTTGCATTTTTGCTCACTTGCTTGTCTTTGGGGTGCTGTTTGGGGGGGTTCCTGGTGTTTGGGGTGGGGTTTTGGGGTCTGGGAGCACTGCTGGCACAGTCTAATGTTGATTGCATTTGTTTTTCAGGAAATCCATGGTGGAAAACGGGAGTTATGGCCTAGCTGCACAGCGCGCTAGGAGTGATTTTGGAATGAGGCCTAAATATTTCTAAGAGTGAGCTTTTCCGGTTTGGCTTTTTGCCTGTTTGGGGGTCTTCTACTTTTTTTCGCCTGGGTCGACGGGTCTGGGGGCATTGCTAGGAATGTCTAATACCGGATAAAAGTGTTTTGGATAAAATACGTGGTGAAAAAGTGTTTCACCTTTCAGCGTTTTCGCTCACTTTAGTGTTTTTGGCAGCCTGTTTGGGGGGTTCCTGGTGTTTGGGGGTGGGTTTTGGGGTCCTGGAGCAATGCTGGGTATGGATACTTTTGATTGCAAGAGGTTTGAAGCAAATCCATGGTGGAAAAGGGAAGTTAGGGCCTCGCTGCAGAGCGAGCGTGGAGTGATTTTGGAAATTTGCCTAAAAATTTCTAAGTCCCCATTTTTGAATATTTGCTTTTTGGCTGTTTGGGGGTCTTCTAGTTGTTTCCGCCTGGGTTGACGGGTCTGGAGGCATTGCTGGGAATGTCTAATACCGGATAAAAGTGTTTTGGAGAAAATCGGAGGTGAAAAGGTTTTTGCGTTTTTGCTCACTTGTCTTTGGGGTGATGTTTGGGGGGGTTCCTGGTGTTTGTGGGTGGGTTTTGGGGTCTGGGAGCACTGCTGGCACAGTCTAATTTTGATTGCATTTGTTTTTCAGGAAATCCATGGTGGAAAACGGGAGTTATGGCCTAGCTGCACAGCGCGTTTGGACAGAATTGAAAGAAGGCCGAAAATATTCTAAGTATGAGATTTTCCATTTTTGCTTTTTGCCTGTTTGGGGGTGTTCTGCTTTTTTGCGGGTCGGTTGGCGGGTCTTGGGGCATTGCTGGGAAGGTCTAATACCGGATAAAAGTGGTTTGGAGAAAATCCATGGTGAGAAACGGGGGGATTTGGCCTAGTTAAAGAAAGCGTTTGCCACTATTCTTAACTTCGGGCTCGTTAGGGTTAGCAGTATTGTATTGCATGTGTTTGGGCGGGGGTTCTAGATTTTTACGACTGGGTGGGGTCTTGGAACACTTGTTGGAATGTCTAATTTTGATTGCAAGTGGTTTGAAGAAAATCCATGGTGAGAAAGGGGGGTTTTGGGCATACTTTCAGAGTGCGTTTTGGCACGATTTGAAATTAGGCCTCTGCGAGGTAGCAGCAGTATTCTGCACGTTTTTGGGAGGGTAATGTGGGGTGTTCTAGATTTTGGGGATTGTCATCTCTGAAAGTGACAGTATAATTTTTGCACTACACAGCGTGCCTTATATATTTTTTTCTCCGAGTTGTCTTTAACACTTACTGTTGTGTCTTTCCATCATCAATTACAGGCAGGCTTTTACCCTGTGCCATCGATGTACTACTCAGGCTTACAATTAGCGATCCGCAAATCCGCATCAGGCAGGCAGTGGACAGTCAGTGTGTCTTGTCACCAAGATTGAGCGACGGAGCATCCGATGGAATGAAGGAGTACCGCGAATAAGAGGAATGGCTGGATGCATCAACTTCACAAATTCAACGGGACAACTACAAAAAACAGTAACAGTATCCAAAATTCTCCTTATCTTTTAAATGATATTCTTGCGAACTTGAACTTACTTCTACGAGTGTGACTCTGTGCGTTTGTTTGATCTCTGCTTCAAATTCACCCCTCCAGCTATTTGATACGTCTTTGCTATGTTTAACACTAATTTAATGTTCTAAGTGTTTATTCTCTGAGGTAAGAGAGGCAAGTGAAATTGCGTAATGACTGCAGCCCTGTAATGTCAACTTGTTCCTTCGTAGTTACTAGTAAGTTGCAGTAAGTAGTAGTACTACTTTTCAGTAAGCTAACTATCCATTTAGTAAACAACTTCTGGCATGCAGTAGTGCACTTCCTTTATGTCCCTTTAAAGATTTATCAATATCTTCAAATCCAAAGATTTGTTTCTCTTCATTTGTTGTTTGACTGCCCATGCTGTGTTTTTTTTCCTCTCTACCACACTTTGCCAAAAAACCCCATTCCCATCCAATTTTCAAACCCTAACCCTCTTCCCCCGGGCTGTGTGGTATTTCATTGAGGTGTGACTGACAACAACAAAAAATTCCACACACTTGCTGGGGAGGATAAGGTTAAAGCAACCAGAAGTTCATGTGCGCCATCGTGGATTGATAAGAACATCCGCCTCCTACACGACGTGAACAATCTAATGCTTAATGCTTACCTTACATTGGCACTGCTTAGGCTACAATTTAGGGCACTGTTCGGTACCGTACTATCTATTGTACTGTTTCTAATGCTACGCTAAGGCCACTCATTGTTTAATTTCCTCTTTTTTTCATATGGTGATACTGCAAGTGTGCACCACTACTGCTACCAGCACAACAATGATATTGCATCCGTGGAGGGGCTACCCCGATTCTCAAACACGAATCACAGGTAAGATTAGCATTTTGGAGAGGTAGAATAATGGGCTAGGACTGGGAGGAGAGCAGAGATTGCCAGTACTACTAGTAAAGTACTAGTAGGGCTACTGAATTAACTAACTCGGTTACTGGCACTTTGGTACATTTCAGGACTAGATGTTCCATTCATGCTGGTAAGTTGGAAGAAACCAAACGTCCGGTAACCACTGCCCACCCCCACACAAAATAATATGAACGCGTTTACTATGTTTTGGTATGAAAAATAATTATTAAGAAATATATGGAGGTAGTCAAAAAATGAAATAAATTAACCCAACTCACACCCCTACCTAACCCCAACCAATGTCCAAAAGTCCCCTTTCCCAAACACCCAATTCCCCCCCCCCCCCCAACAGTCTTTAAAAAAGGGGCAAGGGACAGTTACTTCCTCCGGTGGCGTAGTTTGGCAAGCTGTTGCTTCATTCCCGCTGCTCTTTGCGGAGGTCCCGGAGCTGGCGCTGATGTTTTTCGGCCAACCGCTCCAGGTAGTCCACTCTTTTGCGTAGTCGGCGCACACGAACGATCCAGTATCTGGGGGGGGGGCGCTGATGTTGCTGCTGTGCCGCGGCGGCGGGAGGCTGTCGGGCCACGGCTCCGTTTGGCTGGAGGCTTCTGGCTGGTGGACCCGGGGGCAGTGGAGGAGGATGTAGATGTTGATGTCTCCTCATGCTCCCGAGCCCACAACCACCGATACTCAGCACAAATAGCCTCCAGCTTACGGGCCCTGGCCCGGACAGCCATCTCCTTACGGGTGAGCTTTTTGGGAGTAGCATCTATGAAGAAAGAAAGAAAAATACTGTAGCCAATAGTCTTAAACATAAAGTCAAAATAATTCAACGGAAGGGTGACACTCAGTAACACCAGCAAGTAGCAAACACAGTATAACATTTTGGCATGTATCTTTCCGCCGTCTTTGTAAGCCTGTGACACTGTGAGTTTCAGGAATTCCACTAGCAGCACTATAGGTGGACTCACTACTACATACATAGTCAGAGAGTACTAAAAAAAGGCCTTTTTGACTTTTTTTCTCTTGTTTTGCAAAAGAAATTACTGGTACGTGAACTTGTGGTAGCCGCCATAATGGCAGCTCACTCAGCTTTCACCCAAGAAATACAGACACAGGCCATGATGATGCAGACTCGCAATACTTTAAGCAGTACATGCAGGTGGAGATAGGAATGTCTTACTTTTCTATAGGGGTGGCACTGCCACTGGCCATACTTCATCCACTCAGCGTCTGCTCTACTACATCATACACCTCTGCTATCGACGAGGAGGATAAAGAAGATAACATCCAGGCTTCCAAAGTACGTCTATGATTCTTCTTAATGTCTCAAATGTATCAAAATTTCTTTTTGTCAACAACCAACTAACACCCTTTTCATTATATTTTGGAAACCGCCGTCTTCTTTCTTATGTTGAATTGCATTCAACAAAACCATTCTTTACAGTCATAAATAAATATTAAGACTCGCTCGTCCTTCGTTTCACCCTTCTTTAACTTTTCGTTCTTCACATCCCTAAACTACATCTGATATGACTTGGCTTCACAATAAAAGTTTGCCAGCTGAGTTGAAGTGAAATAGGGGGGACCATTGGTTACCAGAGAAGTACCGCCGCTAATGCTATTAAAAGTCAAGGTTGACTGTCTTCTCTGTGATAGCCCAAAAAGTAGTTCTAAATTAGTAAATGTTCTTGACAGTACAGTGTACTTATACTAGTTTACTGTGTACTACTGTACAGTACATCATACACTCCTTTGCGAGCCTACTCAAAAAAATTTCAATAAGTAAGGAGTATAATAACTTACCACCGTCCGCCGCCGCTGAGTCTTCCCCCCCAGCTCCTCCTGTTGGCGCTGCCGCATCCAGAGTGGACCCCTCCGCACTGCTGGCCCCGGCACTGGTGGTCATCTGTGCCGCATCAGATGTTGAGTGTGACGTCTAGGAAAAACATGTCATATTTTCAGATTCCGTACACAACCCCCCATTTTGTCTCGTAATGGAAGAAAATGTTACATAACACATTTTTTATTACTGGGATTGAAAAAAAGTAACGGTTTTGGGGAGGGTGTTAACCTTTTATATGCTTATTCCATTAAATGCTACACTTCTTCTTATGACAACTGATGAATGCTTGCTTAACGTGCACCATTTTTCTCATTACAGAAAGCAGATTCCATTGCCCTTCTGCTAGACGATTCACCAACTACTACTGAGTCATCACCAGCAGTACTTTAAGTACTTTAAAGAAGGTGGGGGCTCCCGCACAGTTATTCTAATAATTTCATGTGTCTGTTAACTATTATTAAGTTTGAGTCATACTAATTTCATTCATGGGAATGTTGTTTAAACTTTAACGTCATCTTCATCCATCAGAATACTACGCTATTAAAAATAAAGAAATAATGTTTTCATTTCTTAATTGAAAATAAAACTTTAAAACTAACAAACACTGTGTGGTTTTTGTTTACGAGTGAGTGAGCGGAAAGGTTTGAACTACTGCACTTGGCAGTCATGTTTCAGTGACTCAGATAGGCCGGCACTCGGAGGTATTCGTCTTCTGTTCTTCTGGGTCGTAAAATCATTGGTGAGACATTCTAGTCTAGATAGTCGGTCAGGGGATTGGGGGTTCAACTTTTGTTCGGACTGAGGTATGTCGAAAGTCGAACTGCACCTATCATCAACAATGTCCTATTTATCTTGTCCATACTTCTTTGTGTGCCGAATAGTCCCTGAAACACTAGCGGTACGGGATGTGCTCCTCTCAAATCAAAAAGGCAACTGCTACCTTTTACTTGGTGTAAACAATGACATTTTGTTGTTGGAAATTGTCAAAGCACTTACATTAAGAAGACTGGAATAGACAGCAAGGGCAACCCAGAGGACTGCACTCAGTGCCTAGAGCTATTGCTGTATCAGTTTTGTTTCACACCGTTTGCCGGGCAAGCTTAGCTACCTACACAGACCGACTCATAATTGTAAATAGTAGTAGCACAGAGAGTGATGGTAGAGGCAGGATAAGAATGTAGAAAGTAGTCTACATTAGAAGAAGATCAAAGACTATTTTGTAAAACATAGAATTATTAGGAACCAGTTTGTAATGAATAGGAGCTGTAAAAGTTAGGGAAGTGTAAGTATTAATATAACACTAGAACAACTTACTGGGGCCAGCAGAAGAGCCTGCAAGGGACTGAGCCTCTCCACCTTCTGCCACCGGAGTCTCTGTCGCCTCCGGCGCCTTGCCCCTGGGAGGTCCTGGTGATCATGAAATAAAGAAACACAACATGGATGATTGTTTTTGGGACATATTTGATTTCTTTGTACTCAATCTAAAATTATGTCGGGGAAACAAATTAACATCAATTACATCTGATCTGGTCAACTAGGAGGATAGTAGTACAGTATTGCAGGATTCGCAGACCGTCCAATAGGAAAGTTATGTAATTCACTAACTACATCAACAATAAAAAGGTTCTACTACGACTGCCATCACTCAGCAGCACGAGACGTCGCGTGACAGACACAGTCCGTCATCATGATTGCAGACCACTAACAAATGTCCTATAACAAGTAATAAATAATATACTCAACGTATCAATCCACCACTATCTCTTCAAAGTGGCAGCAGCAGGAGTACAAAGAAGGACTAGACTTGAGTCTACTGTCTCTAGCATTACGCAGTAACGCTCTCAAATGACTAAAAAGTTGCAAACAAGTAAGCATAGTAGCAACGCCAATAACCAGACGAGCACCTGGAATGACAGAAGCTATTTAAACATTAATTTACCTGCAATGTAATCGAATCAGCAGCATTCGTACTCTTCAGGAAAAAAAATAGATTAGCAATATAACAGAGCAGAAGGAAAAAAAGTAGTTATTAAATAGCTACTTACCAAGGCCAGGGATCTCCACACCGAGCAGGTCGAGCATGTCATGCTCCCGGTCCAAGATGTCACTCCACCGGTGCGTCACTTGCTGGTAGGTGCGCCGGACCCCAGACTCCTTATACATGCGCCGGCACACCTTCTCCCACAGCTGGCGACGCTCCCGGAGGCCGTAACCGGAAGCAATCCGCCCACCTGCTGCCACGGTCTTAGGGAGGTGGACTTGGACATAAAACATCAAGGGGGCCACCTCCACCGCAGAGAAGATCTCCCTGGCCTGGACTTCCTCCCCCCTCAAACGCCCGCAAGGAAGCCGGGTACAGGGTGCTGGGCCCTTCCCCTTGCCCTTGTCGCCTCCCTTAGCCATGGTCCTGGGCACAAGAAGAAGGAAAGAAGAATAGGTGTGAAAAAAAATGAGAGAGAGAGCGAAAGAAATAAAGTAGGTAATAAAGTAACAAAAAGTTAAAAAAAACAAAATATAGATGTAGGAAATTGAAGAGAGAGATAATAAGCAAAAAAAAAACAAAAGTTCAGAAAAACATAGGATTACAAAGATGTAGGATGGATAGAAGGTAGCATGCCCAAAACCATAGCAGTGAATGAAAAACAAGATGGCCGTACCCATAGAGGACCGCGTGGGTAAGTTCGCGCGATATTTCCCCCGCAAGCACGCAAAAACGCCCGCGAACACGTAATCGCGCGCCGCATACGACATGAGCATGCAACTAGCGCCCGGAAACGGAAACACATCACGCAAACAAGATGGCCGCACCCATACACAACCGCATGGCAACCTCTGGGTCGGTGCGCTGCAAGTTGTCCGCGAATAAGCAAAAACCGTACGAACACGCAAAAAAAAGAAATCAGCAAATTTGCATGAATTTGCGGATTGCAAGTTAGATTTCGCACGAATTCGCGCCCCGCGAATCTCACGAAATGGCAGAAAAACGAATTTTGGAAAACTGAAAGCACTTAGCAGGTGCAAAAGTTCAAGCTAATTTGTAACCATTCCCTGTAGTGCTTCCTGAGGGGCCCCTCCAGCATTCAGCTGCCTACTTGCAACTATTCTCTGACCCTGCTCTGACCCTCAAAGCAGGGTCAGAGAATAGTTCCAAGTATGGCACAATGCTCCTGTAAAAAAAAATAACAGCAACAGGAAGCACTTACAGCTAAGGAAGCAGGAGCCAGACTTGAAGCACAAATTCAGTGACACATTAACCAGCCCCACATTAATTCATCTCAGTTGAGGCTGGGCAGGTGTGCTTTCCCCCCATAATCTACAGTGGTGAACAAGAGGGTGGTAGTGGTGAACCAGAGGGTGGCACTGGTGAACCAGAGGGTGATGTGATGAACCAGAGGGTGGCAGTGATGTACCAGAGGGGGACAGTGATGAACCAGAGGGGGACAGTGATGAACCAGAGGGTGGCAGTGGTGAACCAGAGGGTGTTGTGATGAACCAGAGGGTGCTGTGATGAACCAGAGGGTGGCAGTGGTGAGTGCTGAACCAGAGGGTGGCAGGAGGGGTGAACCAGAGGGTGCTGTGATGAAGCAGACAGTGGCAGTAGTGAGTGCTGAACCGGAGGGTGGCAGGGGTGAACCAGAGGGTGGCAGGGGTGAACCAGAGGGTGGCAGTGGTGAACCAGAGGGTGGCAGTGGTGAACCACAGGGTGCTGAGATGAACCAGAGGGTGGCAGTGGTGAACCAGAGGGTGGCAGTGGTGAACCAGAGGGTGGCAGTGGTGAACTAGAGGGTGGCAGTGGTGAACTAGAGGGTGGCAGTGATGAACCAGAGGGTGGCAGTGATGAACCAGAGGATGGAAGTAGTGAGTGCTGAACCTGAGGGTGGCAGGGGTGAACCAGAGGGTGATGTGATGAACCAGAGGGTGGCAGCAGGGGTGAACCAGAGGGTGCTGTGATGAACCAGACGGTGGCAGTAGTGAGTGCTGAACCTGAGGGTGGCAGTGGTGAACCAGAGGGTGGCAGTGGTGAACTAGAGGGTGGCAGTGGTGAACTAGAGGGTGGCAGTGATGATACTGAGGGTGGCAGTAGTGAGTGCTGAACCAGAGGGTGGCAGCAGGGGTGAACCAGAGGGTGCTGTGATGAACCAGACAGTGGCAGTAGTGAGTGCTGAACCGGAGGGTGGCAAGGGTGAACCAGAGGGTGGCAGTGGTGAACCAGAGGGTGATGTGATGAACCAGAGGGTGGCAGTGATGAACCAGAGGGGGACAGTGATGATCCAGAGGGTGGCAGTGGTGAACCAGAGGGTGCTGTGATGAACCAGAGGGTGGCAGTGGTGAGTGCTGAACCAGAGGGTGGCAGCAGGGGTGAACCAGAGGGTGCTGTGATGAACCAGACGGTGGCAGCAGTGAGTGCTGAACCAGAGGGTGGCAGGGGTGAACCAGAGGGTGATGTGATGAACCAGAGGGTGGCAGTGATGAACCAGAGGGGGACAGTGATGAACCAGAGGGGGACAGTGATGAACCAGAGGGGGACAGTGATGATCCAGAGGGTGGCAGTGGTGAACCAGAGGGTGCTGTGATGAACCAGAGGGTGGCAGTGGTGAGTGCTGAACCAGAGGGTGGCAGCAGGGGTGAACCAGAGGGTGCTGTGATGAACCAGACGGTGGCAGTAGTGAGTGCTGGACCTGAGGGAGGCAGGGGTGAACCAGAGGGAGGCAGGGGTGAACCAGAGGGTGGCAGTGGTGAACCAGAGGGTGGCAGTTGTGAACCACAGGGTGCTGAGATGAACCAGAGGGTGGCAGTGGTGAACCAGAGGGTGGCAGTGGTGAACTAGAGGGTGGCAGTGATGAACCAGAGGGTGACAGTGATGATCCTGAGGGTGGCAGTGGCGTACCAGAGGGTGGCAGTAATGAACCAGAGGGTGGCAGTGATGAACCAGAGGGTGGCAGTGATGAACCAGAGGGTGGCAGTGGTGAACCAGAGGGTGGCAGTGGTGAACCAGAGGGTGGCAGTGATGAACCAGAGGGTGGCAGTGGTGAACAAGAGGGTGGCAGTGGTGAACAAGAGGGTGCTGTGATGAACCAGAGGGTGGCAGTAGTGAGTGCTGAACCTGAGGGTGGCAGGGGTGAACCAGAGGGTGGCAGGGGTGAACCAGAGGGTGATGTGATGAACCAGAGGGTGGCAGTGATGAAACAGAGGGTGGCAGTGATGAAACAGAGGGTGTCAGTGATGAAACAGAGGGTGTCAGTGGTGAACCAGAGGGTGTCAGTGGTGAACCAGAGGGTGTCAGTGGTGAACCAGAGGGTGTCAGTGGTGAACCAGAGGGTGTCAGTGGTGAACCAGAGGGTGTCAGTGGTGAACCAGAGGGTGTCAGTGGTGAACCAGAGGGTGTCAGTGGTGAACCAGAGGGTGGCAGTGATGAACCAGAGGGGGGCAGTGATGAACCAGAGGGTACTGTGCCCATACACGACCGCATGGGTAACTTCGCCATGCAAGCGGCCTGCGAACACGCAAAAAGCCCCGCGAACACGCAAAAAAACAAAAATTCGAAATTTCGCACGAATTCGTGAATTATGCGGATTGCGAATTCGCTTTCGCACGATTTCGTGGACCACGATTTTGATGATTTCGTACATACTTACTGAAAACCTCTCAAGTACTTATATCCGTTACTTTTTAACGTCGAGTAGTCGTATTGTGAGTATTTACCTTAAAGTTGTCCGTTAAAAATGTGTGAATCTCTCTGGCCTCATACAACTAGTTCATGCCATATTTGAGACATCGGTGAAATGAACTGGAACAGGAGGATATTCTTTCTTCAATGTTGGTAACCTTGCTGCTGACTTATGTAACATTGTGGTAACTGAAAAAAGAGTTAAAAATGTATATGTTGTACATATGTCCAAGCTTCATTTTAATGTTCATAAAAAAAATTGTTCTCAATAGGATTGGGGATGAAAAGTAATCATCAGAGGTTATATTTGGACAGCAAAATAGGAAATAGTATTGCATTATACAAATGTTAGGCCGAGATTGGTCACTCACGTCATTCAGAAACTCCTGGGCTTGATCTGATAGAACCTTTTTGGACTTCAATGATCTAGAAATTCAGAAATAAAATTAAAAGACAAGTTTTAAAAAAAAAATAATTAAAAACATTTTTACTTTGTATCTGAAGTACAGGCTGAAAACGTGTAACGAGCATTTAAATGAGAAATGGGTTTCAGAAAGAAACGTCTATAAGACTATCACAATGCAGATTTATATTTTATAAAAATATTTATAGAAGCAAGAAAAATTATAACTCATACATTGTTCAATTTTAAATCACATATTTGGGCAATAAAATCGGGAGGACATGCTTTTTTTAGGTTTGGTTGATTTCAGAATGCCTACGAATTCTAGTAAAACATGACAACACAGTTATCCGTCTGCAAACACATAAAATACACACATGCTTAAGTCAGAATGGTTTTCGATGTCGATATATTGAAGACAAACCTGATAACTCCATTAGGTCCATTGCAATTTTCGGCTTATAACATATGGAGAGCAGTCAGTGGATCTGGTGTGTCGAGTTGTTCACCACCACGAGGTATAGTGTATGGGCAGGACAACTTGTGGCGACCAGTTATGTTATGTTATGTTATGGGCATTTATCATGCGCACAGCTGCTCCAGCAAAGGAGCGTCCTGGCGCAGGACAAGATAGAACACAACATCGCTAAAAGCAAAGACAGAAAAAAGAAACAACTGCGGGGCGAAAATTAAAATAGGAAGGTTTTTATGGCCTTACGGAACAACAGGAGGTCCTCCAACAAACGGATCTCTACCGGAAGAGAATTCCAGATAGCCGCAGCTCTCACTTGAAAAGATCGGCCCCCAGCTCGGCAAAGCTTGAACCGGGGGACCACGGCGAGAGCCTGGCCCAAGGATCGGAGAGAGCGTGTCGGGACATACAAGGATAAAAGGTTGGTCAAGATCTGGGGGGCAGAACCTTTCAGGATTTTGAAGGCCAGACATAAGACCTTGAAATGAATTCTCATCTTCACCGGCAGCCAGTGCAAGGATCGTAGGGTGTTAGAGACGGGGCAAAACCTGGGCAAGCCAACTATCGCTCTGGCTGCAGCATTTTGGACGTGCTGCAGGCGAGTGATTTCTGCCTGGTTAGCCCCCACCAGGAGAGAGCTGGCGTAGTCGAGCCGGGACATCACCGTCGCCTGAATCACCAGCTGCCTGGTCGGGGCATCAAAGAATTTGAGGACAGGTCTTAAGCCCCGAAGAACACCAAAGCAGCAGGCCGCAGTTTTCTTTGTGTGGTCAGCAACGTTGAGGCTAGAATCCAGCCAGACTCCCAGGTTTCTTAGTTCCGGAGACGGCCCCAGTTCAGAAGGCACCCACCTGTCCCCCCAGAGCTCCGCTCTCTTACCGACAATCATGATTTCAGTCTTTTTTGCGTTAAGCTGGAGACAGTTGGCAGTCATCCAGCTGGCCACCGCCCTCAGTCCACTCTGAAACCTAGGGGCATCCCGCTCCGCATCCCCACTGATAGTAACCGCTAGCTGAGTGTCGTCAGCATATGAGACCATACTCATGCCTCACTGCTTGACGACATCAGCCAGCGGTCTCACGTATAGATTGAATAACGTGGGACTCAGCGAGGATCCCTGCGGAACCCCCATGGCCAGAGGATGGAATTTGGACTGGTGAGGTGGGATGGCCACGCAAAAAGAGCGATTGTCGAGGAAGGAGCGGAACCACTGCAGAGCAAGCCCACCAATGCCAGTCTCCTCCAGGCGGTGCAGCAGAATGCGGTGAGAGACGGTGTCAAAGGCGGCGCTAAGGTCTAATAATACAAGCGCCGCCGTCTGACCCACATCCAACACCGCACGCAAATGCTCCACCATGGCGAGAAGGGCTGTCTCCGTGCTGTGGCCAGCACGGAAGCCGTTCTGCATGGGGTCCAGGACATTGGCCCGAGTAAGATGGTCTGAGAGGGCCAGGTTAACGTGGGCCTCCGCAACTTTCGCCGGCCAAGGGAGCAATGAAATAGGGCGGTAATTCTCAGGTTTTAATGGATCCAACGAAGGCTTTTTCAGAATTGGAGAAACCACCGCCTGCTTCCATTTGGTTGGAACCAAACCCGAGGCCAGCGAGAGGTTAATCAGGGAACACACCGTAGAGCGTCCCAAAAAAGACTGGTCTCTAAAAAGGGCAGGTCTTAACGGATCCGAAGGAGAGCCGGACTTAATTTGCTGGGCCAATTTGTTAAACCCCTCAGGTAATAGCGGGGGGAAAGAGTGCAGGATGATATGGCCTTGAGTGCAATCTAAGGCTCCCGGAGATAGCCCAATACTAGGGAAGGCCTGGTAGATAACCTGGACTTTCTCCAAGAAAAAGGATGCCAGGGCCTCGCAGTGGGAGATGGTACCGGCTGCTGGGGAGGAGGTCCTTTTCGCCAAGAGGTCTTTAAGGACTTTAAAGATAGTTTTAGACGGGTTCGGACTATTGCGGAACTTCGAGGAATAGAACGCCGCGCGAGCTCTACAGATGGCTTGATGGTAGAGCTTAACGGAGGCAAGATACGCGGCTTTCTTATCGACCTCATAGGACTTCCGCCATGCTCTTTCCGCCCGTCTACAAGTAGTTAGAGCACGTAAGGCACTATCATACCAGGGACTCGACTCTCTAGAGCTCAATTTGCTCAGTGTGATGGGAATCAGAGAGTCAAGCGCCCTGGAGATCCACCGGCAGAAATGATCATAGCCCATTTCCACGTTACCTAGAGGGCCTAACGGCTCTTCCACCAGGATACGGTGCAAGTCATCCAACCTGAGTTTATTCCAGTGCCGCCTAGGAACCAGTCTAGCAGGTGGAATAGAAGGGGTTTCAGGCAAAGGGTACCGGATGGACACAAGGAAATGATCCGTCCACCCTAATGGGGAGATGGCCAGAACGTTAGCTTCAGCTAAATTTGTAAAAAAAGGGTCCAAAATGTGACCCCCTGAATGGGTCGGCTGGGATACTTTTTGGAATAGCTGAAGGGCCTCTAGATCAGCTAAGAGGCTGCTAACCGCCGGGATGTTCTGGTTGTCAAAGTGAAGATTCAAATCTCCCAGGATGGAAAAATTGGCACAGCCCATAGCGAACGCACTGACGGCGTCTGGGAAGGCTTCTCTAAACGCTACATCGCTACCTGGAGGTCGGTAGACAACCATCCCAGAAAGCGAAAACTGGGGGCTGATTAAGATCTTAAAAGAAGCACTTTCGCAGCCAGCAATGTTAAGACCATTCCAATTACAGGTGAAACTGGACCTGACTATGAGGGCAATGCCACCACCTCTAGTAGGCCGGTTCAAAGTGTAGATGGAATACTCAGGGGGACAGGCCAAGTTGATAATGGCCACATCAGCCTCCTGAAGCCAAGTTTCCGTGATGGCAAATATATCGGGGGACTCGTCCTTGATGAGGTCATAAATGGCCTGATGGTGTTTCACCAAGGACCTGGCATTCAGATTCAACACCCGAAGCGTACGCACGGAGCAATTGCTCCGAGGGGCAGATGTAGTATCCCTCTGGCGAATAGGCACAGGGGAATCAAGCATCCATCTCTTGCAGGCACAATGGTAAGGGCCGCATAGAGGGTGGATTGGTGCCAGATCACACCTCGGGACGGTCTGCCCAATGAACCAGAGGGTCTCTCTAGAATAGGTGAGCATCACTATACCAGATAGGGAGCTTACCAAAGAAAAGCCCGCTGCGCCCCGCGCTTCCTTAGCGCGGACGGGCGCAGACGGGCAGGACTCAGGCACGACTCCGGCAACGCGACGGCGCCCTTACTGCGCGGGGGGAGCGACTTTAAGTAGGCGTCCCGCGATGCTGCCAGAGCGCTACAACGCTCAAAATGGCGCTCGCCGATGGTCCGTGTCCTGACTCAAGATGGCGCCCACAGAACACCAGCCCCGGGAACCGGATCCACCCAAGTGGCGGTGGGTTAACAAAATTATGTGCAGTGAGGGGGCTCCCAGTTAAAAACAGGGTAAAGGCACAACAGAAAAAATAACACAAATGGCAAACGAGGGAGTTTTAAAATGAAGCGCGAGCACAGCAGCAATTAACGCAGCCGCGTAGATACCTTGTCCAGGCTGCCTCGAGACCAGGGACTGCCTTAAGTAGGCGTCCCGCGATGCTGCCAGAGCGCTACAACGCTCAAAATGGCGCTCGCCGATGGTCCGTGTCCTGACTCAAGATGGCGCCCACAGAACACCAGCCCCGGGAACCGGATCCACCCAAGTGGCGGTGGGTTAACAAAATTATGTGCAGTGAGGGGGCTCCCAGTTAAAAACAGGGTAAAGGCACAAAGGCACAACAGAAAAAATAACACAAATGGCAAACCAGGGAGTTTTAAAATGAAGCGCGAGCGCAGCAGCAATTAACGCAGCCGCGTAGATACCTTGTCCAGGCTGCCTCGAGACCAGGGACCGCCTTAAGTAGGCGTCCCGCGATGCTGCCAGAGCGCTACAACGCTCAAAATGGCGCTCGCCGATGGTCCGTGTCCTGACTCAAGATGGCGCCCACAGAACACCAGCCCCGGGAACCGGATCCACCCAAGTGGCGGTGGGTTAACAAAATTATGTGCAGTGAGGGGGCTCCCAGTTAAAAACAGGGTAAAGGCACAACAGAAAAAATAACACAAATGGCAAACGAGGGAGTTTTAAAATGAAGCGCGAGCACAGCAGCAATTAACGCAGCCGCGTAGATACCTTGTCCAGGCTGCCTCGAGACCAGGGACTGCCTTAAGTAGGCGTCCCGCGATGCTGCCAGAGCGCTACAACGCTCAAAATGGCGCTCGCCGATGGTCCGTGTCCTGACTCAAGATGGCGCCCACAGAACACCAGCCCCGGGAACCGGATCCACCCAAGTGGCGGTGGGTTAACAAAATTATGTGCAGTGAGGGGGCTCCCAGTTAAAAACAGGGTAAAGGCACAAAGGCACAACAGAAAAAATAACACAAATGGCAAACGAGGGAGTTTTAAAATGAAGCGCGAGCGCAGCAGCAATTAACGCAGCCGCGTAGATACCTTGTCCAGGCTGCCTCGAGACCAGGGACCGCCTTAAGTAGGCGTCCCGCGATGCTGCCAGAGCGCTACAACGCTCAAAATGGCGCTCGCCGATGGTCCGTGTCCTGACTCAAGATGGCGCCCACAGAACACCAGCCCCGGGAACCGGATCCACCCAAGTGGCGGTGGGTTAACAAAATTATGTGCAGTGAGGGGGCTCCCAGTTAAAAACAGGGTAAAGGCACAACAGAAAAAATAACACAAATGGCAAACGAGGGAGTTTTAAAATGAAGCGCGAGTGCAGCAGCAATTAACGCAGCCGCGTAGATACCTTGTCCAGGCTGCCTCGAGACCAGGGACCGCCTTAAGTAGGCGTCCCGCGATGCTGCCAGAGCGCTACAACGCTCAAAATGGCGCTCGCCGATGGTCCGTGTCCTGACTCAAGATGGCGCCCACAGAACACCAGCCCCGGGAACCGGATCCACCCAAGTGGCGGTGGGTTAACAAAATTATGTGCAGTGAGGGGGCTCCCAGTTAAAAACAGGGTAAAGGCACAACAGAAAAAATAACACAAATGGCAAACGAGGGAGTTTTAAAATGAAGCGCGAGTGCAGCAGCAATTAACGCAGCCGCGTAGATACCTTGCCCAGGTACGTCTCATGGTTGAGATATCTATATAATGAGATAGGACAGGGGGCAAATGAAGTCTAAGGTTATTAAAAAAAACATGGAGAGCGTGCTAAAATACAACATTGACCAATTACATGTCCAGGGCATGGGGAGGAAGCAGCACGCGACGCACTACTTTAAAAATTATATGCAGCAGGATTAAGTGATTTGTCCAGAAACATCGCCTACCAAGGCAAATATTTAAGTTATAAGAGCTGGAAACCGTGCTAAAATACACTTTTGCCGAAAACATTACTTTTGCAATGCATGGGGCACGAGACGCACTACTTGCACGAGAAAAATGACATCGCATTAACTTGAACAGCACGTGACACACTGCTGCGGGAGCGGCCATGTGGTGCTTGGTAAATTAACAAAAGCAGCAGGATTAAGTGATTTGCACAGAACAAAGGATAGCAAATCAAGTTTAACGTTATTAAAAAATATGGAGATCGTGCTAAAATACAACTTTGACCAATCGATTACATGTGCAGTGTATGGGGAGGAAGCAACACATTGGCCCACTACTTAAATAATGGAAAGCTGGAATGGAAAGAAAGTATGGATTGGTGTATGTTCCGTGAAAAAACTGTCTACCTGGCTAGGGGTCGCCCTCAAAAATGGAACAGTGTTTGGGGGCCCTGGAACTAATATAGAGGGGATATTTGTACATCGCCTGCTATTGTTGAACCTGATGCTCCTCTTTCCCCATGATCTTGGTCCGTGAATCTATATGTCATTTGTACCATACGCTCCCCCCCCATCGCTAATATTTTTGCACTATATGTATTGCATTGGTAAACGACCCTCTTCTATCATATGCACAGCTGTATTTTGTTGATGCCTTGCTTTAATAAAAAGAAATATAAAAAAAAAAAAAAATGAAAAGCGGCAGAATTAAGTGATTAGCCCAGAAACATAGCCTACTAAGGCAAAATATACGAGGGATAAGAGCTGGAAATCGAGCTAAAATACACTATTGCCGAAAACATTACTTTTTTATACATGGGGCACGTGACGCACTATTTACACGAGAAAAACTACATCGCATTCACTTGAACAGCACGTAGCACAGTGCTGTACGAGCGGCCACGTGGTGCTTGGCAAATAAAACAAACGCACCAGGATTAAGTGATTTGCCCAGAAACAAAAGTTACGAAGTCAACTTTAACGATATAAAAAAGCAGGAAAGCGTGCTTAAAAGTAACATTGTCAAATCTAACATAAATTTGCATTTACGCGGTATTTAAAGATTGTTCAGATTAATGGATTTAATTACTGTTTAAACAAGTGCTCACCTCGAAGAAGTAGATACCAACACACTCAATGGCTGTGACTGTGGAATAGGAAAAGTTCAAGAAGGTTGGCAGCTTATAAATGCTTTGCAGAAGGATGATTGGTTGAGCATGATGTCACTGGGTGTGAGAGCTGTGAATTGGCTATCAAGTGGTTGTCAACATTCGAAACTAGAAACTGTTGGCAACCATTTTATGTGTCAGTACAAGGGAGGTTGAAGAAGCGTGTGAAATGTGTGTTTAAAACGTGAAAAGGGGAAGGGTAGACACACCCTGATCCTCTAGGTCTCCTCAGGGGGTCCCACAAGGTCTCCCAGGGCCCCTTTTTTTTCTTTGGGAAAAATCACGGGGTGCGCGTATGATCCGCGCATTCTAACAATATTTAAAAAAAAAGAAAAAGACGTGGGCTTCTGCACGTCTTTGGTAATTTGCATTCTTTCAACTGTTTAGAGGAGATGCAGCAGTGCTGGATCCAGTATCCACCACTGAGTAAGAAAAGGTAACGATAACACTATTTACCTGCTAAGTGAATTTCCTCCCATAGGATAACAGTGATGAACTTTTTAAGAAAGTTAAAGAAAATGATTAAAATAATAATCTCAGATAATCTCTTGTCTTAATATTTATATTAAATATATACAAATACGTTTTTCAACATTGAAAAAATCGCGGAAGTCGCGTACACACCGCGTCCGATATGTATATGAGGTCACACGCTACCGCGCGTCCATCACGCCGCGTTATACGTACATCTCGCGTATGCGCAAGGCGTCGTGCACAAGTCGCATAGCAAACGCGTGGGAAAAGTTGTACCTGTCGCACACCCTTCGTGGATCCTAGACAGCGACCCTAAAATGGCAGACACATTTCGCGCAGTAAATGAGCAGGGTGTTCATAGGGTGCGCAACTGCAAAAAAAAAAAAAATAATAATAATAATAATAATAATAAAAATAATTTAAGTATATGAACAATATAAAATAATGAAAACAAAATATTTGTATAAAAAAAAAAGTATAATTTTTTTTTTTTTAAATTAAATTCTTTTTATTAATTCCCACAAATAAGGAAACAAAAACACAAACATAAAAATACACTGGGTGGCATCCAAACATACAATAAATGTTATCACATCCTCCAAGTTATGAAATACAATGCAAATAATACCAAACGGGTTCAGGGATCCGACACAACATGATCTTCCGGTATAGCGGGGGGGAACACAAATATCTCCTCTGTACACATCCAGGCCCCCCAAATGTCCCCCCACTTCCTGGGCCTACCCCTGGCCACGTACGCAGATCGCTCTCTAAACATGCACCAGTCCAGGTCCTCCATCCATTTCCCAATATGTGCGGGCTGCTTAGCCCCCCATAGTTGAGCGATATTGCGCTTGGCAATAGCACATGCAAGCGTGACCCATACCCTTCGTGAGACGTAAGATCCGTTGGTTCCCAGACATTCAAGAGACAACGACGTGCTTCCAACTCAAGGACCACTCCCCACACCTCGCGTATCTTATCATGAACTGTGGTCCAATACCCCCGGATGACAGTACCATAATATATGCATAAACGTTCCAGTCTCACCACATTCCCTTCTACACTCACCACTAGCAGCCAAACCCATTTGCACCAAACGCGGGCCGGTAACATAGCAACGATGGAGGACCTTCAATTGCACCAATCGGAGTCGCATTTGGATAGTGATTACCCGTGGGGAGGTTATCGCCTCCCTCCAGTCTTCATCGTCTAGGAGCAGCCGGTCCGCGGTCCATTGTTCCCTAAGAGCCACGAGTGGATCATCTGTGTGATTAATTAGCTTTTTATAGATCAAGGAGATCGTTTTCGTCGGAAGATGACCGTCCAACACCCGATCCTCCAGTGGGGAAGCCTCCGTGGGCGTAACTCCCCGGGGAATACTCGCCAGCAGCGCTTTCTAATCTGTATGTAACGAAACCGCTCACTCTCCTGCAAGTGATGCCGTACCTGAAGAGCCTCAAATGTAAGGATCCCGTCCTTGCCCCACATATCTCCCACCTGGGAAATCCCAATGAGGTCCTACTTGTCAAAACCTTTAGTCTTCCATAAACTACCCAGGCTTTCAGCATTCCACAGTGGCGTGGCCAAAGTTATTTTCCCATCCCATTTAAGGGAACAATTAGCCTCATGCCACACCTGAACATCTACCGCCACAGGCCCAACCAAAGGAAAGCGCCCCCGTCTGGTGTACAGTGCCCTAGAGTACTCTCCACCGGGTAACTGGCCGCGATCCATAGCATATCCGGGGTCAAGCGGCGATCTATAAATAGCGTGATTAATAGCCGCCAGCTGAGACGCCCAATAATACTTCTGGATATTCGGTAGGCCAATCCCCCCGTCGTACGACGGCAGTGTTAGTTTAGAAAACGCAATCCGCGGCCTACCATCCAAAAGGAGCTGCCTCTGAAGAGGCTCAACCTCCTTAAAGTAAGACGGGGGAACCGGGTCCATGGAGTTTTGGAGTGCGTACAAGAAACGGAGAAGAGCCATCATTTTAAACAGGACGGCGCGTCCCAGCAGGGAGAGCGGCAGCAACTTCCACCGCACCACGTCCCTCCGGAATCTAGCCAGCGGTGGCAACAAGTTATTGTTATACCTACTCTGGGGATCTAAAGACACAAAAATGCCAAGATACCTAAACCCCTCCGACTCCAATCGGACCGGACAGCCCGCGGGGACATCGAGGGGATCACCACTTAAAACAAAGAGAACAGACTTCGCCCAGTTAATGGCGAAACCAGAATATCTTCCAAACACCACCAGGACGTCCAGAAACACAATCAGAGAAGTCCGGGGGGTGGACAAGTATAATAAAATGTCATCCGCATAAAGGGATATCTTATCCTCCCACTCGGACGGCCACCTAATTCCCTTATTCGATCTGTCCCAGCGGACCCACGCCGCAAGCGGCTCAAGCGCCAAGGCAAATAACAACGGGGAGAGAGGACATCCCTGTCTGGTGCCCCTCCCCAAGGCAAAGTCAGCAGATCTATGATTATTTACTACAACCCTAGCCAGAGTATCGGAATATAAAAGGCGGACCCAGGAAACAAACTCCGGACCAACGCCCAACTTGTTCAAGACAGGAAAGAGATAAGGCCACTCGACTCTATCAAAAGCCATGGTGGCATCTAGGGACAACCGAAACGTAGGCTCGTGTATTTTCGATGCGCCATCCAGGACCCCGTGCAACCTGCGCAAGTTAAGGGCAGTATTGCGGCGGGGCATAAAGCCGGACTGGTCCAGATGGATCAGTGTCGTAATGACCTTGACCAGTCGAGTCGCGAGCAATTTTGCTAAAACCTTCGGTTCGGCATTCAGAAGGGAGATCGGCCGGTATGAGGAACATTCCGTCTTCGGTTAGCCCTCCTTGTGCAGGACTACAATATTTGCGATACACTGATCGTACGGAAGCCGGCCCCTCTCCCTGCTCTCGCTAAACATATCCCTAACGAAGGGAGCCAATTTGTTTGCATTCACTTTATAGAGCTCTATGGGAAGCCTATTAGAGCCAGAGGCCTTTCCAGAGTGAAACCCTCTAATGGCCTGCGCCACTTCGTCATTCATGAATGGAGAGTCTAGGTAGTCCCTGTCCGCATCGGAGAGGGTGGGCATTGGAATGTCACGAATCATCTCTGCATTCTCGGACTCAGTGTACCTGCTTTCGGCCGCATACACCGCCGTGTAGTAGCCAGTGAATTCGTCCGCAATCTGCTGCGGATCCGTTATTTTATCCGAGCCGACGGTCTGCAGCTCTGGTACCAACCGCGACGCCCATTCCCCTCTCTCCAGCCATGCTATTAACTCCCCAGCCTTATCACCATGTTCGTACACCCTGCTCTGGGTATCCGCCAGCTGCGTCTTTGCCCTATCCCGAGCCAAGCTCCTATACTCATCTCTGAGGAGGCGGAGGCGGTGCAATCCCACCGGGGTGGCGTCAAGTGACACCTCCCGTTCTAACGCCAGCAAGTCTGCTTCCACCCGGTCAACCTCGGCACGGCCCTCCCTCTTCTTCCCCAAAATGAGCGACAGCAATTCCCCTCTAATAACAGTTTTGTAAGCTTCCCACAGGGAACACTTTGAGTCCACCGTACCCACATTTTCTTGAAAATAACTGTCGGCTACACGCACAATCTCCTTTTTTAGCAGCGGGATCCCGTAACCTCCAAGCGCTGATGGGGGCAACCCTAGCCACGTCGCACACCCGCCAAGGTCCAAACCAATCCAGACCGGCAAGTGATCCGAGACCCCCCTAGCCAAGTGCCGCACTTCCCAGATCCAAACTGCCTGCACCGCCGGCACCAATACATAATCTATCCTTGAGAGGGAATTGTGTGCCGCCGAAGCGTGTGCATATTTGAGTTCACTGGGGTTTTTAAGCCTCCACTCATCAATCATCTCCACGAAATCAGACACCCATCTCTGGGACGGAAACAAAGCCCGAGCCGAGTGTCTATCAGTCTCACCGTCTCACCATTCATAACGAATAGTTTCTTACCTGTCGGTGTAGTTTTGCAGCTTGAAGATCTTTCTGGATTCACTATGCTGTGCATATTCCGCAATCTGGTGGTTGGTTCCGGAATCGTAGTCTTTTTTCTCTTTTTTTTTTGTCGTAGCCAAGGTGGGCGTCGACGTCCCACCATTTGGTGTACCTTCGGTGACGTCGGCGTGCTTCCGGCTGAAGCTACCACCCTTGGGCGCCATCTTCGGATTCTTTTTTCTGTCTCTTTTCCTTTTTGTCTTTGTAGTGAATCCATGGCTATGTTTGTTAATCGTTTTTTCAATGTTAGTCTTTCCATGTATCTTGTAATCGTTCCAACTTGCTTTATTTTCCATGTGTTTCCACCCTCTTTTCCAGCCTCATCTTTCTGGCGGAGGCGGGTGGGTTCGCTAGTGAATCCAGAAAGATCTTCAAGCTGCAAAACTACACCGACAGGTAAGAAACTATTCGTTTTGCAGCGTGAATCTTTCTGGATTCACTATGCTGTGCATAGATTTTGTAGCGGTTTTCGTTACTTTTGTGGCGGTTGGGTGGAAGATGAGCGTTGGTTGTTGAAAATATGTTGAAGCACTTTTTGCCCTACTTGTGCTTCCTTGTTCATCTGTACATCCACGCAATAGTGCTTAGTGAAAGTGTGCACTGAAGCCCATGTTGCCGCCAGGCATATGTCCTGAATTGGTGTGTTGGCCAGAAAGGCAATTGTTGCTCCTTTCTTCCTGATGGAGTGGGCCTGTGCCCCTCCTGTTAGCTCCTGGCCAGCTTGTTTGTGGCAGAATTGAATTGTCTGTGCGATCCATCGAGCTATGGTGTTTTTAGTTACTGGTTTGCCCATGTAACTGTTTGCGAAGGACACGAAGAACTGTTTTGTCTTCCTGTGCTCCTTCGTTCTTTCAATGTAGTGCATCACAGCCCTTCTTGCGTCTAGGGTGTGGAGCGACCTCTCAGCGCTTGTGGTGGGGTTTTGGAAGAAGCTAGGGATCTGAATACTCTGATTCATGTGGAACCTTGACACCACCTTTGGCATGAAGTGAGGGTCAGTTTTCATCACGACCCTGTCACTGTGTATCTGGATGTAGGGTTCCTGCAGTGTGAGTGCCTGCAGCTCGCTCACCCTTCGTAGCGAGGTGATTGCCACCAGAAAGGCCGTCATCATTGTCAACATTTGCAGTGATGCTTTATGGATGGGTTCGAAAGGTGCTTTCATGAGCTCCGTCAGTACCACATTTAAGTTCCAGGCCGGTGGCGGCATTCTTTTTGGCAGTGCTATTCTTTTAGCTCCTTCCAGGAATCTTTTTACGACTTGGGATGTGAAGAAGCTTCTCCCTGTTTCTCCTCTTGTGTATGCCACAATCGCTGCCAGGTGCACCCTCAGCAAGGATGAGCTTAGCTTAGCCTTAATTAGGTGCGTAAGGTACCTTAGCACCGTGGATTCCTTGGTCAGTTTCCTTTGGAGCTGTTTCTTGCAACACCATTGAGTGAATCTTTTCCATTTCTCCCCATAGCACTTGCGTGTGCTGGGCCTTCTTGCCTCTCGCAGCACCCGCAAGGTGCTCTCTGGTAGTTTTAGGTGTGCGAATTCTACGTCCTCGGGAGCCAGGCTGAGAGGTTGAGGCTCTCTGGCTCTGGGTGTAGAATTTCTCTGTTTTCCATGGAGAGTAGGTCTCTTCTTTTTGAGAACTTGTGGGGGGGGGGGGCCCTGCGCCATCTCCATTATCTGAGAGAACCAGGTCTGTTTGGCCCATTGTGGTGCCACCAGGATGAGCGTCATGTTGCTCTTCATGCATTTGTTGAGAATCCTGGGGATCAGTGGTATCGGGGGAAAAGCGTAGGCAAATGTTTTTGACCAGCTTATCCATAGGGCATTCCCCTGGGACAGTGCCTCTGGTTGCCTGGATGCAAAGTATTGGCATTTTGCATTCTGGTGTGTTGCAAATAGGTCTATTGTTGGGGTGCCCCATTTCCTGAATAGACTCTCTGTTTCCTGACTGTTGAGTTCCCACTCGTGGGACGCTGAAGTCTGCCTGCTGAGCCAATCCGCTTCTACATTGTCCTTCCCTGGCAGGTGTATGGCTAGCAAGTCTATTTTTAGTGGTATAGCCCATTTCCATATCTCCTGTGCCAAGCTTGACAGAGGGAACGATTGAGTTCCCCCCTGTTTGTTTATGTAAAACATTGTTGTGGTGTTGTCTGTTTGTATTAGCACCTTCTGGTTGTACAGGTGCTTCTGAAAGGCCTTGAGGGCTAGCAACACAGTTTTCAGTTCCAGGTAGTTGATGTGCCTGACTGCGTCTGTAGGGCTCCACAGACCCCTCACTCTGAGCCTGTTCATGTGTGCGCCCCACCCCTTCTGGGATGCGTCTGTGGCGATGGTCACTGTTGGGTCCGGTGGTGTTAGAGGTTTCCCTTCTGTTATTTTCTCCTTGGTCCACCACCTTATCTCTTCCTGCACCCTGTGCGTTACAACCACTAGATCCTCCCAACTTCCTGTAGCCTGTGACCATTGTTGTTGCAGCCACTCTTGGAGTGGTCTCATTTGTAGGCGTACATTGGGGACCAGGTGTATACATGATGCCATCATCCCCAAGATCTTGCTCACAGTCCTCACTTCTGGTAGTGACGTTTCTCCCTCAACAGACTGAGCGTTCTCTTCTCGCTCGGTAAGACTCTGCATTGGACGGTGTCGATCTGGGCTCCCAGGAAGATCTTCACTTGCTCTGGTTCCATCGAGCATTTTCCCCAGTGTATGGCGAACCCCAGGTTTGCTAGCGTTCTTGTCACCTGTTCTGCATGCTCTTTGCATGTCCTGTAACAGCTTGCCTTTACCAGCCAGTCGTCGAGGTAGGGGTACACGTGTATCCCCTTTCTTCTTAGGTGTGCAGCCACTGCCGCGAGGCATTTGGTGAACACCCTTGGTGCAGACTTTAGGCCGAAATCCAGGGCCGTGAACTGGTAGTGATCCTCGTTTACTGTGAACCTTAGCATGTGCTTGTGCTGCCTGTTCATGGGGATGTGCAGGTACGCATCTTTGAGGTCTATGGGAGACAAGAAGTCTCTGGCTTTTATCTGTGGGATGACCTCTTGTAGGGACGTCATTTTGAATTTTTGAGTTTTGACGTATTTGTTCAGGAACCGTAGGTCCAGGATGGGTCTTAGACTTTCGTCCACTTTTGGCACTAGGAAGTAGTTTGAGTACACTCCCTTGTTCCGTTCTTTGAAAGGCACTCGTTCGATGGCCGCTTTGAGGAGCAGTTCTTGGGCTTCCTCTTGCAGTAGTTGCAGCTCTCTTCCCGAGTGCTGTCTTTTCTTTGGTTTTCTGTTTGGTGGCCTCCTTTCCAACTCTATGCAGTATCCGAACTGCATAATATTGAGTATCCACTTGTCTGTTATTTTTCTCCACTCCTGGAGAAAAAATCTTAATCTTCCTCCTACCGGCGTTACATGTTCCTTTGTGTCTTGTCCGTGTAGCCCTCTCCTCTTTGTTTTTCCGTGTTCCTCCCCCGGAGGGTTTGGGTGGAGGAGCATCTTCTCTTGTCTGAAGTCACTAAGAGGGGGGTTGCTCACTGCCTCTCCTTCTCTGGCCCCGTCCATTTCCTCTTGACCGAAAGGACTGGCCCCTGCTTTGGTAGTTCCAGCTTTGCCTCTGCTGGCTCTGGTGGCCTTGGTGGTCACTCTGTTGACCCTGGTGGAAACTCTGGTGAGAATCTCCTCGCTGATTTCCACCTCTGCCGTTCGGCCTCCGTGTAGGAGTGCCCCTTCTCATTCCTCTGAACTGCAGGGCCCCCATGGAGCTTGCCGTCTCGTTGTCCTTCTTCAGTTGGGTGAGCTTGTCATCAACTGGGGCTCCGAACAGTGTTTCACCGTTGAAGGGTGTGTTCAGGATGTTATTCTGAACCTCAGCCTTGAATCCTGAGATCCTGAGCCAGGCTTGCCTTCTTTCTGTGATGCCTATAGCCATCAGTCTGCTGGATGTTTCTGGCAGAAAACCCACTAGGCACCAGGGATTATTTTTTGTCAAAGTTCAGGGATGGGGCTGCCCGGAATGGGTATGCCAATGCCCACAGCCCTACAGAAGAAATGCCACAGTCCTGCCCCACCCAGGAAACAGATGGGGGACAGAAAGCCCACTAGGCACCAGGATTATTTTTTTTAATACGTAGGGGGGTGAGGGCTGCGCAGAATGGGCATGCCATTGCCCCACCCCAAAAATAATTGCCTCAGCTTTTCTGTCCCCCGCAGGAGGCATATGGGGCAAAAGCCCCTAATCTGCCCCCCCCTGCACTAAGCCCACTAGGTACCAGGGATTACTTTGTTTCAAAGTTCAGGGGTGGGGGCTGCCCAGAATGGGCATGCCAATACCTCTACCCCCCAAAAAGAATTGCCACAGCCTTTATGCCCCACCAGGAGGCAGATGGGGGCAATAGCTTCTGATCTCCCTCCCCGGGAGAAGAGAGACCTCTAGGCGCCAGGGAGTAAAATGGCTTTTTTATTCGTAGGGGCAGATGCTGCCCAGAATGGGCATGCCAATGCCCCCACCCCTTAAAAAAAAAGCCACAGTCTTTCTGCCCCCCCTTGGGGGCATATCAGGGCAATAGCCCCCGATCTGCCCCCCCAGGGCGGCAGAAACCCATTAGGCACTGACATTTTTTTTGCAATGTGCCTAGCTGTGGATTTTGGGCCCTAGCGCAGCCGGCACCCAGGGATACCTAGCAAACCTGTACATTTTTAAAAACTAGACACCAAGGGGAATCAAGGATGGGGTGACTTGTGTGCCTCTCACCAGGTTCTGCTACCCTGAATCCCTTGCAAACCTCAAACCACACAAGTCACCCCCTCCTGGATTCCTCGGGGTGTCTAGTTTAAAAAAAAAAAAGGTTTTCCCTAGGTACAGACAGAGCTAGGGTTCAAAATCCACAGCAAGGTACTTTGAAAAAAAAAGAGTCAGTTTTCACTGTAAAAATGTAGTGTGTCCACGTTGCGTTTTGGCCTGTTGCCTGTCGCGGGCACTAGGCCTACTCACACAAGTGAGGTACCATTTTTATTGGAAGACTTTGGGGAATGCAGAGTGGGTGGAATTTTGTGGATACACACACGTCCCAGAACTTTCCATCACAGAAATGTGAGGAAAATAAGTTTTACAAAGTCTGAGGTTTGCAAGAGATTTTGGGTAACAGAACCTGGAGAGAGCCACGCAAGTAACCCCCGCCTGGATTCCCCTGGGTGTCTAGTTTTCAAAAATGTATAGGTTTGCTAGGTATCCCTAGGTGCCGGCAGGGCTAGGGTTCAAAATCCACAGCTGGGCACTTTGTTCTGTTTTCACTGCAAAAATGTGGTGTGTCCATGTTGCGTTTTGGGCCGTTTCCTGACCCAGGCACGAGACCTACCCACACAAGAGAGGTGCCATTTTTATCGGGAGACTTAGGGGAACAGAGAATTGTAGAGCAGCTGCTATTACCTATTGACTTTCTATGCATTTCTGCCTTCCAAATGGGAAACATCCTTAACAACGAAGTATGAATAACGAATAACCTGAACCACGAATCCCAAACAACGACCAAACACTTTACCAAGAGTTCATTATCAACGAGCTTCATTAACAACGAATTCCTTTACAACGACTTACATCACTCATCTCCGTCCCCCCAACTGAACAAGACACAAGACGCATGCTTTTACAAGGTGATTGAGGGTAGATCAGGGGTGTGGGGGGTTTCCCCCCACAAATACGCATGCTAGGAAAACGTTTAAATGGGTAGATGGGGTGTGGGGGGGGTCTCCCCCCACGAATACAATTACAAAAATATATATATTTAGAAATATAACGTGATTAAATCCGTAATAGTTAAGTTTCAATTATACAGCTAAGGTTGTTGAAGAAATTGGTTTACATTTAATTTACCGGTTTATGTCAGGAGATGGCAGTGTTGCTTTGATTTTCTCAATTGTAAATGCTTTCGATTCATGAACAGAATATGATCAGTGTGTTCGTTTTTGTAAACAGATCTTAACAAGTATTTTAGAAAAAAAAATGGCATAAATTGAAAAAGTGTCATTAAATCTAATTTTTTCGTGGTTTAGGCAGTAGTGGTTTAACATGTAGTGGTTAAGTAATGGTCGTGGTTTAGCCTTCGTTGTTCCAGAAGTCGTGGTTTAGGCAGTAGTTGTTAAGTCATACAATCCTTCCAAATGTAAGGCAATGTGTAAGAAAGAAGTCACTCTGAAAAATTTCTTAGAATTCACATAGTATGGCAACCCACAATTTCGGAGATGTGCAAATAGCTACTGCTTCTAAACTTTATCTTTTGTTCCCATTTCAGAAATACATAGGTGTCCTTGATATCTATTTTTCACTCTTTATATTTTACCAAATGAATTGCTATATACCCGGTACGCAATTAAAAATCATTGCAACACGCAGCTCAGTTATTGGCTCTGGGTTCCTCGGGTTCTTGGTGAACCTACAACTCATATATATCCCCACAACCAGAAGGGTCCCGCGGATGTAATGGTATGTTGCTTTAAAATATCTGTTATACTTAGAAGAAGTTACAAGTGAAAACGCTGGCACAAATGGCTGTTTTTTCAACTCATTTTCATTTTTTATTTTCTACTGTTAGTTTCTATCGAAAAACCTTGAAGGATCTACACAATGACCCCTTGCTGAATTCAGAGTTGTATCTACTTTTCAGAAATGTATAGCTCTCCAGGATCCATTATTGCCTTCATGCCCATTTCTACCACTAACTGGAAGGAGGTTGAAAGCACAAAAAGTAGCAAAAATAGGCTATGCCCCAGTAAAATGCCAAAGCTGTGCAAAAAATGTTTGTTTTCTGACAAAAGTCAGTCTCTCCCGGAAAGCAGGGAAGATGGCGATTTCAGCACCACAAACAGTTTGTTGTTACCATTTGCATGGAAAATGTGTGCTGCTTTCTTCTGCAGCACTTCTCTCCTTTAAAATCGCCATGATGTTAGCAGAAAAAGACGCAAATTTGGTGTAGATGCCTTATGTGGACATAAAGTTACAGGGGCCTAAGTGCAAATAGCCAAAAAAGGCTTAGCACAGGGTGGGGAGGGGGGGGAGAGGAGGCCTAGCGGTGGAGGGTTAAATGTCACTATAACAGAAATAACAAGCATTTACAATGCAATGGTTTTGCCTTTGGAAACGTTAGAGCTATTGGCATTGTAAATGACAACATTTGTATTTATGTGTTGTTTTCGAAAACAGATAAATAAATGGCATTGTCATTTACATTGCCATTAGCTTAATCTCTCGCAAATGTGAGACCTATTGCATTTGCACCCACACACACACACACTGTGCCACACACACACACACACACACACAGAGCCAGCCGCACACACACACACACAGCCAGCCACGCGCACACAGAGCCAGCCCCGCACACACAGAGCGAGCCGCGCACACACAGAGCCAGCCGCACACACACACACAGCCAGCCACACACACACAGCCAGCCACACACACACAGCCAGCTGCAAACACGCACAAACAGCCAGCCGCACACACACACAGCCAGCCGCACACACACACAGCCAGCCGCACACACACACAGCCAGCCGCACACACACACACAGCCAGCCGCACACACAGCCAGCTGCACACACACACACACACAGCGAGCTGCACACACACACACACAGCCAGCCGCACACACACACACACAGCCAGCCGCACACACACACACACACACAGTCAGCCAGCCGCACACACACATACAGAGCCAGCCAGCCGCACACACACACACACAGAGCCAGCCAGCCGCACACACACACAGAGCCAGCCAGCCGCACAAACACACAGAGCCAGCCAGCCGCACACACACACACACAGAGCCAGCTAGCCGCACACACACACACACACACACACACACACACAGAGCCAGCCGCGCACACACACACACACACACACGCAGAGCCAGCCACACACACACACACACACACACACACACACACACACACACAGAGCCAGCCGCACACACAGAGCCAGCCGCACACACACACACAGAGCCAGCCGCACACACACACACAGAGCCAGCCGCACACACACACACACACACAGAGCCAGCCGCACACACACACACAGCCAGCCGCACACACACACAGCCAGCCGCACACACACACACACACACAGAGCCAGCCGCACACACACACAGAGCCAGACGCACACAAACACACAGAGCCAGCCGCACACACAAACACACACAGAGCCAGCCGCACACACACACACACACACACAGAGCCAGCCGCACACACACAGAGCCAGCCAAGGCTGCAAAGAAGATAAAAAGTAACTGGGTAATATAAAGGAGGTACAGGAATATGAGTAGTAGAGATTGAAAAGGTGTGTGGCACATGAAGAGGTCTGGCAACAGTTTATGAGGTAAAAAGGCTGAGTGGGTGTTAAGGAATGGGTGGGATCTGCAGAGTGGGAATGAAAGTTGTCAGGGATGGAAGAAAGGAGCCCAGGCTGGGGTTCAGGATGAAGAGAAGAATAGCAAGCGACACAGAAGGCAAGGAGCAGCATTAGCACTCCATGTGACCTCACACTGATTTTGATAATAACACCCGTTTTTACAAGTCTTTGGGTCATTACTATACAACATATATAAAAATATAAAAACGCATACATAAATAAATTACTGAGAAAGCGCCGTCTAAGACGTCAGGCTTCCCTTGTACGTACACGGGCATTATATACACGCTGTTTAATGTGTTTCAATGTTTACTTCATGTGACAGTCTGGCAGAGACTCCTCCGGCGCGCGGGAGATATATGGACCGGCCCGAGGTAGTGAGTAACAGTAAAACTCCGGGCATCCTCACTTTTAAAAATTCAGAGGGATTTGTTGGCGCTAGGACGGGGAGGTAAATCACTGCCTCCCACCCGCTCCGTGGAGCAGGTCTTCGAGGGGACGGCGCCCGGCAGATCCGTGCTCGGAGTTAAATTAAATCCATTTCATGGCACTTCCATTTTACGGCTCTCCCACAGTATATCCGTCCAGTCGAGGGTTTATGGGCAGGGCATCATTCTAAGGACAATGGGGTCCTAACAGACTGTGTCCCGCGTGGTATCACGCCTTGCAAAGATAGCTCAGTGGGTTAGCGAGGCTGCTTAAAGAGACGCTTCCAAGGGTACCATGAACCCTCATAAGAATTGGGCCATCACACCCGCGGGTAGGTAGAAAAGGACAGCCTTACATAGGGTGCGGCGGACCCCTCATAGCTCTGGACGGGTGCCACTGCACCCATGCTGCTTCTCTCAGTCTCTGATGCAATATTATGATACCCAATCCACTCTCCTCCACGGAAATCAGCGAGGAGGCAGGCAGTGCACAGGACGGTACCACCAGGAGTCCAGGTGACCGTACTAACTTCCTGTGCGAATGTTGCCCCCTTGGGACTGCCGCAAGCCTTTGTGGACCCGAACTAGGGATGCCCCCTCGCCCCGTACCCCAAGAGGTGCGAAGTGAACTCTTCCGACAACAGCGTTTATTTGTAAAATGCAGGTCGACTACTCCCCCTCCCTTAATGGCGCGGAATAACAGAAGTTACACACAAGTCTCACATGTCTCAGAGAGTTTATTACAGTGTTTGAAAGGGAGATAGATTAAACCTAGTCAGAAGGTAACAAAACAAGCACTGGCAAAGCCAATAGGTCTAGCTTACCAGAGCTATTTACCATGTCAATGTTTTTTTAGCCAGCGCGGCTACAGTGCAGCATGGCTAGAATTAAAAAAATAATATAATAGGTGTGTTGCAGTTTGAAAAATGTTTTACTGTGAAATTCCCAACGCACGAAGGGTCTTATCCGGGCACACGGACAGCGGGGGGGGGGGGCACACGGACAGCGGGGGGGGTCACGGACAGCGGGAGGGGGGGCGGGCGGGCTCACGGACAGCGGGAGGGGGGCGGGCGGGCTAACGGACAGCAGGAGGGGGGCGGGTGGTCTCACGGACAGCGAGAGGGGGGGTCGGCGGGGGTGGTGCATCCTTCTAGGGCGCACGGCAGTTTATCTTTTGTGCTGCACTTTGGCCTGGGGCACATGAGACGGGATAGACGAGACAGGATACACGCACAAACACAGCAACGAGACACACAAAGGGGAGACGACATAAGACGGGATACACGAGACGAGTGGGAAAGGCATGGACAGCGGGAGGGGGCGGGAAGGGCACGGACAGCGGGAGGGGGGGGCGGGAGCGATCAAAGCACTCACCTGGACTTCCGGCGGCGGCCAGAGAATGGCCAAACGAAACATGGACTACAAAAAAAATAAACCCCGTCCACCGCCGCATGACGATCAGAAAAGGGTGGAGAGGGAAGAAATAGCGGAAACGCCCACGAATCTGGTCCGGCCATGACGGACAGATCCCTGTTCCAATGGCTAGCCTCCATTTATGGTGCTAGCCAATGGAACAGAGGGCGGATTCCCAAGCCACATAGTATTCTCATTAGGTTTTTGCCTGCGCGAAAAGCTGCGCAGTGCGCAGCTTTTACTTAGGCGAAACCTAAAAATGAAATGGAAAAGATATTTTTCATTATCTGTGAAAACAGTTTAAAGTAAATGTAATGGTTGCATGTGTGGGCGCTAAAAAGGGGACGGTTCATGTAATTGTTAGAGTTAAATTACTGGTTAGACTAAGGGTAAGGTTAAGAATTGGGATTATGGTTAGTATGGCTGAAATGCATTTCCTTCACAAAGTAACTCATTTTTCAGGCTTTGTTATTCTAGTTGTTATTTTAGTCTACTTAAGGTTAACTGAACTTCACAATTATAATGCCAACAAAGGGGCAGCATCAGCAACGACTATAGGCTCATGATAATCAGTTTTTTTCTGAGTCTGCAAGCTGCAATGAAAAGAGGTTTATAAATTCAAACCTCCACAACAAACCTAAAAAGATTTTGCTTCTGCCAAACAGTAACCAGCATTGACACATGCAGATTTAGATATACATTACCTTGTGGACAATTCCTTGGATTAAAAGACGCTATTATACAAAGGAATCGGGTTTGGCATTGTGCTAAACTGGCCGAAAAATGTATGTAAATTCAGATTTTTAGTCACCACGAAGTCCGGTGATGTAACGCATTAGATGGTGGATGGTTTGCATTCGATCAAATGTAGTGATTGAAGACAGGATACGCAGGAAAGTAGAATATCGAGAATCCTAATGCTAGCTGTCTTAATGGAAGCAGGGGTTCCAGGGGGGTCGGGTGGGGGGCGTGGTAGAGTCTCGCCATGCCAATGGCAAAAATTGTGGTATAAGTCATCTTGGTTTTAAGAAGAACATATAAATATGTAAGACTAGGACAGGCAGTATTGAAGCTTACCAACTCCTCATAAATATATATGAGTCACTGACGAGAATAAGACCACCGGGTTAAAACAAAGTCCTGAAGCACAAGGAATCCAAGGGCTCTCTGAATGGGGTAACTACAGGTCGAGGTAATGGTAGCAGCAAACTCTCTGAATGGGGTAACTACAGGTCGAGGTAATGGTAGCAGCAAACGAGCACTAAGAACCTTTAAAACTAAAATGAGACATATCCTAACACCACAGACCCCACATTTATACTCCCAATGAAAAGAGTGGGTAGGGCAAGTAACACAAACACTCAGCCTTACAATCACAAATGTGGTCAGGTGTTTTTGTTTTTCCTGCTGGCTCCTTTTATCTTGTACAATCTATTTTGTTTTAGGCTCCACTTGTGACCCCTCTTGCAGAGGCCGCCCCCAAAGGGGGCCTCGAAGCCCGGAGCCTTAACCAACGCAGAGCCCTGGAAGGATCCGGTTCAGGGTGTCCTAAAGCACCGAGAAGTGGAATGGGAGTAGCCCGGCGCACCACAAGGGCACCAGAGAGGGGCCATGTCCCCCTCCCAGCCAATGAGGGGGCCGGGGGATGCACGAACCAGGGTACACCGCTGGCTGAGGCGGGAAAGTGGAGTGGGGGTTGTAAGTCACTGCTCACCCTGAGTAGCTCCTTATCATCGTGGAGTGGCACACCAATGATTTTGACCCACCCACCCTTACCTAATGAACAGCAGTGTCGCAGGGCTGGCCAACAGGCAAGCGGATAGCGGAGAAGTAAGGGTACAATGGTTGGTTATGGAGACACACCAACAGGGCGGTGTGTAGGAGTAGGGTCACTCACTTTGGGATGCTTCACGGCAGGGTGAGTTGGCCTGACAAAAAGGGGGTAGCAAACTGAAACGGCACTCGCAGCCCAGACCCAGCCGGAGGGCAGGGCACAAATGAGACTAACAAGGTAGCGAGTTGGGGCCTAACTCCGTTTAGAAGCTACTCCCCGCACGCAAAGAGCATGGCAACCAACCGAACAATTGTATGACCCAGAAGTGACAAGAAAGGAGATAAGCCTGCAAAAGAACTGACCAATAAACTGTCGGTGCAAATTACAAATGTGTGATGTACAAATGATTTACAGCAAACAATGTGTAATGACAAGCTAAGTATATGATTTATGACAACCAAAGTATCACAGTTCACAAAGGAGGTTTTATGACCAGAGCTCATACATTTATGACCAAAGTATATGCATGTATTCGTAATAAAATGTATGAAAAAAACTCATTTTCAATTAAATTATTTATTTTGTTATTATAATACAACAGTCTGTAAATGTATACAGTATTGCATTTTCCCTTTGGCCACTGTAATGCAAAAAAGATGCGAAACCCTAAAATCACTTTTGATTGCAACATCATAATTATGAAAGAATAAAAGTGCTAATAAATATGATTCACTGTAACTTAACAATAAATGATAAAAAGAGATAGTATGACAAACATACATTTATAAACTGGCCGCCACCGTTTTCCAGAAATGAATGAAACTTTGCTGAAATTAAATATACTCTCTTAACTGCAACCTCTACTCCACCAAGAATTGGTTTTCCTTGAATGTATCTGGTTATTATACAGCATTATGCAGATGGGCGATTATTCTTCTGTTGAATGTGTGTTTCTGTCAACATTTTATTGCTTCAAAATAGTGGTTCATACGTGAGGCTTGTGAAAGGAAAATATGAACAAAATATTCATCCTCCCAGCTATTTCCAAACTCCCTATGTTAAAACTGACTGCACTATCACAAAGGTCTTAATATCTTACCAGACAAAATACATTTTCAAAGGGTGAACATGGTAAAACTACTGGCAAAGGAAATAAGCACAGGTACCTTTTATCAATCTTTTTATGTCGGAATCGACTGTTTTCTCAAAGGAAACGTATGCTTCTGTGGCGAACCATGTTGGTCTCGAAAGCAAAAAGCATGACACCAAGCTAAGCATCACATATGCCAGATTCAGAGCCAGATTGATCATACTTTTACGCAGCACAATGCAGCAAATTACTGTGCTGCGTTGTGTGAAAGGACAAGAATGCGCAGTATTTACCATTTTATGGTACATTCCTGTCCTTACCTAGCTCTGGTGCACTTTTGGCTGCCTAGTGCCAATGCAAGTTTGCCTGTGTTGTAGGCAGGATTGTTTTTGTGCAGGGAGTGACACCTTCCTGCACAAAACTAATCATGAAATGCATTTCCTCTTTCTACATGTGCTGCAGAATGCAGCACACTTAGAAAGAGCAAAACAAGAAACAAGAGAAGAAATAAAGATATTTCTCCTCGTTAAGCCTCACCTGAGAAGGCATAGCATTTTGACACATTCCCGGGTCTACCACTAATTGCTAATTAGGGACTATGCCAAAATCCACGCTCCACCCATGGAAAACCTTCCTGGGGCAGAGTTATTGCTACTCTAGATTTATCACGCCATATAGAGCCAAGCAAAGTGGCCTTGTGTGGCTTGATAAATCTAACTTAGGTTTAGTGTCACTATTGCACCCTTCTGAAAGGGCAATGCTAAACCTTGATAAATTTGGCCCTAAATGAGGCCAAAGAGCGTCAGTAGATTCATAGAATCTCCTCTAGGAAGGATTCATCTCCTGCTGCCTGGTGGTCAAGCAAGAGTGGAAAGAGTGAAGTATGTAAGCTATGAATCAAAGTATGAATTATAAGAGACTTAGGGCCCGATGTAGGTGGCAAATACCGGTCGGAAACGGCCGAATTCGGCCGTTTCCGACCGGTATTTGGCATCTTGAGATGTAGGGGGCCAGATTTTACAGATTCTGTATATTTACCGAATCGGTAAATTTACAGAATCTGTAAAATACCGAATCGGTATTTTTACCGATTCGGTACCTTCCAAATGTAGGTGGGACTCTTCTGAGTCCCAAAGGCCCTACAAATTCGGTATTTTAACACACAATCCAATTGGGTGTTAAAATACCGAATTCAAGTGTGCATGCACATGTGTGCATGCACACCTAGCCATGTGACAGACAGACATGCCCTTAGGGCATGTCTGTGTGCCACATGGCGCACATGCCTATTTTTGGGGTGCCAGAGGGTGTCAAAGTGACACTCCCTGCACCCTTGCCAAATTCGGTATTTACCGATTCTGTAATTACAGAATCGGTATTGCCCATTGATTCCTATGGGCTTCAAGGGCCATAGGAATCAATGGGCAATACCGATTCGGTATTTACAGATTCGGTAAATACCGAATCTTAACGATTCGGTATTTACAGAATCTGTAATACCTACATCTCCCCCTTCATATTTACCGACTCTTAAATACCGAATTGGTAAAATTCGGTATTTAAGAGTCGGTAAATATGAATTACCTACATCTGGCCCAAAATGCCTAATAAGCTATTATTCCTTGCCATCTTATTGAGGTTCTTATTCTCTTAGTTGCAGGGCTGTAAAATTCTTGATTCAGCTAGAAACAGTTTAGGGCAGAATCAGAACTTACTGGAGTTTCTGGTCGAGTAGGGGAAATAGGAAACGTGTTGGAACACTGCATTCCTGATGTTAACTGTAATCCTAGCTCATCATCTAAATTACTTCACTACCTTGGACCGATGTCAGTCTCGTCTAATGGGCCCTGCCATACCCATCAGGGACTGACTGTTATTGCAGCGTAATGTCTGAGTGCACATCACAGGCTTTGCTTTAGTGTGGAAAAAATAGGGTAATTCAGCAAATCACTGGGGCCAAAAGTAAAACTTCTTTGATTTTTATTCTATAACAGATAGGAATTAATTATATTGTTTTGACTGAAATCCTATTCACAATACAAGCAAGGCACAGACTGAATTCTTTGACTACGACCTCAATTTGGGCAGATAAGCATCAATTGTAAAAGCTTTAGACATGGCCCTAGTTAAACAGATAAACATTCATCAAGCAACTATATCTGAAAGAATTCTGCTTGCTCTAATCTAGGAGTTGTTATTTTATCACCAGTGAACTGTAATCCTCCATTACTAAACAAATAAATGTCTGAATCAAAGACTACTTAATTATCTTCTTTCTCCTCAGTTGGATCCTCCATCCTCTAGATTTGAAAATGCTTACACTTTAACATGATGGTGTAATGGCAGGTACTGAGAATACTGACTGTGGAAACCAGTGACCTCCAGTTTTTAACTTCAAGAGGAATGGTTCAGTAATATGTGTTAATGAAAACAGACTCAAATCTGTGTTTAATTAACAGTTGAAAGATTGTTGGTCTTGGGCAACACCAGGAGCTCAATCAAAATCAATAAAAAAGTAGTGGAAAACAGATAAATTAATCAACACTAAGAAGATGAGTAAATGTTCAATTCAGATATGTAAACGTTCGATTTCATGAAACATACACTTAAAACTAAAATCATTAGCCATAAGGTAGTTGTTTGCTTATTACTACTAGTGGAGATTTGTTAGATAAAACTGCAACCCTCCAAAGATCTTTGGCTAATGACACATGACTGAAAAGAACCAGTAGTAAAAAACGCTTCTACATATAGTCTCCTGAAAAGTGTATATAATGGCTATTGGAACACCTGCTGTGCGGGTTCAGTCCACAGACTGTAATGTTGTGTTCCATGCAATTATTTATCAATTTATGTATTTACTTTTTGCTCTTTACATATTTTGCTAAGACATTTGGCACAGGACAGTTGAGTGATTTACAGCATGGACTGTAATAATAAAGAACAAGGAAATACATGTATTGAAATGGGAAATTAAGATCGTCGCTGGGAGAGTCACATCTTTGGCAGGTTTAGGAGAGACCAGGTACAATAGGTGGTCCAGATTCCAAAAGGTCTTTTAGGGAGGTACCTTCCAACGTTCATAATGTCAAGGCCTATCGTATATGAGCCAATGATTTTAAAACAATTATATATTTTTGTGTTTTTTTTTTACTTTGATTAGCATTCGTACAAATTAATCAAATTCTGATTTAAAACCGTTTAGAATTAAACATCTGGTCCCTAGCTCCGCAGTACTCAAGTGTGTCATGATATCAGCAGTTCATTTAATACCAACAGCTACGGCATGGAGGTACATCACATTTCAGGTGGTGTTAGTAAATATAAAACTTCACAGGTTTTGCTGAGCAAAGCACACATTAAATACCTCTGAAAATACTTCTAGTATGTAACTAAGATGTGAAGGGGAGCAATTACATTCCTACTGCCTTTCACTAAATATGCACGGAACCGATGGCACAATCATTATGTAGATATATGTAATAGTTTGGCAGTGATGGGATCAGGTAGATAATAAAGGATGCAAAAAGTTTCTAGATGGAGTTTTTAAACTGTGCATAGCAACCCGGTGCCATGCTTTAAACAGACACAGCTGTTGGAGGTAAAGAAAACATGTCTCTGAACCCCATGACAGACCTAGAGGCATGGTCCAAAAGATGAATAATATAACAAACGACCTTACAATTAAAGGAAAAATGAATATGTTCAGAATATCATATTCCTAGAAAACCAGTCACATTTCTTCTTTAAGTCCAAGTTCACAATACTCCTATTTAATGTCAACATATAGTGAACTTACCTGAAGAAAAGCATGGGTACGAGGATGGGACATGATTTGGGGTAAGTCCCCAAAACATGAAGAATTGGTAGAATTAACGTGAAGCCAATTTTAGGTTTGTTACTTTTATGGGAGCTGGAGTAATTTACTGGAATCGGGATCCTTCTGCTTTCTAGAAGTTACTGTTGATTTTCACCTGTTCAGAGTCACATGCGGGTTACGGAAGTAGCAAGGACAATTATCTCTAGCAATATCAAGTAAACCAAATGCACTACACACTTTAGTACGAGGATTCATGGACTTCATGACTGATTAAGATTGATTTACCAATTTCAGGAAATCATTTATAATGTCCTGTGGACCTAAGAAATGTCCCCTAAGCTCTATTACTGTGGGAAAGCAAAAATTAACTTGCACCAGAACTTTCCCTTATCTGCGGATGGTCTTTGCTGCGAACGGCACATGGTCTGAACATATGGTGTATTGTAAGAACAAGACCTCAAAGGCCTTTAATTCAATCCTCAGTCTCCCTCGCTTAAAAAGATTAGAGGAAATTCTAGCGATTCAAAAGATTTTTAAGTCACAGTGCATACCAATAGCCACTTATGGCGCGGAGGTTTGGGGGTACTGATAAAAGTACTAGCGTGCAATTAGAGGAAAATAGATTCTGCAGAAACCTTCTGGGTGCACCAATTTCTACCCCCCAATACATATGTCATAGTGAATTAAAACTAGGATACACGCCCTGCACTGTTCTGGCTAGCCATAATGAAAAATCCCGCAGCATCCCTCACAAGGGAGATAATAGATGATGGCACCAGCTGCGAGAAAGGGATGGATATTGCATGGCTTGCTGGAGTTTTTAAGAGTTTGGAAAGTGTGAACTTTGATGGCTTGTTTCTTAACCCAAATACAGCTGAGACCGTCGACAAAAAAGTTCTCAGGTCAGCAGTATATGCACTTTATAGCTCAGAAAGATTAGAGAGGGAATTAAGATTTAAGATTTAATTTATTGTACAGTTAATAAAAACTCACAATATTTAAAAACATACAGTTCTAAAAACAATCAGTGGCAAGAATTTTTCACTTAAAATAGCGGGTGGATTCCCCTTATTAGTTATTAAAAGCACAATTTGGTATTGTACTGTCCTTAAGGGCGGCTGGATGCTAGCAGTTTTTTTGTTTCAGCTAGTGCTTACGGTAGACCCTTCGGCTGTTTCTTTTAGTCTTTTGGCCACAATGTCAAAAAATCTCGTTATTCTGCAATTTAACTGAGTTTCTCCGGGATTAAAGCAGAGCATCACAGCCTGTCTACAGCTTGTTATTCCCTGCTGATTCCATAGGGGCCGAAGCAGGGAGCGTCTTATGTCCAAGAAAGTTTTGCAGATGCAGATAATGTGCATCAGGTCCTCTTTTCCAGAGCAACAAAATCTGCAACTATTTGCTGCGTTTTCTCTTTTCCAGGGTGCTAAGTGAGGCCTTATGGGTATATTGCCAAGGCGCATATTGAGGAACTTATTTTTTGTTGTATGAGTAAGGCCCGTCGTTAAGTACTGTTGTGGTTTAAGAGCTGTGTAGCCTTCCAACACCACCCATCCATGTGCTCTCTTGGCAAGAGTTGCTTTGTCCTCGATGGATGAGACCATCTTGGTGACTTTCAATACCGTTTTTTTGAAAGTCTTGGGGTCTGTTGCTGACTCCCATAAGTTTGTTAGTCCTAGGGTCTCCAGTGATTCCATTAGATAGTTCCTTGCTGGTGAGTTATCTCTAATGGACAGTTCGGTCCAGAGGTGGGCGTTTAAGGATCCGCGCTCAGCATCTCTGATTTTCCGCCAGCTTTTGATATAGGCGCCTCTTCTCTCCACCGTTTGTTTCTGCAACCCGAATTCAAGACGAATTTGAGCGGGCGATGCATAGGTAGGCAGGTGGAATATTGCCCTGTAGACTCGACTGATGATATTGTCTAGTGTCGTTGCGTCTCTGCCACGCATGGGTTCGCTGCCATAGGTGAGCATTGGATGTAATCGAGCTCTTATTACCTGTAGTAGAGGGCCCAATGTCCGGTCGGGAAGAGCTTTCTGCAGCGGCTTTATTGACAAGTGGAATGTCGTGCCCTTTCGTCGGATGGCCTCTAGTTGTTGTTTGAATGAGCCGTTGCGATCTAGTGTGACTCCCAGGTACTTGTAGGAGGTTACCTGCTCTAGCTTCTGTCCGTTCAGTAGCCATGTGAAGTTCCGTTTTCTGTGGTGATTTATTGTCATAATTTTAGTTTTATTTAGGTTGATTGTCAATGAATTTTTTTGGGAGAACGTGTTGGTTTGGTCCAGCAGGTGTTGGAGGCCGATAGGGGACCGGCTTATAAGGACTAAATCATCTGCGTAGAGGAGGTTTGACAGTGTGGTATTGCCCAGCCGTGGTGCATGAGATTGAACTACCCCTAGCTCACCGGGGAGGTCTGCGAGGAAGAGGTTGAACAGCGTTGGGGCGAAGACGCAGCCTTGTTTTAATCCTTTGCTGGTCCCAATTTCTCGTGAGAGGTGCGTGCCAGGTCCCAGTTTTATCCTGACCCAGGTGTTACTGTGTAGCAGTATTAGCTGCTGTAGAAGTGGGCCTGGAATTCCCCAATCGCTCAATTTCTGCCAGAGTTTGCAGCGGTCTACATGGTCGAATGCTGCGCTGTAGTCGATAAAACACAGGAACAGAGAGGTCTTAGTGACTTTTGCCGCGTCTGCCAGGAGAGTTAGCGCCATGATGTTTGTCGTGGTGCCCTGGCCACTACGAAATCCGGTTTGGGTTGCTGGGATGATATTCTTAGCGGTTGCCCAGGATGTCAAGTCTTCCAAAATGAGGCCCGCGTAATACTTTGCCTCGGTGTCGATCAAAGCTATGAGCCGATAGCTGCTTGGGTCGTTCCGGGGGCCCTTTTTATAGATCGGGCTTATTATCGAGCCTCTCCAGGATGTTGGTGTTGTTGTTAATTCCCTTATTTTATAAAAGACCGGTGACAAGATCTTGCTCCAGTAATCAGCGTCTTTTTTATATAATATTGGCGGGATCCCATTTGGGCCAGGGGCCCCGTCTGGTTTGCCTTTTAAGATTTTTTTCCTTATCCTATCTGCTAATTCTAGATGTTTGTTGTCCTCTGTATTTGCTGTTGAGTTGGTGGTTAATTCTGAGTCAATGCCCGCAGTTGGATCGTTGAGCAAGGAAGATTTCCCTTTCTTAGCTAAGGTCTCTTCGTTGTTGGGTGTGCTGAAATTGTTGAGATTCTGGACAGTGTCGTCCGACCAGTCTCCCCCTCTGGAACTGGCCGTTATTGGGTCGGCTGTATTGAAATGTGCAGATAGGTATTTGGCCCAGTCAGGTTCAGATATGTTGGAGTCGATTCCCTTATGGCCTGGCTGTTGAAGGGAAAGGATTATTTTCCAGAAGCTGGAGCTATTCTTCTGTTTTGAGCTGTGGACGATTTTTATCCATTTTTCTTCGCTTTGTTGTTTTTTCCTTTCCCAGGTCATCTTTTTTAGTTGTCTTTTTAGGATTCGAAGCTCCTTTTGAGGGCTGTCATTTTTTGGTTCTTTTCGGAGCTTTTCCAAGGTCTTTTTTATATCGCGTTTTATATTTTTTATCTCAGGTGTTGTGCCTTTTCCATGTGAAGACCAAGTAGTGTTCCCTTTTTGGGTTTTCAGCTCAGTGGCATGTTTAGCTCCCAGTTCTGTTGTGAAGTATGCCCAGGCATCTAGCGGATTAGTGTTTAAGCAGGATGCCTGGTGCATGATTATTTTGGCACTAGTTGATAATTCCTCGATCTCTGTGGTCTTGCACCTTATTCGTTTGTAGTTGGCAGTGTGTTCTGTGCCTATGTATCGTTTTTCCGCGGCTTCGTTCACGCAGGACACACCTAGATTGACTTCTAGGGGTAGATGGTCGCTTGATGAGCTGTCTCCAATCTTGAATGAGCTGATTTTTCCATACATTGAGAGTGTCATTAACATGTAATCGAGATGTGAAGTCGTGCTCGTAGAGAAGTGTGTTGGAGCTGGTGGAGTGTCATCTTTGAAACGTCCGTTTAGTACTCTGAGGTTTAGCTGCTCGAGATCTCTCAATAGCTCAATTGAGGTTTTTGTATGTTTATTGGGAAACGGGTTTGTTTAGTTTGGAATGGCCCAGGCTGTGTCCAT
The DNA here is from genome assembly GCF_964261635.1 of Lissotriton helveticus. Taxonomy (NCBI): domain Eukaryota; kingdom Metazoa; phylum Chordata; class Amphibia; order Caudata; family Salamandridae; genus Lissotriton; species Lissotriton helveticus. The sequence continues at coordinate 600,133,409 of NC_136067.1, forward strand.
TTCCTTGGTCATGTCGTCTGCTGGTTTTACTTCGAAGAGATGAAGGTTAAAGTCTCCTGCCACAAGTATGTTCTCCATTTCCCTTTCCTCCATGAGTTTTGTCAGTTCTTTGACGAGTTCCCTAGACCCCGAGTGTCTGTGCTTCGGGTGTATATATATGTTGATGATGTACAGCTGTTGGGTTGCCTGGTTGTTTGTAATTGTTGCTGATAGCGCCTGTATTGCGTTTGGAAGTGTGAGGCTTACTTTTATCGTTTCGGTTGCCCCGATTGTTGATATCGAGGCGAAAGTCGCCAGGCCGCCAGAACTGTGACCATATTGAGAGCCTCTTGTTGCCGGGAGCGTTTGAGTTGTGAAGCCTTGTAGTGGGATGTCGTTTGTTTCCCATGTTTCCTGAAGGAGGATCAGATCAAAAGATTTTAAATAATTTGAAATTTCAGGGTCCTCCAGTTTGTCTAAGAGGCCGTTGATGTTCCAATTACATATTTTTATATTGGGGGAAACTGTAGGATTGACAGTTGAGGCTGATGTTCTTTGTCAGTTGGTGTCTCCTCCGGGTATTGTGCGAGTTAGTGGTGCTCTGTGTGGTTCGAGCTCGGGGAAGTTTGAATGTTGAAATTATGGCAGGTATTTAACTGGTCCCGGTGAGTGACTTCGTGCTCCTTTCAGTATTGATTTAGCCGTTTTGGGGCTTTCTTGTTTCTTTTCTTCAAGGAGCAGAGTCGGGTAGGCGGGTCTGCTTGCTACTTCTAGCTTAATTCCCCACTGGGAGAATCTGGATGTTTCCTCCATAATTGAATTTGTGACGTCGTTTGTTGTCCATGTGGTCTTTGTTGTTTCGTTGCCACGTGGATGAGAGGCAGGAAGAAACTCAAGTTCAAGCAGGTCGGTGGTGTGTATATTTTTTAAATTGTCGATTGAATTGATCAGCTTTAGTATATTGCCCCTGTTTAGAGTATCCACCCTTCCTCTAGATTTGAATTCGGGAATAAAAAGAATTGTCAGATTCCGCTGGGGGCTGTGTTGGTTGCTGTGTTTGTCGCACGAATACGCTTGGCCCTTGTGAATGTTGACTGATTGGTGTGTCGAAGTTTTGATTGGAATTTACCCGCTGGGGTTGGTCTTTAGGCTGGCCACTTTCTGTTTTAGTGATGTTTAATATCAGGGGGTCCCCTTTCTTCTCGCTGCAGGTGGTCTTGGTGTTTTTACAGGTATTGATGTTTGGGAGGTTGGTGGTTATGACCTTTGATGTAACTTTGTCAGGCACCTCTTGAGCCTGTTTTTCGACCCCCCAGGTCCGTTGCGTTGTTACTGCTTGACTTACACTTTGGCCTTTTTGGGCTGGTTCTGTTGAGATGTTAAGTGTTTGATTGTTTATTTGGCTTAAGGGGGTTTCCTCTGTCTGCTTGGAGGTTTTCTCTTTTGGGAAGAACTGAGTTCCCATTCCCTCTCCGGCTTGCGTCTGTGCGTCTAATGATTTTTTAAATTGAGGTGAAACGCTGGTGTTGTGCTTATTTGCTAGTGGGGTGTCAAAGCCCCCCGATGTACATTGCTGGCGTTTCTCTTCTGTACAGACCGCTTCAGGTTGCTTCCTGTTCCTGCCCTTTCTATTTTGTTTGCGTCGAGTGCGCGCGTTCATTGAGCTTCCTGGTTGCTCGACGTGGCTACTTGTCAAGGTATTCTGAGGAGACTCCTCTAATGAAGTGTTGGAATTTGATGGCTGCTGCCGTTGCGTTGTGACTTTGTTTGGGTTGTTATCGTTTCCTAGTGGACTTTTGTTGAGAAGTAAAGTGGCGGGCCTTTCCTTTGTTGTAAGGAGCTTTGTGGTGTTTAGTTTTATGTCCTCCAGAAGGTTTCCCAACATTGTGGGTAATGATGATAGTTTGTCGACGATTGGTGAGCAGGCACAGTCTGTTCTTCCAAGCTGGGATAGTTTTACTGACTCTTGTCCTCTTTTTATAAGGCCGTTGAGATCTGCAAGTTTTCTGTCGATCCCCATAGTGGCCTCTGCCAACCTTTGCAGCACTATTAGTTGAAGGTCTAGTTTGTCAGATTGATACTGAAGTGCGGTTGATGACAGTTGGATTGTGTTGAGTAGAGTTACCCAAAAAGTGTCAGTTGTAGCCGTTGCCCCCTCTGTGGGGTGGTTGAGGCTCTCTTTACTGATGCTGTTTGTGAGGTCCTTAACGTTGTATGCAGCCTCTAATTCGATCCATTCTTGGTCTTCCAAGAAGGTCATGTCCCTGTCTGAGGAAGGTGAGTTCCCGTCAGCCCTGATTGGGGACAAGTTTCCGGGATCTGTTTTTGTGACCTGGGCAGCGTGAGCCTTGGTGTTACCTTGAGGTTTTTGTTCGGCGTGGTAGTTGACTCCATAACCACGAGCCGGTGCTGTTTCTTGATCGTTCTTTGCTTCTACCGCTGTCTGCCGGGTGAATAAGAAAGAGTCTGTTTGGGATGACATAGCCCTTGCTACGTGGTTGCTAAGGTGCCCCAGTGACGCGTCCTGTTCTAGGGCATGAGTGCTCGATCTATCCTTCTCCGGCGGTAGACTGGGTAGGCTTGTTTCTTGGTTTCCTTCCTCTTTTGCTGGGAAGTGGCTGACTGCGCCTTCTTGTGACGCTGGATTTCTTTCATCTTGTCCCGATTGTCCTCCTGCCCCAGCGGTTCTACTGGTGTTGCCAGTGCACTCAGTTGAGATTGGTAGCGTGTGTATTTCGGCTACGGTGAGGTTTGAGGTTTGAGACAAGCAGTTGTTTATGCCGGCTGGTGGCAGGGGAGTTTGAAGGCCTGTGACTGAGTCGTTTGATGAGTAGATCACATTTCCTGGGTTTTTTAAAAAGGTAAATTTTGTGTAGATTTTCGGTTGATGATTGTGTTGCATTTTCACTGGCTGGTCTGCTAGGTTTATTAGGTCTTCGGTGTTTTTCCTTTTATTATTATTATTTTTTTATTTTTTTATTGCTTGTAGATTGGTCTAGGATTGAAATTGAAGTTGAGGTTGAGGTTGGGGTGGGGGTATAGGCTGTGCCCGTTGGTAATCCCTCTTTTGTACCACGGTTGGTGCCTTTATGGCTGTTGTCCTGTGGGTTAGAGGTGCTTGAAGTATTGCTGGTATCCTTGGAGCTGCTGAATAGTCGCTTGGTTTTTCCGGGTGTCTCTAGGCCCGTGGTTGTGTTCTTCCTTTTCCGTTTTGTTGGTGGCCTTGTTGGTGGTCTTCTTTCCTTCCCTGACCTCATGGTGGTCCTGCTATGTCACTTCGGGGTGTCTCTCCCCTTCCAATTCAGCGCCCGGTACGGCCGCTTCGGTGCCTGATACTTGTCCTCCTTGTGCCTCTACTCTCGCAGGGGGTGAAGCGATGGCACCGTGGCTGCTCACGTGAGGCTGGTGGTTAGAAATTCTGGGCCAAGCCTCAGCCCGAGCTCGGTAACACTATTCAATTACTACAGCCACGACCACAACCGCAGAGTCGCGTTTCCTAGCAGCGACTGTCGCAATCTGAGTGTCTCTAATGATTCTCAGAGTTGGCTGCTGGTATTCCCTCTGGGATGCAGCCTCTGTTATGGTCGATAATCGACGTCCGGGCAGAGTGGTGTTCTGACGCTCTACTGCTCTCTAGCTGCACACCCAGCCCGTACTGATGCTCCTGCGGTGCTCATGCAGTGTGCAGGGCTTAAGGGCTTAGTGCAGACCTGGACTGGAGTTTACTCTGGACTGAGGGGCACTGCGGGGCACTGCGAGCAGCCTGCGGCTCCTGCTGCAGTGCAAGATGACTTACGATTCCTGCCCTCTTCAAACTGCGCTTTAATACAGCTCCTCTCCGCTTAAGTTGCTCTGTGTGGCGACTGAGGTGCCCTACTATGAAGCCACCGTAAGCTGAGATTTGCGGTCAGCGTCCTCTAACGTCCTTGGAGGTCCAGCCGCTGTTTGAGATGCTTTTTACAAGCTCTCTACCAATTGCATATCCTTAAAAGACCTCTGCTGAGTTTGGTGAATGGTGAGCGTTGGTAAGCCTAGGTCCCGGCTCACGGAGGTCCGCTGGAGCTCTTGAGCTCTTGAGGCAGTCCGCGCTAACTCAGTGCAGCAACAGCCATTTCATCCGCCTCCTTCGCCTCCTCCGCAGCGTCAGCGTCAGCTCTCTCCCCTTCACAGCCTATCTGCTCGGGCTCTGTGGATATGGTTGCTCTGGACTCTGCCCCGAACTTCCGCCAGCCACAGCACAGTCCAGGTGAGCCGGCAGAGTGGTGCTGGGGGGGGGGGGGGGGGTTAGGCAGCGCGTCTACCGTCTGAACGTCCGAACTGGCAAACACAGCAGCTGGCAGCTCGGAGGGAGCTCGGAGCTCGGGGGGGCCGGAAGGTCCGACGAGTACCGAGAGCCTTGGGAGCCTTGGGGTCCGATAACCGGCAGACAACCGGCAGACTCACCACGGCACAGCTCGGCTCGACTCCAGCAACCCCTCTCAGTGCGTCCTCTCTGCTCTCTGCTCGCGGCTCGTATCTAATTAAAGAAACAAACTGTTGCTAAATTCCTACACATTGAGCAAATCAGACATTGTTTTCCTAGCTATATCACTTTAGCAATGTCATATTGGGAGAGAGGACTTCTCTTTCGTCTAAGAGCTGGGACCATAAGACATTTTCTCTGCTTTCCCCTTGGGTATACGGCAAAACTTGATTTTCTACCATGCCTATGTGATGGTCATAGCGGACAAACTCTATGTCACTTTTTATTTTTCTGTAAATATTACACGCGCTATGCACAATGGTTGTTAATCCCATTTTTTTAATTGTCCCCATTAAAGTTAATTGACGCTCTTAGTTGTATATTACAATTGGACAACGATGAATTAATTCTGCGTGTTGGTACTTTCCTGCGAATAGCCGTAGGGGCCGCAAAGCTATGCATGATCTGTGAATTACACTTGCACTTTGCTTCTAATAACACGTATTCTTGATTTTGTCCTTGTCATTATTTTACTATATTGTTAACTTGTCTACTGCCTGCTATACTATGAATTTGATCTGTTAGTTAATTTTATTGTGATTTTTAATGCCTGCATATATTCGACTTTTATGGATAAATTGCTATCCGAATAAAGTCTTTTGGATTGGAAACTGGTAATTTCTTAACACACAAGAAAAGTGCTAAACGTTCTAAGAAAACTGATAATTTCTTATTACACAAAAAAAATGCTAAACGTTCGATAAAAACGTTTGATTTTGTGTGTTTGTGGCACACTCTTGTTTTGTGCAAATGAAGCAAGACACCAAAACCCTATTTAACTTGTTAAAGATGATCCTGTACATACAAACTGAAAAACCTGATTTGATTGATTGAATGTCTTGTGACAACGTGGTTTCATTCCCTTACAATGTTAGCCAAATTGATATACACCCTTTTGTTACCCACACTGAATCTTTGGTTTTAGTTTTAAACAATTCAACAGTAGTGCAAATCTCCCATCTTAAACTATACCAAGTTTACCGGATAGTAGGTTTTAGTGTAGATTATCTGACTCTGCGGTAGGATGATATTTTAAACTAATCATCAAAAGTCATGTTTTCATTTCTGGAAAGAAATGTGTTCTCCCTCTTAACAGGGTTATAGTTCATTATTCAAACAAGTAAAAAACATTTTTATACTGTTTTGAGTCATTGAAGGCACATTTTGGTCCCATATTCATAGCAACTGAAGGTGGAATCGCACTGCAGTGACGGTAAAAGTTCCTTCAGTTTCTATGCGAGTGGTAGCCGTTGACTGCCCAATCCTGTACGGTCCCACTACCAAAAACAGCAAAGAAAATGGCTCCAAACACATCTATAGCAGCAGAAATATAGAAAACAAGCTGCCATTCTTTCACGGTGTTCTGCATAAGAAACAAAAGAGTAAAACAGAACATGATGTTAGTGAATGACACCAGATGAACTGAAGGTAAAGATCGTCATTAGGAGCAAGAATAACACAGTGCAGATTTCTGAGGATGGAAGTTCTCATATTCCAATGGACTTTTCCTTAAATTATAGAGCACGATAAACTGGACTATGCCAGCTACATTCTTCAGTCCATAAAAAATTACCACTCTTAGGTAAGTGGTAATTGCCTGCACATGAAAAGTGTGCATCAGGTGGCATGCAAACTTTGAAAGACAGAAAAAAAAGCATTGGTGTTGGCATGCCAAAATGGCCACCAGGGTGTCACAGCATATACTTTACAACGAATGCGAACACATCTGTCATAACACAGGCACACGCATGTGGCCACATAGCCTGCCATCTTGGAATCCAATCCTCAGTCTCCCTCGCTTAAAAAGATCAGAGGAAATTCCAGCGATTTTAAAGATTTTTTAAGTCACAGTGCATACCAATAGCCACTTATGGCGCAGAGGTTTGGGGTACTGATAAAAGTACTAGCTTTTGAAAAGCAATTCGAAGATGCCTGCCACTATGTATGCATGCACTGTGACTAATCTGAGAACTTGTGGTGTGTGCATGTGCATGTGCCGAGATGCACCGGTTATATTTTGGCTTCTAATTTACTGTTTTACCATGGCCGAGGGCTACTTAGAATGGTAAATTAAAAGTAAAAAAAGAAACTGCGCTCTTGCACGAAGAAATAAAGTAAGCGTCCTGATATCACTTTGCTGGTGACAGGCCATTGTAAAATAAATAAATATTAACCAAATAAAGACCTTAAAATGGGAGTGGGATGGGAATGGGAAAGGGAGTATTTGGAGGGGAATAAATAAGGAATGAAGAGGGGGAAGAAACAGGTGAAGGAGAGACCCAAGGAAAACAGGACTCCCCTTAAAGTGTTACAACATAAGGAAAGAAGCGTTGGAAAAGCCAACAGTTATGGATTTGATATGCCAAAGCATGTAAACATAGGCATTCCCAAAAGCTGTTTACATACGTTGCATGCACACATGTTGTTTAATGTATTATAATTGCCCTGTTAGCCAGGTCAATGCTGGGGAGAGAAGTAGCAAAAAGGACTTGCTTTCTTTACAGAATGTGTGTTGGTGATAAAGGATTGATTGTGACAGTGACAAGCAGTGTGATGATTAAAGCAATGTATACCAAACATGTATTCAGAGAGTACTCCTCCTCTCTTCCCTACTTATTGAAAATTCAATGTATAATTTAAAGAATTAAAAATACATCTTGCAGACAGCTGTGCTGTCAAACCAGACCTAATCAGAAGGTCTTTTCTTTTGTATGGGCAGAGTTATTAGTGACAATGATATCAATTTAATTTTAAAGCACAGTGCTCCATGAGTAGACTGATAAAAACAGATAGATAGAAACACAGAGAAATATAGATGGAGAGATACACAGTGAAATAGAGAAATGCAGTGGGAGTTCAATACATAGAGAGGGTTAACTGATAGACAGAGAGGGGCATTCGATAGAAAGGGTTAAATATATATAGATAGGGATCGATACATATAGATTAATGTAGAGCCAGAGAGAAATATACACAGAGATAGATAAATAGACAGACAGATCCATACAAAGTCTACCCGTTGAGTTGGGTATTAGGAACTTCTGTCATTTACAGTGCTTCGAATCTGCAAAAACAGAGTATGACATTGTTTATAGAAGTGAGTTAGAATTATAACAAATCTCATATTTTAATTGTTAATTCAACTTCCATTGATAAGACGATTTTTAAGGAGCAGTCCCCATTACGAAATCTGTGCACTACATCAGTGTGAAATTTCTTACTGTGCATGCTGCATTTTTAGTGCTTGCCATAGAGGCAGGCTTAAACTGTCTCTTTAGACTATTGCTTTTTTTTTTAAATAAAATAAATAATACACGTACATACAGTGGCTTTGATCCATTGATCAGTTAAATTCTCATTCACATTTTTCTTACGCCCACAACAGCATATCACATGGGACAATCACACTTTACTCTGACGAAACACAGCATGCGCACATTATTCATGTCAATCTAAAAGTAGTTCATTTCTCTACAGTGACAAACCTAGATCAAAGTGCGTTTTAACTTATTTACTTATATAAACTTTAAAAAGCAGCTATTTATTTTGCCTACGCTCCGAGAGCCCAGTGAGGTGGTGACTCTTTTTTGGCTTCTTTTTAACTTTGCTTTTGTTTAAGCGACATTGTAACACTGTAGCTATGTACGATCTCAGTGATTGGTTAGTGGTGATGTACTCTTGTATCCTTCACAAAGAATAATAATAAAATGCAAGGCACAGCAAAAAGGCTTGTTAATATAAGAACATCACTAATAACAGGGTCACATTAGTAAATATTTTCATATTCAGTTTTTTATTATAAACATACAACATTTTTTAAATGTATGTCTGGGCATATGCTTGCAATACAAATAAAACAAATGTAATCATCGCAGAAAATAAAATAAAATAAATGTAATAATCGCACAAGCCTGCAAGGCCATACTTATTGGCTTTGCCAATGGTTGTTTCTTTAACAGACATACGCTGCAAGCAACACAAAACCACGTACGTTCTTTGGCTCCCTTTGGGTCTGTCTTAAAAAGACAGAACCCTACCAGCAGAATGTGATGTGTATTTCAACACATTCATGTCGTCCAGCTACAAATGTAAACAAGCATTTACAATGCAATGGTTTCGCCTTTGGAAAAGTTAGAGTTATTGGCATTGTAAATGACAAAATTTGTATTTATGTGTTGGTTTTGAAAACAGATAAATAAATGGCATTGTCATTTACATTGCCATTAGCTTAATCTCTGCAGTCACTCTGCACTCTCTAGCACTCCCTAGCACTCCCTACTCACTCTGCACTCTCTAGCACTCCCGACTCACTATGCACTCCCTATGCACTCTGCACTCCCTATGCACTCTGCACTCCCTATGCACTCTGCACTCCCTCTGCACTCCCTATGCACTCTGCACTCCCTATGCACTCTGCACTCCCTATGCACTCTGCACTCCCTATGCACTCTGCACTCCCTATGCACTCTGCACTCCCTATGCACTCCCTCTGCACTCTGCACTCCCTATGCACTCCCTCTGCACTCCCTATGCACTCTGCACTCCCTATGCACTCTGCACTCCCTATGCACTCTGCACTCCCTATGCACTCTGCACTCCCTATGCACTCTGCACTCCCTATGCACTCTAGCACTCCCTAGCACTCCCTACTCACTCTGCACTCCCTATGCACTCTGCACTCTGAACTCCCTATGCACTCTGAACTCCATATGCACTCTGCACTCCCTATGCACTCTGCACTCCCTATGCACTCTGCACTCCCTATGCACTCTGCACTCCCTATGCACTCTGCACTCCCTATGCACTCTGCACTCCCTATGCACTCTCTATGCACTCTGCGCTCCCTATGCACTCTGCGCTCCCTATGCACTCTGCGCTCCCTATGCACTCTGCGCTCCCTATGCACTCTGCGCTCCCTATGCACTCTGCGCTCCCTATGCACTCTGCGCTCCCTATGCACTCTGCGCTCCCTATGCACTCTGCGCTCCCTATGCACTCTGCGCTCCCTATGCACTCTGCGCTCCCTATGCACTCCATATGCACTCTGCACTCCCTATGCACTCTGCACTCCCTATGCACTGTGCACTCCCTACTCACTCTGCACTCCCTATGCACTCTGCACTCTAGCACTCCCTACTCACTGTACACTCTGCACTCCCTATGCACTCTGCACTCCCTATGCACTCTGCACTCCCTATGCACTCTGCACTCCCTATGCACTCTGCACTCCCTATGCACTCTGCACTCTGAACTCCCTATGCACTCTGCACTCCCTATGCACTCCCTATGCACTCTGCACTCTGCACTCCCTATGCACTCTGCACTCTGAACTCCCTATGCACTCTGCACTCCCTATGCACTCTGCACTCCCTATGCACTCTGCACTCCCTATGCACTCTGCAATCTGCACTCCCTATGCACTCTGCACTCCCTATGCACTCTGCACTCCCTAGCACTCTGCACGCCCTTGCACTCTGCACGCCCTTGCACTCTGCACGCCCTTGCACTCTGCACGCCCTTGCACTCTGCACGCCCTTGCACTCTGCACGCCCTTGCACTCTGCACGCCCTTGCACTCTGCACGCCCTTGCACTCTGCACTCCCTTGCACTCCCTAGCACTCTGCACTCCCTAGCACTCTGCACTCCCTAGCACTCTGCAATCCCTTGCAATCCCTAGCACTCTGCACTCCCTAGCACTCTGCACTCCCTAGCACTTACCTTTAACTTGAACAGACAGCAACGAGACACACAAAGGGGAGACGACATAAGACGGAACACGGAGCAAAAGTATAAACAAAATGCTGCTTACCTGATCGGAAATCACAACAACTTCCTGGCAACGTAAATCTCGCCGACCACTCCGGCTAAAGGCACTTCCAAAAAGACGAAAACATCACGGGAGAAAAAAAAAAAATACACGCCCACAGCCACATGACGTCAGAAAAGAGGCAGGATGAGAAAAACATCGCCGAAACGCCCACGAATCGCCTCGAACGATGACAGGCAGATCTCACTTCCAATGGCTAGCCTCCATTTATGGAGGTAGCCAATGGAAGTGAGAGGCGTAACAAAGCACCATACTCTTCACAAAAGATTTCGCCTGCGCGAACCGCTGCTTGCGCAGCTTTTCGCCAGGTCGAAACTTAAAAATAGTGCAAGGAAAAGTCTTTAATGGCATTTGCCTTAACTCCAAATTTCGACAACTTAAACAGAGTTTTCAGATCTTATCTATTTAGTCTGATAATCAATATGATAATAATAAGCAGCACATGCCACAGAGTTGCGTCTATGCATTTGAATAACAAAAGTTCTCAAAAACCAACTCAATAATACTTGCTTTTGTCAACATCAAAAGGTTGAAAGGCCGTTGGCCGACGGGCGCATGGAAGGGGTTAGAGATCGTTGTAGGGCATCAGTGATGTTCACGACTGCAGTATCCTGATCCCAGATTGGAAGGTGTCATGTAGGTTGAATATTTTAACGTGTTTGTTGAGTTGTGTGAGCATGCATTTCTCAATAGTTTTGGCAAGGACAGGGAGTTTGGTTACAGGTCTGTGATTGTTGAGGTCATTCTGGTCAGCGTCTGGCTTTTTGATGAGGAGGATGACTTAGCCGAGTTTATGAGAGGTTGACAAAGAGCTGCTGGAAAAGAGTTGATGATTTTAGTCCATTTTTGGGAGATAATGCCTGGGATTTTTGACTGGAGAGGAGGGGGTCGGACAGATGTGATGTTGGATTCATGCATACAAGAATTGTGATGACTTCATCTTCAGAGATTTGTTTAAACCTGGTCCAGATTGCATTGTTTTTCAGTTGCATGTGATTTTGGTTGGTGTTCTGGTTCACTGAGAAGAAGTGATTAGGGGTGTTTATTTTTTCAGAGAAAATTTAACAAACTCTTCAGAGCACTTAAAAGAGTTATCAGTTGGATGTAGCAGGAAACAGAAGCTTTGCTGTTTGATGATGTTAAAAAGGTCCTTAGGCCTGTTTCGGGAGTGTACAAGTTGGGCTCGGAAGAAAGGATTTCTCTCTGTAGGTATGTTTTTTGTATCTTAGGCGTTTAGCTCAGAGGAGAGGGAGATTGGTCAGTGAGGGTTGTTGTATCCAGTTCCTTTCAACTAGTCTAAGTTGTTGGCTCTCTTTTTTAAGGTCTTTATTAAACCAGGATCTGGAAGACATGTCTTTACATAATTAGTAACAAAGGAGATACTACTGGCTATTTTTTGATCGAGCTCTCAGCTGCGCCAACAAATGCCTCTCCTATTGTACCAATGAATCTGCCTACTTGGGCATAATGAGTCTCAAAGAAAGCATTTGAGTATGGGATTTAAAAACAGAAAAATATACCCAAAATAGATTTACTAAGTGCAGGAAAGAGGAGACAGAACATGAAATTTCGGAAGTATGGCATATCAACCGGCCTGCAAATACTAACCCATAAAAAGGCACTACTTTGTTCTCACAGACCCATTGTAAAATGATACAACACTTCGAGCCAAGCCAACAACAGCGAACAAATTAACTAAGATCCTTTTTGTACTGGGTTGGAACACAAGTCACATAGTCTTTTGTGATCAGCCTGGGATATTATGTCATGTTATCGAAACTTAATATAGCGCAATGAATCACCCCCGCAGGGGTATCTCGGCACTGAAGCATAGTCCCAGAGGAGAAACGAAAAGAAGAAATATGGTTAAAAGAGGCAGGTTTTAAGTAGCCTTTTGAAGCAGACAAAATCCGAGCAGACGTGAATGTGAGACGGAAGTCTGTTCCAATGAAAGGGGCTCAGGTAAGAGAAGGATCGACCGAGTTTGTTTTGTACACTCTCTTTGAAAGCTGTAGGACCCCCCAACTGCTGGTGGCATCCCTAACAATCCAGGTGCAGGCTTAAGAAAGTTTAATGATGGAACCCCAAACAGGACGCTGCGTAGAGAGCAACTACTGAAAAGCACTACCTTATTGATGCTATTTGCATGATTTCTTTTGAAGTCAACATCGGTTCACAATATTCTAAAAGGTCCACGATGTAATGCCACACGCTGTGAAGATCAATGCGTGGTAAAGGAATGCGTGGTAATGTCATACAGCCCCCTGAAGACAAAATGTATGAGACCCAGTGCAATTTAGAACTTTTTGCCAATTACTTGCACTGTGAAGGGTTACATTGGCCATTCATGAACCAAAATGCGAAGAAGAGATTTACAGTTCATCTACTGGAATATCTTTCAGGACAGAGATCAAGGTTACCGTCATAAATTCTTAGCAAGGAATACAGTGATTAAGGGCTGGCTTGAAGGTTTCAATTTCTGTAGTTCTACTCTAATGAAAGAAGCATGACCTTTTCATACAGAATAAGGAACGGACATACACTGGGATTCACTACTACACAGCTCCACAGCTGCGAGCGTGTCTCTGACCTCAGCGCCGCAGGTTTGCCCCTGGACTCGGTGTCCCCCTGCCGCCACCTGGTCCTTTTTCCCGCTGTTGCCCACTTGGGACTTGACTTGTGATTTTGTTTTTTGTATTCTTTAGTGTTTTACTGTTTTACTATTTCCCTCGTTTATTTTCTGTACCCTCTGCCTCCGAACCTGCACCGCACCCGCAAGGCCAGGCACCAGCAACAATCACCTCAAGTGCATCCTGCTCAACACCCGCTCCGTCCACAGACACGCCGTCGAACCCTGGAACCTCCTCGACACAACAGCACCAGAAGTCGCCTTCCTCACGGAAACCTGAATGAACGCCTCCTCAGCCCCCGACATCGCCATAGCCATCCCGGAGGGCTACAAGATCATCCGAAGGGACCGCGTCAACCAAACCGGAGGAGGCATCGCCATCGTACACAAAAACACCATCCGAATCACGACCAACACCGACGACACCCTCAGCGCTGCCGAGCACCTCCACTTTCAGATACACACTGACCCCAAGACCACCCTCAGGGGCACTCTCGTCTACAGACCCCCGGGACCAAGCACACAATTCAGCGAAGCTATCGCAGACCTCATCAGCCAGCAAGCCCTCACCTCCTCAGACTACATCCTCCTAGGAGACCTCAACTTCCACCTGGAGAACAACAATGACAGCAACATCGTCGCCCTCCTGGACAACCTCGCCAACCTCGGACTCAAGCAACTGGTGAACACCCCCACCCACTACGCCGGCCACACGCTTGACCCCGTCTTCTCCTCCAGCAAGCACATCTCCTTCAGCCACTCCACCGGACTCCACTGGACAGAATACAGCTGCGTCCACTTCAACTTCAGGAGAACCACGACCCACCACCACCCGCAACAGGTTTCCCGCAGACGCTGGAGCAAGATCTCCGCCGACCTGCTCACCACCTCCCTCAGCCAGAACCCTCCCACCAACACGAGGGACCCCAACGAAGCAGCCCGCAACCTCACACAGTGGCTCACCAACTGCGCCGATGACCTCGCACTTCTGAAGAACCCTCCCAGCAGACCCGGCAGCAAGAAAGCCTCATGGTTCACCAACGACCTCAAAAACTTCAAGAAAACCTGCCGCACCCTCGAGAAAGCATGGCGCCACGACCAGACAACGGAGAACATGACAGCCCTCAAGAACGCCACCCGCAAACACCACCAGCTGATCCTCACCACCAAAAGGACTACATTCAAAGAACGTCTGGACAACAACACCCACAACAGCAAGGAACTCTTCAACATCCTCAAAGAGCTCTCCAACCTCAGCGCCTGCAACAACGACATCACACCCTCGCAAGACCTCTGCGACTCACTCGCCTCGTTCTTTCACCGCAAGATTGCCGACATACACAACAGCTTCGGAGCACAGACCGCACACCCAACCACCGAACCAGCGCCCCCCACCACCCTCTGCAACTGGACCCCGGTCAGCACCGAAGACACCTCCCACACGATGAACACCATCCACTCCGGCTCCCCCACCGACCCCTGCCCACAACACATCTTCAACAAAGCCGACTCCATCATCGCACCCCAACTCCAGGACGTCATTAACAGCTCCTATGCATCCGCCACCTTCCCGGAGAGCAGGAAACATGCCGAGCTCAGCGCCCTCCTGAAGAAACCCACTGCGGACCCCACGGACCTCAAGAACTTCCGCCCCATCTTGCTCCTTCATTTTCCTGCCAAAGTCATCGAGAAGACCGTCAACAAACAACTCTCCGCCTTCCTCGAGACCAGCGGTTCCCTGGACCCCTCACAGTCCGGGTTCCGAGCAAACCACAGCACTGAGACCGCCCTCATCGCAGCTACACACGACATCAGGTCCCTGCTCGACAAAGGGGAAACAGCGGCACTCATCCTCCTGGACCTCTCAGCAGCCTTCGACACCGTATGCCACCGCACACTAATACAGCGCCTCAACAACACCGGAATCCAAGGGAAGGCCCTGGAGTGGATCATCTCGTTCCTCGCCGGAAGAACCCAGAGAGTCCGCCTCCCCCCGTTCCGTTCCGTGGCCACCGAGGTCGTCTGCGGCGTCCCGCAAGGATCCTCGCTCAGCCCCACCCTCTTCCACGTCTGCATGAGCCCCCTCGCAGCCATTGTACGACAACACAACCTCAACGACCCCACGACCGCCAGAGCCAACCTCCAGGAAGGAATGAAGGACGTCGCGGAATGGGTGAGGCTCAGCCGTCTGAAACTGAACTCAGACAAGATGGAAGTCCTCATCCTGGGACCTTCTCCCTCTGCCTGGGACGACTCCTGGTGGCCCCCTGCCCTGGGCACCGCCCCCAAGCCAACGGACCATGCTCGCAACCTGGGCTTCATCCTGGACTCCTCTCTCACGATGTCCAAGCAAGTCAACGCAGTCTCGTCGTCCTGCTTTAACACCCAGCGCATGCTCCGAAAGATCTTCCGGTGGATCCCCACTGAAACCAGGAAGACGGTCACCCAGGCCCTCGTCACCAGCCGACTGGACTACGGGAACACCCTTTACGTCGGAACCACAGCCAAACTCCAGAAAATACTCCAGCGCATACAGAACGCGTCTGCATGACTCATCCTGGACATCCCTCGTTACAGCCACATCTCTGCCCACTTGAAAGACCTGCACTGGCTCCCCGTCAACAAGAGGATCACGTTCAGACTCCTCACCCACGCACACAAGGCTCTCCACGACATGGGCCCCAAGTACCTGAACAGCCGCCTGGCATTCTACACACCCACTCGCCAGCTCCGTTCCGCCAGCCTCGCCCTCACCACCGTCCCACGTGTTCACAGATCCACCGCCGGAGGAAGATCCTTCTCCTACCTGGCGGCCAAGACATGGAACTCCCTCCCCACCCACCTTCGGCTGACCCAGGACCACCTCTCCTTCAGGAAACAACTCAAGACCTGGCTGTTCGAGCAGTAGCGAACACCCCCCCCCCCAGCACCTTGAGACCCTAGCGGGTGAGTAGTGCACTCTACAAATTTCATGATTCATTGATTGATTGATTGATTGATTAAGAAGCATTTGTAAACTCAGAAACTTTACAGACGTGTGCTTCTCTCATCATATTCATCTACTATGCTTTCGCAGGATACTCTCCTTGATCCCTTTAAGCACGCTGAGCAAAGTGATGACAGGTGTTTCACCTACAACCCCCTCCACACATTTAGGCCCTCATTACGAGTTGGTCATTATAGACCAACCTGTGGGTAAACCCGTTTACTTATGTTTTGACATTAGGCACTGGTTGGAATTTAACACGTACAATAATTATCGGATCCGTTAAATGCCTGAACTTTCATTAAATTTGGGCAGGTGAAACTTGCCGAAATTTAAAGGGGGGAAGCATACTATATTTACTGTTTTATGCAGATTTTGGCACGTTGAACACTAAAATCCAAATGTTATTCCCCACCAACTTGAATTAGATGTTATTTATAGCACCAGACAAATTATGTACCCTTGTGGTATCGTTATTTATCAGGTGCGATAAAAAGCGACTAAACTTGTAATCAGGGCCTAGAATTGGAATTCTATTTTTCAAATGAGGGCATAATACATGTAATCAAGGACAGTGAGTGAAATTACGAATCCCCTATGAAGCCCATTAAATTAAAAAAAGACTAATTGCGTAGCAGCTCATATAACACTTACATTCGGAGTTAGAGTTTTAGCGACAATAGGTCCAACCATTCCAGGAATTGTAGCAAAGGTATTTGTAATTCCAAGAAGGAATCCTGCATATCTGTTGAAAAGTTATAGAAAACAATTTATTAAAATTGCCCTTGTTGCATTGCATACTATCATACAAGATCAGATCAGATATGGATGCTGACTGAAAGAACCCACTATTTAAGTACAAACATACTGGCTATTCACTTTCAGCTGTTGCTATTTCTTATTGTAACTCTGAAGTTGCAACAACAATCAATATTTATGTTATTAATGGAGAACAATTTAATGGAGTGAAACTTACCTCTTCCAGCGTTAAAAACCAAGTACCATAGGAATAACATGAATAAATGGCTAGATGACTGTTTTGCAAAGTGTCTATCCTAAATGCATGCTTATTCTGTTAAACATGCTCACAATTACTCAATTGCATCAAAAGTCAGCTACATAAATACAAAATAAAAAAAGCAGTACTTCTCATAAGAAGAGGTTCAAGAACCATTATAGAGTCTCAGCGCAATGTGGCATAAGCGTCTGGGTAAATGGAAAAAGGCCTAGAAAAATGTGTAAAGAATATGTAGTAACCTACTCTAGGAAGACACACTATTATAGACTACACATTTTATCAATGTTGCAGCTTGTGGTTTTATTCTTTCTTCAGCCAGCCAAACATCTTGCAATGCTCGCATGGGAACAGGATCACCCCTCAATGAAAATACAATGACTCTACATAGCACTTTCAGTGTTGAACCTATTTCTTATCACCTAGAGATTTCCTTTAGTCCACTTATATTTTGTTTTCTCGTTCAAAACTACTTTCCCATGAGGAATCATCATATCTACCATTCTAAATACCTTTTCAATTCATGCATTAGCAGCACATTTTGAGTCACAGAGCTGAGAGTGAGAGAGAAATCACACGTGTGCAGGCTACCTGCAGTAAAGTGAAAAATGCAGTACGACGGGCGATAAAATTGGGAACAGAAAATGCAGAACGAGTCACAGAAACACGCATATCTGTACTTGAAGATTACGCAGTAGCACAGAAAGAAGAAGTGGAAAGCATTAAGGCACAATGTGATGATCTAGCTAATAAGCTGAGCGAACTTGAAAACCATACTCGTAGAAACAATTAACTTTTTCTTGGTATCCCGGAGGGTCTAGAAGGAACAAATCCGCGGAAGTTTATTGCAGAATTATTGAATGAAGCCTTTCCGGAGCTAACAACGTGGGAATGGTCACGAGAAATACAGAGGGCACACAGATTCCCTTTTAACGTGCGGAAACCTAGTCAAGGACGAGAGAATCTTCCAAGAGCTATACTGGTCTGCTTCCACACCTTCTTAGCGCGATAAGACCTCTATGACCTCGTCAGACCAGATAAAAAGGCCAAAGCCAAGGGCTGCAGTTTCTTTGTCAGACCAGACTTTTGTCAGGCGACAGGGTCTAGGAGATGGCATCTAAGACAGTTAATCCCAGATTTTTAAAAAAAAGGTGCAGTGGTATACTTGCAAAACCCTGCAAAACTTAAAGTGATGTTTAAAGGACAAACTAAGTTCTTTCAGTCGGAAATCCAGGCAAAAGAGTATTTAGAAACTCTATAGGATTTGGCGATAGTATATAACGATGGTATAACATATGTATCTCTGTTTGAATAACTAATGTTAGACAGCAATCGCCGATCATATGACTGTATAGGGAGATGCGGAGGAGAGGACACGATATTCCATCACTGCAGGGACTTATGGTCCCTGGGCCTCATGAGGTGGGAATGTTGGGTGGGGGGAGGGTGGGGTGGGACGAAAGGGGTGGGGGGGAAGGAGGTGGGAAAGGAGGGGCACGGGGTTTAGGTGATGGGGGGGTGAAAATGGCACCAGCAGAGGATTTAAATGTGGCACTGTGAATATTTAATGATTATGTAGAGTGGTTTTTCCAGAAAATTAAAAATAAAAATTTAAGCATGACAAGAACGATAAAAGAAATTAAATGCAATGATCAGAAAGATTAAGATATGCACTTTAAATGTATGTGGTTTAAATGATCCTCGTAGAAGACAAGTTTTGGCTAAAATTATACAGATAATGGGTATCGATATACTCTGTATACAAGAAACACACATTGCTTGGGCCAATAGGGATCTTTTAAGGAACTTGGGGATGGAATTAGTTGAATATGCTACTTACCAGTATGCATCTGTTCTTGGCATGTAGGGCTGCTAACATTCATATCTTAGCATTAGATCGCCGCCTAGTGTTGGGTCCGGATGATCGCACATTGTTGTCCTGGAAGAGTCTTCGAAGTATCCTGAGATAGGTGGCTCCTCCCCTGGACTACAGTGCGCATGGGCATCGGCTCCATCCCCAGATTGTTTTTCGCCATTGTGGCAGAAGATGGAGTGAAAAGTGTAAAAGATGTCCATGCTAATGACTGAATACAATAGTACATCTGCAGCTGCGACAGGCACCGGGGAGGAGGGTGGGCGATATGAATGTTAGCAGCCCTACATGCCAAGAACAGATGCATACTGGTAAGTAGCATATTCAGTTCGAGGCATGTGGGCTGCTAAATTCATATCTTAGCATAGAATATATAGCAGTCCCTCCATTATCGGCGGTTGCCCGTGCCAGCTGCAGAAACCTGAAAAAGTGTCTTGAGAACAGCCTGTCCCACAGCAGCTTGCTGCTTGGAATGCACATCAACACAGTAGTGTTTTGTAAAGGTATGTGGTGTAACCCACGTGGCTGCTCTGCAAATGTCTTCTAAAGGAATGTTCCCTAGGAAAGCCATGGATGCCCCCAATTTGCGTGTAGAGTGCGCCCATGGGGGTATCGTTAAAGTGCGCTTGGCCTTTTGATAACATATTTGGATGCACTTAACAATCCACCTGGCTATTCCTGCTTTGGATATAGGGTTGCCTTTGTGTTGTGGTGCGAAGGCAACAAAAAGTTGTTTTGTTTTCCTAAAGGGTTGTGTCCTGTCTATGTAGTACATCAACGCCCTCCGTACATCTAAGGTATGGAGCATTCTTTCCGCCACCGTTTGTGGGTTTTGGAAGAATGCCGGCAAGTCAATCGTTTGGTTGAGATGAAACTGTGACACCACCTTCGGAAGGAATTTTGGGTTAGTGCGTAGCACTACCCTATTTGGATGAATCTGAATGAAAGGCTCTTGGATTGTGAGCGCTTGTAGCTCACTAACACGCCTCAGTGACGTAATAGCTATTAGGAAAGCTACTTTCCACGTTAGGAACTGGAGTTCACACGAGTGCAGTGGCTCAAATGGTGGTCCCATCAGTCTGGTGAGGACCACATTGAGGTTCCACACCGGAGCTGGTGGTGTTCTTGGGGGAATGACTCGTTTTAGACCTTCAAGGAAAGCTTTAATGGCAGGCACTCTGAAGACGGAGAGATGCTGCCTGTTCTGAAGATAAGCTGCTATGGCGGATAGATG
This sequence comes from Lissotriton helveticus, assembly GCF_964261635.1. NCBI lineage: Eukaryota > Metazoa > Chordata > Amphibia > Caudata > Salamandridae > Lissotriton > Lissotriton helveticus. The sequence continues at coordinate 600,153,474 of NC_136067.1, forward strand.
TATCCGAATGGAAGTGTACGCTAGATTGCACTTGTAAAGATGCAACAGATAGCAAATGATGTTAGGGATAGATGCATCTAGCGGGTTGATGTCATTGGCTGTACAATAAATGACAAAGCGCTCCTTGATGATGTTCATGCATTCTGGAGGCAGGTTAAGGTATCCAAACTCTAGGACTTCAGGAGCCAGATCGCCAGGTTGAGCTGTTGCGGATCTGGATGCTGAATTTCTCCATGGTTCTGCGTCAAAAGTCTGGGCGTGAGGCGCAGTCTTTGATGCGGCACCACTGAGAGTTCGAGGAACGTGGTGTACCATGCTTGGCGCGCCCACGTTGGAGCAACCAGGATGAGAGTCATCGCGTGCTGCCTTAGCTTTCTTGCCACCAGCGGTATCAGAGGGGCTGGCGGAAAAGCGTACGCAAATTTGCCTGACCAGTTCATCCATATCGCATTCCCCTGCGACTGTGGGTGAGGAAACCTGGCGGCAAAGTGTTGGCATTTTGCGTTTTCTTTTGTGGCAAACAGGTCTATCTCCGGATGACCCCATTGCAGGAAGTACGGGTGGAGTACAGATGGGTGTAACTCCCACTCGTGCATTTGATGGCTGTATCTGCTTAGCAGATCCGCCATCTGATTGTCCTTGCCCGGGAGGTGTTCTGCCATGAGGAAGATGTTCCTCTGAATGGCCCACCGCCACATGCCCTGAGCCAGATGAGACAGCTGTGGCGAGTGGGTGCCCCCCTGCTTTTGAATGTAGTACATCGCGGTCATGTTGTCCGTCCGGACTAACACTACCTTGTTGCACAGATGTACAATGAAGGACTTGAGCGCCATGAAGATTGCCATCAGTTCCAGATAGTTGATGTGCATCTTCTGTTGCTGCGTCGTCCATAGTCCCTGCACTGTGTAAGTGAGCAGATGAGCTCCCCATCCCTGGAGAGATGCGTCCGTTGTCAGGATAATCTGAGGCACAGGCTCCTGGAACAGTCGGCCCTTGCAAAGGTTGTGTGGAGTCCACCAATGCAGAGAGTCGTATGCCCGACTGGTAACCAACACTAGGTCTGTTAATTGGCCCTGAGCCTGTGTCCACTGATTTGCTAAGCACTCCTGGAGCGGGCGTATATGCAACCGTGCGTGAGGGACTATGAAGATGCAGGAGGCCATCATGCCTATCAACTGCATGAACACTCTCGCTGGAAGTGAGTGTTGTGGTCTGAACTTCTGGATCAGAGACTGCATGCTGTCTATCCTGACTTGGTTTGGTTGAGCCATGGCCGTCAGGGTATTGATTGTCGCACCTAGAAACTGCCGGACATGTGCCGGCTGAAGATGCGACTTCGGGTAGTTCAACGAGAAACCTAGACTGTGAAGGAGGTGAATGGTAGTCGACATGTCCGCGGCGCACTGTTGTTCCGACTTGGCTTGAACGAGCCAGTCGTCCAGGTAGGGGTAGACATGGATGTTCTGCCTCCTGAGGTGCGCTGCTACTGTCGCCAGACACTTGGTAAACACCCTTGGGGCTGTGGTGACTCCGAAGGGTAGTACCTTGAACTGGTAATGCTTGCCTTGGATAGTGAACCTGAGGTATTTCCTGTGGGACGGGTGTAGTGGAATGTGGAAATAAGCATCCTTGAGATCTAAGGTTGCTAAGAAGTCCCCTTGGTTTAACAAGGGAAGAATCTGTTGGAGTGTAAGCATATGGAAATGTTCTGACAGTATATACAGGTTGAGGGGACGTAGATCTAGAATGGGTCTGAGAGATCCGTCCTTCTTTGGAATAAGGAAGTACAGGGAATATACCCCTGTGCCTTCCTGTCCCACTGGCACGAGCTCGATTGCGCCTTTTTGCAGCATCGCCACGACTTCCTGCTGCAATAAGTGCAAGTGCTCTGCGGACATAGGCCTTTGCCTTGGTGGAATGTTGGGTGGAGTGGATTTCAACTCTAGACAATAACCGTACTGGACTAGTTGTCGCACCCACCTGTCTGTGGTGATGTTTTTCCAGACGGGCAGGAACTGCTGCAGTCTCCCCCCGACAGGTGTCAAGTGGTCGGGGGGTAGTGACAGAGAGTCACTGTTTGCTTGGGGTAGAGGAGCGGGAGTTGTTGTTCCCTCTGCCGCGTCCTCTGGTGCTGTTTCCTCGGTAACCCCCCTTGTTCTGTTTGGTGTACGAGGATTGTGCTCCACCTCTAGAGAATTGCGATTGTTGACCCATCTGTCCTCTGGTGACTCCACGCGCACCTGAGCGACGAAAATTATTGCCGCGAAACTGTTGTGACTGTAGGGCCCCCATTGACTTCGCAGTTTCGGTGTCTTTTTTAATTTTTTCTAGGGTGGTGTCAACATCTGGACCAAACAGTCTATCAGGATTGACTGGCTGATTAAGTATGGCCGTCTGGATATCTGGTTTAAACCCAGATATGCGGAGCCAAGCTTGTCGTCTTAGCATGACGCTAGTGTTGATAGCCCTAGCTGCTGTGTCTGCGGCGTCAAGTGCACACTTGATGGCTGCATTGGAGATTAGTTTTCCCTCCTCTATAAGCAGTTTGGTGCCCTCTTGGAACTGCGGAGGCAGGTGTTGTATAATCTGTTCTAGGGTGTCGTAATGCGCCCTATCGTAACGTGCTAAGAGTGCTTGTGTATTTGAAATACGCCAAAAATTGGCAGCTTGTGCAGCTACTCTTTTGCCTCCTGCCTCTAACACCTTGGACTCTTTGTCCGGGGGAGGAGCTTCACCCGTCGTCTGGGAGTTGGCCCGTTTCCTGGCATTTGCGACCACAAGAGAGTCCAGTGGCAACTGTCCCCGAATGTATGCAGGGTCTGCAGGTGCTGGTCTGTACTTTTTTTCGATACGTGGATTGACCACTCTCGCTCTGGTAGGCTCTTTAAAGATGTCCGCAGCATGTTTGAGGACTCCTTTGAGCATAGGCAGCGTCTTCACTGATCTTTCAGAGACTGAAAAAGTGTCAAATAGAAAGTCTTCTTCAACTGGGTCAGCATGCATGTCCACATCATGATAGGCAGCTCCCCTCTCAATGAGTGCATGAAAACCTGCAGAGTCCTCTGTTGGGGATGCACGTGCACTGAAAGGCTGTGGGTCTTGCCCCACACATTGGGTGCCCTGGTCACCAATGTCATCATATGAATCTGGCTGTGCATCTGGTTCATTGATGGGGAAGGTGTATTGGTCATCCTCATCATATCCCTCACCCTCAGAGTGATCTGGTGAGGGTGTAGGGCTCCTTCTTGGAGGAGGCTGAATAGGTTCTATGAGGCTTGAAGCTTCTTGAGGAAGCCTTTTCTTCTTCAGGGGGATGACATAGGAGCCCACTGGCTCTGAAGTGATCCTCCTCTTGTAAAGGGTCAATTTGCCTGTGTCGGCGTCGATAAAACGCTCAGAATCCTCTTCTGAGTCGAGTACCCGACTTGAAAGTGCCCCTGCCGTTGAAGAATCCGACTTCTTTGGCGTCGATTTCGTTGAAAAGACCTTCGGCGCCTCTTTTGGCAGCAGAAGGAAAAGAAGTTTACCCGCAGGCTTTGCCGGAACGTCCATCGGCTTCTGTGGCGATGGCATCGGAGCCGACGTAGCAGAGGCCTTCTCCCTGATTCTCTGCAGTGAAGAGGCGATGAGGGACGCTTCACTTGCAGTGGCCTTTGGCGCCGACGAGGATGGTTTGACTTTCCCCTCGGATCCGACGTCTTGTTGGCCCTTCTGAGTCTTGGACGAAGATGCTGCCGCCGCCGACCCAGAGTCCTTGGACCGATGCGCAGACGTGCCAGCCTTCGGTCCGTGTGCTTGTGTCGCCTCCGTGTCCACCACGCGTCCGACTAACGAAGTCCCAGTCGGAACCGGAGCCGTGCCGCTGGCTTTGGCGTGCTTGGACGGTGTCGCAGCAGCGGTTGACCCGTGACGACCACCCTTTTTAGAGGATCCCTCCTCTGGCGCCGATTTCGACCCTGTGGAATCGACCGATTTCTTCGACTTCTGTGGACCGGAGGCCGACGGAGTCGATGAAGTAGCCGGTGGGGTAGCTTTTATTGGTACGGCAGCCTTAGAAACGCTCGAGTCCATAAGTTTCGGTTTCGTTTTCGGGTCGGCCATTTTAGGTGTTATTGACACCGTAGGTTTCGGTTTCGAAACGGGCTGCGCAGCAAGTGTGTCCGTGGCCGGGCCTGAAGGCGGGGCCGTGGCTTGCGGTACGGGGTCTTGGGTAAGGCCAGGAGGCGATCCCGTGACCCGATCGTGATCTTCGTAACCTTCGGGGCATAGCTCGTCCCCTGAGCTATCTTCCGCGGCCCCATAAATCTCTTCGACGTCCCCTACCTCGTCGACGTATTCAAGGCCTTGACCCACGACTCCGTCGTCGTCTACCGGATCCGCCTCGACCTCCGTCTCGGGCGGGGAGATTTGGAGATGATGACTCTGGTCCTCCTCTTCTTGGTCGCCGAAGATATTTTCTGGATCCGGGGCCGCTTGTTTGGCCTCCAGGCGCACCGCGCGCCGAAGCTTGAGAGTCTTCTTAGACCTGAATTGTGCACAGGCCTTGCACTTTCCGTCGTCATGGTCTGGTGAAAGGCATTTGTTACAGACGGGGTGCAAATCTATATGTGGGTATTTGGACCCACAGAGCGGACAGTACTTAAACGGACTCTGCTCCATGCTGGAAAGTTGCAGTCGAGTCGCGCCGAGAAGGCCTCGATGTCCGAAGAGTGACAAAACTCCGTTGAATCCGACTCAAAGAGACGGAAGAACTCGAGACCGTGCGCAAACAATACCGACGCTATGAAAACAAGGCCTTTTGGCCTTAAAAAGTTAGTTTTTCTCGGTTCCGACAGAGAGAGGTCGAGACCGCATCCGAACCCAATGGCGGAAAAAAACAATCTGGGGATGGAGCCGATGCCCATGCGCACTGTAGTCCAGGGGAGGAGCCACCTATCTCAGGATACTTCGAAGACTCTTCCAGGACAACAATGTGCGATCATCCGGACCCAACACTAGGCGGCGATCTAATGCTAAGATATGAATTTAGCAGCCCACATGCCTCGAACAGTCTGTTCTAAACAATCTGGAGTCAAAAGGGGGGTAGCGATATTGAAAAAGAGGGGTTGGGTAGACTGTATAAAAACGGCAGCTGACAAATGGGGAAGATGGGTTTTAGCAGAATTTAAGGGAGGTCGGCAGGGGTTTACACTCTGTAATATTTATGGCCCAAATTTGGATGATCCAGAAGTATTCAATTTTATTAATTTAGAATTGGAACAGTGGACTACTCCAGTGTTATTATCTGGTGATTATAATATTAATGTGGAGGCAAAGGCTGATATAAGATCCAATTCAGCATACTGTGGTAGGAAAAAACTTGTATACACTGCTTTGCGTGGGTTACTTCTGGAACATGGCCTCTTCGATGTCTGGCATGAAAAGAGCGCGAACCAGTCAGGGTTCACGTTCTTTTCTGCTCCCCATCAAAAATTCGTTAGGCTAGATTACTTTTTTACCTCACATTCTTTTTTAATACAAGCTAAAATTCAGATCCACCCTAAACTAATTTCGGACCATAACCCGGTAGTGCTGGAATTAAATGTGGAAACAGAGGGCAATATCGAACCACCACGATGGTCTTTCGAGCGTAAATTATTATTAGAGACAGAATATTGTCAATACATGGCTAAAGTAATAGCCACATTTTTTGCCTTTAATAAAGGTACTGCCCCCTACGAAATGGTCTGGGATACATTTAAGGCTATAGTCAGAGGGGAAACTCTGAGTTATTCCGGGTTTAAGCGTAAACGACTCCTAAATGAACAACGAAAAGATTTTGATGAAATAATAAAAGCGGAGGAGAAGCTGGCAGAGACATTAAAGCAGGGAGGGGAATCCGATTTGAGTAGGCTAGCCCAAAAGGATCTATCGATTAAAAAAGCCAATGTGTACTCTAAAATAGCCGACTCAATAGCAATTAATTATACTCAATATAAGGAAACAGCATATGAGTTTGGGGAAAAAAGCGTAGATTGTTAGCGAAAAGAGCAAGGGAGAAGCAGGTATACAATGATATCTTAAAAGTTAAGGACCTAAAAGGGGACATGCAGGAAACTAAAGGAGGAATATTGACTGCTTTTCAAGAATTTTATCAATGTCTCTATAGTGACGAAAGGGACTCTATTGAACCAGGTGAATACTTAACGGAAATAAATTCTGTACCCTTATCGGAGGTTCAACGTCTTAATATTTTAGCACCCCCTTATTGGGAGGAGATAGAAACAGCAATCTTAGGGCTGGCCTCAGGTAAAGCCATGGGACCAGACAATATACTGTTAGAGTTTTTTAGAACATTCAGAGTACAACTCAAAACCGAATTGGTTGAAATCTGTCAGCGAGCTTTTGAGGGTAAAGCTCCACAATCCTGGGCGGAAGCAATTATTGTCATTTTCAAAAAAAAAAGGGAAAAATCCTGAAGAGATGGGGTCTTATAGACCAATCTCTCTACTGAACACAGACAGTAAAATTTACTCAAAGCTTATAGCAAACCGCCTAAACGATCTTATGACAGGGATCGTCTCTATAAGACAACATGGTTTTATACAGGGTAGAGGGACCACTGACCATGTCAGGCGAATAATATCTTTACTTGACTGGGATCAGGGGACCGGGTCCCCGGTCGGGGTGGCCCTGTTGGACGCTGAGAAAGCGTTCGACAGGGTCACCTGGACTTTTCTGTGGTCAGTGATGGAGAAGATGGGGATCCCAAGAGAATTCATCAAAGCAATAAGATCACTTTACATTCATCCGATTGCGGTAATTCGGATTTCGGGTTCCCTGTCGGGGCCGGTACGGATAGCAAGGGGGACGAGACAGGGATGCCCCTGCTCCCCCTTGCTATTTGCCCTATACATCGATCCCTTTATTCGAAAGTTGGAAAATAATTCCGCAGTTAAACCAGTACTATTGAATGGCTGGGAAATAAAAGTCTGCGCTTACGCTGACGATATAGCCGTGGCTACGGCAGATCTCAACACGGCACTACCTAATATTATAAAGTCAGCGGAGGAATTCGGTCTGGTTTCTGGTTATAAATTGAACATTGACAAAACCCAGCTCATACATTCTGTGACGGGATATCCAGAGAATATGAAGATTGATAAGGAGGCCACATACCTTGGAATTAAAATCTCTGCTAATATTGAGGAAATTATCCCAATTAATTTAGACCCAGTAATAGCATCATCAAATAAGATTTTAGAAAGGGTTAACAATTTGAGACTATCTCTTTTAGGCCGTAGCAATTTGATAAAAATGCTTATCTTTCCAACATTTTTATATATTTTTCGATCCATACCATTGCTAATCCCATCTGGCTATTTTGCCCGGTTAGAGAGAATGAGTTCTAGTTTTTTATGGGGGTATCGTCGAGCAAGGAGAGCACTAAAAAGCTGTGAACTACCTCGAGATAGAGGGGGATGGGGTATGCCAAACTTTCAAATATATCATTGGACGGCTATAATGCAACATATGGGTGTACTCTTATTACCTGAGGACCATTTGGAGGATTTTCTGACCCCTTCGATCTATGAAATGCTTCTGCGGACAGAGGCAAAACAATGTTTAAACAGGATTATAGAGCCTAGTTATTATAAAAAAAACAAATTTAAGATATTCGACACAGCCTACTCTATTTGGCGATCGGTTAAGAGGAAATGTCGACTTAATATAAATTTAACGAAATATACACCTTTGCAGAACTGCTCTCTCTTGCCGGCGATATTTCAGGACGGAGTAATGCACAGGTGGAATTCCTCTGGCATTAAAAAACTGGGAGATTTATTTACAGAGAAAGACTTTGTTTCATTTGATTACTTGATTAACACCTATCACATACATCGGTCCGATTTCTTTAAATACCTCCAGGTACGAAGTTTCTGCCAACAAAAGGCGTAACAGTCTTTAATTTTTTGGGAGAAAATTGAAATTTTAGAAGCGATCGATCATCGACAAAGAATTGGATTTATGTATCGATTAATTCTGGAAAAAAGGGAGCATGATCTAGATGTGGTAGCGAGTAAATGGTAGAATAAATTGAACATTCCTTTTTTAAACATAGAGAGAAGTTTAGCAATTGCTAGAAAGGTCTTAATGAATGGATCACTAATCAGCCAGCATTATATGTCTATATTCGGATTGTATTACACACCGGGGAAGATAGCCAAATGGAGCGCAGGGCGTGGGACGAGTTGTAGTCGCTGCAATCTTTATGGAGCTGACGCAATTCATATGTTTTTAGAATGCTCAAAATTGACAAGATTTATTGCTGATGTAGAGCACTTTCTTGCAACCGAATTGCATATTTCAGTTAAACTAACCGCATCTTTAGTGTTGTTCGGCTGTGAAGAAAATGCAACTAATTCAATCTTAGATCCAGTTGCTGGATTTGTGTTTAGAAGTATGTCTGTTTTCCGTTTTTGTGTTACGTCAGGCTGGCTTGATGAAGAACCACCAAATATTATTTTATGGCGAAATAGGCTCCTTTGTATCATCTTGAAACCGCACTGTATAAATTGAAAGCTATAAGAAAGAAGACATTTGGCTGTAATCTATGGTCCCCAGTTACTAACTGGATTGAAGATTGAGAAACTATGGATGTGAATCATACTACTTTTTTCTTTGCTATTGACCTGATGTATATAATTGATTTTTCTCTTGTTGTCTTTTCTGCTGATGCCAAATAAAATAATAAAAAATAAATAAAAAAAATGAAAAAAAAGCAGCACATTTTGTCTAAGTAGAAACATTTGCAGAATTTGGATGAAAACATTTATGCAACTATTATTCTTTATGAAAAAACATTAATGGAAAGATCAAGAAATAAACACTTATGCACATTTAGCATTTTCTAGTCATGTCAGGCAATGTTGCTTCAGCTAGTGAGGCCTAGTACAAGTAAATATGGTTGTTTACTACAATGTGTGCATTTACACGCATTTTATTTTCATTAAAGCCTACATGTTAATTCTGCACATTAGTATAACATTTATTATTTTCTCTATTTTATTAAAATGCTACCCCAGTAGCATCTTTATGGGAATTCTTATAAGATAATAAAAGTTTTACAAAAGAGATTGGTGTTGGGATGTTAATTCTTAGATGTGGTTTTACAGCGCAGCTCTAGCTAAACCTGCATTGATGACGAGAAAACGAGCTGGCAAAAGTACCACCAAAAGAGGGTCTTTGGCTCTACCCATGTCAGATGACCCGACTACAACATGTGGGTGGGCAGAACTTGCATGGTTTCGTTGAAAAAGAGTGTTTGTGGCACTTCTATTCGCTCTTGGGGGCGTTACTGCACTTAATATGGCGAGTGGATTCAAACGTAATGAAGCAGCGGTGAGCAGAGCTGAAATGTTGCATGACACATTGATGATTCATGAGCATACGCAGTAGGTTCGGTTCAACAAGCTTTATTCGGTACGTGTAGCAACCAAAAAAGCAACAAAAATACATGTACAAGCAATTAGATCCAATTACACAAATACAATCTAATTAATTAATACATTAAGATCAATCAAATACTATTTAAAACATGATACTTTTCCTCGCATGAATCGATTTTAAAATAAATGTCGCAACATAAAAACAGATCTCGGGGTCTCTTAGTGCAATCAATAGGTTCATAGCAGCATTAGTAGTTCTTACAGTATATTTTTTTAAACAGAGGTTTCAAATAGGCGAGTCTATAATGCAAATAAAAATCACTAAAAAAGTAAAAAATGCATAGTGCACTGTTTAGAATACTCATCACATGGGCATGAATTGACAGGCCATATTTTCATTTCAGGAAATGCAACTAAGTGATGAGCAATACCCAGTCTCAGCCTTGTTAGTACAAAACGATGCGAGGGCCTTGTAACAAATAGCTTTGAAAGCCATCAGTGTCTAAAATCGATTGGTACAACAGGAATGTAGGTTGCTTCCCAACAATTTTCATACGGGTCTCGTTTTTATTAATCAGAAATATAGCCATAATTTCTTGTTTAGACAGGCCTGTCACAAAGGTTGGATTTTCCTGGATCTTAATCCTAAATAAATCCCTATTTATATCTGCAATATATTTTAACCAGGGAATGGATAAACTATTATTCAGTTGGAGGCAATCCCGAATAATTGTTTGGGTACATGTTGTCTCCTCTGTAGCCCAAATAGATTCCCAGAGCATTAGAGGTCTCAAAGCAATCACATCAGACAAGTATCCTAGTCCCACTTCTCGATGTATAATCTCAGAGGATACGGAGGCTGGAAGGCATAAAAGTTGTTTTAGGAAAGAATTTTCCTCTATTTGCAATGCCTGACTAGAATTATGGCCCCACACCTCAGCGCCATGTAATGCAATTGAAGCGCCTCTTGATTTATAAATATCTATCATGTCCTTAATATGGCGGTCCCCTAGTTTTGTCTTTAACATCTTTGCTCAGACATTAGATATTTTGTGTGACTAATTACCCTTACCAGAAAAAGTAATCCCTAAATAACAAAAATTGTTAACAGCTTCCACTCTCACATTATCTACAAAAAATGGTTTAGGTTTCCTGGGTTTTAGACCGCATACCATGGTGAATGTTTTTGCTTTATTAATTCGCAATTTCCTTCCAGTAATAAAATCTGCAAACTTATTTATTAGTCACTGTAAGCCGACCAGAGTTCTGGATAAAAGCACAGCATCATCTGCACAAAGCAAAACCCGTACGGCCTGACTTGCAACTTGAGGTGCATCCGCCTGCACCAACTTGAGAACTGTATCAACTTCATTATTAAATAAAGTAAAAAGCAATGGTGCTCAAACCCATCCTTCGCGGATGCCTCGGTAGACCCTAAAGTTTGGTGTACACTCACCCCGTTGGCCAAACCGGACTCTAGTTGTTAACTTCTCACATAACCTTGCAAAGAAATAGATAATAGATTCCGGGGCACCAAGATTGAGTAGGACTGGCCAGAGAATGGCATGATCTACAAGGTCAAAAGCACTACTAAGGTCTGCAAAACATAAAAATAGACTCCCTTGTTTAGCACTCGTATATTTACCCACTAAAAGCTCTAAGTTAATACATTGTTCTGTCGTACCTAGCACTCTTCTAAAACCATTTTGAACCTGTGATAAAATCTCGTTCTCCGTTACCCACTCCTCCAATCTTACTAGTCATTACCTTTACTGAGGAGTCTAGGAGCGAAATAGGACAGTAATTTTTGGCTTCGGATTTATTCCCCTTTTTATGAATTAGGATAATAATCGATTGACCCCAAGTAAGTGGGGTTCCCTCGGTAACTGCATAGTTAAAAACGCTGTTGAGTATAGGTCCCCATAGATCCAGTACCATTTTATAAACATATATGGGGACACCATCAGGACCCGCGGCTTTTCCTCCTTTACTACCCTCAATTCCTAACTCAACCTCATCAAGCGTAATTTTAAGAGGAATAATTGGACATTTACAATCTATTAAACTAGAACTTTTAAACACATCCTCATCTAGTGAATTAAAAATACTGGAGAAATATATCACCCTTTCCTCACAGCTAACATGGGACAATAATTCCGGGGCAGATTCATTTTTGAGAAATGGTGAATTAACAGTTTCCCAAAAAAGCTTATTATTGGATGCACTGCTGCCGAAGATAATTTGTCCCACGCCTCCTCCTTGAGCTCCCTTTTCCTTAACTTAAGGGCTAGTTTGTAGTCTAATCTTAATTTTTGGACTAACTCCTTGTTCCTTTGCCTACTACAGAGAGCCTGTTTTAACCGGAACAAAGACTGTGTACTAGCATGGTTAACCCATCCCTGCTTTGTGGGGGTTCATCTCTACAAGGTGCCGTCATAATCTTATCAATAGTGCCATTGATTTTACTAAAATTAGTTAATATCGTTGTAGGTTTAACCGCATCTTTAAGACAGTACAAAATCTCCATACCATATTCTTTACCTATCTTATTTAAAACTTTACCTCGATCAATTTCCTCCCATTTAATTCTTGGACCATTTGATCTGATCGGAGTGATATTTCCAATAACTGTTTGTTGCCCTAAATGAATATTGGCATAATAATGAAATTATGATCACTAAGCAACAGTTGAGCAATCCTCGGAGTAGAGCATAAATGTATAATACTTGCAGATAATAAAACATGATCGATTGTTGTATTTGCGTTTCTTACGGTAAAGGTTGGTATCTCCCTGCCATTCCTGTCTCGTACACATTGTACTAAATCTAGATCATATTTAGCCAGCACTGTATTTGAGGTATCTCCATAATTGTTTGGGAAGTGTGGGTAATCATCCCCTTCGTCACTCTTATATCCACAAACTTCAGTCATAGACAGTGGGCATATAGGTATATTAAAATCCCCTACCCATACAATTGCAAAATTAGTATGAACTAATTTGGCCACAATCTAGCCCCTTCTCTAATTCAAGTACTACATTATGGCGAGTCGAGTCAAAGACATGGTCATAAAAATTAATAAGCAGAGCATCCCAACCATCTTAACAACACATCTATAATATCCGCGAATGATCACCTATTTTGATCACTCTTTTAACAACTGCAGGCAATTTATTTGACCGGAGGATTAACAACCCACGTTTAGCTCTACCTATAGGGGAGGGTAATGTTGGTAAATCATGAGAGGTGAACCCTTCAAAATATACTTGGTCAGTACTCCAAGTTTCGTGTATACAGATAATATCATATTTCTTGATAAAATCTGCCCAACCAAGTGACTCTTTATTATTTGCCAGTCTGGCTATAGTCCAGGTAACAATAGTATAGCTGTTTACTGGCAAATTCCCTATATTGTCATCAAGGTATTCACATATACTAACATCCTCTTCACTAATAAATGAGTGCATTACAGGTGAACTTATAACATTTACTGGGAGATTCCCTGTATAATCATCAGGGTGTTCACATAAACTGACAACCTCCTCATTGATAAATGGGTATATTACAGATGTATTTGTAATATTTGGGTTGGAATTAGGCATAGCTAATAATGGCTTAACAGCATTAAATACACTGACTCCTGTCATCTCTTCTTCCGTCGACCCAACTCCATGGTGTGTAACCTCCATATTGGGAGACGGACAATACTAAGTCAGTCATTTTCTAGGAGTGTACTAAGGGCTTAGAATCTATTAGACACTGATAATGCATATAGTTGTTGGGCTGGCACCACAAAATTAGCACTAAATTACTCCTGAACACCTCCTCTGTTATATATAGGCCTTAAATGTCTGTAGAAATAACCCAAGGATAACATAAAACATTGGAGTCATGATATGATGTGCAAATGTGCAAATGTACCGGTATTTATAGAGCGCACAGCTACTTCCCTGAGGTAGTGTCCCGGCGCTGTCCGTATACCGCTTAGGAACCCTTCCTGGTTTTCCCTGTGAGTGTCCACTCCTGGGCATCCCCAGGGTGAAACCAGGCATCCCAGCGCTTTTGGGGCCGTTGTGGAGATTAAGCAAGCTATTGCCCAGAGTCGCAGAGTGGGACCCATGATTAGAATAGGCACCGAGGCGAGAATTATCAGGTCCGAGGAAATTAAGCCAAAGACCCGCCAAGGCGGGTATTGAACCCTGGTCCCGGGCCAGACCTCTGCATCAGGGTCTGCCGCTCTAACCATTTGAGCCACACTTCTCCACTGTTACTCCACTTCTCCAGTGGTACAACCACTCTTTCCAGAGTGTTCCTAGCCCAATTGGGGCTCCTAAAATTAATAATAATGCAATCACCGTGTAAATTCTTATCTAGGGGGCTAATCCAGCTTACTCTTGTATGATCCGATTCCTTTTGGTCCGAGATACATTCGCTAGAACCGCCACATATGGGCATCATTAGGTGGGGGGAGGGGGGGGGGTAAATTTATACAGATGCCATATTACCATCTTCTCATATTACTTATTAAAATTCATAGTCATCTGGGTTCTCTCTGTCATGTCTCCTCCAGTATAGCATGGCTGATTATTCAGGGTCTCATCCTGATTAGGACGATTTGGGACCACAATGTGGCCATTTTCGTTCCCTAAGGGTATTCTACCCTGCCACCACTATCCCCATTACTGGCACCTAGTATACTAGTTACCACCTTGGCTTTAGTTATATACCCTGTGGCAATTGGTCAATATGACCCCCAGTATTCCATTCGTCTCCACCCGGATATTTCCATCAATATTCTTTAGTATATTAAAAAACTTAACTACTTCTCCATTCAATTTGTCTAATTTGTTATGGAGTGGCTTAAGTGATCACTCCAGTTTTTGGGTTAAAAGGGCTATAATCTGGGTAGCTTGTAAATCCGTCAAAAGCCCTTGTTCAAAAGGATCTTCATGTACATCAACTATCGTATTTTGTAATGGGCCTTTCTTATTTTTACTATTAGTCCCTGTTTTTACTTGACTTTTTTTACAGCCCCTTTTCTTTTTAGGGGTAGGTGATCCACTAGGCTAATGTAATTGTGGTGCATCAGTCTGCGTGTGTAGATCTATACCAGGACGCCCTATACTCTCTATTGTTAATGAGGTGCCTTGTTGCTTATTACAGAGAGCATCCTCAACTTCTTGCTGATTCAACCCACTACCCACCCCAACCACGTCTTCCATCACTATGCCCACTCCTAATGAAATAAGACGTTCTGCCCTATCAATTTCAACATTAATTGCGCTAAGGGGAGAATTCTGAGTACCAAGTACAATAACGAGCGTGAGGAAGAGGAGAGAGGGAGAAGGAGGTGGGCGGGTTGTCGCAGCCCTAAAAGTGACTCGTGAAAGCGAAGGGAAAACAAGCATTGGCGAAATGAAATCATAAAAAAAAAAAACGCGAGTTGTGCGCACGAGACGAAAAAAAGTGTTGTGCAAGTCGCGCTTGTGCGCGTGAGAGTAAGCTGGTCACCGCTTTGGAAGCACTTCCAAAAGCAGGCTTACTAAATGTCTCTGACTGTGCATGCGCGCTGGATCAGCGATACCTAAAAAAGGGCTAGGTACGATAAATCGATGACCCTCTAGATGGAGAGGACATTTGGATAAAATTGAAGTTAAAAAACAGATTAAACAAGGGTAATCACCAAGAAATATTGTCAATAAGAATCGATACAAAACATGAAAAAACAATACACTACACATAAATGGGTTTAAACCCTCTTCAACTGAACCAACCTTAAAACCTATCAATTACTGCTTCAAATACCACTGTATAACACAGGTTACTTACAGACCCTCCCTACTGCAAATCATATAAAGTCACACAGTCTTGGTAGCCGTGCGCAGTAATATAAAGGGAGCGTTCTTTGTCTTGATTGCTCACCTCCTTGCTGTTCGGGACGAAATGGTAATGATGATCACCCAAGCTGGAGTTTAATCCACAAGGCGGGAGGCAGAACTTGGACCCCTAAGTCAAAAAAACAAAAGGGGTGGCAGCCTCTTTCTGGCTCTGACGGGGCCCGTGCCGGCGGGGGTGAGGCAGCGATTTATAGCACCATGGAAACGTCTCCCCCTCACCTTCGGCAGCGGGAATACCTCGCGTTGCACCCTGGGGCTTGCAGTCCTACAAGGGTGAGTAACGGCCCAAACAAGGAACGGATGATGGCAGCTAGCAGAAAAAACACAATGGGCTTAGGTTTCAGCCAGGGTATGTTCAGCATGAATTATTGCCCTCAGCAAATGGCCCAGCTGAGCCCCGCACACAATCAGTTTTTGGTGCCGCTATACATTGTTTATTTTATTCAAGTCTATTGCTGTGTGTCCAAGGCCTCTTCAGTGTCCACATGAAGATCACCCTTCACATTGCCACTGTTGGGGTCGCACTGCAAGACACCCTTCAACTTCTGTGCGGTGTATGTTGCCATGGTTATGCCTGTCCCGGCAGTGCGGTGGGGGGGGGGGGGGGGTGGAAGGGGACATCGAGATAGGCAGAGCGGCACTCATGCATCACTGTAGCATGGGCTTCATCACAAGGACGGAAAACATTGATTGCTGCGCCAAAAATGTATCACGATTATGACAAGACACAGCGAGTACTGGCGAGACAGACACTGTTCTACAACTTTGTTTCTCTATCCTCTGTTTAACGCACTGCTTTGCTGTTGGGCACAACAATCTGTTAGTACACATCTGTAACTCCAACCTGTGCCGCTCCTCCCTTGTACCTCCCCCTGATCATAGTATCTGAAATACAGGCTGTGTCAAGGAAGAGTATTTAACCTCATGCGTGCGGCGCATTTGTTCGCCGTACGCTGAGTTTTTAACCGCATGCGTGCGGTAGGATTTCCGCCCGTACGCTGGGTTTTGCGGATTCGCATGTTACGTGACGAGCTGGGCTCGTCATGAGCGTGCGAGGAGGCTACCTCATGACGAGCCCAGCTCGTCATGAGCGTCGAAGGGGTTAAAGAAAACGCGTTACATGACGAGCTCAGCTCGTCATGAGCGTACGACAGGCGTACTCATGACGAGCTGAGCTCGTCATGAGTGTCGAAGGGGTTAAGGGCAGCTCTACTCTATAGTTCCAGCACATTTCTACAAGGTTATGAGCACTTTCTGAGCAACGCCAAACAGAGAGTGGGGCTGTAGGGTTCCCAACCATCTGCAGTGAGTAATCTCCATACCGAGCCACTTTCATTGAAGGCACTCATCACTGCACTGCATCTGCACTGCACTTGCGATGCTCTGTCCTTGCAGCGTGCACTTCCACTGCCCTAAGACTGAAAAAGTGAAAACAGAAAAGGCACCAAGAAGCTTATCTTTCTCTGGGGCGAAGTGACTGAGGGGGTTCATGTGTACAATTTTTTTTTATTTCAAAGTATTTTATTAGAATTTATTTACACATATAGTTAACATCGCTTTACAGTTACCGGGTATCAGCCCAAATTGGCTGTAGATAACAATGATTGAGATAAGTGGTGTTTATGCTTGGCTGTCCCCTTTCCCACTGTCTTGGAACCCATTTATTTCCAAGGGCAGTGTCTAATTTTCTTCCACAGACGTTCACACATTCCATCTTCTTTAAATCATCAACAATGCACTCTACACTGGGAGTTACCAGGGGCTGGTTTTAGGAACGTTTTCCTTCATATATTGAAAATGATCAATTCAAGACACCCTCTTTGCCTATGTTATTTCTTAAAGTGCATTATTGGGAGGGTGTACATCCAAATGTAGTCCCTGTGCTCAATGGTCAGCCTCCAGGTGATACAATGGTTGGTATAATAAGGCATAGCCCCTGTGGCACATGCACTCCCTTCAAGGGATGGGACAGCCAGCCCTGGCCACTTTCTCATTACTCCTAGTTCACACAAAATACCTAGGTAATTAATACCTACCACACCCAAGTAATCTAAGAGAGCAGCCCTACAATGCTGCACACTCCACCATTGGTAGTGGACGTATGGAGGGAAAAGTTCACAAAGAGGCCCACTGTTCTTCGCAATGTACCCCTCTAGGAGGTGGCACTTCCACATACCAACGATCAAACCTTTGCAAAGATTATAGCGCATACCTGATGCTTATACATGAAAATGTAAGTATAGAAAAGAGTCTGCAAGGAGTCTGAATGAACAGAACCCGGTTAGGACACACGTTCAGAATTCGGTATGCATCTCTTTCATCTGTAGCTGCAGCTGTGACAGTTTGCATATTTAAAACAGCAGCTCACAAAGATAAGTAAGAAGCGTTGTAAATATGCAATGCCCAACTGAAAAGAAACAGCGCCAAAAAAACTGCCCCTGAATAATTCTAAAACTAGAAACAAATAAATAGTAAAAACGTATTTCTAACACGGTGTTCAAAACAGTGAAAAGAGTACTTTCTAAGGAGCAATTCCGATGTGGGCAAAAAGCAACTGAATAAAATGGTTCCCACTGACGGATCTTTAACAAATTAGAAACCGTATTTTTTTTTTTTAGAATTATCCTTGAAATGTTTAATTTTCGGTCATAAAATGTTCTACTATGTCCGCTCATGACAGAAACGGCTCGAATCTACAACAGCAACAAAATTATTCTTTTGTCTCTCATTCATCTTGGTTAAATTATTAAACCTAAACATTCTACAAGTGTTTCAAGATAAGACTCTATACCTTATAATTGAAGTGTTTACATTTGTGTGTTTCCAATCCCATTTTCAACCTTCCAATGTATCTGAGTACAGCTAGGTAGACGAACATAAGGCACACGAATTATTCCCTTTTAGTATTTGGGTATTATAAGCCCCACAGTTTAGAGGATGTTTCACACTGTTAAGTACTTACGATGGTGCGATATCCAGGTGATTTATGTTGTATCCTGACATACTGAATCCTCCAAGTGTTGTTGATAACGTTAGGAAAGTAACAGCCAGCGAATAATCGCATCCTATGTAACCTGTGGCTACTAAAAATATAGCTGGTCCAACCATTCCTGTGGGGAAACGTTTAGGAAAAATTAGATCAATGTTTTACAAGTTTTTAATTGCCAACAACCCAACATGTGCCTTTTGTGAAGGCAGCTGATATCAATTTGCCAAAACCACATAAGCACAGATTAGCGACAGTTACAAAAGGAGATCATCAACACAGGCATTAAAAGTTAACTTTATTCTGAAAGCAATAACCCTCTTGTTTACACTCACCAAAGTTATCTGTGATTATCTAGAAAAAGTGTGACCATGTCAACTATAAGCTAGTACACTCAACTTTACTTCAACACCTCAATCTAAAGAGTCACTCTTGTCAAGATAATACATTGGTATGTCACATCCACTTTTAGTTGTAGGAAAAAGTACAAGTAATGTACCCAAATGACTGTAATCCTCTTCTTGCTCCATTCAGACTGACTGTTAGCCCAGCTGCAAGGAAGGAAACTATAACATTTCTGCGCAGTGAACTGAATCTGGGCACTATTAGTTTATAGAGCAGCTAGATCCTGTCTAGTGATATGTCCAGCAGCTCTGGGTATCTCAGACTTTATCTATGGTCAGACCAACTTCCAGAGCATAAGGAGTAAAACACAAGATGGAGAGACCTCCAGCCATTTAGCCTAGACTCTACTCTTCCAAGGGAACTAACTTAATTGCCCCACACTTCCAGACATAGTTAGATCTTTAAAAACAATTCAAGGACGACTGGATGAGAGAGAGGAGAGAAGAAGTAAAAAGAAGGGCAATGAGATAAACTGGCCGATCGGAGAGAGAAACCAACCCTACGTGACGTGACAGGTGGTTGTTTCTTTTGCCTTTCTTTGCTGCAGAATCTATCCCTTTCATTCCTATATTTTTTTAAGCCACAAAATCATAGCGGAATCCAACTCTTTCTTTGAAGGAATAGGAGTCAGTACTCTGAAAACTGATGACAGCTCTCAAGAGATTATCGCAAGGGCCTTGCTGGCAGTTCCACTGACCTAAGGGTGGCCACTTGCTTGTCAATAGTGTTGGTTAGCATTTCAGCCTCATCTCAGGATACATCCAGTCCTTTTTCCCGAGGCTCTGTTGAAAGCTTGGTCATTCACAGTCTAATCTACATGTTAAAATCAGCCAGAGACTAAGTCAGGATGAGACTATATAAGCTGGAGTGGCAGGAGGAAGCACATTTGGTGCCTCTTGCGCTACTGGAGCTGTGGTGGGGGCTTGAATTCAAAGAGATGAAAGCAGACGGGACAGGGTCCAGTGCAGCAATTTGCATAATGAATTCCTAATACTCGCTTATGGTCCCCATGCTGCCCATACATATGAAACCTTAGGTCTGCAGTGCCCACCGGCCCATTACGGAGATTGCTAGCGGGGGGCAAAAGGAAGGTCTAGGAGGGAGAATTAAGTGATAGGATGGGGGTTGTAAGGTGAAAGGAGAGTAGGCTTCTCGGTCAAACTATTGAGATCTGCATTAAGGTGGATTAATTTTAGGAAACACTACCCTAGAAGGAAGTCAGGAAATCCTAGATCGTCATAGAGAAGGCATTGGCATTTTTCTGACTGTGCAAGCCTCGATCCAGAGCCCAAAAAGTGATTTGAGAGGGATTGAATCAAGGCTCCAATCACTGAAAATGATATGTTTCTTTTGGTGGCACTAAACTTCATGTAATAAGACTGCACATCAATCTGTGTCGAGTAACTCAAATGACCATAAACTGGGGCTAGTCATACAATCTCTGCCCAATGAAGCATCGGAACCGAAGTAGAAGTAGCATGGAGAACATCTCGAGTATTTAATGGAGTACAGACTTCTTGTCAGACATTGTAGGTCTCATTACGCACACACAAACTGGCCTGAGAGCCCAGCGTTTTGTCTGGTCGAAACACAAGACATGGCCTTAGTATTAAGCCGATGTTGCTAAGAGGCCCTTAAGCTCCTAAAAGTTTCATCAGTATACTCACCCTGCTTTTACGTTCACGGAAAAACTATGGTTAACAATAATTTATACACGGGCAACCATAGGAGACCACACGTTTAGCTATATTTTGACTCGGGCAGATGAGTGTCAACTCTCTGTAATTGGGTCATCTGTCTACCTAAGAAAGTATCGGTTGGAAATGGCTTTTTGCAGTGTTATCACCTAACTTTTTGCTTATTCCTCCTATTTTTTCCTGACCTGTTGTTGTTGGCTTTAGGACTCTGGGCTTTTTACCGCTGCTAATCAGTGCTAAGGTGCATATGCTCTCTGTGTAAATTGTTATTATGATTGGTTATCCACGATTAGTATAGTTGATTTACCAATAAGCCGCTAGTAAAGTGCACTGGGTGTGCCAGGGCCTGTAAATCAAATGCTACTAGTGGTTCTGCTTTTTTTTTCAAAAGAAAGACCCGGTCACTGTTTTTGTTCTGCAACTTTATTTTTTAGAGCAGAGTTTCACCCTAAGGTATTCAATCCTTGGACACAACCCCATGTGTAGTACTAGTGGTTCTGCAGCACTGATTGTGCCACCCACATGAGTTTCTCTGAAAAGGTAACTCACGCCTAAACGCTCAGTGCCTGTGCGCAGTTTGTAGAATGCCATGTCAACCTGGCAAGTGCACCCACTTGCCAGGCCCTAACCTTCTCTTTTCTTACATGTTAGTCACCCCTAATGTAGGCCCAAGGTATCCCTGGGCAGGGTGCAGTGTATGTGAAAGGTAGGACATGCCCTGATGTGTGTGGCATGTCCTGAGAGTGAAATACTGTCCATTTCGTTTTTCACTATTGTAAGTCTATATGTTCCCGTAGGTTAGAATGGGGAGTTTGCTTATAACATCTTTTAAGCATAACTGCCCCCTGGGAACCAGACAGGAAAATAAAGTTTAGTATGTCTGAAGTCAGAATGTTAAAATGCATCTTTTAGTGAGGGTGATTTTTACATTCTGTTTGAAAATACCACTTTAAGAAAGTAGGTATTTTCTTGATAAGCCATCCAGTATTCCTCTGCTAGGATGTGTATTGACTGTCTGGCTTTGGAGTGACAGGGGCTGGGGATGTGCAGTGGCTCCAGAAAGTCTGGATAAGTCAGCGCTAGGCTGAATAGGCCCTGTCAGCATTGGAGTGGTGGGAGGAGTAGCACCTGCACCTGAATAGGGCTGCGTCTGCCTTCCACTGTGATGGCTCCGCCCGCCCCCCTGTGGTGTGTCTGGAGCCAGGGCTCACACTGACAATGGAGGTTGTTGTGCACTCACAAAGTGCCCTCCAGAACTGGTTTGGACTGGGCTGTATAAAAAGAGGGGCCCAGACTCCAGACTTTTACATCATCCCTGGAATTCAAGAGGACCCTCTGTCAAGGAGAAGAGCTGGAGAGACTGAGGAGAAGTACTGCCCCATTGCTGTGTGCTGTGTGGGATTGACCTCCAGTTGCTGTTTCTGCCAAGGAAAGGAGAAGGACTTTGCTGTGTGCTGTGTCCCCTGCTTGAAGGAGATATCCAAGGGCCTGTGTGCGCTGGCCTCCGGTTCTGAAGTCTCAAGGACACAAAAACTTCACCCCCAGCTCCCCTGAACTTTGCCACAGTGAGTTCTGACCTACCAGGAGGTGTCTGTGCCGGTATTGGACCTCTGGAGGTGGTTGCTGCCGTTTGGGAGCTGGAAGAGAAAAGGAACCTGAAAAACTACAAAAACAACGCATCACTCTTCTTGCAGGAGTTTTTCTGACACATCTCCATGGCTAGAGAAGAATTTACACATTTCGCCCTGCCACTACGAAAACTGACGTAGCGTCTGTCACCGCTGTAAAAATCGACGTATCAATGGGGTCGCGGCTGAAGAAAATTACACGACTGACGCATCCTGGATTTCCACGCATCACACATGTGCAACAAGATTTCCCGCCGCATCACCTGCAGACCGGAACAGTCACGAAGAATCAACGCATCACTTCCCCCTACAGACTGGATTCGACGCATCACTTTTCCTGCGTGTAGTAGAACTGTTGCATCACCTCCCCAAGATCTCAGAAACTGACGCATCTTTTAGTTTTTGACGCTTCTTCACTATGCAGCTGTTTAGCCTTGTGATTTTTGACGCAACTACAGGTACTTTGTGTAACAGTCATGCATCCATAGTTTTCTATAGTACAAGTTATTGAAACCTTTTGAAAGTCATTTATTAACTGTGTATGTTGGATTTTTGTCATTTTGGTCTTAAGTTTAGATAAAGAAATTATATTTTTCTAAACTGGTGTGGTGTCCATTTGTGGTGTTTTCACTATGTTAATGTGAGTGTTGGTACAAATACTTTACACATTGCCGTTGGGACAAAAGCTACCAAGGGGGTGAGAAGGGGTTATCTAAAGTGTGTATCCACCTTACCCTGACTAGAAGCAAGGGTCCTTACTTGGACAAAGGTACCTACCTCTGCCAACTAGAGACCCCCATTTCCAACAGCATCTGCATGTCAACATAGTAGTATCTGTGAATGGGCTCTATATGGATACCCTAGACCTTGTTAATACCTCAAAACACTCTCCAATATATTTGATTGGTCTCAAATGCATCCTCAGAATGGATAATTCTGTAAGGACTAGGCCTCGCTTTCAGGTGATGAGTGCGCTTTAAGAACCTCACGATTGAGTAGCGCACTTAAAGAATCCCTAATTGATTGACTTTGGATTTCCCCTTTTGTAGAAGAGGAGCCACTATCTCCCAGCCTGTAGCACAAGGAGCCCTTATCTCACAAAGAGCTCTCTGGGATGAACAATGTATCCGGTCAATTTAGTGAGGGACAAAGGTGATCTAGAAATGACAAGGAGCTGCAATAACAAAAGTACACTTAGCTGGCCTTCTGGTGCACCTACTGCTTCCATTCAACAAATCCACTAACACTCTAGGGGAGCACCAGCAGACATTGATAAATAGAAGGTCTTTAAAGAAGCCAAAAATACACGTAGCTGGGGCCCTGGACAATGGTGTCACAAACAGAGAATCAGTAGCTGAGAAGTTCCGTTCTCTGCAGTGTCATTATACAAAGCTGATTATTAAAGTGGACGCCACTATTCCAAAGAAGAAACCAAGAGATCCAATTTGTGGCAGAAAACCTATTAAGGTACACCTATGTCGCTGCAAGAAAGTAGAGGGTTGGGAAGAGAATCAGGATTTTGTTTTGAACATGAAGATGCCTGCACCACTAGGCTCTCAAGGGATGGGTGAGCTGTCAAAAAGGTTGGATTCCCAGGAGCAGGATGATGACGGCATGCCATCTGGAGGGTAACAGCTGGTGAGAAAGTCAGCTTCTTACAAGTCACTAAGATAGGATCCATCAGGACACAGTTAAATGGCAGCATAGCTTTCTTGACGGTGGCTGTAAACTGTAGAACTTTGTGAGATTTGACTTCTACAATCAGTGCAGTTTGTGGACCTTTAGGACTTGCACAGGATCACAATAAATGAATCCACTTCCACAGAAGCAGACTATGTGTTCAAACTGCTAGCATTTTGCACGATGAAGGTCTAAGTAGACCACCACATCAGTGCTCATTGGGGGAAGAAGAAGACCAGTTTTGCTTCGGTCATTCTCATCATAACAAGTCACAGAGGGCATTCCAATGGAATCTGAATTTTCTCCCATTCTATTATAATATTTGTCACAAGGCAGGGGCCTGTTATCTGCCTCCTCCAGCAATTGCCGGGCCTTTCTTCATGGCCTGGACCTCAGCCTGGACCATGAGGAGTTTGGCTTTTGTCTACTTTTTTTGCCCTTGGTATGTGGAGCAGATGATAAGATGCTCATCATCCAAAGAGTGTGTGTCAGCAGCTGCTTTATTCCACAGAATGTATAAGGGATTTAATAGGTACATCCATTCGGGAGCGCAACACTGGAGTAACTGACCAGTAGCAGACCTAAACATTCTAAGCCTAACATTCTGAACAATTATATGTAAATATGTAAGGGAATGTGTGATAGGTGAGAACAGGAAGATACCACACATCTTCCTCCTTCACAAAAACATAAAAAATATGAATACTAAGAACGCAATAGGCCTGAACGATTACATACTTTTTATCTATCATAGGAACAATACACACCATGAATGAACCTAATTAAGTAATACGTTTAATTAGAAAATATTAAACATACGAGAATTTTGTATTAAGTATTGCATAATGTAGTCCTTCATTTTGGCAGGAAACGTATGGCATCGTACACTCCTCCTCATACCTAAAACACTGCCTTCTTTCCTATCTACATGTGACGCCATACTTCTTGTTCCTGAACCAAGTCATATCACCAGCGATGGTTTCTAGCTTAGGGTGTCGGGACTCTGCCCCCTTTACTTTCGCCCCCATCACTATCTCTAAAATAAAACCAAAGTCGTTGTTAATTTATTTTTGGGGTGTCCACGCTGCAGTCATTTACACACAGCATAATTTTTTCTTTCTGGAACTAGGAGTCGGGACTGCTGCACAATGACGCTGAATGACACTACTGGCCTGGGCGGACCAAACGTCTACACTATTTGCCGGGCTGACAATTTCACAACCTTAAGGCCTGTGAGCTCATCAGCTTGGCAAACACATAGGCTTGAGGGCCAGGCTCCAGCCCCTGAGGGCGTCAGGGTAAAATTATCCCCAGGCATTTTAGATTGACATGAAGCCCCAGCACTACAGGGCTTCAATCAGGGAGTTGAGAGCATAGTCACCCCCACCCTTTCCCAACTCGTCACAGGGGGTAGTCCCACTCTGTGACGAGTTGGGAAAGGGCAGGGTAAAAGCTGCAGGCAGGTGGGAAGTCAAGAACTCAAGTCTGCGCAGTTTGTATTCAAACATTTTGAAGGCACTGCACAGACTAGTGGTATCTGCTACCCACAGTGCATTTTGTAAGGGACATGATTAATGGTGGTACGTCGCACGTGTATGACACTGCACAGTAGGATTGACTGCCTGGCTGGTTGGAGCAGACTTGCGGCGGTATGGCGCTAAGGCGGTGCCGATGCACACTACAATTGTGTGTGACTCAGGACAGTGCCTGGGGACTCCAGCTGATGCCCTGCAGCCCCCAACCCAGTGGACCACAAGGTGAGAGGTTTATATTTTACGGCTCCTTCTGCCCCTGAATACTTTAGATTAGCAATTGTGTGCTTTAGTTTTGACCTCTTTATGTATTTCACTGTAGTTTTTATAATGCGACTGTAAGAACTCACCTCGTAGGCAGTGCTAATGGTCTTTGTACACAACTGGCATTCATGCACCCATTTGAAAGTGCTTTCATTGACGGAAATGATTTTTGTAATTCTGGCCTTCTCACACATATATTTTAAAGTACTTTCATATGCACGCACTATAATTTCATTTTATCCTAAAGGATGTTAACTTATGGACTGCTGGGGATCTTTCGCTCCCTCTCGAGGAATTGTTGAGGTCATGCGAAGAGCTAGGCCTTCAACAAGAGGTGCACGGTCCTACCCATCAGGCAGGGCACACCTTAGATCTTATCTTCGCACCAAATGGACTGATATCTGTAAAGGATATCAAGCCATTATGCTGGACAGATCACGCCCGGATTTCATTCCAGATATAGGTAAAGGAACTCTGTATCACCAAACTAGCCCCTCTGCCAACAAGAACAGGTAGGGCGTGGTATAAATTGAGAAGGGCAGACAGGGTGTCCCTTTTTGACCCCCCCTCCTTCAATACTGAGATCTCTTTGGAGGTCAATTGCTCTACGTTTGAGCAAGGGATCTTTAAAACCTTGGATAAAATAGTCACAGTCACCAGATCTAAATCAAGAAGTGCTTAAAAACCTCACAATGCAACTATAAAATAGAGATCTGCAAAACGAAAGCAGAATATTTTGCGAAACAAAATTCTGGTAGCCCCAAATGGCAAGAAAAAGGTTTTTGAGATCCCTCGGTAACTATCAGGTTTGTCTCCTTTGAAGCTATTTCGATGGATGCTTCCGATTTATCCTAAGACTCACTCCCTCTGGACCACCATTAGATCTCCTACCCCCAACAGCATGGAAAGAGCTGGAGGATGAGCTGGCTCCCCCTACTCTGTAACTATGTAATCAATCCCTGGATTCTGGAATTGTACGATCTATCTGTCTGTAAGAAGACAATAGTTACTCCCATTCTAAAAAAACTTCAGCGGATCCACTAATTATCAATAAATACAGACCCATAGCACTCCTTCCCTTCCCTGAGAAAATAGTAGAGCAATATGTGAGAAGAAAGATATCTCACTTCCTTGAGACCCATTCCCTCCTCGAGGATGAACAGTTTGGGTTTTGACTGGGGCACAGCACCGAGTTTGCCCTGAATACAGCACTGGATGAGTTGCAGATGAGGGTGGATAGATGTCAGTCAACAGTCTTAATTATGCTTGATTTGTCGGCTGCCTTTGACACAGTCAACCATACAATCCTCCTGGATAGATTAGCGGCAAATGGAGTGGTGGGCTCTGTGCTGAAATGGATGAGTTCATATTTGGCAGAACGGAGACAGCCTGCTACTTTACCGCCTTAGAGCTCTGAATATAAAAGCCTGCGTCAGGGAGTGCCGCATGGATCGGTACTTAGCCCTGTCTTGTTTAATGTCTAGATGAACCCCCTTATAATACTCGTAAAGGCCTGATGGTCAACTATGCGGACGATATGCAACTGATATTATCCCTTACCAACAATCAGGAGGAGACGTACACAGCCTTTCAACTAGGCATGACAGAAATTCAGGAGTGGATGAACACTAACTCCTTTAAACTGTGGAGATAAAAATGAATTCCCATGCTGTTCAACAGGTAGGATCCCCATGATATTGCCCCATAATTTCTGTTCCCTTTCGACTGAGGCTCCTCAGTCATCTGACACAGTCCGTAATCTTGGGGTTGTGTTTGACAACAAACTGTCCCTGGAGAAGCATGTGACAAAATTAGCTGATACATGTTTCGCACTACTCTGTGGACTAAGAAAGGTGCCCCCACTGCTGCCCTCACATTCCAAACCCCTGGTTATACTCAGTAGGCTAGACTACTACAACGCACTACTCCTTGGAGCACCTGACAATTGTACTAAGCGTCTATACAGAGTTTAAGTGGTGGTGGCAAAACTGGCACTAAACATACCCTGTAGGTCTTCGGCGAAGGATGCATTGAAAGAATTGCACTGGCTCCCTTTAAAGAAAATGGTCAGGTTCATCGTCATATGTATTGTTTTTAAGGCCCTAAATCAGAAAGGCCCTGTTCCACTCCAACCCAGATAAAAAAAAGATACACTCCTACGAGACACCTTTTTTCTAGTTCGGCAAAACTTGTCCGTGACCAAACTTACCAGCAGTCCAGGTATGGGGCCGGGCCTTCTCAGTCAAGACAGCCCAGATGTGGAATCAGCTTTCTCACTCATTGAGGGCTGCAAGGGAGTTGCTGCAATTTAGAATGGCCCTGAAGACTTTGCTCTTCCCAAAATAATTTAATGTATGTGCATCCCAAACATGTCAGGTTCCTTGTCCGCCAGTGCCAGGATACCAGTATTGGTGACAATTGCACTTTATAAAAGTCATAAATAAATAAAAAATAAATAAACCTGATCTCATGATATTCAATTTCAGATCTCTTACCACACTTATTTTTCAACCACCAAGGGACAAGTTCTAATGGAGATAGTTTGATGACTTGATTGGAAGTGATCCTGTATGTGAGAAGTGTGGTTTCAAACGCTTCACTCCAATCAATACCTCCTTTAAATTAAGCGTTAACTGAAAAGCCTACTTAATTGCTCTGTAAGACTTGTCCACTTGACCATTAGCCTTGGGACGGAACACAGATATGCTCTTGAATACAATGCCACATTTTGACAAAACAAATCTTCTGTATAATTACTGCCACACTAGTTCAAGTTCAGGAATTTGTATAGCGCACTGCTCACCCAGAGGGTCTCAAGGCGCTAGGGGGAGGGGTTCATTATTTGTCGAATAGCCAAGTTTTAAGTTCTTTTCTGAAGGAGATGTGGTTCTGAGTAAGGCGGAGGTTGGTGGGGAGTGAGTTCCAGGTCTTGGCAGCCAGGAAGGAGAAGGATCTGCCACCCATGGTGGATTTCCGGATGCGCGGGACTGCGGCGAGGGCTTGATTGGAAGATCTTAGTTGGCGGGTGGGTTTGTAGAAGGACAGTCGAGTATTGAGGCATTCGGGTCCTAGATTGTAGTGGGCCTTGTGTGCGTGGGTGAGAAGGCGAAAGGTATTCTTTTGTTGACGGGAAGCCAGTGGAGGTCTTTTAGATGTCCGGTGATGTGATCTTGGCGCGGGATGTCTAATATGAGTCTCACCTTTCTTAACAATTCTCTTGCACAGGGAGTAGTGACCCCGGCACTCAAAACAGCTTTTATAGTGCCCATCTTGAAAAAACCCGGCGCTGACCCTACCATCTCAGCCAACTACCGTCCTATCTCCCTGCTGCCCTATCTGGGTAAGGTGCTGGAACGCCACGTCACCGCAGTCCTCAGCACCCATGTAGAGGCCAACGGTGGGTTGGCCTCCCGTCAGGCTGGTTTCCGCCCTAGGCACTCGACCGAATCAGTCGTAGTTTCGGTCCTGGACACCCTCAGGAAGGGATTGGACAACAATAAACATCAGGCGCTGGTGCTTCTCGATCTTTCCGCCGCCTTTGACACGGTTGACCATACCATCTTACTGTCCCGTGTCAGGGCGGCGGGAATCGAGGGCTCAGCCCTGATTTGGCTGTCCTCCTTCTTGAGGGACCGCACTCAGGCGGTCCGGCTAGGCGACTTCACGTCCACTCCACTTCCTGTCACTTGTGGTGTTCCCCAGGGATCTTCTCTTTCTCCTTTGCTGTTCAACCTTTATATCTCTCCCCTCATCTTTGCTCTTCAGCAGCTGGAGGTTACCGTGTATAACTACGCTGATGACCTCCAGCTCGTCTTTGATCTATCTATTTCCTCTCTTTCTGTCTCTAACTTTCAATCCACCATGATTTTCATCAGGGACTGGATGAACCACAACCACCTGAAATTGAACCCAGATAAAACTGAGCTGGTTCTCACCGGTGGGTCGTCCAGTCCCTGGAATTCCTGTTACTGGCCCCCCTCTCTTGGCCCCCCCCCCACTCCCTCACCTACAGTTAAAACACTGGGGGTTAAAATCAACAACCAGCTCACTCTTCACTCACAAATCAGTTCCGTTGTCTCCTCCTGCTTTCTCACCCTCCGCACCATCCGCTCTGTTTCCCGTTTCTTTTCCCCACAGGCACTTAAGTTGATCATGGCCGCACTGGTGATCTCGAGGCTAGATTATGCCAACGCCATCTACAACGGCATCCCAGCATATAGCCTGCGGAGACTCCAGTTGGTTCAGAACCAGGCGGCTCGCCTGGTCTATGGTCTCCCACGGTACCATCACTCTACACCCCTCCTTAAAGAGCTTCACTGGCTCCCTGTCAGAGAACGTTCCCTGTTTAAGACCGGTTGTATGGTTTTTCAGGCTCGACAAGGCACTGCCCCTGTCTTCATTTCCTCGTTATTAAAGGAATACGTCCCCACCAGAGAGCTTCGTTCCTCCTCCAAATCCCTTCTCCAAACCCCACGTTTTAAACGTAAAAAGTGGGGCGGCACCAACTTCGCTACTCTTGCCCCCACTTTCTGGAATTCCCTTCCCGATCATCTTCGCTACGCAACCCATTATCTTTCTTTTCGCAAAGATTTAAAAACTTTTCTCTTCAACCAAGCTTTCCCTGTATAAATTGCCCTTTGTTACCCACTACAGGTCTGATTTTCCTCAGGTGTCGAACTGACCACTAGCGCCAAGAAACCGCAAGGTGTACGTTGCGCTGTACAAATGTTTTAAATTAGAATTAAATTAGAATCCATTCGGCTACTTCTTTCATGCCTTCGTGAAGATTGGTTTTGGCGGTGTTGGGGTCTTTGGTGAGGGAAAGGATTAGCTGGGTGTCGTCGGCGTAGGAGATGATGTTGAGGTTATGTTGACGCGCGATGGAGGCGAAAGGACTCATGTAGACGTTGAAGAGGGTGGGACTGAGTGAGGATCCTTGAGGTACGCCGCAGATGACTTCGGTGGCCTCCGAGTAGAATGGGGGAAGTTGGACTCTTTGCGTTCTTCCAGCGAGGAATGAGATGATCCAGTTCAGGGCTTTTCCTTGTATGCCGATGTTGCTGAGGCGTTGTATAAGGGTGTTGTGGCAGACTGTGTCGAAAGCGGCGGAAAGGTCGAGTAGGATGAGGGCCACTGTTTCTCCGTTGTCCAGGAGTGCTCGGATGTCGTCAGTCGCTGCTATGAGGGCGGTTTCGGTGCTGTGTTTGGCTCGAAACCCGGATTGAGATGGATCAAGGGAGTTGTTGGATTCAAGGAAGGCGGCGAGCTGGCTGTTGACGGCTTTCTCGATGACTTTGGCCGGGAATGGGAGGAGGGATATGGGTCGGTAGTTTTTAAGTTCAGAGGGGTCTGCTGTGGGTTTCTTCAGGAGGGCGCTGAGTTCGGCGTGTTTCCAGCTTTCTGGAAAGGTGGCAGAGTCGAACGAGCAGTTTATGACATCGCGAAGATGGGGTGCGATGATGGAGTCAGCTTTGTTGAAGATGTGGTGGGGGCAGGGGTCAGAAGGCGAGCCAGAGTGGATTGAGTTCATGAGGCGAGTGGTGCCTTCAGTGGTGATTGGGTTCCAGGCGCTGAGGTTGTTAGTTGGCGGAGTAGGATCTGAGGGGGGTGGGGAGGGTTGGACGCTGGGAGCATTCTTGAAGCTGTTGTGGATGTCGGCAATTTTGTTGTAGAAGAAGGAGGATAACGCATCGCAGAGGTCTTGGGAGGGGGTGATGTCGTTAGATGCTGCGGTGGGGTTGTGAATTCTTTGACGATGTTGAAGAGTTCCTTGCTGTTATGAGTGTTGTTGTCGAGACGGTCCTTGAGTGCTGATTTCTTGGCGGATCGAATCAGTTGGTGGTGTTTGCGAGTGGCTGTCTTGAGGGAGTCCATGTTGTCTGAGGTAGGGTTTTTTCTCCAAATCTTCTCCAGGGTGCGGCATAGTTTTTTGGACTTTTTAAGTTCCTCATTGAACCAGGGAGCCTTTTTGTTGGCTGATTTAATCTGATGCTTTTTCAGGGGTGCTAATTCGTCAGCACTGTGGGTAATCCATTGCCTAAGGTTGGTGGCCGCTTGGTCTGGGTCCATTGAGAGGGTGGGAGGGTTTTTGTTGAGTGAAGTGAGGAGTTGGTCGATGGTGATTTTGTTCCAGTTTCTTCGAGGAATAGGTTGCGGACGGTTGTGGGTCAGGGTGGTTTTGTAGCTGAAGTGAACACAGCTGTGATCCGTCCAGTGGAGAGCTGTAGTACGATCGAAGGAGATGTGCTTGCTGGAGGTGAAGAATGGGTCGAGCGTGTGTCCGGCTGTGTGGGTGGGGGTGTCAACAAGTTGTTTGAGTCCGAGATTGGCCAGGTTGTGTGGACCATTATCTAAGACAATGACTTCAGATAATCCTTCTCTACAGAACAACTCATGAAAACACTCAACAACAGATTCTGAAGTGATTTTCCCCACCATCCTCATCTCTGGCCACATAGAGTCATAATCTACTATAACAATGGCAAACACTTCTTGTCTAGCGAGTACAGAAAATAGACCCGAAATATCAATATCTAGTTTCTTCCAAGGTTCATCGGGTAACTCAACAGGGATAGATTCAGCGGATGTCTTAGCTGACAAGTCAACCAACCACATAACATACTTGACTTCACCAAGTCCTCCACCATAGCATCCAACCTAGGCCCCCAGTATTGTTCACTCTTTTCCGTGTGCCTGAAATAGATGTGACCCTCATGTGTCTATTCAATACTTTTCCCCCAAAAATTGAAAGGAGGAATTACTTTCTCTCCTCTGAGAAACACCTTTATCCTTTGGTTGTGTAATCTTTTACCTTCTTCAGAGACATTTCTTTTTTAACTTCATCAAACCATTTTTCCTCAGTTATATAGTGTGACATTTCACAACCAATTTCCATCTTACAAACGTCAGAAAAAGGAAAAGCTACCTCACATTCAGGTTCGTCATTCAAGCATGGACCGTTAATTCCATAGCTATCTTGACATGCAATCTGCATACACATTATTTTTTGATGGTACTGTATTGGAAAGCTAATCTAGATAATCTACAATATCTAGATTATATCAGTATCTAGTCAATATACTGCCGCCCTCTCAGAGCTACCATATTAAACAAAGGTTTGTGATCTGTTCTTATGTCAGATTTAGTGCCCCATTAATACATCCTAAAGTGTTCTGCTCCCTACAGACAAGCTAAAAGCTCCTTCTCAATGACTGAATGTTGTTCAGAATCACGTAAAGCTCTCAAGCCATAGGACACAATCCATTCCGTCCTTCCATAATTTTGCAGCAACACTGCACCTAGGCCACAAAGGCTAGTATCCACTGCAATAACACATTTCTTCTGTTTAATAAATGGCTTTAGACATGATGCATTGATAATTTCTTGATTCAATAAATTAAAGGCTTCAACTTGTTTTTGTTCCCAACCAAAAAATATATAAAAAAAAAAAAAGACATCTCAGTCTACCCATATTTCATTCATTAAGACTGCGAAGATAGGGGGGCGTGGCTTGCAGCCGAGGGGAATGGTCGCACATCGAAGCGGCTCCTCGGCCCTCGCAGCCTTACTGCTATTAATCCTGAGCTGGTGCCTCCATACTGCCCAGGGTCGATAGAAAATAGATCGCTGACCATTTGGACTCCCCCGCTCGGCCCCTGATGCCAACCGGATCCTCTTAAACATCGGAGTTTGGTCCCGAAGATCGGCCCTCCCTCGGCCCAAGATGGCGGCCACGATCACTAGACGCTCTGCTGCAGGTACCGGAACTGCTCCGAACGCAGAGTGACCCTGAATCCCAGCGAACAGCTTTGTCGAGTCTTGAGGGGGCGATTCTCAATCAATACCACCCACCCACGCCTTGCTGGCCCCCCCCAGGTGACGAGCGGCACAGCAAACAATGGGCCCCCCCAGCCACCCCGCATCAACGCCCACGCGAGTCCCCGGCTTTGGGCCTACTGCCGGGGACCGCCCTACAACTGCTGGTGGCATTCGGCTCTTCCCCGCTCTGAGACACAGCGGCCGCATATACGGCCCCACCACACGGCCCACCTCCCCCTGCCTGACCGAATGGCTGGAACGACAAGGAGGTTTCCGAGCCTCTTGTGAGCCATGCTGATTAAGTGACCACACATCACCCTGGGCCCTACGTTGACGCGCGGTGAACGACGCTCGCCCCTCCGCCTCTGTGACGGAGTAACTGATCTCTGTGCCCACCCTGACTACTGGAGACACCTGGAGGACGAGGAGCTCCCACGCTGAAGTGATCGGCCCTCCCAAGATTGCTGGTGCTGCCAGGGGGATGCAACCAGGTGCGGTCTGCACGCTACTCTGAGTCCTACTTGATGGTAAGGCCAGCATAACTGGGAGTGGTGTTCCTGATCCCCATTCTCCATCCGTGGGCTGCTGTTTGTCCTCGCCTCCTGGGACCCTGTGAACTCACGATTTCTGCCGAGATGTATATCCCAAACGACACGGGGTTCGCTCCCCCTTTACGAACGGCGAGGGGCCCCCCTCCATATTGTGCGCCCCTTGAGTCTGCGCCAGCACAATCTCCTGCAAGACCTGCACTTCAAGATGGCCTCCGGTAAGAGAAATCGGCCCCCCAACCAAAGACAAATCAACAAATTATCGTGGGGCTCCAAGGGAGAACCTAAAGACACTGCCCCTGATGCTATACCCAAAACAGCGACTCCCCCTCCGCAAACGAGACCCCCACCCTAGACGATGTCATGGAGGCGATGGCTGGGGTCCGCTCCTCATTAGAGACCCGTATTGACTCAGTGAACATAGAAGTGACGCTGTTACACGCAGATCTCCGTAAAATGGATACCAAAGTGAAAGATATAGAAATCAAGACCTTAGCACTTGTTGACAATACCTCCACTCTACAACAGCAAGTGACTCAACTCCAGAAACAACAGCACCAAATGGAGATACTTCTCGATGATTATGAAGGACACGCAAGACGCAATAACCTCCGCTTCCTGGGTGCTCCGGAGCGTCTTGATGAGCCGGCCGCCAATCTCTTTGTGGAGAAACTGGTCTTGCAACATCTCCAACCAAAATAACTCTCCAATTACTTCTCCATAGAAAGAGCACACAGGGTTCCCGGGGGAAACATCCTTTACAACGCAACTTTTACCACGCAGTGCTTTTACATCGCAACTTTTACAACGCAAACCATTACAACGCATTGCGCTGGGGGGCGCTCTAGGATAGGGAATAGATTTAATTTACTATCCAACACCTTCCCTAGTGTCCACGGGGACTGGAGCTGGAATAGTAAATTAAACTATTCACTATCCAGCACCCCAAAGCGCTATGCGTTGTAATGGTATGCGATGTAAAAACCGCGTTGTAAAAGCATGCGTGGTAACGTCATACATCCGTTCCCGGGGGCAGGCCGAAGCCGGGCGCTCCCCCCCCCGCCCTATCGTTGCCCGTGTATTTAATTTTCGTGACCGGGATGTCATCCTCCAGACGGCGCGAGCAGGACCGCCACTGCGAATTGACAATGCGCAGATCATGATCTTCCCGGATTTCACTGTGAAAGTACAGGCTCGTCGACGCAGCTTCCTGGAAGTGAAGAAGGAGCTCCGTGCACAGTCCATCAAGTACTCCATGCTGTTTCCCGCGAAACTACACATTGAATCGGAGGGCAAGACTTGGTTTTTTGAATCCCCTGCTGAGGTGTGGGATTGGCTTGAGGGGTGGCGTCAGTCTGCGACCACCCAGAATCGTCGCAGGAAATCTGCAGATCGCTCTGACGCAGAGGTACTACCTGAAAGTCAGGACCTGTTTGCTGACAATGCTCAGGATGAGCAGTGAGCCATAAGATTAAGACTTATTTAGTAATAGGAGCACTCTTGTTCTAGACCGTCTAAACCTGCAATGCCTGTTGTGTTGCTCCTACTTGTCATGAGATTCCTTGCTGGCTCCTTGGAGGAAGTTCCGCCTCTTCATTGGTCTATCACGACACCTGTTACTGCTGGGGCTCTCCACGCTGATCGGGGCCACACTTGACTACCGTATCTCGACTCCATGGAAGTGACCTCCTTAATGCTTCCAACCTCCAGATGTTCTCCCAGATCACCGCCATGAACCCAACCCTGTATTTTGGTAACCCTCCTCTCCTGATGGGACTCAGTCTTGCAGTTTGCAGCCCATCCTGATCCATATATATCCTTTTCTTGGTCCCGATATAATTGTGCATTTTGTTCCGACTGCTGTTTTCAGATGACCTGTTAACGGCATTGTTTTTGTAAGATTGCTATGGGGTATGATGGACTAACTCACCTAGTACTTTTGTTATGGAGGCGACTCTCTGCCCTCTGGGCGATTCATCGGGGCGTGGGAGGGTGATGAACATACAGACCTTGACCATCCTTATCCTATTAGTTGTTACATACTGTCTGTATACATTAGGTAGTGCTGCTGGACACTGTCAATTGCCTGAACTGATGTGGATAGGGCCTTCAACGTGGGGCTGACCAGGGCCTAATTTGTCAATAATTTCTACTATGTGAATGCTATTGCTGATACAATTTGTTATTAACCGCACTAGACTATATCATCCTGTCAATTGCTAGCGGGGGCACCCACGGCTCTCCGCGCACCTCATCAATGTTCGAGAGGGTGACAGGCACTCTGCCTAGTTGGGGAGTGGATAGTTTTAAGTCCGCGGGCAGGGGGGCAGGGAGGAGGGTTAAGGGGGGGGGAACGGGAAGGGGGGAGGGTTTGGGGGGACATGGGTTGTTGGGAAGTTTGCTAAGAAACTGTTATTGTTTTTGGTTTTGTTTGCACACTGCAGAGATTTTTTGAACATGGAACATACTACACAGCACTATGCGCCCTTACAAAACATTCCGTACTCATTATCAGAAAACACCAGTTCCCTCCTAGGAGGGAGGTGGATGGTTGGGAAATCTGCTCTGATATTGCCGTTATTTCTGATCCCCTTTTTGTTTCCACACTACAGTGGTTTTTCGGACATGGGGCTAACTACACAACAATATGTGCCATCACAAGGCGCCCAGTACTCAGCATCTAGATACACCAGGTATTTCCCGAATTCCGCCACAGGCTTCTCCAGGACCGCCACTTACTACAAGACACACTCGGTTCCCCTAACACCAATAATCCGTACATGCTTTCCGTTCTTTGAGCCACCGTGACACCCCCATTGACTACGTCTCTCTCCCTCATGACGTGGAATGTCAACGGCCTAGGCAATAGAATAAAAAGAGGGATAGTCATGCAATATCTTAACCGTCACGCCCCAGACCTGGTTCTCCTCCAAGAAACACACTTGATGGGCAACGCGTGCCAAGCACTGCACCGGGGAGGTTATAAACTACTCGTGCACGCAGGCTTCTCCTCCGGATCTAGAGGGACCGGAATCCTGGTTCGGAAAAATGTTGCACTGACGTGTACAAAGACGTGGGCCGAACCCCTTGGCCGTTTCGCTGTACTAGAGGCCACCTGGGAAGGTAAACCGTTGAATGTTATCTCAGTCTACATTCCTCCAACCTTAGGCACAGCTGCTCTGCAGGCCCTGCAACGCATAATGTTAGATCTTCCACAAGGACCCCTACTTATTGGGGGTGATTTCAACATGACAATGAATGATACCCAAGATCGGCACCCCCAGCGTACGTCACACAGACCGGGCTCCGATCTATTTGATTTCACACAGACAATGGGGCTTGAGGACCTGTGGCACTCGTCTCACCCGACTACTTCTTACTTCACACACTATTCAAATGCCCACAACAGTAGCTCTCGCATAGATTATCTCTTCTCCCCCACAACCGATATGGAGTTTTTTCGCCACCCTAAAGGGCTCCCCAGGGGAATCTCGGATCATTCCCCACTTACTGTGGAATTCACACATCACCGCCAGAGATCCCGCAGCCCCATAATCATAACGCCCTGGCTCCTAAAAGTCCCTGACATAAAAGACTGCCTGTTAGAACACACGGAATACTACTTCGTGGAAAATGTCGGCTCTGTGAAATCGGCTATAACTATATGGGAGGCCTACAAGGCAGTACTTAAGGGTAAGGCATTAGCTCTCAAAACTGGCTACATGCACAAACAGAGTGAACACCTAATTCAGGTTGAAACGGACCTGACCCACCTGGAATCACTCCACAACGCAAACCCCACAGATGGAACGGCGACTCGCCTCCACGCGAAACAACTGGAATATAAAGCGCTGGCCTCTGAGAAAGCGCAGGCCAAGCTCTTGAAGACTCGCCATCATGTATATGAACTGGGGGACAGGGCAGGTAAACTACTGGCATGGCTCGAAAAACGCGAGCAGGGATCTCGATGGATCCCAGAGTTGACCAAACCAGACCAATCTACTGTCACGGACCCGGGTGAAATAGCAGAGGCCTTTGCCACCCACCTAGAGGGCATCTACACAGCCAGAGCACATTACAGCGCCGGAGAGTCTAAAATACTCCTAGCCGAGATGAGACTTCCCACTCTTTCCGAATCTGATGTGCAAGAATTGGAGGCAGACCTCACAACAGAAGAGGTTGGCAATGCCTTGTTTGCCGTTCAATCAGGTAAAGCTATGGCCCCAATGGAGTCCCTATAGAGTTCCTGAAGGGCATGGCAGGTGAGATCCTCCCGCACCTTAAGGCAATGTTTGAGGAGAGCCAAGATGCCGGTTGCCTGCCACTGGACCAACGGTTGGCATCAATAGTGGTCATTCGTAAACCTAACAAACCGGCTAATGATTGCAGCTCCTACCGACCGATTTCCCTTATCAACTCCGAGGTGAAAATCCTAGCGAAACTCCTCGCAACCAAACTTATGACAGTCCTCCCCGCCTTGATCCATGAGGATCAGTCTGGCTTCTTGCCGGGCCGTAATACAGCGCTTAACCTCCGACGGGTCCATAACGTAATGAGTAGGATACCACATCTCCAAGAGGATGCAGCTATCCTCTCCCTTGACGCTACGCTTGCCTTTGATTCTATAGAATGGTCATACCTTTTTGAGGTCCTACTCCGCTATGGTTTTGGTCCCAAATTCATCCAGTGGATTCGACTGCTCTATACTGATCTCTGGGGTCAAGTCTATGTTAATGGACATACATCCAGGCGATTCCCCCTGCACAGAGGTACAAGACAGGGGTGTCCTCTGTCCCCTTTGTTGTTCGCACTTACTCTTGAACCTCTGGCTCATTGGGTCAGAACTGACAACTCCATCCGCGGCCTCCGATGGAATGACGACACAATAGACAAGATCTCACTCTACGCGGACGACATCCTCGTCTACGTCTCCTCCCCCAAATCCTCTCTAAACAGTCT
This sequence comes from Lissotriton helveticus, assembly GCF_964261635.1. Taxonomy (NCBI): domain Eukaryota; kingdom Metazoa; phylum Chordata; class Amphibia; order Caudata; family Salamandridae; genus Lissotriton; species Lissotriton helveticus. The sequence goes on from NC_136067.1 coordinate 600,192,315, forward strand.
ACTACACGTCATCACTAATTTTGGCAAATACTCTGGCTTTTCCATCAACTGGTCCAAATCAATACTATATGTACTACACGACCCACCCCCTCCTATCCCATGAGGCTACTCAATCGAAGTGGCCCTGGATGGATTCAAATACCTCTGCATCTTTGTCACCCCAGACCCAAAAATATTCTATGATCGCAACCTAAAAGGCCCACTTCAACGACTCCATAACGACATCTCACATTGGAGATCACTCCCTCTCTCTCTCCCGGGCAGAGCAGCTCTCTTTCAAATGCTCGCACTCCCTCTATTCTTGTATGCCTTGCAGAATTGTCCATTTCCCATAGCCGACTCTTATTTTAACACGGTTGAAGGAGACCTCCGCCTCCTCTTATGGGATGGCGGTTCTCCCCGCATTGCTCTCCTCTTACTTACACAGGGGTGGTATGATGGAGGTATTGCCCTGCCAAATATTCAACTCTACTACTGGGCTACTCAATTGACTGCCACTAACTCATGGATATATGGTTCACCCACGAACCCTGCTTTTCACCTAGAGAGATACCAGACGGGCCGCTGGGGCTATCTTGAGGCTCTGTATGGTAAACACTCTCGCGCCCGTTATATAGGCCCGATGTCCCACACAATAACAATCTGGCACCGTGCGAACAAGTGACTCGGGTGGGCTGACACTCTCACATTATCCACCCCACTCTGGACCTCACATAAGTTAGGCTCCCTCTGTCACTATCAGGGCTTTGATAAGTGGGACACAATTGGCATCTCTACCTTAGGCGACATGCTTCGCAAGGGCAAATTACTGACATTCGAAGAGCTCCAGAAGATACACGACTTAGCCCAATCAGAAGCCTTCCGCTATCTTCAAATCAAACATGCCATACTCGCCAACGTCCCTGATCTCTCTTCTCTTTATCCTCGCCTCTCGAGGACAGACTCTTGTCAGAACCCCTCCAGGCCAAAGCGATATCCTATACCTACCGTAAATTATGTAATAACATGCCCAACACCTTCCAACTTCTACGAGACAAATGGCAGAATGACATCGGAGTCTTGGATGATGCTGAATTGCAGGCGGCACTAATGTCCCCCTGCGAATCAGCTATTAACCACAGATTTAGACTTATACAATTAAAGATATTGCACAGAACATACATGTCCGCTCCCCTTCTGGTCAGGAATGGTAGATGCACATCAGACCTCTGTCTCCGTAACTGCGGACAGATTGGTACCTTTTACCACATTCTCTGGGAATGCCCGGTGATTCAAGACCTGTGGAAGCGCGCCGCTCGAAAAATGACTGATGCTTTAGGAAAGCCCGTCCCTCTGACTCCCAAAAGCGAACTCCTCAATGTATGGGACCCCACAGATCTAACTGCAATGGAACAACAATGGGCGGCTCTGGGCTTCCTCTTACTGAAACGTGAAATAGCAATGCAATGGGGCTCATCATCTAAACCGTTCTTGATCAGGTGGGTTGCTACTATGGATGTGTGTATGTTGTCCGAAAAAACTGTCTACAAGGTCAGGGGGTGTCCTGGTGTTTGGGATAAGAAATGGGGACACTGGAATCTTTATAGAGGTGAACTATGTACTTCCCCTTCAACCGACATGGCAATGGCTAGACCTGGTCCCCCTCGTAATCGTGCTTGTGATACACTGCTGTAATGTACGTATTCTATGTCAAATTTGTAATTCATGACTGTCTGCTTATTACTACCTCTGCTTTTGTTCAATAAAATATTTAAACAAGACTGCGAAGATCAATGCATATCCTTAGTTACCCTGAGCTTTAATAGAAATTACCACTTGAGAAACCCATGTAGATGATTCTACAGTTTCGATCATTGCTTTGCTTACCAAATCAGTCAATATTTCTTTGAGTTTACTTCCATAACCTAAACTCACATTTCTTTTTTTTTTTTTTTAAAACCTTTATTAGCAAAATCATGGAAATACAGAATCTCGCCTACAACCCTTCGGGCCGGCCGGGAAAACATCACAAAGTAGAACATAATACACAGCTCATCAGCCGACAACCAGGGGTCCGGCAGCCATGGTAAGAAAATCGTTAAGTTCCAAACGACAGGATACAAGTGGTTTCATTTTATAACGGTCAAACAACAAAGGAAACAAGGCTGCATTCCGGTCATTATGGTCGTTTCGTATGTGGCAGGAAGAAGCGGTCAGGAAACAATAAGAGAAACAGGAGGTGGTTCAGGACAGGAAAAAAGAAGGGAGGGAGGGACGGACGGAACGGGAGCCCAGAGCCGGTGAAAACATAGATAAAGCTGTACATGTGAGAGCCGAAGTGTACAGTCAAGGGGAACAAGGAGTATCAGGGGGATCCTCGAAGGGGGGCTCACAGATGTCACCACGGAATGCATTCCACTGGTTCCATATCCTACCCCATTTTCGGGGCCTGCCACGGGAAATGTAGACAGTTTTCTCTCTGAACATACACCAGTCCATGTTGTCTTCCCACCCGGAGACCAAGGGAGCCCTCTGGGACCCCCATAACTGCGCAATGTCCCTCTTTGCGATCATGTTGCCCAGAGTCACCCATTGAGTCTGGGCAACATTACAATCGGTCGGTTCCCACACATTCAATAGACAGCGCCTAGGTTCAGGTAGCAGTCGAACATTCGTAACTTCATACATCACTTCATGCACCCCCCTCCAGAAAGACTCAACCACCGGGCACTCCCATACAATATGAAGGAAAGTAGCAAGCATACCACAACCTCGCCGACACAGTCCATCATCAGAAAAACCCATACGTATCAGTCGGGGACCAGTGACATAGACACGGTGCAGGACTTTCAGCTGAACAAGTCGTAAGCGCGCCGGAATCGCGACCTCTTTAGGAGAGGACACCGCAGCTTGCCAATCTTCATCGTCTAACTCCAGCCCATCGGCAGTCCAGGCGCCACGCAAAGAAACCAACAAGTCCGACCGAACATTAATGAGTTTTTTATAGATGAGGGAAATAGTGCTGTCTGGAACATGACCGTCCAGCACCCTATCCTCCAGGGGGGAACTCTCCGGAATATCAGAACCGGCCAGAAAAACCGACCCAACAGCGTGGCGAACTTGAAGATAACGAAAAAATTCCGAGTCATGCAGACCATACTCCTGCTGTAGCTCCGCAAAGGTCTTCACTCTACCCATAACCCAAAGATCGTCCAATTTACTAATCCCGATGAGATCCCATCTATCGAACCCCTTTGATGTCCATAGTTCACCCAGTCTCTCCGCTGCAAATAAAGGGGTCGCCCTGGTAAGCCTATCTGTCCACCCGGTAGCCGCGGTCGCGCTGCTCCAAACCCGCACCGCCACCGCCGTGGGACCCGTCAAGTTCCTCCTAGCACTCCTAGAATAAAATGCCCTATAGTAATCCCCCCCAGGTAAAAGCCATCGGTCCATTTCAAAAGCTGGATTCGGGACAGGACCATACATAGCATGATTCACGGCACTCAACTGGGACGCCCAATAATAACGTCGTATGTCGGGTAACGCTATGCCCCCATCATACCAGGGTAGCGTGAGCTTAGCCAATGCTATACGGAGCCGACCAGCCCACACCAGTTTCCTCTGGAGGCACTCTATTTCGCGAAAATAGCTAGCCGGCACCAAATCCAGCGTATTTTGCACAGCATACAAGAACCGGGGGAGAGACATCATTTTGAATAACGCCGCACGTCCCAAGGGGGATAGGGGCAGAGTACACCACGCCGCCACGTCCGACCGGAGCCGAGCGAGCGGAGGAAGCAAATTCCGATCATAACGCAGCACAGGGTCAAGCGAAATATAAATCCCCAAATATTTGAAACCATCAGTGCAGACCGGGATCGGACAGACTCGGGGCAGAGAAAGAGGGTCACTAGTAAGCGGAAAGATACAGGATTTAGACCAGTTGATAACCAACCCGGAGTTGCGGCCAAAAGAGCGCAGTACGTCGATGAGAACACCCAGCGATTTGCGGGGGGACGTCAGATACAACAGGATGTCATCGGCATAGAGGGAGACTCGGTCCTCAAAATCCGGAGACCAACGAATAACTTTTAAGGAGGGTTCCCACCGAAGCCAGGCGGCCAGCGGTTCAAGCGCAAGCGCAAACAATAACGGCGACAAAGGACAGCCCTGCCTCGTGCCACGCCCGAGGGCGAAAGGCGCCGAGGCTCTGCCATTAACCACCACCTGCGCAAGCGGCTGTTCATACAGGAGTTTAACCCAAGCGATAAATTTAGGGCCAAAACCGAACTTGGCGAGGGTGGCCCACAGATAAGGCCACTCAACCGTGTCAAAGGCCATGGAAGCATCGAGAGAAACCAAGATGGCCGGCTCACGAAGAGATCCCGCCCTCGCGACGACGCCATGCAGACGGCGAAGGTTGAGAGCAGTATTGCGCTGGGGGATAAAGCCGGACTGATCTGGATGAACCAGTCCGCTGATCACTGTAACCAGTCGGTTCGCCAGTATTTTTGCCAATATCTTTGGTTCAGCGTTCAGAAGGGAGATTGGACGATACGATGAGCAACGCTCGCGGGGCTTGCCATCTTTATGAATGACCACGATAGAAGCCAGCCTCTGGTCCCTGGGAAGAGAGCCAAGATCTCGCGAGGCCGCAAACATACGCAACAAATACGGCGCCATTTTGTCTGGACACAACTTATACAACTCAACCGGTATACCATTGGGGCCAGAAGCCTTACCTGAACGAAGGGAGCGAATGGCAAGCGCAACCTCATCAGCGGAAAAATCAGCTTCCATGAACACCTCGTCAGACTCCGAGACTGGGCAGCGCAAGGTCGCGAAGTAACAAGCACGAGTCCTCCTCCGGGAGGCCCGAGACCGGGGCATACACGACCCGAAAATGCTGAGCAAACACCTCAACTATCTCCACCGGGTCCACGACTCGCACTCCATCATCTCTCTCAATCACAGGCACCACACGATTCATTCTGTCTCTCTTGTCCAGCCACGCAATCAACTTCCCGGCCTTATCACCCACATCGTAGAGTCGCCCTTGTTGCACTCGATGCAGCACCTCAGCAGCGGCAGTAACAAGTGCCCTGTATTCAGTTTGCTTAAGAGCCAAAACATGCAGGATCTCAGGCGTCACTCCAGCCTCCAATCGCCCCTCAAGCACAGCAATCTCAGATTCCAAACTCACCACCTCCTCTTGGTTGCGCCGTTTCTCATCGGCCACAAGGGACAAGGTCTGACCTCGGATCACCATCTTATAGGCCTCCCACAATGAAACAGGGGAGGAGACAGATCCCTCATTTTCTGCAAAATAATAGTCCACACATTTGACCACCTCGGATCTGAGTCTAGGGTTCTGGAAATGCCACGGATTAATCGGGGCAATACGGCCCCCCGTCCCCAAACAAACGTCTAAGTGGAACCACACCGGGGAATGGTCCGAGATCCCTCTAGCCAAGTGTCTGATTTCACGCACCGAGGCCAACTGCACCATAGGCACGACAATATAATCAAGTCTCGAGAGACTTCCGTGAGCCCCCGAATGAAAGGTATACTGAAGTTGGCCAGGGTGCAGCTGTCTCCAACAATCGGCCAACCCAAAGGCATCAAGGAATTTCCCCAACCACAGCTGCGAAGCAGGGAGGAGCCGGGGGGGGCTACGATCACACTCACCACTGGCCACTGAGTTGAAGTCGCCACCCGGCACAAGCAAGCCTTCGGGCAAGCCCAGAATGATCTCGCCCAAGTCAGTGAACGTAGTAGACTGCAGCCCAGGCGGAACATAAATAGACAATATGGAGATCAACTTCCCCTCCCATCTCCCGGTAATGCCAGCATAGCGGCCCCTGTCATCTAACAGTGTGGTATCCACCTCCAAGGGAAGGGAGTTCCTGACCAGGATACCAGCCCCTCTCGATCCCGAGGTAAAGCCGGAGTGCGCCACCAAACGATAGCCCCTCCTGTGCAAGGCGTGGCACGTGTTGCCCACCAAATGGGTCTCTTGAAGCAGGACCACATCCGGGGAGCACCTACTCAAATATTGCAACACAATCCCACGTTTTATCCTGTCCCCAAGACCATTAACATTCCAGCTCAAAACCCTAAGCCCCCTACCCCCCATCCCTGAAACGAGCCGACCGCACTCCCCACCTCGAAACAGTCAAGTGAAAGCAAGCGATAAACAGAGCACAGCCTCGAAACAAACAAGAAGAAAAAGGCCCCCCCCACCCCCAAGGAACCCAACAGTAACGAACCCCCCACCCTGCACCCCTGCGGAAGACCCAAAAGCCACCCCAACTTGCAGTGTGCCTGTCGCCCCATTAAACTAACCTACAGAAAGAGAGAAAAAAATCCCCAGAGGAGGAAGATCCCTCAGAACCCCCCCACACCCCCGGGCATTCACATAATACTCAAAACACAGTCCGGCAGCCCCTGCGATGTATTCCGGCTTGCCAACGTAGACTCACTGCTCCTGGTCCTCCACGCCTCCCTCGGCTCCTCTCAAGTCTTCCGGGACCTCAGTACGCTTCGGTAAAGTGTCCAACCAGTCACTCACCACCTCAGGGCGGTCAAAGAAAAAGGCACGCTCAGCATGTTCGATTCTCAGGCGGGCCGGGAAAAGCATGGCATATTTCAGTCCGAGGTCCGAGGCGCCTCTTCACGCCCGTAAAGCCCATCCTCTGTTTCTGGACAGCTTGCGTGAAGTCCGGATAGAAACTTATTGAAGCATTCTCAAATTTAACGGGCCCAGTGGTTCGCGATGCTTGCAGGATAGCGTCTCTATCGCGAAAGTTAAACAGTCTAGCTATAATAGGCCGTGGAGCGGCACCCAGCTTCGGCTTGCCACCCGGAACACGATGGGCCCTCTCGACCGCAAAAAATTTACTGAGGCCCTTCACCGCAAGATGTTTCAACACAAGGTCCTCCACCAGGATATCAACAGGCACATCAGTAGAATTCTCCGGGACACCAACGATGCGGACGTTATTGCGCCTGGCCCGGCCCTCAAAATCCTCCAACCGATTGGCAAAGAGGTCACAAGTGGTCCGAAGGTTACGGACCGTGGTCTGGAGGTCCGAGACATCCGTGGTCAGACTGGCGGTCTTAAGATCAAGAGACTTGACACGCTTGTTTGTTTTCCCAAGGTCCGCTCTGATGAGGGAGACATCAACCGCCACCGTGTCTATTTTAGCAGCCAGGGTCTCATACTGCTGGCCCATACTGGATTGAATACTCGCAATGGCGCCCATCACGTCTTTCAGAGTAGGCTCCTCGTCATCAGGAGCACCATCCCCGGCTTCTTCCAGGGCGCCACTCGAGCCGCCCGGGGAGCCCTTAGGTCGAGTAAAGCGATCAATAGTCTGAGATTGGGTGGCCCCCCCTCGGGACGAACCCCTCACGCCGCGTCTCTCGACAACTGTCCTGCCCGTCATGGCCGGGGCGAAACTGCAGCTGGAAGTGCGAAAGTCAGGCAGAACAGCCTCCGTCGTGGCGGGCACCAAATTGCGAGTGAATAAGGGCACAGCTCAAGCACCAGGCCGGCAGTCGCAGAGTAAGAACTCCGATCGGGAAGTGGGCTGGCACAAGGAGCAGAAACGAAACCGAAAGCACACCATGGGCAGGGGGCGTGGCCTACCAGCCGTTGTTGTTCGATTGCCACCTGGGTACCGCGGGGACTTGAGCCCCCGGTTGGCATATGTGGTAGGCCTCAAAGTTCAGGTCGCAGTAAGTTCAGCGTGCGACGGCCAAAACAAACCATGAAAAGAGCGCCGGCATCAGCAGGGTGCCAATGAGAAATATCCGTCGTCAGAATCAGGATAGATGACAGGATAATCGCCGGAGGTGGAAGAGGTCCCGGGAGCTCTTAGCTCACGCGTCCATCTTGGAATCGCGCGAAGCTCCTCCCTAAAGTCACATTTCTTGATTTATGTGTAATGGGAATGACATTCTCTTTCAAAATTATTTTATGTAAAACCTTTACATTTGGCCAATTTATCAACAAAGACACAACTAAATTTCTTCTTTAAAATCTGCTAGAAGTTCATCAAAATTAGGGGTGGGCGGTAAACTCTGCTCCTCCGGCGGAGTTTTGCCCACTCTGCTTGGAGCACGGAGTTTCGAAAAAATCGCCAACCTCTGCGTGTAGGAGTTTTTTCTCATGCGCGGCTCACCGACATTAAGTTGGGGAGTGCAAGCAAGAAAATCGAGCACTAGACCGCCATCTGGTGAGATTTCTCAACACAGGGGGTTGTGGTAGGTCGCTACCGCTCGCATTGAGAAAGCTGCGCTTGCATTGAGAAAACAGCAGCTCGAGTAGAAAATCTACTTGAGCGGCAGAAAGAAGCAGTGCCATCTGGAGCGCTGCGTGGTGCTGTTTGCACTGATTTTACAGCGCAGGACAAGCTTCCAGCGTTAAAAATCAGCACGACATACCGAACACTGCCGCAAGCTGCACTCCGCAGAATATCGCAGAGTTTTGGGTAACTCCGCGAGTTCCGCCAACCACAAATCAGAATTTAAAGTGATAAGCTTACTGTTGGTTTCAACTGAATTGATAGTGTATACAGGAGGAACAGCTCTAGGGTCAAGTTTAATATCTCTCTCTCTTCCTGATGGAGCTATCCTAACATTGACTATCCTTTGTTTGAAACATGGAGCTCAAAAATAACCAAGCACATTATTTTTGTGGCCAGTATTCCTGCTTGGGAAGGCATCGATGGAAGATACCTTTTTTTAAATAAATCTTTTGATAAAATAGTAAATCGCTTGTGCATCATGTATCTCATGAGGGTAGCCCAATAGAGTTTGAGTTTGAGTTTTAAAGTATTTATTGAGCGCACGTACACCTGGCGGTTTCATGGCGCTATAAGGTGCTGAGCCCAGGAGGGCAAAAGGCAAGGAGAATGGAGAGAATCAGTTTATGGAGAAAAGGCTTGAGAAAAGAGAAAAGTTTTTAGGGCCTTGCGAAAAAGTGTGTACTGGGCGCAGGATCTGAGGTGGGCAGGGAGAGAGTTCCAGAAAGCAGGGGCGAGTGTAGAAAATGTTGTGCCACCCCACTTTTTGCGTTTAAAGCGAGGAACTGTGAGCAGTTGTTGGGCGGATGAGCGTAGCTCCCTGACAGGGACGTAAGGTTTGATTTCTGAGGAGATAAAGGCAGGGGCTGCGCCGGCCCGGGCCTGAAAGGTGATGCAGCCCAACTTGAACTGGGCTCGTTCTCGGATGGAGAGCCAGTGTAGGGACTTGAGGAGGGGAGTGACGTGATGGGATTTGGCCAAGTTGAAAACCAGGCGAGCCGCCTGGTTTTGGACCAGCTGAAGTCGTCGCATGCTATAGGCGGGCATGCCACAGTAAAGGGCATTGCCATAGTCCAGGCGAGAGGTTACCATCGCCAGGACTATGAGCTTAAGGGCAGAGAAGGAAAAAAACGAGAAACTTTGCGAATGGTACGGAGTGAAAGAAAAGAAGAGAACACAACAAAGCTAACTTGGGAGTGAAGAGTGAGTTGGTCGTTCAGTTTGAAACCGAGGGTTTTAACAGATGAAGAGGGGGGAGAAGGAGGACCTAAGGAAGGGGGCCAAAAGAAAGGGGTCCAGGGACTGGAGCAACCACCTGTCAGAACCAGCTCCGTTTTGTCGGGGTTTAACTTCAGGTGGTTGTAGTTCATCCAGTCCCGGATGAAAACCATCACCGATTGAAAATTGGACATGGACTCGGGAGATGAGGATAAAGAAAAAATGAGCTGGAGGTCATCCGTGTAGTTGTAGACGGAGACCTCCATCTGTTGAAGGGCAAAGATGAGGGGGGCGATGTACAAATTAAATAAAAGAGGGGAAAGGGAGGAGCCCTGGGGAACTCCGCATTGAACTGCGCGGAAGTCCGCCGAAAAGTCGCCCAGGCGTACTGCCTGGGTCCGGTCCCTCAGGAAGGAGGACAGTCAGACCAAGGCCGAGCCTCCAATCCCCGCCGCCCTGACACGGGAAAGTAAGATGGAATGGTCAACCGTGTCGAAGGCGGCGGAGAGATTGAGGAGGACCAGGGCCTGGGGGTGGTTGGTGTCCATGCCCTCTCTGAGGTTGTCAAGGACCGATAACACTACGGACTCCGTGGAGTGTGCCGGGCGGAAGCCAGCCTGGCGGGGGGCTAGTAGCCTGTTCTCCTCCACAAAGGTGCCAAGTGCTCTGGTCACATGGCGCTCTAGTACCTTCGCCAGAAAGGGCAGTAGTGAGATGGGACGATAGTTTACAAGAGCAGAAGGGTCAGCTCCAGGTTTTTTGAGAATAGGAAGGATGACGGCCGATTTGAGAGATGGAATGACAATGCCCTGTGACAGTGAGTTATTAAGGAAATTAAGAGGGGGCAACACACAGGCAGAATAGATCTGTTTTAGGATGTGAGCAGGGCAGGGGTCCAGAGGGGAACCTGATTTGACCAAGGGCAGGAGGGAGAGGAAGGATTCTTCTGTAAGAAGGGGCATGGAGTCAAGGCGAGCTAAGACTGGCGGACACTGGGGGTCGACGAAAGAGGAGGGGGGGGGGGATTTCTGCTTTAATGTTAGAGATTTTATCTAGGAAAAAGGAGTTAAGAGAATCGCATAAGAACTGGGAAGGAGCTGGTTTAAGGGTAACATGGTCGGAGTAGGCAAGATCGTGCACGATGGAGAAGATTTCTCTGGGCTGATTTTCAGCAGTTAGGATTTTAGAGGAGAAATTAGCAATCTTGGTCGCCAAGATTGATTTTTTGTACAAGGCCAGAAGGGTGATGTATTGAATTTTGAGGTTCGGGCAATAATTCCGCCTCCAGGTCAGCTCCGCACGACGGACCCTGAGTTTTAGAGCCTTCAGTTCCTCATTGAACCAGCGGTTTGCGTCGTTGGTACGTCTGGATGACACCCGCTTTAGGGGGGCGACTGAGTCGCAGCCTGATCGAAGCCATGAGTTAAGGGAGTCGGCTTGCGCGGATGACGACAGCCCGTGAAAGTCCGGGCTGGACGCAGAGAGTATGGCGGAGAGGGAGGCCACATCTACGTGCTTCCAGGAGCGCGCCCAGATGTTTTTGGGAAGAGAGGGCTTGGGGGCTGGGCTAAGAGGTAGGGAGAATGAGATCAGGAAGTGGTCGGACCAAGTGCAAGGGGAGATAGACAGAGAAGTTACTGGGCAGTTCAGGGTCCAAATCTGGTCAAGGATGTGTCCCTGGATATGGGTGGGGGAGTGAACGTGAGGGACAAAGTTAAGGGAGCAAAGGGTGTCCAAGAATTCTTTTGATGTGGAACATTCAGCTGGGTCTGAGGGCCAAAAGTTAAAGTCTCCTAGCACCAAGATGGAGGAGTTGTTGACTGCTAAAGTAGCCACCAAATCTTCGAAGCTAGGAAGGAAGAGATGGGAGGGTGGGGGAGGGCGGTACATAAGAAGACAGGTGAGCGGGGCAGTAAAAGAAAGTGAGCGAGCCACTAGGAAGTCTGATGAGGCGATAGAGGGGAAAGCTAGAGTTTGAAAGGAAATTTCTTTGCGGGTGATCAGAGCGACACCGCCACCCAGTTTGCCGGAAGGTCAGCCGGCTCGTAAAGCATAGTAGGAGGCTGGGAGCGCGGCTAGTAGAGAGGGAAGGGAGTTGTCGCAGAACCAGGTCTCTGTGAGAAATAGGAGATCGGGTTTGTGCAGGTCCAGTAAAATGAAGAGTACGTGGCAATGCTTGACTGCTGACCTGGTGTTAAGGTAAAAGGCGGATAAGGTGGTGGGGCAGGAGGAGCCGGTAGGTCAGGACAGGGACCGATAGTTGGGAGAGAGGATAAGGGGGGGGGGGGGAGAGGAGCGCGGGGCGGCCAAACCCAGACTATCGATTCGTGCAGTCACGGTATCGTCCAGAGGCCACGGGCCTTGGAGGTTAGCCAACTGCTCGGATGAATATTGAATAGTCTGGGCATAATGGGGAGCCCCTGGCCCCGGTCGGACGCGGACGGGCTTAAAACGGCGTGCCCGCTGCGCTCGTCCGCTGCGCGTCCCGAAGATGCACATAATTTGTGGATAGGTGGAGCGGCGGCTGGGGGCGTGGCCTCTAAAAAAGGGGCGTGGCCTCCGTGCTCGCCGGGATGGCGGCGAGAGATGTTTTGCTTGGGGGGCCGCAGCAGCGCTAAATCCGCTGCGCGACCGGAGCTGAGTAGGAGCGAAGTGGGTAGGTGGTGATCAGCAAGTATACAGTGACTAACAGTACAAATTATTAAAAAAAGGTTTAAAACGAGTCACGCTCCCGGCTTTCCGCCTCAGGAACTCAGAGCTTACAGCTGGTATCAGCCTTGATAAAAGAGATATAGCTCAAGTTGGAGGTTTAGATATTGGTCTTTGGTCTTATGCTGTTGAATAATTTGTCATCAATATTGTTAGAAATGGGGGGGTCTCTAGTTGGCAGTCAGTATGCACCCTGTCCAAGTATGGACCCCCACTCTAGTCAGGGTAAGGTGATCATAGAGCTACGGTAACCCCTGCTCACCCCCTTGATAGCTTGGCACGAGCAGTCAGACTTATCTCAAAGGCAATGTGTAAAGCATTTGTACATAACCCATACTAACAATATTACAAAATGAGTCCATACCAGTTTAGGAACATAGCCAATATTTACCTGACTAAAACAAGAGCAAAATGACAAAATCCAACATACACAAGCAAAGATATCACTTTTCATAAGTTAAGCAAATGAAGTCCACAGAAATCCATGAATACCTCCCTTTGAGCACAAAGTACCTGGGATGGGTTGAAATTCAAAGATGACAACAGGCAGGTGAGGTGCCGGAAATCAAAGCAATTTAACGGTTCATTACTCGCAAGGGAGGTGATGCGTTGGTTCCTTACTGTCAGGAGAGGTGATGCATTGGTTCCTTACTGTCAGGAGAGGTGATGCATTGGTTCCTTACTGCCAGGGAAGGTGATGCGTCAGTTTCTTACTGCTACAAAGGGGGGTGGGGGGGGATGATGTGTCAGTTCCTTACTGCTACGTAGAGGAGGTGATGCATCGGTTCCTTACTGTCAAGGGAGGTGATGCGTCGGTTTCTTACGGTATAGGCAGGTGTTCCGTCAGTTCCATACTGGAAGGGGAGGTGATGCGTTGATCACTGGACACGCGGCCTTGGTTCCTTACTGCTGGGCACGTTGTTGAAGAAATCGGCGAACATGGATGATAAGTCAAGAATCCAGATGCGCTTTGTTGGTGCGGCGAAGCAGGAGTTGCATTGATTTCACAGCTGTGAAGCAGGTAATGTGCCGATTCTTCAGCCGCAAAGCAGGCACTGTGTCAGAGTGGGAGCTGGTGGCACGGATGTCGGTGACACAGTGCTCGGGAATCAGGCTGCCATAATTTTTCACCCACAATGCAGGCGCAGAGTCGATTCTTCGGTCACCACGCGGTAATGCAGAAATGTTTGAGCTACATGACGGTGTTGCATCGAGAAAACAGGTGCTATAGCAGAGGAGCCCAGGCACTGGTAGGTAAGATCTTTGATGGCTATGAGACGTATTAAGTGGTGGCAAGCATGCACACGCCCTTGGAGAACGTTGGGAGCAGGATGTAGAAACCAAAGTCCAGTCCTTTAACTCCCAGGACAAAAACAGCAGGCCAACACAACAAAGCAACTGACAGTGTGGCAGTCCCTCATCCAGCTCTTCTTCCTAGCAGAATGTCCTTTAGTCCAGAAATTTTCTGAATTTGGGGTGTCAGAGGTCCAATACTTATACCCCTTTCTGCCTTTAAAGTAGGTAAACTTCAAAGGAAAGTCTTTGTAGTGCATAAGACCCTACCTTTCCGGACTTGGCTCTAGAAAAACTACAGGGGGTGGAGACAGCTTTGTGTAAAGACAGGCATAGCCCTATTCAGGTGTCGGAGACAACTTCTCCCACCACTCTAGCTATGGACGGCCATTCAGCGCGGTGATTGATGCCTTGCATATCAGACTAGAGTGAATACACATGCTAACCCAGACGTGGCTATTACAGAAAGGCATAGGCACAGAATGGTTAATCAAGAAATAGCCCATCTTTGTAAAACTGGCTTTTTCAAACAAGCAATTTAAAAAACAACTTCACCAAAAGATGTTCTTTAAAAATATGAGTTCAGAGACCCCAACCTCCAAATCTCTATCAGCTCCCAATGGGAAATTACACGTAAAAGATATTTCAAGGCAATCCCCAAGTTACCCTATGGGAAAGACAGTCCTTGCAATAGCGAAAAACGTAATTAGCAGTATTTCACTATTAGGACACGTAAAACACGCCATTACATGCCCTACCTTTTAAGTACACCGCATCCTACCCATGGGGCAGCCTTGGGCCTACGTTAGGGGTGCCTTACACACAATAAAAGGGAAGGTTAGGGCCGTGCAAGTGGGTGCACTTGCCAGGTTGAAATGGCAGTTTAAACTTCACACACAGACACTGCAGTGGCAGGTCTGAGACATGTTTGCAGGGCTACTCGTGTGGGTGGTACAATCTGAGCTGCGGGTCCACTAGTAGCATTAGATATACAGGCCCTGGACATGCCTGGTGCACTCTACTAAGGACTTACTAGTAAAGCAAATATGACAATCATGGATAAAGCCAGTCAGTCAGTCAGTCAAATATCTTTATTCGATTATTTAAAATCATAAAAGAGCGAGCAATACACGGGAACATTTCATCATGACACATATTAATATAGATCAAAATGTGTTTAAAAAACCCTAAAAACACGTAATACAGAGTAAAATATACAATAATATTTAAAAAAGTAAAATCAATAAAATATAGAAGGTACACGTTAATCAGGGACAAAGTGCCTAATACTAAAACGATGCTTATTTATACGTGCACCGGCGACCAAAAAACTAGCAACATGAAATGCCACTTTTAAATTCGGTAAAAGTTGCAGGAACAGCATAGCTGGTTTTACCTGTGTAAAACCCATATTGCACAGTATAGGCAGCAAATATTTTTTTCTACTCTCTTTATAATGACCGCAGAACAGGATAAAGTGGGTCGTGTCTTGAATAGAAAAATGATCGCAATCACATGGATCAGCGTTTTCAGGTCTAGTCCACTTTTTAAAATTGCCCAGGATAAAAGGAATCAAATCAAGACGAAATCTTGTTAGAAGGAAACGGTGGTATGGTTTATGTACCGAAAAAAGATACGGTTCCATACCTGGGACAGATGTTAACATGCAATGTTTCCTAACCATAGATTTATTTAACTCTGTGGCTTCCCTCTCCGAGACATAACAATCAGTCAAAAGATTTTTGACTATCCTTATGTCTTCCAGCTGTATCAAATGTGGGGAAGAGAAAAGTTCAGATCGGCCAACTAGAGTTAACTGCGTCTTAACTTATTTTAACCATGGGATGTTATAAACTTTGTCCAGGGCTAAACAATCTTTAAGAATGTGGTGGTTTAGAGTGAGCTCCTGGTTGAGCCACACTTTCAACCAACCAATAACTGGAGCTGCCTTCAAAATGTCGGTAATGTAGCCCAAACCAAGCTCTGTATGTGTTATATATGGAGAAGTCGACTGGGGGACAGAAAGCAGAGTTCTCAAGAATTTGTTTTCTACTTTCTGAATTTTATCATGTTCATGATTAGTGTGCCCCCAAATAACAGAGCCGTATTGAGCGTTTACAGACATTTGGATTTATAGACCTTTATAATGCTTTCCATGGGGCGAGCTCCGAGTTTTTTAGCAAAACCAAGCAACCCAGCAGCCGCTCTTGCTACTGCGTTGCTTTTAGCCAAAAGCTGGGGGCCCCACTTGCCTTTTTCGTCAAAGATAACGCCTAGGTAAGGGAAAGATGGAACTCTCCTAACCTCTTTCCCAGCACAAAAAAAGGTTTTGGTCTTTCTTTTCCTGCCTGCGGCTCCTGCTATCATTACGTGGGATTTTTCTACGTTAGTTTTCATGTCCAACGAGGACATGAAATCCCCAAAGGATAAGAGGAGTTTGTTCAGAGCCACTCCAGAGCGTGCTAAGAGGACAGCATCATCCGCGTACAGGAGGACAGGTATCTTTATCTCTCCTGCACGCGGGATGTCAATGTGGGACACTGCCAGAGCTGCCTCAAGGCCATTTATGTAGAGTGTAAAGAGAAGGGGGGCAAGGATGCATCCTTGCCTGACCCCTCTCCCTGATTCAAAGTGGCAGGTACATCTTCCTTCCCTAGTCACTCTGACCGAGGTCTTGAGGTCTCTGTGTAGCTCTGCCAGATACCCTACCAGGGGGGCATCGATGCCCATGGCCAAGAGGACCCCCCACAGCTTAGCCCTGTTAACCAAGTCAAAAGCTGAGGAGAGGTCCATAAAGGCCATGTACAGAGAGCCCCCCTTGGCCGTTACATATTTGCTTATGATCAGTTCTAAATTTAAGCACTGATCTAAAGTTCCTCTTTTGGCTCTAAAGCCGTATTGTGCATTCGATAAAATGCCCTTCCCTTCTAGAAGCTGGGTCAGTCTTCCTAAAAGGACTCTTCCCAAGATCTTAATACTAGAATCAATTAGGGAAATTGGCCTGTAGCAGGCCGGATCTGTTCTTTGGCCCTTTTTGAAAATCGGTACAATAGTAGACTTTGACCAGCTAATAGGAAAAACAAAGTCTCTTGTGGCATTAAAGATGTTAGTAAGGATTTTGGCGCTTAATTCAGGAGCACTCTTGAAAACGTCTGCGGGAACCCCATCGGGGCCCGGAGCTTTTTTAGAGTGTGTGTCGCTGATCGCTTTTTTTACCTCTTCTATGCTAAAAGGGGAAATAAGAGCTGCTGCTTGTATGGATTGTACTCCGCAGCCTGGGATATTATCAGGACAGCTATAAATATTACTGAAGTGTGTGACCCACTGATCATCAGGTATGATGCAATCTGCTCTCTGCTTGTCTAGACCCGCAAAAAAAGGATGGTTTATTATCGCCCAAAATTTTGAACTGTCTCTCTGTATGTCGGGCGACAACAAGTCGTTCCAGGCCTCCTTTTTAATCTCTAATTTCCTCTTCCTAATAGCGTCATTATAATTTTTTCTTAGCGACGCTATCTGTGCTTTATCTCTTGGATTATTTTTTAAAGCCTTCAAGAGGATTGAGTGAGCCTTGGAACAATCTGAATCAAACCATTTTTGGCCCCTACATATGTGAGGCTTTTTCCTTACAGTCAGATCTAGGTTAACCTGGCTACAGATGGCGTTAAATGCTTCTATCAGGGTAATAACCGGGTTATTATTATCCAGGCAGATTGCAACCTCTCCCTCAACTTTGGACAGGGTATCCTGTATAAAAGTAATTGGGGAGACTTGGTCCCACTTCAGCCTGCGATTCTGATCTCCCAGAACTAAATTAGTCGCACATAAAACTCCAGTCTCCCTCTTTCCCAGAACTCCCTGAGATACAATCTCTAAAATTACTGGGTTATGGTCACTGAAGACTGAAGTTTCAACCTTATAGGTTGAAACTTCAGACAAAATACTAGACGATAAAAAAATATAGTCTATGATTGTGCCAGAGTTGTTACCCACGTATGTTGGTAACCTCAAGCAAATATTACTACTAGAAAATTCATAAAGATTAAAAGTTGCTAAGAGTGATTCCAAAGCCTCTCCATGCGTTGAGTGTTCAAAGTGCGGGATAGAGAGGTAGGGGGGAAAATCCTCATATTCCTCATGGCAATCCATGTTACATGGGTGAATATTGTAATCTCCCATGAGAATCACGTCAAAGCCGTGAGCACTGTTCTCGCTGTGGGTAGACAAGAAATCCTCTAGAGTTACCAAATGCTCGTTCAATATTTGACTGACAGGGGAATTATAAAAATTAACTAATAAGATAGGCTGTGAGTTATGTGTTGTTAATTCAACCGCTAATATATTTGTCGAATTAGTTTTGATCTGTCTTGGCTTTCCTTGGACATCTAAAGAGATATATATAGCCAAGCCTCCCTTTGCCCTTCCGGATGTGCTAGGTACAGCAGGTACAGAGAAATGGGAGAAACCGTCTAGAACAAGTCTGTCAGATGTCTCCCAAGTCTCCTGAAATACAAGAATGTCGTTTGATCTGACCTTCTCCAACCAGTTCTTATTGCTGAATTTAGATCTGATACCAGCGACATTCCAGCTCAAAATTCTACAGACCCTGTTACCTGTGATTTTTGGATCTAAAAGTGCGGGGACAGGCAAAGGACCCTCATTGTTAATGTCTTCTGTAGAAGAGAGTCAATCGTTCTGATCCATGAAGGACAATGGGGCGTAGCGGTTAAATAACTGGAGAGGTTCTACAAAAAGATTCTGTTGTGGTAGAAGGGGATAATGGGCCACTGGGTTATGCCTTATATCCTGCCCCCGTCTAGGGTTAGAATCCCAGAATCTGTCCCACCCTGTCGCAGGAGTCCTTGGATAAGTAACATTTTGTTGCTCCCCATAAAAAAACTTCAGGGTTAGAGGAACAACAGTACCTTGTCTGCGTTGGGGAGGGAATAAGTTAGCCAGTATGTTAGGAAGAACATCTTGATTCGAGAGGCTCACTGCCACGCAGTCCCCTTTAAACTTTTTCGGCCGGTTTCCCAGCCAGGGGACCCTGGTTGCGGACTTTATAACATTTGCCAATTGATGTTTCCCCCCTGGGGCTAACCGCATGTTACTGGTTAGCCAATGCAGAGCCTTACTTGTAAGGGAGGTAGGGCTTTCCACTGTTCCCCCTTCCAAGGGAGGTACATTTGCTAGCACCAGGACCACTGGTGTGGCCTCGACTAGAAATTGTAGGGGGTCCGTAGTGTGGGTAGTTACTGGGGGTAGTCTAGCAGAGGGGATATCATCTGTTGGGATGTTTATTAAAAGAGAGCCCTCAGTGATGGTAGTCAATGGTATTAATGGTTGGGGCAATACATTTTCGACAGGCAACTGAATCCCTTCACTATCACGAGTGACTTCACTAATCACAGCTCCCCCTATATTATTAGGCAAATTTGTGACTATCTTAGTGATGTTTTCTACCCCATCCACAACCATGGTGTTTAAACCGCCCAACCTCTTAACCTCTGCATGCAATTTGTCAAGTTTAGATATTAAGGGTTTGACAATGGCATTAATTTTTAGTTCAAGAAAGTCAGCAATCCTTTCAAAGAAGGCATCCTCGGAGGTATAGTTCTGCTTATCCTCCAGAACGTTTACTTGCTTGGTCTTTGGGGTAGTAACCCTTTTCCTTCTTGCCCCTATGCGTGGGCCACTCAACTTAGGAGGATTCTTGGTACATAAACGTCTCGGCCTTGTTACACGCCCTTTCGGTGTCATCTCATCCGGTACAGCTCGTACATGTCTCTCTTGATCAGAGTCAATGTCAGTGTCACCCTCGGCCTGTATGTTGGAAGTCTCAGTGGCCGGGACTGCATTATCAGGTGCGCTACTTAAATCTAGGAGAATAGGGCCGTCAGTTGCATTCTCCTGATTGGTTTCCTGCAGGATAGTGTCGTCAATGATGGTGGATGCAGTCGGGGACAAACAACGAAGGTCTGGGGATTGGCTTAACCCAAGAGAGTCTCTCCTTTGCGTATTTATTTTCCTAACTGTCTGGACAAGATAATTATCAAGGGTATTCAGTGGCACTTCCTTCAATTTCGTAGGCATAATTTTCAATATACTCGCAGCCTAACTTATCAAAATGAAATAATAAATGTTAAAAGTATTTATGACAGTCTAGCTTACTTGCATGTATGTCCTGCAGAGTTTCTGGCACTGCCCCTGCCTCTTCCTGCCGATGAGGGCCGTAGAGGGCCCGCCCTTTGCCCGGGCTTAGCCCCGGGCGTCCCGCTCGCGTCCCGCGACGCGGGGCTTCTCCGACCTTTATCGTCCCCGTTGGCGCTCTCTGGCGCGTGTGCGTCACCCTGGACGCGCCGCCGCGTGGCCTGCCGGGTGCTGTAGTCCCCCGGAGCGGCGGCGCGGAGTCAAGTGCCTTCCTGACTCTTGGCGGTGGCGGCTGAAGCAACGGAAGCCTTCACTGCAGGTAAGTGACTCTCGGCGGTGGCGGTGTTATTTAAATGTCTCCCCCGCTCTGCCGGGCTTCTCCGACCTTTATCGTCCCCGTTGGCGCTCTCTGGCGCGTGTGCGTCACCCTGGACGCGCCGCCGCGTGGCCTGCCGGGTGCTGTAGTCCCCCGGAGCGGCGGCGCGGAGTCAAGTGCCTTCCTGACTCTTGGCGGTGGCGGCTGAAGCAACGGAAGCCTTCACTGCAGGTAAGTGACTCTCGGCGGTGGCGGCGTTATTTAAATGTCTCGGATAAAGCAATTATCAATACAATTTAGAGAGAAAGCACTTGCACTTTAGCACTGGTTAAAATAGGAGGAAGAAGGCACAAAGTTTGGGGATAATCCTGCAAAGAGGGCCAGGTCCAACAAATACTGAGAACTAAATTGGGATCATAATAACTTCCATATGTAGTATTTTCATCTTCATCTTCTGTTACAGAATTCACTGTCTTTCTGTGTGCACTCTTACACACTCTACTGAAATGTCCCTATTTTCTTACATTTAGAATACATTTTCTCTAAAGCTGGACTTTTTGTTATTTTATTTGCTAAATGTGTTTGGCTACCACATCTATAGAACAAAATGGATTTTATTTCTTCCTTCCTTCTCATGAGCTGCGGTTTTTGAAACAATATTAACTTGTACTTTGGGATCACCTCTGATTTCCAGAACAAAATGTTCAGAATATACAACCACTTTAGCTATTTCTATAGCGGTGTTAAATGTCATGTCAGCTGTTAGCCTTAACCTTTCTTGCAGCTTTGTGTTATTGATTTTCATCAAGATTTGATCTTGTAACATTTGCTCATAATTAATATGTTCATAATCACAAATGGCTGACCTTAAGACTGAGACATAATCCTCAATCGATTAATCATTACTGTGTTTACGTAAATACATTTTATATTGTAACATAACTACATTGGTTTTCTTCACATAAAGTATTAACATCTGTTTGGAAGCATATTCATAAACATCTTTATTACCTGGCACAACCAAAGGAGGGAAGTTCATAAATTCCTTTAAACCATAACCAGCGTAACAATGTTTTAATAATAATAATTTCCTATCAGCAGAACCAGAAACACCTTCTAAAACCTCCACATAGGCAGGAAATACAGCTTCCCAAATTTCACAGTTCATCGGCGCTTCACCTGGAGTGGGTATAAGCGAAGGTGGTGGTACAATGCTAGACATTTTGATCAAATGTATTACTGTTGTCCAATACACATAAAATAATTAATCACCCCAAAAAAAAAAGTGGTTGCCTGTTAGACCTGGCATCCTTGGCGTGGGTTTCCTCTGTATTTCTGCCTTTGCCTCCTGTGTTTATACTGTGTCTTGGTTTTTGCTGGTCTAGATGCTTTGGGCACTTTGCTACTGCTGTTCAATTCCAAAGTGCAAGTGCTCCCTCTCAGCACATTTTTAGAAGTGTACTCCCCTAATCCTGACTAGGAAAAAGGGTCCCTGGTTGGAAAACAGTGAAAACATTTGCCAACTAGAGACCCCCATTTCTAAAATCACCGGTGTCAATTTGAAACATAAATTATGTAGGCACAGTCCTCAGGCTGCAAAAATACTGGTCCCTTAGAATAGAAGACTTCTACAATGAAAGAGGGATAAGTAACAGTGATAACAAAGATAACTACAAAAGTACTGTGTACTCTGTCACAGAAGCATTAACTGACATATTAAATAGTGTTGCAGATTTCTTTTTTAAGTGTTCCAATCGCTGTTTACACTCCCTTCCACTAGACTCGTACTTTTTAGGTCTCGCGACCTATTGATGCGCGCAAGCGCATCGAGCGGAGCGAGAATTCAAGTAGCCAAAATCCTCATGAAACCACCAGCTTTTTGCTGGCGTTTTCATGAAGTTCACGTGAACCACGTGATCAAACACGAACGCGCATCAGCCTCCCTCCCTCCTAATTGCATTTGCCGCACAGCATATCAAAGGGCTTCGCCCAGCGTGCGCTCTGCGGCTTCTCGGCTTTTCCTCCCCTAATTATTCTTGGATGGCCGGCCGGCACACAGCCTTCCTTGCATTTCTCCTCCCCCTCCCCAGCCAGCTTCCCCCAGGCCGTGTTCCCTCCCCTGCTACCCCATCCTCACTCATCCCTCGCACCCCCTCCTCCGTCAGGCCCCCACCATTTGCTTCTGCTTGTTTTTTTTTTTTTTTTAGCTCTAAGCCTTGCGGTTACGAGCAGGGGCCATCATTTCGACCGTCTGTAGTTTAGCGCGTGCTCGTGTTAATTGGTAACAGATGCTCGTGTTCACTTTTGCGGCTGCTTTTAAGTTTGGCGCTGCCTCCCATCAATAGAACCTAGTGCTGTCCAGCTACATAGTGAAAAGTTACACTTTATTAGAGGAGCTAAAACTATGCTTCATTCATTTACCCGCAACCACGTCACACCCTGACTCGGCATTTTCGCTGTGACCGCCGTCAGACGGGGAGCAGAGGTGAACAACCTCACTCTAATTCCTACCGGCAGAAACAAGAAGCTCTATTCTCATCTCTTAGTAACTCTCCCCCTTCTCATGACCTCTCACTTCTTCCACGCATTGCCTCATGCTCTTTTTCCAGTAGCCTAATTTTCCTCGCCCTTATTTTCTCCCCGTACTCTTGCATCCTCTTCT
Organism: Lissotriton helveticus; assembly: GCF_964261635.1. NCBI lineage: Eukaryota > Metazoa > Chordata > Amphibia > Caudata > Salamandridae > Lissotriton > Lissotriton helveticus. The sequence continues at coordinate 600,214,951 of NC_136067.1, forward strand.
TCCGTTTAACCCCTTCTTCCTCCCCTGCGCCACTTATCCTTGCATTTCCTTTTGTGTCTCTTTTTCCCTGTCTGAGAGGAGCCCAGAAAGGATGTCGAACTCCAGGCACAAGAAACAGCTGCCGCGCCCCTCAAGACATCATTTCCATTTAATGGGATGTCTTCTCTGAATCCCACTGTCTTTTTAGCACAATGGCTGCTGATTAATAAAGCGGGCTGCCTGGCCGATTCCCTCTGCAGTGTCGTGCACACAGCATCCTGAACAACAAGCAGTAGCAGCGGGAAAAGCACACCAATGTTCACGTCATACCAGTCTTCCGTTCTCTGACAAACGACTCCAAGTGCCAGCTTTTCAGAGCTTTCATTTATTATGACCTGGTTGTTTCTTTATTGAGTCAGTCTCCCACAATGTAAAACGGTGCAGAGGCAGAAGTGGGGGCTACAGTCTGCTCAGAGAGGCACAGTTTGTATCCATTAAAAGTGATTGTTTTTTTGTGTGGGTACATTAGCTTCTTGTGATTGCACATACATAACTGTTTGTCGTAAAATCCGGGTGCTTTTTTCACACAATTCTGGAAAACATCAGCTGCGATACCAGGCACTGGCGGTGCACTCTCTGGTATTCTTTTTGGACCGAACACGCAGATCCCTCGACGACCGCCCACAGGTAATTTTAAAAAATCCTCTCAAAATATTTTAGCACACCGGCCCCAGCTCCATCAGTGGAGGCTGTGTACGGGCGTTGGGCATTGAAGTGTTCCCCCACATCTGTGTTGTTCTTGTGTTTCTGCCACAGTGTGCAAATCAGTTTGCTTTATCTCGGTGCTGGTTGGTTTCAGTTTCCATGTCCTGCTCTCTAAGTGCCACGCTTTCCAGCAGGCTGTGCAACATGGTTGCCTTTTCCGGTCAGCTTTCTAGCTAATATTGCACCATTACAGTCTTACTGTTAACATTCCAGATTTTTTTTAACTAAGTAAGAATTGTTGTTTGCTGGAAACACTTTTAAAATCTGATTAAACACAAATTATACGCGGAACCAGGGGCAAAGTCATCTCCTTTATTTTCTCAGCAGCCAAGAAAACAAACCATAACTCCACAGAAAACATGACCAGAACAAGCATTGGCATTGCCAATAGGTCTCGCTTGTGGGACCTTATAAGTATTTAGTTTTGCAGCACAATATCCTTTGTGCAACAAGGATATTGTGCTGCAAAACTAAATACTTATAAGGTCCCACAAGCGAGACCTATTGGCAATGCCAATGCTTGTTAAATTATTTTATTTTAAACCATGACAATCGCTACTCAGACTCCAGAATATATTTTCAAAATAATTCCAGATAATATCCGGGAGAGGGCGCTGTGTACTTAGAAATAGCCCAGAAATAAAAAAAATCCCAAGAATGAATTGACGTGAAAAGTTCCCTGCAATAGTCGGTGGGAAAACAACGAGGAACAAAGCTCTCCACCTTTACACACAAAGCAGAGATGTGACGTGAGAAGCACACATTGATTTACTGTTGTCTACTAATCCTGCCTACTCGGAAATTTGAAATGCTGCCGTCCATACATAGCAGAGAGGTGCGAGAGGTGCGAAAGTATCAGCTGAAACGCATGAGTGTCACGGAGAAGTACGAGCCAGTGCGCCCGTATGAGCGCGTGAGTGCAAGCTCAATTATGACAAAATTGAAATACCTGGAAATATTTGCCAAAAGCATCCAGCCTCTGGGACATGTTAAGGAGAAGACCGCTGACGTCTTCTGGTTCCATGAAGAGAAGGTGCCGAGTACTGCAGGTAAGGGAAATCACTACATCTTTTAAAGTAAAAAAAAACACTGGATGTGCCTGCCTGCCACAATCGTCGCCAGTGTGTAGATGAAAAAAGACGCTTATCACCCAAAGATGTCGAGTCAGCAGTTGCTTTATTCCACAGAAAATGTAAGGACTCCAACAGGGACAGCCAATCAGGACCACAACACAGGAGTAACCGAACAGTAGCAGACATGACCATTCTACGCATAACATCCTGCACAAGTATATGTAAACAAGGAACGGAATGTGTGATAGGTGATAACAGGAAGATACCACAGTATGCATGTGCCCACACTTCTCACAAGATACGTAATCTTGCTGCGGCCCTGGACACCACAGGCTGTAAGACATCAAGGGGGTCTGAGATCGACATCCGTTTCTCACAAGGAAAGAAATGTTAAAAGCCTGAACGTTTTGGAGGGGACACTGACCTTAAACACTGCACTTCTTCAAACTTTTAACAGCAAAGTTCAAAGAAAGTGATGGAGCAAGTTTTCTGTGAAATAAAACCTGCTCTGATTGAACCCTCAGTAACATTTACTAACAACGTGCACTAAAGTATTTAACTAGGCTGCAAATTGCATTGGACAAAACAAAAGTAAAAAGACTAATGCTGTTTTAGTGCATATTAACGTTTGCCAGGAAAATAATGTGAACACGGGTTGCGCATGGATAGATGCAGCATTGGGGTGGTGCGTAGTGAAAAAAAATTACAAGTGAATAATAATGGCTGTGTTTGTTTCCCCATAGAAGCATGATTTTCTGCTCTGCATGAAGTTTTTTTTTTAGTTTTCAAAAACCTTTATTGATGATTAGCACGGTACATCAGTGTGATACATCGTAGCAAGGTAACTGTTGGCACACGATACAGAGCATTAACACCTTCCCGTGCTCACAATTCAATTATTCATGAAATATGAAGAAAAAGGTAAAAGCAAGAAATACACAAACAATACCTCCCCACATCTGAAGACAACTTATACACTGTGATGCAGGCAATAAAAAGTAGAATATTAAAGCGAGATTCGATCCATGACATTTTGGGCAATAAGGCAATGCGGTGTTCGAGCGCAGTACATTTGGCAGCTGCGCCATTCCAGTGACAATACTCAGGCAAACAGATATCGCCCTGCTGAACAGGCCACCGCCCCGACTTCCCAATCGCAACTGCAGGATACCACAGATGTCCTTTCTTCAATACTACAACAGTCGTTGCACAATACTTCCAACCCCTTCAGCTCACACAGGCCACTCTGAGGACGTCTCCCCGAGTTCCAGGGTAACTACGGCACTGGAGTGAGTAGTGGGGCACGCGGTGAGCCATCATTCTCCCGGTGCCCATGCTACACCTCCCCTGCTTCACCTGTCTCCTGTCTAAGGAGATAATAAGTGAGCGGACCCCAGATGTCTTTCGGTCGTGACCTTATAGGTAACAATTCTGCATAGAGTGCATGTGATCCTGCCAAGTAGTCATAGAGCGGATTCATTTAGGGGCTCTACCTCTACCCCACCTGCACGCCACTAGGCGTTTAGCCAAGATTAAACCCATAGCCAGAAATCTCTTATGAATCGTGGTGATATCTTGTGTCAGCCCCAGCAGAGCCATACGGGAGGTTGGCTCTAGCTCTACCCCCAACATATACGAAAGTCCCTCAAAAACTTGTGTCCAGTAGTCAATCACTGCAGGGCAGGACCATGCCAGATGGAAAAAGCCTGCCTCCTCCGTCCCGCACCGCTCACATCTCGTGTTATTCCTGAGGTGAAATCTGTGTAGCTTAACTGGAGTGTGATATAGACGGTATAGGAATTTAAAATGGATGAGTCGCAGCCGACCATTGCCTGTAATTCTGTCTGGGCTCAGCTGAGTTCCCACTGATCATCTGTGAGAGGTACGGCAACGTCGGCGTCCCAAGCCTGTCTGGCACGCAGGGTGTGGGCAGGCAGGGCGCCCTGCATGTGTTTATACAAGAGGGATTTGACGCGTCGGGGGGCTCTTGTTGCAATAGCGCGTGAAGGGGTGCAAAGATCTCCGGTTCCCTTAGGGAAATCAGGAGTAATAGCTCTAACACTTTGTCTGAGCCGTGAGTATAAAAAAGTGTCCATGACAGTCAGTGTGTGTGTTCCGAACAACATTTCAATGGAGCGGAATCGGTCCCCATTATAAAGGTCTCTCCAGGTATGTACCTTCAGTTTAGTCAACATCCTACGGCATATCTCCTCGCATGTTACTTGTAGCCTGGGGTCGTTCGATAGGGGCAATCGAGGGGAGTATAAAAGCGAGGGGTTCCCTAGGATCCGGGCGATCTGTCGCCATGCCAACACTGTGCAGTTCACAGTTGATGGGTCCCTTCCTCTCTCCCTCACTGTTGTGAACAAGTAGCCTGCCGGAGGCATCGGGCCATATAGCCATCCTCCACCGCCAGGTGGGCCATATACGGCGGGGGGGGGGGGGGGGGGGGGGTGGAACCAGTACACTGCAAAGTGGGCTTGCGCGCAGTAATAATAGCGTTCAAAATTGGGGACTTCATATCTGCCCAGTTGGTATGGGAGTCTCAGTGTGTCAAGGTTAAGCCTCGCTTCCCAAACCGTCGTGATGCTAGATACAGAGTTTAGATTGCGTTCAAAGAAGTCTTTAATGTCCTGTTCTATCTCAGTTTTTAACGCCGAATCGTGGAGGTGAGAAGGGTTGAGGCGCCAACCCAGATACAGGGAGCTGTCCAGTGGGGGCTGCAGTTCCACGACCATCGGAGCTTGGTCTGAATATGAGCGGGTCAGATGCTGCACCCGGCCCAGATAGTGTGCCATTCCCGTGGAGATAAACACATAGTCAAGTCTAGCCCAAGAGGAGTGGACCGCCGAGAAGTGTGTGTCCTCCCTAGATGGCAGGGTGTTTGTACCGCCAGGAATCCAATAAATAGTTACTATCTACTATATCAGTGAGTGTCCTTTGTGTGAGTGTGTAATGGGCCGGGGAAGCTTGTGATCTGTCCATCTTGGGCCGAAGTGTTGCATTAAAGTCTCCCCCCAAATAACGTAAGTGATGCCTAACGCCTGCACCTTGACCCACAGTAGAAGTAGAAAATGAGGGTAATCAATATTAGGGCCGTAGTAGTTGGCGAATATTACATCATGTGAGTAAAGTCTGCCCCAAAGTAGGCAGAACCTACCCCCGACATAAGATTCAGATCCATTGGGAGTAAATGCTACCCCACGCTTGATCAGGATGGCTAAACCTTTAGAATAGCTAGAGTAAGATGCAAAACATCGGTGGGAGGCCCTTCTTGAAGCAAACTGCGGGTCGGACCTAGGGGTTAAGTGAGTCTCTTGTAAGAGAGCAATTTTAACATCGTGTCTGTCCAAGTATCCGAGCACTCTTCTACGCTTCCTAGGGTCATTTAGCCCCCGCACGTTCCATGACGCTACCTTAATAGTACGAGTGTTGCATGCCTTATTTAATGACTCCATCACAGAAACCATAATCTATATTGTAAGGGCAGAAGTGCATTTTTGCCAGCCTCCTCCAATTTTTCTTTAAAAAGGTCCTGTGCAGGAAGAGGAGCTCTCTCTGGGGTGTGGTCTTGCTGAGGGAGACTGGTGCTGGAGACTGGCACCATGAGCAGTTGGAAGAAAGAACACCCTGACTGCCCCAGGACTCTGGACTCTGGACTGTGCCTCTGAGGGAGTCCAGGGCCAGTGAGAGGGAGTCCAGGGCCAGTGAGAGGAAGCCTGGCGCTCTGCGCAAGGAGAAGAGAGGCCGAGAAGGAGAGCCAGGTAAAAGCCTGCGCAGGGAGCCAGTGAAGACAACTCCTTGCTCAGTTCACCCTCTTGGAGGCCAGCGAAAAGTGATCCAGGTGGCTAAGGCTGACCACCAGGAGCAAGAAGAGGCCAAGATTGTTGCAATCTGCCCCATGGGAGCTGAGATATGCCCCATAGAAGGTAGGTGACCTTTGACCTTTTCTGTGAGCGACAACGAAGCCTGTGGGGCTCCGCTGCCTGTCTTTGATGTGCCCCCCGGGGTGGATCAGGTCCCAGGGGCTTCGTCAGAAGGTGATGTTGTGGAGCACCGTCGCGGGCCCCCTCCCCTGTGAAGGTGCCTATGGGGCCCTTGGGCCAATCACGGGCACCCGCGAAGTAAAGTTAGGGAGCGCTGTCACGCAACCCTTGAATTGTCCCCCAGGAGCCCACCTTCAGCCCCAACGAAAAATGGCGCGGGGGAGCGCAGTTGCGCCCCGTGAAGCGGGTGCAGGGGCCCAGGAGCCCATCACTGGGCCCCGCCAAAGTTGGGGAGCGCCGTTGCGCCTCCGTGAAGAGGTTACAGGGGCCTGGGACCCCATCTCCAGGCCCCACAGAACTTCCCCCTCTCCCCCCCCCTCCCCAAACCAGCCCACCAGACTGGCTGCAGCCTCAGTGTTTGCCCGCAGGAGTGGAGCACACCAGAATGAAGAGCCGGCTCCGGCTGCATGACGGGAAGGTGCAGGCGAGAGCATTCGGGATAAGCTCCCCGAGCTGGTCTCCACCTTACCTGAATGTGGGGTGCTCAGGTGGGACCGGGCCCCCCAAAGAGATGAGGCCCCCAACGAAGGCAGCACAGCTCTCCCCAGAACAGCGGGAGAGCAGCTAAAATATGCACGCTCTGGAGGAAGAGCGCCCCATAATGCCTTGCAGGGCCTGGACAGGCTGGCAGAGAAAATCTGCTAGTTTTCAGCGGGTGGGGACCCCAGGAAGTTGGGGTCACCACCATTTGAATGCGAGGGTGCAGCGGGAGCTCCAGGAGCAACGCAGACTTCCCCAGCCCAAAAATTGAAAGTCCCCATCCTAAGTCACTGGAGACTTAAAGGAAATAACCCCTCAAGGGTTCAGCCATGTTTTTAAGCCTACCTAATGAACAAGTTATTTATCTTCTGTAACGATTTATCTGTAAGAAACATACGTTAGTTATAAATTCCTTACCTTAGAATTACCCCTGGCGTGAGAGTCATGAAGAGTCATAATAAACTTCAGCCAAAATGCTGCATTAGTCTGCAACCCCAGTTTGTAGGGAAAAAAGTGGTTCAGGTGTATGAACAGCCAGAGCTTGAAGCACCTATGTAACGAGCTGATGTTCTCGCTATGAGGAAGATGGTTTCAGAAGTCAGTAAATGTAGAGAACACCTTTGAATGGGCTCACAAGAACCACACAAGGAAAATGAGGATGAAACTGAGCTCCTACTGCGGCATCACAATAGGGTGGGGGGGGGGAGGGGCGGCGAAACACACAGGCCAGTCCTTTAAGAAAACAAATCACAACAGGTGACGTAAATAGGGACTGTTGGTCTGGTAAATGAAACAGTGCCCAATGCAAGGCCGTGCAAGGCTAAAGACAACATAAAAAGAAAAACATCCAACAAGTTTGCCTATCATGGGTCTGTATGGGGGGGAACTACATCAGGCCACAAATCTATCCTAGAGCCTGGGGTAAGCGTTTTTCGTACGATGGAGTTCCCGAACTCCACTCTTGGCGGAATGTTTCACCAAGAGTGTGACTTTTTGGGAACTCCAGCGCACAAGTGTTAACATTGCGAGTTCTCTGTGGAGGGGTGTAAAAAGAGCCAGTGATCTCCCATTGCGCGAAGACACCTTTCACCAACTCGGTTACAGCTGCTATTCGTGATCTACTAGTTTGTTTGATCTGGCATTCAAAGACACTGCCAGGTTGTTCACAACCAGTGAGATGCCCTGTTGACTCGGCCAGAACAGGAATCAGAACCCCGCTTTACCCTTTTTTATTGCAATATTACTTACATGGTGGTAGTGTTGTCCATGAGGACGTGAACCAGCCTCTCTTTGATGGACAGTAAGAAGGCCTTCATTGCCATGCAACTCCAACAGACTGATGTGGAGACGTATCTCCGCCGAAGAATAGATTCCTCTGATTACCTCTTCCAGATTATCTTCCCAATCGAACAGTGATAATTCGGTCACTGCCATCAGCTCTGAGTGGGGAAGGGAGAAGGGCATGCCGCTGATCCCCTTGTGGTTTCGCAGCCACTACTGTAGGTCTTGTGCAGTCTCCTCTGAAATCTGAATGGATTCTGACAGGTTCCTTTGGCGCTGAACCAACTGAGACTTCTGATCCCAATGCAAAGCCCACATGTGCCATCTGGTGTAGTCAACATGCAGGATGCTGGAGGCCAAGAAGTCTGAGAACAACTCTCACTGAGAGCCACTACAGAGGCTGAAACATTGAACTGGACTGCTGAACCAGAGGGAAGGCTCAAAACAGCCCCGTAAGCAACATGGCCCGAAGCATGAGAGCTTCTGTGAAGGAGTCAGATATGACTTCAGCACGTTGATCAAGAACCTCAAATAAGTTAGGAGGTTCACCATCATCTGGAGGTGGTTTACGACGGACTGTGGGGAGTGGGCCCTCAACAGCCAGTCTTGTATCTCCGACCTACGAAGATGTGCTGCAGCCACCATCATCACTTTTATGAACACCAGGGGACACTGGTATGGTCAAAGGGGAGATGGAAAACTGAGAATACTCCTGGCTCACCTTAAATTGCAGGTAACAGCTGTGGGACTGCAGGACTGGAATGTGAAAAAAGGTGTCCTGCAGGTCCAGTTCTACCACCCAGACTTCTATATCCAGAGCAGAGAGAGCTTAGACCAACGTGAGCATCTTGAATTTGGCCATTTTACTGAAGAAACTGTGAAGACAAAGATCTAAACAAGGATGAAGGCCTCCGTCCTTCTTTGGCATGAAGAAATTACCAGGAGTAATTACTAGTTCCTAATTCCGATGCCAAGACTCTCTCATTGACTCCTTTGTCTTGTCGCAAAATGGACAAGCCTCTCTGATTTAGGTGAAATGTGAAGCAGATCAGAGAGGAATGGTATGGCATATCCTTACTGGACTATGTGGAGCACCCACCCGTATGACCTGTTAAGCTGGATGTATCAGGGTCCAAAGTCATGCAGCCTTTGTGGATCTCCAACACAGGACTTTATTCACTTAGTATGCATCTGCCCAGCTCTAAGTCTGTACCGTCGACCACTACTAAAAAACATGTTTAATGCAAGAAGCATCCGCAACTGTCGAACAGCTTTATTAAGATGTCTCGATCCGAATGACCCACAGCTTCTCATTTAGTAAAATTGTTAACAAATTATGAAAAAAATTCAAAAACATAGTTGCAGGTGAAATACAAATGTACTTTTGAGACTACGCCTGATATCTCCTCTCTGCAGCATATGCACAATATATGGGTAAAGCGCAATAGCACTGAAGGGACTAGTTTTTAAGACTCTCTTTCCTACCTTAAGAATGGAATACTCTTTAGTCCTCAAAATCAAATTACGAGCTTCAAATTCTCCTGCAATTTGTAATTTTACTAAGCACACTTCCTGTAATGCACATTTTAATGGTGTTTTGTATTTAATCTTGATGGTATATTGTGATGTATTCCTATAGGTTCTGTATCGATCCCCCTATTCCTGACCCTATTCTGGTTAACAAGTTAACTAGCAGCCATCCCATGATGCAGAAAACCCCCATGATGCAGAAACCGTTATCTGATTAAGCCACACTACGGCACAGGAACGTGTTATCTGATTAGGTCATAACGCTTGCCATCTAATTAGACAAGCGATATTCCTCCAGCCCCTGATAAGGCATACGGAGTTCTCAAAACAAATCAAACCTATGACAACCTGGGAAAAACCCTGCGGCCATTGTTTTGATTTCATCGAGAACTTCAGCAAAAGAATGTGCTAACGACCAAGTCGTATGACATCCTTATTGACGTATCTATGTCCATCCTTACGTCAATCTCGGCACCTTAAAGGTATAAATATTACCGATATTGCCCTATGCAAACACACGCGGTGGTGACGAGATCGGAGCAGCCAGACTTGCCGAAGCCCAGAGCAGACCCCGCTGGCGCAGCCCCGCCTTCCTGACGCGCTGAAAAGCACACGCTGCCTTTCTCCTGCCGAGAAATCCAGCTCCGGCGCTTCCGGGTAGCCCTCGCAGGCAGCCTGGAATATCGAGACGAGAGATACCATCCCTCATTCATCCTAGATTCCAGGTACAGAACTGAATAACCCCTCGCAGAGAATTCTTTAGTCAGTCACTTGGCAAAACAAACTTAACTTAAACTGCTACTTTCTATTCCCGCCCACGTATTAGGCTTATGTCAGGTACACTGGGGTAGGCGTAGTTAGAAGCACCAGTTAAGTACGATTAGTCAAATGTATATGTGTATGTATCTATTTTATTCATTTTAAACCATCATATGGCTTAGAAACCATATCAATGTTTTTACAGTATTATTTTATACTTCTGCTTTTAATGTATGCACTTTACTTAACCATAAGTATTGCAATAATATCGATCCATTTCTCTTGTATGAGAAAAGAGACTGATCAATAAATAACATCTTTTATTGAACACGCCCGTCTCTTCCTTTTCTCTACAATCTGGTGAGACTAAGAATGCACGTACTGACTGAGTAAAATAAATTGCCTTTTGTTTTCACACGACTCTAGAGATACACTCTTGATTAGGGGAGAGCAAAGTTGTCATGTTCTATGGTTGTCAGAAACTAAATCCCTTCTTGTCTATCCAGGGAGGTTCAACTCCTCCTTGCCTATTCGAGAAAGTTTCTAGTGAACTCTGAGCTAGCTGGCAAACCCAAAACTTTAAGTCTAATATCGACAGTAGTAGACCTAGTTAACGTCTGGTCTAGGCCTATACTATTGAAGGTATTATTTCAATGCGCAGAGCCTATTGGGATAATAGGAACTACACTACATGGCGCCCAACGTGTTTGGATAGGCGACAAAACTAACGCAAGACATTTAGAGTAACTCAGTCGTGCTTTTTCACTCAGACCCCTTTTTTCCCATAATACTCCAAAGACGTCTGGAGTGGGTGAAAGGTTATATCCGCCAGACCTCGCAGGAGGAAACTCCTATGTATGGTTCTTGGTTTAGTCAACGTTGAAGGATACACTGTTCCAAAATATTGTGCATCTAATCTTTGTTTCCATAAGAAACCTCATCTGCAAACAAAAGAAATAACCTTCCTGTCGGTAAAATGGTAGACAGTGATGAAGAAAGAGAGACAGCTAGAATTACAGCTGAACTCGCAGTAGCTGATACTGCTATGCAAGACGCAGACCCGGGTATAATAATCATCCCGGTCAACACAAGGAAATCTATAACCTTAAAACTTATAGAAAATGGACTGACACCTAGAGGTGGCACAGTCATATTCGTAATTGAGGCACACGAATATTGGCAGACAGAGGTATTCTACACATGGATAAACTTTCCAGCAGCTAACGCTGTAACAAAGCACTTCCACTATTACAAAACAGAGGAACCTCCTAATGAGTACACTCCTTTCGAGGAGGTGGAAGTACCACTCAAATTTCAAGAGCACCTGCTCTTGTTTAATGGCGCCCTAAAACATAATAATCACATCACCAGGCTCGGTCCCTTAGGTAGACCAGGAGCAACGTGGCCGGTCCTAGCCGGATACACACCACATCCAGACATCGACGGGATGTCTGCAGCAGAGCTTCTAACACAGCTAAAACAATTAATAAAATTACATAGACAATTAGTCCAATATGTGATGCGGACTTCAACAATTCAACCAGAAATTAAAATTCCACAGCTGACCCCTCATCAGGGGAACACAAATAAAATTACACCACAGAACATACAATCCTGCCTAGGTAAAGTACCCGCAAAACGGGAACAAATACCATTCTGGTTAGCACAGAAAATCACCCAAATAGAGGCGGTGTTTCCAGACACCACCCCGTTAGAAAAACACAGGATTCTGACTATCTGTCTTCCAATGGGAATCGCACCACACGTGGAGGACTGTGACACTTGGGGTACAGTCTTTGCTTCCATTTACACAAAAACACATGGCGTTCCATCCATCTCGGTAATACCAGATGTGCTAAAACAAATTCAAGATGAATACGGTCCAGAACCCGCTTTAACTCTTGGTATGAAATTACTATAAGACTTCAAGCAGGTCTCGGCTATATTATTAGCCAACATAAAGGGAGAAGCAGCAAACGTGGCGATCCGCCAGAGGTTAAAAGAAATAGATATAGCAGAACAACCAGCTGAAATTGCCAGAATTATAGAAAAATCCTATGAGGAACTAGGTAGAGATAGTTTAGGTGGAATACCAGTAAAACCACAACTGATTGAAAGTCCTGAAAAAATATTTTTTAATAATAATTCAACATCACAAAAAAAGAGCTGGGATGGAAACAAACAATCCAATCCTAAAGAAAAGAAATTCCAGTCCAGAGGAAGGTCTCCTCGGCGGAGAGAAAAATCTCCGAACCAGAGACACAGGTCACCCCAAAGTGATCCCTCTGGGAAAAGATATAACCTTAGAAATAGGGATAATATAAAGAAGCCTGATAGATATCAAGACATTGATACACGTCCCTCTCAATCTTTTCAGACTTCCTTGCAGAAATCGGAAAGAAGAGGACGATCAGAACAAATAGAAGAGCACGCCAAGTCCAAAGACAAGGAACCTGCTCCTCTAAAAAAGAAATTACAATTTCCAAAAAAGAAGGTAGCCAGTATTAAGGTAGTTAACAATGCCGAGAATACTGAGGACACAACTGAAAAACGGAGAATGGGCTCAGACAATGCTAGACAGCGCAGCAGAAGTGAGCATAGCTCGCAAAGTCCTTATGAATCATCTGGAGACAGTGGACACGAATGAATATCTTCAAGTGGAAACTGCAGACACCAGAGTTAGCAAACCTCACAAAATATATGAAATAACATTACGTATAGAGGGGGATAAGACTAGAAAATTAAGGGGACTATTTTGGGATAATCTCTCCAAGGGCTATGACATCCTTCTAGCTGAAAAAGACTGGCCACCAGAGTTTGTCAGGGATTGCCCTCATGGCGAAGAAATAATTATGCCTGCCTTCTCAAATCATATCCCAATTCATAAAAAATACACACTTGCTAGAAAGTGGGCAGTAGCTCAAGCTCCTGCTTTATATAAAAATCACGTAGGATGGGATGAGGAGTCTCCTCCTCACAAAATCCAGTTAAAATCACAACCTACTGCACAAAGGCAGTACCCAATTAAGCAAGAAGCTAAAAAACAGGTAAAAGAAATCCTAGATCAACTAGAATACCAGGGGGTGATTGAAACTTGCACCTCACAAATGAACAACCCTTTGTTTCCGGTCTCCAAACCAGACAATTCATATCGTCTAGTTTTGGATTACCGACACCTTAACTCATGTTGCAAAACTTTTGCAGTGCAAAACTCGCATAGTGCTGCACTAATGAATAACATAGTGCGGAAAAAATACAAAACAACATTAGACATCTCTAATGGATTCTTTTGTCAAAATATAGCACCAGAGAGCAGATATTTGTCTGCGTTCTCAATAAATGGCACTCAAAAACAATTCTGTCGGTTAGCCCAGGGGTACAAGAACAGCCCAGGAGTATTCTCAGCGAGAGTAACAGAATTACTACAAACATATGATGACGAAGCATTATCGTATGTCGACGACATATACCTAACAGATGATGACTTGGATACTCACTTGAAGAGAGTGAACACCATAATACTTGGGTTCGCAGCAGAGGGTTACAAATTCAACTTTAAAAAATCCAGAATTGCCCATCTGACAGTCCTGTTCTTAGGATATGAATTATCAAGTGAAGGCAAAAGCCTGGCTGACAATTTCCTAGAGAAATGTGCCGTACTCCAAGCACCTAGAACACTAAAAAACCTACAGTCAATTCTAGGCTTCCTAAATTTCGGAAGAACATACATTGCAAATTACGCAGAAAGGGTGAAACCCCTTTATGATCTAATAAAACCAGATTTTAAAAGAGCCAATTGGACTCAAATACACACAGAAATTCTGAGATCCTTACAAACAGACATGTTAATTAAAACAAAATTAGAAACACGTGATAACACACGCAATCTTGTGATTCGAGTCATCCCAGGAAGATGCGGATTCACATACCTGACCTCTAATGAGGGAGAAAAGGTACCAATTGCATTCAAATCACACTTGTACACAGAGGCTGAAAAGAAGTTCAGTATTAAAGAAAACATTGTTCATGCAGTTCAAACCGCAATAGCTAGAGAAAAAGATAAAGCTGACGGTAGACATATCACAGCCAGAACAGCAGAACCAGCCTTTGAGGCACTAACAACACCGTGTAATTTACCAACAACAACATTGAATCCGGAATGGTTACAATGGGTGAATTCAATTACAACGGACAAAGTATACTACTACTTTGATCCAGAACTAGAAGAAATGAAAAATCTAGAATATGAAAGAACATTCCCTCTGCCAATCGACATTCTGCCCTTACGACAATACGCTTGTGTAATCTATACAGACGGACATGCTCAACCCTCCGTTTGGGGAGAACAAGCATACAACCCCACATGTGAGATTACAAAAGAAGTGTGGCGCGGAGGTAAACTAAGACCTCTATTAACAAAAACACACTCAGTAGAAACTAATTCAGAACAACAGACTGAAATAATAGCATTGAAAATGGCGCTAGATAATGCGGATCGCGAATTCCCGACACTTATAGTGTCCGATTCATATTACTGCGTCAAATCATACAACAAGGATTTGCAGACATGGATTCAAAACGGCTACAAAGATGACACAGGTGCAACAATAAAGCAAAAACTGCTTTGGGAACAAATAGTTCTGTTACAAAAAGAACTACCAAAGACTCGGGTGACACACTCACTGAGTCATCAGCGTGATGGCGTTCACGTTGCAGGGAATTCATTGGCTGAGACAGCCACAGCGGTAGCAACTAAATCGGCTTCCGTAGCTAGAAAAAAGCGTACATTAAAATACATTGACGGTGAAACAGTGCTGGCGGTGAAAACGTCATCAAAAGGCGACTGCTCAGCACTACCGATCAACTATCCACTCAATTATACATACATAATCGATGCAAACTCCGTCCCTTTTGCTCGAATCCCTGGAGTGGGGGATAGAGTAATTCCAAACATGGACAGGAGAACGTTGTTAATTGCAGACGCACATATGGGTGAGGGTCTCGGACACCTCAAACTAAAAGATTCTCTGGAAGAATTACAATCAAGGTACTGGTGGCCAGGCATGAGCCTGCAGCATCACATTTTTGTAAAAAAATGCCCAAACTGCAACAGAGATCGCAGTGGCGAGAGAAACGGTATAATACCGTGGCGTTTCACTCCAGAAAAAATCAACAGAAAAAAGCAAAGCGTCCGATTAACATATACAGGCTAGTTTCCACTTATAATGTAGATCCTCAGCACTCGGCTGACGTCTGGACTGTTATACAAAGATTTGCGAGTCTAAATGGCATATACGCTAGGAACATGCTACGTTTGACCAATGTTTTCACATTAGCCCTCAAGCCTGTGGGGAAACATGGCCAAATGAGCATAGCACAGCGGGATTCTTCTCACTTCCTTCCTGAGGGATACGGGATGGTGTAAAGGAAAAACCAAGGCAGAAAGCAATCTATAACGGAAAGGGTATTGTTCGGGGGCTGGGTGGGTCAAACATCTAATAAGTGTCCAACGTAGTCTAAATAACCTGCCAAGAAATTCTCTGAAGGGATTCAGTCCGTACGAATTATTGTTTGGAACTAGGATGTTAGTCTTAGACCTCGACAGTCAGACTTCAGTGGTGAAAGAAAAAAGCTTTGATATCAAAGACCGTTTGGCTATTTTACAGGACTTAAACGAAACAAGAAAAGACCTGAGCAACATAAAGTTGAAACAACAGCCAACAACCACTGAAGAACCACCACCTGTCCCAGCAAGAGCTGTCTGGATTCCAAAAGTCGGGGATCTAGTCAGAGAAAAGATCGCGGTAAAGAAGGAATTTGGGCCTTCTTACAGAAAAGCAGTTCCTGTCTTGTCCATCAACGGGACAAGATCAGTTGTACTACCGCCGCTTGCTGGTAAAAAGGAGAACTGAGTTGTATCCATCGACCTGGTAAAACCACAATCATGTGGCCGATAACAAATAGTAGGCCAAGTGGACTCCCGATAAGTAGCAGAACACCAAGGTTTGCTACCAATACAGAGGTCCTAACTAAGAGGCTAATCACATTCGAAACGCCTACACAAGAACAACAAGGACTATGCAACAATGCAATGGAACTTAAACCTCTGAAAACCCAAATAAAAACATTTAGCAGAGACACACCAATCTACAATGAAGTAACAAACGAATATGCAAGAAACAGTAATCGTGAAGCAATTGGAACAATTGACAGAACTGCATCCGGCTACTTCATAAACTTCGATGATTCCTCTGAAGGCTTCAGTGAATCAAAAACACAGCCATAAACAAAAACCTTTAAAGATAAAGCAAAAGAACTTTTGAAACAACTGAAAGAAACATATCTGATTTCTCCATGGATTGAATTTTGGGTGGGCTTTGGTGCATTTATCCTCATACTTTGGCTCATCATGGTACTAACTTTGGGACGCTTCATTGAGGGAAAATATGCTAAAATGGACACAGCAAGTCAGAAAATCAACTTGATCCTCAAACCACACACATCTTCACACGTCGAGAAAAGAGAACTTTCTTCAGTCAACTTCACAGCCAATCCTATACCGGGTGGGGTAGCATGGGACAACACTGACTACGAAATTTATGGTCCGGTTGAAATCCTGAAATATCCACACCAAATTAAGATCTCATTGAGTGACTTTGTAAAACCAAGCTCATTTGCTGATGATTGGGACTTCGAAAGTATAAATAATATGATGTCTGACCTAGTGATGTCTGCTAAATTTACCAAACATGATTATTTGCAGGGTTCGACAAATTATGATAGTATGTACTGTTATAACCACTATGGTAACCATTTTCTACATAGATCTGCACAACCTAGAAATGTTTTAAATTATAATCAATGGGAACATTGTGCAACCCCTCCAAAAGGAAGCTCAAGAACCGTTTATGACAAATATTCATACTTTTCAGGTTTCAACACAAGTAATGCTGAAACATTTTATTTCAAATTGTCAAATAAGACAGGGACAAAGACCATGATAACAAACACGAAATTGATATATTCAGACTCATTCTTTGAACAAATGAATACTTTTGGTTTTGATTATTGGGACAAAAATGTTGAATTAAAAAGTGTTTGGGGTACAAAAGAATGGCAAGTACAAGGTATAGAATCATTGTTTAGAGCCTGCATGATCCCAGAACAAATTATATTTTTAAATGACACTATTCAACAAACCACCTGTCTTGGCCTAGCCAAAATCAAAGACTTAAATAAACCGTCTATTCCGAAGCCAACAATGAACAGCAATAGCTCTACAGATGAGGAGATAGACGTAAACTATGTATTAAACCAAAACAGAACACATCCTGATTGGAAACAGTGGTTGATCTGGCCCACAGATACTAATAACTGTCAAGACAGATTCCTGAACAAAACACAGGGGTTCAAATTGACCAGGCCAGACCCTAGATATCCCCAAAGACAACACCCAGGGATAATAACAACCTACAGTGTGGGCAAATTATGCCTTCAATGGCTACAAACTTCCACACTAGCAGAAATTAAGCAACACCTAACTTTACTTACTGATGGAGCTGACTTGCGTGATTTCATTATGGGACCACGCAAACAGCGTCAAAAGCGTTTCATAGCAGCCTCTGTATATGCAGCTTACAACGAGGCCTGGAAGGTGACTCAAATTGAAACAGCAGAAAGTATACGGGAAATTGACCGTATTAATTTGGAAAATCACTTTCTGTAGTGGACAATGGGTTAATGACTCTGTCCTCCAGAATTTTTTCTCTGGACAGCATTGTGTCTTCAGCAATCGACATAATATCGCAAGACTTGCTGTTGTTACAACACGGTCAGTCTCAATTGCGTTCTATTGTACAGCTCGGCTGGACGTTACAAAATCTGCGTTCAGGCTATGTGCCTTGGCGTTTAATCAACACAACGTCACTATTCAATATCTTTAACCTTACTGATAAACAAATCAGTATGGCACAGAAGGGTGCGGATTATACAATCCTGAGCATTGAGAAACTCGAGAGATTACCAGTGACAATGTCAGAACGACCTGTCAGTGAATGGATAATACATGGGATAATTAATATTCCAATTTCAACCTTCAGGTTTCAATACTGCCAAAAATATATACAGGCTGGCATGTACGAAAAATTGGGAAAAGGGTACATTAAAACAACATGGAACTTGCCCTATTCACATGCATGTGTCAGTAATAAAGGACAGAAAGTGTTTCTTAGTGGCAATAATTGTGCAATGTCACTAAGCGGTACACTTCTGTGTAATGGAATTAGTTTGCATGGAGCCTGTGAAGGGAACTCAAATAACCTTTCATGTCACCAGCTAGGCACACCTGCAACAGAGATAGAACCATTTTTTCAAAGACTCTATAATGGGAGTTACATTCTAATTGTAGATCGCAGATGTTGTAGTCTTATGCCCGGGACTCCTTATCTCGTAACTACGACTGCGAAGGTCAAATGCTGTGGACACTCATTGTTCCCCAGCTCCTTTCCAGACAGGGAGGCAAGGGCATGGCCCAACTTGAAAATTACTTCTATTCGAATAGATACTTTAAGCAGAATGAAAACAGTGCTTCTTCAGACGCCGACCAGGCTCACGTCATCAAAAGAAACGTATGATCTCCTAGTCGCAAGGACGACTGCAGAGATTCACTCTTTGTTATCAACTAATTCCCCCATACATTTCGCAGAAATCCTGAATGAAATCTTAAATATTTCTGATACCAGCGGAGTCTCAAAAGTATTTAAGACAGTATTTTCGATGGCATTAACACCATTCAAAGCCATACTGGGTATTTTTCCAGATTTCGTCCATTCGATTTTTGGCGGACTTCCCCTCATTTTGGGATGAATTGCAGGAATCCTATTCTTGGTCCTAATATTTCGTTATGGCAAACCATGTCACAGACAAAACACCTGCGACAAGGGAAGAAACAATCCGAGCCATTGGATACCGGGACCGGATATCAAAAATCCTGGGACTATCCCGGCTTAGAGACCTGAACATGACTTGGTTTCTATCATTTCGACCAATGTGGCATCGATGTGTTTTACCTGTATTAAGGTGCCTGCTATGCGGAGAAGAATGCGTGTTAGACACCTGTCTGACGCTACAATCGGATGCGCCAATGGATGCAGAAACATTGTTGAGTCCAATAACGGCTCATTCTTTGTGCTGCCCTCAAAGGCTACCAATCCTGATGACGGCATTCGTGGAAGCTTCACCACTACGATTAAGGGGTAGTGAAGTTCAAGATGAAAGCAGCATCGATCAGGTACGACCTTCTGTCAGCAATCCTAATCAAAACGTCAATGGAGACAATCATGCGCACGAATGCATGGTTACACCTTTTTCCGAGTTAGTGGAACTTTCCCAGGAAGCTGTTGACAGCTTTTTCGACAGTCTAAATGATATGATGTTCTCACCAGAGCAGAAATAGAGACTTTTGAGCAAGCTAGCACACGGCGTTCCCAACACCCTGAATTTGGCCTTCAACTTTAATAATAAAGTCACATGAACAATTTTCCCTCCAGTTCACGGACAGCAATTTTTTCAGCAGCCCCAAAATATTTTTACGAATTTTTCGGGACACTTATCTTCTGCTTAAAGTAAGAACTATTCTTAGAGAACTAAAATTTCTATTTTAGATACTTTATAGACATTAGCTGCCCGCTGGTATGTTCATAAATATTTTATTCTGTGATGGAATGGTCTTGAACCTTTTTTCTGTATTAAGAGCCATTTCATGTGTAAATTCTCATATACAAATTAGTGATAATGTATAGATATGCGTGATTACTTTAGCATTATTCTACAGCTTGAGTGCATATAATACATGTGACTGCCTTTTTCCGTATATTTGATCATTTCAAAATGCATTTATGTATTTTGGGGTGGTAAGGTATACACAATACTCTACAGTATGTTTTACTATGCCTAGATTAGTAAATATGTCCATAGTTAGCGTGGAGTGGGTGTGATGTATTCCTATAGGTTCTGTATCGATCCCCCTATTCCTGACCCTATTCTGGTTAACAAGTTAACTAGCAGCCATCCCATGATGCAGAAAACCCCCAAGATGCAGAAACCGTTATCTGATTAAGCCACACTACGGCACAGGAACGTGTTATCTGATTAGGTCATAACGCTTGCCATCTAATTAGACAAGCGATATTCCTCCAGCCCCTGATAAGGCATACGGAGTTCTCAAAACAAATCAAACCTATGACAACCTGGGAAAAACCCTGCGGCCATTGTTTTGATTTCATCGAGAACTTCAGCAAAAGAATGTGCTAACGACCAAGTCGTATGACATCCTTATTGACGTATCTATGTCCATCCTTACGTCAATCTCGGCACCTTAAAGATATAAATATTACCGATATTGCCCTATGCAAACACACGCGGTGGTGACGAGATCGGAGCAGCCAGACTTGCCGAAGCCCAGAGCAGAGCAGACCCCGCTGGCGCAGCCCCGCCTTCCTGACGCGCTGAAAAGCACACGCTGCCTTTCTCCTGCCGAGAAATCCAGCTCCGGCGCTTCCGGGTAGCCCTCGCAGGCAGCCTGGAATATCGAGACCAGAGACGAGAGATACCATCCCTCATTCATCCTAGATTCCAGGTACAGAACTGAATAACCCCTCGCAGAGAATTCTTTAGTCAGTCACTTGGCAAAACAAACTTAACTTAAACTGCTACTTTCTATTCCCACCCACGTATTAGGCTTATGTCAGGTACACTGGGGTAGGCGTAGTTAGAAGCACCAGTTGAGTACGATTAGTCAAATGTATATGTGTATGTATCTATTTTATTCATTTTAAACCATCATATGGCTTAGAAACCATATCAATGTTTTTACAGTATTATTTTATACTTCTGCTTTTAATGTATGCACTTTACTTAAACATAAGTATTGCAATAATATCGATCCATTTCTCTTGTATGAGAAAAGAGACTGATCAATAAATAACATCTTTTATTGAACACGCCCGTCTCTTCCTTTTCTCTACAATCTGGTGAGACTAAGAATGCACGTACTGACTGAGTAAAATAAATTGCCTTTTGTTTTCACACGACTCTAGAGATACACTCTTGATTAGGGGAGAGCAAAGTTGTCATGTTCTATGGTTGTCAGAAACTAAATCCCTTCTTGTCTATCCAGGAGGTTCAACTCCTCCTTGCCTATTCGAGAAAGTTTCTAGTGAACTCTGAGCTAGCTGGCAAACCCAAAACTTTAAGTCTAATATCGACAGTAGTAGACCTAGTTAACGTCTGGTCTAGGCCTATACTATTGAAGGTATTATTCCAATGCGCAGAGCCTATTGGGATAATAGGAACTACACTACAATATTGCAATGATTTTAGATTGGTCTGATGTTTCCTCTTCGTATACGAATAATAGTTCTCATGCATCTCTCTGTTACCTTATGTAACGCATAATGTCGTTTGTCCTGATTTTCAAATTATGTCCTCAAGTCCTGCGGTAACTCGTAAATTTAATAAGCTTATTTTTTATGTATATATACTTTCAACATATGCACATGTGAAGCTAAGAATTGTAAATCTAAACGTTCCTACACATGCTTACAAAGTCAGTGTGGTAGCTGACATTCTGGACATCTGATTTCGGTAGGGCGACCTTTAACACTTGATATTGCAGTAGAACATAGCAGTAATTTTCAATAATACTTTCTGAAAATCACAAAAAAAGGTGTTAAATAAAAAAAATGACAAATGGAATAAAACCTACCTATTGAGTTGAAAAGTTTTCGCACAACAACAGTTGAAAAGTTTAATTTTTCCCTCATGTAGTCAGCCAGTAAGCCGGTGATAAGCATGCAGCTCCAGCATCCGAGATAGGGAAGTGCAGATAAGAAACCATTCTGTAACAAAGAAATCAATTGAGAAACACATGAGTTTGCATATGCCAAGGTTTCAAATTCTTTGCACTTTTTGACCAGGAAATGTAAATATAGCTTAAGAAAACAAGTATTTTGTTTAAGGCTACAACATTTTCTAAGTTTTGTTCATCTGAACAATGAGGCATTTACTTTGAAACATAATGAAAATTGTAACTGACTCGCCGGTTTCTTCGTTTTCCTGTCGGGCGGGAGCCCTTTGCTGTGCTTGCTGAATCGCGCTTGGAGCACGCCAGGACCTGGTTGCTTGTTCCCCCCCGCCGCCGCCATTTACAACAAGTGGCCGCAGAGAGGGGGGACTACAAGCCCCACAATTCCTGCTGGTTCCTCCCCGCCCACCCACGCCGACTTCCGCGCCTGGAGGCGCTAAAACACAGCGGCTCCCTCCGCGTCGAGGAACGCGTGCGGGCTGCGCCGGGCGAAGCCTGGGCCAAGGGCGGGCCCGTTTAAGCCCGTTCAAGACCGGATAAGGACGGGCCACCCCTCTGACACCTGTCGCAGCACTAATAAGGTCAGTGTCGCACTGGAAAGAAATCGGAAGCTAATTATTTACTAACTGTTACCGAACCTAGCATCACGCAAGGTATAGAAAGGATGGCTACTTCACTAGATGGTGGTCCAAGCAGCAGGAAATCAACAAGCGGATCATAATTAGGAACCCTAGATAACTTTCTCATAAGGGTATCAACTGTACTTGCCAAGGATATAGAACTTAACGAGAAAAGACTATCCTTGGATACATCCTTCCACAAAAGGTCTTCCCTGGGCCCCCTGGCAGATGCCAGATCATCGACACATTTACAATGCGATTCACAGGGTACGCTTCCTCCATCGGGAGTGGCAATTACTTCGTCACCCCAACCAGTAACTATCATGAACATAAGTGATAACTCTCCAAGAGAAGGAGTTCCCAGCAGCGACACGGTTAGAGGCCCATCCCATAAAATTAAGACTCGATCTGCTGGCTAAGTATAAACAATTGTGGTCCAGCCAAAGGGGAGGGTGCAAGCAAAAAGGAAACGCCCTGGGCCACAAACGAATGCTGGAGGGAAAAAAGCAAGATCTTGCAAAAGTATTGTTCCTCCTGATGACCCAGCAGCGACGCCACCAATCAGCCCCGTACAATTGGATAGGGCTGATAGAAGTGGGCAGGGAAGTAATTTGGACAATAGGGGGGAGGATACATATTTGGATTTGGGTCCTTCTTTCTGGAAAAGACTGGAGGGCACCTTTAAGAAAATGTGTCACCCATTGCATGCCTTGAACTCTCATTGGTATCAGTTCAGAAACAGGCAGGACCAAGTCGCAGACCTGTAGACAATGGTCCAACTAATTCCAATAGTGGTACCGGGTCAGGCCAGACAGCAAGGCCAATCTTGGCTGCTGACAAGGGGCAAACTACCAATACACAACCCGCTGTTCTGACAGGAGTGGGAAATATACATCAAGTTGGTGGGACGCCACAAATTACTTTGTCTCGGACAGATGCTCCCCCGGTACTCAATCATATAGGGTTGGGAGCAAAGCCATTGAGTAAAGAGAGAAATCAGGGTGATGGAACTAACTTGAATGATAGACAGCCAAATTTGCCTGCTTTAACCAGGGCTCACAGCGAGCCTCCCCTACCATATATTGACCTCCCTCCTCAATCAGCCCCCTTTGTGGTAGTCTCGGTAGGGGCCCCCCCACTAGTTCGTGGGAAACGAGAATCATACCTAGACTTAAAGCATAAGTGTATCTTCTGGCTTAACAAGTACCGCCCATTGCCAGCTAATATGCGAGCTGAAATCTTGGGTGCTAGGAGAGTCAATTGGATA
This sequence comes from Lissotriton helveticus, assembly GCF_964261635.1. Lineage (NCBI taxonomy): Eukaryota > Metazoa > Chordata > Amphibia > Caudata > Salamandridae > Lissotriton > Lissotriton helveticus. The sequence continues at coordinate 600,238,614 of NC_136067.1, forward strand.
CTTCCAAAACAATAGAGGAAGTGAAGAGGTATTGACAATCACCCTCCAATCTGATATGTATAAACAAAGAGATTCTATCAAAGTGTAGTGATTTTTATTTTTTATTATTTATTTCTGTGGGTGGTAAAAAACTAATAAATGAACTCTCTCTTAGGGTGGTAAAGATGAGAGCACAGTGTGCTTTTTAAAATACCCCTCACACACTAAAAAAATCCAATAGTGTCATGCTTCATCATTGGGGTCTTCCCGTCCCTCTACGGGGCGGGGCGTGCTACGACCTGACCGACTACGCGGGAGCACTAGTATAGTGACAGGACTATGTGACAGTGCAAAAGTGGGTGATGTCAGTGAAGTGTAGGGACCTAATAATGTGTGGGAATAAAAAAGGTTAAAAAATCCTCTGGCTAGTGGAAAAAAACAATTTATTCACTTCCCTAGCTGGGGACGTTAAGAAGGGGGTTTTGAGGTAGAGCGATTCGCTACAACCTGGTCTACATGTTTCGTAGGCAGTCCCCTACTGCCTACTCATCAGGACCTTCTAATGGTCCCTACTAGAACAGAGCTCAGTTGCTAAATGTAATAAGCCTGTCGTCCTAAAAACTAGCAGTAAAAATCCACTGTTAGTTTCATCTTCAAGGCATGAGCTGGCCCTCTGTAAGCAAAAGTTTAAAAAATAATGACCTGATTGTGGTCTCTGTAAAGCAAGAAGAAAAAAGGGAGAGAAACATACAGATTTATACAATGGTAACTGTAGTCTGTCTTTGGACACTCATTATTATTAGCGCTACAAGTCCCACATTTTTGTTTCAATTGCCCATACCACAATGGATGCACTTAAAACTTTATGGACAGAGTGATGGTTCAATCCGCCATCCCCTGAATGTTCGTTTTGTAACGAACATTGTGGCGCCCCTTTGTAATTAGGCTGTTTGTTATGGACAGAATGATGGTACAATCTGCCATCCCCTGTATGCTCGTTATTGTGGCCGAACATAGAGAAGCCCCTTGTAATTAGGGCTGTTTTCATCTCAACATGCACACACTCTCACAACTCAATGCACACAGCGGAACTCTGCAGGATAAAAATAGAGGAACCCGACTTATTCAATGCCAGTGGTGATCTTAGAATCCATCATTAAAAATCCCCAAGGGGCACACCCCAATCGTTAAGTAATATGCGATACATACTGCTGTTGCGCAAAAGATATGCCCCATGAGCTGACACTCGGTAGGTATTCACCGCGGCGTCCTGAAAAAAAGAGACCGCGCCCTTAGCAACAAAGTAAATACACACCCGAATGCAATGTGGCCATTGTCTCGATTAGCCAAGTGTTTCGAGATCACTGAGCCGCAGACGCGATCACTCTTCAGAGCGGCATCTCGTGGTAGAAGTAAGGCTCAATGATTATGCGGTCAATGTGAGTAATGGACTTTGCCAAGAGTCTCGAAACACTTGGCTAATCGAGACAATGGCCACATTGCATTCGGGTGTGTATTTACTTTGTTGCTAAGGGCGCGGTCTCTTTTTTTCAGGACGCCGCGGTGAATACCTACCGAGTGTCAGCTCATGGGGCATATCTTTTGCGCAACAGCAGTATGTATCGCATATTACTTAACGATTGGGGTGTGCCCCTTGGGGATTTTTAATGATGGATTCTAAGATCACCACTGGCATTGAATAAGTCGGGTTCCTCTATTTTTATCCTGCAGAGTTCCGCTGTGTGCATTGAGTTGTGAGAGTGTGTGTATGTTGAGATGAAAACAGCCCTAATTACAAGGGGCTTCTCTATGTTCGGCCACAATAACGAGCATACAGGGGATGGCAGATTGTACCATCATTCTGTCCATAACAAACAGCCTAATTACAAAGGGTCGCCACAATGTTCGTTACAAAACGAACATTCAGGGGATGGCGGATTGAACCATCACTCTGTCCATAAAGTTTTAAGTGCATCCATTGTGGTATGGGCAATTGAAACAAAAATGTGGGACTTGTAGCGCTAATAATAATGAGTGTCCAAAGACAGACTACAGTTACCATTGTATAAATCTGTATGTTTCTCTCCCTTTTTTCTTCTTGCTTTACAGAGACCACAATCAGGTCATTATTTTTGAAACTTTTGCTTACAGAGGGCCAGCTCATGCCCTGAAGCAGAAACTATCAGTGGATTTTTACTGCTAGTTTTTAGGACGACAGGCTTATTACATTTAGCAACTGAGCTCTGTTCTAGTAGGGACCATTAGAAGGTCCTGATGAGTAGGCAGTAGGGGACTGCCTACGAAACATGTAGACCAGGTTGTAGCGAATCGCTCTACCTCAAAACCCCCTTCTTAACGTCCCCAGCTAGGGAAGTGAATAAATTGTTTTTTTCCACTAGCCAGAGGATTTTTAACCTTTTTTATTCCCACACATTATTAGGTCCCTACACTTCACTGACATCACCCACTTTTGCACTGTCACATAGTCCTGTCACTATACTAGTGCTCCCGCGTAGTCGGTCAGGTCGTAGCACGCCCCGCCCCGTAGAGGGACGGGAAGACCCCAATGATGAAGCATGACACTATTGGATTTTTTTAGTGTGTGAGGGGTATTTTAAAAAGCACACTGTGCTCTGATCTTTACCACCCTAAGAGAGAGTTCATTTATTAGTTTTTTACCATCCACAGAAATAAATAATAAAAAATAAAAATCACTACACTTTGATAGAATCTCTTTGTTTATACGAGTCAATTGGATAGGCAAGGGATGCAAGACGGTAGCAGGAGACTGTATCATTATTAATTTCAGAGACCAGATATGTGTCAATTTTATCTGTAACTGGCCTCAAAATGATCAGTCCATCGGGATACAAGCTCTACCCTTAGCTTATTTCTATGGCCCCCCTACTCCGGTTTCCTTTGAGAGGGACATGTTTTCTCAGGGAACTGTACCAAACTTCTGCCCCTTAAGGAACATAAGGTTGCTCAATAGATTCCAGGCCTTGTCGGGGTTAGGGGAGTGTGATTGACAGTACGAGCCACAAAGGTCCATCCCGGGTAGTAGGGGCGGGGACGGAAGGGAGGGGATGGAGACTGGGAAAGGGAATGTGTCCGCTCAGAGCAGCAAAGATGAAGGGTTGGTTGAGGCTGGCCAAAGCAGCACATGTGATAGCATTATTGAGGCACCAGATGTAGATCAGTCCTTGGACAGGCAGTATAATCTACATCATGGCACAGGGGGATGTCCCGTACGGGGTGAATTGGCCACACATCTGACGGACCACTATGTCAGACATCGTTGGTCTCATGGAACGTGGCGGGATTGGGGTCTAAACTTAACTCGCAGGCTTGGGCAGATTTCATTGACCGCTTTGACATTTGTTTGTTTCAAGAGGTTTGGGTGGTCGAACCAATGTTTAGAGTTGGTTATTAGAATTTTTTTGTCCCTGCTGTAAAAAAAACTAAAGGGCGACCTATGGGGGGTCTAGTGATATGGGTCAAGCAGTCCTTAAAATGGTATACCCAGTTGCTCCCTATTGTATGTAATGACATTCTTGGTGTTAGATTTAGTTTCCCTTCCAATTTAGAAATCAACATTTATAATGTTTATGCTAGGGGGCTTCAAGGCGGTAAGAAATCTGAAGTTGTAGCAGAACTGGATACATTACTACAGGCTACCCCCAATAACATTGTCATTGATTGCCGGTGACTTTAACACCACTTTTGAACCCCTTGGTTTGGATGATATACACCTAACAGAGGAGGAGGATGCTAGGTGGGAAGTTCCTCAGCTCGGTACTAAACCCATAAGAAAATGGACCGAGGCTGCCATTCAGTTAAAGGGCCTCTGTATGGAAAACGAGCTGAGGGCTGCCAACGGGCGCACATTGTCAGGTAAAATGGGAAAGGAAACTTTCGACAATGGTGCTAGGGCAAGTAACATTGATTATTTACTTGTCCCCCTCAAGATGTGTTCTATTCTCCTTGATATGGAGGTAGTGACTCATATTGAAAGCGACCACAATCCCCTGACTGCAATGTTTAACCTGGGTACTCATATAGTGGCTCATGAGGGGTATACTCTCCCGGATCTAGTCATGGCAAATGATGAGCGCCATCTTAAATGGTGTCAAGTCGCAGAGCATCAGGAAATAATTGGTAATATTGAGGGAGACCTGGAAGGGGCTCTAAAGGCTATGGAGGAAGTCACCTTGAATGGATCTCCCCTTAATTTTTTCTTAGAGGCACACAATAGGCTCTTCATCAAACTGAAAACACACTTTTGTAAACCTAGCTTAGGAAAAAGAAGAATTCAAATTAAAAAACCAGAGAGCTGGTATGACGGCTCCTGCCGCCAAGCTAGGAGAGAGCTGGGTCTAGCCTTAAAGTCCAAAGATATGGGGGAGGAGCCGCGCCAGCGACCAAGATGGCCGCTTGAGCATCGGCTCTGCCGGCCGCCACATCCTGACCGCCTATCCGTCATACTATCCTGTACCCCGTCCCCACTATCTTGTGGGGGACCGTCACCTGAGTCACTAGGTGAAATTTGGACTCGATTGCCTGCTCTGGCGTCTGAGTATCGTCATCGGAAGAATTGGGGCCTACGACCACGAAGACCGGGACCCCGGGTGTGCCACCGTCCGGGGGTGAAGTGCGACAACATCGGCTGCTGAGACCGGAAGTGGCCGGTCAGTCCCTTGTTTGCTGTGCCCGGGTGGCGATTGAAGCTTCCTTGCCCGCTCTGCACTACCCTACAGACAATTGCTGCAAGACCCTTCTTCGCTCGACTGAGGAGTGGTGGGTTTCTCCTGGGTTTGCGGTTGAGATGGCGGTGCGGGACCCGGACAAGAACCTCCCGAAGGCTCAGAAATCGCACCGACAGGTCCAATCAAATCGGATCGACAAATATGCTGTCTCAAAGGGATCCCCGTCGGATGCGAAGCGTCCCCCTTCTGGAGGCCCAGAGGGGGACCCGGCCGGGAACGATCCGACCATGAAGGAACTGATGGCGGCCATCAGGGGAGTTCAATCCTCCTTGGGGACAGTAGACACGAAGTTGGACACGGTCACTATCGAGGTGGGTCTTGTCAAGGCCGACCTCAACAAAACTTCCGAGAAGGTCAAGGACCTGGAAATAAAGACGGGGAGCCTCATCGAGGATGTGTCGGAACTTCAGAAGGTGGTGTCTGATCTCAAGGTGGCCCATACCCACTTCGACCAGAAGCTCGACGAGTATGAAGGTCGGGCACGCCGGAATAACATTCGCATCCTTGGGGTTCCGGAGCGATCGGAAGGGGATACCCCGGACCTTTTCGTCGAGGATCTCATCCTGAAACATCTCCAACCCAAGGGCCTGAGCAAGTTTTTCACTGTGGAGAGGGCTCATAGGGTGCCCGGTGGTCGCCCAAAAACTGGGGTGCTTCCACGTCCCATCATAGCCCGTGTCCTGAATTTGAGACAGGGACGCCATGTTACAGTCCGCGAGATCCTCGGGCCCGCTGGCCTACGAAAATGCTTCCTTGCTGTTTTTCCCTGACTTTACCCGGATGGTGCAGAGACAGCGGCAGGGATTTGTGTTAATAAAAAGGAGACTTCGAGATCGGGACATGAAGTACTCGATGATGTACCCGGCCCGCCTCCGAATTGAACACAAAGGCAAGACGTGGTTCTTTGACTCCCCGGAGGTAGTGGCGGACTGGCTGGATCGACTCGGGGACCCTGTCCCGAGGGACATACCCAGGCGGAAGACGGCGAAGGATGAACTGTTTGGCCTAGGCATTTACCATCATCGATGTAGAGGGATTGACGGGGGGTTTGTTACTCTTCTCTTCACCCCCTCTGCCATTTATCGTTTCTGTTTACGTTTCTGAAGGGGGGGGGGGGGGGAATCGGCAGGTCTGGTGTGGTGGGGGCTGGCGACCTGTTGTAATGTCCTCCTCCGTTTTCTACTATTAGACCTTAGTTAGTGGGGACGACAGGCACACTGCGAGTTGGGGATGTGTACACGTTACATGCAGGGGTGCAGGGTGGGGGTAGTATCGTTCGGGGGTTGGGATGTTGTTTTGTTTGTGGTTTGTGACCGGTGTATGCAATGGGACCCTTTGAAACACTCTTGCTTTTCAATGACTAATGGCTTCATCTAAACAGGGCCTGGGACTCTCGGTCCTTAGTTGGAATGTTAATGGCCTGGGAGACAGGATAAAGCGCACTGCCGTTAATCAATTTATCAGACGGCGGTCACCTGATGTTGTCCTGTTACAGGAGACCCACTTACTGGGGAAACGCTGTATGGCTCTGCACAGGGGTGGCTATAAGCTAGTAGCACATGCTGGTTTCACCTCGGGCTCCAGGGGGGTGGGCATTCTGGTTAAAAATTAATTCCCACTTACGATCCAGTCTACTTGGTCTGACAATCGTGGGCGCTATGTCGGTGTCTCTGGGGTTTGGGAGGGGAAGATGGTCTCGTTTCTATCTGTCTATGTCCCCCCATCGCTGCAGACTGACACGTTTTGTGACATGGGCCGGGTGTTTCTTGCTTTGCCTATGGGCCTTATGGTGATCGGTGGTGATTTCAAAGCAGTTATGGACGGTGAATTGGATAGGCTCCCCTCCCGTGCGTTGTTGCCCTCCCGCAGGTGGCTGCCTGATTTTCTCTCGGTTTCGAGTTTGATTGATGGCTGGCGCTTGCGACACCCGGGAACGGTAGACTACACACACACTTCTGCGGCGCATCGCTCCCTTTCTCGTATTGACTATGTGTTGTTGCCGGCGGCCCACGCGACCGCGGTCAGCGAAGTGACACACTTGGTGCGTGGGGTCTCTGACCACTCGCCAGTTTGGTTGCGTTTGTGTGTGGGGCAGAGAGACATGGGTAGGATTGCTCCCATCCCCGCCTGGCGCTTGCGAGACCCAGTAGTGAAGAGGGAACTGGAGCATGTCACCAACAGCTTTTTCAGCGAGAACGAGGGCTCGGTCGCTTCCCGATGCTCCTTATGGGAGGCGTATAAGACAGTTGTCAGGGGGGAGGTTCCTTCCCTTGTTGCTGAACAAAAACGGAAGAGAAGGGCTGAGCTAGATAGGGTGGAGGCAGAGCTTTTGACCTTGGAGACCACTGTCTCCTCCGGGGGCGACCCGTGGGCGGATCACCGCCTCTGACTGCTCCGGGATGAATACAAGACTTTAACTCGAGATACGGCTAGGGCGCAGCTCGACGTCACTCAGGATAGGATCTACGAACACGGCGATAAGGCCGGGAAACTGATTGCTTGGCTAGAGAAGGGCGAATGGGGCTCTAGACTGGTCACGGAGCTGCACGTTGCTGGCTCTGCAGACACGTCGGACCCCCAGCTGATTGTGGAGGAGTTTGCCCGTTATTATGCTGAGATTTACACCTCCTCGGGTGCGTTTTCGGAGGCTGACAACTCAGATATGTTGCGTAATATTCTCCTGCCAGTGTTGTTGGACGATGATAGGAGGTACCTGGACTCAGCCCTCACAAATGACGAGGTGGCAACGGCTATCAGGGGTGTACATTCTGGTAGGGCCTCTGGCCCTAACGGTCTCCCAATTGAATTATTTAAACCTCATGCCGATAGATTAGCTCGGTACTTGAAGGACATGTTTGCAGAGAGCTTGGAGCGCGGTCAGTTGCCATACGACCAGCGAATCGCTAACATAGTCGTCATCCAAAAGGAGGGTAAGCCTCGGTTGGAATGCTCTTCGTATCGACCGATCTCGCTATTAAATGTGGAACCCAAGGTGTTGGCGAAATTACTCGCTACGCGCCTCGTGAAGGTCATCTCCACCCTGGTCCATCCCGGCCAATCCGGCTTTATGCCCAGAAGAAATACTGCGCTCAATCTTAGACGCCTTCACGGTGTTCTGGCCAGCACATCTTATATTCACGAGCCCGCAATATTGCTGTCCCTGGACGCCACTATGGCTTTCGACCGTGTGGAATGGTCCTATCTCTTCGCTGTGTTGGCTAAATTGGGATTCGGCCCCGGCTTCATCGGCTGGGTCCGCCTCCTTTACTCTGCCCCCTTGTCGCGAGTCGTCGTGAACAATCACAGATCCGGTGATTTTTCTCTTGGGCGTGGCACCCGACAGGGGTGCCCCCTTTCACCGTTGCTGTTCGCTCTGGCCCTGGAGCCCCTTGCTGCCTGGGTGCGCTGGGACCGCTCCATAAAGGGATTGCGCTGGACCCCGGAGTGGGAAGATAAGATTTCGCTTTATGCGGACGATATCCTGTTGTATCTGACTTCCCCCCGGGCTTCATTGATAGTGTTTATGGACGTCCTCGCCATCTTCAGCAGATACTCTGGCTTCTTAATCAATTGGACGAAGTCGGTTCTGTTTGTTCTGAGCGGGACTCCGCCCCGGGTGCCTGCAAACTGTCCCGTGAGGGTGGAAGCGACCAGCTTTCGCTACTTAGGGATTCATATCTCCTTAGACCCCGCCGTGCGCCACCGCCTAAATTTGTTGCCCCCCCTAACTAGGCTCCGGGCGGACTCGGCTCGGTGGAAGGCGCTGCCTCTCTCCCTGCTGGGTCACGCTACTCATTTTAAAATGATGGCCCTCCCGCGCTTTTTATATGCTCTTCAGAACTCTTTTGATCCTGTGCCCCCCTCGTACTTCCGCGAGATTGAGTCTCTTCAGCACGGCCTTCTGTGGGAGGGGAGACCGCGAATAGCGCTTTCTAAATTGATGTTGCCCTGGTACGATGGTGGAATCGGCTTGCCGAATGTTCGCAAATATTATTGGGCGTCACAGTTGGCTCCCATTAATCATGCGATTTATGGATCCCCGGCTGACCCGGGTTACGCCATGGACTGGGGTCAGCTGCCGGGGGGTGAGTTTACCCGAGTGTTGTACACACGGCGCGGCCGTTTCCCGTTGCAGGGGCCCACCCTGTCCTCCACGAGGGTGTGGCATGAGGCCAATGGTGCCCTTCATTGGGCTGGACGTCTGACCTTGTCCATGCCGCTGTGGAGTTCTGAAAAGCTTGGGATGCTCTGGAAGTCGAAGTGGTTCGATCGGTGGGACCTGATAGGCATTTCACAGATTAAGGATATATGGGGCAAGGACAGGATATTGACATTTGAGGAACTACAGGCCAAGTACCAGTTGTGTGACACTGAGCGGTTTCGTTACCTTCAGATTAGCCATGCATTGAGCGCGGTGGTGTCCGGCGGGACGGAGCTCCCAGAGGCCTCCCCGCTGGAGGATCGCCTGCTTGATGGCCTCTTACCGACCAAAGCGATCTCCCTCACGTACCGTAAATTGGTCAACCATACGGACGACCCGCTGGTGCGCCTTCGCGAGCAGTGGGTTGCCGATGGCCTTGTCCTGGATGAAGAGGATTGGAGGGAGGCGGTGGCATCCCCTAAGGAAGTGGCGGTTCCCATGAGGCTCCGCTTGGTTCAGCTTCGGATCTTGCATCGCTCTTATGTAACGGGCCTTGGCCTGCAGAGGATGGGACTGACTGAATCGCCTGATTGCCGCAGGGGATGTGGGCTGCCGGGGTCATTCATGCATATTCTTTGGGAGTGCCGGGAGGTCCGGGAGTTCTGGACCCGTATACATGCAAGGATGAGTGAAGTGTGGGAGCTGCGAGTTGATCCCGAGGCAAGGCGCTGCTTGTTAAATGTGTGGGAACCCACGGACCTGCCGACTCATGGTAGGGTGTGGGTGACTCTAGCGTGTGCAATTGCCAAACGCAACATTGCGCAGCTTTGGGGGGCGGCTCGGGCACCCAGGTTTGGGAAATGGATGGAAGATCTAGATTGGTGCATGTTTCTGGAGAAGTCTGTGTATGTCTCGAGGGGGCGACCCCAGAAATGGGTCAAGATATGGAGCGCATGGAATACATATCCTGGGGATATCTGTGAGCCCCCTGCACTGGAGCCAACGACTGTGGACCTGGATAGTTCTTAGGCCTGAACTTTCTACTATCTGTCAAGTACTATATGACACCTAGAAGTCAATGTTGGAACTTTGCGATTGTGGTCTCTGTATTTCGGTCACTGTTTAAATGTGTTTTGTTTCAATAAAAAAAAAAAAAAAAGTCCAAAGATATGGGTACAATAAGACTGGCTCGTGCGAACTATAGGCTCAAGCAACACACTGTCAAAAGGGATTGGGAAGAGGACCTGTGGCAGGATCCTAAAGTGGCGTGCTCTGCAAAGAACCCCAAACTTTTCTGGGAAATTTTTAAATGGGACAGTAAAGGACATCGTGAGAGCCCTCATAATAATGTTGACTGAAATTCTTGGGTTGACTACTTTAAGCCCCAATATGCCAGTAATGTTACTGGTATTAGCGAAGGAGCTTTCGTTCATACTGTGTATAAGGAGCCTATCTTCTCTCTGGGAGAAGTGGATAGGGCATTGGACCACGTCACTGAGGGTTGTGCTACCGGCATGGATGGTGTCCCCGCAGATCTATTTCTGAATAACAGAGGGCGTTGGCGATTATATATCTTGTATATGGCAAATGCCATAGCCCAAGGGATGGAAGTCCCTATCTCATGGAAAGGGGCAGAAATAGTGCCGGTGTATAAAAAGGGTGACAAATCGCTTGCAGCCAATTACAGGCCAATAAGTTTAACTGACTGCTTACAAAAAATCATGGGACGGCTGGTTTTGGGCAGAATCCAGACCTGGATGGATAATGATAATATTTTGAGCCACCCCCAGGCTGGTTTCCGCCCAAAAACAAGTACCATAGACCAGGTTTTCCGGTTTATCATGTTATATTGGCGTACCGTGGTCCTGGAAAAGGGTACCTTGTATGCCGTTTTTGTTGATCTAAAGGCGGCTTTTGACCTGGTCCCACGCAATACATTATGGAAAGTCCTAGCGGGGCTGGGGATGGCACCTGAATTGCTGAGCTTGATTGTCCGCCTACATGAGGGTACCTTTGCTCGGGTTCGGTGAGGTCGCCAGGGGGAGGTTACGGAGCCCTTTCCGGTGGAGCGGGGAGTGAGGCAAGGTTGCGTTATGGCGCCAACCGTGTTCTCGCTCTTTGTGAATGGGGTTGCGGACTTCCTCTCCCTGGTCCCGACTGATGCCCCTGCGATGTCTGGTGAGCGGATCCCGATCCTCATGTTCGCGGGCCACACTCTCATCATTTCAAAGACTCCGAGTGGACCCCAGCAAGCACTGAAGCGTTTCGAAGATTTTTGTCTGGATAGGAGCTTAGAAATAAACACGGCAAAAACCAAGTATATGGTCCTGACCGGCCGTAAAACATGTGGGACAAATAGACCTTTCAGAGGGTTGATTAATATGAATGGTTCCCCGCTGGAGTGGGTAGATGCCTTCACCTACCTGGGGGTTACCCTTCAGAGAGATCTGGGGTGGTCCAGTCAATTAGATATTGCGGTGCTAAAACTCCGCCAGCAGGCAGGTATCCTTTTGAAAAAATTCACCTCTTCAACAACAAAGCCCATCAGCCCCTTATTGGAAGTATACGGGATGAAGGTGTTAAGTTCGGCCCTTTATGGAGCCGAACTTTGGGGATTTGAAGATCTAAGAAAGCTAACGCTAGCAGACAATGAATAAGTACCCCGTTAATACCGCTAATGTGGGATCTTTGAAAAAAGGCGGTCCAGGATCTTGCCTTTCTGCGGCCATTACTTTACTGGTGCCGTCTATGGACCACAGAACTACAGCATTATGCTCAGGGCCTAAGGGAGATAATGGCTAAGGATACGTGCCAAAGAATACATTGGCTGAAGGCCATTAGATCGATACTTTTCAAACTGGGAATGAGGGATCTATGGGAGGACCCGGAAAACGCTGCATTCCCCTCCAAAAAATTATTAAAAGAAAAGTATTGGGAGATGGTGATTACAGAAGAGAGGACAGAGGGTCTCTCCTCGCACTTAACAGGTCGTTTCATGGATGTCAAGGCCCAACCAAAACTGGAACAATATTGGGACATTATTGGGAAACAACAGGATCGCAAGCTCTATTTTCAGCTTAGGGTAGGCGCACTCCCAGTAAGATCTTTCACAGTGAAATGGGCAGGCAAAAATGGTAACGACAGATGTCCTAAGTGTGGGGAGGAACAAGAGTCACTAAGCCATTTTCTACTCTTCTGTCCCCTGTACACTGCCCCCAGATCAATGTGGATCAAGCCTATATGTAAACTGCTTGGGATACATAGGCATGGTGAGGCTCTGAGAATCATATCTACAGACTACAGAATTGGTGTATCACAGCATCAAGAGAAGAGAATGGAGACTGTACAAGAGCCAGCATTGCATGAATTCACAAGTTGCTACAGGCATTGGACTCTATGTTCAGCCTGCTTCTTGGGGAGAAGCCGTCACTTTGAAATGCCGTCAGGATGTAGTGATCCTCTTGAAATGCAGACAGGGCAAAGAGAGGGCCGCTGCCATGTAGACTGGGAGATGCAAATGTCCGTACTTCTCAGTGGCAGTTTGGATGGACATACTGCCACAAGGGTCTAGTTCCTCTAACTTCTTGGTGTCCTGAGGCATCTCACCACCTGGATGGAGTGAGAGGTCCAGTGTTTGTGTTTGTCTTCCCTAGTGAATCGCTTGGCACTGATCTGTCCTGACCACATGGGGAACAGGAATACGGGCATGGAATCATGCTACTTCTCTGGGGATATGGACATGAGAAACCAGTTGCCAATCCTGCTTTTAGTGACTGTATACCTTTTCAACACTGGCATACTATAGTTTTTGCCCTTGGACACTACATTTAGGAATGTGATGTTCTTTGTATCTGGATTTCCAACAGTAAGAGCAAGGGAAGTTCTGGTGGACCTAAAAAAGGGTTTGCCAGGCTTGATAAAAGAGGCAACTTAAAAATGGGATCTGTATTCATGTACGAAAGATGGTTTTACAGAGAACTTATTATTGACTTGGTTTGGGTGAGAGGTGGCAATGGTAAAGTGCTCCAGGGTTAGCCAGACTAGATTGCTTGCTGTATACATCTACAGAAGTTGTTTCCCATCCCCAGCACACCACACTGTCTTTCATGGTCTGCAGATAATAGTGGCTTCTTTCTGTAGGGTGCATAAGCAGTGGGCTAGTTCTACAGCTGCTGGAACCTTAGAATTTCGCTTTGACAGTTGTAGTAAAAACATTCTTGCATTAAATCTGACTAGAAAACTTCTAGGCATTACTATCTGCAGAGAACCCCAATTATTCTGTGCAGACGTGAGAAAATAGCTGAGACTGTGTTCCACCACTTGATTGACCCTCTCTGTTACCCATCAACTCTGTTGGGTTTGGTATTCCCCCGGTGTACCTCTCTCTAGGGATAAAGATTACTTGTAGCGGAGACTATATTCCACCACTAGGTTGAGCTTCTCTGTTACACATCGACTCTGTTGAGTTCCGTATCCCCTCCGTGTACCTCTCTGTAGAGATGAGGATAACTTGTAGCTGAGACTTGGTTGAGCCTCTATGTTACACGTCGACTCTGTTTGGTTTGGTATCCCCTTTGTGTACCTCTTTGTGTGGATAAGGATTACTTGTGGCTGAGACTGTGTTTCATCACTTGTTTGAGCCTCTCTGTTACACATCGACTCTTTTGGGTTTGGTCTCCCCTCCATGTACCTCTCTGTAGGGATAAGGATTACTTGTAGCTGAGACTGTGTTCCATCACTTGTTTGAGCTTCTCTTTTACATGTCGACTCTGTTGGGTTTAGCATCTCCTCTGTGTACCTCTTTGTAGGGATAAGGATTACTTATATCCGAGACTGTGTTCTATCACTTGTTTGTGCCTCTCTGTTGCACGTCGATTCTGTTGGGTTTGGTATCCCCACCGTCTACCTCTCTGTAGGGATAAAGATAACTTGTAGCCGAGACTTGATTGAGCCTCTCTGTTACACATCGACTCTGTTGGGTTTGGTTGCCCCTCCATGTACCGCTCTGTACGGATAGGGTTACTTGTAGAATATTATTCTCCAATTTTTTGACTGTATGAGTTATAATCTGTCCCATGATTCTTCAGAGGACCACAATCAGGTTCGAAGCTACAGTGACATCATACAGGTTTGAACTATATTGGTTACACCTCACCAGACACACTTCTTTGCACATCTTCCTGCTGTCTGAAAAACTGCCATTACAGGCAAAACATCTTGTACCTTTGAATTGTTTAAACTGTTTGTAGTTCACTGTTTGTACGTTTATGACACACAAGCACTGCACTATCACTTCACTACCTCACATGTATAATACATATCCCAGCATCTAGATCTTATATAGAGACATTATATTCATTGTTGTATTTAACATTTTTAAGAGTCAAACTATTATGTATCCTGACATCAGCTGTCTATTAGTTACTCCTTAGTTGATCCTACTAAAGGCAAATTATAGTTAAATTACCCTGAAGGAACTCCTTGTCACATTTGTATATTGGCCAGGTTCCTAGGTGCACCTGGCTGCCCCTTGATGTGTTGTGTATAGTTCGGAATGTGAGCCAATTGTAGTTCCTATAACAGTGATTTTCTTGTCCGGGAAGCAGGGGATTCCTCCGGCCACCGTGATGGTACAATGGCCTGCAAATATGGTGTTTAGAGAACGTTACAGGGATGGAGGGGGCAGATGATGTTTGCTGCAGGATTCTTAAAGGTATTTCCTTGGTACAGCCAAAGGTACGAAATGTGTTCCTCCTTCTCCTCCTCCTCCTCCTCCTCCTCCTTCCACGGAGAAGTGTGGCTCACTGGTTAGAGGAGGCAGACCTGGAAGCAGAGGTCAGCCCGGGACCAGGGTTCAATTCCCGGCTCGGCGGGGTCTTGAGTCCTAAAATGTCCATGGACTCGACAATTCTCGCTCCGGTGCCTACTCGATTCACGGGTTCACACTCTGCGACTCTGGGCAATAGCTTGCTTAATCTCCACAACGGCCCCTCGCGGCGGGATGCCTGGCTTTCACCTTGCGGATACCCTGCCGGGGTTATCTCACAGGGAAATACCAGGACGGGTTCCCTAAGCAAGTGCTTAGAAACCGCTCGGTGATTTGCGCTATATAAATTCCTGTACATTTACATTTACATTCTATCTTACCTTTGGAACAGTAGGTCTCAAAGTTAGTATAACACACGAGTTGATGGCACGGAACAAACATATTTTTGGTCCAGGATTTTGAGCTTCAGTTTTACTTGCTTAAATTGTAATATAGCATTCATTTAAGGTAGGCAGAAATACAGAATTCTGATTTTGTGCATATGAATTTTTGTCTGATCCTCCAAAACTGAACTGACAGCTTATGTACGTCCTCACATGAAAGGTCAGGGAAGAGATGCTAAGCTTCTGAGGCAGATCAGTAGTAGAGTTTGAAAGGAAAACATGTTTGCTGTAAAAGAATGGCCTGTCTCAAAGGTAAGGCCTGGGTCAAGTAAAGGAGAATATGAGGCATAGGCTTGTCAATAAGTATTCTAGGAATATTTTGCTGTCATCATCTATTCCTAATTCTCTAATGCATATGGATTTTACCTTTCCATTATTTCCTTCTTCACAATCATGTTTTGGGTACATGTTTTGGATGCAACAAACCTATTACAATGGTTAGCTTTTCCATTCCTGATAATTCCCAGTTTTGTTTAGTTTTTTTTTTAACTGTTTTTATTGTTGCATGTTCATAACACATTTGCAAATGTATATACTCGTCGGTGTAGCTTCAACATTCAGCCACAACCAACCGATATTGCAGTTTTTATTTTTAATGTTATAACTATTAACTTAAAAGGACACTGATTGGATAGGTGGCACTGAGCATTCTAGACATTATCATATTATTTAGAAGCAAGATGGCAATAAAGGCTTTCTGTTCTGCGGCATGTGTGCTCCGCATCTCAGCCAGGAGAGCATGGAGAGTCATGGGGCCTTCCCCGTTTTCACACTGTCCCACCTCCCATCCACCCCCTATTCCATGTCATCGTCTTCTCCTGAACTATCAATGTCGTCCTCCTCTGGCAGAGGCTCGCACAGATCCCCCCTATATGTGTTCCAAGGTGACCATATTTTGTTCCATTTACGTGGGTTGGATCTCTGCTGATATACCGCCCTCTCCATCACCATCAGCATGTCCATGTTTCCACACCATTGAGCTAGGGTAGGTGTTTCTAATGCCCCCCATTTCTGCGCTATGTCGCGCTTTGCCAACATCATTCCGATAACCACCCATTGCGTCCCATGTGGTGTCAAGTTGTTCGGGCCCCACACATTTAGCAGACAAACCCTGGGGTCAGGTGTGATGGGGATTTGTAAAGTCTGGGCTACAGTGCGTGTTATTCTCCGCCAGTAATCCATGATGCTGGGGCAAGACCAAAGAGTATGGAACAATGTACCCTGTGCTCCGCATTGTCTCAGGCAGTATGGGTGGTCAGCTCTGTGGATTTTGTGTAGCATAGTGCGTGTATAGTAGACTCGGTGTAATATTTTAAATTGCACTAGCCTGAATCTCGCCGAAATACCGGCTTCCCTGGGTGATGCCAGTGCAGCATTCCAATTCGTCTCATCTAACTCCCCTATCTCATCCTCCCAGGCCTCTTTCAATTTTTGCAACGGGTCGGGCAGGTTGTTTATTAGTTTACGGTAAGTGAGAGAAGTAGCTTTGGCCTCCATGTATTCTGTAAGCAGTCGGTCTTCCAGAGGAGCCGACTCCGGGACATCAGTACCAGGCTCTATTGCCGTCATTAACGCGTGCCGGATCTGTATGTACCTGTATGTTTCAGTCACTCCCATTTCGTATTGTTCCCTGAGGGTTTCAAATGACACCACCCCGTCCCTCGTCCACATATCACCCACCGCGGAGATCCCGATGGTGTCCCATTGATCAAAGCCCTTGCTGTGCCTTAGATTACCCAGGACCTTGGAGTCCCATAAGGGTGTCAGGCGTGTAACCACACCCTCCCATTTCAATCGTGTCTGGGCTTTATGCCATAGTGTTACAGTGTGCTTAGTTGGGCCGCTCAGTTTTCTAATCAGTCCTTTGTTGTAGAGTGGGGCCAAAAGGGTGGCAGTGCCTAGCTGCTGTCTGTCCGCCAGGAACGCCGGGTCATCATGCGGTCCATGTAACCATTGATTGATCACCTTAAGGTGAGCTGCCGAATAGTACAGTTCCAAATTTGGGAGGGCTATCCCCCCACTGTACCAGTCCCTAATCAGTTTCAAATTTGCTACTCTCGCTGGTCTGCTTCCCCATAATAGGCCCGACAGTTGAGTCGATATCTGTCGGAAGAACGATGATGGGACCGTCGCTGGTGTATTTTCCAAGACATAGAGGAAACGGGGTAGTGCCATCATCTTGAAAAGTGCTGCCCTGCCTAATAAAGTTAATGGGAGGGTTTTCCAGTGTCGCACGTCTGTTTTCAGCCTCTCGAGCAGTGGCCGTAGATTCAGGTCCTGAAAGGTCGCGTGATCACGTGTAATATGGATCCCTAAGTACCTGAAGGAGACGCTCTCCACTATTAATGGGCAGTCCGCACTCAGGACCGGCAGCGTGCCGTATAGCACGTAGAGCACCGATTTTGTCCAGTTGATTTTATATCCTGAGGCCATCCCATGCCTCTCACGCAACGCCAGCAGTGCCGGTATACCCACCGTTAAGTCGGTTAGGTAAATTAACATGTCGTCGGCATATAATGACACCCTGTCTTCCCAGTCGCCGCCCCACTGTATGCCCCGCAGCAACCGGGTAGTCCTAATGATAGTAGCTAAAGGTTCCAGCACCAGGGCGAACAGCAGCGGCGAGAGTGGGCAACCTTGTCTCGTACCCCTCGCTAATGATTTTTCTCTCGAGATGCGGCCATTTGCCGTCACTCGCGCCACTGGGTTTTGGTATAGCAGCTTAATCCACGCCATGAATTTCGGGCCGAAACCCATATGTTCTAGAACCGCAAAAAGGTAGCGCCATTCTACCAGATCAAACGCCATTTTGGCGTCCAGCGAGAGGATCGCCGCCGACTCCGCCAGCAGCGCAGCCCCCAAAATTACCCCATGCAATCGTCTGAGATTCATCGCCGTGCTTCTGTGCGGCATAAATCCTGACTGGTCAGGATGTATTAGGTGCACTAGATGAGGCAGTAGTCTATTGGCCAGTAATTTTGCCTAGATTTTGTTCTCGGCGTTAAGGAGGGATATTGGGCGGTACGACCCGCAATCCTCAGGTGGTTTGCCGGGTTTTGGTATCGTTACTATAGTCGCCGCACGTTGGTCGGGCGGTAATTGTCCCCGCTCTAGACTGTCCTTAAACATGTTAAGTAGGGGTGTGGAGAGCGTCTCCGACATGGCTTGGTACCACTCAGTCGGTATCCCATTGGGACCTAACGCTTTCCCTGAGTGTAGTGCTGCTATAGCTATCTGAATCTCCTCAGCGGTCAAGTCTGCTTCTAGTTCGTCTATGTTGTCCTGCGACAAGGTGCGAGTGGGTACTCCCACGAGAGACGCTTCCGCCATCTCCCGGGTGACTTCGACTTCGGGGGTGTATACTGTCTGAAAGTGGTCTGCCAGGAGTTCGACTATCAGCGATGGGTGGGTCTGTAACACACCCGCATGATCCCTTAAGTGTAGTATGGCCCTTTGTCCACCCCGTTTCCTGTCCAACCAGGCAAGGAGTCTACCGGCTTTATCGCCCACATCGTATATCCTGTGTGTTGTGGTCGCTATACTGTCCATCACCCTGCTGCGTACATGGTCGGTGTGACGCTGCTGGCACAGCTGGAGCGTGTGCAGCGTGTCCCTTGTCGGGTCAACCTCACGGTCTCTATTGGCCTTGGCCAGTTTGTCTTCAAGGTCTAAAAGTTCTTGTTTCTGTGTGCGCTTATGTCCCGTGATCGCGGAGATGGCCTGCCCTCGAAGAACCTTTTTGTAGGCCTCCCATAAGATAGTGGGAGACTCTACCGTCCCCTCGTTTTCGGCAAAGTATGACCTCGTCCCCTTTTTAAGCGTTTTAGCTACCAGTGGCACTTTAAGGTACCCCGGGTAGATCGGGAAGATGCGTTTTCGAGTCTGCTCCGGGTTGGAGAGAGCCAGCGTCAACGGGGAGTGATCCGAAATACCCCTCGCCTAATTTGTACGTCTTCGATAGTGAGGAGGCCGCGCCCTAGTGTTAGGAAATAGTCGATCCGTGACAGGCTGTCATGGACCGCCGAGTGGTACGTATATTGCTGATCATCCGGATGGAGTTGCCTCCAAAGGTCCATCAAGCCCTGCGCCTCCAGGAAGTCATGCAGCCGGGAGGGCCCGGGGGACTGAGTTCGCACCGGGAATCTGTCACGTGTGTTGTGTGCCACTGCGTTAAAGTCTCCCCCCAAGACGAGATCTCCCTCCGGTAGTTCCAGCAGAAACTTCCCCAGTTCTGGGAAGGCGACTGCGTGCAGTGCCGGCAGAATATATGCCGAGACTACATTCAGCGGCCTCCCTTCCCACTGACCATGTGCAGCTGCAAAACGTCCCTGCGTGTCTATTTTCGTGGACTGGACTATGAACCTTGAGGAATGGTGCATTAGGATTCCTGTACCACGGGACCCCTTAGTGAATTCTGAGTGGACAATCATACGGTATCCTTTCCTGTCTAGGGCCCGTGTAGCTGTGCCCGTTAAGTGTGTTTCTTGCAATAGGACCATGGCTGGACTCAATCTACGTATACCCTGCAGTACCAATCCCCGTTTGACCTTGTCCCCCAATCCCCTCACATTCCATGACATAAGGCACAACGGTGTCACTTGCCCCAGCCCCGAGTCCCCCCTCTCTGCCTCAACCCGTGTGGTGCGTGTCATAGCTTCTGCGGTTGAATGTACAAGTGTGCCGTCCCGACTGAGTTCGACTGAATTGCCAGATTCCTGCTATATTATGTGTGTGTGCCATGTAGTTCCAATCTCGACCAGTGTAACAGTCCCTAAAATGCAAAACCTCCCAACCCCAACTCCCCCCCTCCCTGCCCCCCTGCTAAACGGACTTAGAACTGCCCGCCCCCCCAACTCAGCAGAGTGCCTGATCCCATCCCAAAACATAGTACTTGCACGCTGGGGTGAAGGACTCTCCGGAGTCGGCGGCCCCCCTCCTTGGCCACGGAGGTCCTCCGCCCAGTGTCCATGGCGGCACGCCCGGTCAGCGTTGCATTCGGCCTAGAAAGGCAACATTGAGAAGTCAGTGTTCTTCGTTATCTTCCGTTTCTGGAATGTCGTTCAGAGGTGAGCGTCGGTCTGCCTCCCCTCCGGATGCCTGGGAGCTCGGACGTGATTCGCTGTTGCGGTGCATGGTCGGCCTGTTAGAACGGCGCGGTTGGGTCGCCGGTCTCCAACCCTCCAGCCAATCCTGTGCTGTCTCCGGAGTGTCGAAAAACCACGTTTTATTATCCGCTACTATCCTGAGCTTGACTGGAAAGAGCATTGAGTAAGGAATCTCTCTGGCCCCAAGTTCTTTCTTCACTTCGAAAAAGGTTCTCCTCCTCCGCGCGACTTCCGCCGTATAATCCGGAAAGAATGCCAGTGTGGAGTTTTGGATTCTAACGGGGGGCGAGTTCCTCGCAGCTTGTAGGATCGCATCCCTGTCTCTAAAATTGAAGAGGCGAGCAATGATTGGCCTCGGGTTAGCGCCCTGTTTCGGGCGACCCCCGGGAACCCGGTGCGCCCTTTCCACTGTGAAAAAGTCGGAGAGACCCTTTGGTCGCAGGTTTTGTTTGATCAGCTCCTCTACATAGAGGTCCATAGCTCTTGTGCCCTCCGATTCTGGAACCCCTATTATGCGGATGTTATTCCGTCTCGAGCGCCCCTCCTGATCATCCAGCTTGTCACGCAGGTCCTTGTTCTCCTTTGAAATCCGTTCCATGCTTATCTGCAGTTCTGAGACATCTTCCACCAAGGATTTGGTTACTACTTCCATTGTATTCACTTTCTCGGACATTTTATGGAAGTCCGCTCGTATTAGAGTTATCTCGGTTGAGATCGAACCCACTGTCGCCTGCACCTGAGCGAGGGCCCGCATCACATCATCCAAGGTTGCTTTCTTGCCTCCCGCCGCATCCACGGTTTTGCTCGTTAGTGTTTTTGCGTCTGGTGAGGAGGAGGGAGCCTTATCATAGGCGTATCTTTCAAGTCGGGCTTGCGCGGCTCCACCTTTCGCCCCTTTACCGGCCATCCTGGTGGTTACTTCCGTCGCGGTCCTCAGAGGTATGTCCGTTCCGGTCGGAGTCTCTAGTGGTGTTGAGGCTATTGGGAAGCCACCCCTGTGTAGACCCCTTCGGAGTTGCGTGGGTCGACCGATCACGACAGCCACGCTGCTTAGCCAGTGGTGGGTGTGACCCTCGCTGCTCGTCGCATTCAGTGTATAGATTAGTTGCGATCTGCAAAGCGAAGTTGTGTCGTCTGGTGTTCCGCTGTGTCCCTCCAGTCACGGTTCCCCGGTGCATGCAATCCGAGACGGTGCTGTCTGGGGGGAAGGCAGCCCCTGGGTGTCGACCCCGCCGCTTCCCCTGCTGATTATCAATGGCGGGCGCTGCTTGCGGTATTCACAGTGTTTATGCTGGTGTCACCTCGGCCACAGCAGTGAGGCAACCACGAGTCCGCCCCCGCAATGTCGTGTGTAGCGCCTCGGTAACCCACCTCGCCTTATGAGGATCCGAAGAGTAGTTGTGTGTGCACTCACACCCCGGCGCCGGAGTCTGTGGCACCGCTGTACACCTCTGCACCCAATGGAATGCGGGGCTCCGGGATGTCAGGTCCGGGTCTGGGAGATGGCGCCTTCAATTTAGTGGCTGGGTCGGGGTAAGCGCCGGCGTGCCACCGCCTGTAATCGCGCCACTGCCGCCCGATATGTGTCCCTTGTTCAGCACCCTCCTCTACCGGGTAGCCCGCGGTCTGCGGGATGACTCCTTCTGTCCTCTGTCGGTGGCTGGGTCTCGCGCAGGCTGGCACGGCTTCTATACTTTCCAGGTCCCCGGGCCTCTCAGCGCTCGGCGCCCAAGATGGCGGCCCCGGCCCTGGAGTCCGCAGGGTTATCTGCCTCCTTTTGCTGTTCGAACGAGTACCCGATGTGCGCCGAGTCCTTGCCTGTGACTCCCGGCCCTTTGCTCCTGGGTACCTCTAGTCCGGTGGTGGCTCCGTCTCGCCGGCCCCTCCGTTGTCCGAATCTCGTCCACGAGTGGGCGCTTCCGGTGGTGTCTCGCCCAGCTTGCTGCACTTCCTGTCCGCTCACCGCTCCAAGCAGCTCCCCGGCTCCAGTCTGTTTTAGTGGCCTGAGCGGGCTGTACTCCGAACTGCACTTCTCGCCGCCAGATTCACGTTCCGCCGGTCTCCGTTTGCGCCGCCCGGTCCTGGGCGTCAGTACCTTCCCGTAGGTGATGGTTGTGAGCCGGATCAATAGTCGGATTGTCAAGGAGGCCGCTTCAACCGCGGAGCTCGCCTTCTAAGCTGCCGCCATCATTGGCTGCTAGCCATGCCCCCTATATAATTCCCAGTTTTGATGCAGACAGGTAATTTATCTATGTTTCACTCTGAGGTAACAACCTGTTTTCCGCACCGAGAACATTTGCTTGCATTTTAGTGAATGTAAAGGAAAGGACTGCTTATTTGGTGTCCTGAGAATGATGTATGCCGGGGACCAGAGGATATGGGTGTTTAATATTAAGTCTATATCATTTAGCATTGTTTCCTAGTCTTTCGAAAATTTTGGGCAGTGCCAACATAGGCGAAGTAAAGTGTCCGTGCTACTGAAGCCTCTCCAACAAATTCCCATGCTCTGTATTTTTAGACAACCAAGAGATCTTCCAGATGTGAATCCAACTGATGCCAGTGTACCAGCTTTCATATCAATCAGTTTTTCTCCACTCTACCATATATCTGAGTTAGGAAGCCTGACAGTGGGCCACAATGTTAGGGACGCCTAGTCAGCCCTCCACAGTTATCAATTTGTCACATTTCAGGCAATTCACAGTTTGTTTCTGACCCAGCTTATTGGTCTACGGATGCCAGATGCCGGAGAAAAGCGATCGGACAACTGTGCCGAGGCGGACAAAGAGGGCCTCACAGCCCGTAATCAGATTACTTGATTTTGTAGTCTGTTTTTGTCACTTGTGCAGCTGAGCAGGTTCTTGTTGCTGTTAATGGTTAAAGCCCTGATGAAGTTCAAGTTAAATTAAACGAAACAGGTTGGCTGGATGTTGTACATTGATGCGGAGACTTGTATTTGTCAAAATAAAGGAGAAACCATAGAGGAACATTTGTCCGTACACATTTTCTTATTGAATCTGGAAAAGAAGCTCTGTGGTGCACCGTTGCACCAAATGACGGCAGGTGCATGAATCGTTGTGCACACTTGTATGAAACACTGATAAATAAGAAACGAAATAGTGAAGTGCGGCTGTTCTAGTCCGAAGTGGTTTTGCTGGTTTATAGATGTCTGACTTTTTTTAATATGAGAGAGGTGGGGGAAACTGTGAGATTGTATGGGAAGTACTGAAAGACAAAAAAAAGATTTTTGAGAGTGCGGTTATCTCAGCTGCCGGAACTCTGCCCAGCCAAGATATGGGACATCATGATTTCCATGTTCATAGGTCTTGATAGATGGAGTTTAGTAAGTTTGTGTAATTATGGTGAAATACAGAATGTAAGGATGCTGTAATTTGGATCCCCAAATAGTCTATGGAATGAGGGGCCCAAGAGACTGGGAACAGAGTCTTAAGGAAGCCTTCTTGTACTCGTGGGCCCGAAAAAGATCAGAATCTAGGTTTGATGCAGATTTAGGGAGAAGACCGAGACTTCCCCAAAATGAATCATCTCAGACACCATCCCAGCCACCAAAGAGTGCATTGCATAGGTGACGGAGACCAGCACACCATCACGCATATTTACAATTATCTATACCTTTTTGTTATTTGACTACTTAGAGATCCGAATTAATTCTCACCCTTCCAGCCACTGTCTCCGTATACAAGACAAAGAGTAAGGGATAACAAGCATTGGCATAGCCAATAGGTCTCGCCTTTGGGACCTTATTCGTGTTTAGCCAGAGATATTGACTTTGCCTATTTCTTTAAGCTGTGATGTACAGAAGTCTGTAGCATGCTGAAAAATTATAATAAAGAAGTGTCAGAAGCATTTTTGTTACCGTATATATGACCAAGAAAGCATTATGTACAATTGAACAACCATATTAAAAAGTATTAACAATAAATAATGTATTGAGGGTTTTTTTGTCCTTTCAATGCTGGCAACTGCTATCTGCCTGTCCCAATGGTTGCTTGTTATGGTTATGTTTGTTATAGGGGGCATAAATAACAGGACGGTGAAGGTTGGGAAATAGTACCTGTATAACAGTCAGTGAGAGAGCCAGTTAGTTAGTCAGTCAGTTATTGAGAGAGAGAGAGTGAGAGTCAGTCAGAGAGTCAGTCAGTCAGTGTGAGAGAGAGAGAGAGAGAGAGAGAGAGAGAGAGAGAGAGAGAGAGAGAGAGAGAGAGAGAGAGAGAGAGAGAGAGAGAGAGATAGAGAGAGAGAGAGTCAGTGAGTGAGAGAGTCAGCGAGTGAGAGTCAGCGAGTGAGAGTCAGCGAGTGAGAGTCAGCGAGTGAGAGAGTCAGTGAGGGGGAGAGTCAGTGAGTGAGAGAGAGTCAGTCAGAGAGAGAGAGTCAGTCAGAGAGAGAGAGTCAGTCAGAGAGAGAGAGTCAGTCAGGGAGAGAGTCAGTCAGTGAGAGAGCGAGTAAAAGTCAGTCAGTGAGAGAGAGAGTCAGATAGTGAGAGTGTCAGTGAGAGAGAGTGAGAGTCAGTCAATCAGTGAGAGTCAATGAGTCAGTTAGTGAGAGAGTGAGTCAGTTAGTGAGAATTAGTCAGTCAGTGAGAGAGTCAGTCAGTGAGAGAGTCAGTCAGTGAGAGAGTCAGTCAGTGAGAGAGTCAGTCAGTGATAGAGTCAGTCAGTGATAGAGTCAGTCAGTGATAGAGTCAGTCAGTGATAGAGTCAGTCTGAGAGAGAGTCATTCAGTCAGGGAGAGAGTCAGTCAGTCAGGGAGAGAGTCAGTCAGTCAGGGAGAGAGTCAGTCAGTCAGGGAGAGAGTCAGTCAGTGAGAGAGTCAGTCAGTCAGTGAGAGAGAGAAAGAGTCAGAGAGAGAGAGAGAGAGAGAGAGAGAGAGAGAGAGAGAGAGAGAGAGAGAGAGAGAGAGAGAGAGAGAGAGAGTCGGTCTGTGAGAGAGCGAGTAAGAGTCAGTCAGTGAGAGTCTGAAGTACAGCAGCAGCTGTTGAATTCAGGGGTTAAAAGAGGTGGTTCCTGTCAACTATGCCCTATTTCATCTCATGCTAAATGTCAGGCCATATAACTGAAAAGTGGTTAGATTATGAATAATCAATGAGGCAATAGCTGCGTAACCTTGTGCAAACTTTCAGCGAAATTCTGCACCCCCCTTCCATAGGGCGCACCACTGAAGCTACTCCTTTTGAACAGTGGGATTTATAGCAGGGTTACCTGGTCAGAAGTAACTGGGCGAAAACCCACACATTGAACATGGCAATCCATGCATGGACAAAACATAGTACTTTCCACAAATATAACCATAAAAAAACAACAGCTGTAATGTCACACCACACCTCTATCCCCTCTTAATTATACCTCAATATAAGCAACATGAAAAAACTGCCCATGCTCCATCTGCCAGCGGTCTACTGCACTGGACCCATAGAAAATTTTGCAAAAGATTGGAGAGGGAACTTTCAAATAGCTAGGCTATTGCTTATTTTGAGGAATCCTCATACGCAATAGCCTACGGGTTTCGTTCCCTCAAAGACTGTTTCATCAGGGCATGAAAATATGTAACTGGAAAATCCTACATGCAAAAACCTTTGCATTCAAGCAGATACGCACAATTCATAGTTAACACAATAGCTAAACACAGAACAAATTACAAACAATTCCTTTGGTCCGATATACGAGAAGAAATGTATGATTGTACACAAAGAAATATTGCATAAATTGAGGATTTTAGATTTGAAATCATACCTCAGACATATTCTTGTGTGTACTTGGGATATGGAATATGCGCACCACACATGAACATGCATGACTGTGCCTCCTTCGCATTGCAAATTGCCTGCTGTTAATTTATTCTCAACCAGATGCAGATGCTAGAAGGCTTTCACTGTTGGGTGATGTGTGGGGGCAGTGTGGGGTTCTCTACAACTTATCTAGGCAACATCACTTTCTAATAACCTATTTCGAATTTTTTCCTAGAAAGCCAGAGTTGCGACGCATAAATCGCTAGCGCCCAAAAGCGGCTGCGAACGCTAAGGCAAAAAAAAACACCAAAAAAAACCCTCCACAATAAATAGGGAAAGGAGAGTTTCATGCAGAAGCGCGCGCACAAAAACTAGAGGAAAGTATGCGAAGTTGGCATGCAGGCGGGTGTGGCTGGCTGGACCCGCACTGAAAATATGTCCTTCTTCTGGGGCACACTAACAAACAGAAGGGCCAGCTGGCTGCCGCACACACACAGAAAGTAGGCCTCGGCTTAGCCTGTAAATTTTCAAATACCTGGCATTTGCCCCCAGCACCCAACCCTCCGCACACACTCTCGCCTTCTCTAAATAAACAAGAGCCGCCTTTGTTTAAATTAGAAAAAGCCATCTTGCGGGGTACAATTACATCATCAACAGATTTTTTTTCTCCTTTTGGTTTGCTGTATCAATCATGCATTGCTCAGGGCCTGGCATGGAAGGTGGGCCTCCTCTCTTTGTTCAGCTCTAATCTTTGATCTCAGGATTCATCACTCCAGACCTGGAGCACGGACAGCCATTCACTGCCTGTAAGGGAGGGCGTGTACTGTACACATGCTAGCAGGAGAGTGTGTGTACACACGAGAATGAGAGGCAAAGGGAAAGAATGAGTGAGTGTGTGAGAGAGACCCGTAAACGGGAACAAGAAAAAAAACCAGCGTGTTTACACAACGTAAAGGGAACAAAATCCACTTAATATGCGCGCATGCCACAGCAGAGCTGAGAGTGTGTATAAACACACACACAAACGACGACATAAAATAAGCTTAATCCCTTGGGTGCTCATGACGAGGTCAGCTCGTCATGAGCTACGGCGCTCTGGTGCTCATGACGAGCTGAGCTCGTCATGACCTCGCCCGTTCCGTGGATCGCTCGCACGCTGGGCTGATTTCCCTGCTGTGCTGAACGTTCCATGGGAACGAGTGTGACCATGACGAGCTCAGCTCGTCATGAGCACCGGAGCGCCGGTGCTTATGACAAGCTGACCTTGTCATGAGCACCGGGGCGTTTACGCGCACCCCTTCCCCCCCACACCCTCCTGCCCCCTGCCCCCAGCACAGCGGGGGAAACAGCCCCGCACGGAAGGGGTTAAAAATAGGGGTAAACAGATAGTAAATGAAATAGTGACACCATGAGAAAGAAGTACAAGCAAGACGAATAAAGTGCTCCAATACCTTCGGGTCGTGTTCGCGCTATATAAATCTGCAAAAAAGAAACCGCCATGAGAAACAAAAGTAAAGTCTCTTAAAGGAGCAAGAGGTGAGCCCGTGAGTGGTGCGCGCTCGCTTGGGAGAGCAGTCTTCACTTTCAAGCACTGCACTCGTGCTTGTGGCGCGCCGCTGCTCGCTCCTGCAAGGTGGATGCTGCCACAAGCACGAGTGCAGTGCTTGAAAAGTGAAGACCGATGGCTAAAGGCTCTCCTAGAGCAGCGAAAGCGCGCTACCTGGGCGAGACCTAAAAAGGGGGGAAGCCAGCTTCCTACCTATTTGTATTGAGAACTAGTACAACAGAAACCCTTTCACCCTGACTCTTGCCTGGGATTTGCCATATTGGCAAAATACCCATGTGCTGAACTTGGGGGAGAATGCGTAATGTTTGATACTCTGTATCGATAGATGACAGCAGTGCATTCTTTTGGGTTCTTTTAACATTGCCAATAATGTGCTGGACTTGTTTTGTATTCTAAGTATTATTTGGTGTATTATCACTATCTCCTGTTGGGGGATGAAACACAATTTATTAGTGTCAATTACACCAACCAATATGGTATTCAGCCAGTAGGCTAAGATTGTGGTGAGCAATTTCGTATCTAAGTTAAGCAAATAGATTGGCCTAAAGGAGGAGCATTGTGTCATTGGGATGACTGTAATTACAGCCTGTAACAAAGAATTTGCCAAAGTTCTGGTGTCAGCAAAGAAATTAAAAAGTCATGTCTGGATGCGAGTGGGGGTTGGTGGGTAAGAGACTTTAGAAATAATAGAGGAAGTACTCTTTTCCACAACCTGGGAATACCACACACCGAGACAGGTGGTATTGGAATGCATCTCCCTGTCTTTAAAGAAAAACTTCTTCCAGTACGAGGATGCGTACTATTTACAGAGACACGGAACGAGTATGGGGAGCACTTGTGCCCCCAGTCTAGCAGGGCTGTATGTACATCACCTGGAATCCACAAAAATTCTAAACCACCAGAATCCTTACAGACACCATGTGATAACATGGAAAAGATACATCGATGACATTTTAGTCATCTGGAGAGGTGACCATGACTCAGTCAACCAATTTATGATCTGGCTGAACCAGCAGGACCAGTTCCTCAGATTTACCCATACAGTTTCCAAAGAGAACCTAGTTTTTCTTGATTTGAACATCTTTCCAATGGGTGAAAAACTCGAAACATGCACTCATTTTAAGCCCACAGCGAAGAACAGCCTACTTCTTTACAGTAGTTTCCACCCGCGACATTTACGCGACAATCTTCCCTATGGGCAATTCCTCCGCTTGCGGCGGAACTGCAGTAACGTCAGTGACTTCAAAACACAAGCTGGTGAACTAAAGTGTAAACTTCTTAATAGAAACTACCCGATACCCATAGTCACCAAAGGCCTCAAAAGAGCCCGCAATAACAACAGGGAGGCACTACTGGAAGACGCCGTGATAAAAGAACCTGATTCACGTCCAATCTGCGTAACGACGTACAATCCCAACTCGAACCGCATCACTAAAATTGTGAACAAACATTGGAGACTGCTCAATTGTGGTAAACTTAATTTTCCCAAACCTATGTTTTCACATAGGAGAGGAAAGAATTTGAAGGATCTGTTAGTCCACACCAGACCAAAGAGGACTGCTAGCAACGAGCCCCCCAAACTTGCAGCAGTCAATGGCCACCATCCATGTGGTTCATGTGTATCATGCCAGTACACACGTAAAACCAAAAACATCACCTTCTCCAACCAAACTGTGTGGGAGCAACGTTCCTTTACTAATTGCAATAGTCGCAATGTAGTCTATCTGATCACGTGCCCCTGCAGAAAATAATACGTGGGCATGACTAGTAGACCAGTCAAGATTCGTATGGGCGAACATCGCAGCAATGTACGCTGCAACAAAACAACAACTAGAATGGCTGCACACTACGCCACAATGGGCCACAGCTTCCAGGACCTTGAATGGACAATTATTGAGGCCTTCCCAAGTGACAAAGACCTTTTGGCAAAAGAACAACGCTGGGTGTTCCGTCTTGGAACACACCAAACAGGCCTCAATGATGATATTCCTTGGTCTCAACTCCGCCTATGACTAATAACCCAACCCTTTTTCTAGCCCCCACCTCTTCCATAAATACCACATCCCAACTACCTTCAAAGTAATGAATTTTCCATATGCTTCAGTATACAGAGATGTATTAACATAGCTTGTTGCACGATATCTGGTTAAACACTGAAGTTTAATGGGCCCCTTACGCTGGATTTACTGCCCACTGATGAATGCACACAGCGAGAAGTGTCCCAGGATGACACCACTGCGCATGTGCAGCAACTCAGGGATAAAAGGAAATTACTGCGCAGGCGCGCACTGTAACTGAAGCGTCCGAGGATGACACCTCCGTGCATGCGCACTAATTCAGTGACGAAGAAATGTTACCGCACATGCGTACCCCTACACTGTAACGTGTCTCTAATATTATAACTATAGACCATAACGGGGACTGGAAGCGTTAGCAACTAAGTCATCTAACAACAACCGGGCCATATTCGAAACGTTTTTCAAAGAGGTCCGCCCACACCACCAATGAGGTAACAACTAGTCCATCATGGCCGCCGCAGTAATATGGTTTCAGACCCTTCGACAGCGGCACACCGGTATCGCTAAACGAAGCAATTATCCAATTATCTTGTTCTTGCGATCATATAAATAACCCGCTTCATTACCACGGAAGCCACGGACGGAGGAGGAAGCACAGCTGTGCAGGGGGTTCAGTAAGTACGGCATAGCCGAACGAGGAGGATTACTGTGGGACCACAGTTAGGCTCTTGTCACTCGAATCCTTGAACACCTCGAGAGGCGGAATTTTGGAAAAATATACTATGTTTCCTTTTTGTCCCTCCTTTCTTGTCCATCTGCAGTTGGACCCTTACATACCCTTCAGTCTAGATGTGGCTCATGGGGCATTGACTCCTTCAAAGACAAAGTATGTATTCAGTACAAACTAATGACATGCCTAACCTACCATTTAAGTGTCATATGTATGTGTGTGTGTCACTGTATGTTTCCCAAAAAAACTGCGATTTTGGTGTTTCTCCCATGAGAATCTCCTCACACCACCTAGGATCCAAGTACTTTAGCTAGCATATATGTATGTTTGTCTCTTTTTCCCTCACAGGCAACTTAGAGATAAGCGCACTTGGGATCCGCGCATTTATAACCACCTGTTCTTGTCTTTTCAGGCATACTACATCAGCAATACTGATAGTGGTAGGAACTGTGTAATTATAATTGTATAGCTACACACATTGATAAGACTTTTTTCTTTATACTTTATTGTAATATACACCTTATGAATATATAATTTTTTTGTGGTGTAAACACTAGTGAGTGACAGGGGGATCTTCTCCCGGTCCTGACGAAGGGGCCTGGTGCCCCGAAACATGTTGACCCACACAGAAGAGTTAGCCCATAACCTGCTAAATTTCTCCGCATCACCTTTATTTTAACTATACCAGCCAGTGCTTATTAAATAATTTTTCTTATCACTAGGCCAGGTATTTTTTAACATCACTTTTTGTATCACTCCTGACCTCACTGACACTCACTCAACTCACATAGCACCCCCACCCTAAGGTGCTCCAGCGTAGCCGCTTGTCGCAGCACTGCCCCGTCCCGCAGCGGGATGGGAAGGCCCCGATGATGAAGCATGACACCAAGGGCCCTTTTGGTGTGTGAGGGGTATTTTAACCAACAGTGTGTACTCCATCAACAACAGGATATACACTGACTCCATACGAGGTGGACCCTATTGATTCTTTGAACTTCAGTAAAGAGGAGGACGTGCCCACCTAGGTGCCACCCAGCACCACCTCTTCACTCCCCTTATTTTGATTTTTCTTATTGTGAATCATTGTCTCCCATTATACTCTCCCTCTTTGGACAGGTGTAGCTCATAAACGTACCATGTATTTTACCGGAATACATTGGGAAGATGATCTTTTTCATATCTTGAGACCAAACAATGGAATCTTTCCCATCTACAAATTTAATGTACCAACACAACCTTAGGATAAGAAAGTCTATTGATGACATGACATTTATGTTATTTAAATTTGAGAAAACTTCATACAACTGTTCAGCATCAAGATGTCCTTCTTGAACTGTGCACTTTATTTGCACACAAGTCTGTCTTGTTTACTGCCCCGAAACAGCCAGTTTAAGCATTAGTTTTCTATGCCTAAAATAGGACTCTCGGGACAATAAATACAACACCCTGGACATTTATATTTTGAAGTTGCCTGCAACCTGACATAGAGGGAACAAGTCAGGAACCAACTAAAGTGCTTTATATTCTAGTCTGGTTGCAAGGATTTCCTCTGTCAACTGTCACTGTGGAAACCAAGGCATGAGGCTCATTGCCTAGATTAACAGGAATAATTTGTGTTCACTTTTCGTTAGTTGTTCATATGTTCTGCATTGTCTCATCTGGATTGTTCCATAGGGTCATCATTCTGGCTGACAGTGGATGCAGGATAAGTAGCTATATTCAAATAAATATGGTGCTACTGGGTTCTGCAGGTAGGTATGCAAGCAAATGAAACAGGCTAGATTACGATAGCGAACTTTGCCCCGTCCATAGACGTTCAATTATGCAACATAAACAAGTATTTAAAGGTAAGGTATCTCCAAACTTACCTCTTGAGCATTGAATCGTAAAATTTCCTTCATGTATGTTGGCAACAATGTCAGTAAAGTGTAGAAAGTCCAGTTATAAGAAAAATGTGCTACAATAATTGCCCAAAGTGGCAAGGATGTTACCATGGCGCCACATGGTATAGATGTTTGTGAAGAAAGCTGAAAATAAATTAGAACACACATAGTAGGTTACACTCTGGAGCTAAACGTTTAGAAATTATTGACACCTATTGTAATTTTGCTAATGTAAACGCCAGAGTAATGGATGATTATGCAATTACAAATAAGGATTGAGTAGATACCCTAGTACACAACTGTAATAATCATTTGTAAACCCAATAAAAAAAAGATACAGCAACTTCATCTCTCCAGAATCACTTCTTTAAAGTACTAGCTGGCAGATGCATCAAGCAAAATACCTCCCGGTAAAATACCGAATCGGTAAAACAGGCCGTTACCGAACGCTAAACCTGAAAATGCCATGCATCAACCAAAAATCTGATAAAAATAAAGAATCGCTAACAACATCCCCTCAGTAAATTACCGAATCGCTAATCAGACAATCGGAAATAACGAACACCAAAGCTGACCACGGTAATACCGAATCGCTATTAAAGAATCGCAATGGAATGCATAAACAATCGCTAATACCGAAAAACGCCAAAATCGCTATTTAGCATGAGCAAAATAAGGGGAATCTGAATCAGGAGGAAAAGTTTATTGAAGGACAGGAAGAAAAAAAAATTCTCTCAGCAGGTGCTGACAATCAGTAACCCTTCACATATGCCCTGGGAAACCCCACAAGTCATCCAAAATGGCTGCCCTCTACGTGCTTGCTAGGAGGAGGAGGATCAACGCCCAGGCTCAGGGCAGGAGGATGATCCAGGACAGGGTCTTCAGGGTGCGCATCACTTTGATGGGGCAGACTGAGGAACTGGTGTACGATAAGTACAGACTCAACCGTGCCATGATCATGCGCCTAATAGCAGATCTGGAACCATTACTGCAGCATGAGACCCGTAGGACCAACGCCATACCAGCCCATGTGCAGGTCCTATTCTGCCTGCACCTGCTGGCGTCTGGAAGCTTCCAGGGGGTAATAGCTGAGACTGGAGGCGTGTCGCAAAGCGCTTTATCACGCTTCTTCCACCGGTTCTTGGAGGCCATGCTGACATTCATTAATCGCCACATCACCTTCCCCACAACCCCCCAGCAGGTGACCCGCACCAAACGGGAATTCTACCAGGTGGCACAATTCCCCCATTGATAGGGTGTGTTGACTGCACGCATGTCCCCATCTGTCCTCCATCAGCCACCGAATACATATACCGCAACCGGAAGTCATATCGTTCTATCAATGTGCAGGTTGTGTGCAATGCTAAGTACATAATTACGGACCTTGTAGCCCAATTCCCCGGGAGCACACATGACGCTTACATATTCCGTCACTGTGGCCTCCACAGGCGCCTGATCAACGGTGAATTCGGAGAGGGACACCTACTACGTACATATTGATGCATCATCATCCACTCCGTCCCCACATGTAGAATTGCATTCATGCTGATGACCTTTTGTCTCCCCATCCTGCAGGTGACAGCGCTTACGCATTGCTTATATATCTACTGACTACGTGAATATCTACTGACTCCCTACCTCAACCCAGCTACACCGCAAGAGCAGCACTACAACAGAGCACACATCAGCACACGCAATGTGGTCGAGCGTACTTTCGGCATCCTCAAAAGTCGCTTCCGAATACTGCACAAGACTGGAGGTGCCTTGCAGTACGACCCAGTGACCTGCTGCCAGATCATAGCAGTCTGTGCCATCCTGCACAACATCGCTACCCGCAGGGGGATACCCATAGAGGTGGAGGGAGAGGATGAACTACGTGCACAGCAATCCCCCCCCCCCCCCCAACACCAACAGGCGCATGTGCCCAATACAGCAGAAGGGCAACGGAGGCGGACATACATCACACAGCATCATTTTTGAGACAGGTAAGAGAGTGCCTTGACAACAGTAATTGATTTGGAAGGGTTTAATGGAAATGAACACCTGACAGGTGCCGAAATATGTAACTCAAACATGATGCAGCTGCAGTAGAAGTCAAACTTAAATTGTCCCTTCCCAACACGGGTGATGCATGTGGCACTATAATTGGGCCATGGTTACGTCACCATGGATAGTCTGACTTTGCCACATGTCTACTTGCGTTTGCCGCGTACCCCCAGTCTCTTGTCCTGTGACTCCTCTGCTTCTCCACGATGAGTGTCAGTGGCAGTTGCGCTGCGCACACTGCGCCTCCTCCCGCTAGTCTCCGGCTCACACTGGAGGCTGCCTCACTCCCCTCTTCCACTCCCAGACTGCTGACACTGGCTCACCCAGGCTGCAGTTGCTCCACTGCAGTGGTCACCCTCTCAAGGGCCTTAGCCACATCCCCACAATAATGCCCTAGGTCCACTTGCAGGGACACGGACCTGCGGGACAGCACAGATGTGCTGTTGCACAGCTTATTGATGGCCTTGTTGGTGGAATTCAAAGCGAGCATGACCTGCTTGTGACGCCAGCGCTCACTTTGTTGGCCTGTGACTATGTCACGTGTCATTTCCTGCAGGCAAAGCTTGATCTCATTGTTGCCCGCTGCAACGGCAGTGGTGTGCTCACGCACAGCGTCAGTCATGTTGCCTATTTTGTTGCACAGTTTTGTCATGGAGAGTTTCATTGCACCCATGTGTCTCCCCTGCAGGCGCTGGACACGCAGCATCCGGGCCTCCACGTCTCCGTACCCTTCGGACGGATCCACTTGTCTTGCTGCTGCCCTGACCAGGGACACAGCCCTCTGTCTGACCCGCTGACGTGCTGCAGTTTGGGTGGTTGGTGTGACGACAGCCTGGCGTGGGACATTTTGGGGTGCTGAACTCTGCTCCGACTCCATCTCGACCAGGGAGGGAACATCTGCCCTGCGGCTCTGCGGAGTTGACCGCACTGGTGGTGGTGGTGGTGGTGGTGTCTTTGGCCGCGAGGATGGCGGTGGTGGTGGTGTCTTTTTCAGTGAGGATGGTGGTGGTGGTGTCTTTTTCCGCATGGATGGTGGAGGTGTTGTCCGCGGTGGTGGTGAAGGGGAGGACATGGGTTCATGTCCCTGTGAGCACTCCGCATCGGTCAGCACTGGTGACTCCGAGATGACGAGGCGGTCACTGCCGTCAGAATCCATGGGGGATGCATCTGTGTGTGAAACAGTGCATAGTTAATATAAATGTATTGTATGTGGATATAGCATAGTTGTCTCTAAATAAAGCTGTTTTTTGTCAGACATATGGCCCTTTGCTGCTGTATTCATTTCATTCACCTCTGGGGTCAGACATGCACTTATTCATGTATTGACTACAAGTCCCATGGTGCAACACTGTGGTGAGGCTATGTGTTTGAGGCACGGCTACATGTGCACTGGGTCTGGCATGGGGGAGTGGGCAGGGATTGACTACACGCTGCATTGCTACGCTGCCATGCATCTTACCTTGTCCTCCTTCCGCAGTACCAGAGGTGTCCAGATGAGTGACCCCCACAACAGCTTCCAGCTCTATGGTAGACTCCACTAGGTCCTCCAGGGCTGTGTTAGGTGTCACTTTGGATGTGCCCCCACCTGTGCCTGCAGCATCCTTGACCCTCTGCGCAATCCTCTCCTTGGCCCTTTTACGCAGGTCATACCAGCGTTTCTTTAAATCGTCGATGCTGCGGTGGGTGACTCCGCAGGCATTGACCTTGTCCTTGATGCGCAGCCACATCTTTCGTTTTTC
Source organism: Lissotriton helveticus (assembly GCF_964261635.1). Taxonomy (NCBI): domain Eukaryota; kingdom Metazoa; phylum Chordata; class Amphibia; order Caudata; family Salamandridae; genus Lissotriton; species Lissotriton helveticus. The sequence continues at coordinate 600,274,541 of NC_136067.1, forward strand.
AGCCTCAGGCCCCTTCAGCGACAACTTCCCAAACAGTTTCTCATTGTTGCTGGTCACACACTCTATCAGGATTTCGAGTTCCTTGTCTGAGAACTTGCGCTTCCTCTTTCTGTGTGGGTACTTTCCCTGCTGGGGGGCCTCCTTCTCCATCTTGACCTGCTTGCCTAGTCCTGGTTGCTGCTGGTTCAGTCTGGCTCCTCAGCTCCTGTGCTCTGCCTCCTCCTCTGAGCTCCTCGGGCACAGAATGGAGCATGGACTGTCCTACTTCCTGGTTGTGATTGTAGTGTAGTTCCCATAGTCCCAATAGGCTCTGCGCATTGGAATAATATCTCAGTAGTGTAGACGTAGGACTGAGGTTAACTAGGTCTCTACTGACTATATTAGACTTAAGTTTTTTGCCAGCTAGCTCAGAGTTCACTAGAAACTTTCTCGAATAAGCAAGGAGGAGTTGAACCTCCCTGGATAGACAAGAAGGGATTTAGTTTCTGACAACCATAAAACATGACAACTTTGCTCTCCCTGAAATAAGAGTGTATCTCTAGAGTCTTGTGAAAACAAAAGACAGCTATTTCACTCAGTCAAAGGTGCGTACTTAGTTTCACCAGATTGCAGAGAAAAAGAGAGACGGGCGTTTTCAATAAAAGGTGTTATTTATTGAGCAGTCTCTTTCCTCATACAAGAGAAATGAATTGCTACAATTGCAATACTTATAGTTAAGTAAAGTGCATACAGTAAAAGCAGGATTATGAAATAATACTGTAAAAGCATGGATATGGTTTCTTAGCCATATGATACTTTAAAATGGATAAAATAGATACATACATATATACATTGACTAATCGTACTCAACTGGTGCTTCTAGCTACGCCTACCCCGGTGTACCTGACCTAAGCCTAATACATGGGAGGGAGTAAGTAAGTAGCAGTTTAAGTTAAGTTTGTTTTGCCAAGAATCTGACTCAAGAATTCTCTGTAAGGGTTTAGTCAGTTCAGTACCTGGGTATTAGAAGGCAGGAGGGCTGCTATCTCTCTCTCAGGACTCGGTATCCCAGTCACCCGCAAGGGTAAGCTGGAAACGCCGAAGGCTGGATTTCTCTGCAAGAGAAAAGACAGCGTCTTTCTCAGCGCGTCAAAAAGGGAGGGGCAGCGTCCGTGGGCCCTCGCATCAGCTGGGCTCTTCGGAAGTAGATAGCTGCTCTGCTACAGGATTACCACTGTGTGTTTGCTTAAGGCAACGTTGGTATATTTATACCTGAAAGGTGCCGGGTTTGACGTAAGGCTGGACATAAGACGTCAATAAAGATGTCACTAAGAACTGGTCATTCTTACAGTGCTTTACAGGAGTGCTCGGACGAAATCAAAACAAAGCAGCAGGGATTTCCCAGGTTGCTGGAGGCTTGGATTTGTTTAAGAACTCGGTGTGCTTTCTAGGGGGCTGGAGGAATAGGCTTGCTTAATGTGACAGCATGCACTATGACTGAATTATGAAAAGGGTTTCTATGCCGTTGTAGGGATATTATTGATTTATAACCGGACAAGGGCAAAGAATAGGAATATTGATTCAGGTACCTAGATAAACACACTACACCCACTCCACGAATTCATGTCCATAATTACTAAAACTAAGCAATAGTAAACATATCTAACGGTGCATGTGTATACCGATCCACCCCAAAATAAATTTTTTTGCATCTGAAATGGTATATGCGAAATACACGAAAAATGAGTATAGGTACAGTATTTCAAGCAGAGTAATCATTCATTAAATAGGATGCATATATCAGCTGAATGATTTTGAGAAATTACACATGAAATGGCTCTTAATACAGAAAATACATTGCGAGACCACTTCATCACATATAAATACAGTTATTCGTAAATATGCTAGAGGCTGAGGTAATATATTGTCTCTAGAATTCCTAAAAATAGAAGCTCTGTTCTCTAAGAATAGTTCTACTTTAAGCAGAGGATGAGTGCCAAAAAAAAAGTAAATATATTGGAATCAGGGAAAAAAATAATTTCGTTTTTCAGGGGAAGTAGAAAAAACAGTTCCAAATATTTCCAGTAGCTTTTGTTTTTCAAAGCTGAAGGCCAAATTCAGAGTTCAGGGAACGCTGTGTGCTCGTTTGCTTAAAAGTTATTCTTTTTGTTCGGGGGAGAACATCATTTCAGACAGACTTTCAAAAAAGCAGTTTACCGCTTCAGGTGAAAGTTCGACCAAGTTGGAGAATGTCGCTACCATGCAATCGTGAGCATGATTGCTTTCAATGATGACAGGATCAGCACTGCTCACAGAAGGTCGTACCTGGTTGATGCTGCTCTCATCTTGTACTTCACTACCCTTTAATCGCAGTGGTGAAGTTTCCACGAATGCCGTCATCAGGATAGGTAACCGCTGGGGACAACACGATGCATGAGCCTTTACGGGACTTAGCAAAGTATCTGTATCCAATGGTACTTCTGATTGTAGTGTGAGACAGATGTCCAACACGCATTCTTCTCCGCACAGCATACATCTTAACACAGGTAAGATACAATTCTGCCAGATGGGTCTGAATGAAAGAAACCAGGTCATATTCAGATCTCTTAGCCGGGCTAATCCAAGGACTTTAGTTATGCGGTCCCGATAGCGTATAGCTAGGATAGTTTCTTCCATTGTTGCTGGAGTCTTGTCTGTGACATGGCTTACCATAACGAAGCAGGAGTATCAAAAATAAAATGCCTGCTACGAGTCCCAACAGGAGTGGAAGGCCGCCAAAGATCGAATGGACAAAATTAGGAAAAATGCCCAGGACTGCTTTGAATGGTGTCAACAGTCCCGAAAAAATTGTCTTAAATACACTAGGGATACCATTCGTATCTGAAATGTTTAAGATTTGGTTTAGCATTTCTGCGAAATGTAAGGGGCAATTTGTTGATAATAATGCATGTATCTCTGCCGTTGTCCTTGCAACTTGGAGATCATACGTTTCTTTCGATGACGTCAAGGGCACAGGCGTCTGTAGAAGAACAGACTTCATTCTGCTTAAAGTATCAATTCGAATAGAAGAGATTTTTAAACTGGGCCAAATTTTTCCCTCCCTGTCTGGAGTGTCGTTCGGATACAATACCTGCATACAACAAGTGACCATGGACGAAACGCTTACGAGATAAGCTTTTCCTGGCACCAAGCCACACCATCTGTGGTCCACAATTAGAATGTAGCTCCCGTTAGAAAGCCGTCTAAAGAATGGCTCTATTTGAGTTGCAGGTGTGCCAAGCTGGTGACATGAAAGGTTATTTGAAGTCCCCTCACATGCCCCATGTAAATTTATACCCTGACACAGAAGTATACCACTTAGTGATTTTTCACAATTATTACCACTAAGAAATACATTCTGTCCTTTTTCACTATAACATGTGTGTGTGTAAGGTAATTTCCATGATGACAATGTATCCTTTACCCAACCTTTCATACTGGCCTGCCTGTATATACTTTTGGCAGTATCGAAATTGGAAAGTTGTTATCGGAATAGTTATGATTCTGTGCATTGTCAATGGTAATCTCTCAAGTTTTTCAATGCTCAGAATTTTATATTCTGCTCCTTTTTGTGCCAAGCTGATTTGTGTATCAGTAAGGTTAAAGATAGAGAATAATGACGTTGTGTTGATTAAACGCCAAGGCACGTAGCCTGAACGCAGGTTTTGTAACGTCCAGCCAAGCTGTACAATAGAACGCAATTGGGACTGACCGTGTTGTAACATTAGTAAGTCCTGCTCTATTATATCGATTGCAGATGATACAATACTGTCCAGTGAATATATTCTGGAAGACAGAGTCATTAACCCATTGTCCACAACAGAAAGTGATTTTTCCAAATTAATACGGTCAATTTCCCGTATTTTCTCTGCTGTTTCACTTTGAGTTTCTTTCCAAGCTTCGTTGTAAGCTGCATATATAGAGGCCGCTATGAAACGTTTTTGACGCTGTTTGTGCGGTCCCATTATGAAATCACGCAAGTCAGCACCTTCTTTAAGTAAAGTCAAGTGTTGCTTAATTTCTGCCAGTGTGGATGTCTGTAGCCATTCGAGGCAGAGTTTTCCTACACTGTATGTTGTTACTATCCCTGGATGTTGTCTGCGGGAGTATCTATGGTCTGGTCTGGTCAATTTGAACCCCTGTATTTTGTTCAGGAATCTATCTTGACAGTTATTTGTGTCTGTGGGCCAGATCAACCATTTTTTCCAATCAGGATGTGTTCTGTTTTGGTTTAAAATATGGGATACGTCTATCTCAACATCTGTAGTGCTATTACTGTCAGGTGTTGGCTTTGGAATAGACGGTTTGTTTAAGTCTTTGATTTTGGCTAGGCCAAGACAGGTTGTCTGTTGAATTGTGTCATTCAAGAATATAATTTGTTCTGGGATCATGCAGGCTCTGAATAATGATTCTATACCTTGGACATGACAATCTCTGGTACCCCAGATGGTTTTTGTTTCAATATTATTTTTCCAAAAATCAAAACCAAATGTATTCATTTTTTCAAAAAATGTTTCTGAGTAGATTAATTTTGTGTTTGTCAGCATGTTTTTCATTCCTGTCTTATTTAACAGTTTGAAATAAAACGTTTCCGCTTCACTTGTGTTAAACCCTGAGAAGTATGGGAATTTATCCTAAAATGTTTTTGAACTGCCTTTTGGTGGAGTTGCACAATGTTCCCATTGATTATAATTAAAAACATTTATAGGTTGAGCAGATTTATGCAAATAATGGTTAGCATAGTGATTGTAACAGTACATCTGGTCATAATTAGACGAACCCTGTAAATAATCATGTTCTGTAAATTTTGCTGACATAACTAAGTCTGACATCATATCATTAATACTTTCAAAGTCCCAATCATCAGAGAATGTGCTCGGTTTTACAAAGTCACTTAAAGAAATCTTAAATTGATGTGGAAACTTCAAGAGCTCGACCGGGCCATAGATTTCGTAATCAGTTTTGTCCCATGCTACCCCACCGGGTATCGGATTGGCTGTGAAATTTACTGAAGAAAGTTCTCTTTTCTCGATGTGTGAAGACTTGTGTGGCTTCAGGACCAAGTTGATGTTCTGACTTGCTGTGTCCATTGTTATATATTTTCCCTCAATGAAATGTCCCAAGTATAGTACCATGATGAGCCAAAGCAGGAGGAAAAATACACCTAGCACCACCCAAAATTCAATCCATGGAGAAATCAGATAGGTTTCTTGGAGTTGATGGAAGAGTTCTTTTGCCTTGTCTTTAAAAGTTTTTGTTGTTGTTGGCTGTTCCTCAGGTTCGCTTGGATCCTCAGAAAAGTCATCGAAATTGATGAAGTAGCCTGATGCAGTTCTGTCAATTGTTGGAATTGCTTCTGGATTTTCTTTTGCTTTTGGAATTTTCTTTGTTTCATTAGCATAGTCTGTGGCTACATCGTTGTAGACTGGTGTTTCTTGACGAATTGTTGCAATTCGGGTTTTAGGAGGCATAAGTTCCATCGCTTTGTTGCATAGTCCATGTTGATTCACTGTAGGTTTATCAAATGTGATTAGTCTCTCAGTTTGAACCTCTTGATTTGTAGCAAACTTTGGTGTTCTGCTATTTCTTGGGAGTCCACTTGGCCTACTACTTATTATTGGCCACATGATTGTGGTTTAACCAGGTCGATGGATACAACTCGGTTCTCCTTTTTACCAGCAAGGGGCGGTAGTACAACTGATCTTGTTCCGTTGATGGCTAAGACAGGTACTGCTTTTCTGTAAGAAGGCCCAAATTCCTTCTTCAGCGCGATTTTCTCTCTGACCAGATCCCCAATCTTTGGAATCCAGACAGGCCTTGCTGGGACAGGTGGTTTCTCTTCAGTGGCTGTTGGCTGTTCTATCAACTTTATGTTGCTCAGGTCTTTTCTTTTTTCATTTAAGTCCTGTAAAATAGCCAAACGATCTTTGATATCAAAGCATTTTCCTTCTACCACTGAAGTTTGACTATCGAGGTCCTGGATATGCATTCTAGTCCCGAACAATAGTTCGTACGGACTGAAACCTTTTAGAGAATTTCTTGGCAGATTATTAAGACTACGTTGGACACTTATTACATGTTTGACCCACCCAACACCCGAACCTAATACCTTTGCCGTTATAGATTGCTTTATGTCTCGGTTTTTTCTTTCCACCATCCCATTTCCCTCAGGAAGGAAGTGATAAGATTACCGCAATGCAATGCCCATGCTGGTCATGGCCTCCTTATAAGCTCGAGAGCTAAAAGCAGGACCCTGGTCAGAATGTAGCATGCCAATTGCGTCTATGCCGCTATAGACTCGCGAATCTTTTATAACAGTTCAGACGTCAGCCGAGAGCTGGGGTCTACATTTTAAGTGAAACTAGTCTCTTTATGTTAATATGACGCATTATTCCTACTGGGTTTTGCATATAGATATTCTTGTGATATCTAAAAGAAGGGCAATGGTAATACTCCGGGCAGTTCGCCACTGCGATCTCTGTTGCAGTCTGGGCAGTTTATTGCGAATTTGTGATGTTGCAGGCTCATTCCTGGCCACCAGTATATTGATTGTAATTCTTTCAGACATTCCTTAATCTTAAGGTGTCTTAGACCCTCACCCATATGTGCGTCTGCAATTAACATTACTCTCCTGTTCGGGTTTGGAATTACCCTATCCCCCACTCCAGGGATTTGAGCAAAAGGAACGGAGTTTGCATCGATTATGTATGTATAATTGAGTGGATAGTTGACGGGTAGCGCTGCACAGTCGCCTTTTGATGACATTTTTACCGCCAGCATCGTTTCCCCGTCTATGTATTTTTCTGAACGCTTTTTTGTAGCTACGGAAGCCTGTTTACTTACTTCCGCTGTGGCTGTCTCAGCCAATGAATTCCCTGAAACGTGAACGCCATCACGTTCATGACTCAGTGAATGTATCACGTGAGTCTTTGGTAGTTCTTTCTGTAAAAGGACTACTTGTTCCCAAAGCGATTTTTGCTTGATTGTGGCACCTTTGTCATCTTTGTAACCATTTTGAACCCATTTCTGCAAGTCGTTATTGTATGATTTGACGCAGTAATGTGAATCGCACACTATTAGTGTCGGGAATTCACGATCGGCATTATCTAGCGCCATTTTTAACGCTATTACTTCAGTTTGTTGTTCTGAATTGTTTTCTACAGAGTGTGATATTGTTACCAGAGGTCTCAATTTACCTCCGCGCCACACGTTTTTAACAATCTCGCATGTGGCGTTATAGGCTTGCTTTCCCCAAACTGAGGGTTGTGCATATCCGTCTGTATATATTACACAGGCGTACTGTTGTATGGGCAGAATGTCGATTGGCAGAGGATATTTTCTTTCATATTCTAGATTTTTTAATCTCTTCATGTTCGGTCCAAAATAGTATTTCACTTTGTCTGTAGCAAGAGAATTTTCCGATTGTATCCATTTTGATTTAATGCCATGGTAGTTAAATTACATGGGCTTGTTAATGCTTCAAAGGCTGATTCTGCTTTTACAACAGTAATCCGTCTGCCTTGGGCTTGGGCTCTTTCTTTTGCTACAGCTGTTTGAACCGCATGTACAATGTTTTCCTTAATACTGAATGTTTTTTCAGCTTCCGTGTACAAATGTGATTTGTATGCTATTGGTACCGTTTCTTCCTCATTAGAGGTTAGGTATGTGAATCCGCATCTTCCTGGGATGACTCGAATCACAAGGTTGCGTGTGTTATCGCGTGTTTGCAATTTTGTTTTAGCTAACATGTCTGTTTGCAATGATCTCAAAATGTGTGTGTGTTTTTGAGTCCAATTGATTGTTTTGAAATCTGATTTTATTAGTTCATAGAGAGGTTTAACCCTCTCTGCATAATTTAGAATGTAAGTTCTTCCGAAATTCAGGAAACCTAGAATTGATTGTAAGTTTTTCAGCGTTCTTGGTGCTTGAATTACAGCGCATTTCTCTAAGAAATTGCCTGCCAAGCTTTTGCTTTCACTTGATAATTCATATCCTAAAAACAGGACAGTTAGATGGGCAATTCGTGACTTTTTAAAGTTGAATTTGTAACCCTCTGCTGCGAACCCAAGTATTATGGTGTTCACTCTTTTCAAGTGAGTATCCAAGTCATCATCTGTTAGATAGATGTCATCGACATAAGATAATGCCTCATCATCATACATTTGTAGTAACTCTGTTACTCTTGCTGAGAATAATCCTGGGCTGTTCTTGAACCCCTGTGGGAGTCAACAGAATTTTTTCTGCTAGCCGATTATTGAGAAAGCGGTCAAATATCTGCTTTCAAGTGCTATGTTTTGACAAAAGAATCCATTGGAGATGTCTAATGTTGTTTTGTATTTTTTGCGCACAATGTTATTCATTAGTGCTGCACTGTGTGAGTTTTATACTGCAAAAGTTTTGCAACATGAGTTTAGATGTCTGTAGTCCAAAACTAGACGATATGAATTGTCTGGCTTGGAGACAGGAAACAAAGGATTGTTCATTTGTGAGGTGCAAGTTTCAATCACCCCCTGGTATTCAAGTTGATCTAAGATCTCCCTGACCTGTTTTTTAGCTTCTTGCTTAATTGGGTACTGCCTCTGTGCAGTTGGTTGAGATTTTAACTGGATTTTGTGAGGAGGAGAGTCCTCATCCCATCCAACATGGTTTTTATATAATGCAGGAGCTTGGGCTACTGCCCACTTTCTTGCATATAGAGCTTTTTTATGATTTGAAATATGATTTGAGAAGGCAGGCATAATCATTTCTTCGCCATGAGGGCACTCCCTGACAAACTCCGGTGGCCAGTCTTTTTCAGCTAAAAGGATGTCATAGCCTTTGGAGAGGTTATCCCAAAATAGACCCCTTATTTTCCTAGTCTTATCTCCCTCTATACGTAATGTTATTTCGTATATTTTATGAGGTTTGCTAACTCTGGTATCTGCAGTTTCCACCTGATTGTATTCATTCGTGTCCACTGTCTCCAGATGATTCATCAGGGTCTTGCGAGCTATGCTCACTTCTGCTGCGCTGTCTAGCATTGTCTGAGCCCACTCTCCGTTTTTCAGCTGTGTCCTCAGTATCGTCGGCATGTTTGATTACTTTAATACTGGCTACCTTCTTTTTTGGAAATTGTAATTTTTTACTTTGATGAGCAGGTTCCTTGTCTTTGAACTTGACGTGCTCTTCCCTGTGTTCTGACCGTCCTCTTCTTTCCGATTTCTGCGAGGAAGTCTGAAAAGATCGAGAGGGACGTGTATCAATATCTTGATATCTATCAGGTTTCTTCAAATTATCCCTATTTCTAAGGTTGTATCTTTTCTCAGAGGGCTCCCTCTGGGGAGACTTGTGTCCTTGGTCCGGAGATCTTTCTCTCCGCCGAGGAGACCTTCCTCTGGACTGGAATCTTTTTTCTTTGGGAGTGGATTGTTTATTTCCATCCCAGCTCTTTTTTGGAGTGTTTAGATTATTTTTAATAAATATCTTTTCAGGATTTTCAGTTAGTTGGGGTTTCACTGGTTTCCCACCCAAACTATCTCTTCCTAGCTCTTCATAGGATTTTTCTATGATTCTGGCAAGTTCAAATGGCTGTTCTGCTATATCTGTTTCTTTCAACTTCTGGAGGAAAGTTATATCCTCAGTTGCCAATTGAACTAAGTCTCTATATGCCTGTGTTAATTCTTTTATTTTAACTAAGAGTTCTTCGCTTGACATTTTATTAATGTCAGGATGTGATGTGTAGCTGGCTAGAACCGGCCATGTTGCTCCTGATCTACCTAGTGGACCGAGCCTGGTGATGTGATTATTATGTTTTAGGGCGCCTTTAAACCAGAGCAGGTGCTCTTGGTATTTTAATGGGATTTCAACCTCCTCGAAAGGAGTGTATTCATCCGGAGGTTCCTCTATTTTGTAATAGTGGAAGTCATGTGTGACAGCGTTTGCTGCTGGAAAGTTTATCCATGAATAGAATACCTCTGTCTGCCGATATTCATGTGCCTCAATTACGAATATGACTGTACCATCTCTCGGTGTTAGTCCATTTTCTATAGGTTTAAGAGTTATAGTTTTTCTTATGTTTTCCGGGATGATAATTGCACCCGGTTCATTTTCATTAAACCCTGCAACATCGAAACCCCGTTGATTTGCATCTACTGCAGTCTCACTGGTTTCGTTGCTGTCGCTGTTAGTTGACATTGTTTTAATGAAAGTTTGCAGAGCAGGTTTCCAAGGAAACAAAGATTAGGTGCACAATATTTTGGAACACTGTATCCTTCAACGTTGAATAAACCAAAAACCATACATAGGAGTCCCCTCCTACTAAGTTTCGGCGGATTTTAACCTTTTACCCACTCCAGACGTCTTTGGAGTATTTATGGGAGAAAGGGTCTGTGTGAAAAAGCACGACTGAGTTACTCTAATGTCTTGCGTTAGATTTATCGCCTTACCAAACGTTTGGGCGCCATGTAGTGTAGTTCCTATAGTCCCAATAGGCTCTGCGCATTGGAATAATATCTTCAGTAGTGTAGACGTAGGACTGAGGTTAACTAGGTCTCTACTGACTATATTAGACTTAAGTTTTTTGCCAGCTAGCTCAGAGTTCACTAGAAACTTTCTCGAATAAGCAAGGAGGAGTTGAACCTCCCTGGATAGACAAGAAGGGATTTAGTTTCTGACAACCATAAAACATGACAACTTTGCTCTCCCTGAAATAAGAGTGTATCTCTAGAGTCGTGTGAAAACAAAAGACAGCTATTTCACTCAGTCAAAGGTGCGTACTTAGTTTCACCAGATTGCAGAGAAAAAGAGAGACGGGGGTTTTCAATAAAAGGTGTTATTTATTGAGCAGTCTCTTTCCTCATACAAGAGAAATGAATTGCTACAATTGCAATACTTATAGTTAAGTAAAGTGCATACAGTAAAAGCAGGATTATGAAATAATACTGTAAAAGCATGGATATGGTTTCTTAGCCATATGATACTTTAAAATGGATAAAATAGATACATACATATATACATTGACTAATCGTACTCAACTGGTGCTTCTAACTACGCCTACCCCGGTGTACCTGACCTAAGCCTAATACGTGGGAGGGAGTAAGTAAGTAGCAGTTTAAGTTAAGTTTGTTTTGCCAAGAATCTGACTCAAGAATTCTCTGTAAGGGTTTAGTCAGTTCAGTACCTGGGTATTAGAAGGCAGGAGGGCTGGTATCTCTCTCTCAGGACTCGGTATCCCAGTCACCCGCAAGGGTAAGCTGGAAACGCCGAAGGCTGGATTTCTCAGCAAGAGAAAAGACAGCGTCTTTCTCAGCGCGTCAAAAGGGAGGGGCAGCGTCCGTGGGCTCTCGCATCAGCTGGGCTCTTCGGAAGTAGATAGCTGCTCTGCTCCAGGATTACCACCGTGTGTTTGCTTAAGGCAACGTTGGTATATTTATACCTGAAAGGTGCCGGGTTTGACGTAAGGCTGGACATAAGACGTCAAAGATGTCACTAAGAACTGGTCGTTCTTACAGTGCTTTACAAGAGTTCTCGGACGAAATCAAAACAAAGCAGCGGGGATTTCCCAGGTTGCTGGAGGCTTGGATTTGTTTAAGAACTCGGTGTGCTTTCTAGGGGGCTGGAGGAATAGGCTTGCTTAATGTGACAGCATGCGCTATGACTGAATTATGAAAAGGGTTTCTATGCCGTTGTAGGGATATTATTGATTTATAACCGGACAAGGGCAAAGAATAGGAATATTGATTCAGGTACCTAGATAAACACACTACATGATGTCATCAGCCTGCTTCCGATGCGTCGCGTATTTTTGCCGTTTTAGCTATTACAGATTTCGCTAATACCGGATTCACTAATACCGAATCGGTATTTGCTAATTCGGTATTTGCTAGTCTCGCTGACGTTGTTTCGCTATTTAATACCGATTTTTACCGATTCGGTAATTAATACCGAATTCATTGATGCATCGCGGTTTGCATGTCCTTAATAGCGATTCCTTATTTTTCGCTATTAAGGACATGTAATACCGATTATTGATGCATATGCCCCATGGTCTTATAGTGCACATGCAAAAGGGGATTGTAATAAAGTGAATCTTGATAGTGCGTGTCAACAAAAATACTCACCAATGGGTGTTCTATGTTATTTGCTTACCAATGTTTTTAAAGTTTTTAAAAAGCAGTTTAAAAATATTGCAACAATGCATGGCGACTGCAATTTTTATATAGATCAAGGATGTGACAGTCGCTTGTGGAGTTGACTTTCACCCAAACAAAACCTTAAGGTTGGGAGAAGGTGATACGGGGTTTCAAAGGTGAATAATTTAAAAATTACTCTAATTAGATTAGCTACTTCAAGACTTTCAAGTTGCAACCATGCAGTAGAAAAAGGCCTGGACCCCGGTAACTTATATTTGCTTCTAAATATTACTTTTAAAATGAATTTTACTTCATATCTTTTTTAATTGAAAAGAACAAAGCTGAATCTAACTGAATACCACAGGCTATATATTGATACCGATCAAGAGAACTGGGGTCATATTACAATAAGTGCGCCGGGGGCGAACGGGCGTTTGCGCCCGCTTTGCGTAGCCCTGGGGCACTTTGTATTACAGAAGGGAGTGCAGACGCCTGTTCTTACCCTTCAGCAATACCGATGGTGCTGGCACACTTAAAGCGTCAACGCTACCTTCAGAGGGCTTCCCCTCATTTGCATAGGGGCGTGCACTATGCAAATGGAGGAATTCCTTTGCCTCTGTGCCCGCGTCATATTACAGACGCAGGCAAAGAGGCAAAGAAGCTCTCTGGGGGCCCACTCACTTTGCAGTCGAAGAATGACAGACTGATGTGAATCCACATTAATGTTTCCTGACAGCGGGCTGGGCAAGTATAACATCTCTCACACCTTCACCTTTTTAATACCATCCAAGAACGAGCGTGCAGGCTCTTCCTGTGTGAATACATGTTTTCTCTTGCATAACGGGCCCGAAGACTGACTATTGCGGTTACAGTCACATTCTGTAACTATTTAGTAGCAAACGCAAAACGTTTCCTACCTAATGTGCCCAGGCATAAGCCAGGAAACAAGTTTATATTCTTCACTTTGCGGGCTATTCTCTATCTGCTATCACCTCTTGAAAGACCTAGTCTCCATCTGTGGGGAGATTAGCATAACAGTGCTTCCACCCTTTTCTCTACCAGCTGGGGCATTAGCCTGTAGCGTTAAGACCTGGGCAACTGCCACACCTGCAGCACCTTCCCCGCCCATCAATAAATCGTCCTTTAGGTCTAATACCTTCTCCTAATAGTGGTGTATACATTTGGGGGGGAGGGAGGGGGGAGGGAGCGGCAACAGGGCTGGGAGATGAAGAACTATCGAATCTGCAAGCACTGAAATGCATTCTCAAAGGTTTACACTGTGATTTCATATTGATTAAGGTAATAAACGCCCAGTCTCTAAATTCAACGTTGCTTTCCATAGGGGCTTCCAAATTGGGAAGGGTGTGTTCCAGACATCTACTCACTCGCTTTTCTTTCATCGGGATAATTGTCTCTTCAATATATTTCCTAGTAAATTGTAAGTGTAATGCATTGATGAATCTCACCAATAACCACTCTCTTTTCGATAGATCCTACTCATCCACAGAATACTCATGTCTAGGAGCCTCCCTTAGTTCTCTGTGGCTGGCAGTGGGCAGCTTAAGACATGTCCGCACCTGTGTCTTTCTTCCATTCTGGAGAAAGGATAGTTAGCAGTGATATGTCAATCGCACCTCCTATGTACATACCGTGTTGTAAAACTTGTATTACAAGCATACAAAATTGGTTGCTGCTTACTTGGGATCATGTACCCTACTACCCACGGGTACAAACAAGAGCAAACTCAAAGGGTCCACAGTACAAATTGAAATTATACAGTGATACTGAAGCATTCATAAGAGAAGCCCAACAGATCAAAGTCCACAAAGTAGGGTATGTAGAATATCCAGTTGAAGGGATTAATTAATATGTAGCAAATTCAATGATCCTTGTGAATATATCATAAAAAAAACTATCTAATTCACACTATCTTCTTATCATGAGGTTCCTCTGGACTACTGTCTTTCGCTACCTTGGAACTGTGGGTCTCTATTTTGTTCACGCTATGCTAGAATAACAAGGTTTCTTGTGCCTATTCTCTTCTGCTACTCTGGTATGTCACGGTGTGTTTCCCACTCTTTTCCATTACTTTACTTGGAAAGCATACTATACTACATCACCTTTTGGTGTTTGGTTTCTCTCATGCTTTATTTCAAATTACATTATCACAAGGACCACTGAATTTGCTAAGTATTAATCAATCCCTTTCTTCCGATGTTTTCAAGTTATTGTTTGTTGTAGCACTTCTCACTAAAACACAGTTAGGGACAGCACGGAAATCACCAAGGCCTCAGAAAATCATCAGTCTCATTAGGAACGCCAGTAAATCCATGAGGCAATGAGTTCATTATCCCTAACCACCACTGTACCAACGCTTACCGGAGACACTGGACCACAATCCGGTTCACAAGTGTCAACCCGCTGCAGTCAACTAAAATGCCCCACCTTCAGTCCCACTGCAGACTACTCCAACTGCCCAGGGCTCTGACACTAACTGCATGTTTGACCAAGCAGTGACCTGGTTTACCTCTACCAGTCCGGGACTTCCCGTCCCGCCTGTTTGCTGTGTAGAAGATGTCAGTAGGAATTGTACTGCTCAGCGACACCATTATGGATCATTTTGAGGTGATGAGGAATGAGATTCTTTCCTTTGGGTTTGAGAGGTAACTTCCCTGCTCGAACCACCTTATAGTCATCAGAGATGTATCACTCTGAGCTACTAAGCCTCTCTTCAGGCCCGAGAGCTCACAGTGCAGCCTGCTGCAACCGATTTCATTCATGATCTTAGAAGGTCACGTCCATGTTCAAGCCTGGCCCATTGGAACATTATTTTTTAAATAAAAAAATGTTGAGTTTCCCTATTAACTGTTCAAGTACCATTGCTTAGCTATACCAAACAGTGACCATGGTTCTTTACTGAGTTGAAATAAGCAATGTAGGGGAAAAACGAAACAAAGAGTAGCAGTGGAGAGAACAAAGAAATGTAAGCAAACCTAAACTGATTTAAACCACGCAAAGAATACAAGATATGCTGGTAAGTCATTTGGCTGCTATGATGAACTATGTAAGATAAATCATAACAATGAATAAAAAATAGGAAGTGTTTTTGCCTCAAACTTTCTGGTGTAGCATAGTGATTGAGTCTCACCAATGTCAACATTGGGTTTTGTGCCACTGATATACTTATACTTACAACTCTGTATGGTAGACGACACATACAAGATGACTAACAAGATACTTGAATACCCATGGGCTAATGTACATTTTTGTCTCCTTGCTCATATGGAAGGACAAAGTCTTGTCTTGCATTGAAGCTGCCCTCACTACTACAGCTTGAGTTGGAGGGAAGGGAAAGAGTCCACAGAGACAATGATGGGCCTTAGCTGCTATTTCTTGTTCAGAAAAGTGGAAAAAGTTGGTTCACACCATGGCTTTTTCCAAACTTCCTGATTCTGACTGAGCCCTTTAGGCTTGGTTATTAGAGCCTAATATGGGAGGGGGTGGTGGGTCAATGTGTAACAAGGGCTCCGTGGACAGGGCATCAAGGGCTGTGGCCAGCACAAAGTAGAACAGATTGGTCATGAGCAGTTGCTCAGGTTCTCCATAATGAGCTTCACTGGTGTGTCCAAGTCAGTCAGTCAGTCAGTCAGTCAGTCAGTCAGTCATGAACTTTATTTGGCAATAGAGCCATAAAAGGTCAGCATAAATACAGTTTACACACGCAATCCATTTAATAGAGTGAGCAATTACATAGCAAATAAAATCTCCATACAAAATAAATCAAACTTTGTATGAGGCTAAAAATACAATAAAATAACAAATAACAAAATACAATTGTAATAAAGTTCAGACGCAGCTGATCAACAACATGATTGCTGGCTCTCACGGGTGACTGGGTGCCCTAACAAGACATAGTTTCTCAAATCTAGTCACACTACAGAAGAAAAATGTTGATCCTACAAGCATATAGCAAACAAATCTTTGCTAAAAGAATTGGCCAAGCATAAACTGCGCATTTGTTGACTTGGCCACAGCCTATTACGTTAGACTAATATAGCGTATGCATAGATGGACAAATGCGGTTTCATGCCTGCTATAACCTTTGCATACTAGGTGTGAGTTCGTACAGATAAAGGGTGTATGCCAGGTCAGTGGAAGTGTACTTCTGACAATCCTGCAGCTGGAGGGAGGAGACCTAGACAATAAAGTGAGGAAAAAGGAATGAGAGCTCTTTTAAAATTCTATTAGGTCCTTTTGTTAAGAGGGGCTGCTGAGTAGTGTTCCTGGGCGCAGTCATTTGGTAGATTGTGGGGTTAAAAGAGAGGGGTTGTAATCTTTGTTGATAAGGGTAAGACAGGTCCCTTACATGAGGCCTGACTTATTTCTCTTTCCCGGATCACTGTCAGTATGGCTTTTGATGAGCTAGGTGCAGACAGCTCACACCTCTTTGTGCCTCTGTTGTGGGTACACCAGGATGGAGATTACTTTATTATATGTAGCATTAATCTGCACAAAGGCTGTGTCTGGAGAACAGCTTGGGAGGGCAGATGAAAGAAGAACCACCACAAACAGAATCTGAAATTGCAGATAGAGAATATTAACGTGTCTGCTTTGACTGTGTAAAGGTTGGAGCCACTGGCCTGCTTGTTGTTCCAGTCCCATATTTCTTCAACCAAAGAAGGAAGTGCTCTGCAGAGTACTCCGATGGCAGCTGTGTAAACAGAGCTGGTGTCTGCATAACATCCAGCTTTCCAGAGGTGGGAGGATATCATCTGGAGTCCTGCCTTGCTGCAAGAAGCTGGATCTCTGACCTGAAACCTGAAATCAACCTGGTGCTAAGACAGGGAAACAGCCTGCCAACCCTACAAAGGTGCGACTGACCCGAAGCACCAGAGCAGCTTGACACGCAGTGTTGTGTGGGTTTGTGTGCCAGAAAGAAGACTAAGGAGAGCGATCTGGGTGCTGTGAGGTGTGTGCAGGTTACCGACTCTGTGAGGACAATCCCAAGCGGAATCACTGATAGCGGTTGTCGCCACAGCCACCAAGAAGACTATGCCAGTGCAGATCATGCCTCCGACTAAAAGCTTGTGTCAAGGTGGAGTTCCGTGTCATCACAAAGTTGTGCTCATGCCTTCAAGAAGTTACTGTGCACCTAGAGGGCATTGCCATTCCAAAGACTGTGCCCAGGAGTGCTGGCCACGCCACTCACTGCCTTTTCAACAACTGCGTCCGAGCTGATGTGCTGCTGCATCTGTGACCCCCATGGCCGCTGCCCTCACACTGCCATGGCCTCCGACACTGGCAGCCGATCAACAGCAACTCACCAATGATCGAGAAGAGGGTCCTTTGCTCACTGGAACCAACACCAGCAGCTGAGGATGTTGGAAGCCTCTTGGAACTAGGAGTGAAGACAGGCGCTGGCTGGAGTCTTCCCCAGCAGGTGCCCAACTCTTAGTCAAAGACCTGAACTAGATGAGACTGTAAATTTGAGATCTGCTAGAGGCACAGAATACCAAGACTAAATGTCAGGCAGCCAATCTGCACAATCTACACCTTAGCCTTGAGACTTGCCTGAGATACACTTAACTCGGATTCAGCTAAGTGGGGGAACACCCAAGAGAAAGGTGTGAGCTGGGCAGGTTACAAGGTGCAGTGACTTAAGCACCTAGACAAGAATTGAGCTCGTTTTTAATCGCTGGGGCGCATAAAGTTTTAAGTATATAAAGCCATCCTGCCACCTCGAACCTGAAAAAGCGACGATGCTTTGGGTATATGGCTGATCCAGGGAGGTCATTTAATTGCCTGTGTCCATGAGAAAAAAAATCTCCTGAAGCGACAACATCCTGAAAGGTTGACCTTTGATTAACAAACTGAGGTCCATAATTTGCCAACATTTTTCTGTCTTTTTCCTTATTAAAAAGAAATTAGAGTAGAAACCAGATTGTGCTGACTGCGTGGCACTTCCTCGATTGCTTGTTTGGCGAGAAGCAGACTGATTTCTTTTTTGAGAAGTGCAAGATGAAGGTGCAGTTTTCTGAGGAGGAAAATTTGGAGGTGGTCGAAAAAATTCCAGGGTGTAACCATGATAAAAGATGTCTAACATCCATTTGTCGGATGATATGGTGTTCCATTGAGATAAGAATTTGGAGCAAGTTTGGGCAATTGAAGAGGGACTGGATTGACGGGTGCCTGCAAAGTTTCATTGCTTCCTGACTTTTTTCCAGACGTGGGTCATCTGCAAGCTACTGCTCTTGTGTATGCTGGAGTGGAAGTTTGGCTAAAGGGCTGAGCGGAATATTGTGGCTGCAACCCATGTTGATAGTAAGGCTGGAAACCCTGCTGGGGCCGAGAAAGAAATTGGCCTCTTCCCCTTCCTCAAAAAGTGGAACATTTCTTTTGCTGCAAATTAGCTAAGAATTTGGCCGTGTCCGTGTCCGATTTAATTGACTGTAGCGCCTCATCCACGTGCTTGCCAAACATATATTCACCGTCAAACGGCAAACCTAACACCTTAGCCTGAACCTCAGGGAGGAATGTTGTTTCCCTAAGCCATCCCTGCCTACGCAACACAGCAGCACACGCCATTTGCCGTAGAAGAGATATCCAAGGCCACATCTATGATCTCCGATGAGGCTCTCTCTCCTTTTGAAAGTATATCCTTTGCCTCCTTCTGCTTATCTTCGGGCAGATATTCCAGCAAGGGGGAAATGTCCGACCACATTTGCCGGTCATATCTCCCGAGGATAGCCATGGCATTGGAGGCCCTGATGGCTGTTGCCGCCAGTGCGGATAATCTTTTGTCAATTTTATCCAACCTGTGCCCTTCCTTATCCGTGGGACAGCACATGGTGATGCAGGATTCTTGGATCTTCTTTGGGTGGCCTGCATAAAAACAGAGTCAGGTTTCGGATGGCCGATGAGACACACAGGCGAGTCCTCAGGGATCTTCTTCAGACGTCTGATTGGATGGTCCATTTGGACTTGAAGGACGCCTATCTGACGGTGGCCATCTTCCCACCCCACAGGCTATTCATCCAATTTCAATGGAATCTAAGGTGTTCCAATTAGTTTCCCTTCTTTTTGGACTGTCATCCACCTGTGGTCAGGCATCCGCGTGCCCAGGATGACAGGCGGTTAATCGTCTATGTCGACGATATCCTGATCATGGACCAATGTCCTGAGCGCCTATTGGCAACACTTACAGACGACAATAAATCTCCTGAAATCTCTGGACTTTGCGATCAACAAAGTTAAGAACGAGCTCTACCCGACACAATCCATACAAGTCCTGGGGTTTTTCATAGATTCAGTTAAGGCCCTTCTCAGCCTTCTCTCTCGCAAACTGACCAAAATACAACACGAGCCCAGGAGGACGCTAACCAGGTCACAGGTATCGCTTCGACAGTTGGCATGGGTAGTGGGTCTCTTCGTCCATTCAGGCCATCTTCCTAAGGTCTCTCCCTCATAGAGTGTTACAGCGCCTGAAGATCTCACACTTCCAGTGAGGCCTTACATACTACCAGTTTGTTCTGCCCCCGGAAGCCCTAGAGGAAATACAGTTGTGAATATCACAAATGGAGGCCTGGTAGGGTCAGGCGATCTTCGGTTTGCAACCCGATCTGGGGATAGAATCAGATGCCAGTGGTTCAGGCTGGGGAGCTCGCTGCAGGAAGTTTTCCACAGGAGGAAAGTGGTCCACTACAGAAAAAGCCATGCATATCAACTGCCTGGAGTTGATGGTGGGTACTTTTGCCCTCAAATGTTGGACCAAGGACAAAGTCCAGTGTTCAGCCTCTTGAAGATGGACAATGTGGCTGCAGTCCACCATGTCAATCATCTGTGGGGCACGAAGTAAAAGACACTTTCGGATCTGGCTCGCACCCTTTGGGAGTATTGTCTGGACAACCACATCTCAGTGGAACATCTGCCAGGTCAATCTAACCAAGTGGCAGATTGGCATTTCCGACACTGGTGGGACGTCAGTCTATGGAAAATTCATATACAAGTCTTTCAACAGATCCAGAGCAGATAGGGGCCTTTCTCCATGGATCTGTTTGCGTCTCGTCGAGGCTTCCAGCTGCCCCGGTATTGCAGTTCGAGGCCAGACCCGGATGTGGTCGCCACAGACTCATTCCTCCAAGATTTGAGTAAGGTGACAGCTTACGCGATTTCTCCTTTGGAATGATAATAAGGGTCTCGGCGCAAGTTCTCAGACAGCGAGCAGACCTGGTGGTAATCACCCCTTTCTGGAGGTTACAAGCTTTGTTTCCAGCGATGATACTTTCTTGGGATTTCCCAATCCTTCTACACCTGTTTACAGGTCTTTTCCGGGAACCCCAAGACAATCCTCACCCCCCTAATAATAGCAGGCTCCCTCTGTCTCATGGTCTGGAGGATTACTGGGAACGAGGAAAAGTCTAGAGGATTTCACCAAAAGCTGCCTTGTTGCTTACCAGATCATGGGCGGACAGCACAAACGATACTGCTCTGCCTAGTCCAGATGGTTGGGTTGGTGTCTCCAACACTAGGTTGATCCCTTGGGGGCAGACGTTGTCTACGTTTTGAACTTTATAGCACAGCTGGCTTCCGAAGGTTTGGCCTACAGGTCAATAAACACATTCAGATCGGCAATCTCGGCGAGCCACCTGCCGGTAGAGGTTCGCCCGGTGGGAGAACATCTCTTAGTGTGCGAACTCTTGAAGGATATTAGATTATCACTTCCTCCAGAACCCAGATAGTCCACCTTGTGGGACGTGAATAAGGTGTTGAATCTCCTAGGATCTTGCCCCTCTAACAAATATCTGTCCAGAAAACAGTTTTTGGCAAAACTGGCCATATTATTGTCTTTGATTTCATGCCGGAGAGTTTTGGATGTTTGCACACTAGACTTAACAGATAGAGTATTTACGACCGATGGGGCGACTTTTCACACTGATCGCCGTACAAAGAGCAATTCAAAATTGGTGTCTTACTCTGCTTTCCCGGAAGGACTCATGGGAAATTGAAGTTGTGTTTGATGATGTTACTGTTGTTAAGGCTGCTGGAGCAAATAAAAGGAAGAAAGTAAAGCTTTGTTCTTAATTGAATTAAAACTCACCTTTACGATAGCTAGGAAATGTCTCATTCTTTAACGATCCTTGCCTGTTTTATTTGCTGTTTTATACAGCACAAATTAAACTCGAATGCATGAGAGTGCTTTGCCTTTAGAGGACATCATTAGACAGTGGCGGTCGGTTCCAGTAAGCGGCGGGGAGGGGTATGTTGACAGACGAAGGAATATGGAAAATGAAATAAATGAAGAAATCCTCTTCTGTTATCTGTCGAGATCCCCCTGCTCTTAGCTGCACGACCGCCGCTGACATCAGAGGAGCCTGTCAGATGAGCTTCGGGTCGACTTTTCGCTGTATAAAAGAGCAAACAAAAGAAAAGGCTCTTGCCACTGGTTTATAATTGTTTCATATTGCTCATAACGAGCAGTGCACTGAAATACAGTTTTTCTTACAATTAACAGGGACGAAAGAGAGGAAACATTCGTTATCTTTAAACACGTGTGAAATGGACAGAGGATACAGCATGTAGTAAATGATAAAAGTATTAACTTATTTATACTTCTCAATCTGTCATGATCATGTAATTTTTTGATGCGCTTCTGTGGTGGTAAATGTTTTGCGTGACAAAATTAGAGCCAACATCTAGAAGAGATTCCATGTTTCCAACATCTTTGTGTCAGGCAAAGTGGGTTTCTGTTGCAGTAAACCCCCAACTTTTTGTCAGACTACTGATGCACTTTTACTTGGTGTGCCCTGTGCCCCTGCCAATCAGGTTCCTAAGGACTGTGTTCTTTCCCCAAAACAAACCCAATTGGCATCTCTGGCCACAGGTCAGCCCCTGGTAAATGGTACCAAAGGTACCCAGGGCACTGGGACCAGACAAGGCCTCTAAGGGATGCAGCACTTATTGTGCCACCCTTAGAGGTCCTGTACCACTACACTCACACACTGCCTTTGCAGGCTGCGTGTTTTGGTGCAGAACAAAGTGAAGAGTCGACAAAGCACAAATCCCTGTGTGCCATGCCTACAACCCACTGCCCTGGCGTAGATCAGTCACCTCTCTAGATGGGTGCACTATACCAGTGGTGAGGGTACAGGTGCATGAGCCCTGTACCCCTACAGTGTCTAAGTCTATTCTTAGACACTGTAAGTGCAGTGCTGCCATTAAGAGTATATGGTGCTGGGAGTTTGTCATTATGAACTCCACAGCACCATAATTGCTACACTGAAAACTGAGAAGTTTGGTATCAAACTTCTCAGCACATTAAATTCACACTGATGCCAGTGTGGGATTTAATGAAAAATGCACACAGAGGGCATCTCAGAGATGCCCCCTTAAACCGAACACACCTCTAGTGTCCCCCACTAAGTGGCTGCTAAGGCTGCCATCAACAGATTTGTTTCTGCACCCCTGGGTAGAGAGCCTGCTGCTCTTGGGGCCTGAAACAATGCATATGGTGCGAGGTGCCAAGAATCCTCCCCCAGGATGGGCAGGGTTCACGAAGGGGAAGCTTCAAAGGCATGCCGGCTTTGTGAGCATCCCCAGACCACTTGCTGCTTTCAGCAACTGGTCCCCACTGGTTCTGCCCCCCACTTTGGGCGGGAGAACCGGCGGGAAAAGCAAGTGAGGAAGAGAGGTGTGCCTTTCTCACCGGAAGATCCTTTCGGGTTTCCACTCCCCCGTTTCTATCCCAGGAACGACCTATTGAAAAGGGGGTTCCTTAGGGCTCGGCGCTCAGCCCCACTTTGTTCAATCTTTATGTTCAGCCAGCCACTGGCTGCGGTCGCCAAGCAATGGGACCTCTCAATGGTCTCATATGCGGACGACATGCAGCTTGTGGTTGCCTTGGCGGATGATTCCACTCTGAGCATCTCCAGGTTTAAGAATGGTCTGACGGCCGTGGCTAACTGGATGACCGCCAATTACTTGCAGTTAAATGCGAGTAGGACAGAAGTTCAGCTAGTGGGTAAGAACGCCAATCTTTGGGGTGAACAGCGGTGGCCGAAAACATTAGGTAAAATCTAGGATCCCAAGACAGAAGTCAAAAATCTAGGGGTGTGGATAGAATCCTCCCTTAGCTTCTGCACCCATACGAAAAGAATGGCAGGGACGTGCTTTGGGCTCTTACAGGGTCTTAGACCCATTTTGAAATTTTTTGACCCTCCTACCCGCCAGCTAATAGTGCAATCGACTATCCTCTCCTGCCTGGATTATGCCAGCTCCTTGCTCCTGGGGGCTAACCAAGCAGAGATTAGGAGGATGCAGCGTATACAAAATGCGGCACCGAGAACTCTGGTAGGACCTCCACCTTTCCACCCTATTGCTGACACGATTAGCAAACTTAATTGGCTCCCTGTGGCAGAGCGGATCCAATTTAAAGTTCTTTGTCTTTCTTTTAAGATCCTAAAGCGCGCCACTTCACCGATGCTCTGTACGCTATTGACCCCGTATCTCCCCCTGCGAGCACTGCGCTCCCTAGGTCAGCACTTGGTAGCGGTCCCACGAGTGTATCGTTCCCGGATGGGTGGCTGCTCGTTCAGCTATCTTGCTGCTAAACTGTGTAACTCTTTGCCGACCAAAACCCGTGGCTTAGAGGATCTGCTGACTTTTAGAAAGGCCATGAAGATCTATCTTTTTCCTTTAAAGTAAGCCTCAGACAACTGTTATGTTGAGTTTTTGTGGTGTTCCTGTTGGGGCAGCCTGCCCTTCTTGCTAGTGACAGCGCCGGGACGCCCCTTGGCTGGGGCAGCTGAGCGCTATATAAAACCATATAACATAACATCTGCCAACTCCACCCCTCAGGTGGGGGAGGCGAGGTGAAGCACAACTCCGAGTCCCCATCATCTTGAGGATGGGGGGGCCCAACTAACCAGGGACAGGCTTGTAACCCCTCCCACTGGAGGGTGGCACAATAGGGGGTGTACCCACCCTCTACCTACATGTAACACCTCTAAATCTAGTATTTAGGGGCACCCTGAACCTTGCTTCCTCAGATCCAGAAACGACAAGAAAGAAGATAAGAAGAAGGATCGAAGAGCCATGCAAAGCCAACAAGAGGACAATGCCCACTGACTTGGCCCCAGTCTTACAGGCCTGTCTCCCCTCGAACCTGCTCCTGCGAAATCCCGGTGTGTTTTGCAGGCAGCAACCTCAAAAACCCCGGAGGACCTGCCTGCCTTCACTTCCAAAGACTGCTTCTCCTGTGAACACTGGATTTATTCAACTGCAACCTCTGGCAGCAGCCGGAAACCGCAAATCCAGCCCACTCTGAACCCACCAAACCCGGCCCGAGCTCGAGTGGAAAAACACCAAGAGGAGGTCACCCTGGCGATCCTGACCCGAGATCCGGCGACCCCTGAACTGCCTCGAGCCTCCAGCCGATGCCTTCAGTCTAAATCCAGAAGGCCCCCCTAACCGCGACCAGGAGCTGGTAAGAAGATCCGACCCCAAAAGGCACACCTGCACCCGATGCTAAACGGCCTTGTGTGCCCAAACCAACGGGGCCAAACCAACCCCTAAGTTCTCAACTTACCTCTCAAAGTGGTGGTCGCACCCAGAAGTCCTTCGTCTCCCTGCCTACAACACTTTTGCAAACCGGAGGTTCTCCATTAGAAACAACAGGTCGCCCGACGTCGAAACAGCACTCTGCACCCGGCCGCCTCAGTGCCGCTGAGGGTGCACCTTTTGTGCTACTTTGTTTCCCCATTTGCCCTGACCTAAACTCTAGGAGCTTTGCTCCCACAGCCTAGTAGCCTGCTCATTAGCAGCCACCAACCGGAGGCTCCCTATAGGATAACATTGGGCATCAACACTCTGCACCCGTCTGCACTAGTGCGGCTGAAGGTGTAACAAGAGTGCATCACTGACCCTGGGGGACCTCTGAGTCTAACCCCAGAACCTTAACTCCCACAGTTGATAACTTACCTTTGAACCGATAACCTGTTTTTCCACCTAGGATAACATTAACAATTTTCTTCCAAAACGTTTTTAAGTGTGAAGTTTTGAAATCTAAAAATATTCTTTAAAAATCGCACGAATAACGAAAACTTATTTACTTATCTGTTTGCAGGAAATGTCCCAGTGTTGAATCTAGGTATCCAGCACGGAGTTAGAAAAGTAACGTAAAAAGTAACTTACCTATAATCTAATGAAAAAGCCTATTCATTTCAATGTACTGTATTTGCTAAGTATTGCAACCTACTGCATCTCCTGTAAATCAAAAAAAGTACAATTCCTATTGCATTTTCAAACTGTTCAGCAACTTATTACTGTAACGTAGTTAATGCTTACCTGTGCCAGGCTTGCTTGATTCTAAAATAAAACAGCATATGTTTCATACAAAAACAATTGGTCTAGAGTTCAGTTCTTGACTGTGAATTCAATTGCTGACTGAGTGTGTATATCAAATGCTTAACACTGTCTTCTGATACTACCTTACTGCTCGACCACTCTACCACAAATAGAGAGTAAGGTTCTATCTAACTTTAACCTCTGCCAATCTCTGGGGTCACCTGAACTGCATACACACTATACCTCAATTTGGTGTAGTATATATATATATAGAGCCAGTTTCCTAAACTACCAAGAAAAAAAGGCTGGTCATTCAAGGGTGCTGGAAATGAACCTTAATGCTTTCCAGGCCTCAAAAAGTATCTGAACACCTTTATGCCCTACTCTAATGACATAATGAAATATTCGGCTGCCTTTTATCCTCTGTTCTAGAGCATTCAAACCTGCTGCGTTATAAACCGCCACCCACAACATGAACTTGCACACTTGCAGGTGACCCACTTCATTGTATAAAACACTGTATATTTTATATTCTTTACTCTCATTTCCAGTTCTCTTCTTAATGTGGGGTGAGAGCATTTGGCAGGATAGGAGCTTCTAGAGAAAAGCAATTTCGTGAAAGTCTAAGATTCTTTTGGCTGGTAAATTCAAGAAAAAAAAGACTTATAACAGAGCCTTTTCAGGGATGGCTCTGAGGATCGGGAACTCCCTTCCCCCCAGAAGTCAGGACGAACGTTCAAAAAAGAAGTTAAAGGGCTCCTGATGAAAAGATTTCTGCCTTAGTCTGGCACCGTCGTCTGATTCTGGGTCCATACCCGTTGACTCTGGCCCAGCCACCTAGTTCACGAATAGGTTGGGCAATTCTAGAATTTGATTTTTGCTTCACTGTGTGTTTTCTTCTCCCTCACGAGATTGTTGGACAATTTCCACTCTGATTTTGTCGCTTTGTTTATTCTCTTTTGTATGCTTATACCCCTGTGATGCATGATCTGTATTAGTCCCTTGCGATGCATAATCTGTAAAGCGCTCTGATACCCTCGGTGGTCATGTTCGCGCTATACAAACTTTCAAAATAAACAAAAATAAATAAATACCTTACTTGTCTTGGGGTCTAGTAATGTTGGTGCTTATGTTTTGGAGGACTACAGGGTCGTCACTTTTACAGTGCAGGCAAATTTCATTGTCTGGGATAGTTGTGGTGCATTGCGCCATACATGCTGTAGACTGCTTATATCTTTGGAAAGATTGGGAATTCAAATCTGGACTCCGGAACTGAATAACCATGGATGTCGCCATGAAAAAATGAACTCAATAACAATAAATTAGTTGAATTCGTAATTAATACTGAAATTGATCGCCTCCTTTATGCGATCAATTTCAGTAGTAATTACGAATTCAACTAATTTATTGTTATTGAGTTCATTTTTTTCACCTTCTTGTTGATTCTTTGTCCTTCAATGATATAATATATAGCTAATGTTGTCTAGAAAAAGGCACTCCACAAAGATTAAATATTTGCTGGCCCACAAGCTATCAAACAAAGATGTGTAATATGTACTTGTTATTTTGATATAAATGTATTGTATATTCGTGAAATTTGTGGCAAAAGTATAAGTGTTATATTTGTGTAATTTGTAGTAAATGTGTAGTGATATAGGTTTTGTGTTTTTCTCATACATGAAATCGCAGAAAGGCTAAATTAATATAAAAGTAAAAGGTAAAAATAAAATACACCTAACAAAATCAGCAATAAGACTGATTTGTTGCTTGTATCTTTAAGCTAAAAAATAAGTGTGGGGCTGGCAATTTGTGTGTTATAAAAATTACTGTATGGTCCAGCTGACCCTGCGTCCCAGGACCTAACTCCCCCGTTGTACAAAATTCTCCCTAGGTGAGCATGTGCCCAGGAACACCATATCTCCTGGATTGCAGTGAACCGTCAAAATAGCAAGCTGCAGGATGAGGCATTGCTGTTGAATAATTGCACATACAACCATTTCTTTTAGCAGGTTAAGGAATAGCTGTTAATAAACTAATGCTCACGAAATCACTTGTTTCCTTGCTATTTCATTGATATACTTTATTTGACTACTTAGGAGTGTTGAAAAGATGTAACAAGGTCGGTCATTAGTCCTCCTGGGTGAGTATGCTGTGTATCTTTCCTGTGGGGCATGCCCACCTAACTAGTTAAAGAAGTATAACATTGTACAAAACTCCGGTAAACAAGGCGAGGGAATGTCGATTAGCATTCTTACTCCCCTTCCTAATTCCCAGTTTGGAAGTTAGTGGATAGGGATTTTTCGTACAAATTAAATTCATTGAGGCAATTTAGCTTTTCCCACACAATTTTCACACTTGGTTATTTAACTCCTCCCAATATTATATTTTGGGATTCAGGTCTGGTCATGTTACTTCGGAGGTGCCAAAAACGTACAGAAATCTAGGCTGCCTATAAAATGCCTGTGCTCTTTTTCACTAGTGTTAACGTAGCAGGAAAAACATTGGTTTAAAAAAATGTACATACTTGAGTTTTAAGTGAAGAAAGAATATAGTCCCTTTCTGAGGATGAAATTGTGCGGTGAGTTTCAGGTGTATCGCTCACAAAGAGTACCCACAAAATGAACCATAATATTCCAAACGCTCCTAAAAGAAAAACACACCAGCAATTATACTACTGTGGCAAAATTAACAAACAAAGCGTCATTTCAAGAAGAACTGAATAACAATGTTAAATCAAAGTCAGGCAAAGAATAGTAAAGTTTATCATAATCTTGGAATCAAATCCAACGCCTTTCTGAATCTCAAAATATAATACGAGAAGTAAAAACTCAAAAGTGAGAGATGTTGATACGTAAACTCTTACACTCAGCTTATTGTAAGAATTTTGCACAGTGGCATTGTAGAATGTGGCATCGGACCGAAATAAAGACATCTTTAAAAAGAAAAACAAACTCACAGTCCAAGTAAAGGATTACATTACTTAGCCTGTAAGCATCTGTTCTTGGCATGTAGTGATGTAGATTCACATGCTGTGCATAAGTCAGCCATCTAGTGTTGGGCTCGGATGATTACAAGATGTTTTTGTTCGAAGACGTTTCTTCGACTCACAAGGTTGTGTGACTCCTCCTGTTGGTGATGTAGTGTAGTTCCTATATTCCCAATAGGCTCTGCGCATTGGAATAGTGTATTGTGTAGTTTAAACGTAGGACTGAAGTCAACTAGGTCTCTACCGAATATACTAAACTTAATTGTGTGTGTGCCAGCTAGCTCAGAGGTCACTAGAAACTTTCTCGAATTAACAAGAAGGGATTCATTTCTGACAACCGCTTAAAACATGACAACTTTGTTCCCCATGAATAAGAAATATATCTCTAGAGTCGCGGAAACAATAGATAGTTATTTCACTCAGTCAATCGTGCATGCTTCGTTTCACCAGAGGTGCAGAGAAATAGAGAGACGGGTGTTTTCAATAAAAGGGTATTTATTTAACAGTCTTCTTTCTAAAGCATAAGAAATTAACTGCTGCAATCGTAATACTTGCTGTAAAGTACAGAGCATATAATACGAAGAGTATTATAAAATAATTTTGTAAAAGCATGATATGGTTTCTAAGCCATAAGATACCTAAAATGCATAAAATACATACAGTGATAAATAATGACTAAAAGTACTCAACTGGTGCTTCTAAAATACGCCTACCTCGGTGTACCAGACCTAGGTCTAGTACAAGGGAAGAAGTAAGTAAGGTGTAGCTTAGTTTTAGTATTCTTTGCCAAGAATCTAATCCAAGAATTCTCTTAGGGTCTAATCAGCTCCGTACCTTGGTTTAAAATGTAGAAGGTCTTGTATCTCTCTCGCTCAGGACTCAATTTCCCAGCAACCCGCAAGGGTAGCCTGGAAACACTGGAGCAGGATTTCTCGGCTGGAGAAAGTACAGCGTCTCTCAGTGCGTCAGCTGGAGGGTCGGCTTCCTTCGGGACTTGCTGCAGCAGGGCGCGTCGGGCAAGTAGATAGTCGAACTGCTCCAAACCACCGTGTGTTTGTTTGTACAAGTGTGGGCATATTTATACCTTGAAGGTGCTGAGTTTGACGTAAGATTGAACATAATAAAGTCATCAGAGACTTAATTCTCTGAAAACTTCGTGATTTCTTGGATAACTTAATATTCATGCAGGTGGAAGTCCCTGACTGCTGAAGGCGGGTTTTTCGAAGAAATCATTGTAGATTTTTGGAACTAGTGGAAGTAGCCAAGCCGTATTAGGACTACTTGAGCTATGTCTTAATATGGTTATGATTTCTATGCCTATATAAGGATACGGCATTTTATATCTATATAAGGGCATGAATCGGGAAAATTACACTAAGGTCCTAAAACGCTACACAACACCCACTCCACGTATTATGTCTAATGTTACTAAATCTATAAGCATAAGAAACCTAACTAAAGCATGTGTTCATAATTCCACCCAAAATACATGAAATGCCTTAAACATGGTTTATACACATACTTGAGTATTTGTCTTGTACGCATTTTACAAGCAATGGCTGTCATTAACAAATGCTATCTAAATGAAACATGAAATGACAGTTATGAAATGGCTCTAAATTTACAGAAGAAAAAAAGTCGAGACCATTCCATAACATAATATATAAATAGTTAAAGTTTTCATGAGATAATGCTAAATATTTGTCTATAGGAAGTATCAAATTAATCTCTTGTTCTCTAAGAATAGTTTTACTTTAAGCTGATTACTTTGTGCCAAGTGAAAATGGTCTATTTTGGGATGTGCACTTTCAAAAGTTATTCTCGGTGTCGGGAGAAAACATCAAATCATCTAAGCTGGCAAAGAAATCGTCTACCATAGTTGGTGAAATTGGAACTACTTCATCAAGTAGATCAAAAGTGCATAGATGTGAAGCATCGCCGTCAGTCGCATTAGCAATGTTCGATGTAGATGGTACCTGTGTGCCTGTTATTCCACGTACCTCACCAAGAGCTGGATTTGCTGGTGAGACCTCAATGAATGCCGTCATCAGGATTGGCAGCCGTTGGGGGCAACACGATGTATGAGTCGTTAGCGGACCTAGAAAGGCGTCAACATCCATTGGCAGTGCTGATGGAAGTGTAAGACAGATGTCTAACACGCATTCTTCTTCGCAAAGCAGGCATCGTAGAACAGGTAAGATATAATCTTGCCAGATTGGTCTGAATGAAAGGAACCAAGTGGTATTCAGATCTCTTAAACGAGCCAAGACAAGAATCTGTGTAATTCTGTCACAATATCGCATGGCTAGGAGAGCTTGTTCCATGGTAGTCTGGGTATCGTTGGTGACTGGACTTGCCATGTCGGAGCAGGAGAAATAAAAATAGAATTCCTGCTACGAGTCCAAAAATGAGAGGCAGATCGCCGAACACAGAGTGCACGAAATTTGGAAAAATGCAGAGGACTGCTTCGAATGGTGTTAACAGTCCCGAAAAGATTGTCTTAAATACATGTGCGATGCCACTGGTATCAGACATGTTTAAGATTTGACCTAACATTTCTGCGAAATGTACTGGGCAGTTTGTTGATAATAGTGCATGTATCTCTGCAGTAGTCCTTGCAACTTGCAGATCATACATTTCTCTAGACGAGGTCAGTGGCACAGTTTTTTGCAAAAGAATGGCTTTCATTCTGCTTAAAGTATCAATTCGTATAGAAGAGATATTCAGTGAAGGCCATAACGCCGTCTCCCTGTCTGTAGTACTCTTTGGATACAATACTTGCATACAACAAGTGACCCTGGCTGACACACTAACCAGATAGGCTCTTCCTGGCAACATGCCACAACAGCTGTGATCGTTGAGCATAACGTAGCTCCCATTGGAAAGCTGCCTAAAAATTGGTTCTATCACAGCCGCTGGAGTACCGTGCATGTGGCAAGAAAGGTTATTTAAAGAACCTTCGCAGGCTCCATGTAAATTAATACCTTCACATAGAAGTGTACCGCTTAGTGAGTTTCTACAGTTCTTTGTACCAAGAAATACATCCTTTCCCCCACTCCAACATTTGTGTGTGTATGGTAAAGACCAGGTCGACCTAATGTATCCATTACCCAACCTTTCATACAGGCCTTCCCGTATATGCTGTAGACAATACTGAAATTGGAAAATCGTCACTGGTATCAAGATGGTACCATGTATTATCCATTCAACGACAGGTTTCTCAGAAACTGTCAATGGTAATCGTTCCAGTTTTTCAATGCTCAACACCGTATAGTCTGCTCCTCTTTGTGCCAAAGAGATTTGTTTATCTGTAAGGTTAAAGACAGTAAACAATGACGTGGTATTGATTAGACGCCATGGCACATAGCCTGAACGGAGATTTTGCAACGTCCAGCCTAGTAGCATTATAGAACGCAATTGAGACTGGCCATGTTGTAACATTAGCAAATCCTGTTCTATTATGTCAATGGTAGATGATACAATCCTGTCCAAAGAATAAATTCTGGAGGACAGAGTCGTTAACCCATTGTCCACTACAGAGAGTGCTTTCTCTAAATTAATACAATCAATTTCTCGTATTTTTTCTGCAGTTTCCATTTGCGTTATTTTCCAAGCTTCGTTGTATGCAGCGTATATACCGGCGTATATGAAATGTTTTTGACGTTGTTTACAAGGCCCAAGTAAGAAGTCTCGTAAGTCAACGCCTTCTTTAAGTAAAGTCAAGTGTTGTTTAACTTCTGGAAGTGTGGATTTCTGTAGCCAATCAATGCATAGTTTTCCTACACTGTATGTGGTGACTATCCCTGGATGTTGTCTCTGGGAGTACCTTGGATCTGGCCTGTTCATTTTGAACCCCTGTGTTTTGTTCAGGAATCTATCTTGACAGTTATTCGTGTCTATGGGCCAGATTAACCATTGTTTCCAATCAGGATTGGTTCTGTTGTGTTTTAAAATCTGTTTTACGTCTACCTCCTCATCTGCAGTGCCATTACTGTCAGGTGTGGCCTTAGGTATGGACGGTTTGTTTAAATCTTTTATCTTAGCTAAGCCAAAACATGATGTTTGTTGAACGGTGTTGTTCAAAAATATGATTTGTTCTGGTATAATGCAGGCTCTGAACAAGGCTTCTAAACCCTGCACCTGCCATTCTTTTGTGCCCCAGACATTTTTTGTCTCAATGTTGTCTTTCCAAAAGTTAAAACCTAATGTAGACAGCTGAGCATAAAAGTTTGCAGAATAAATTTGTTTAGTACTGGTCAACAAGGTTTTCATTCCGGTCTTATTTATATTTTTGAAATAAAACGTTTCTGGAGTTGTCACATTAAAACCTGTAAAGTATGGAAATTTCCCATAAAATGTTTTAGAGCTGCCTTTTGGTGGCGTTGGACAATGTTCCCATTGATTATAAGTAAAAACATTTCTAGGATTTACAGATTTGTGCAAATAATGGTGACCAAAATGTTTATAACAATACAGTTCTTCATAACTTGTTGAACCTTATAGGTGTTCATGTTTTTGAAATTTTGCTGACATTTCTAAGTCTGACGTCATATTATTAACAGTTTCAAAGTCCCAATCATCTGAAAAGGTGCTTGATGAAACAAAACGACTTAAAGAAACCTCGAACTGGTGTGGTATTTTCAACAGTTCCACCGGGCCCAAAGTGTCAGTGTCAGTTGAGTCCCATGCTATACCACCAGGTATAGAAACGGCTGTGATGTTCACTGATGACAGGTCTCTTCGCTCATGATGAGATGATTTGTAAGGTTGCAGGAGTAAGTTGATGTTCTTACTTGCTGTGTCCATTGTACTGTATTTTCCATCTATCATTCGTCCCAAACTTAAAACAAAGAATGAGCCATAGTAGTAGAAAAAGTACACCTAATCCTATCCAAAATTCAACCCATGGCGCAACCAGATATGTTTTTTCAAGTAGATGAAAGAGTTCTGTTATTTTTTCTTTGAAGGTTTTATTAACTGGCATTGTTTCAGGTTCACTGGGATCCTCAGAAAAGTTATCGAAGTTGATAAAATAGCCAGAGGCAGTTCGGTCAATATTTGGTATCGCATCCGGATTCTTTGAAATCACTGGAGTTGCTTCCTCCTTTGACATGTTTGTAAAGTCAGATGCTACATCATTGTAGACAGGAGTTTCTTGACAAACTGATATTTGGGTATCAAGAGGGACGAGTTCCATAGCTTTGTTGCCTAGTCCTTCTTTTCCCACTGTAGGTTTATCAAAGGTGATAAGTCTTTCAGTTTGAACCTCCTGAATAGTAGCCAGATTTGGTCGTCTGCTACTTCTTGGGAGTCCACTGGGCCGACTACTTATTATCGGCCACATGATGTGGTTTTACTAGGTCAATTGATACTGTTCTGTTCTCCCTTTTACCAGCAAGCTGCGGTAGTAACACTGATCTTGTTCCAAGAATTGCTAAGACAGGTACTGCTTTTCTATAAGAAGGCCCAAATTCCTTCTTCACCGCGATCTTTTCCCTGACTAGATCCCCAATCTTTGGAATCCAGAGAGGTCTTACTGGGACAGGTGGTTTTTCTTCAGTGGTCATCAGCTTTTGTGTTGTGTTACTCAGACTTCTTCTTGTTTCATTTAAGTCCTGTAAAACAGCCAAACGGTCTTTGAGGTCAAAGGGTTTCTGTTCCACCATTGAAATTTGACAATCAAGATCCTGGATAAGCATTCTAGTACCAAATAATAATTCATTGGGAGTGATTCTCCCCAGAGAATTTCTTGGCAGATTATTAAGATTTCTTTGGACACTACATAAATGATTTACCTACCCGTCACCCAAACCTAATACCCTAGTTGTTATAGATTGCTTTATGTCACAGTTTTTTCTTTCCACTACCGCATTTCCCTCAGGATGGAAGGGACTCGAAAACCGCAATGCAACGCCCAAGCTGGCCATGGCCTCCTTGTAAGGTCGAGAGCTAAACGCAGGACCCTGGTCAGAATGTAGCGTGCCGATTGCGTATGTGCCGATAAAGACTCGCAAATCTTTTATAACAGTTCTGGCGTCAGCCGGGCGCTGGGGCCACATCCAAATGAATCTTGTCTTAATATTTGTGGGAACGCGTACGTCTTTGGCGACGTCTGCGTGTAGAAAGCCTGATGCTGTCTAACAATGGTGTCTGGACTGGGCTGGCTATACTGTAGTCAGGTATGTAGTGGTTTTCAAAGCTATGATCTTTGTAACAGGTGTGAGAGTTAATTCCGAATGTGTAAACTTCGATGCTCATTCCCGGCCACCAGTACATCTCTTCTAATTCTATTAGAGATTCTAAGATCCCTTGATGTCTCAGACCCTCTCCCATATATGCTTCGTGTACCAAAGCACCTCTCTGGTTCCTGTTTGGGATTACTCGGTCCCCCACTCTAGGGATTCGAGCAAAAGGAACGGAGTTTGCATCAATTATGTATGTATATGTGCGTGGATAGTTTAGAGGTAACGCTGCATAGCTACCTTCCATTGAGGGTTTGACTGCTAGCATTGTTTCACCGTCTATTTTTGTTTTTGAACGAGGGATTGCAGCTACGGAAGCCGTTTGCACAGCTGCCTACGCGGCCTCATCAGCCAATGAATTCCCTTCAACGTGAACGCCACGCTGATGACTCAGTGTATGAATCACGCGAGTCTTTTTTAGTTCTTTTTGCAAAAGAACTACTTGTTCCCATAGTAGTTTATGCTTAATTGTGCCACCTTTAGCGTCTCTGAAACCGTTTTGAACCCAGTTCTGCAAATATTCATTGTAAGATTGGACGCAGTAATATGAATCGCCCACTATCAGTGTAGGGAATTTGCAATCTGTTTTTTTAAGTGCCAACTTGAAAGCCTGTAGTTCAGCTCGCTGAGCTGTACAGTCTACTAGAGATTGAGTTTTAGTGACCATAGGTCTAAATTTACCTTCGCGCCAGCGACCTTTAACAATCGCGCACGCAGCACTATAAGCTTGTTTACCCCCAATCGCGGGTTGTGCTGAGCCGTCTGTATATATGATACAGCCGTAATGTTCAAGTGGCAGAATTTCAGTTGGCAGAGGACATTCTAATTCGTATTGTAGGAATTCTTGTGTTTTTAAATCCGGTCAAAAATGTATTCAACGTCTGTTGCAGCAAGAGAATTAATCCATTGTATCCATCTTGGATGTAGAGCTTTAGCGTTTGGAATGCTTGATTTTGTTACTGCCTCTAAGGCAGGTACAGGTGTAACGATTTTAATGCGTTTACCCTGTGCGAGGGCGCTCTCTTTTGCAACAGCAGTCTGAACCGCTGTCAGTATTTTTTCTGTTAAAGTGCATTTCATTTCCGCTTGTGTGTACAAGTGTGATTTGTATGCTATTGGTACCATCTCACCTTCGTTAAAGGTTAGGTGTGTGAATCCGCATCTCCCTGGGATGATTCGGATCACTAGGTTACGCACGTTGTCGTGTGTTTGTAACTGTGTTTTTACTAACATGTCTATTTGCACTGAACGCAAAATTTCTGTGTGTTTTTGTGTCCAATTAGTAGGTTTGATTAGTTGGTAGAGAGGTTTAACCCTTTCTGCGTAATTTAGAACTTAAGTTCTTCCAAAATTCAGGAAACCTAGATTTGACTAAGTTTTTCAGCGTTTTTGGAGGTTGGAGCAGCGCACATTTCTCTAAAAAGTTTGCTGGCAGGCTTTTGCCTTGACTTGATAACTCATATCCCAAAAATAGGACGCTGAGATGGGCAATTCGTGGTTTCTTGAAATTGAATTTATACCCTTCAGAAGCAAACCCAAGTATTATGGTGTTCACTCTTTTCAAGTGCACGTCCAAATCCTCATCTGTAAGATAGATGTCATCGACATAGGACAATGCCTCATCATCGTACATTTGTAGTAACTCCGTTACCCTGCCTGAAAATAACCCTGGACTATTCTTAAATCCCTAGAGGAGACGGCAAAATTGTCGCTGTGCCCCCATTATGGAGAAAGCGGTCAAATACCTGCTTTTAGGTGCAATGTTTCGACAAAAGAAACTATTTGAGACATTTAATGTAGTTTTATATGTTTGGCGCACAATGTTATTCATCAGTGCTGCACTATGTGCATTTTGTACTGCAAAAGTTTTGCAACAGGAGTTTAGATGTCTGTAATCCAAAACTAGACGATATGAATTGTCTGGTTTGGAGACAGGAAACAATGGATTGTTCATTAATGAGGTGCATGTTTCAATCACCCCTTGATATTCAAGTTGATTTAAAATCTCCCTGACCTGTTTTTTAGCTTCCTGTTTTACAGGATATTGCCTTTGCATTGTTGGTTGAGTTTTCAACTGGATTTTATGGTGAGGGGGAATCCTCATCATATCTTACATGATTTTTTGTATAGTGCTGGGGCCTGGGCTACAGCCCATTTCCTAGCATATGTGTATTTTTTATGAATTGGAATGTGATTTGAGAAGGCTGGCATAATTATATCTTTGCCATGTGGGCGCTCCCTGACAAATTCAGGTGGCCAGTCTTGTTCAGCTAGTAGGATGTCATAACCCTTAGAGAGCTTCTCCCAAAAGAGTGCTCTAATTTTTCTTGGTTTGTCACCCTCCATCCGGAGTGTTACTTCATATAACTTATGTGGTACACTAACCCTGGTATCTGCAGTTTCAATTTGGATGCTTTCATTCAAGTCCACTGTCTCCAGATGATCCTTCAGGATCTTGCGAGCTATGGTTACCTCTGCTGCGCTGTCTAGCATTGTTTGTGCCCACTCCCCGTTCTTGAGTTGTGTCCTCAAGATCCTCGGCATGTCTGATCTTTAGACTTGCTACCTTCTGTTTTGGAAATTGGCTTTTCTTAT
This sequence comes from Lissotriton helveticus, assembly GCF_964261635.1. Classification (NCBI taxonomy): domain Eukaryota; kingdom Metazoa; phylum Chordata; class Amphibia; order Caudata; family Salamandridae; genus Lissotriton; species Lissotriton helveticus. The sequence continues at coordinate 600,311,833 of NC_136067.1, forward strand.
TTTTTGGAACGTGCTGTCAGTCTTTGGACTTCACTCGTTCTTCTTTTTGTTCTGAACGTCCTCTTCTTTCGGATTTCTGTGAAGACGTCTGAAAGGTACGAGAGGAACGTGTATCAATATCTTGATATCTATCAGGTTTTCTCAAATTTTCCCTATTTCTAAGGTTGTACCTTTTTTGGGGAGGGCTCCTGCTGAGGAGACCTTCCTCTGGACTGGGAACGCTTCTCTTTAGGAAGTGTCTGTTTAGTGCTTTCCCACTTCTTTTTAGGAGTAGTGAGATTATTTTTAATAAAAACTTTTTCATGATTTTCAGTTAGTTGGGGTTTTACTGGTTTCCCACCCAAACTATCTCTACCTAGTTCTTCATAGGATTTTTCAATAATTCTGGCAAGCTCATACGGCTGCTCAGTAATATCTGTTTCTTTTTGTTTTTGGTGCATCGCCACTGATGCTGCTTCACCTTTTATGTTGGCTAATAGTATAGCCGAGACCTGTTTGAAATCTTTCAGTAATTTCATACCCAGATTTAAGGCTGGTTCTGGACCGTATTGATTTTGAATCTGTCTTAGAACGTCTGGTATTACCGCCATAGACGGGACACCATGTGTTTTAGTGTAGATTGAAGTAAAGACTGTACTCCAAGTGTCGCAGTCTTCTACGTGTGGTGCAAACCCCATTGGTAAACAGATTGTCAGAATCCTGTATTTCTCATGAGGTGTACTATCAGGGAATACTGTCTCTATCTGAGTAATTTTTTGTGCTAACCAGAACGGAATTTGTTCTCGTTTTGCGGGCAATTTACCAATAACTTACTGTATAGTCTGTGGTGTAATTTTGCTTGTGTTCCCTTGATAAGGGATGTGCTGTGGAATTCTTACAGCTGGTTGGACTGTTAAAGTCCGCATGACATATTGAACCAACTGCCTGTGTATTTTAATCACCTGTATTAGCTGAGCTAATCAATCAATCAATCAATCAGTACATTTTTAAAGCGCTCTACTCACCCGTGAGGGTCTCAAGGCGCTGAAGGGGGTGGAGGTACCTACTACTGCTTGAATAGCCAGGTCTTGAGGTGTTTCCTGAAGGTGAGATGGTCTTGGGTCAGTCGTAGGTGTGCGGGGAGGGAGTTCCATGTCCTAGCTGCTAGGTAGGAGAACGATCTTCCTCCGGTGATGGTTCTGCGAATCCGTGGGACGCTGGCGAAGGCGAGGCTGGTGGAGCGGAGCACTCTGGTGGGAGTGAAGAACGAGAGGCGGCTGTTGAGGTATTCGGGGCCCATGTTGTGGAGCGCTTTGTGTGCGTGGGTGAGCAGCCTGAACGTAATCCTCTTGTTGACGGGGAGCCAGTGCAGGTTTCTCAGGTGGGCGGATATGTGGCTGTGGCGAGGGATGTCGAGGATGAGTCGTGCGGAGGCGTTCTGTAAGCGTTAAAGTCGTTTCTGAAGTTTGGGTGTGGTTCCTGCGTACAGGGTGTTTCCGTAGTCCAGTCGGCTGGTGACGAGGGCCTGGGTGACCGTCTTTCTGGTTTCGGTGGGGATCCACCGGAAGATTTTTTGGAGCATGCGCATGGTGTTGAAACATGAGGATGAGACTGCGTTGACTTGCTTGGTCATCGTGAGGGAGTAGTCCAGGATGAATCCCTGGTTTCGTGCGTGGTCTGTGGGTGTCGGTGCGGTGCACAGCGTGATGGGCAACCAGGAGTCGTCCCAAGCAGATGGCGATTGTCCGAGGATGAGGACCTCCGTCTTGTTCGAGTTGAGTTTCAGACGGCTGTGCTTCCTCCATTCTGCGACGTCTTTCATTCCGTCCTGGAGGTTGGCTTTGGTGGGGTGCGATGATGGTGTCGGCTTTTTTGAAGATGTGATGAGGGCATGGGTCGGAGGGGGAGCCGGAGTGGATGGTGTTCATGACGCGGGTGGTGTCTTTAGTGCTGATGGGGGTCCATGCGCTGAGGCTGGTAGTGGGAGACGTTGGTTTGGTGGTTGGAGGCGGAGTCTGGGGTCCGAAGCTGTCGTGTATATCTGTGATCTTGCGGTGGAAGAATGTGGCGAGGGAGTTGCAGAGGTCTTGCGACGGTGTGATGATGTTGTTTCTGGCGCTGGGGTTGGAGAGTTCTTTGACGATGCTGAAGAGTTCCTTGCTGTTGTGGGCGTTGTTGTCCAGACGCTCTTTGAACGATGTTCTTTTGGTGGTGCGGATCATCTGGTGGTATTCGCGTGTGGCACTCTTGAGGGCTATCATGTTATCTGCTGTCCGTTTGTTGCGTCAGGCTTTTTCGAGGGTTCGGCAAGCTTTCTTGGCGATTTTGAGGGCATCTATGAACCATACTTTTTTTTTGTTGCTAGTCTTGCCAGGGGAATCCTTCATGGGGGCGAGGTCATCGGCGCAGTTGGAGATCCACTGTGCGAGATTGTCTGCTGCGTAGTTGGCGTCGGGAGTGTTGATAGGTGGGTTCTGGCTCAGTGATGTGATCAGTTGGTCAGTGGTGACTTAGCCCCAGCATCTGCGGGGGGTCTGTAGCGTCTGGTGGTGGGAGGTGGTCTTCTTGAAGGTGAAGTGGATGCAGCTGTGGTCGGTCCAGTGTAGTCCGGTGGAGTGGTTGCTGGCGGTGAAGATGGGGTCGAGCGTGTGGCCGACGAGGTGGTGGGCGTGTCCACCAGTTGCTTGAGTCCGAGGTTGTCGAGGTTGTCGAGCAGGGTGGTGGTGTTGTTGTCATTGTTGTTCTCCAGGTGGAAGTTCAGGTCCCCCAGGAGGATGTACTCTGGTGAGGCTAGGGCGTGCGGGCTGATAAAGTCAGCGATGGTTTCGCTGAATTGTGTCCGTGGGCCCGGGGGTCTGTAGATGAGTGTTCCACGAAGGGTGGTCTGGGGTTCGGTGTGGATCTGAAGTGTAGGGGTTCAGCGGCGGTGAGTGTGTCTTCGGCGTTGGTGGTGACGCTGATGGTGTTCCTGTAGATGGCGATTCCTCCTCCAGTCTGGTTGACACGGTCCTTCCGGGTGATCTTGTAGCCGTCTGGGATGGCTATGGCGATGTCTGGGGCCGAGGATGCATTCATCCAAGTTTCCGTGAGGAATGCGACGTCTGGTGCTGTTGTGTCCAGGAGGTCCTAGAGTTCTACGGCGTGTTTGTGGACGGAGCGGATGTTGAGTAGGATGCACTTGAGGTGGTTGTGGTGGTCGTTGCTGTATTCGGTGGGCGGGGTGCAGATTTGGAGGCAGGTGAATTTGCAGACTTGGCAGGAGAAGGGTCCGTGGGTGCGCCTCGGGGTGGCTCGGTGGCAGGCGGCAGGTCGTCCGGTGTTGAGTGTGGTGGTGTCGTACCTCAGTCGGGTGCCCTGGTATCGGCTGGGGCCAGGGGTTCTGGCGGTCCAGGCGCGGACGGGCGCGGACGGGCGCAGACGGACGCAGACGGGCGCAGACGGACGCAGACGGGCGCAGACGGACGCAGACGGACGCAGACGGGCGCAGACGGGCGCAGACGGGCGCAGACGGGCGCAGACGGGCGCAGACGGGCTTGCCTTCGGCGCATCCGCTGCGCTTCCGCGCGGCTTCCTCCATAAGAGGCTAAGTGGGAGGGAGGAGCAGCTGGGAGGCGGGAGCGGGGCGGCCAATGGGCGAGGGAAGGGATTACAGAAGGAAAAACGGGCAGGGGAGCAGCGGCGGGGAGCGTGGGGCGGGGGGGTCAAGTGGCACAAGGGGAAGCCAGAAACCACAGAATACAAAATACAAAATACAGCGACAGAAACAGCAGCACAATTACGATAGCAACAATACCAGTCCCAGGGGCAAGGGCACACCAGCGGCGGGCTACAGGCAGCAGGAGAGGGTCACGGAGGCACAGGGGAGCCGTGCGGCGTGTGGGGTGACCAGAGGTCAGGTCACAGCCACTGCTGCGCTGCTTCCTCCATAAGAGGACAAGTGGGAGGCAGGGGCAGCTGGGAGGTGGGAGCGGGGCGGCCAATGGGCGAGGGAAGGGACTACAGAAGGACAACGGGCAGGGGAGCAGCAGCGGGAAGCGTGGGGGGGGTCAAGGGGCGCAAGGGGAAGCCAGAAACCACAGAATACAAAATACAGCGACAGAAACAGCAGCACAATTACGATAGCAACAATACCAGTCCCAGGGGCAGGGGCACACCAGTGGCGGGCTCCAGGCAGCAGGAGGGGGTCACGGAGGCACAGGGGGAGCCGTGCGGCGTGTGGGGTGACCAGAGCTAACAACTCAGGAGCTGTCATTCTTTCAATATCAGGATGTGGTGTATAGCTGGCTAGTACCGGCCATGTGGCTCCTGGTCTACCTAGTGGACCGAGCCTGGTAATCTGATTTTGATGTTGTAGGGCACCAATAAACCAGAGCTGATGCTCTTGGTAAGTTAGTGGAATATCAACGTCCTCGAAAGGAACGTATTCCGCTGGTGGTCCCTCTAATTTGTAGTAGTGGAACTCGTGTGTTGCTGCATTTACTGCAGGAAACAGAATCCATAAATAGAATAGCTCTGTCTGCCGATATTCATGTGCCTCTATAACAAATATTACTTTACCACCTCTTGGTGATATTCCATTTTCTATACGTTTTATAGTAATGGTTTTCCTTATATTTGCCGGGATGAGTATTGCATCCGGGTCATTTTGTTGGAGACTTGTGTCATCCAAAACTGCCTGAGCTGCTAGTGCAGGTCTCTTTCTCTTTCGTCGTCACTTCCCGTCATTTTGTTGACCTAAAGTGTTTGCAGAACAAGTTTCAAGGAGCCAAAGATTAGGTGCACAATATTTTGGAACACTGTATCCTTCAACGTTTAACAAACTAAAAACTAATACATAGGATTTTTCTCGTCCTACTCAGTTTAACCCCTTCGCTGCGCAGCGCTAAGGGGGGGCGGGGCCGCGTGGTGGTCCCGTGCTCGTGACGGAACCGCTCCGTCACGGCCCTCGGGTGAGCTGTGCTTGTGACGGAACGGTTCCGTCACGGCCCCGGCCGCTCTTAGAACGTCAGCGCAGGCGCGGAATTTGCACCGCGCAGGCGCGGCGAGGGGGCCGTGACGGAACTGTTCCGTCACCAGCACAGCCCACCCGAGGCTCGTGACGGAACGGTTCCGTCACGAGCATGGGAGGGGTTAAGGCGGATATTTTATCCTTTAACCCACTCCAGACGTCTATTGGAGTAGTTTTACGGGAAAAAGGGGTCTGTGCGAAAAGCACGACTGAGTATCTAGCGTTAAATTATCGCCTTACCAAACGTTGGGCGCCTTGTAGTGTAGTTCCTATATTCCCAATAGGATCTGCGCATTGGAATAGTGTCTCCTGTAGTTTAGACGTTGGACTGAAGTCAACTAGGTCTCTACCGAATTTAATAAACTTAATTGTGTGTGTGCCAGCTAGCTCAGAGGTCACTAGAAACTTTCTTGAATAAACAAGAAGGGATTAGTTTCTGACAACTGCTTAAAAGATGACAACTTTGTTCCCCAAGAATAAGAAATATATCTCTGAAGTTGCAGAAACAATAGATAGTTATTTCACTCAGTCAATCGTGCATGCTTCGTTTCACCAGAGGTGCAGAGAAATAGAGAGACGGGCGTTTTCAATAAAAGGGTACTTATTGAACAGTCTTCTTTCTCAAGCATAAGAAATGAACTGCTGCAATCGTAATACTTGCTGTAAAGTACAGAGCATATAATACAAAGAGTATTCTAAAATAGTAGTGTAAAAGCATGATATGGTTTCGAAGCCATAAAATACCTAAAATGCATAAAATACATACAGTGATAAATAATGACTAAAAGTACTCAACTGGTGCTTCTAAAATACGCCTACCCCGGTGTACCTGACCTAGGTCTAGTACAAGGGAAGAAGTAAGTAAGGTGTAGCTTAGTTTTAGTATACTTTGCCAAGAATCTATTCCAAAAATTCTCTTAGGGTCTAAACAGCTCTGTACCTTGGTTTAGAATGTACGAGGTCTTGTATCTCTCTCTCAGGACTCGATTTCCCAGCAACCCGCAAGGGTAGCCTGGAAACACTGGAGCTGGATTTCTCGGCTGAAGAAAGTACAACGTCTCTCAATGCGTCAGCTGGAGGGTCGGCTTCCTTCGGGACTTGCTGCAGCAGGGCGCATCGGGCAAGTAGATAGTCGAACTGCTCCAAACCACCGTGTGTTTGTTTGGAGAAGTGTGGGCATATTTATACCTTGAAGGTGCCGAGTTTGACGTAAGATTGAACATAATAACGTAATCAGAATCTTAATTCTCTGAAAACTCCATGCTTTCTTGGATGACTTAATATTCATGCAGGGGGAAGTCCCTGACTGCTGAAGGCGGGTTTTTCCAAGAAATCGTTGTAGATTTTCGGAACTAGTGGAAGTAGCCAAGCCGTATTAGGACTACTTGAGCTATGTCTTAATATGGTTATGATTTCTATGCCTATATAAGGATACCGTATTTTATACCTATATAAGGGCATGAATCGGGAAAATTACACTAGGGTCCTAAAACGCTATACAACAGTGATACTGCACATGGGCATCGACTCCATTGTTAGATTGTTTTGCCGCAGGTGAGCGAGAATGAAGTTGTAATAAGTATTAGAAATGTGATGTCCATGCGACTGTGACCGACACAAGTTTCCGGGGAGGAGGGAGGATGCATCTTAATCTATAGCACTACATGCCAAGAACAGATGCTTACAGGCTAAGTAACATAATCAGTTCAAGACGTGTGCTGTAAATACACATATTGAGGCTAACAGTGGGGGTTGCAGTTATTTAAAAGAGAGTCATAGTACTGCTTGGCTAACATCGGATTGTTGACGTGCTAATGTTTGGTAATAGTGTGTGGTGTGGACCATGGTGCTGCATTGCAAATTTTAGCAAAGGGAATGTTCCTAAAAATGCCATAGAAGTCCCTATTTTACGAGTTGAGTGAGCTTTAGGGGGAAAAGGTAAAAGTATTTTAGCTTTAGCATAGCAAATTTGGGTGCATTTTACTATCCATCTTAAAATCTCACTTTTAGAAATCACATTTCCAAAGTGAGGAGGTGAAAACGCAATGAATTATTGCTGAGACTTTTTAAAAGTTTTTGTTCTGTCTATATAATACATTAGAGTTCTTTTTACATCTAAAGTATGTAGTGTTCTTTCTGCAACAGAGCCAGGTTGTGGGAAGAAAACAGGTAACTCTATTGACTGATTATTGTGAAAAGGTGAACTACTTTAGAAAGGATCCTTGGGTTTGTTCTGAGCACTACTTTGTCTCTATCAAGTTGGAATAATGGTTCTTCATAGGTTAGTGCCTGGAGTTCACTGACATGTCTACGTGACGAAAGCGCTTACAAAGGCAACTTTCCAAGACAAATATTGGATTTGGCAAGAATGTAGTGTTTCAAATGGAGGCCCCATGAGCCTTGTTAGTACAATATTTAAATTCCATGCTGGTGCAGGTGAAAGTCTAGGGGATGATTCTTTTCAGTCCTTCCATAAATACCTTAATAACAGGTATTTTAAACAAAGATAAATGTTGTCTATTATGAAAGTATGCTGCAATGGCAGCATGGTGCAAGCATATTGAAGTGTAGGCTAGACCTGAAGTTTGAAGATGCAGTAAATAAGAAAGAATTGTTCGTGTTTTGATATGGGTTAGCATTTTGATGCTGACAGCATAGGAAAAATCATTTCCATTTGGCAGCATAGCATTGTCTAGTTGTAGGCTTACACGCTTGCTTAATAATATTCAAGAATGGTTGTAGTAAGTTTAAATACCCGAATTCTATGACTTAAGGAGCCATATTGTAAGGGTAATTTCCTTGGGATTGGGATGTCTTATTTTTCAATGGTTTTGTGTGAGAAGGTGCGGGTTGAGGGGAAGCTTCTCGTGTGGGACTCTGGAGAGTTCCAGTAGTGTGGTAAACCATGGTTGACAAGCCCATGTTGGAGCTATGAACATTAGGGTGAGGGAGGTCTGCCTGACCTTTCTGACGACTAACGGAAGAAGTGGAAAAGGAGGGAAAAAATAGGTAAATATCCCTGACCAATTCATCCATAGTTTTGTCTTTAACAACAGGAGTGTAACCCATAAACCATGTTGAGATTTGGGTCGGTACGTTAAACAAACAACAGTATCTCAACTGGTATTGTTAGGGAGGACGATTAGATATGCAAGTACAATACTTTACACAAAAGGAGACAACCGGGAGACTCTAGGTTGATTTTTTGAAACGTGCATTCAGCATCATGTATGTATTTAAGAACAAATTTAGAGTAAAAAACATACAGTTATAACAGCACTGTAAGCAAAAATGCGTGAACAACCCGAATTGGACTTGGTGCTAGGTCGTGTAGGTAACACAAGTGGTGGCGACACAAGTGACAATGTGTAGCCAGCGGACAAAAACTGCGCAATGTGTGAATGTGAGCAATTATATACAGTGAATACGGTGGTTCCTGACAAGAATGTACAAATGAGTGAAAAAATGACAATGATTTCGTTGAACCACCAATGCTGCGCTGAGGAGTCGACAACGTTTCAATCCAATAACTCGGGATCATCATCAGGACAGGGTTGTATGATTAGGTTGGTGCTCTATAAAGAGGAAGGGGAGAAGGGTCAGGGATTAGAAGAGGGGATGGGAGTAACCCAGATCAGTGAGGAAGAGTTTAAAGAACAACTGCAAGTAGGCTGGGTGAAGGGAAGCAGCCAGAGGGACCTAGACTGTGAATCTATGGTGTGGGTAGGGTAGCCAGGTGGTCGAGGTCGTGTCGCAGTGGCTATGGTAAAGACGGAGTCAGGCAGCGAAAGGCAGTGAAGGGAGGCAGGTGGGAAAACTGGTAGCAGGTGCTACCTGAGCGAAAAAACTATGCGGTCAAGTGCGAGGACACGTAGGGTATCAATTAACCCAGTGAGTCAGACTATCGGACTATGCGGACATGGGCGAGTTGCGAAAGGGTATACATTTATTTATTTATTTATTTAATTCGATTTATATAGCGCGTTATACCCTGGGGTCTCTAAGCGCTTGTCCGGGTAGCACCAAATAAACCATAAACCCAGTGAACAGACTACCAGGCGAAGGAGCGGGGGTCGTGTGTGAAACAGGAACTGGCTCTACCTTGAGGGACTTGGTCCCGTCTCTGGGAGTCGCTAGAGGAGCTGGCGGAGTCAGGAATCCGGCGCATCCAAAGTATCCTGAGGGGGAGGGAAAGACCACGTTAGGTCGGGCAGAGGGCAGCGGTGCGGGAGTAGAGCTGGATGCTGCGCGAATGGGGCGTTACCTTGGTAATGGAGTATTCAATGTATGGAGAAAGAGTGTAGAGCGCCGTATCACAAGGGAACATCGGCGGGGGTATCAGCTTCAATCAGAGTCCGCCCTACAGAAGTTAAATGGTGAAGTTAGTGGCGGCATGCGGACAGGTAGGTGAAAAGGGGCTGCCGGCCGCTGGGGCTTACCTTAATTGCGGAGGAATGGTGCTGCACTCCATGCGGGACTGCCACAGTCGTGTGCGGTATCCTGGCACTTCCCAGATGGAGAGACCGCCTCGTTCTTGTGCGGCTTGCAGGTGCAGGATGGTGGGAAGGACTAAGAAAAAGTCTTCCGGGTTTGACAGTGTCCCCGGCGGGCTGGCAGGACGGGGATGTGAAAGTGAGCGTCCTGCAAGTCCAACGCTACCATCCAGTCTCCAGGGTCGAGGGCAGACAGTGCCTGAGTTAGTGTCAACATTTTGAACTTCTCCTTCTGGAGGAAGTGTTGACGTTCCAGAGATCCAAGATAGAACGCAGGCCTTTGCCCTTCTTGGGCACTAGAAAGTAGTGGGGATAGCAACCACAGCCTACATCTGGGGCAGGAACTCGCTTGATAGCTCCATTAGCCAAGAAAGCCGTAACTTCCTGTTGGAGACGGTCCCGATGATCTTCCGACATGCGATGGCACTAAGGTGGCATGGATGGAAGGGTAGTCTATATTGGGAGGGAGTAGCCCCTTCGGACCATCTGCAAAACCCACATGTCCGATGTGATGGTGCGTCAGTGGGGGAGGTGATGGCGAATCATGTGCCCACTGGCGAATGGTGGTCCTGATAGGTCGGACTAAGAGGGTTTGGAGGCTGCTGCAGAGGTGGCACTGGTGGACAGGCCCGCGCGCTGGCCCCCAGACACACGACGGTGGATCCCACGTCCCCGGCCGTGCAGGGGCTGGGCAGCTTGCACATGCCTGTGGCTCTGGGTGAAACATGGCAGGGCACCCCTTCCGTAGCCACGAAAGGGTTGAAAAGCAGACTGCGCAGGGTGGGTGGTAGAGAGGCCCGAGGGCTTGGCCATAGCCCGGGACTTCCTGAAGTGCTCTAGCGCGTTGTCTGCTTTGTCGCCGAACAGGTGACGGCCATCAAAAGGTATGTCCAGCAAGGAAGCCTGGACATCCCCAGAAAAAACAGTCTACCTCAGCCAGGCTACAGACGTTGAAATTGTCCTGCATAGCGGGCCGGCGGTGTACAGTCCACATCTTATGGTAAACCTGGCCGCGCCTCTCCCCTCGGTGACTGCATGGGAGAGCGCAGCCCGGGCCTCCTTCAGGTACTGTGGCAGCACCTGCACTACCGTATCCTACACCAAGTGGGTGTAACAGCCCAACAGACGTGCAGTGTTTACCGACCGCAATCCGAAGTTGGAGGAAGAAAACATCATCTCCCCAGGATGGTCAAGCTTTTTGAACTCCCTATCAGGGTGTGCGTTAGGGAATGAGCCTTTGGATGTAGAGGCTTGTCCCACCAAGCTCTCAGGGGTGAGGTGTTGGGAGAGGAAAGAAGGATCGCCCAGAGCGGTGGCATCGGGCAATCTTCCTATCCACAGGAGCACCTGTGTTGGGCCTGATCCAGGTGCCCAAAAGGATGTCAGTAAGGGCTTCATTGAAAGGCAGCAGGGGCTCCGAAGCGGCCCCCACCGGTTGAAGTACCTCCGTCAGGAGGTTCGTTCTGACAGCCACTGTAGGTAGCTCGAGGTTGAGGGCCTCGGCCACCCTACGCAACTCAACTGCGTATGAAGCACCCTCCTCCGTAGCCACTGTAGGAGGAGACAGCATGCCAAGGTCTGGGGAGGTATCCAGACCACTGGCTTCCCCCAACTCCTCTCTCCAGTCCGGTTCACCCAACTGATCAGCTAAAGAGTCTACAGACCCCTCCCAGTCCTTCTCACCCTCCTCTGGTTGCCAATCTTGTCTGTAGGGAACACCGAGGTCGAACAGAGGTGCAAAAGTACTACTCGTCGCAGGATCTGGCATTGGTTGACGTTGTTCCGGCTCCGTGTCCAAGTCAGGGTGGAGGCCAGGATTGGGGTCAACACTGGCTGGGGACACAACTGGTGAGGGGTGTGGACATGATGCCAGTGAAATTGGTGCCCGTGGAGGTGTTACAAGGTCGACCGGCAATAATCCGGATCCAGGCCAGGAGGTGCCAGCGTCAAAGGCCCAGGGTCCCCAGCCGAGTCCGCGGGCCCAAAGGCATGCTGGCGGAGTCGGGCTGCCCAAAGATGGCATGCATCACTTTGTAGAAACCCAAAAGGTGGGCAGGGGTTGCTCTGGATCCCGGAAAGGGAGGGAAACTCAGAGTCGACGCTTCAGGCTCTGCATGTGGAGTGGTGGGATGGGCACGTTCGCAACCCTCATCGTGTCTGCCGACGGACAGGGAGAAGTCGAAGAGCGATGATGCGTCTTCGACTTCTTCTTGTGCTTCGATTTACCTGAGGAGTGCGAAGACTTCAGTGACGTGTGGTGGTGACTCCGCAACCGGTCCCTAGACGTCCCACGGGACTCAGACCTTGAACGGTGCAGAGCAGAGTGCCGGGCCTCGAGAAGCTTTTGGGACCGCTCCTGCAAAGACTTTGGATTCCTACTCCAGCAGTCGGAGCTTGACTTGGGATGGGATCATAGTTGCTCTCCAGGCACCACATGCACACCCGGTGAAGGCACGTAACCAACATCAGCTTGCGACAGGTGGCGCAAGCCTTGAAGCTGGGCCGAGGACGACTGGACATCCCTGCGTGCACCAGGAGTCGACAGACCCAAAAAATGGTGTCGACAAAAGTCGCAAAAAAGTCAGTCAAAAAGTGACTGGAGGTGCCGCTCTCTCCGGATCTGCGCCAGCTGGCACCGAAAAAGAAAGAACTGTTGTCATCGTGCAAGGGCAGCGTCTAAGTAGCTACCGCAACGTCATCCCGGCGATCACGACACGAACGACGAACACGGAGCTGACCGACGCCATCTTTTGACGCGAAGCGATACTGCTGGAGAAAAATTCTCCGGATCCAGTCTGACGCCTGGGGGTAATTCTAAGGTAAGGAATCCATAACTAATTGTCTCTTTCAGATTGGCACAATAATGCACTGAAAATTGACATATAAGACCACCGCAAGGTCTAATTTGTCATATCTCGCAGGGACTGCCTCCACTAAATCATGAACTGAATGATCCTGGGGCCATGTTTCAGTAATAAATATACATTCAGGATTATGGCAATGAGTACATTTCATGAATTCAATCTTATTTCCACTAGTGAGCTACCATTATTAAGAAAGCAGACAATGTCATCAGCAGAAGTCGAATATCTGCGTAAGGAAATTCCCTCTGTTTGTGCATTAAAGGGCATCAAAACACTAAGTGTAGCCAAGATTTCCATGGCCAGAGTGGAAGCCACAGGTTATTTGCGTGACCTTGCTGGCAGAATTCAGTTCTGCTAAGTTAAGAGAGGGACGGTAAAGCCTTATCTTCCTCTCGAAGCTCTAAAGGATGGTCACAGGCATACACAACAAGCGAACCCGGGTCTACTTTGAACACAACGCAGATGGACGCAGATGAGCTTGCCTGAAGTGTGCCCGCTGCGCAGACCTGCTGCCTTCGACATAAAAAGCCGGCCATGAGAAGGAGGGGCGTGGCTAGGCCATCACGCAGTGCCTAGGCTGAAAAGCAAGGGGGAGAAGATAAAAACTACTGGAGTCTAGCAACTCCAACTTGTACTCAAATGCTCCCCCATAACACCCGCTTACTTAGAAATCAAAACAAACTAAAAGAAGCGTGAGAAAAGCAAGCCATAAACATAACAATAATGCCCAACTATCCCTTCTAAGATGATGCTAACTAAAAGTAGGAGCAGGGCGCCAGCACCTCCGTGCCGTTCAAAGAAATAAAAAATTAAAGTGCACCACCTAGCATGAGATAAAGGAATTGAGGAGCACTGTGAGAATGCTCTCAGAATTCCCTCAAGTCGGGCTTGAACGAGGATCTTCAAGCTGGTGGCCCTCAAGTGATCCCGGGTTGGCACCAGGCTCTGGACAAAAGAAGCTTCATGCAGATAACAGTGCTTTATTTTAAGCTGGAAAAAAGGAGCAGCAGTAAGTTGCTCCATAATGGGCCATCACTAACATCTTTTGCAATGTATATCCTGACTGGGAGAAAGGGTGACAAGGGAAGAGACTCCAACTATTCTTCAAAACCCCTGCTAATAATCACCCTGTGGATACCTTTACATGCATTTTATTGCATTTTTAAAACAGTAGAAAAACTTAACTGCAATGTTTAAATAATTCTAGACAGTTTTAAACATTGTCAATTTAATCTAATTGTGAAAAAATCTAAGGGAGAGATTACATTTATTTTTTTTCACTGGTGGGGCGCGGCATTAAAAAGTTTGAAGACCACTAGGCTAGAGGCTGAGTTGATGGGCTGCCGTCCACTTTTAGAAGCCCACCATGGGAAGGAGGTGTGGCTAGACTGTGACTCAGTATATCGGCTGAAGGACAATGGGTAAGAAAATAAAAGCCAACTAGAGACCAGCATCTTCCACTTGCACTCATAGTTTACCTTATCAGGCAAGTTTACTCAGAAATCAAAATGAAATAAAACAAGCGTTAGAAGAGCAAACTATAAACATAACAATAGCGCCTAACTATCCCTTCCAAGATTGTGCTTACTAAAATTAGGAGCAAGGCACCTCCTTGAACCAGCAACGAAGTGCCATGCAAGGAAATTAGAATTTAAAGTGTGTCACCTTGTTTGAGATGAGGGTGACGCGATTGTTACAACGACTGTGTTATTACATCGCAGTACCATTACAACGGAAGTCATTACAACGACTTGCTGTAGGGGGGCACTCTAAACTAAAGAATAGTATAATTTACTATTCCAACATCTACCCTACTGTTGTACACACTGGAGTTGCAATAGTAAATTATACTATCCCTAAATCCAGCGTGCCCCCAACAGCAAGTGGTTGTAACGACTTGCATTGCAATGGTACTGCGATGTGTTGTATATGCATGCAATGTAAATGCCTATATTTATGCGGACAGGCTACCTCACAGTTGGGCTAGAGGTAGATATCCCTACTGAATAATGTTCAGTCCACTTGTCTGTCATAGACTGCTCCCAAAAGTTAACGCAATGTCGTAACCTCCCCCCACCTACATATTGTCATTGCTGACTAGTGTCTTGTCTTTCTAGGGTGGTAGGTCCAAGTTGTGCTACTAAACACAGCCCCTGCTGCAAAATGGGCCATCTTTCTTGAAAGCTCCAATTGCCTTTCTTTTGGAATGACTCTTTGTTGAAGAACTCAAAAGGCTTGATGATTTTTTTTTCTTCTGCTGCCTTCTGTACCATTTTGTCTACCTCCTAAGTAAATAGCTTGGGTCAAGAAAATAGAAGCATTTTTTTAACTAATAATCTTTGCCCAGGATCTTGTTTCCATGACTTTAACCATAGTAATTGTCATTCGGACACAGCTGCACCTGCTGCTGAAGCTGATACCCAAATGCTGTTGAATGCGACATAACATAAGAACTTAGAAACCAACTGCCCAGAACCTGAATAGGATCTTCGTTATTTTGTCAACAATCATACAATGCCACAAAAGCACCTTTGTGGCATATGCAGAATAAGTATTTGCACTCAAGGCAAAATCTGCGGCAGCATTTGTAATTTTTAAAGTGGTCTCAACTTTTTTTCTTCTTTTTAAATCATCTACGCCTGATAAAGTTGATTCTTCATATACTAAGGATGAGGTAGATGACATAGATGAAAGTATCGTTTTGTCTTTTGAGATTTTTGGAAAGTCCAGATCAACATTATTCAGCAAGTACCTTTTGCAGAGGAATCGTGGTATTGCCGCTTCGTCCAAATCCCTCTATTCTTTAAATATAGTGTATTTTTTGCGGTCATGAAGAGGCAAATCATAAGCTTCTGTCCACCATACAGTGAATAGCCGCCGCAGCTAAGGGGTTAATTAGGTCAAGCATGGACAGCGTATGAGCTGCTCTGCGAAGCATGCTGCAATTAGGTATGGACTTGAAGCTCTGCCCATTTCCCATCCATCTTTTCAGTTGGCTCCTGCTCCTGTTACTGTCCTGTCTAAATCATTGCTTTTGATTCATGAATAGGCTTAGTAGCCCCTCCTTGATACCGCCTTGTCTGCATTTGTAACCTCCCATAAGGACTGGACTTTTTACTTGTGTTGTTACACGGTCTGCCTTATCTAGTCTGTGAGCACTATTTTTTTTAATCATTTTCCCCAATTCCACTCACGATGTGCTTTTCTACAAAGCTTCTTTGCTTATTTAATTTGCCTGCACGGTCCGTTTTAACGATAGCGGCCGCGCTTCTTTATTTATTTAATAGGACAGTGCAGTTCGCTTTAACTATAGCCGCCCCGCTACGGAACCTTTTTTTTTTATTATTTAGGGTGAAAGTGCCCCATACAGTGCTTTCACTTCAATAGTGGCTGCACCCCTTTCTTTTAGAAGCTGTTTGCTGTATTCAGGTTACAGCGAGCTGCATCTAACAAAAGGGGCATGGGGCGCTTTTACAAAAAACGGCATGGGGCGCTTTAAAAAACCCCAAAACATTTGTTTCTAAATTCTTATTGATAATTCCAATAGCTCAAACTCTCGAAGATGCGAGACCACTTCAGTGGTGGCCGAAACCCTTTTTTAGATGCTGTTTACATATTCAGTTTACAGTGAGCAGCGTCTAAAGAAAGGGGCATGGTCAACATTAAAGTGAAAGCGCAGTATGGAGACAAAGGTTCTGTAGCACGGCCGTCAAAGTTTAAGAGGACAGTGTTGGAAAATTAAATAAACCAAAAAGCGATTCCACTATTCATAAAGCGGGCCGCGCTGCAAATTAAATAAATGAATAAGCACGGCTGCACTAGTTAATGCGGACCGCGCTGAAAATTAAACACATAAATGAGCACTGCAGCTATAGTTAAAGCGGGCCCGCAGCCAATACTATTAAAAATATAAAAGCGGGCGGCGTGCAGCCTTGTAGAAAAGCACGTCATAGGTCATTAAAGAATCATTCATGAAAATAGTGTTCTCAGACTAGGTAAAGCAGCCTGTGTAAAAACACAACTAAAAAGTCCAGTCCTTATGGGAGGTTACAAATGCAGACAAGGCGGTACCAAGGAGGGAATACTAAGCCTATTTATCAATCAAAAGCAAAGATTTCTAAAGGACAGTAACAGGAGCCAATTGAAGAGATGGGCAGAGCTTCTATTCCGTACCTCAATACAGTATATCTCACAGAGCAGAGCATGCGCTGCCCAGGGTTGACTTTAAAAGTACAGCAGAAGGGCTAGGGAGATATGTATTATAGCATGTCTCAATAGAAATATTAGACCCACATTATGGAAGAGATCTTTGATCCCTAAGCATAGAAATCCCTCCAGCAGAGACACCTCACTGAGTAACTACTGGGTCAAAGATGACTAGATGAGAGGGTAATGTACGTTTGATTTTTGGTATTTCTGAAATTGTTTTAAACATGCTAATGTTCTGAACTGTCTCAGTATTTATTACACACAGTAAAACGAACAATCATATTCCTATTTTTCCATTCGAAATTTCTCTATCATGTACTTTATGATGATATCATTTAATACACATTAAGATATAGAAGAAACATCACCACAAACTTACCAAATATGTAAAACACGTAGATCCAATCCATGTGGTAGCAAATTAAACCAGATAATGGAAGGGAAACAACAGTTCCCAACTGTGCACCTTTGAAACAAACAAAATAGGTAAATCAGGCTGATTACTTAGTAAACTGTAAGCTGTGTAAGAGTTGGTGGGAAGGATGGAAGTTTGTGTTAAAATGACTCCAAAACACAAATAATAGAAGCTAGATGTAAGCATCTTAATGCATCTTAATGCATAGGAATCCTGTCAAAACATTTCTGACCAATTAAAGTGGTAACCAAAATATAGTAATACACAGTACAATGCATAGTAAAAACTGATAGTAAAAGAATTATGGTGAATATGTAGTGATGGAAGAGGAGGCAGTCAGTGGGTAGTGAAAAAGTGCTAATTCAATTGGCGAGACAAAAAAACAAGCATTTACAATGCAACGGTTTCGCCTTTGGAGAAGTTAGAGCTATTGGCATTGTAAATGACAAAATTTGTATTTATGTGTTGGTTTTGAAAACAGATAAATAAATGGCATTGTCATTTACATTGCCAATAGCTTAATCTCTCGCAAATGTGAGAACTATTGTACCCTACGGACGAGCTCAGCAGACAGCAATTACTACCACACACACACACACACACCCAGAGCCACACACACCCCCAGAGCCAGCCACACACACACAGAGCCAGCCACACCCAGAGCCACACACACACACCCAGAGCCCCCCACACACACACAACCAGAGCAGTCACATACACACACACACACTGGAGCAGTCACACACACACTGGAGCAGTCACACACACACACACACACACACTGGAGCAGTCACATACACAAACACACACTCTGGAGCAGTCACATACACACACACACACTCTGGAGCAGTCACATACACACACACCCTGGAGCAGTCACATACACACACACCCTGGAGCAGTCACACACACACACACACCCATGAGCAGTCACACACACACACACACACCCAGGAGCAGTCACACACACACACACACTCTGGAGCAGTCACATGCACGCACACACTGGAGCAGTCACACACGCACACACTCGGGATCAGTCACATACACACACACACTGGAGCAGTCACACACGCACACATTCTGGAGCAGTCACACACACACACTGGAGCAGTCACACACACACACTGGAGCAGTCACACACACACACACTCTGGAGCAGTCACACACACACTCTGGAGCAGTCACACACACACACACACTCTGGAGCAGTCACACACACACACACTCAGGAGCAGTCACACAAACACACACTCTGGAGCAGTCACATACACACACACACACACACTGGAGCAGACAGAAACAGGGGGCTTGGAGAAGCTTCATGATGGATGGACTGAGGCATCAGGCAGTAGTTAGGGGGAATCTGTTAGTGAAGGTTGAAAGTGATCACTGCCCCATGTCTTGTGCCCGCCAGGTCGTCCACCAGCCTCTGCAGTGTGCATGTTGACGTGCATACATCTAGGAGCCTATATCGCTGCCGGACTGTGCCGTCTCCTCGGCACGCCGGTGGTGATGCTCCATGGTTGGCCTTTTCTGCTCAGTAAACAGGCTCCACGGGAGGGGGCCGGGGAGGTGTGTGGCTCGCTGCCGGCGTGTGCTTGTAATTGCAGAGCCTCCTGCCTGCCTGTCTGCCCTCCACCCCCCGGCGGCGCCTCGTCCTAAGTTTTGGGCCACTTTCAAGCCACGCTGGCAAAGTCTCAATGTAACAAGCACCACAACTCGCACACACGGTCCCCACGCCCAGCATCTCACATACCGACACAGCTTTCTTCTCCTCCCGCCGCTGCAGTAGGATTAAACAAGCAGAGGCAGCATGGCCGCTGGAGAGGGAGGGTGGGGAGGGGTGGGGGCCCCGGGGAGCGGCAAAGCGTGACGGAGGAGGGCAGCGAGAAGGGGGGGGGGGGGGAGGCCAGCGGAGCCGAGCAGCTCCTGAAAGCAGCCACGCACAACATAACACGGAGACCACAGGCACAAAAACGACAGCCACGCACGAAAACCGGAGCACAGGCACAAAGATGACAGCCACGCACGAGCCACGCTGGCAAAGTCTTAATGTAACAAGCACCACAACTCGCACACACGGTCCCCACGCCCAGCATCTCACATACCGACACAGCTTTCTTCTCCTCCCGCCGCTGCAGTAGGATTTAACAAGCAGAGGCAGCATGGCTGCTGGAGAGGGAGGGAGGGGAGGGGTGGGGGCCCGGGGGAGCGGCAAAGCGTGACGGAGGAGGGCAGAGAGAAGGGGGGGGGGGAGGCCAGCGGAGCCGAGCAGCTCCTGAAAGCAGCCACGCACAACATAACACGGAGACCACAGGCACAAAAACGACAGCCACGCACGAAAACCGGAGCACAGGCACAAAGACGACAGCCACGCACAAAAACCGGAGCATACATATCGGGCAAAGACGGAAGACGGAGACGACAGCCACGAGCCAAGCACGACATAACACGGAGACCACAGGCAACAGAAATAGCGCAGCTCATCCGTGCAACAGACACCTTCCAAATGACAAAAACATGGCTTGAAAAAGAAAAAAAAACAACATCGCCCACAGCCGCATGACGTAGGGAAAGGGGTGGGATGAGTAAAAATCGCGGGAACGCCCACGAATCTGCTCCGGCAATGACGGGCAGATCTGTCTTCCAATGGCTAGCCTCTATTTATGGAGCTAGCCAATGGAAGACAGAGGCGGGAGAAAGCTCCATACTTCTAAACAACAGTTTTCGCCTGCGCGATACTGCTTGCGCAGTAAACGCCAGGCGAAACCTAAAATCGCGGGAACGCCCACGAATCTGCTCCGGCAATGACGGGCAGATCTGTCTTCCAATGGCTAGCCTCCATTTATGGAGCTAGCCAATGGAAGACAGAGGCGGGAGAAAGCTCCATACTTCTAAACAACAGTTTTCGCCTGCGCGATACTGCTTGCGCAGTAAACGCCAGGCGAAACCTAAGGTTTCGCCTGGCGTTTACTGCGCAGGCAGTATCGCGCAGGCGAAAACTGTTGTTTAGAAGTATGGAGCTTTCTCCCGCCTCTGTCTTCCATTGGCTAGCTCCATAAATGGAGGCTAGCCATTGGAAGACAGATCTGCCCGTCATTGCCGGAGCAGATTCGTGGGCGTTCCCGCGATTTTTACTCATCCCACCCCTTTCCCTACGCCATGCGGCTGTGGGCGGTGTTTTTTTTTTCTTTTTCAAGCCATGTTTTTGTCATTTGGAAGGTGTCTGTTGCACGGATGAGCTGCGGTATTTCTGTTGCCAGTGGTCTCCGTGTTATGTCGTGCTTGGCTCGTGGCTGTCGTCTCCGTCTTCCGTCTTTGCCCGGTATGTACGCTCCGGTTTTCGTGCGTGGCTGTCGTCTTTGTGCCTGTGCTCTGGTTTTCGTGCGTGGCTGTCGTTTTTGTGCCTGTGGTCTCCGTGTTATGTTGTGCGTGGCTGCTTTCAGGAGCTGCTCGGCTCCGATGGCCTCCCCCCCCTTCTCTCTGCCCTCCTCCGTCACGCTTTGCCGCTCCCCCGGGCCCCCACCCCTCCCCTCCCTCCCTCTCCAGCGGCCATGCTGCCTCTGCTTGTTTAATCCTACTGCAGCGGCGGGAGGAGAAGAAAGCTGTGTCGGTATGTGAGATGCTGGGCGTGGGGACCGTGTGTGCGAGTTGTGGTGCTTGTTACATTGAGACTTTGCCAGCGTGGCTCGTGCGTGGCCGTCGTCTTTGTGCCTGTGCTCCGGTTTTCGTGCGTGGCTGTCGTTTTTGTGCCTGTGGTCTCCGTGTAATGTTGTGCGTGGCTGCTTTCAGGAGCTGCTCGGCTCCGCTGGCCTCCCCCCCTTCTCTTTGCCCTCCTCCGTCACGCTTTGCCGCTCCCCCGGGACCCCACCCCTCCCCTCCCTCCCTCTCCAGCGGCCATGCTGCCTTTGCTTGTTTAATCCTACTGCAGCAGCGGGAGGAGAAGAAAGCTGTGTCGGTATGTGAGATGCTGGGCGTGGGGACCGTGTGTGCGAGTTGTGGTGCTTGTTACATTGAGACTTTGCCAGCGTGGCTTGAACGTGGCCCAAAGCTTAGGACGAGGCGCCGCCGGGGGGTGGAGGGCAGACAGGCAGGCAGGAGGCTCGGCAATTACAAGTAAGTACAAAAGTAAGTCCTTGCTGCGCCAGGGGCAAAATAAACACAAAACGTCAGACAAGTTTGCTTGTAGGAGGTCAATTAATCAGGTCCCACACCACGTCACAAATTTGTCCCAATCATTGACATACACCAATTATGTAGCTTGACACCTCACTGTCAGAATGAGATCAATGATCTCAGAAAGAACGTCACAAGAGATCGCCTGCTACCACTCAATCTCCAGGAATAAAGATCAAATTGTGTGGGCCCAGGTGGATGGTCCTGCCCTGCTGCTCCGGTGGAAGATCTTCCGGAAGCAGGAGCTTGATCAGAGGACAGTTGCTCATGGCCATGAGTTCCAGAAACCGCACTCTCCTATTTCAATCTGGTGGTACTAGAAAGACTTGGGACCGGTAGTTCCAAATCTTTTTCAGAACGCTGGGTGGGAAGAGGCAGAGGCAGGAAGGCATACAGGAGTCCCGAGCTGCCCTTTAGGCAGAATGCACCTCGAGAAAAAAACATTCTTGGGAACTTTAAAATGCCAAAGTGCTGATGTTGAGCGTTCTCTGCGGTGGTGAAAAGACTGCGCCAGGGTTCTCACCAGTGATGGAAGACTCCAAGAGCCACCTCAGGATGTAACTGCAACTCGTGGTCCGCTAAGCATAGGTGACTGAGTTGTTCACCCTGGCGTTTAGAGACTCCTTCATGTGGTTCACAACCAGAGAAATTCCCTTTCAGTCCAGCTACTTCCAGAGGCGCAGAACTTTGCAGCACAGGACCCAAGACTGAATCTTACTTGTTGCAGTACTACAATGCAGAAGTGTTGTCCATAAGTCCCAGCATGAGCCTTGCTCTGATGGCGGGAATGAATGCCTTCCGCGCCAATCAAATAGCCCTCAATTCCAACATACTGATGTGGAGGTGATTCTCCTTCGGAGACCAGAGGCCGCTGATCCTGTCACAAGGCCAGGGTAAATGGACCATTTACATACATGTGATAACTAGCCCAGCAGGAGCAATGCAACGGGATGTCCCTGTCACTCCCACTGATGCTCAACTGAGGGAGTAACAAACCAGTCTGTCTGGAAGAACACCGAAAGGATTAGGGGAAAGGGACAAAATAAGAAACAGCCAACCACTGCTGTCATGGCAGCAGGACTTGAGTCGATCATACAGTGTGCCTCTTTGTTGAGTAAATGAATCCAGGAACGTAGTAATTAAAATATTTATTTAGAAATTCCGTCCAGCAACAGAGCAGCCTTCCTTCAGTCCCTCTCTCCCAACAGCTGCATCAAAGAATGCAGATTGTCTGGTGAGAACAACTGAAGCTTAGAATGCTCCATTAAATAATAACAAAACAGAATGACAAGTACACATCTCGTGCAACAGCACGAGATAACATTTCTTAAAGTAATATAACACAACACTCTTTCACTGTAGATGACTTGTGATCTTGTGAGTATGTGTAAGGTTACACTATTGGTCACCATGTAAAACACTACATATTATTTTAATATAGCTGTGCATTGCACTTCCCTCGATAAAATACATTTGTACCTTTACTTGTATACCCTAGCAGCTTTTGCTATTTATCTTGCTGTACGGCTCCTTTCCTGATAACTTTAGTGACTCCCTCTGGCCCACCGATCTCCCATGTCCCAAATCCATTGGTGGACCTGCAAAAAATCTAGGAGTCTGGTTTAATAACAATCTCAGATTTGAGGACCACCTGAAAAAACTCACTGGAATCTGCTTCTCCACCCTCAAAACCGTGCGCAGATTTCTCCCTTTGCTCCCGAGAGAGGCCAAGGAGACGGTCATTCGCGCTCTCATATTATCCAGATTGGATTATGCGAATGCCCTCTACTGCGGACTCCCAGCCTATTTGATTCACCGCCTCCAAGTTATTCAAAATGCCGCGGTTCGGCTGCTGTTTAACATACCCAGAAGATCTAGTGTCCGCCAACCTCTTAGAGATCTTCACTGGCTCCCAGTTGCTCAAAGGATCTTATTTAAGATCCTCGTGCTAGCATACCGAGCACTCCATCAAACGGGTCCAGCTTATCTGAGAAAAAGATTTTCCCTTTATGTTCCCAACCGCCCTCTTAGATCAAGCAACCTCCACCAAATGACTGTGCCAAAGTTTAAATATAGCAGGCTCGGCGGCCAATCCATCTCTGTCAGAGCAGCGAGAGCTTGGAATACCCTTCCGCTTCATTTGAGAACATCCCCATCCATCATGGCGTTCAGGAAAGGCCTAAAAACCCACCTCTTTAACATCACTGCCTAATGGATGTCTCTCTAATCTGCATGTAATTTGATCTGTCTCCCCTTTCTCCCGCGCCAGGATACTATACTTTTTAGTAACAGAGCGCGCTACAAAAGCCTCTATAATAATAATAATAATTTAATAGGTTGCTGCTAGAAGTGCAATCCACCAACAAAGTCTCTAAACAAAATTGTGCAGACTGGCAAGAAGCGCAAGTCACCGACTAATATTCTCTACGGTCCTTAGGACTGTCGTTGTCAGTTCTGATACTTTTTTTCGAAGTCCTAAGCATTCCAGCTTGGCTCTGTATTCACATCCTGAACCCACTAAGACAATGGTTTGAATCCAAGAGATTCTAGGAGTTAAAATGTGCAAGCACCCAACTATGAGGGACTAGTCTTTAAATTATTGCCATTCATGCACATGCTAATGCAGGTAAATTGCACTTAACATGTTTTTCTCTTGTCTTTTTGTCTTCACATGAACTGCGGCTAGTCTATAGAGTCTATACTAGTATATAGTTGTATGACTCAGTAACCCATTGTACTGCTGAAAGTATAGATGCCCACCCTCCCATCTTGGCCTTTGTAACATGTACAGGATAGGAAGAGGACAAACACTGGCCTACGATGTGAGTGACCATGACAGATCTCAACCGCTCTCAGAGGGCCTCCTTAAACAAGTAAGGATGCATTTGTGTATGCTGTCAGCTCTGCGGAGGTAAGGAAGGGAGTCTGCCACCAACTGACTTGCGATCAGTATTGTATGGGATTGAATTTGCTATCAGCTCTTGTCTCCCTGACCCGGACTTACTGTTGGGACTACTTTCAGCCTCTTTGAAGCCAGCATTCACGGCGCGGGCCTGCGAGGACCAGCAGCTGTAGCGCCTCACTAGCTGGGGCCTCTTCCCGCCCACTTCCTGCCTGCTCCATCTTAACTGCTCGCGGCCCCCGCTTTGCGGGAGCCACTCGCAGCAGTATTGTGTGGGATTGAATTTGCTATCAGCTCCTGCCTCCCTGACCCGGACTTACTGTTGGGACTACTTTCAGCCTCTTTGAAGCCAGCATTCACGGCGCGGGACTACGAGGACCAGCAGCTGTAGCGTCTCACCATCGGCCGCAGCTGGGGCCTCTTCCCGCCCACTCCCTGCCTGCTCCTTCTTAACTGCTCGCGGCCCCCGCTTCGCGGGAGCCGCTCGCAGCAGTATTGTGTGGGATTGAATTTGCTATCAGTTCCTGCCTCCCTGACCCGGACTTACTGTTGGGACTACTTTCAGCCTCTTTGAAGCCAGCATTCATGGCTCGGGACTGCGAGGACCAGCAGCTGTAGCGTCTCACCATCGGCCGCAGCTGGGGCCTCTTCCCGCCCACTCCCTGCCTGCTCCTTCTTAACTGCTCGCGGCCCCAGCTTCGCGGGAGCCGCTCGCAGCAGTATTGTGTGGGATTGAATTTGCTATCAGCTCCTGCCTCCCTGACCCGGACTTACTGTTGAGACTACTTTCAGCCTCTTTGAAGCCAGCATTCATGGCTCGGGACTGCGAGGACCAGCAGCCGTAGCGCCTCACTATAGGCCACAGCTGGGGCCTCTTCCCGCCCACTCCCTGCCTCTATTTAGCTACGCCCATTTGCGCGCGGCGTGTGCCGGGCGAAGCTCGGGCCAAGGGCGGGCCCGTTTAAGCCGGTTGTAGCCCGGAGGAGACCGGACCGGGCCATCCCTCTTTAGCCTGCAACAGATCGGGCACGCATTCTGGACACATTGTAAGTACTTTTCCTGGTGAAGACGCCACCAGTATTATGGCAGTACGTGAGAGTAGGAGCAAGGGACCTGGTAGTCATCTAACGAGAACATTGGACAATTGTATAACAAGGGCCAATTCTGTTATTGACCAGGGTATTACACTTATGGAACGTCGGGTCTCCCAGGATTTAGCTATGGCCAAAAGATCTTCGATGGGCCATTTTGCTAATGCTCGCACCCCTGAGCGGGCTAGGGGTGCAAATACGAACACAGTTTTAGCGATTGTACATAACCCTCCTATTTCCCAGGATCAGTTCGCCACCTCCCCTGTTATGCAACTTCAATTATCGGATCCTATTGAGACTGAGATTGCCTGCGACTCCACTGTGGCTAACCCCCCTGAAATACCTAACACCCGCCAGTTGTGGGAAAGAGGGGAGGGTGCGAAATCAAAGAGGAAGCGGGCTACCGCCAATACTGCTGGTGGCAGAAAGGCTAAACTCGCTAAAGGTTCAGGTGATAATCTGACAACAGCTAAAAACAAGGGGGACGAGGAACAGCGGCCTACTGACTGTGTTGACCCACCACTGCCAACTGTAATAAACTCTGGTTATAATTCACAAAGTGAGGTCATAACTATTGATGGATCAGTGTTAGGGGAGGATTCCCTATATGTGAAATTGAGTGCCCTATTGAGATACTCTCTCCGACCACTTGAAGAGAGATTAACCCGTATCGAGCAACAACTCTCCAAGTTTGAACATGGTATAATGGGAACTTTAGATAATATTGTATCAAATGTGCTGGATCAGGGTAATTCTCATTTGAATACTGTAACAGGTGGCATTGCACTGCCTAAATCTCCAAACACTGTGGCACAACCACCAGCAGATAACTTCATTGCACCGCCTGTGAGAGATACCGTTGCTTCCAATATATCATCTAATATTGCTGGTGTGGGTCTCTTACCAATTGTAAAACAGGGCGGGCGGACTGCATTTACTGTGGGCATTAAGGAGGAGTCCAAGATTGATTTGCCCCCGGAAACGAGTCCGTATCTGGTTGTTTTGACAGGGGTTCCCGAATTAACCCCTCCTAAGTCGGAAACGTATACCACCCTGAAAAATAAAGTCACCTTTTGGCTCAACAAGAACAGACCACTCCCCCATCATATTACCAGTGAAATACTGATGGTACGAAGGGTGTCTTGGGTGGGCCACAGCGCTAAAACTGTAGCTGGCGACTCTGTGCTGGTGAATTTTAAAGACCCATGTACTGTAGAATACATATGTATTGACCTGGAGGCATTAAAGTCCTGGGACACTTATTGAATCCAGACCGCTCTCTTATTTTTATCCTCACAATGATTTGTTAGATATGGAAGGTGGATGGTCCACTGTAACTCATGGTGGTGTGGGAAGGAGTGAGAAGGGTAGGCATGGCCCACTATTAACAGCACAGAGCCAAATTGCATGCCATAATAGGTACAGTGGCCTGGAACAGGTTGACTGACTACACTGTAGTGGGATGGAGGCATTAGGTTTTGAACCCAGTATGAGAAATGGTAACATTGGGGGTGATGTGGTGCCAATTAGAAGTCAATTGTCGGACGTTTTGCCAGAGCCTCAGGTTTGCAACCATAGGAGCGAGCTTAGACCTGGCAATCACTGCCTGGAGAATATAGAGCTGGCCAGCGTACTGGAGTTGCCTCAAGAACCCCCAAGAGAAGGTGTCTATCTGGGGAGAGCTACCTCCTGCTCCAATGATGCAGGAATCATAAAAGTTATATCCTGGAACATAGCGGGACTTCCAGCTAAATTGATAAATAACGACTGGGTGGCCTATATAAAAAAAATCCAGGTCATCCTTTTACAAGAGACCTGGGAATGGAACAGAGATCAGTTGGCCCTAGAAGGTTTTAAAATGTTTTTTGTTCCGGCGCGAAAAGGGGGGGGGGGGGTGGGAAGAGCTAAGGGTGGTGACGTATGTAGACTTAAAACTCAGAGGGACATGGAAAGACCTGAGCTGGGACTCGGATGTTTTACAGGGGCTAAAACTCCGCATGAGGGGCCAGAACATTTTTTTTGTGAACTTCTACAATGCGGTATTAGCTGGATCCCCGCTGACCAGATTTATAGAACTAGAAACAAGGCTGGCGGGGGAGGTTGACCAAGAGAGACCTAGGTACCAGTGGGTGCTTGCAGGAGACTTTCATTGCCATCTTTGCCCACACTTGAAATATAGTCAGGGCAACTGGTCTTCTTGCCCACGAGAAAATAGCACCCATTTAGAACATAACATAGAGGGTAATGAGCTCAATAAGTTCATGGGAACTTTCGCCCTCGAAAGAGGGGAGCCTTAGGCGGGGGCACCCTACCTTCAAAGGCAGAGGTTGTGAATCAGTCATAGATTTTATTTTTGTTTCCACAATATTAATACAGGAGGCCTTGGTGTTTGAAATGCAACCGAGTGTATTTAGCGACCACAACCCACTAGTCATTGTCTTGAGGGACCCCGACAAGTCCAGAACCCAGGACACGTAATTTTCGCATTAAATGAAATCAAGGCAGGTGAGGAGGGTCTGACTAGAAATAAAGCGCCGGGACCAGACGGAGTCCCCCCGGACCTGTTTTTAGCTCAAGTGGATTTCTGGGCCACCATATTGACCAAGGTGATAAATGCTGCAGTAAATACGGGCATGCCCAAATCCTGGTCATTAGCGACAATTGTTCCAATTTTTAAAAAAGGAGATAGGGAGAGCCCGTCCTGTTACCGACCAATTTCGCTCATCGATGTGTCCATGAAAGTTCTCGGTAGGGCTATACTGAACCGACTACTAGACTGGGCAGAAGAACATAAGGTCATTTCCGATACACAGTACGGATTCAGGATTGGACGCTCCACAACAGACCAATTCCTTAACCTGTACCTCCTGACGGCCAAATACACCGTTGCTAGGTGGGGGACAGTGTACCTGGCTTTCATGGACCTGACGGCAGCCTACGACCGGGTGAATAGGCTCAAATTGTGGGAACTCATGGAGGAGCTAGATAGGTTTTTCAGGGACTAATAAACATCTTGAGATCCCTACACCTGAACACCGTAGCCCAGGTCAGGTACAATGAGGAGGGTAGCATGACTGACCAGTTCCCTTGTACAAGGGGAGTTAGACAGGATTGTATATTGGCACCCTTCTTATTTACCCTGTACATTAATGGCTTGGAGAAAGCGCTGGCTGGCTTGGGAGTGGACTCACCAAGGATAGGTACCAGGGGGGGTTCAGGTATTGCTTTACACGGATGATGCAGTGCTGCTGGCCCGAACCCCCCGGGGCCTTCAAGCATTGCTAGATGGCTTTGTTGATTTTATGGAGAAACTAGACTTGTCAGCTAATCTTGCCAAATCATATATAATTGAGGTAGGGAAGGCGCCCGTAAAGAAATACAGATATACGATTGGAACATACCGGTTTGAAAAAGTCCAGTCTTTTTCCTACTTAGGAGTATTGGTAGATTCCAAACTACATTTAAAACCACTGATGGAGGATAAATGTCGCACCCTGATTAGAAGCACGGGGGCAATCATGAATCATGCATATAGGCTGGTTCGCTGGTCTCCTGATCAGATCCTGAACCTCTACAACTCCATATGTTCGGCTAAAGTTCTCTATGGCAGTGAAGTTTGGGGCTTTGTGGATGCCAAGCCTCTCCAAATTGAGGAAAATACATTTTTTAGAAGACTGCTGAAAGTGCCACAAAGTACCCCGGGCATCATTGTGCATGAGGAACTGGGTGCCACCCACATTAGTGACAGGATAACATTAAAACCTGTTACCTGTTGGGTCAAAATCTGGACAAATCCAGAGGCCACCCTAACAAGCCAAATCATTAAGGACTGCAAGGCTCGTGATAATGGGTTGAACATCCCATGGCTTAACACCTTCAATGCTACAGGAGATTTTCCTCCTGTGCTGCATGCCCAGATTTACCATTGTTCATGACGAGCTCAGCTCGTCATAAGCACACGACCAGTGTAGTGCATGACGAGCTGAGCTCGTCATGAGCATGGAAGGGGTTAAATATGTGAGGGAATGCCTCGAGGGCCTTGGTTGCATGGAATTCTTTAATCACCCACAGAAACGGTTGGCCAAGGATAAGCTTAAGGTCAAGGGGGGGATCTTGAAATTACTGGGTTCTAGCAGGGAAGACCAGGAGCTTAAAAAACCGGCAGTGAGAAGTTATATACTGACTAAATCCTGCCTGGGCATTTAACCTTCCTTGTATCTCATGCATAGTGCCCAAGATAGGTTTTTAATGACGCGCTTTAGGTTGGATTCCTTACATCATAGCCACGCGGAGCCCGCAGATTTTACTAGAACAGTGGAGTAGAAGGGTCCTTGCGGCTGCAATCATCGATCTCCGCAGGACACCCTTCACTTCGTACTGCTATGCCCGTATTATACGCACCCGAGGCAGCATTTTCTAAAAAAGAGTACTAAAAAAAAAACAGGATTCAGACAGGCTAAAGTGGCGTTATTGTATTTAAAACTTTCTACTGAGATTTTAACCTTGCACTGTACTGTAAATTTTTTAAGAGTGGCAATGCGTCTCAGGAATACCAGAGGGAACGAGTGAATTATAAACTTACGAATTGTTTTTACATTTTTTATTACATTGTAAATTTTTAAGCAGTTGCCAAGAGCAAAAGGAAATATGGATGGAATAAGCAAAAAATTTATTTACATGAATTGATGCCGAATAAAGTATGTAAATTGACTTGCGATCCAATAGCCACCACTGCTGGTCTTCTGCAATCACCTTTGACATCTGGATACAATGCAACATATCCCTTTGATTTTGTGCCCACTGAGATTAGAGGTTCCACTGTGGCGCCGGCACATGCCACCTAGTATGTTCAGCCAGCAGGATTCAGGACACCAACAATCCCAGCAGTATCTGTTTTGTTTGCACTGAGATCCAGGACAGAGGCTGAAACATCAGAAGCATAGCTCAAATATCCTGGACTCCCCACTCTGGAGGAATGTCATAAAATCGTCCCATATCCAGAATAGCTCTGATGAACAGGAATGTCTACAAAGATGTCGGCTGTTATTTCGACACACTGATAGTGAACCTGAACAATGTTAAGAGGTTTGCCATCGTCTGGAAACGGTTGAAGACTGCCTGGAATAAGTCCACTTTCAGCATCCAGTTTTCAAGTTAGGGAAGACTAGTACACAGACCTATGATGCCGAGCAGCGACCACTGCCATGACTTTTATGAACACCCAAGGGTCTCTGATGAGGCCAAAAGGGAGCACTGCAAAATGAAAATTCTCCTGCCCATTGTGACCATAGGTAGCGCCTGTGGGCCAGCAGAGTGGATATGGAAAAAAGTATCCTGCCAGTACAACACCACAATCTAGTCTCTGGGGTCTGGGACAGACAGGACCTGGGATAGTGTGAGCATCTTGAATTTGTACTTCAGCAGGAAGGCGTTGAGAGGGTAAAGATCTAAAACAGGACGAAGACCTCCATCCTTCTTCAGGACCAGGAAGTAGCGGGATAAATAATGAGTTTCCATATCATGCGCCAGACCCTTTCTAGAGCCCCTTTTACCAACAGGGCCTGCACTTCCTGCTGTAATATGAACAGATGGTACACCGTCAGCGACCCTGATGGTGGTGGATGGTGAAGTGGGGTAGAAGACAATAGCATGGACAATAGGAGAGCTTGTACAATTTGCAAGACCCATTTGTTTGAAGATATGGCCTATCACCCTTGGAGAAAATACTGGATCTTGCCCTGCCTGACATGGTGGCTGTATACCATCAACAGTCTGGTCATTAGGTCGAGATGGTGTTAGCAGTGCGAAGCACTGCGTCCAGCCGACATCTATTGTTACTGACTTCCTGGGAATGTGAGGCAGGGCCTGGGCACGCGCTTGGCTGTCTGCGATTTCAGAGTGTGTGCGCGCTCTCTGCTGGGCGGTCGCGCCGGGCCGTCTGAGATTTCAGCGTGTGTGCGCGCATTTGTCATTCGCATCACGTTTACTGCTGGGCGCAGGCGTTCTGCTGTTGTGAGCGTACTCGCTTCACAAGCTGGCTAACAGATCTCATGTTTTCATTTCGGGTGGATCGCGTTAGAAGCTGCAGGTGTTGTGCCCGGCGCTGGCGCTGCATTCTCAGCTTTTGATTTCACGTGGATCGCGTTACATGGCGAATTTGTAACATCAGTAATCCGTCTCCTCGATGACAGTCATCCACGTAGACAACATTAACGGTGGTTGTGTGTGGTTGCTTTGTTGGTCAGTGACCCACTGTGGACGCTGTCCTTGCCGTCGTCGACATCAGTTGTCTCTGGCGGTCGTAGAACCTAGCTAACTGTTGACAGACCGGGATTGTAACGTTCACTATGGTAACGAGACTGCGATTGCAACAGTGCAATAAATAATTACACTAACTAATAAACAGCACTAAAATTACTGACCCCATTTAAAACATATTTTCCACGACCTCTAAATACCAGGCTGTAGCATAAATCACGTAGCGTCTGCCTTCTTTACTGAGGCATTGTATTTCAATGTATGCCTTATTATTAAAAAAAGATGAGGAGGATTCCTTTATGCAATGCAGTTTGGCATATAACAGGCTAAGCGGTGCAGTCCATGGCCCCTTCAATCTTCCAGATAGCAATATGATAAACAGATCATTGATATTTTTTAGAAGCTGAATAGGTTAGTGCTTTAGTGTTTTTTTCCGCAGTACCCTATATAGGTCAAGCTTAAGACCTTATTAAGACCACTGCTACTTGTTACCGACCTCCACTCACACGCGCATCAAGTGATGCCCCCCTCCCCCACTGACCGCAAAAATACACAGATCTTAAGCTGCTTTTGTCCTTTGCATCACGTATACAGGCGCTGCGATCTCAGCTTTTGATTTCA
Source organism: Lissotriton helveticus (assembly GCF_964261635.1). Classification (NCBI taxonomy): domain Eukaryota; kingdom Metazoa; phylum Chordata; class Amphibia; order Caudata; family Salamandridae; genus Lissotriton; species Lissotriton helveticus. Next base: position 600,343,852 of record NC_136067.1, read on the forward strand.
GGTGGATCGCGTTACAGGCTGTGGGGGTCGTGCTCGGCGCTGGCGCTGTAACAAGTGCATAAAAAAACTCCAGAGCGATCACCGGGTCACACCGCGCAAGGGGCCAGCGATCTGCTGCCTTCTTTCCAGGCACAGTTTGTACCTGTTACCGACCCCCACTCACGTGCATATTTGCTGCAAGTGCTAAAGTCTTACTAAAGAACTTTAGAGGCTGCCTTAAAACAGCATGCTCTTTTGCAAGCGGGCGCAACGGCAAACGTAGGCAGCTGCTTTTACAAGTACATTTGTTCTGATTTTATCTCGTTACAGACCATTGGGTACTTTTAGGGTCAGGCAAGAGGCAGCCTAATTAGGCACCACTCTAAAGTAGCTGCTGATGGCATGTGCCGTGCCAGGGAGCTCTCGAAGTCACACGTGAAGAGTTTGTCAAGTTCGCACACTGTTGCATGTACTGATTGTGAAGGGCTCATTAACACCACGTGCCAGGACATGAACACCTCTTCTCCTCTCAAACTACAAATGCACACCCTTGCACCCCCCTAGCTTAGGAAGGGCACTGTTTCTGAAGCAGTCTTACTGGCACTCTGGCTGATTTTTCATAAGTCTGCATATTATTGCGTGTTCGACAGTCCGTTTGCAACAACAGCAACTTTACAAAGTATTTGTACACTAGCCATTAAGCTAACTTTGCTCCTTGAAAATATTTTTATTATGTTTTGCTCGAGTTACGGCAAAGGATGCGATGTAACTATAGCTTTGTGTGTTACGTGAACAGCATGTTCTTCTTAAATTTTGCGCCATGATACGTTAATTCTTTTACACTTTGCTATTTGCTGCAAGTGCTAAAAGTCTTATTAAAGAACTTTAGAAGCTGCCTTAAAACAGCATGTTCTTTTGCAAGCTGGCGCAATTGCAAACGTGGGCATCTGCTTTTACAAATACATGTGTTCCGCTTTTTTCATTTACTACGTTATCTTACAAGCAGGATTGTAAATAGGTTGTACTATCAGGTGTTGGACCTGGCCCTTTGGGCAGGTTCACCCCGAAACTTTTTTTTGCTTTTTCCTAGCCTGTTTCTGGAACCTGGGTTGGATTTTAGGCCTCTGCGCACTTTTTCACTGTGGTACAGTGTAAAGTGCGTGTGCTCTCTGTGTATGTGTGGTGAGTGACCTGCCCTCCCATAGAAATGAATGAGGAATATGGATGCCCATGGTAGTTCCTGATGTGTGGGGAGTGCAGGGTCGAGTTTGATATGTGTGAACTCGTGGGAATGAATGCTGCGTAATGGTGTATGCGGCATGGTTGTGTCTAGTCTAGAAGCGCCACTTTTAGAAGTTGGCACATTTGTGTAGTGAGTCTGCTGGCACGTGATTGGCTGGTGAGCCTGGCCCAGGAGTGCCTGGGCCTGCTTGTGGATTGACTGTCTGGTTTGAGTGTGACAGGGGCTGCAGAGCCCCCAGATGGTTGTCTGAGTCAGCCCGTGGATGAAAGGCAGCATCTGCTGCCAGGGAAGTGGGAGGAGATTAGCACCTGATAGTGAAGGGCTGTGCCTGCCTGCCACAATGCTGGCTCCACCCCCCCGCTGGGCGACTGTCACCTCTGTCCCTGATACTGAAGGGACTTCCCTCTAAAACAGTCTAGCTGGTTCTCACACTGAGACTTCAAAGACTTCAAAGACTTTTCTGTGTATAAGAAGGGGCTGTGTCCTCTTCCAAAATGTTCTTGTTTCCAACTTGAATCTGCCAGGGGCGTGCTGCTGCTTGGGCTCAGGGGAATCCCTGAGCCCTGCCCAGCCCCTGGACACCTGATGGCCTTTCCTGGACTCCTGGGGGACCCCTCTGCCTTGCTTGGGCTGATGGGGGGGGACTTGGCTTTGCCCCTCTGGGAATCTCTGGGGCCTTTGGCAGCATGGGGAAGCTGCATTTCCCTTCAGAGAACTTTCCATTGCTTTTGCAAGGGCTTATTATAGCCTAAAATGCCTGGAAGCGCTTTGTTGCTGATCTAGCGCTAGGAGCGCTGTGGATGGTCCTTTAGCGCTTGGGAGCGATTTTTGTGCGAGTGCCGGTGCCCACCCGGCACCTTTATTTAATTATTTTTATAGATGGGTGCCACCCCGTTTATTTCATTGCCTAACGGGTGCTCACCCCGTTTCTACTTTTATTTGGGATTTCGAGGGTGCCCACCCCTCATTATGCCAGTGAAATCACCGCCGCGGCCCTCGCGCCGCGACCAGGAAGTCAGGCTCCGGAGTGCCTGATGTGGGGCGGGACTTCCGGTTCCCGGAGGAAGTCCCGCCCGCTGCCGCGCACTGATTGGCCAGTCCGGCCCGGTGAGGAAGAGACATGGCGGCCGGTGAACAGGGCTCCCGTGTGCCGAGGGAGCCCTGCAACTGAGGGAGAAGGAATCTGGGCGGCGTATGCTCCAGCGAGGCTCCCATGTGGTAGGAGAGCCCCGCAAGTACGGTGAGGAGAGGCGGAGGGGGCGCGGGGCACATTGCTGGTGCCCGCCCCTGCCGCAAGCCGAGGACCAGGTGAAGCCAGTCACTTTTTGCGACGGCGGGGCTCTCAGGAGGAGAGAGAGCCCCGCGGTGACGGCAGGAAGCCCCGCAGAAGAAGTGCCGTGCCCGGAGGAGCCCCCACCAGGAGAAGAACAGCCCGGTGAGTAGAAGGGCTGGGGGGCTCCGTGTGGGCCACGGTAGGTGCCTGTTCCAGGCGCAATGACGGTTAAGAGCGGCCCCACTTAGCAGCGGGCCGCTCCAACAGTTGGGGCACGATGGTTGTAGGAGCTGTGAGCTCCGCCACGGTCGGGGTTTATTCAGGGCGGCCCCAGATGGCAGCGGGCCGCCCCACCGTTCTGTTTATGATCCCTGAGGCCCGTGTCCTCCCCCAGTTGTTTGGAGAATCTCGGAGGCTCGTGGGGGTAGTTGGCAATGTCTAGCCCACGAAGGGCTCCAGAGGTTTCAGAGCCTGTTGAGGCTCCCACAGTTGTGTTCAAGCCGTAAAGGCTCTCAGGGGCACCATTGCTGTAGATGTGTTTGGGGAGCCCAGGGATGCTCGTGGGCATATGTGATGGTTTAAGGAGCCCGTGGGCTCCTGGGGCACAGCAGATTTTAGAGCCAGATGGCTCCAACGCCCCTAAGTTATTTTCAGAGCCTGTGTGGCTCCGTGTGGCGCAGTTTTATGTCCAAGGGCTACTGAGAGCCCATGCCACAGATTTGACTTCACAGCTGCCCAGCAATTAGTGGGCAGCTGCACCGTTTAGGTCTTGGGATGTTCCCAGCAAGTAGTGGGCACCTGCACCGTCTAGGCCCCTGACATTGAGACACAGGGCGTCTGAGCCCCAACAAGGCCAGTTGGCCTAGGGACTGCCACAGGTGGTGGCTTATGTAGGGTTTGGGCAATTGTATGGTTATTTGCACCTCTGAATGTGATTTCTTACATCATGTGTTATTCCTGCACCTCTGAATGTTTTTAGACATCATGTGACTTTTGCGCTACTGCATTGTTCTGGTACCTCTGAATGTATTTTTATTGCATTATGTGCTTTATTCTTAACACCGCTGAATGTGTAGGTTTATACATTATGTGTTTCCCTTTACTACTCCTCTGAATGTGTTTTATACATCATGGGTAATGTGTTCTTTCCTAGACCCCTAAATGCTATGTGATACTTAGGTGGTTGTTCTTTTTAGTACAGGTGGTCCTAGTAAGGTCCTGGTTCCTGTTACCAGTGGTTACTGGTTGTGATCTTTGAATATTATTTTATGTTACACTGTATCTTTATTCTAGAAGAGCTATTTCTGATTCTGACAGGCGCCCATGTGGCCCTGTCCTGTGTAAATAATCCCTTATGAATGTTGCCCGTGCCAGTTGGCACAATGTACATGTGTGATTTTTATCTGATGTGTGTTTACAATACAAAAGTTATTTTAAAATAACCTTGTGTGGAGTCCCTTTTGTGGTGTGCCTAGTATGTTGTTGCTGTAGTGTGCTGGCGCAAATGCTTTACACATTGCCTCCGAGTTTAGCCTTACTGCTCGTGCCAAGCTACAAAGGGGGTGAAGCAGGGGTTATCTTGGCGTGTGACTTCCTTGCCCTGACTGGAATGGTGGTTTCTGCCTGGCTTTGGCGTCAGCCTCAGCCTACCAGAAATAGCCAGTTCTAACATCAGGTGTGACACGTTAATCTGTTTCCTGTTTTATTATTCAACAGCTCTATTAAAACTTGCAAAGGTACTCCAAAGGCAAGCAGCGTGTTCTTCTGAAAGCTGGCGCCATGCCAGGGTCATTCTTTTCGTGCTTTTTTATTTACTGCAAGTGTTAAAAGCCTCAAGAAAGGACTTCCCGGGCTGCGTTTAAACAACGTGTTTTTGGTGCAACATGGCGCCATGCCATGTTTATTTATTTCATGCTTTAGGCTACAGTGCGAGTGTTAAGAGCTTCACAAAACCGCTCCTTCACGAAAGGCCTTCTGAAGCCGTCTTACTGGCAGTATGTTTGCTTTTCCAGAAGTCGCCCACTTTAGCACGTATACAACAGTCCGTTTGCAACAGAAAACAACTTTATTAAGTATTTTTGCAGTTTGATGTTAAGATAACTTTGCTCCTTGACAAGCTTTTTATTATGTTTTGCTCAGGAGTTACAGCAAAGGATGCGATGGCAGGTGAAAGGGGACAGAAATTGAAGCATACATATTTCGTTACAGACCATTGGGTACTTTTCGGGTCAGTCAAGGGGCAGTCTTACGCGCCACTCCAAAGTTACTGCTGATGCAATGTGCCGTGCCAAGGAGCACTCGAGTCACACATGAGAAGTTTGAAGAGTCCGCACACTATTGCATGTACTGATTGTGAAGGGCTCAACAAAACCGTGTGCCAGGACATGAACACCCCTTCTCCTCTCAAACTACAGATGCGCCCTGTCCCCGTGCACCCCCCCAGCTTGGCAAGGCCACTGTTTCTGAAGCCTTCTTACTGGCACTCTGGCTGCTTTTTCATAAGTCTGCACCTTATCACGTGTTCGACAGTCCGTTTGAAACAAAAGCAACTTTTAGTATTTGTACACTTTGTCATTACGCTAACTTTGCTCCTTGCCAAGCTTTTTATTATGTTTTGCTCAGGAGTTACAGCAAAGGATGCGATGGCAGGTGAAAGGGGATAGGAATGGAAGCATACATATCTCGTTACAGACCATTGGGTACTTTTAGGGTCAGGCAAGGGGCAGCCTAATTAGGCACCACTCTAAAGTAGCTGCTGATGCCATGTGCCGTGCCAGGGAGCTCTCGAAGTCACACGTCAAGAGTTTGTCAAGTTCCCACACTGTTGCATGTACTGATTGTGAAGGGCTCATTAACACCACGTGCCAGGACATGAACACCTCTTCTCCTCTCAAACTACAAATGCGCACCCTTGCACCCCCCTAGCTTAGGAAGGGCACTGTTTCTGAAGCCGTCTTATTTGCACTCTGGCTGATTTTTCATAAGTCTGCATATTATCACCTGATCGACAGTCCGTTTGCAACAACAGCAACTTTACAAAGTATTTGTACACTAGCCATTAAGCTAACTTTGCTCCTTGAAAAGATTTTTATTACGTTTTGCTCGAGTTACGGCAAAGGATGCGATGTAACTATAGCTTTGTGTGTTGCGTGAACAGCATGTTCTTCTTAAATTTTGCGCCATGATACGTTAATTCTTTTACACTTTGCTATTTGCTGCAAGTGCTAAAAGTCTTACTAAAGAACTTTAGAAGCTGCCTTAAAACAGCATGTTCTTTTGCAAGCTGGCGCAATTGCAAACGTAGGCATCTGCTTTTACAAATACATGTGTTCCGCTTTTTTTCATTTACTACATTATCTTACAAGCAGGATTGTAAATAGGTTGTACTATCAGGTGTGATACGTTAATTTGTTTCTTGTTTTATTATTCAGCAGCTCTGTTAAAACTCGCGAAGGTACTTCAAAGGCTGCCTCGCTGGCACCATGTTTGCTTTTAGTTCCGTAAGCGTTATGACATGTTCACCTTCTTGACCTTTCTTCTTACAGAGGCTGGTATTTACTTTACAAGTATGCTGTATTAAAGTAAAGTAACTAAGCTTTAGCAGTCGTCTTAATAGTGTCAGCTAACTTTACTGCCTACGTCGATGCAAGTAGCCACAATGCGTTATATAATGTTTGCCTTGAAATACAGTCTTACAAAAAAGGATACTTCACGAAAGGGATTCTGATGGTCTGATATACATCGTTTTACTTTTAACAAGTGTCTGATATAATCTGTTAAGCTACATAAAAAGTAATGCTATGTGAAAGGGCACAGGAATGGAAGCATACATATCTCGTTACAGACCATTGGGTACTTTTAGGGTCAGGCAAGGGGCAGCCTAATTAGGCACCACTCTAAAGTAGCTGCTGATGCCATGTGCCGTGCAAGGGAGCTCTCGAAGTCACACGTGAAGAGTTTGTCAAGTTTGCACACTGTTGCATGTACTGATTGTGAAGGGCTCATTAACACCACGTTCCAGGACATGAACACCTCTTCTCCTCTCATACTACAAATGCGCACCCTTGCACCCCCCTAGCTTAGGAAGGGCACTGTTTCTGAAGCAGTCTTACTGGCACTCTGGCTGATTCTTCACAAGTCTGCATATTATCGCGTGTTCGACAGTCCGTTTGCAACAACAGCAACTTTACAAAGTATTTGTACACTAGCCATTAAGCTAACTTTGCTCCTTGAAAAGATTTTTATTATGTTTTGCTCGAGTTACGGCAAAGGATGCGATGTAACTATAGCTTTTTGTGTTACGTGAACAGCATGTTCTTCTTAAATTTTGCGCCATGATACGTTAATTCTTTTACACTTTGCTATTTGCTGCAAGTGCTAAAAGTCTTATTAAAGAACTTTAGAAGCTGCCTTAAAACAGCATGTTCTTTTGCAAGCTGGCGCAATTGCAAATGTAGGCATCTGCTTTTACAAATACATGTGTTCCGCTTTTTTTCATTTACTACATTACCTTACAAGCAGGATTGTAAATAGGTTGTACTATCAGGTGTGATACGTCAATTTGTTTCCTGTTTTATTATTCAGCAGCTCTGTTAAAACTCGCAAAGTTACTTCAAAGGCTGCCTCGCTGTCGCTGGCACCATGTTTGCTTTTAGTTTCGTAAGCGTTACCACATGTTCGCCTTCTTGACCTTTCTTCTTACAGAGGCGGGTGTTTACTTTACAAGTATGCTGTATTAAAGTAAAGTAACTAACCTTTAGCAGTCGTCTTCATAGTGTCAGCTAACTTTACTGCCTACGTCGATGCAAGTAGCCACATTGCATTATATTATGTTTGCATTGAAATACAGTCTTACAAAAAAAAGGTACTTCACGAAAGGGCTTCTGATGGTCTGATATACATCGTCTTACATTTAACAAGTGTCTGATATAATCTGTTCAGCTACAAAAAAAAGTAATGCTATGTGAAAGGGCACAGGAATGGAAGCATACATATCTCGTTACAGACCATTGGGTACTTTTAAGGTCAGGCAAGGGGCAGCCTTAGGCGCCACTCTAAAGTTGCTGCTGATGCCATGTGCAGTGAGAGGGAGCGCTCGACGTTAAATGCACGTTATTTTTTGTATCTGCTGTTGTAAATATGCAGCGTGTTCTTCTCAAAGCTGGCGCCATGCCACGTCCATTTTCTTTTTAGCATTGTTATTCACTGCAAGTGTTAAAAACCTCAAGAAAGGACTTCCCGGGCTGCGTTTAAACAACGTGTTTTTGGTGCAACATGGCGCCATGCCACGTTTATTTATTTCATGCTTTAGGCTACAGTGCGACTGTTAAAAGCTTCACAAAACAGCTCCTTCACGAAATATCTACAATTTTTTGACCCATTTAAACTATTACACAAGAAATATTCATTGAATGTTATGATTAAAAAAGTTGACTATTATCACTTATTTACAGAACTTCCTTCTTTAACCCCTTGGCTGCGGGGCACATTCCCCCGCTGTGCTGGGGGCGGGGCGGCGCGTACAGCGCCCCGGTGCTCATGACGAGGTCAGCTCGTCATGAGCTACGGCGCTCCGGTGCTCATGACGAGCTGAGCTCGTCATGGTCATACCCGTTCCCATGGAGCGTTCAGCACAGCAGGGGAATCAGCCCAGCGTGCGGGCGTTCCACGGGACGTGCGCGGTCATGACGAGCTGAGCTCGTCATGAGCACCGGAGCGCCGAAGCTCATGACAAGCTGAGCTCGTCATGAGCACACAAGGGGTTAACTAATCGTTTGGTTTTGCAGCGCTAATATACTGCTCTCTTTCAACCGCATACTTCTTTAGATACCTATTCTCTTCTCATGTTCTAATCAGTTATTTGTACTATCAATACATCTACATCATGTAAATGCAACACAAATGCTATAGGTGTTACATTTGCACAAGTTATAACTATTGCCATTGTAAACAACAAGGTAATAATTTACCTATTTGTAAAACCAACACATAAATAAAAAAATTGTCATTTACAGTACCAATAACTCCAACTTTTCTAATGCGAGACCTATTGCATTGCAAATGCTTGTTTAGACAAGGGACCAACAATAGGGAAACCTCCAGAGGCAGTCGACCCGAAAAAATCCGCCGCGGGAAAAGAAACAATCAGCCAGAACTTGAGGAGCAAAAACAAACACTAGTAATTAACATCTCATCAAAGAAATTGAACAAACAACAACTACAAGTATTGGAGAAAGGACATCATTTGTACCTATTGTTTAGATCAAAAAAGAGAGCGAGGACTAGATAGGCTAGGCCGTATCCCCTGGATTATATATGCATATATCAAAAAGGGCTAGCTAGTTTAGAGGGATATAGGAGTCTCCGGTAGGTACGTCATGGAGCAACATGGAGTGAGGGAAAACCATTGTTTTCCTCATAAAGCCCTCACCCACCGACCTAGTCGGTGGCATGCTTCATCATTGGGCCCACCACAGTGGCACCGAATGTGCCCCGGGTGTGCTTCAACGCCAGGAGACTGCGGAGCAGGTATGTTGCTGAGTGTGCGGTGAATAGGGTGAGAAAGGTGAAGTTTAAAAGCTATGCAGGAGGTCCCAGCACCCGAGGGTTGTTTATCTTTAATGAACTGGGCCTCTGCTAGCAGATAAAAGGCAAGAAGACGTGTTGGAGTGCTTATTATAACCTCCAGCGTCTAGTACGGTCTACATGTTTCAGCCAGTGCCTTGTTAGTTTAAAGCTGGCTTTCCTCAGGACCAATTAATATGTGAAAAGTGCAAAGAATAAATAAACTTAGTTTTAAGTGGTTGTGTGGTCTTTTGGCTATGTGTGGCGCACGCTAAGGCGCTATAGCTGTTAGAGGGGATTCCCTCAAGCTTGATCTGTTTTCTCTTGTAAAAAGCTTCATGGGTCGCCTGGCAGAGAAAGAGACCGAGTATTTCGGTCTGGTTCCTCCTTGGACCTATTCGTCCTTCCGCGGTGCCGCCTTAGCGTGCGCCACACAGCCAAAAGACCACACAACCACTTAAAACTAAGTTTATTTATTCTTTGCACTTTTCACATATTAATTGGTCCTGAGGAAAGCCAGCTTTAAACTAACAAGGCACTGGCTGAAACATGTAGACCGTACTAGACGCTGGAGGTCATAATAAGCACTCCAACACGTCTTCTTGCCTTTTATCTGCTAGCAGAGGCCCAGTTCATTAAAGATAAACAACCCTCGGGTGCTGGGACCTCCTGCATAGCTTTTAAACTTCACCTTTCTCACCCTATTCACCGCACACTCAGCAACATACCTGCTCCGCAGTCTCCTGTCGTTGAAGCACACCCGGGGCACATTCGGTGCCACTGTGGTGGGCCCGATGATGAAGCATGCCACCGACTAGGTCGGTGGGTGAGGGCTTTATGAGGAAAACAATGGTTTTCCCTCACTCCATGTTGCTCCATGACGTACCTACCTGAGTCTCCTATATCCCTCTAAACTAGCTAGCCCTTTTTGATATATGCATCATTTGTACCTACACATCAAAGCAACAAATTTGAAACTGAGATTAGTTTCTTCAGGTTTATGCGTACATTGAGATTACGCCATTTTTTCAACAACATTGTTCCGACTTTGCCTGAATATTCACAACAGAGAGAAGAGAGTGATTATAAGGAATTCAAAGCTCCTAGCAACTATATGCCACCTATGTCTCACAAAATTCTAGATACTTTTGAGGTTTTAGTTCAACAAGACTTACAGAAACTACAGTGGCACAAACCAATAAGGAAAAATATCAATAAGCACGCGCAAACCATCATTAAAAATTTGGCGAATGACAACACAATCGCCATCCAAAAGGCTGATAAAGGAGGAGCACTGGTTATTATGGACACTGCTTTTTATGAGACTAAAGTTTGGGCACACGTCAATGATGAGACTACGTACCTGAAGCTCGCATACAATCCAGTTACAGAAATTACTCACACATTGGAACTCATTCTAGACAAGGCTGTGGAAATGGAGTGGATAAACGCCAATACTAAAAACTTTTTAACAACTCAGTATCCTCGTTGTCCAAAATTGTATATGCTACCCAAGATACACAAAAATATACAAGATCCTCCATTAAGGCCAATTGTGAGTGGATGCGGGTCTATTTTTGAGCCACTGGGCCAATATATCGATGAGTTTTTACAAAAGTTGTGCAAGGATGGGTGACGTACATAAGCGACACCTCACACTTTTTACAACTTTTACAGTCGGTAGATCTGGAACACCAGAAAATAATTTTGTGCACTATTGATGTTACTGCACTGCATTCATCTATCCTATTAGCAGAAGGACTGGAAGCATGCAAATGGGCACTTCTAAATACACCCCAAGTGGCCGCACATAGAGTGTTCATATTAGAGTTGCTACAATTTTGCTTACAACATTCATATTTTAAATGGAAGGAAAACTACTTCCTGCAGATAAGTGGCACATCTATGGGGTTCTCGGGAGCCCCAGCTTTTTCTAACATAACACCTTTATGGCCAAATTCGAGAACAATTACATCCTCACAGATGCAGTTTGGAATGAACACGCAATCTTCTACAAAAGATTCATCAACGAAATTTTTTTGCTATGGAAAGGACCAGAATCTTTATTACTCAGTAAAATCCAAGAACTCAACACAAGAAATATGAGAATTCAGTTTACACACACTATTGATCATCCTAAAGTTCCTTTTTGGATGTGGCAGTGAGTATTCATGAAAATCACTTGGAAACGGCGGTTTATCATAAACCTACAGTTCACAATAATGCATTATTGTACAGTAGTTTCCATCCAAAGGCACTGCTTCAAAATTTGCCATATTCCCAATGTTTGCGTATCAAATGCATAGCATCTACTGAGGAGGCATTCACTAAGGAGGTGGAAAGACAAAGTCAGACATTTTTAGCCCGTGGATACCCTTGTGATATTGTACAGACAGCAGAAAGAAGAATGGAAACAGTACCAAGAGAAACATTAATACAAGTTAAACCCAAGACAAAACAGGAATCATGGCCTTGGCCATAAAAGGGCTGAAAGGCTTGTTGGGGTGGTGAGGAATCTGGCGCTGGTAAAATTGAAAATCCCAACTGTACACAGAGAGGGCAAGATTGTTGGTTGATTTGTCTAGTGGGGGTGGGGGCAGAAAGGCCCAAAATAACGTGCAGTGGACCTACTCTCCTAAGACAATTTCAGATCAAAATCAAATTTCTCGCCAAAGAGGCGAGAGCCATCAAACGGCATATCCATCAGAGAAGCTTTGACATCCCTAAGGAAGCCCGTAAAACTCATCAACTGCCACACCAGTGCCCACCGTTCGAACTAAGCAGCTGGTCTCATGTCCAGGTCAGAACGTATGAAACATTTTGCAGCATTGCAACCATTCTGAAAAGCTTGAGGGAGGCATGCCCGAAGTCCGTATGGGACAGTCGGTAAAACTAGTGCCAAAATGTTCTAAAGGTCATGGGAGTAGAGGTCTAGAAGCCAGCTCCCATTCACCTGCCTCGAGCAAGGGTCCTAGAGGAGAAAATCCACTTACCAAATGCCTCTATTTTTTTGGGCTCACGCTTAAGCAGGGTGATGGGGAAGGCGCTGTGACGGACCTTACTGGTGGACATTTGTTCCACTAAACTCCTTGGAGTTGGATGTTGTGTAAGGAAGGCTGGGTCGCCCAATGCAGGCCGATTGCGACAAGTAATCTGCCTATTAGCAGGTCGGCCTGAACATGATTCCACCCAAGTACCCAAACAGGTATCAGTGAAAGACTGACTTGGTCCAAGTACCTCAATTAATATATTTGTTTTCACCTCCATAGTGGAGAGTTGTAGGTCTAAAGCTTATGCCGCCTTTCGCATAATGGCTTTCCGCCATAGCAGGATGGGGGTGGGACACAAGACCAGTATTTGGAGTAGTATCCAGACCACTGGCAACTAGGTGATCCTCATACCAATTTTCTTCATCTTTTTGTGGGATATATTCGTCCCCTTCATCATACTTGTCACTGTCGGAGTAAGTGCAGAAAAGATTGTGTAATGTTGGAGCACTACTGAGTGGTATGGGCTGTGTCAGAATCTGGGGGTTTGCATGGAGGTTGTGTGCTGGTTGTAGATGGGCGTGGATGTGGTTGAGGTGGATTCCACTCGGAGTCCGATACCACAATGGGATGCAAATCCTCCTCCACTGGTGATGCAAAAGGAATTGGCGCACAAAGTGGCACAGGAATCAAAGTCGGCACCAGAATCAGCACTGAACCTGATGCAGGTTCAAGAGGAACAGATATCGCGGATGTGGACCCGTTGGACATCCATGCACTCTCTCTGGAGTCTCTGAGTGGAGAGAAGGGGCCAATTACCACTCCAACTTCTTATAATTTTTTCTGGATTTACCCAAAGACTTCAACCACAATGAAGAGCTACTGTAGGAATTACTTCGGGGGCAGAAACAGGGCCATCCTTTCGACTTCAACCGGTCGTGGTAGAGAATGCTTGGTGACAAAGTCGGCCTCATGGTTCTGAATGGCCTTTGGATTAATCAGGAGCGCACTCACCACAGGCCTTGAAATCATGCTCCGATCCCAGGCACCAAGGACACACTTTATAAGGGTGCTTCACAGTTTACATCAGTCCCTACACAGTTTGAACCCTATTGTATTTTTAGGAGGTGACATTTTCCCTAGCACATTGGTAAATTTGTGATGAGAAACAGCTTGGAAAGACTAAGGAGATGCTTCAGATCCGTGTTTGAAGGGGCGGAAACAAATTAACTGATGTCAGTGGGCAAGGATGGTGCTTATATCCAGCTCCACTTGTCACTTCCGGACCGATGTTGGCATGGAGCTACACAATGCCACTTACTGGTTAAAGTTTCTGGATCCAACTTGATACCTGGGGAATATTCATTCGGCAAGGACTCTGCCTTTAGAAGTAGCCATCAGAAAACCTATATACATTTGATCTCATTTAGAATTCAGAAAGCATGACTGTAGAAGATGAACTGGAAACGAATTCCTAATTTATTGAAGCTCTCGCCATTCTTTGAAATAGACAAAACACCTAGGATCCCTTTAAAATCAAACCAGCGAAACTCAACCAATGGGAAGTCCTATTTAAGGCCTTAAGATACAATCATCTTGTCCAGATAAAGAATAGTCTCAGGGAATTCCCCTCATTAATGATTGAAGGTTGTAAGATATTCATATATCAAGATTAGGCAAGTGAGTCACTTCTAATCAGAAGAACATGTAGACATTCATGCTACTAAAAAATAACTTTAAAAAATGACACAAACCCTTTTTCTGACCTGGTGGCTCTCAAAGAAATACCTAAAATTGCTTCATCCTGACCCAATGGATTTACCTGACAATCACAACTGAAGCTCATAAAAGAGTGGTTCAACAAGGATTGAAAGAATACTTGTTACTGTCATGGTCTTATACTATTTTATTGCTTTGCTTAGCAGTCTACAGAGGTACAAGCTATGGAAGTGATGGAACCACTTTGTGATAGTGATACTTTATCACTTAAACTTTCAAACAGCAAAATATACACTTTGTCTTTATAACTAAACAGGTAAAGAGATATTGTATAGCTAAAGTGCAAGAGGCACTTTGTACTTAAAGTTCAATCCTGGTGAAACTAACTTTGTATCATGTTTGGCACTTGAAATAATGTGATATTCAAGCATTTAACCTTTGAAGGTAATTGTGGGAAAAGTCCATCTTACAAATACCGTTGTTCTGCATTGTTTAATTATTTAACATTATATGAATGAAACGTTTACAGTTAATGAACGGATGTATGACATTACAACGCATGCATTTACATCGCATGTCTTTACAACGCAAGTAATACAACGCAGTCCATTACAACGCATAGTGCGTTGGGGCGCTGGATAGTGAATAGTTTAATTTACTATTCCAACTCCAGTCCCCGTGGACACTAGGGAAGGTTATTGGATAGTAAATTAACCTATTCCCTATCCTAGAGCGCCCCCAGAGCAATGCGTTGTAATAGTTTGCGTTGTAATGGTTGCGTTGTAAAGGCTCTGCGATGTAAAAGTTGCGTTGTAAGTGTTGTTCACCTTTAATGAACATGAGCCCAAATGGATCAAAGTTGGTAATTTTAATTTTAAAAGCAACTGTATGATTGAGCTTCCTTTCTTGTACGTACGCATACTTAGCCCTTCACGTTCCCATTGATGAGGTGAGATATCACAGGAGAAAGTCACAGCTAGATCTTGCAAGATTTACTCTAATCTCTACCACCATCTTGAATGCGTTCTGCTTTAAATAGTGGCCGTTCCCTGAACCAAGCACATGCTATGCACGCAATTTTGAGTGTTACTTTGAACAGTCACCTGTTCATTTCAAGCAAAGATCAATGAATCCCTCTGAAACAATTGCATCTTCCCACCCACAGTCTATCCGAGTCAGCTGTAGGTGGGGTAATTCTGTTTAATTTGCCAGCGCTACCGTCGGAATTACGGTCACGTTAAGAACTTTTCCTGAAAACTAGTGCCATGGTTGCATAATAATTCCAGTTGGTGCGATAAGAAAAAACCCAGTATCCGTAACAAAGTAAAACCAGAAGAAAGAGGCCTTAAGCAAGAAATTGGTTATATATTTTTCTCATGGATGTATTACGAGTTGAGTCGAACTCAAGGAACAGATTCTCTAAAATTACTGTAATCAATTCTCTTAGGAGAATATACACTGAAGTACAGACCTCTGTTGTTCTTTGCCACATCTTTGATGGATTTATCCATATTCATTGTACTGCAGTAATACTGATTAACATGTCATCCTTATCACAGATGGCAGTTAGCAGAACAAACAACTGATATATGCATATGAGCATTATTTGTGTTAGGTTCTCCTCTAGAAATTAATCCAGGGAGTACGTTTTTTCTGATCAACGCCATCATATTGTTTCAGGTCTCCCTTCCAGCAGGATCCTCCCTAAATCCCTTTCACTCATCTGGACACTCTAAACCTTGTGTGTACAACTACAGTGTCTGCACTTTTTTGATAAACCTGAGAAGCGCCCGAATACGGTAACAAAGCTCTACAGTGGCAAGGCGTTACATTTCGCTATATAAGTATGAACATCTATCAACAAGAGCAAGACCTCCTCAGCAGCAATATCACTCAAGCGGTGTCTACAATCAGCACTCTCCATGTTGGGTATATAGCCCTGCCTAAAATAGTCCTCCCTTGACTGCTGTATCATTTCAGTAACCTCCCATTATACTTACCTGTAAAATGTTTTTGCACATTAAGCACCATGCTAGGCGAAATCATCGGCCGTTCTGGACGACGCAGTGGCACAAGCAAACATAAGACTGCCGACATGCAGGGGCGGGTTTGAGGCTCCAAATTTCGAACACAACTACTTGGCTGCTCAACCGCAGTGGGTGTGCAGATGGTTATCTGAAAACCAGCTAGACGACACATCAAAGCTGATCCCAGCTCTCAGTCTCCCACAAATCGTGCGCCTTTCTCGCTTCCTGATAAAGAGGTCTGCTGCTAACTCACAGCTTATGCGTATGGCCCATTGTTCCTTTAAAAGGTCGTTATGTATTACAGACGAATCTGCCCGTATGCCCCCAGTTTCCCGCTATCATATCCGACTGAGAGCTCACCTCATCGGACACTCCCTGACCTCAGACCCTGGGAAGCTGCTGGCATCGGCGTCACAGCAGTTGGCAATATATTCCAAGAGGGTCATGTCCTATCACTCGATGACCTCACAAATTCACAAAATGAAAAAAGGATTTTTAAAGCGCACTACTACCCGAAAGTGTCTAAACGCTGGTCTACTGACGAGAAGCAGAATACTTGCTAAAAGTGTAAAAAATAAGTGCAAATTCATTGGTTAAAAGCCTGGTTTTTAATGCCTTCCTGAAGGTCAGTAGATCGGTGTTTCTTTTAAGGTTAAGGGACTTTGAGTTCCAGAGTCTGACGGTGCAGGCAAGAAAACTTCTGCACCCCTAGAAGATTTTTTGATTCTGGGAATCACTAGAGTAGGTGAAGATGCAGAACGCAAAGGCATAGCTGGATTTCAGTAAAGGAATTTTTGTTTTATGTATTTGGAGCCTATACTGTGCAAGGAGTTAAATGCAATGATGCATAGGGCCTTGAAATCAATGCGCTTCCTGATGGAAAGCCAGTGCAACTGATTTAGGGATTGCAATGCTGATTTATATTTGGGGATACTCAACAATAACTTGACAGCCGCATTCTGAATAGTCCGTAACTTCTTCAGAAAACTTTTCTGGATATTTATAAGCAAGACATTGCAGTAGTCAAGTTTGGTGCAATGAGCAGATACTGCAGTTCCGTCTGAATGAAAAGGAAAACTTCCACTGCAGTTTTAATGTAGTTCGCTGTTAAACAGAATCCAGAGGTTCTCAACCTTTATAACTGGGGCCTGGAGGGTGCCAAGTTCCTGGGACCACCATCTCCGGTACCAGAAGAAGCCTCAAAGCCAACGGTGACAAACACCTCCACAGGTTCATGGATCTGACTTTCGTCCTGTCAATGATTAACAAAGGTTGTTGTCAAGACAGGAAATGTTTTCATTCTGATCGAGACAGGACTTGCTTTTAGAATATAACTAGATGGCATTGCATCATGCAAAAACTCAATAAAAACACATTAAAAAACTGACTGTTATTGATACACTAATAGATAGACTTCCAAAATTTAAATGTATTCAGCCCAAAGCATGCCAAATCTAAAACATTTATCTAAAAACACTAAGTTTCTAAATCTATGACGCTGACAATTCTGACAAGTAAACAGTTTACATTATATACAAATGCACATTATTTACACTTAAGATTAAATGCTTTAATGACAAGGCCACAATAGCTTTGTTGTCATACATCCTTCCAATCTAAATGTCCAACCATGCTGCTGTCATGCTCTTTGCAAGGTCCTTCAATGATGAATAAATCTTTAAGCAGATGAATGAATGTTGATATGATTGTATCTAATAAGTTGAAGGATTAATTTTTTACTCATAATGTTCTGTGGATAAATTTCCTCTAAGTAATTGGGATGCTTTTATAGTTAAGGTTAGGAGGCCAGTTTAAAAAAAAAAATAGCTTGATGCATCAAAATTGCTGAATACATCGCTTAATGAAAAACAATTATTTTTCTAAAACATAAACATTGAGGGAGCCGTGGCCAAGATGGTAGCGGAAACGGTTGCACTTTGACCTCACTCCACCGTGGGCCCATCTTTAATCCACCATCATCCTGTATAAACCCATGATTGATGCTTTTTTTTTTTTTTAAACCCACCCCCGGCGGCTAAATTTACTTGTAGGTCCCTTGTAAAGTGGTATACCATATACCTGTAAATTAAATGCTACCAGTGGGCCTGCAGCCCTTTTATTACACATAAGTCGTCCTAAACGTAGGCCGTATGTAGCCCGTAGGGCAGGGTGCTGTGTAAGGAAAAGGTAGAACATGTACTTTTAAGTTTTGCATGTCCTGGTAGTGAAAAACACCTAAATGTGTTTTTTCACTACTGTGAGGCCTGCACCTCTCATAGGTTAATACTGGGAATTGCTTAATACACTTTTAAGTTGTAATTCCTGATTAAAAAGGGAGTAGCTCAGAAATGTTTTATATCTTTGGGATGGTAATGACAAATCCTCTTTTCTGATAAAGATAGATTTAACATCATTATTTTTAAAATGGCACTTTTAGAAAATGGATATTTCTCTGCTCTTACAGCTCTGTGTGCCCTACGGCAGTCTCCAATGCACATCTAGGTTGTGACAGCTACACCCCCTTCATTCCATTGAGACAGCCACAAACACAGGAAGGTTTGGTGTGTCTGAGTACTCAAAGTAACACAAGAAGGGAGTGAAGATGTAATGCTCAAAAGAGCAGAAGAGATGGATACGTCCTCCTCAAGTTATATTGTTTAAAAACAAAGGGATCCACCCTTATGGGAAAGTATAGAAAGTGTTCCTCCAGACTACGTGTGTCTCCTACAATGGTGGAAAGCACACAGCTTTATTTAAATACCCCTCCTCACTAAAACGACCCTTGGTGGCATGCTTCATCATCTGGGTCTTCCCGTCCCACTGCGGGACAGGGTGCGCTACGACCTACAACTATGTGGGAGCACTGGTTATGAAAAACAATACTATGGTTGGTGTAAGAGTGTGAGTGGAAGGGTCAGAAGTGAGTGAATGGTGAAAAATTCAAAAACACCTGGCTCAGTGGAAAAAATAAATGTTAATGTTCCTTTAAACTGGTATTATTAAAAGTGGGGAATAAGATGTAGATACTATGCTATAATGTACACTGGAAAGGGGTTTTTAGGAAATTCAGATCTCTAGGGCGCACTGCCTCAGTTTTTACGTTACAGTGTGTGATGTCAAAGGTTTGTGTGTAGTGCGTGAAGAGCAGGCGGAAAAACACCCTTAACCGTCTAAAATAGTCAAAGGACTAAACATATATATACAGCTAAGCTCTCGCAACTACAATAAGGTATCACATAAACAGTACAATGACTGATGAGTATCAATGAAACAGAAGCAGATTCTTTAGTGTGTTCTTAGTCACAGCAAGAAGATGGTTTATTCTCTCCAGGCTTGAGGAATGTCATACAAAGCCGACACGTGTTTCGTCGTGTACAGTTGAGTCAACACGACTCTTCAGGGCTTAGGGCTCAGCTCAATAATATTGATTGCGATTAAGTCTGGACTTATGTTCGTGTGCTGTTTAGATAGATAGGAGAGAGACACTGGTTACTCCGTTTGTGACTAATTAGGAAGGGTGTGTTTCAAAAGAGTCACGTAAGAAGCACTTTTGTCTGAGTATTCTGCCTTATTGGTTAGGATAAAATCTTCAAGTTTAGACACTCTGAATACTGGTGCCGAGAGACGACGACCGGGAATCATAGGAGGAGGGATACCTTATCACGGCGCACCGCCACATAGGAAACGCACCCGTTTCTTGCGAGCCTTTCTACAGATGGATCCCCTCCCGGCTACCACCTGATACACACCAGTATTCAGAGTGTCTAAACTTGAAGATTTTATCCTAACCAATAAGGCAGAATACTCAGACAAAAGTGCTTCTTACGTGACTCTTTTGAAACACACCCTTCCTAATTAGTCACAAACGGAGTAACCAGTGTCTCTCTCCTATCTATATAAACAGCACACGAACATAAGTCCAGACTTAATCGCAATCAATATTATTGAGCTGAGCCCTAAGCCCTGAAGAGTCGTGTTGACTCAACTGTACACGACGAAACACGTGTCGGCTTTGTATGACATTCCTCAAGTCTGGAGAGAATAAACCATCTTCTTGCTGTGACTAAGAACACACTAAAGAATCTGCTTCTGTTTCATTGATACTCATCAGTCATTGTACTGTTTATGTGATACCTTATTGTAGTTGCGAGAGCTTAGCTGTATAAATGAGCAGTGTCTCTTGTGTCGATATGTTTCAAAGCCCTCCCCTTACTTCTCATCAGGACCTAGAAGATATCCCTTCTACACTCAAATCAAAACAACTGTGTATTTACATATAATCCTTACTAAGTGGTGCATATAAATTTACATGCACAGTATACTTTACCCCAGTAGGTGTATTGATGAATGGGTTTCTTATATCGCCCAGATAATGCCCCAATAGCCTTCAAAATGGGAGGGAAGGGGTACTTATAGTCCCACAAATATCAAGGTTACCTCCTCACCAGGGCACTGCCTCGTTGCTCCTGGTGAGGAGGTAACCTTGACATTTGTGTTTGGCCACATCAAACGAACCGTGAGGTAGGGGCAGCAAACATAACTGTGATGGAGACACTGGGGGAAGTGGGGCTCCCCTGATCTAGTGCAGCGACGGTGCTAAGCAACCAGACTAAGCCAGGAAGATGGTGGTGCCTCGCGGCTATTGAGCCCTGCGAGGGACGTAACAGGCGGCCCACACAGCTTCCAGAGCAGGAGCCTGCAATCACTAACAGTTAGGCCAGTGAGGGTTTAATTACATGTTATTGCCATGCTATTGTATGATAAACATTGTAAATAAAGATCTTTACAAAAAAGGAAAAAACTACGATCAGTTTCTTACGCTCACTATTTCACATGGTTTTAGTTGTATGGTAGAGACCTCTCCAAAGACTGATGGTAGAGTTACGAACAACAATGCTTTTTCCCACACTTCTCTGCTACACCCATGGATAGGTACAGTTACACTCTTGATTCAACACGTCTTCAGCAGTCCCTGCCATACACACACGTCATCAAAACATTTTCAAGATGAGCTACACTGAACTCATACATTTGTACCCCTTATTATATCACCTTTTAGTGCTTAAGTTTCCTACCTCTCAGTTCTTTTCACTTTTCAATCACACCAGGGTGCAGTGACAACACACAATGAAAGCGTAATTGTGCCCCTGAAATGCAATATTCAAATACTACCCATACAGACCACATGTCAAACACATGCTCTATCCAAAGCACTGGCATTGAGAAGCTTGGTAGCCGCCCGTAAATGTGATTGAGCACTTCGTCAGGGGTTTTGAGCTCTATATAAAGGCAACTGCAATACAATGCTTATACATCTTTAAATAAATCACATAATAAAGCATTATATCTCACCTGCATAAGAAAGACTAAGTAGTCTGCTGCGTTCTAGCGGTGGTGCCCAAGAGGACCACATAGCATGCATGGCAGGGAAAGTAACACCCTGGAAAGAAAATAAAGACTTTTACAACTCCTTTCCCTTGATGTTCTCAAATCATGTCAATGTTTAACAGACGTCTGAACATTTTGCAGAATGCATATCAAATGCTTTGCACTCATTATCATAACTTTGAGTGAAACATGACCACTTACGAAAGAAGGAATACGACGAACAGGTCTGAGGCATAAGGGTATAAAAAAAATCATTAAGACTACATCAATGCTCAATTCAAAGCAAAATAAACACAGGAGAACTGATAACCAAAATTAGTATGCCAATGCTCAAGTTTCTTCCACATTCATTAAATGTTTGTGAAGATATACTCGGCAAAAAACACAGCCACAGTGCCAGAATGAAGAGGTGTGTTACAATAAAAAATCTGTGTGGAATTGTGTATATTGAGGGGGCATATATACATAGGTGTAGGGTGGAAAAATAAGGTGAAATAGTTATGTGACCATCTGCTCATCATTTTCTACTGACAGATCTAGTATGTTTTCCTGAGCAATGACTCATGTCACAAGGTCATCAACAGACGCTCTACTTGTTTGCCTATTGCTCACCAACAGAGCTCGAAACTATGTTCGGTGATCTAAAGGTACACCAAAAGTGAGGTTACTTACTTTCAGCAACGCTTTTTCTGATGGATCCTCTAACCGATTTCCGTGTCAGAATGGAGGCGAGGATTATGCTGTTGTTTGTTTATTTTTTCCTGCAGCTTAACGCAAACGCCATAGACTACATTTGCAATGGAATTTGAGAAAAACAGAGTCAACACCAGTCTCTAACCAATCACAATGGTTTTGACCCCTAAAGAGGCTCCTTGGCTTCCAGTGCCCCCTCTTTCTTCACTGCTCAAGCAATAGATTATTGTAGTTTCTACTGTTTGAATTTGTTCATGATATTAGGGGACTAACGTTTTTGCTTTCTTTTCATTTAGCACGCGAACCGTGCACAGCAAGTTTTTTCCGATTCCTGAATGGTGCTATGTAACTGCAGGATCTCCGCGGTGCACTATCCTTACCACTAGGGGCGCTGAAATCCCGGGCGATCCTTGGTGTGACACGGTACCCGTATCTCCCTCAGACTGTAGTTTCAAGGTACAGACCCGGCAATTGCACTGATTGCGTACGCTTAAAGAAAACTAGAGTTTTAAAGAAGGAATACAATTTTAAAACATGTGCCTGGGGGACTCACATAAACCCCAAGGGGCCCTGTTCGGGGTCCTTATATTGACTGATGCCATATAGTTAATAAGTAGGACACTGCCTAGGCCTTAACCCTGCAATTTTAGGTCATGTATTCCCCCTTACGTTGGGTGATCTAATGGTACCCCGAAAGTGATAAACAATTTACTTACTTTCCGGTAGATACTCTAACGGTAGATCCTTTACTTTTAGACTATTCAGAGCTCCAGACTGGATCCAGAGATCTTTCAAGCAATTCTTCCTTTACACTGGTAGATCACACCATATGGCTTCTCAATCTCCGAAAGTGATGCAGCAGTGTCGCCTATTGAGACCAATGCTGCACTTTGAAGTTAGTTTCTTAATATTTCTCCTTACGGCGCCTTTAGATGTGGGGCATTTTTAACAAATTGCAGATGGCAGCCTGTCAAAAGCTAACTTGGAATCTTATTATGATGTTAAAGTGTCCACACACTAGAAAGGGGAGGTGGCCGGCAATAAGGAATCAGTGGTTCGATACACTATCTACCAGAGAAGTGAATTATTGAAGGTAAGTAACTTGTTCTTCTAACCACAGTTTACTCACCTTTAGAAAAGATAGCACAGTGGTACCCCCCCCCCATTCCCCTCTATCCGCAGGTGGAGGGTCTGGAGAGTAGAGCCAGATTAGGAAGTCTTGCAGGAGAGAGCAAGCAAAATGGCCCTCTTATTGGACCGGACTATAAAGGTAGTAGTGTTTCGTGAACATGTGCACTGAGACCCACATCGCAGCCTGGCAGAGATCCAGAACAAGCACCTCCAACTCTTGCTAGTGGTGTTGTAGCGGCCATGATACTGGTAGAATATCCCACTGGTCTTCTAGTAGTTCCATATTAGCCAGCACACAACAGATTGTAATGCAGAACACTAGCCACTTGGTCAGAGTTATCTTTTGCATCACCTTGCCTTTCTTAGTCCTAATGAATCCCACAACGAGCTGATCATCCACACAATAGTCTCTCGTACAGTCAATGTAGAAACTCAAAGACCTCTTGAAGTCAAGCCAATGGAGTCACTACTGCTCTTTTGAGGGCTGTGTGAGGGCAGAAAAATGTCAAAAGGGCAATCGATTGACCACTGTGGAAGGGTGATACCACCTTCTGCAGCAAGGCAGCCCATTTCCTCAGCACCAATTTGTAGGGGTAGAGAGGTTGCTCAGAGCAGGGGTGGGGAATTCCTATCTCCCGACGCCCGAGACATCTAGATTTCTTAGGAGGGCAAGAGGTTTTAATTTGCATTTTGTCCAAAGGACAAGTAGACAGTTTTATAGTAATACGATACACAGCTGTTCAACCCTGTAGGTCACAGTCAGTAAATAAGTTGCTCTGAGCAGTTTATTGGCAGTGAAAGGGTCAATGCAAAAGCTGGGGCCTGCACTTTAATTTCCCCAGAGCAGAACAACAAAATGATAAAGCACAGCTCAAAGATGGAGCCAGCTCGATAAGCTCCTGTGGCTTCCAGGCCCTCCCCTGGTCCTTTTATTTTCTTCAAGCATGAGACACACATTGAGCTTCTGCAGCACCAGTACACTGGCAGCAATGGCATGTAAGAGGCTCCTTTTCTTGCCTCAAGGCCCCTTGCTCTGACTTGAACTGTATGACCCCTGCCTTGTATTCTCTGCTCCACTCCTGGGCCTCATAGGGCTCCAATATCCCTGCTCATCTTCAACTCAATTTGACTCCCCTTCTCATGCGCCCCCCTCCTTGGCACTTTGCATCTCCTGTATACCTTATGTTACACCCGGTGCCTGAACCTGCTAACCCCACCACTCCAACCTCCGCTGCACTCTGACATCCCTGACCCGCTCCCCTTGGCCTCTCATATCTTACTTCATCGAGGGCTTACATTAAAGCTCATTAGTTTCCCCATGGGCTTTCATGCAGGCCTAAGGCCACCCCCAATTCTATCCTTGTACTAGGCCTCTCATCTCACTTTGTGCCTGCACCAGGGGCATTGTGAGCACACCGCTGTAGCAACTACAGCAGCTGTAGAGTTTTTGATGGGCCTCTTCAGTCTGCAGGTCCGCAGACAAAGGCCCATAATGGACTTGAAAGGGTGGGTGGGAGAGTGAGTGAATGGGTGGATGGATAGATGCATGTATGAATAAGTGAAAGGGTGGATGTACAGATGCATGGATGAATACATGCAAGAGTGGATAATAGATGCATACATTAATGAGTGAAAGGGTGAATGGATAGATGCATGTATGAATAAGTGAACAGGTGGATATATAAATGCATGGATGAATACTTGCAAGAGTGGATGATTCATAAATTAATGAATGAAAGGGTGAATGGATAGATGCATGGATGAATAAGTGAAAGGCTGGATGAATGAGTGGAGTGAAAGGGTGGATGTTTAGGTGCATGAATGAATGAGTGAAAGGGTGGATGGATAGGTGCATGGATGAATGAGTGAAAGGGTGGATGGATAGATACATGTCTGAATAAGTGAAAGGGTGGATGTACAGATGCATGGATGAATACGTGCAAGAGTGGATGATAGATGCATACATTAATGAGTGAAAGGGTGAATGGATAGATGCATGGATGAATGAGTGAAAGGCTGGATCGATAGATGGATGAATGAGTGGAGTGAAAGGGTAGATACATGGATGAATGAGTGGATGGATGTAAGGATGGATGGATGTATGAAAGAATGGTGGATAAGTGCAAGGGTGAATGAAGGGATGGGTGAGTGGATGGATAGGCTGAAAGTGGATTGATGAGTGAAAGGATGGACAGCTTATTGAAAGGGTGGATTAATGGGTGAGAGAGTAGATGAATAGATGGCTGAGTGGGTGGGGATAGATGGCTGAGTGGGCGGGGATGGATGGATGGCTGGGTGGAAGGGTTAATGGATGGATGGGTGGACACTTGAGTGTAAAGGTGGAGGGAGGGATTAGTGAAAGGGTGGATGGATATATGAGCAAAACGGAAGATGGACAGGTGAAAGGCTGGATGGATGAGTGAAAGCATAAATCGAGGAAGTGAAAGGGTAGGTGGATAGATGAGTGAAAAGGAGGATGGATGGGTGGATGGATGGATGAATGAGTGAAAGGATAGATGAATAGGAGTGAAGAGGAGGATGTGTGGAGTGAAAGGATAGATAGATGAGCAAAAGGATGGATGAGTGAAAGAAAGGCGGGATGGATCAGTTGGATCGATAGGTTTGGAGATGGCAGGATAGGTTTGAACAGGGGCTTTGTGAACGCCCCACTTTAGCAGCTACAGTAGTGGTGGAGCTCTTGATGGGCCTCTTCTGTCTGCAGCTCGGCAGACAAAGATTCGTCATTAATGTGAAAGGATGAATGGATGTGTGGGTGAAAGGATGAGTGAGTGAAAGTGTGGCTGGCTAGATGGATGGATGGATGGATGGATGGATGAATGAGTGACCGGGATGGTTGAGTGACGTGGATGGGTTACAGGGTGTAAGGATTAGAGAGCGAAAGGATAGATGAGTGTAAAGGTTAAATGGATGGATGAGTGGAAGGATGGATTGATGGATGGGTCGAAGGGTGGGTGGAAGGATGAGTGAAAGGCAGGGTGGATAGATGAGAGAAAGGGAGGTTGTATGGATGAGCAAAAGGATGGATGGAAATGGATAGGTTTGGAGATGGATGGGTAGGTTTGGAAATGGATGAGCGGATGGACTGACGGACGAACAGATTGGTGAAAGGCGAATGGATAAAAGAATGAATGAGTGCCAATGTAAAGGTGAAATGCTAGCTATCAGTGGGTGAAAGGATGAATGGATAGATGCTTAGATTGAAGAGACAGAGCTATTCTGGCGAGGATTCCAATGACTTTTTTCGCTTGCTTGGTGTCATAAGAACTTTGGATCAACGTGGTGGGTATTTTAATTTTCTGGTTACTCACTTGGCCTGAACTATGCTCCTTTCTCTACCTTGGGATTATCAGGTAGGCGTGGTGCTGTATGCCAGCGCGTTTTTACTAGACCACTAGTATTTGGTCTCATAAAGGCCATATTGCCATAGAAATTCCTAGCACTGAACAAAACTACTTTGTAAAAGAGCAGAATACTGTGACACACAATGAAGTCAGCTCACAGATTGGAAGAGATAGCATTTTAATAAAAACATCATTAAGTAGGCCAGGAAACCGTAGTCCAAGAAAAATATTTGTGAATTGCATCTTAGCATGAGCAAATAGGAATATGCCCCAGCGGAAATCTGTTGACTGTTTACAAGTTCACTTTTTCTCCAACCACATTTTTCCCAGCCATGGAAGAAACTTTACTTCTGCCATTGTCGGGGGTAAATTGCCGACCTTTCTCAGTATGGGAAAAGATTAGAGAAGAGCTGGTGAAAAACTCCAAAATTCAAATCCTTCCACAGTAATAGCCTGACATAACCAGAGAGGCTGTTATCAGAGCTCTTCTATAAAGAGATTACAGCCATTATTTGACGGCGCACTACATGGCACCAAAGGGACAAGTGGATTTTGTTACAGGACATGTAGATTTATGGAGCTACTTGTCCCATGGACAAGTACATATTTCATAAAATTCCACACCCCTGTCAGAGACTGCCTGGTGTTCACTCACACCAAACGTACAAAAGTAATATTGATAAGAAATACTTTATGGAGTATCAGAAGTCTTCACAAAAAACTGTGTACAGGCCTGAATGGTGTGCAAATAAGAAACCTCAGGTCTAGAGTTAGTTCGATCTGAGACATGAGGAATGGTTAAGACCTCAGTTCTATCTGAGGCATAACAAATGTATTTGGAGCACACATGCCGCAGACTCTTCAGAAAAAGAGAGATGGTTGATGAAGCAAACCTAAAAAAGGCTGAAATGCCAGCATATAATCCTTAACTGTGCCCACTGTAAGGTCATGCTGGGCCAATAACAAAACAAGCAATCAGAAAGTCTGCCCTGCAGAGGGACAAGATGATGTACCCCACAAGCTCTTAGTAGTCCTCAGAATATACAAACCTCGATACAGGTCTCTGGCCGCAAAAAAGACCTGCACCACTTCAGGCAGCAGGTCAAAAGATTTTAACTGCACCAGTTAATCTCCTTGCATGAAGGTATAGGTTGTGGAGATTTGGATGTAGGACCGAAGGGGGAACCCATATCGAGGTATTTATGCTCAGGAGCTTTTATGCTAGCCCAGTTCAGGGCTATGAAGATGACATGGTGCTGGTCAGTTTTGGCTTTCCTCACAACTAGATGAAGGAGAGGCAGTGGCAGCAACGCATACAAGAGACGTGCCACTCAGTTGCGAATTATTACATCTCCCAAACACCTTTTTGAAGGAAATTTCATTGCACAGAAGCTAAGACACTGTGCTTTCTTGACATTGAAAAGTAGATCAAAGCAGGACATGTCCACTGATAAATGATACTCTGTGCCCCCTTGGAATGGGGACTCCACTTATGGTCCACCAGCCAATGAATGCTCACTTGCCTGCCCTAGCATTCAGGGACTCTGATAGGCAGCTGGCTAATAAGTACTTCTGCTGGTCGAGCCACCTCCTGATGAATAGAGTCTCGTGGCACAGGATCCAGGACACCACTCCACCCTGCTTTCTTCAGCACCACATGACAGTTGTCTTTTTTGTCAGGGCCTTCACCAGCTTTCCCTTGATTGCCATTAGAAATGCTTGAAGGGTCAGACAGATTGCCCATAGCTCCAAAAGGTAGATGTGGAGATGGCTGTCTGCTGGAAATCAGAAGGCTATTATCTCTACTTTTCCAAGATGAACTACAAAGCCCAGCATTATTACATCCATCACAACCATGAAGTGTGGTTGGGAAAGGGAGAGTAGCCTGCCATAGGCCAAGCTGGACCTCGTCTGCCACAACATGAAGTACTGAGCTATCTCTTTTGGGATATGAACTGCACTGTAGAGGCAACTCCTGTGCTGGAACCATTGAAACCTTAGGTTCCAATGCAGGGTTTGCACATACCATATGGTGTATGGGGAGAAGAGAATACACAAGGCCAGGAATCCAAGAAGCCTGGGGACAGAGCCTGAAACATCTGGATTATTTCCTCAATATCCAGACTTGCTACGGTGGCTGAAAAGCCTGGAACACCACCATGTCCAGAATAGCCTCTAAAGGAACCAGCCGTCAACTGTCAAGGTACAGAAAAACATACATATTCCCGAGCCCCTAGGATGAGTTGCTACCGCTGCCATTACTTTCGTAAACACCAAGTGGTCAAGGTAAGGCCAAATGGCAAGTCAGCAAGTTGGAAGTGTTCCTAACCAACGGTGACCCACTGTTCGCATATGTGGGACTGAAGGACAGTTATATGAAAATATATATTCATCAGGTTCGGTCCCCTAGATCCAGAGCAGAGAGGATCTGAGCCACAGTGTGCATTCTGAATATGACCCTGTTGTGAAAGACATTTAATGGCCGGCGGTTCAGTATGGACTTTAGGTGTCCATTTTTCTTCTTTATGAGGAATTATCACAAATACCTCCTCTTGCCCCTCTCCAAGTCCAGAGCCCCTCTCCAAGTCCAGGACCCCTCAATGCCACATTTGGACAGCAGGCGATTGACTTCTTCAGCTGGATAGGAATCTGGGCTGCTCAAAATTCCTCTGGTGCGGCTGAATTCAGGTTTCGGGACGAAGGGAAGGGCAGGGTGTAGCCCCTTTGAACAATTTGTAAAACACACGGTTCCGACGTGGTGGAGTTACAGTTTTGGATGAATTAATGTATCTTGCCCCCTAATGGCTGGTTGCGGGCCTGAAATGAACAACCTAGGAGGCTTGGGAACCTCGGCAACATGGGAGGAAGAGTTGCAGCTGGACCGAATGATCATTCTTGCCATTATGCCCTGTAAAGTCTGTGTTTGCTGCTGAACCCACTCAGCATGTCAATGCCCCCACTACCAAGACAGAAAGCCCACTGGACAGAGTAGGGTAAAAAATAGAAAAATGGAGAAAAAAAAAAGATGTAGGGTCGGCCCACCCAAGCATCAGATTGTGTCCCTATCCCAGAATAGGTGCAACCGTCTTCTGCCCTCCCCCCCCCCCCCCTCCAACTGGGGGGAAAGCCAAGTGGCTGAAATAATCAACATATTGTAAAGAAACAGTAGAGTTCACACAGGGTACAGGGTTACTAAATGCACATTTGAATGGTTCTACAAGTCTGTAATCAAGAGTGTATGTGATCCGCACCCGAGGTGGCCAATCCGTTAGCTAGACAGCCGGGAGAGTTTTTGTGTAGGATAATGCAAACTGATTTGCATAGACTTCTCTACTCCATGGGAAGCTATCAAAGGGACAGCAAAATTGGAGTGAGGTGGTGTATGTCAGGTGGCTCTTACCCATGGTAAGATAAAAACTGAGTTTCCAAATAAAGCCTTAGAACCTATTGTGAAATGTATAGGAGGCACAATGTCAGACTGCATGTAATATTTCATACATTTGCTATGTAAGTAGTAAGCCATACTTGAAATGCATATATCATCAGTCTAAAATAAAAGAGACATTATAGAAGTGCCTGTAAATGCAACAGAATTGTACACCCAAACGATTTATGTCAGTTTGACAATTAACTTGGAAACATAACTTTCTTAATATTTTCCTTTAGGCAATAAAATATACTAACACACTCAAGAAGTATATGCAAGTTACATTAAAAGAATAAAGGTATAAGAAAGAAAATGTTATAGCATAAATGTGGCAGTCATATGCTTGTAGTTAAGAATAAACACAAATTAAATATATAGCAGAAAGTGGCCATCTTGGAATGGTATTGTGTATAGTGACTAATTGTGGTATCAATCCAAAATGGCTGACATGCTGCTTCTAAATATGCCGGTCATCTTGAAACAGTAAAACAATGAAATACTAAGAACACCCTTCATGATGGCCACCATGTTTAGAAGCAGTGGCAATGCTGGATGTGGTGCACTGCAGATGAAATGAGCAATAAATGAGCAGCCCAGTAAGACTGTATAATGAGCTGCTGGGTGCTCCAAAGAAATGAATCCTCAAAAAATAGCGGGAAGCTATAAAAGTAGAACATGCAAAACTAAAGTGATTGGCGTACAAGCACTGACACTAAGGCACATTCAATTTCAGGCAGATGTGCACGTTATCAGAATTTTTCTGTCACTAAGAGTGCAATAGAACCAATGGCTGAAGTAGGCTGCCCCGTTGCCTCGGGTTATGTGCTGGCATTGGAGAAAACAAAATGTGAATGACCCTCAAACAGGTCAACGGTTGACTAAAAATCTCTCCATGAAGTATTTGTATGCATGTATTATGATTTTCTTTTTATTACAAGATCCTGGCAGACAGTTAAACCGTGATTCTTAAAATACTTTTAATACACACACTGCTAAATGCTACACATAAATTTACAAAACTAAAATTACAATTGGCAAATCAATGTAAAAACCCACCTCATAGACCTAACAAGGAATCTCAAATGTAAATCTTCTACCCCCAGGGCTTATTGTGGGCATAATGATCCATCAGATTATATTTAAGAAAACGTCTATCTAGAGGTTTTAACACAGCACAATAACCATCCAACAAAGTCTACTGTCTTAACCCCTTTGCTGCTAGGCATTCAAACACCCCCAGCAAGGTGTCATTTGTGTAGATCCTTCATAGAAACTAACAGTTGAAAATAAGAAAGATTAAAAATGAGTTGAAAAAACAGTCATTTGCGCCAACGTTTTCAACTGTATTAGCAATATACCATTACATCCGTTTGACCCTTCTGGTTATAAGGATATAGCAGTGGTAGGTTCACCAAGACCCCGAGGAACCCAGAGCCAATAACTGAGCAGCGCCTTGAAATGGTTTTTCATTGTGTACCGGGTTTATAGCAATTCATTTGGTAAAATATAAAGAGTGAAAAATAGGTTTCAAAGACACCTATGTATTTCAGTGATGGGAACAAAATATAGAGTTTAGAAACAGTACCAATTTGCCCATCTCTGAAATTGTGGGTACCCATACTAGCATGTGAATGTGACATTTTTCAAAGTGACTTCTTTTTTACACATTGTCTTTCATTTGGAAGGCAGAAATGCATCGAAAGTCAATAACAGTTGCTCTACAATTCTGTGTTCCCCTAAGTCTGTGGATAAAAATGGTACTTTACTTGTGTGGGTAGGCCTAGTGCCCGCGACAGAAAATGGTCCAACACGCAATATGGACACACCACATTTTTACAGTGAAAACTGGCCCCTTTTTTCAAAGTGCCTAGCTGTGGATTTTTAACCCTAGGTCTAACGGCACCTGGGGGAAACCTATACATTTTTGAAAACTAGACACCCAGGGGAATCCAGGAAGGGGTGACTTGTGTGGCTCTCACTAGGTTCTGTTACCCAGAATCCCTTGCAAACCTCAAATTTTGATAAAAAAGAAAACATTTCCCTCAAATTTCTGTGATGTAAAGTTCTGTAATCTGCCTAGATCCACAAAAGTCTACCCACACCGCATTCCCCAAAGTCTTCCGGTAAGAAGGGTACCTCACTTGTGTGGATAGGCCTAGTGCGCACAACAAGAAATGCCAGAAATACAATGTGGACGCATCAAATTTTTACCGTGAAAACTGACCCTTTTTTTGCAAAGTGCCTAGCTGTAGATTTTTAACCCTAGCTCTGCCGGCACCTAGGGAAACCTAGCAAACCTATACATTTTTTAAAACTAGACACCCATGGGAATCCAAGATGGTGTGACTTGTATGGCTCTCATCAGGTTCTGTTACCCAGAATCCCTTGCAAACATCAAACTTTGTAGAAATAAAAAAACACATTTTCCTCACATTTCTGTGATGGAAAGTTCTGGAATCTGCGTAGATATTACAAAATTCCACCCCCCTGCATTCACCAAAGTCTTCCGATAAAAATGGTACCTCACTTGTGTGGGTAGGCCTAGTGCCCGCGACAGGAAGCGGCCCAAAATGCAACGTGGACACACCACATTTTTACATTGAAAACGGACCCTTTTTTGCAAAGTGCCTAGCTGTAGATTTTGAACCAATGCTCTGCTGGCACCTAGGAAAACCTAGCAAACCTCAAAATTTTTGAAAACTAGACACCCGGGGGAATCCAGGAGGGGTGACTTGTCTGATTCTCACCAGGTTCTGTTACCCAGAATCCCTTGCAAACCTCACATTTTGTAAACAAAAAAAAAAAACCTTTCCCCCACATTTCTGTGATGGAAAGTTCTGGAATCTGTGTTGGTCCACAAAATTCCACCCAACCTGCATTCCCCAAAGTCTTCCGACAAAAATGGTACCTCACTCATTTTGGGTGAGTCAAGTGCCCGTGACAGGAGAGGGCCCAAAACGTATTGTGAAGACATCAAAATTACCTGTCACAAAACAACCAGGTTTTGCAAGGGGGGTTTTGCCCCGAGGTCAGTGGCCATCTAGGGATACCTGCCACACCCACACATATCTGAAAACTAGACACCCTAGGGAGTCCAGGGAAGTATGGCTTACATGGATCTCCCAATGGTTCCCTACCCCAAAGCCCCATCCAAGCGGCATCCACGCACACTGCCAGCCAAGTGCCACTTAACACATTACCAGGCAAGTGCCAATCTAAACACACCGCCATCAAGCGCGAGTCGACACACATCATTAGCCAAGTGCAAGACCACACATACTGCCAGCAAAATGCCAGCCAAAGCCAGACACGAAGACGGGGAGGGACCCGTGTGTAAGGGATTCTCCCTGACAGGCCCAGAAACCTATCCCTGGTTTCTAGTGGGCTTGCTGCCCCCCCCCCCCCACCCCCTGGAGGGGCAGATAAGGGGCTATTGCCCCGATCTGCCCTCCGGGGAGTGGAAGGTGGCTGAAATACGTTTTGGGGTTGGGGAATTAGCATGCCCATTCTGGGCACCACCTACCCCTACATTTAAAAATAACAAAATAATCCCTGGTGCCTAGTGGGCTTTCTGCCCCCTAACGGGGGGGCAGATCAGGGGTTATTGGAGGGGGTGGAAGGACTGTGGAATTTTGGGGGTGGGGCATTGGCATACCCATTTTAGGGAGCCCCCACCCCTACAGGTATAAATGGAAAATAAATCCCTGGTGCCTAGTATGCCTATAGCCCTCCCAGTGGGGGAGAGGGAGAAGGGGAGCACATAGGGGGCTACTGCCCCCATCTGCCACCCAGGGGGGTAGAAAGACTGGAATTTGGGGGTGGGGTATTGGCATGCCCATTTTGGGCAGCCCCCAACGGGCATTGGCATGCCCATTTTGGGCAGCCCCCAAAACTACTGGTGTAAAAAGCAAAAATAATTCCCTGGTGCCTTGTGTGCTTTCTGGCCCCCCCACCCCACCACACCGCCCTCCCAAGGGGAGCAGATTGGGGTTATTGCCCCATCTGCCTGCCAGGGGAAGGGGGGAGAAAGACTGGAATTTGGGGTGGGTGGTGACATTGGCATGATTATTTGGGCATCTCCCAATCCTACTGATGCAAATAGAAAAAGAAACCCTGGTGCCTAGTGTGTTTTCTGCCCTCCTGAGGAGCAAAAAGACTGTCTGTGTCCAAAATAATGGGGGGAGCAAAAGCCCTTGCCCAAGGAGCCGCTCCCCCTCCCTGGGGCTTAGTGGGTAGATCTCCCCTTTTCAATGATACCTCTCCTGTCTGCCTCAGTGTTCAGGGCACTGAGATACCCCCGTAGGGTCTGAGGCAGTGAAACTGAAACTGAGTTTCAGTTTCTCTGAAATGACGTCAGCGCGATGTGCACGCCGACCGTCATTTCGGAGAAAAGATCATAACACCGTCCGCAGCTGGGGAAGCTCTTCTTTAGCTCCAGAGGGTGTTTTCACGAGAAGGAAATCCCTCTCATGTGCGTGGACGGCCGGAAGGCGTCCGACGCACATGAGCACTGGTGCGTCGGACAGTTCCCAGCTGCCTGCACACCGAAAGGGTTAAACAATTTTTTTTCATTATAAATACAGCAGCCTTAGTCAAAGATTTTTACAATAACCAAAACAGATATAAATCATTTGATAAAAGATCAATCAGGTCTGTGGTGTTTATGGTTTGCTGGTCAGCATACCAAACAATGGTCTACTGTAATGAGCATACGTTTTTTCACATGGCAAATAACAAGCACACATGGAAAAATTACAGATATGTACAAATTTACTATTGGCAAAGCAGCAAATACAGTCCATTCTGAGAGGGGATACCAAGTATTCCCAAGCGCAACTCTTCCACCATGAGGGTTAGTCAGAGTGAGTGATCAACACCAAAACTCTTGCTTACTACTGTAATCTATAAGATTCCATGTAACAAAAAGAGTATTTTTACAGGCTTTCACACAATGTAATAATAATCGATCCTTAAAGTTTTAATGGCTTGAACATATGCTTCTCACAATAAAAAGGTTAGGCCTACTGACGAAGCTTTTCATAGTAAACAGATTTGATCTTTGCCATCTGCCTTAACTTTACCCAATAAACCAACCAGGCCTATATCCTTTATCGCCGGCTTGTCAAAATAACCAGTTCAGGTTCATTGTATTGAGGATAACGTTTACAACAAGGCAAGAGTAGAAAAAGATTACAACTATGTACAAAATAATAAAGTTGGTAAAACAATATACACCATCCCCTGTGTGAGCCTAATAAGCAAACCCATCATGCAAATCTTCTACCCCAACCGTTTGTCAGATCACTTCATATCTGTACAGCGCACAAACAAAAATGGTTTGCACTGAAGGTGAATTGCATTTATGGACATCTCCGGTTTTCATGGCGGTCACCGTTTTGCTAAGTAAGATGTGAGGATGGTGTTCATTTGGAAGCTGGGTTTCTGTTGGCTTACTTGCTGGCAGGTTTGCTTATGGGTTAGGAATGGGAAGAAGGGATGTTTTGCATGCCAGCATGTGATTTGATCCGATTACATGATGGGGCTTTGGTGAAAATCTAATTGAAAAATGTGTGACTTACAACTTGAATAGCATTTGCATAACATGAAAATAGTAACGGTTTACCTCTCCAAGCCCTTCCAATGCTCGGACTGCTATAAGATATCCAACCCCCAGTTCCGCAGCTAAAGGGGTGAGAAGAGTGAATGCAGCTGTGCCCAGAATTCCAAACCCCATGAGATGCTTTCCACCAAATTTACGGGCTAAATATCCTCCTGGTATCTGTGTCAGGATGTATCCATAGAAAAAGGAACCAAGGATCAGGCCCTGTGTGTCTGCATCCCAATCATACTTTTTTCCCTGCAAAAGAATTGAAGAAAAGACAAAGTTAGATCATGCTTTACATTGCTGAACCCCCTGTCTCAGGGGGCACTGATGAAAAGAGAACATTCATGCATTTGCCTGCACTGAACGGGACTAAACAGCTTGCAGGTTGTGGTCAAGGCACTGCCAGGTTGTGTGTTTCTTCCTGTTGCTCAGTGTAGGTATTTGACTGTCTGTCATTATTGCTGGTCCAGCCACATTCGATGGAATTCTCTAACTGAACCGTGCAAATTTAATTAGGGTGGAACTCGCTAACCCTTTGCTGCAGATTTAATATCTACATTCAATGCACCTCACCTCTGGATCAACATCACAAATCTACCTAAGTATCTATTACTTCCTTCGGAATAAGGTCTGGGCTTACCACACAAATGCTAAAAGTGTTGGGACCAAGTAACTATGTATATCCCTAATGTGAGAAATTGGGGTTCAGGGGGACGACCCTTCTCAAGCAACAGCCACAATTCCTGGCAGGGTGAACTAAAAATAAAAGTCAAAAAGTCAATAAATATACCTTTGTTTACCCCTCTGGTAGCTTGGCACAAAAGCAATCAGGCTTAACTTAGAGGTAATATGTAAAGTATTTATGCAGAACACAAATTGTGGAAAAGTGACAACCTGAACACAAAAATTCCACACCAATGTAGAAAAACAGAGTAAAATGTAATGAATAAAATGAGACCAAAACGAAACAAATCCAATCAGTATAACTGGAGACATGCAATTTTAAAGTCTTCTGGTAAGTATAGCGCCTAAAAGCACAGAGCGTCACTCTGAGTCATCTGGTCTTGCTAAACCAGGGTAAATTCACAAGTTCAGACCGGACGCGATAGAGCTTGGGCCGGTTTCAGGGACGAGGATAATCCTGCTGAAAAAGGTTTTCTAAAGCCTCATTTATTGAGCATTTCCCACATTAAGAAAATAATAAAATCGCATTTACATTTCATATATTTGTCATACCATTTCAACATCAGCCAGGCAGGTTGTCATATTTGTACCATCGCATTTTGCCCCTCTTATGCATTTGGATGCCATATACGTTGTGGTGACAAATGCATATTGTGTGTTAACAATTGTGTAGTCTCTGACCCATCAAGAGGTCTCACTCTGAGTCTCAGGAACCATAAGTGGCATGAGCTGCGAGGTACACACGTATGGGTTCCCAGACATCCCATGGTCGAGAAGCCGGAGGAAGCAGCATGCATTAGAAATTTTACAGTGTATTGGTCCGCTCCTAGTCGGTAAGCCAGTCCGTCGTTTTGTGAGACGTCCTTCAGCTCAAGCACATTGCCACTCGTTTCTTGCCCAATAAAAAGGCCAAGCCCACCAATTTTCCACTAATTTTGGGCACCATATTGACATAGCCCAGCAGTGCCAACACTGGTTCCACTGGCAACAGGCGCGCAACGCCCATTGGGCTGGAAGGGCTTCAACCCAACCCCCCCCCTCCCCTCCCCCCCCCCCAGTCGTGTGTGTCAGCCTGGGCTGAGACATCTTCCTGGGCGCACACACACACACACACACACACAGCCGCACCCAAGTACTTCACAGGTCTTTAAAAGACCATTTACTTGCTAAACAGGCTTAGTTGTTTTTTCACACCTTCTTAGAGAACGCTTAGCTGTAATTAAATTGCTAGTAGCTACCTCATAAGCCTTTTTAAATTCTTGAACTACTACCTCGACTGCTGGAACCACTCTTCCCTACAAAGGTATTAGGATGCCTACCAGAATTTAGGTAAAAAGGAGAAAACCTGGTGGAGGAATGTTTGGCATTATTGTACGCAAATTCCACTGCCCATGGACATTCCCCTTCATTCTCCACAAAAAGAGATGCAGAGATTGCTCCAACTCTTGATTGGCTCTTTCCGTCTGTCCATCAGTCTCGGGAAGGAAGTTGGTAGTCAGACGAGAATCCACATCTAATCTCTTGAGCAAAGCCCTCCAAAAGTGTGAGATAAACTGAGGGCCCGATCAGAAATCACTATCTTGGGAATGCCATGTGCCTTAACTACATGTTGAGTGAAAAGGGAACATAACTGAGTTGAGGTAGGAATTTTTTTTAGGGGGACAAAATGACTCATTTTAGTGAAATGATCTACCACCACCCAGATAGTTGTGAAACCTTGACTAGAGGGAAGTTCCACTATAAAGTCCATAGAAACAGTATGCCAGGATAAGGAGCTGGAGGCAAAGGCATCAACAAACCTTGTGGAGCCAGTCTAACAGACTTCCCCTTTATGCACTAATCACAAGAGGCAACATGCTGTCCTATATGAGTATCCATTGCCGGCCACCAAAATTCTCTTTGAATCAACTTCAAAGGTTTTCTTGACTCATTTGTGACCGGCCATTAAATCGTCATGAAAATATCGAAACATCATCATTTGAAGCTCTTCATTTGGCACATAGAGCTTTCCTTTGAAATAAGGCCTTCATTTCTTATTTCTCGTCCTGTACCTTCCTTGGCCCAATCACCGAGTTCCAAATTGGCGAAGGATTTACTTAGTTTGTCTTCCAATTCAGGAGAATTGATTACACCAATTATTTTCTCCTTCGGCATGGTCTGACCCTTCTCCAACACCCTTTCAGTTTCTCCAGAGTCAAGACGAGACAGAGCGTCAGCCTTACCATTAGCAGAACCAGGCTTATAGGTCAACAAAAAAATTGAAGTCTGCAAAAAACAAAGACCATCTCAGCTGTCTGGGTGTAAGTGTACGCTCTGATTTCAGAAATTGAAGGTTTCGATGGTCTGTAAACACGGTTACCTCATGTTGAGCTCCTAACAAATAATGTCTCCACTCTTGAAAAGCATCCTTCCTGGCTAATAACTCTTTATCAGCAATTGACTAGTTCATTTCTGCTGGTGTCAATTTTCGACACCTGAAAGCCACTGGATGGAGCTAGCCGGTGTTCTTGTGTCTCTGAGAAAGGATTCCACCAATGGCCAAATTTGAGGCATCTGCCTCAACGAAAAAAGGATCCTCAGGGTTAGGATGCAAAAGAACTGAGGCTGTGATAAAGATCATTTTTAATTCTTGAAAAGAACCCTCCGTTTCTGTAGTCCACTCAAACTTGACCCCCTTCTTCAAAAGGCGAGTAAGGGTAGAGACATTTTCTGAAAAACCAGGAATTAATCGCTTGTAAAAATTGGCAAAGCCATGAAACTCTGCGTCTCTTTCACATTACGCGGACTGGGCCAATCTCTAATGACCTTCACCTTGGCATCATCCATAGCCACTACTTAAGGGGACAAAACGAAGCCCAAGAATTCCACTTGAGTTGAATGAAAGACATTTCTCCAATTTAACAAAAAGCTGATTTTCAAGCAACTTCCTCAGGATTAGTCATACATGTTGAATGTGTTCTTTCAAGTTGGCTGAAAAAATAAGAATGTTGTTGATATACACAACTGCAAATCGATCAAGGAACTTTCTGACAATGTCGTTCATGAAATGCTGGAAAGCTGCGGGCGCATTACAAAACCAAAGGGCATGACCTGGTACTCAAACAAACCCAGCTGGGTCTGAAACGCAGTCTTCCATTCTTCGCCTTTTGCCATGCGTACTAGATGGTAAGCTCCCCTTAGATCTAATTTTCGCATACCTTAGATACCTTGATTTGATCAAGCAATTCAGAAATTAAGGGCAATGGATATCTGTTCTTCTTGGTGATGAGATTTAGAGCTCTGTAGTCGATACACGTTCTCAACCTTCCATCTTTTTTAGGAATAAAAAAAAAAGCGGAGAGGAAACTGGTGACTGTGAAGGGCGGATAAAGCCATTTCCAAGATACTGATCTATGTACTCTTTTAGGTGTTAATTTTCTTTTTCAGAAAGAGCATAAATTCTACTGCACGGCCAGCCTCTAATTCAATACTTTCGATGTGGAGGTAACTTGTTAGCTTCCTGTTCATCAAAAACCGAAGCCAAATCTTGATACTCTGGTGGAATCTCCTGAGTTTCCATGAAACAGATTGATTTAGACTGACTGGCCAAAATCAGAGGTGGAGAAAATGGGAGAAAATTGACACTCCAATCATGGCAATACCCTTTGCAATAATCAGAGTCAATGTCAGTAGATCTCTTGGCCCAGTCAATCCTGGGATTATGTTCGGTCAGCCAGGGTAAACCCAGAATGAGTTGGAATTGTGGTGCATCGATGAGACTGAACCTCAGAAGGCTTAAATGACTGCTAGGCCCTTTCAGACATATATCCTCAGTCTCATGAACAATGGGACCGGAAGATAAATTGGTTACATCAACGGCTCGAACAGCTTTTGGCTTTTCTTTTTTGACAAATCGGATTCCTAGGGATTTGGCGAACCTTAGATCACAAAAATTGCCAGTCGCTTCCAAATCAATCATTACTGAAATCTCATCCACTTCAGAATATCTTAATCAAACCATAAACAATTAAATGGGGTGCAGAAGATTGTAAGGTGCTGGCAATAAACTGCGAATCCGGAGTTGACTTGTCATAAGCTTCCACCAGAGCAACTCCCTCTACTGGTGGAATCTGTCTTTTACCCAGGAATTATGTTTGGGTTACTTAGGACACTCTTTAACGAAGTGTCCAGAGTTACCACAATACATGCAAAGCTTGCCAGTTGACCTCTTCTCTCTTTCTTCCTTGGATAATGATCCTTGCACAGAGCTGCATTGGCTCTTCCTCCTTCTGCTGCTATCATTGGGCAGTATGGCGAGTGGTTCTGAGACTTCATTTGAGATATATGCTCTTAGCGTACCTTATCTTTAATACCCAAATCGTCAATGATTTTCTTTTCTTGTTCTGTTTTTGATTTAGAGCGGTGCTCCCCTTAGACCTGAGCTGCAGCCAGGTGGGGTGAGGCGCAATAACCACAACTAATGGGTGAGTGGTTATAACTAAAGATGCTAAAATGCGATTAGTATACTAAGGATGTGTATGTATAAAAAGAGACACCTTGGATTTAGAAATGACATAATATTGGCTGTTTTTATTCATTTTCATGTCACTCCTGTGGACGTTCCAACATGTGCGGTGGTAGTGTGTGGTTGAACGGACAACCTGACCTGTGCAGGTGATATCTTTTAATTCTCACATTGAAAAGCAGTAGTTAAATAACATCGGGTCCTGAAGAATGCATTGAAAAATCTTTCGCCGATATGCTGAAACATGGTGACCACTACTAACCACAGATATTATGTTAAATCTGTGCCTTTCACTCTGTTTTTAGACTTGGGAAACTGGGGGATAATAATAAATTACTGATATCTACTCAGTTTATTCAATTTTAGTTTTCACTTTTCACATACTTTTACACTGCTTTTTCAGTAGTCATACTCATTTTCGATAACCTACTGCACCTTGAGCACATTTACATTTGGTCACAGTGATACTACTGAGACCACTTGTTCTGCCTCGTGAGCAAAGGGGCACCCAAATGATGCTAAATAGGGCGGTACAGTGTGGCCTCTGATGGGAATTTTTCCCTCTGCTCTTGTGCTTTTCTTTCACCTAGCTTTATCATTTTGTTTGTGCCCACTATACTATCACTTGTAGGGTGTTGGTGTCGGACTAACAGTTGAGTGACAGATATATTTTTTGACTTCCAGGTACTCTTGGTGTTACCATTACCGAGACCTCCTGTGCCCAAGGCAGTTTCTAGCCAATTGCCGTGAATAAATCTGCCCCCGGAAGCACAACCATACGTGGTTGCCTTAGTGGGAGTCCCAGCCCTTAGTGAGGGGAAAAGAGAACATGAGGTAGACTTATATAATAAGTGTGTACAGTGGCTGAGCCTAAACAGACCTTTACCTCCCAATATCCTGGGTGAAATACTGGCAGTGAGAAGAATAGATTGGATTGGAAGGGATCCTAAAACAGTGGCAGGGGATGTTGTTACAATTAATTTTAGGGACTCTTCCGCTGTGGACTACATCTGTAAAGCCCCTTCCCCTTGTGACTTGCTCCTCTTCCCAGAGCTGAGTGGTCGCTCCCCAGGGTCCCTCCAAGGTCGCTGGTATCGTATGTAGCGCTTTGCCCTGTGTAACTGGAACTGCTTTGAGTGCCTGTGCCTGCAGATCGCCATTGAGCAAACTTGCTTTGTAATTGATTTGTACTCGGCTAACTCGAGCCTGTCTGCGCGCTGTGCCGCTCTGCTCCCACGGCTGCATTGCTGTCTGTGCCTACTGCCTACCTGGTCGCCGCTGAGCTTGCCTGCATTTCGATTGTATTCTTAAAGTGCAATTCCACTCGGTTTGCGCGTTTTGCAGTGCTCCCCCCCCGCCTCCATTTTGTTGATTGTTGTGCTCGTCTTTGGCCCGCCCCGCCTCCCAGCTGAGACGCCCTCCCACTTAGTTCATCAGCGCTTCCCCTCCTGAAGTCGTCGTGACTTGCTCCTCTTCCCAGAGCTGAGTGGTCGCTCCCCAGGGTCCCTCCAAGGTCGCTGGTATCGTATGTAGCGCTTTGCCCTGTGTAACTGGAACTGCTTTGAGTGCCTGTGCCTGCAGATCGCCATTGAGCAAACTTGCTTTGTAATTGATTTGTACTCGGCTAACTCGAGCCTGTCTGCGCGCTGTGCCGCTCTGCTCCCACGGCTGCATTGCTGTCTGTGCCTACTGCCTACCTGGTCGCCGCTGAGCTTGCCTGCATTTCGATTGTATTCTTAAAGTGCAATTCCACTCGGTTTGCGCGTTTTGCAGTGCTCCCCCCCGCCTCCATTTTGTTGATTGTTGTGCTCGTCTTTGGCCCGCCCCGCCTCCCAGCTGAGACGCCCTCCCACTTAGTTCATCAGCGCTTCCCCTCCTGAAGTCGTCGTGACTTGCTCCTCTTCCCAGAGCTGAGTGGTCGCTCCCCAGGGTCCCTCCAAGGTCGCTGGTATCGTATGTAGCGCTTTGCCCTGTGTAACTGGAACTGCTTTGAGTGCCTGTGCCTGCAGATCGCCATTGAGCAAACTTGCTTTGTAATTGATTTGTACTCGGCTAACTCGAGCCTGTCTGCGCGCTGTGCCGCTCTGCTCCCACGGCTGCATTGCTGTCTGTGCCTACTGCCTACCTGGTCGCCGCTGAGCTTGCCTGCATTTCGATTGTATTCTTAAAGTGCAATTCCACTCGGTTTGCGCGTTTTGCAGTGCTCCCCCCCGCCTCCATTTTGTTGATTGTTGTGCTCGTCTTTGGCCCGCCCCGCCTCCCAGCTGAGACGCCCTCCCACTTAGTTCATCAGCGCTTCCCCTCCTGAAGTCGTCGTGACTTGCTCCTCTTCCCAGAGCTGAGTGGTCGCTCCCCAGGGTCCCTCCAAGGTCGCTGGTATCGTATGTAGCGCTTTGCCCTGTGTAACTGGAACTGCTTTGAGTGCCTGTGCCTGCAGATCGCCATTGAGCAAACTTGCTTTGTAATTGATTTGTACTCGGCTAACTCGAGCCTGTCTGCGCGCTGTGCCGCTCTGCTCCCACGGCTGCATTGCTGTCTGTGCCTACTGCCTACCTGGTCGCCGCTGAGCTTGCCTGCATTTCGATTGTATTCTTAAAGTGCAATTCCACTCGGTTTGCGCGTTTTGCAGTGCTCCCCCCCCGCCTCCATTTTGTTGATTGTTGTGCTCGTCTTTGGCCCGCCCCGCCTCCCAGCTGAGACGCCCTCGCCCCTCCCCCTCCACCATCCATATATGACAGTAGTTCCCGCGCGCAGCGTTCGCGCCCAATCCGCGCCGAAGGTGCGCCAAAGGTAAGCCCGTCTACGCCCGTCCGCGCCTGGACCGCGCCCAGCGCCAGACCCCCTGGTCCTCGCGCTGCCCAGCCCCCCCGCGTTACCTACGATGCTGCCACCCTCCTAGCCCTTAACCCCGGTCGCGCCCCCAACTGCGTCCAAGCCGCTCCTGGACGCACCCATGGACCGTTCTCCTGCCTCTCCTGCAAATTCATCGGCACCGACAACATCTCCGCTACGACCACAACACAGATTCCCGACCCCAACCACCTAGAATGCATCCTTCTTAACACCCGC
The DNA here is from genome assembly GCF_964261635.1 of Lissotriton helveticus. Taxonomy (NCBI): domain Eukaryota; kingdom Metazoa; phylum Chordata; class Amphibia; order Caudata; family Salamandridae; genus Lissotriton; species Lissotriton helveticus. The sequence goes on from NC_136067.1 coordinate 600,387,507, forward strand.
TCGGTCCACAGGCACGCCATTGACCTTTGGAACCTACTAGACACCATCTCTCCTGACGTCGCCTTCCTAACGGAAACATGGATGAACGCTTCCTCCGCCCCTGACATCGCCATTGCTATCCCTGAGGACTATAAGATCACACGCAAGGACCGCACCGACCATACAGGAGGCGGAATCGCCATCGTCCATAAGAAATCAATCCGCATCTCAACCAGCTCTGACGCCAACCTCGCTAACTCCGAACACCTTCACTTCCAGATCCACATCGACCCCAAGACCACACTCAGAGGCACCCTCCTCTACAGACCACCAGGACCCCGCGCAAAATTCAGTGAAGACATCACGGACTTCATCACCCCACACGCGCTCCCCTCCAAAGACTACATCCTTCTGGGGGACCTCAACTTCCACCTTGAAAAGACCAACGACCGCAACACCGCCACCCTCTTGGACAACCTAGCCAACCTCGGACTTAAACAACTGGTCACTTCCCCCACCCACATCGCAGGTCACACACTCGACCCCATCCTCACCTCCAGCAACCATGTCTCCTTCAGCCACACTACGGATCTCCTCTGGACTGACCACAGCTGCGTTCACTTCACCTACAACAAGCCGAAACCCATCATCCACCTCCAACCAACTCTACAAAGAAACTGGAACAAAATCACCACGGAGCAGATCTCCACATCGCTCCTTCAAACCTCCCCAGCCCTCTCTTCTAACGCCAACGAAGCCGCCTCTAACCTCACCCTTTGGTTATCCAACACCGCCGACACCTTAGCACCACTGAAAATACGTCAACACAAACTTGGCAGCAAGAAGTCCTCATGGTTCAACGATGACCTCAAGAAGTCCAAGAAACTGTGCCGCTCCCTTGAAAAGGCCTGGAAAAAAGACCCATCCACCAGCAGCAAGAACGCCTTCAAAAGCGCCATCCGTACTCACCATCAACTGATCCGAAAAGCCAAGAAAACAGCATTCAAGGATCGACTTGACAACAACGCCCACAACAGCAAGGAACTTTTCAACATCGTCAAGGAATTTTCCAACCCATCAGCCAACTCCAACGACATCACCCCCTCTCAAACCCTCTGCGATTCCCTAGCCTCTTTTTTCCACAACAAGATTGCGGACATCCACAACAGCTTTGATAACCAACCCGGAAGCCAACCCACCCTACCATCAGAGGACCATCTTTCCCCCGTTAACACCCTTAACGCCTGGAACCCAATCTCCACTGAGGACACCATCCGCCTGATGAATTCCATCCACTCTGGATCCCCCACAGACCCATGCCCTCACCACATCTTCAACAAAGCAGACTCCGTCATAGCTCTGCACCTCCGAGACGTCATCAACTGCTCCTTCAACTCCGCTACCTTCCCAGAAGACTGGAAACACGCTGAACTCACCGCCCTTCTGAAAAAACCAACAGCAGACCCCACCGAACTCAAAAACTACCGCCCCATCTCGCTTCTTCCTTTCCCGGCCAAAGTCATCGAGAAAGCTGTCAACAACCAGCTCGCCGCCTTCCTCGAAGCCAACAATTCACTCGACCCCTCACAATCTGGCTTCCGAGCCAAACACAGCACTGAGACCGCCCTCATCGCAGCAACAGACGACATTCGAACTCTACTGGACAATGGAGACACAGTCGCCCTCATCCTCCTCGACCTCTCCGCAGCCTTCGACACAGTCTGCCACAGCACCCTTTTACAACGCCTCAGAAACATCGGAATCCAAGGAAAGGCACTGGAATGGATCACCTCGTTCCTCACCGGAAGAACCCAGAGAGTCCGCCTCCCACCATTCAAGTCCGAGGCCTCTGAAATCATCTGCGGCGTACCGCAAGGATCCTCACTCAGTCCCACCCTCTTCAACGTATACATGAGCCCCCTCGCAGCCATCGCCCGCCAACACAACCTCAACATCATCTCTTACGCGGATGACACGCAGCTGATCCTATCTCTCACCAAGGACCCCAGCACCGCCAAAACTAACCTTCACGAAGGAATGAAAGAAGTCGCCGAATGGATGAAACAAAGCCGTCTGAAATTGAACTCAGACAAAACAGAAGTCCTCATCTTGGGTACATCCCCCTCTGCATGGGACAACTCCTGGTGGCCGGAAGCCCTCGGAAAAGCACCCACCCCGACTGACCACGCACGGAACCTAGGTGTCATCCTGGACTCCTCACTCTCAATGAACAGACAAGTCAACGCCGTATCCTCTTCCTGCTTCAACATTCTTCGCATGCTCAGAAAAACATTTCGCTGGATCCCCACCGAAACAAGGAAAACAGTCACCCACGCTCTAGTCACGAGCCGTCTGGACTACGGAAACACCCTCTACGCAGGTACCACCGCTAAACTCCAGAAGAAACTACAACGAATCCAAAACGCCTCAGCCAGGCTCATATTAGACATCCCACGCAACGAACACATCTCTGGTCACCTTAAAAACCTCCACTGGCTACCCGTCAATAAGAGGATTACGTTCCGACTGCTCACCCACGCACACAAATCACTCTACGACATCGGACCAAATTGCCTCAACTCTCGACTGTCCTTCTACACCCCCTCCCGCCAACTTCGCTCTTCCAGCCAAGCCTTCGCCACTGTACCTCGCATCAACAAGACCACCATGGGAGGCAGATCCTTCTCATACCTGGCTGCCAAAACATGGAACTCACTCCCCTCTTACCTTCGCCTCACCCAGAATCACCTAGCGTTCCGAAAGCAGCTTAAAACGTGGATATTTGACAAATAATCCTCCTCCCCTTCCTAAGCGCCTTGAAACCCTCTGGGTATGTAGTGCGCTATATAAATTTTATGACTTGACTTGACTTGACTTCCCATAGAGATTCCCAAATATTTCCCCTGCACATATCCTATTTCTATCCCACCCCTATTCACAAATTGACCTTCCATAGGAGGCCCCAACATATCAGAAATCGCCACTCCCCTCCTAATAGGATCCACGACTGGCAGCCATTTGGGGAGGGTATCTTTCCACCTATTCCTACTTACCCGTTGCAAGCCCACTGCAACAGGTTTAGTGTCCTCGAGGAGGTTGATTGACTCACCCCGATAGGCATCTCTCCACTAGAACTTAACAACGGTAACCTAGCGGAGGGTTTTGCAACAAAGGAAAAGATTTTACCCTCGGTCATCGGTGAGGATTCCTATCCTAATGAAACTACGAGGGTGGGGATTAGTGCAGAGCAGAGTTTGGACCAGGGACCCCCTAAAGAACAAGGGGATGTGCAAGGTACAGAAAAGATCATGGAAGGAAGTATAAAAATCCTTTCATGGAACGTAGCCGGGCTAAAGAGTAAGCTTTTTGCACCGGAGTTGTCTTCTTTTATGGCCACACACGATATTTGTTTGATGCAAGAAACTTGGTCCCTAGAGGAGAGTGCCAGCCCCGGTTTCGCGACCTATGATATTCCTGCAGTCTCTGGGGGGAAGGGCCGCCCTTCGGGTGGTCTTTCCATATGGGTAGGCGTACACTTAGGTGTACAGGCTACCCATGTGGATACAAGATCCCCAGATATACAATGTGTCTTACTAAAGCCCGTTGATAAATCCAGAGTGGCTATTATAAATATCTACTCCAGGCCCACCGTGAATGGAAAGGAATCGAGCACTATTAAAGCACTCGACCTATTTTTCCAGACACTTGACCCCACAACTTCGATAATTCTTGGCGTCGATTTTAATTGCCAGTTCGAGCCCCTGGGTGGATCAGAGTTGTGCGACGAGGATGAGGTCGACTTGCTTTGGCAAACCCCTGCCCCAAGGATTGCCCCGGTAAGGGCCTGGACCTCGTTAGTACTACAAATCAAATCCCTGACCCTTGCAATGTCTCTGCGGGCATGCAACGGAAGGGCAAACAACGACAGTTCCGGCCTACCCACATATAATAGGACTAATCGTACTTCCACCATTGACTACCTCATGTTGGAAGCCAAGCATTGGGACAGGTTCAAAGACTTTAGGGTTGTTCCAAGGCACGACAGTGACCACAACGCGTTGGTCCTGACGCTTAAGCCTGGTGCATTTGGACTAACTAACCCTGACTCCAGCCCTAATTTGGTAGTGCCACCCTATATTATATCCAATAACAGGAGAAGGGTTAAATGGCCTTCTTGTCTGGACTCTTCCACCCGTCTTGCAGAAATCTATCAGATTACCACCCCACTAATAAGTGACATGGGGAGCTCTACCTCTCATGGGCAGATTATGGAGATCCACAAAAAGTTAGTTGTGAGTCTAGGGGATGTATTTTATCCAGTTAGCGGGACTAAGTTGCCTAGGACTAAAACACACCCCTGGCATGATCATGCCTGTAAAAAATCAAAGAAAGATCTTCTTACAGCAATTAAATCTATGGACACCCTAAAAATTTGAGCATCAAGACTGCTGTATAAGAAGGAACTTATCAGGGGTAAGAGTGAGTGGGAGGAATCCAGGTGGGATGAGCTGAGACAGACACTCCTCTTAAAAGATTCTAAGACCTTCTGGGCCATTGCTACCTCCTCGGCGGGCGGTGAGAGAGATGCTGGGGTCTCGAATATCGCTCCCATAGTGTGGGAGGCGCATTTTAAGTCACTTTACACAAGTCCTGAGTTGGGGGCACCTGTGTGCCAAGGTCGGGACAAGCTGTCTAAAGTGGCCTTGGTCCCTCGGACCTGTATGGCCCAGGATCTCCTACACGGGCATCGACTGCCGGGGGTCCTGGGACCCGGGGCTTCCTCCTGTCAAAATCAGGACACCATGCCAGTTCCCGGGATATCCACGGCCCCAGACCCCCCGCACGAGTATAGACTGCCGGGGCCTCGGGCCCGGGATACCAGATAGAGCAACTGGATGCCTATGGGAGGATTATTACTAATAACCTAGACTCCATCTCCCTCAAGGAAGTTGAATCCGCAATTGAGAGACTGCTTCCGAATAAAGCCCCCGGCCTTGACAAACTCCCGGGAGACCTTTTTCGTTCCCAACCAAAAATCTGTGCTCCATACTTGGCGGTCTTGTTTAATGCGGTCTTACAGGGTTCCGCATTACCTGAGACCTGGCTGGGAGCAGAGATTGTCCCGATTTTTAAAAAGGGCTGCCCGCTCGCCCCATCCAACTACAGACCAATCAGCTAACTTGACACCACCCAGAAGCTGATGGGCCGAATCCTACTCGATAGATTATTGGGTTGGATGGAGGAGAATAAAATTTTAACCACCCTCCAAGCCGGATTTAGATCAGGGGTCTCGACCATGGACCAGATCTTCCGGCTCCAGGTCCTATACTGGAAAACTGCAAGAGTAGAGGGTGGCAGCCTCTACCTTGTCTTTGTGGACCTGCGGGCCGCATTCGATCTGGTTCCCAGGGAGAGGCTCTGGACGGTGTTGGAGGAACTTGGTCTCCCTCCCTACTTATTAGATGCCTTAATCAGACTTCACACTGGGAATTATGCGCAGGTGAGGTGTGGGAGGAACGGGGAATTATCAGCTCGCTTCCCTGTCACCCGGGGCGTACGCCAGGGCTGCGTACTGGCCCCCACTCTTTTCAGCCTGTATGTCAATGGTCTGATAGATGAACTTAATGGCGTTAGGGATAACGATGCTCCGAGCCTGGCCACTGGTAGGGTGCCCGCTCTGATGTTCGCGGACGACACTTTGTTGTTGTCGCGGACATCATCGGGCATCCAGCGGGTCCTGGACGGGTTTGTGTCCTTTTGTGCCTCACGGGGATTGGAGGTCAACTTGGAGAAAACCAAGTTTATGATTTTCAATCCCCCGAGGCACACCCGCCCAAATCCCACACTGAATGGAACTCCCCTAGAGCGAGTTAAGACCTTCATATACCTGGGGGTCACGTTGACTGAGCACTTTGCATGGGACCACCAGGTTTCTAAGTCTTCCCTGAGACTGGCGCAGATTATGGGAGGCATAGGCAGATTTCACAGAGCCTCAACTTTTAAATCAGTTACCCCTGCCCTTGAGATATATAAAACACAGGTCAGGTCTGCGGCTTTGTACGCTGCAGAACTTTGGGGACACATGAATGTATACCACTTATTGAAGGCTGAACAGGCATTCATGCGACACTTGGTTGCCCTTCCTCAAAGCACGCCTCCCATACCACTACGCTTGGATCTGGACTTGGAACCCATTAACGAATTGGCAGCTGCACGACCTCTGCTCTATTGGAGAAGGCTCTGGTCTGTGCCGGAGCTGGTATCCTTTAGAGCAGAGTTCATTGCAATTTGGGGGCACCTAAAGAATAAGAACATACCCTGGTGGTTCATGTAAAGGCTCTTCTCTATCAACTTGGTCTGCCCCAACTATAGGACACACCAGAGGACAGCTGCGCGAGGACGCAACGGTCTGTATTAGTGGCGGCTGTAAGGTCATATAACCTCAAAATACTATATTGCTCGACTTCCTCGGGCAGGCTGTCTACTGAGTTCCTACTGATGAAAGTTGAATCTAGGACGGAGGCGTTCTTGGACTTAGTGCAGCCTCCATTTGCAAGAAAATGATACATCCAACTGAGGCATGGCTCTTTACCGATTGGGGCATTGACATCCAGATGGGCAAAATCGATGAGGCCAACTGCCCTGCTTGTAACTACTGTAGGGAAGACATTGTACATATCTTCTTTTTCTGCCCGGCATATAGTGAAATTCGGAAATGCTGGATTATTCCATTGTGTAAAAACCTGGGTTTCAGACAATGTGCACAAGCTTGCAGTGTTTTAACCTACGATACCGACCCTCCCATTGTTTTTGCTGTCTCCCGATTTTTACACGGCATGTGGCGGAGAAGAACTGTTTTTATTAACAAAAAATAACGGCCCACTGCTTTTAATTTTATCTCATCTTTGATAACTCAACGTTTAATAACTTTTTAAATTGTCTATATGTCTGGTTTTATTTTTGTGCCTGTACATAGTTTATTGCACTTTTATGGTCATTGACCGAAATAAAGTTATCAAATAATTATATAGGGTTGTGGTGTGTAGATTCTTGGGAATGGTCCATTTGAATGTTTAGCCTTACTTGAATGGAATTCAAGAACATTTATTTTTAGGCAATTACATGCGACAATTACATACAACATCTATTTTTAGGTCTCGCGACCTATCGATGCGCGCATGCGCATCGTGCGGAGCGAGAATTCAAGTAGCGAAAACATCATGAAACCACCAGCTTTTTGCTGGCGTTTTCATGCAGTTCACGTGAACCACGTGTTCAAACATGAACGCGTATCAGCCTCCTTCCATTTGCCGCACAGCACATCAAAGGGCTTCGCCCAGCGTGCGCTCTGCGGCTTCTCGGCTTCTCCTCCCCTAATTACGCCGCACACAGCCTTCCTTGCATTTCTCCTCCCCCTCCCCAGCCAGCTTCCCCCAGGCCGTGTTCCCTCATCCCTCGCACCCCCTCCTCCTTCAGCTTTTTCAGTTCTGCACTGCGAAGTTTTCCGATCACTGATTTGAACGATACAGTGTCATTGTACCTCAGCCAGTCTCATCCCACAGAACCGATATAACAGTGAGTGGCAGAAGCAGCACCTAGCAAGCATTGTGCGCCAGTCTACATTTTAGAACCAATCAGTGCGCAGCATTGCCACCGCCGCCATAGCTTACATCAGACTCAGTGCAGTACTCCACCTTGACAGACATCGTAAGCCATGCAGAGAAGTTTTCCGATCACTGATTTGAACGATACAGTGTCATTGTACCTCAGCCAGTCTCATCCCACAGAACCGATATAACAGTGAGTGGCATAAGCAGCACCTAGCAAGCATTGTGCGCCCGTCTACATTTTAGAACCAATCAGTGCGCAGCATTGCCACCGCCGCCATAGCTTACATCAGACTCAGTGCAGTACTCCACCTTGACAGACATCGTAAGCCATGCAGAGATGTTTATGCAGACTTAGAACTTCACCAATTGCATCTATGGAGGCGGACTCCAAAGCAACTGAGCTCTAAGAGGTGCTACATACACTGTCCCTGGCTGAAAGCTGCTTGGCCTGACTTGCTGGGGATGTGCTCTTCCTTGTGGTGGATAAGTGCGAGCCCCAAGATGCTCTTTTAATAATCGAAATTAGGCTTAGTGCAGACCTGCACAGAAGGAGGCATCAGAGGTAGGGTTGGCATCCCTGGCTGTGGCAGAAACATTATGCTCATAAGCATCCTTTCTATTATGGCCGCCTGATAAAGACTCTTCATTAACTGACTGCCTCTTCCCAAATGACCCCCCCTATCGAGAGTGAACAATTACAACAAGCATTGGCATTGCCAATAGGTCTCGCTTGTGGGACCTTATAAGTATTTAGTTTTGCAGCACAATATCCTTGTTGCATAATCGGATATTGTGCTGCAAAACTAAATACTTACAAGGTCCCACAAGCGAGACCTATCGGCAATGCCAATGCTTGTTTCTCTAACGCTTACTTCTCTTGACGACATCATGGCTTAAATCGATTATATAACCTAAGGCTGGTTTCTAAACCGCTGGCTCCGTAATACTCCATTTAAGCAAATGTCTGACGTCACAAAGGCTCCATGTGTTTCCATGCTTGCATTCGCATTTCTCCTGGTTGGTATGTAAAGAGGGTGAGAGCTGAGGCCATACCTTGCTGCTAGTTTGAACCAACAGCTCAACATTTTAAGGATGAGGAAAGTGGGTCTGTAAAATTCAGCCACACGCTCGTTAACTGATTAATTAAACATACTCACCTGTGAAAATATAAGCTTTCTCAAAAACAAACTGTTGCGATTTGTGTGTGTGCACGCATGTGTGTTCTACAGGGTGCGGCATAATGCAAGAGAAAGTACTCTGGACTGCAAGCTATCTAGATGTATCAGTATCTCAAGGGAGAAGGCTCAGTTTGTGGCCCTGTTCTCTGTCATGTTGCAGAAGTCCGTGTAAGCACTATACTGTGAGCTACATAACAGGACTTGTCCTTTATCCTGTCTGTATTTGTGATTAAGAAGTAAAATCTTGATCAGGCTTTGCAAGAGCAGCATTGTGTCTGGCCTAAATGCGTTTCTAAATAATGTGTTAGGGGTTCGGGCAGAGATGGTTTTAAATAGTGCCTTCAGTGGGATGAACAAGCATCCCTGGGGCATGAAGCAGGGTCTAGTTTTACCATATAGTGCCCAGGCCCATTCTGTCCACATCTGAAACATGAGAGTCTCAAATGACCCTGCCAGACCATAGACTGGGTTGTGCTAAAAATGTCCACACTGCCTTGAGCGTCTACAGAGGCAGTAGGCCTCACACCCTCCTGTATTTCAGATTTATCTCTCCTATGAAGGTCAATAACCTCTGGTCACTGTCTTTCTGATGAACAAGTCTCCGAGCCCATGTCCTCTGCGTGTACATCTTTCTGAACATCAAGAAACTGTAGCAATAACAGGATGCATCTGTCATCTAGAAGAACAAGATGGGCTAAGAGTTGGAGTGGGGACCAACTGGGACTTTCCGCAGCTTTGGAAACTTAGATATCGACATGGCTTAAAATAAACAATAACTTTACATGTGGAGCATCATTGCACTCCGATCAGTCGCACAGCTAATGCACATTATTCAATAGACTCTATTTTAATTTGATTAATGTACTTTAATCCGTTTTAAAGCACCTATGATGTCATAAGTCATCTTTCTTTACCCAAAAAACAGACAACATAAAGATCGATCTCCTCATTGACGTAAGTCTCTATCCCAAATCGATCTGCACAGCACCCACTGAACCAAAAAACAATGCTACATGGACATCCTTTGCCACCTACTCGGAAGAAGAAATTGGTAGACTGCTCAGCACCTTGAAACCAGCCAATCACCTCTCGGACCCCCTTCCTGCCAACGCTGTCAAAGACCTTACCCCGTCGCTACTCCCACTTTGGACTAAAATCATCAACAGCTCTCTTCAACAAGGGACCATTCCCGACTCCCTCAAAGTTGGACAAGTCACACCTATACTAAAGAAACCTACAGCCGACCCCACTGATCTAAATAATTATCGTCCCATTACCAATATTCCGACTCTTGCCAAACTACTGGAAAAATGCGCACAAACTCAATTGACTAAGCACATTAAAAAGTTTGATCTCCTCAACACTCAATCAGGCTTCAGAGCGGACCACAGCACAGAAACTGCTATGATACACATAATTGACGACGCCCTCCAAATGCTAGATCAAAACGATACCTGCCTCCTTATCCTTCTGGATCTCTCCTCTGCATTCGACACCGTCAAACATGAGAACCTACTTGATCTATTAAACACAAGAATGGGTATATCTGGAACTGTGCTCAAGTGGTTCAAGTCCTTTCTACACAACAGAACGCAGAAATTCAAGAGCAACAACTTGATGTCCTTTCCAATACCGGTATCGCTAGGCGTCCCACAAGGATCCTCCCTATCCCCAACTCTGTTTAACCTAGTCATGGAACCTCTCACCACCTTGCTACAAGCATCCAATGTTCAATTCCACATGTATGCCGATGACACCCAACTTTATCTCAAAGTACAATCACCCAAAGACATTAGACTCCTGAATTCAACGATCAGAAGCACCCAAGCATGGTTGGCCGCTAATCATCTCAAGCTCAATGCTCTTAAAACAGAGTTCCTCTTGATCTCACCTCCTGCGAAGATCACTACCACTCAAAGCTGGCTTAAACACCTAACCGCACTCAATGTTCATCCCACCATTGTAGACTTAGCAAAATCCCTAGGCATAACACTTGACACGAACCTCAACATGCAGGAACACATCAACAAAGCAATTAAAGGGGCGAACTACCAGATCAATACCTTAAGGAAACTCAAACCCTTCCTTCCAGCCAAAGATTTCCAAACTGCGGTACAAGCTCTAGTCATCCCTCGAATAGATTACGGCAGCATCGCCCTCTGTGGTCTCCCCCTAACTACCACGGCACCCATAAGAGCTTCTCTAAACGCTGCAGCGAGACTCATCACCGGATCAAGAAAACACTCACACATCTCCCCTGACCTGAGAGCCCTGAACTGGCTACCTTTTGAAGCCAGAATTCATCTGAAAATCGCCTGCATCACGCACAAGGCTGTCCACCTGAGCTCACCCGGATACCTCGCCCAAAAGCTGTCGATTTCCGGAGGCTCTAGAATCACTAGAGGCACAGACAATCTCCTGCTAAAGCCCCGAAGATTCCGTAAGGAAAAAACGTATAAACGCTCCTTCTCTGGAATGGCACCCAGGATCTGGAACTCACTCCCCCCTGAAATAAGGCTTATCTCCTCTACGATACTTTTTAAGAAAGAAGTAAAAGCTATCCTCATGGCGAAATACACTTGAACTATTAGTGGGGATGTTATTGACAGACGCTGCATCATTCAGTTTCACTGACCTGTTTTGCATTTTTGTATGGCTCGTTTGATGACCTGCCTGAGTGCTTACGCTATCAATTATTTGGACTTGTATTTGTACTTGTATCATCACGAATGTATCTGGTGGTCTATGCTCCCACATGTACCTTCCCCACCCCAATATTATTTTCTCACACGTTGTTCTTTTCGTCTGTAAAGCGCTCTGATATCTGCAAAGATCTTGTTCGCGCTATATAAAACTTTCAAAATAAATAAATAAATAAATAAATAAAATAAATAAGTTTCTAATGTTTTTCTCCATGTTTTCATTCACATAAAAGCCTGCGCATTCTCCAATCTTTTCAAAAATAAACAATAGGCTTATAAGGAGCTTCCGCCTTAAAGTTTCAGAGGAATCACGCAAATTGTTTTTGAAAAAATATGCAACTTTTTGTTATGTTCTGCGGTCAAACACCTGCTAACTTTGGACTTTGCGGTCAACGGTTACTCATTAAAAGTGTATAAAAGAGCCACTTACCGGCCCATTCACAGCCTGACACTCTTCTCTGCCGCCTTTTCCTTCCACTGACCAGGTTATCCTTCTTTGCGTTGTTCCCTCATTCACTCTATATAGTATGCTTATGTTTTTGTAGTTGGAGTTTACTTGTAGTCTAGGTACTCCTCTTAATAAGCCATTTTCGGGTCCTAGGTCGACTGGTTGGGCAGACTGTGATTTTATTTGTGCCTCCACATAGGGTATTTCTCTTCCCTTTTTTCTTCAACCGCGATACACCAATCTGTGAGTCTTTCCTTTTCCACTATTACCCTTTTAGCCAGAGCCTGATTTTTCCATGTCAGTACTGTATTCTCCCGCTTATTTTTCTTATTGTTACTTTCGAATTGTATACTGATGAGGTCCTTGCTGGTTACGTCTGATAATGACAGGATATATTGGAAATGTTTCAAGATATTTCCTCTGTTGAGTGTGTCCTGCATACTGTCTGGAAATATATATTGCGGCATACATCTTTTTTCTATTGTTTGGAGCCTCAATTGGTTTTTGATATCTGGCTCCCACTTCTTTAGTGGATGAGTTGTTGCTCAGTTGTATTTGTGGTTCCTGGCCCCCTGTTACCGTCTTTATTACTCTTCTGAGTTTCGTTGTGTTCTCGGCATCTCCAAAGATTTTGCCTAATTTGTTTTTACCAATGCTTGATGTTACACCCTCCGCAGGTTGTTGGGGTTGTATCTGAGATTGACCAGTTGAAGCTACTGATGTGGCTGAATTCTTGCAAACCTTTACTCCCTGTGGGAAACAGCCATTACAATGCAACTAAAACAACGCACTACCATTACAACGAAACTTTTACAACGCAGGATGCATTACAACGCATGCCATTACAACGCAGCTGCCATTACAACGCAGCTGCCATTACAACGCAACTGCCATTACAACGTAAGTATGGGTAAGTATTTAATTACATTTTAACCCCTACACCATCCAACACTTACCCTACTATTACGCGCTCCTGGAGTTAGAATAGTAATTTTAACCCCTACACTATCCAACACTTACCCTAAAAAATACTTACCCATACTTACGTTGTAATGGCATGCGTTGTAATAGCAGCTGTGTTATAATGGCATGCGTTGTAAAGGCATGCGTTGTAATGGATCTGGCGTTGTAAAAGTTTCGTTGTAATGGTATGCGTTGTGAAAGTATGCGTTGTAACGTCATACATCCATCCCTGCTCCTTTGGCCAATTCTTATTCTTGAATATTGGATAATAGGCGTTGCATGAGTTTACTTCCGCCGTTTGTCCCCTCGATGGAGCAAAGGGCTTTTGTTAGTTTATTTAATTATTTATTTATTTATTTAGTGCATTCTTATAAAGCGCGGACTTTACCCGAAGGTGTCAGAGCACTGTACAATAGAACCAGTTATGTTACATGAGAGAGCTGTTACAGGAATGGAACAAATAAAAATAGCATGCCATAGAATCAAAGCGACGCACGCATAAGGCACACATTCTCAAGCACAGCAAGCACAGACTGTACAAGCAAAAATATGAATATCAATGACAATTTTACGACTAAAGAACTTCCTGGCAAATAATAGCGGGCCATAGAATCAAAACAACGCAGGCAAACGGAAGACAAAATCAAACGCAGCAAGCATAGGATGTAAAAACAAAAATATAAATATATGTGACAAATTTACACTGACTAAAGGACTTCCTGGCGGGGTCTGAGAAGGAGGGAATTAGTTCTGAAAGTGTCTTTGGAATAAAAGAGATTTGAGGTCCGCTGTGAAGATCTGGATGGAGGTGATGGCACGGAGCGAAGGAGGAAGCGAGTTCCAGATTCTCACTGCATTACCTGAGAACGATTGTGCCATCAATCTTTCCCTTTTGAAGGAGGGGGGCTCAAGAAGGAACTTTTCCGCATTTCGAGACAGTCTTGAGCCTCCAGACAATTTTAGTTTATTCGCCAGATAGCGAGGGGAGGAAGAGTGCACAGCTTTGTGGGTGATGCACGCCGTTTTGTAGATAGCTCTAGCCTCTATGGGAAGCCATCGGAGAGAAGACAGGATAGGAGTGATGTGGTCACTTCGTTTGGACCCTCAGATGAAGCAAGCTGCTGAATGGAGGACGGATTCGAGGGGAGAGAGGTGAGATTTGGGAAGGCCAGTCAGAAGAGAATTACAAAAGTCCAGTCTAGAGAGAACTAGCGACTGGACCAAGGTTTTTAGGTAATTCTCCGGGAAGAAACGACGAATCCCCCATAAAAGGCGCAGCTGATAACGTGCGCTCTTGGCCATGGAATTGATGTGAGAGATTAGGTTGAGTCTTTTGTTGAGTATGACACCTAAGGATTTAGCGGAGTCCACAATGATAGGTTCACTGTTGAGTAGATTCAACTGATCCAACCAAGATTGAACAGGAGGCGGGGAGAGAGAGCTAGATAAGAGGAGGAATTCCGTTTTGGAGGGATTGAGAATGAGTTGGTGCACTAACATCCAGTTGTGAATAGCGTTGAGAGTAGAGCTGAGTAGTGAGAGATCATGAGGGGACGACACCCTGAGGTATATTTAGGTGTCATCCGCATAGAGATGGTAGAGGATTCTAGATTTGCTTAGGAGGTTCCCTAATGGTTCCAGATAAAGATTAAACAGAGTGGGAGCAAGGATAGAACCTTGAGGGACGCCTTGACCAACCACCAGTGGAGACGAGAGACTGTTCGCAATCTTAATCATTTGGGATCTGTCAGAGAGGAAAGAGGCAAACCATTGGAGTACTGTGCCTTCCACGTCCATTCTCTGATGAAGAATGTTCAGGAGGGTGTTGTGATTAACATTTTCAAAAGCTGCAGAGAGGTCAAGAAGAATCAGAAGGCACGATTCCCCCGAATCGAGAATATGCAGCGCATCATCGATCACTTGCAGCAGGGCTGTTTCAGTGCTGCAATTTTGAATAAAGCCAGACTGGAACATGTCGAGGAGATTATTGTCCATAATGTGTTGGGAAAGTTGTTTTGCAACACTTTTTTCTGTCATCTTTGAAAGAATAGGAAGATTGGTGATGGGGCGGAAGTTATCGAGGTCATTTGCATCTGCAGTGATTTTTTTTTAGAAGGGGGTAACCTGTCCTGTTTTAAGGACAACTGGGAGGGATCCTTGACTGAGGAAGAGATTGACTAGCCTAGTCCAGTAGGAAAGAGTGTTAGTATAGAAATCAATGCCGATGCCACTGGGTATGGGGTCAGAAGAATGGTTGGAGGGTTTGGTTTCACGGATGCATTTGAGGAGATCAACCTCCGAGATGGCGGCTAAGTTCTGCCAGGTGACTAAGGCTTTTCGCTCCTCAATGGGGGTGGGGTGGGTGACCTGTTCCACCAGAGATTTTACCTTTTGATCGAAGAATATAGCGAACTCAGTTGCTTTCTTTGAAGCATCCTCAGGCTTAATGGTTTGGGGAGAACAATTTGGGTTTTTGATGAGGTCGAAAAGATTTTTGGGTCTGTTTTTAGCTGAATCGAGGAGGGATCTGAAATGAGATGTTTTTTCCTGGAAGATGTGCTGGTGGTATTTGGATCTTGCGGAGCGTAAAAGAGAGAGGTTAGGGTTGGATGGAGAGTGTCTCCAGTGCTTCTCCAAGATTCTGAGGTTTTTCCTTTCGTCATAGAGAGCTTTGTTGAACCAAGGAGCTGATGGGGTGGGTCTTTTCCTTTTGCTATGGAGTGGAGCAACCTTGTCGATTTCGACTGCAAGGATTGAGAGGCAGAGGGGAGTGAGATCGTTGACATCCGTATTGGGGTCAAGACTAGGAAGTGAACGCCTAGCAGAATCACATAGAATCTCAAGATCAATGTTTTTTGTGTTGCGGAACCATGTAGAGGCTTTTTTAGGTTGGCCGAGAGTTAAAATGTGAGAGAGGTGAAAAAGAAGGGAATGAGAAAATGGTCAGACCAGTCAACAAGGATGGATGAAGCAGTGGTAATCTGGTCTGATTTGGATATCAAAAGGTCCAGAATTGAGCCCTTGGCGTGTGTAATTTCCGAGCAGTGTTGGGCAAGATCGTTAGCTGAGAGAAAGGTTGCAAGCTTGTTGGCAGCCGAGTCTTCCACGGAGCCCCAGTGGAGGTTGAAATCACCTAGGAAGATCTGCTTGTCGCTTTGTGAATATTGATCACTGATGAAGTCGATGAATTCGTCTATGAAGGAAGAGCAATTACCAGGCGGGTGGTAGATGATATGGAACCTGAAGGGTGAGCCATGCTGAACTTGGAGTTTTAGGGAAAGGCATTCAAAGGTGCGAAAGAGGGTGGTGGGAAAGGTTTTGATTTGGAGGGCGTTTCTGTAGATAATCGCAACACCTCCCCCGATCTTGCCTGTTCTGTCGTTTCTGAGGATAGAATAGTCAGTAGGTAACAAAAGATCAAAAGAAGTGTGAGAGGAGTCATTAAACCAGGTCTCAGTGAGAAAGAGCATGTCGAGATTGTGGTGAGTGATAGTGTCAGAGATTTCCAGTTTGTGTTTGTTTGCAGATCTGCAGTTATGGAGCATACAGTGTAGCTCTGACGCAACTGTTTTGGTGATGTGAGTGTCAGAAGTGATGAGGGGGATAGGGATTAGATTCTTGAATGAGGGTGCCCCTCGAGGGGGAGGCTGGTAAGTTCTGAAGGAAGATATGGTCTGAATGGCAAATTGAGTAGACCTGTTAGGCGAGGCGAGTGGAGGGGAATTGACATTGATGGTCTTGTAGGTAGCCAATAAGTTGGTGATGTCTGTGGGGGACAGATTGTGGTTGGTTCTATATGGGCGCGGGAGCAAGGAACTCCTCAGGAGGTTATTAGGAGGGGTGAATATCTTAGCACATGAGTGAAATGGACGCTTCACGCTGAGAAATGGAAGAGATGAGAGAATCAAGTTTAGTTTCCAGAGAGAGGTGTGCTGAGCAAGGAGTGAAGGGTGACTCAATGGTTATGGGAGAGAGTGGCCTAGGCGACGGAGGACAGGAGGAGGTGGGGGACCGGGGAGAGTGTTGGGGTGTGAGGGTCAAAGGTGGTGGAGGAAGTGGAGTAGGCGAAGGAGGACAGTGGGCTGTGGGGGACTGGGGAGAGAGATGTGATGCAAGAGTCTGAGTGGGGGAAGAAGGTGGTAGAAAGGAGTGAATGGAGTTACTGTGATATTTTTACTGGTGTTGAGCAGAGGTGAAGAATAGAGATCATACATAGGAGGAGAAAGTTGGGAAGTAGAAATGGATGGCTGGAGGAGGGAGGAGGAAGGGGGAAGGAGTGGGGTTATGGGAAGGGGCTGAACAGGTAGCAGAGGGAGGGAGGTCAAAGGGAGGCCATAGGAGTGGGGAGAAGAGGGTGCAGGCCAGGTGGCATGGGTAATGAAAGGTGAATGCAGGGGTGAAGGCACCAAGCGGAGTGTGGGGGGTAGAGCAAAATGAAAGTTGTGGGAGGAGTGAGGGACTGTGCAGTCAGAGGAAGGGAAGAGGGAGGAATTACCAAGAGGGGAAACTGGGCTGTGAAGCATAGGGGGGAATGTAAGATGTGGAGAGATAGGAGGTGCAAGATCAGTGGGAGGGAAGATGATGGGAGTACCAAAAGGGGAGGCAGGGATGTGAGGCATCGGAGGGAGGAGAGAAGGTTGAAGAGAGATGGGAGAAGAACAGAATTGAGGGTACGAGGAAAGGGGAAGAGCGGAAAGGAGTAAGGAGAAGAGGGGAGGGAGGGGGAGGGTAAGGCGAGTTGATTGGTAGTTCAGATTGTAAGAAAGGTGAATAGGAAGAAATAATGGAGTAAGGGGGTGGGAGAAGGCAGTGGAATAATGAGGAGATGCAGGATGTAGAGGTGAAGTGGGGTGTAAAGCTGAAGAGGTAAGGGGGAGATCCTGGTGGGAAGGTGGCAGAATGGGAGGGGAGGGAATGAAAGAAGGGGGGATAAAGGATCGACCTGTGACTCCCGGGAGAGCGGTCTGAAGGAATATGTGGGGGTCAAGGGCGGGAGAAAGGGAGAAAGTAGACAAGCTAGAAGAAGAGGAAGAATCTAGAGAGATAGTAGTCGCAGGGGTGGGACAAAGGGAGTGGAAGATGTGGTCAAAGAGAGAGAGACAGGAGTCAGAAGCTTGGATCATGACAGTACCATTGTTATAAAGAGAAATGGTGAGATAGCCGTTAAAGGGAGTAGAGGGAGAAATTTTTAACCGCTTCCCATGCGGAAAAGAAGAGGAGGAGGAGATGTTGAAGGAATTGGAGAAGCTGGAGGACCAGGAAGGGATGTCATTAGTGAAGAAGATGAAGTTATTTTTAATATTCCCTAGGCGCCCATTATGGAATTGGTCAACAAAGAGGGAATCTGGAAATTGTTCAATGATGTTATGCTTGAACCGTTTAGCTTGTGCTTTGGACATATAAGGGGGATAAATTACTTTGAAGCAATTGATTCCAGACTTAATTCAACTGGAAGCCATGATAAGGAGATGAGGTGAAGATGTGGTGTAGAGGACAGAAAAAAGGGGCCACTAGGAAAGTGATGGCGCAAGAGATGAGATAAGAGGGGTGCGCAAAGTTTGGAAAACAATGAGAATGAAACCAATAGGAGTGAGGTCAAGTCAGGACCAAAGGTAGGTACCCGACAAGGCTAGAAACAGGTAAAAAGGTACAGGGGAGAAGCAGCATTGAATCATGTGTGCATACCTCTTTTGTTTCTAATAGAGGAAGAGGAGGTACCAGGAGGGGGGTAGCTTAATCCAAGTTGGCCATAACCGATTTGAAAGCATTCCTCTTTCTGTTCTAAGCACTGCCTGGTGGCAAAGGCCGCCATCTTAGGGTCAGGTTCTGGGAATGGGAGCCCTGGAAAGGGGAAATAACATGGATGGATGAGGTGTGGAAGCATCACAGAGGGCACATGAGAACGTAAGCGAGTAATCCACAGTAATTCAGTTTAAAATCCCCAATCTCCCTCTCTATAAACACATTGTCTGAAGGGACAATAGAGCGCTGAATCTTCCCAAAGTACACAGCCGATCCTTCAAAATAGAATGGAAAGCAGTGCAGATCATTCCCATCCGGAAAAGTATTAAGGCTCCTATAGATGATGTAACCAACAATCGCCTCAATTCTCAGCTCCCCCTTCAGAGCAAGCTTTTGGAAAAGCATAACAACAAACATCAATCCAAATTTGTAGAAGTCTCAAATTGTCTTGATATCTCTCAATCTGGCTTCTGGGCCAGACACAGCACTGAATCTGCCCTGGTAGGAACTGTGGGTTTGCCAGTGGGAGTCTCATGTGCTCTTGCCCTCCCCAGCAGCCTTATTCCCCTGGTGTGCGTGAGATACAGTGGCTCTGAGTGATCTGTGCGCTGTGTGCTGCTCCAAACACGCTGTCTTTCTTCCACTCGCTCCGCACCTATACCTCACGCCGCGGTTTTCTTCCCCCCCACTCACTCAGCACGGCTGCTAGAGAAGTGGGCGGGCGCCTTGATTCTCAACTTATTCGCCGCAATAGCGCCGTCGGTCCGCCTGTCCCTTAAATTGGCGGCGTGATTTACTGTCTTTCCACACTTTCAGTTTAGTTTTTACCACCACGGTGCCCACTCCTCCTTTGGTTTGACCATTCTACCCTCGGTAGAGGTGTCGATTGGTCCGATGTGGGGCGATACAGTGCCTTACCCCCGGTGCGCTTTACTTAATGTTTCCCCGACAGGTTTTCTGGTGCTGGGGGGTGCTCTTCTCGATTCTTGCGCTCACACCCACTCACCTCCGTCGCAGGTCAGTGTTTTAAGGAGGTTGTATCACCGCTTCATGTCTCGCGCTCACTAGATCTGGGGGGGCCGCTATGTGAACTGCTTCAGCCCTCTCTACCTGGCGGGGCGGTTTCGTCTCCCTTCCGCCTCACTCAGTAGCATTGGTCCTGCAATACAATGAAATGCATCGCACTCTCGTCCTTTTCTGATCACTCTTCTGCCACTACTATACCTCTATTCCACTGCTTACCTCTGACTGGCCTCTCCCGGTTCAGCTGAGGTGGCGGTGGACGGCTTTGATGGCAGCGCTTGGATCTCTATGTCGGGGCTCAGCATGTAGCACTCCTCTGTTTGTTGTTCTTTCTGAAAATTTTATCGCAAGTGTTTTGCTTGAATTAATTAAATTTGGAGGGCTTGCCATCTCCGGTAAATCACCAGTTGCTGCTGAAGGGGCGCTATTTCTCTAGCGTTTAGACACTTCAGCAGAGCCTTCTATAGCGACGCGACGCACTGTAGGTCAGAGTGTCGGGCTGCCGGTGCTTGCTCCATCAGAGACTCTTGTCTTTCAGTTGCCTACTCCCTATCCCTACCCACAATTGATTTGATACAGAATCACCGAGGAGCGCTAAGCAAAACCAGGTGGCCGCGCTGGGCTCGCGCCAGTGTCCCAGTCAGCGCGCGGCCCGTCGCCTCGGCTCCTTTCTGGTAGGGCAATTTTTTACCTTGTTTTTAACCTTTTGTTTGCCTGCCTTTCTAAAGTTTTAGAACCTGAACTGGTTGCCTCGCCTCCATATTCCCTTTGGTTCACATCAGCCTGCCCACCTCGCAATGGACACTGGCGGCTTTTGGGGCGTTGTCTGCAGTTCCCTGAACAATATCTGATCCCATTTGGATCTTTTTTCCTCTGGTTCAGTGATCCTTGTTGTTACATGGGGCGTTTGTGGGCGTGCTTTGGACCTTAAATTATTTATTTGTTCTCCGAGGCCGATTAGTGGAAACCCAGTGCTGAAGGCTCCGGTCTGCCTGATATTTTTCAAATCTTCTATCATAGTGGTCAGAACTTCTGGCAGTTTGGACAGCTTTTCCACACTTACTGAGTAGCAGTGGCATTCTTTGATGGTTGAGCGTACTGCTATGGTCTGTCCCTAGCATTACCATTAATGGTGGAGTCTGAGAGCTTGCTACAATATCCATGCTGGACGTAATACTGTTTCCCCCTGAAATCCTAGAGAAATTTTCGGTCAGCGTTAGGGTGTTAATCACCCATTTGTTCTCCAGGCTCTCGCCTTTTCCGCTTGTTGGTGTCGGACTTGTTGCACCCTGGTCCGCTGTTTCCATAGCTGCTGACGTTGATCCTACTGGCTCCTTCACCCGGTCTTTCAAATGGTCAAGCCAGTACATTTCGCCCTTCAAATTCTCGTTAACTTGTTTTAACCAGGGCCTTCGGACCCCCCCCTTCGACATTGTTATTGACCTCCTATGATTGAAAACTCTATGTGCAATTTTCCAAGTGGCTGTGAAGATGTTGTTTGTTCAGCTTCAGTCGATTCTGCCTCTCCTTTGGTGAAACTTGAGGTTGTACTTGAAAACCCCTGAGGCCTTGTCCAAATCAGTCAGAACTTTCATCTGCCCGCCTTTGGTTTGGACGTACTGAGGGGTGTAACCCCATACAAGAATGAAAGGTTATGACTGATGGAAGTGCTGATGATATTAAATAATGCTTACTTGTATCCTTGGAGTGAGGCTTGGACTTAGTAGCGCGTTTAGGTACATTTGAGTACGCTAGCGAGCTTCTTTGTTCCAGTTATTGTTCAGTGTGCTGTGGTGTACAATATATAGTCCGGTACTTTTAAGATCTTCTCTTAGCGCAGCCACCCCCCCTCCTGTGCTGTGTAGACGCTATGTAAGGTGGGTAGAGCCGTCGAGGCGAGTATCCTGCATTCTGCAGAGGTCAGAATGTTCCAGACTTATAAGGGCTACGGGGGTGGTCAAGGGTGGGCTTGAGCTAAAGGCTTAGGGCAGACAAGTCGTAGCCTCTGCGTAAGCAAGCCAAACCGACCCAATACCAGCTGCTTTCGCTCACCACAGAGAACAGCCTAGTGCCTAATGCACTTGTCACTTGTCGCCAGTGTACCAGTCTACCGCCACCTGTCAGCACTGTTGGCCCTTGCTAAATCCAACTCTAGAGACTAGAGGCCACTACTGTAGTTTTGCTGTGGCTCCCTGTGGTTTTCAAATTTCGGGGCTGCTCTTCCAGACTTTCCCCAACTTCTGTCAGGCTTCACTTAGGCTTCTCTCAGGCTTATATCAGCTTTTACCCCTACTAGCTAGCTCCCTGGTCCTTCTGGCCTCCGTAACCTGTAGAGCCCACACTCTTACCAGGGGTATGACCAGGTGCCAGCGTAATTAATGTGGCATGCTTCCTCCTCACAGCGCTGCCGTCCTCCTTTGAAAATGCCTGGATTGGCCCGATTCATGCACGGCCCACAGGAGAACCACAAGCTGAAGGAGGCAGGGGGGAGAGTAAATGGAAGATGTGGATTGAACTAGATGTCCAAATCAGCGCCCGCCAGGCTCCCACCAGTCGTGCCAATCCCACTGAACAACACGGTGAGCTGCGGAGCAGCGCCGACGTAAGCACTAGCCCGCACGCTGGTTGGAGGACCCCCTCAGCTCCGTTTACAGTGGAACTGCTCCTTACTCCTCACTGCCTCCTCGCTCACAAGGCCACTCCCAACAGTTTCTAAAGTTCCCACTGAGGAGTTTCCGCTCTCGACTCGCTCTCAGAGAGGCATACCATGTATGTCATTTATTCATATTGAGTACTATTTACAAAAGCTCTGAAGGCACATCTAAAGCTTTTACTAGTCCACGCCTAAAAATGGTGTTGTCTCTTGGCAAGTAAGTGCATGGCCGTGTAGGGCTATCACTGTGGTCAAAAGAGAGGTACAATGATTTTGAGATTGTAAAAATAAGAGGTTGGTAGATGACTATGCTGAAGATGTAGTAGTTTTAGCTTGTACCAACAGTGCTATGTTTTAAGAGTACTGATGAGATTCTAGTTATAAACTGGTCGGAATCACTTAACGATGTGTAATGTTAGGTTCACACAGAGCTTTGTATTCAGTAGCACAGTGAGTTTTGTTTGAGATTCTGTGTCTTCCTCTTCTACTTGTATTTGCTTTTTTTTTTTAAAGAAATCAATAGAGCTAAATAGCAGGTGTGAGAAAGTCACCCTTTTTGCCATGTTCACCACCACTGTTTGGACCGATACTGGTGGTAACTAACTCTGGCTGCACCCTGGGCTCTGCTAATCAGGCCCAGGCCCAGTGCTCTGATGAAAAAAGTATATGGTCATTAGGTATAATTACAATTGGCAATGACAGATCCTTTAAAGGAGTTGAGAGGCACAGCAGATTTCCTGCATTTGCATGTCTGCACAGCTGTATGTCTGCTGTCATTTTATAGGCAGTCTTGCTTTGCAGACTGTCTTTCAAAGTAAATTGTATGCAAATTCGACTTTGGTGGTATGGGCACTTTAAAAGTGATGATCTACCTTTTATTTCTACACATTAGGCACCCCCAAGGTCTCACCTAGGTGTCCCAGGGGTGGGTTGTAACTATAAGCATGGACCTTATAAATAATGTTTTATAAGCCCTGGTAAAGGAAAACTGCCCACTTAATTTTTCTCCACTGTGGATTATTAGCTCCATAGGCTAACATTGCAATATTTTGTTTAGGTATGCCTATTGCTAGGAAAGGAGAAAAATATAATTCAAGGGCTTAAAATATTGATATTGAGAAGTTAACAACTTGCCACTGTTGAGTTTATCATAACTAGTACAGAAAAGAAGTTATAATACTTTCTTTTCTGTGAGCCAAAATCCATCCTCCTAGCAGTCTCCCCTGATAGGCCAGCTCTAACAGGCTTAGTCAGGCTGCTTTGAGTTGGTGATAAGTGGCCTGGATGGAGCAGAGGTTATCTGATGGTACAAGTTCTGCAGCTTCAAAGCAGGCCAGGCAGGGGGATGGTAATAAAACATGAGCTTCAAACAGAGCAGAACAGTAAGCAATGCAAGCTAGACCCATCCGCTCTTCCTACCAGATGGCAGGGCCAAGAATGGAATGGAATGTGCAGGGGCCTGGAAGGGGAGGATTCAGGTAAATTAGAAACAACTGTGGTTGGTTTAACCATATCTTACTCCTCTGGAGAGAAATCCTCCATGTTGGATTTTGGAAGTGCAGTGCTATGCGGGACAAGAAGATGCCACACTTTGGAGGAAGCTGTCATGGTTTTGGGTGGCACCCTGCACGTCATTGGACAGGGGTGCCCCCCTTCTTGTTGCCAGATTATTGAATAAATAGGTGAGAGCTGCAAAGCCACTCAGAGTCATTTTTACCCATTACGGTATTATGCCAAATTTGGCAATGCTGCGCTCTGACATTTTAAAAACGCAGGGATACGCCGCATTAACAAGAATACAGCGCATCCCCCCGTTTCCCCTAATGCTATCGCTAAAAAAGCAGCCTAGCGCCAGGACAGGCACCGGGCCGCCATGTGGATCGGTGCCTTTTCTGCAGGGGCGAGGACTCTTTCTGTGTTAGTGCAAAATGATACACACATAGAAAGAGCAAAAAACAAGGATAAATTAATTGATTATCCTCGTATCACTATTTTAAAACCAGCTATCAGAGCCATAAACTTCCTGAAAATTGCGACAAAAGAACTGGACAATAAAAAGTGAATTAACTTAAGCTGCCCTAGCACATGCAGTCTATACATTTTTATTTTGTATTGCCTGCACAGCATGTCTTAAACTCTTTAACTCAATCAGTGTCAACTGCTCGTAGAATGATCTTCTTGTCTTTTCCCTTTTTATCACAAGTTTTTAAAATGTACATCTAATGTATTCTCCTTTAATGGTGGTTTTCCCACTCTTTTATGATTTTTTACGAAATCCAATAAAAGTATAGTTGACTTGACTCTCTCAATCTATTCTGCAGCCATCTGCTTATGAAACACTGTCTCTTAAGTAAGGAAACAATATCAGTGAATATAACAACAGTGACCAGTTCAAGGACATCACATCCTTAAACAAGCATTTACAATGCAATGGTTTCGCCTTTGGAAAAGTTAGAGTTATTGGCATTGTATATGCCAAAATTTGTATTTATGTTTTTGTTTCGAAAACAGATAAGTAAATGGCATTGTCATTTACATTGCCATTACACACCCAAGGAACGCGAGCTCGCGCTACTGCGGGGGAGGGGCTTGACCTTCACTTACACATACATATTTATACATATACAAACACACACTCTGCCTACTCATTTACACTCTTACATAAACACACTTAAAACTGCCATCACGCACACAACATACATATATATAAAAGCATTTTTCCCCTTACCTCAGCTGCGAGGGAAAAGCATTCACCAGCTATAAATATGGGGTCGTTGGAGCCCCCCTCTGGGGCTCGACGTCCTGAAAAATGGCCCCTCTGAGCCTCAACAGGCTCTCTTCAGCGTTGGGGCGACCCACTGCCATCCGGGGCCGCCCTGACTCTCCGTTTACTTCACCAAATGCCCCCCAGAGCCTCTCAGGGCTCTAAATACAAAAAAATGGGACGGGGAGCCTCTCCGGGCTCTGTGCACGTTGGGGCGACCCACTGCCAACCGGGGCCGCCCTTGAAGCCCTCGTGGCTTCACACACCCAAGGAACGCGAGCTCGCGCTACTGCGGGGGGGGGGCGGACACCGGCAATGTGTCCCGGCGCCCCTCCCTTTCGTCGGCTCACTCACCGGCCGGCGGCTCTGTCTTCACTCGGGGCTCTCCCTCCAGTCGGGGAGCCTCAGGGGGGGGGGGAGGGGGCAGGCACCGGCAATGTGCTTCGCGCCCCCTCCGCTCGCTTCTGAAGGCCGCTCCTCTCGCCGCAGGGCTCCCTCCGCTCACGGGGGCCCTGCAGTCCAGCTGCCATCACTCTTCTCCCCGGACCCGGCGGTGATTACCCGGCACTTCGGAGATTCCCTCGGCGAGGACGGGGTCGAACGGCTGACTCGGCTTCCGGATCCTCGCTGGGGCGGCTCCACTGCTGCGGCCCAATCCGGTCGCGGCTCTGCGAGCCTCCATGCACGCCCATCTTCTGCGGGCAAGGCATCGAATCCGAGCGCGGCTCTCGGGACAGGCCTACTGCAAACGGCCAATCAGAGCGCGCCTCCTGTCAACAGAGGACCAATCAGGTCGCGGCCCCTTCGTTTCTCTCGCTTCAGCTTCTGATCAGTTTCAGGCCCCCGGGCCGCAGCGGTGAGAACACGGGGCAATGCCGGGTCGAGGTGGCCACTCGATCGGGCCATAACAGGACAGCGAGGAGGGGGGACAGCGAGGAGGGGGGAGGGGGGACGGCGGGAGGAGGGACACAAGGCAGGACAGCAGCAGAGGGGGCGGGAATGGACAGCGCATCTGAATTCACTTTCAGTGAAAGGGGAGGGAACGGGAAAAAACGTAACTCCGCCCTGGGAAAAAATCTCGGGAACGCCCCCGAATCTGGTCCGGCCTTGACGGACAGATCCGGCACTCAATGGCTAGCCTCCATTTATGGAGCTAACCAATGAGAGCCGGGGGACGTTCCAGGAGTCCTTATTGACGACATAGGATTTCACCTGCGCTGAAGAGCTGCGCAGAGCGCAGCCTTCGGCAGGCGAAACCCAAAAGGATGCCGCCCTTCCCGTCCAAATGAAAGTGATTTTTATGTTTTGCATTCAGACAGCTTTAGCTGCCTGTTGTGTAGTTGAAGACCTACTGTGGAAAATACCAAAAATTTACAGTGGGCTTTTGGCCAGTCTAGTATTTCTCGTCACGCTCATTTGATTGCTTCCTTTCTCTTCTTGAGAGTGTGACTGGAATACTTGTATCCTTCCACTGCTCATTTTCAGAAAATTACTTTCTTTCACCTTTAGCATTCCATGTGAATGTGTTTTCTTACTCCACTCCCAGTGTGTTGTTTTTCTACTGACATCTCCCCGGCCAGCTCTTTCTTGTCTGTTCAGATTTTTGGTATTTTTTCTCTCCAGACATGTCATTTTTAATTTTGTTTCCTTATTGTTTTTTGTAAATGTACCCACTGCGTTTCCCTCCACGCTATTCCTTGTTATTCTTTCCCCTGTCCCTTGGCCTCTCCACCACTACTCACCTGCCCCTCCCAGTCGCATCTAATTTTCATTTTTCTTCTTTTTGTGTGGGGTACAGCAGTAGCGATTTGCTGCAGAACCATTCCTTTTTGTAAATGTGCTTTTGTTGACATTTAGCTTATTTTCTTCTTTTTATAAACTCCCTGCAAAACAGGCGCCTGCCATTTGGAAACAGTAAATCAAAAACCTACACATGCCATATGTGCGCACATGCATGGACAAACACGCCATCATGCTTTTTCCTGATGCTGAACAACATCAGCAAAAACTAATGGCAAGTCCAACAGCAAAGACACTAGGTCTGCATTGGCATCCAAAAGGCAAGAACTATTTGCTAAAGAAATAAAGTGCAATTCATATTTTAAAAGTTACTAAAACATAAACATACTTTAGTTTTAGACAGCATAAAACCGCATTTAGCTGCACAATATTCCTATGCTATGTTCTGAAGAGCACTAAAAGCACCATGATACCCAAAGCAACAAGCAAAGATAGCTAATGGTATTCTTACCTTTGATGTATGCGGCACAATCGTAGAAGAGCGGTCTGGACAGGTTTTGGTAGTTGTGTTGTCCACAATACTTGCATTTTTTTCAACCATATCTACCAATGCTACACTCAGATTTACACGTAGTGCATAGAGCATGAAAAATCCGAACAATGCTAGCATTGCCAGATTGCAGCGAGCCGAGCAGCACAAAGGCACTGAAAGAAAAAAAAAATATTTGTTAAAGATGAGCAGGGAGACAGAAAGCACTTGCAAACAATACATAAGATGAATGCTAAACGTATATTTTAGTTCAAATTAACACATGTACTTGGAATCTTCTCTATCAAAAGTTTAGTTCTCCCTTCTTCCTCCATTATGCTGATACCAGCTAGCATTTCACAGCCACCCGTCTTTTCAGCAGCTCCTTAAAAGAAATCACTGGCAGGTTGCCTGGAGCCGGATGTTGACACTGGCAGATGCCAGAAAACAAAAAAGTTAAATTATACTGACAACCGCATTAAAAAGGTAATAAAAAATGCATTTTAGTATTTAAAGAGGACTAAAGCTGGAAATCCACCTTGCAAGATCAATCCAATATGTATTCGGGTTTTACACTGCATTCTTTACCTATTGATAACTTGACGTACTGATGGATAGAGCATCCTACTTTAGTGTTCTCGATTTATTTTCGGCCTACCATCAAGTAGAGCTAGACCCTCCCTCCAGACACCCAACGTCATTCATAACCCCCTTAAGAGCATTTCAATATAAGAGGATGCATTTCAAAGAATAATGCAACATTTATTGCAGGGCATTTCCAAAACCATTTGTTTCAAAGACGATATCCTGAGTTTAGGCACCAGTATTGAGGAACATAACAGCATTCTCAGAAAGGGTGTTCGACAAACTCAAAGAGTAAGGATTGCCTATAAAAAAAGAAAAATGTTGTATAGGAGTAACCTCTGTAGAATATTTAGGCCACACAATATCACAAGAAGGCATCACAACTAAAATGGATTTGTTAGAATCAGTCAAGAAGGCGCCTGTTCCAACCAACGAACCAGGATGAATTCTTTCTTAAATTCATGGAGTTCTATTAAAAACTTGTAGCAGATATTGCCAAAATAGTGGATCCCCAACATAACCTACTTAAAATTAAAAAAAAGAGCACTGCATTCTTATAGGATCAGAGTTGTCAAATAGCCATCCTCAAAATAAAATCTGCCATAATAGACGCCCCATCATTAGGAAGATTTGATCCCAACAAACCCACCCGCATGACCACGGATGCCAGAAACAAAGGTTCTGGGGCCATGCTAACACAAAGAGAAAATGGTATTGAACACATAATTGCATTTGCTGTTATAGAATCAGGTAGGATAAAATAGATCTCTGGAGTTTACTCACGACAAGAGAGGAAGATCAAAATGTACAATTTAACTTGCAAATCTTGTTTCTTATTTTCCGTATAGCTGCTACTGAATTTTCAGTATGCTTCATGATATTTAGATCGAATTTCTTCTGGAGATTCGGACTTGGTTATTTTGTATTACTATAATATGCTTCTGAGACTCATCCATATAATTTTTTTTTGAGTCTGTTATAAACCAACTTACCCTTTCTCCGTATTCTTGACCTTTTTGAGTAATCATAAGAGTGACTCTTAATTAAAGTTGTGATTGATGTTTAACTCCCTCTTACCTCTCAAGCTCTACAATATTTATGGACTCGGAAGAACATTTCCCAGAAGGGCACAGAGCTCCATTATTATTATTATTATTATTATTATTATTATTAGGAAGCTTGTAAAGCGCAATGGTTACTCCAACCGGAGTGTCCCTGCGCTAGGACATAGCTGAACCGCAAACCCTCGCAAGCTGGCCACTAAGAAAAACGTAGGCCTCCATAAAAGATGGCGCCTTACCACTTTAGCCCACCCCTGGGAGACGGAAGAGCCACGTTTTCAATTTTTTGCGAAACAATCACTCCGGCTCAGTTGTCCTAAGATCAACTGGGAGCTCATTCCAGGCCTTAGCTGCCAAGAAACCAAAGGATGTTCCACATATCCACGCTTTCCGCACCTGGGCACAGTCAATATTGCACTGCTCAATGATCTGCAAGATGTTAAGATTTTTGCCAGTCACCCCTAGATACAAGACATTACAGTAATCCAGGCGAGACGTGACCAACGCCTGAACAATCAAACTTTTAGCATTCAGGGGGAGAAGGTCCAAGATCTTACGTATCAGCTTCAAGATGCCAAAGCAAGTCCCAGCCACAGCCAATATTTGCAAGGAGAAGGAAAGATTCTCGTTGAATCGCACTCCCAGATTTTTCACCTTGGCTTTCGGCACTGGACTGGTTCCCAGTGCTTCTGGCCACCAATGCTGTGACCAGAGGGATGGCTGTTTGGCAACTACCATCACCTCAGTCTTCCCTGCATTTAACTGGAGACAACTTAATCATCCAGTCCACGAGTCCCCCCAGGCAGGTCATAAAATCGGCCGCCCTTTCAGGTCCCTTCTGCTCCAAGGTAACCACTAGGTGAGTGTCATCAGCATATGACACAAGCTGAAAACCATGTTTCAGAACAATATCTGCAAGTGGGAGCATATATATGTTAAAGAGGGTTGGGCTGAGAGCTGAACCCTGCGGCACCCCCTGGTTTAAAGGACAAGTTCTGGAGCTGAAAGGATGTTGCAAAACCTGGAAGGATCTGTTTTCCAGAAAACTCTTCAGCCAAGTCCACGTGACACCTTCGACCCGAACTTCCCTTAGCCTTTTAAGTAGGAGGCCATGGGGCACTGTGTCGAACTCGGCGCTTAGGTCCAGCAGGATCAAGACCACCGTTCTAACTTCATCAGCCGCAGGCCGCAACACTTCGGCCGCCAGCACGAGAGTGGACTCTGTACCATGCACAGGCCTAAAGCCGGACTGGGTATCATGAAGAACCCGCCTATCTTCCAGGATCTTAGAGAGGTGGCCATACAGATGTTTCTCAGCAATTTTAGCTACATATAAAAGTAGGGATATAGGTCTTACATTTTCAGGAAGAGCCGGGTCCAATGAGGATTTCTTTAACAAAGGGACCACCATTACATGTTTCCAGTTGCTAGGGACCTACCCAGTTCTAAATGACAGGTTCAATAGCGAAGTGAAAACAGGAGCAATCATTTTCCTTCCCAGTTGCAAAAATTTGGGGGGAACCGGATCCAAAGGGGACCCAGATTTCACCACCTCCTTCAGCATGAGAACCTCAGTTTCCACCAAAGGACGGAGCACAAACTTATCTTCAGACACCGGAGTATCCACGCCAGGCATGGGAGCATATATCCTACTACTTTCTGGAAAAGTGGCGTAGATCTTGGCAATCTTATTGACAAAAAGTCAGCGATCCTATTACAATAGGCCGTAGAGGCAGGGACCGCAGCGGTCACTCGTTCCAGAGAAGACCCCACCGACCTCAAGAACTTCCGCCCCATCTCGCTCCTCCCTTTTCCTGCCAAAGTCATCGAGAAGACCGTCAACCGACAGCTTGCAGCCTTCCTCGAGACGAACGGATCCCTCGACCCCTCGCTGTCCGGTTTCCGAGCCAACCACAGCACAGAGACTGCCCTCATCGCAGCCACCGACGACATCAGAACCCTGCTCGACAACGGGGAAACAACGGCCCTCATCCTCCTGGACCTCTCTGCAGCGTTCGACACCGTCTGCCCCCGCACTCTAGTCCAACGCCTCAACAACATCGGGATCCAAGAGAAGGCACTGGAGTGGATCATCTCGTTCCTCGACGGAAGAACACAGAGAGTCCGCCTCCCACCGTTCCGGCCCGAGGCCACCGAAGTCATCTGCGGCGTCCCGCAAGGATCATCACTCAGCCCCACCCTCTTCAACGTCTACATGAGACCTCTTGCAACCATTACACGCCAGCACAACCTCAACATCATCTCATATGCCGATGACACCCAACTGATCTTCTCCCTCACCAGAGACCCCGCCACCACCAGAATGAGCCTGCACGAAGGGATGAAAGACGTCGCCGAGTGGATGAAGAACAGCCGCCTGAAACTGAACTCAGACAAGACGGAAGTCCTCATCCTGGGACCATCACCCTCCGCCTGGGACGACTCCTGGTGGCCCCCTGCCCTGGGCACTGCACCCAAGCCAACCGACCACGCACGCAACCTGGTCTTCATCCTGGACTCTTCCCTCTCGATGACCAGACAAGTCAACGCCGTCTCCTCATCGTGCTTCAACACCCTGCGTATGCTCCGTAAGATCTTCCGGTGGATCCCGACCGAAACCAGGAAGACGGTCACCCAGGCACTCGTCACCAGCCGACTGGACTACGGGAACACCCTCTCCGCGGGAACCACAGCCAAACTACAGAAAAGACTCCAGCGCATACAGAACGCCTCCGCCCGACTCATCCTGGACATCCCCCGATGCAGCCACATCTCCGGCCCCTGAGGGACCTGCACTGGCTCCCCGTCAGCAAAAGGATCACGTTCAGGCTCCTGACCCACGCACACAAGTCTCTCCACGACCTGGGCCCCAAGTACCTCAACGACCGCCTGACCTTCTACACGCCCACCCGTCAGCTACGTTCTACAACACTCGCCCTCGCCGCCGTACCACGCATCCGAAGAGCCACCGCCGGAGGAAGATCCTTCTCCCACCTGGCAGCTAAGACATGGAACTCCCTCCCCATCCACCTCCGGCTGACACAGGACCATCTCGCCTTCAGGAAACAACTCAAGACCTGGCTGTTCGAGCAGTAGCGAACCCCTCCCCACAGCGCCTTGAGACCCTTCCGGGTGAGTAGCACGCTATACAAATTGTATGATTGATTGATTGATTGATTGTTTCACTACCTGAAAGATGTCCTTCGTTGAATTTTTTGCTAGGTCAATTTGCCCAGTGTAGTATTCCCTCTGCACTCTCCTGATCTGGCGATAGTACAACTTCAAAGCCTCTAACTACTTCTGTCTATTCTCAACCCTGTGGCCCTTCCTCCACTGGTGTTCAAGATGCTTACCGCTAGATTTCATTTGCGCCAACTCTGCCGAAAAACACTTTGCAGAGGCAGAGGTACGCCCACTTTTACATTTACATCAGATGGTAGCATAGCAAGTACTACGGAGACTTGAAGCAGAGGGACATAGAAAAGTTTATAGTAGACTAGTTTAGATCCCAAATCCAGTGCCTAGAGCCCATGCCCTGACTCGGAGGATCTATTTAAGATGGGGGTAACCCAATTAACCCTAAGGAATCTGGGTAAGATCATACAATTAACAAAATAAACAATACCTAGGGATAGATAAGCATACTAAACAGTAAGACGAAGAGAAACCCAAATTAACTCTTCCTGTCGATATAAATCTTTTTTATGCAACTTCCATATATTTTAAATATCCATAGTCAATTAACAATATTTGTACAAGAATCCGGTCTATCTGTATTGTATTTATTTCATACTCTCAATTCAAAAAGTCATCTTTTTTGTGTTTTCAACTTCTGTATATAAAAATACATCATACCTATATATATATATATATATACACCGAGTGGGACACTCACAGCAACACAAGAAAGGACTTGAAAATAAATCGGGCTGCCAATCAAACTGTCAAGAATCCATGCGCAACTACAAATCCCACAATTCATTTTTCAAACGGAAGTGATTCCTCAAAAGAATGCCACTGGAGGCAAACAAATGAACGTCCATTACATCGAGCTGTGGGGGGAAGCGCGACGGATTCCAGAGCTGGCTTACCTTGATAAAGTTCCAGGCGGAACGAAACATGTTGGGACAATGCCACCGGTTGTTTTCTCCACAATAAAAGATGCGAAAAAATGAGTCTTCAGGTGTAACCAGAGTTTCCTTCTCCGGGAGCAAACATTGTGAGAATATATATCGGCGTGGTTCTGCCGAAGGTCTACACCGCCACAAGTGCGCCGAGAATCTCCCGCCCAGAACCATCTTGCAGACTCGGTAAAACGAAAAGGGAGCTTGGCACCGCCCGGGACTGCACCCGTGGTATTGGTTCAGGAATCGGCTTCAAAAGTGAGCTGAACCGTGAAGACTCATCGCTCTAACATCCATCAACACGGGAAAACAAGCACTGAAATGCCAAGCATTTTCATGCTCTACCCACTGGAGGGTTATTATTAGACGACGTCCCTGATTGAAAAACCCGATTGAGTGTCATAAATCAATAAAGGCAGAAGAACACCGAGTGGGACACTCACAGCAACACAAGAAAGGACTTGAAAATAAATCGGGCTGCCAATCAAACTGTCAAGAATCCATGCGCAACTACAAATCCCACAATTCATTTTTCAAACGGAAGTGATTCCTCAAAAGAATGCCACTGGAGGCAAACAAATGAATGTCCATTACATCGAGCTGTGGGGGGAAGCGCGACGGATTCCAGAGCTGGCTTGCCTTGATAAAGTTCCAGGCGGAACGAAACATGTTGGGACAATGCCACCGGTTGTTTTCTCCACAATAAAAGATGCGAAAAAATGAGTCTTCAGGTGTAACCAGAGTTTCCTTCTCCGGGAGCAAACATTGTGAGAATATATATCGGCGTGGTTCTGCCGAAGGTCTACACCGCCACAAGTGCGCCGAGAATCTCCCGCCCAGAACCATCTTGCAGACTCGGTAAAACGAAAAGGGAGGTTGGCGCCGCCCGGGACTGCACCCGTGGTATTGGTTCAGGAATCGGCTTCAAAAGTGAGCTGAACCGAGAAGACTCATCGCTCTAACATCCATCAACACGGGAAAACAAGCACTGAAATGCCAAGCATTTTCATGCTCTACCCACTGGAGGGTTATTATTAGACGACGTCCCTGATTGAAAAACCCGATTGAGTGTCATAAATCAATAAAGGCAGAAGAACACCGAGTGGGACACTCACAGCAACACAAGAAAGGACTTGAAAATAAATCGGGCTGCCAATCAAACTGTCAAGAATCCATGCGCAACTACAAATCCCACAATTCATTTTTCAAACGGAAGTGATTCCTCAAAAGAATGCCACTGGAGGCAAACAAATGAACGTCCATTACATCGAGCTGTGGGGGGAAGCGCGACGGATTCCAGAGCTGGCTTACCTTGATAAAGTTCCAGGCGGAACGAAACATGTTGGGACAATGCCACCGGTTGTTTTCTCCACAATAAAAGATGCGAAAAAATGAGTCTTCAGGTGTAACCAGAGTTTCCTTCTCCGGGAGCAAACATTGTGAGAATATATATATATATATATATATATATATATATATATATATATATATATATATATATATATATATATATATATATATATACACATACACACATACACACATACACACACATATTTACATTTATACATACTACACAAAAACAAATATATTTCTACTTCCTTGCTCTCTTGGCCCTTTTTGAACAATGGGGATGCACCTCACGAGCATTTATCATTGTGCATTCCCTTCCATATTAGATCACCATCTTGGAGCCTCCTTAGGGTTTTGTAAATTCAAACCACTATATGTTTTAGGTACTCCCAACTTATTCTGTATTATTTTGATTTTGTAATGGTGCCTTAAAGTATCTATCGACGCATTTCAGCCATTCTACTAATTGGCCTCATCAGGACTAGGGAAGTCGAGTGCATTTTTTCAATTCCACCAGTCTTGTAACTTTCAACGGGACACCCTCGGCGGATGTGTCTGTTACGAATGTTCTCCGCTGTATTACTTTTACTGAACTGATCGTATCTTGTGAATGGGCGTCTCCTCTCTTGGTGGAAATATTTCTCCTCGCAATCTCAAGCAATCCACGATGTAACTATCCGGACGCGAAGCTGACTCGGAGGATCAGCGGAGCTCCAGCGGTTCGAGAGAAGTGTGACAGCGGAGGAGTGAGTATTAATGGGGTTGTGTGTTGCAGTGGTGTGTATTTAGTGTACGAGTGTATGAGAACAGTATGAAATCTGGCGGAAATGTTTTGAATGCTGCCACATAATATCACTAAACGGGATGAAGCACTCTTATCTCATTTCCCCACATGTATCGCTGGACCACACTGTTGCAACTAATAGACAAGTCTGTAAACTCAGGGGTGTGGAATTCCTATGGCACGACACCCAGAACAATCGTTTGGGGTCAAGGACAAGTTTTCAGGTTTATTTTGTCCTTGGGACAAGTAGGCCCAGCACCCTGCAGCACAAACAGATACAGTACCACATTATGGATATGGGAAGGGTTTGGTATACAGTTAAGGTAATATTTGTATCCATATGTTAATGCTGTTCAAACTTGTAATTATGGTTCATTAATATAAAGCCTTTATTATTAGGGTGAGTGCTCTAAGGAAATGTTGTAAGTTCAGACTGCGCTACTGACTAGTGTTCCAGTATAAAAATGTGTATACACGTTTGCACAGTTTAACAATATTTTGGGAACAGTATCAGCATACTTTAACCACACCCGTCAGTCAGTGTCCACACAGCGAAAGGCATGCTTTTGTAAAACACTTGCCTTAATATATAGCATGGTTTCTGGAAATGTTTGGAATTTGTCTCCACCGCAAGCCTTCTTGGCTGGCAAAGGGGACACTGTATTAAATGGAATGAGTAGAAAGAACATTTTGCAAACTATATGTCCACCTTTTCTGATGATGAAAAATTAACACTGGTTAAAATGAAAAAAATCTTGCTACATAGCTTTGGAGCCAGTGGGGTGAAAATTTACAACCACATACAAAAGAAAGTTAAAAAGGAAGACCAAGGGAATGCGTATGAACATGCGCTTGAGGACCTAGACAAGTACTTCAATCCCTCTGTATGTGTATCAGTTGATAGATGCACATTTTTTCGAAGGAAGCAAAAGAAAAAAAAAGAGTCAGTGGAGGATTACGTAGCTACTTTTAAAAACATGGCCTTACCATGTAGATTTGAAAACCTACATGACAAGTTCATAAGGGACCACATGGTTATGTGTTGTTCGAATACCAACATTCAAGATAAACTTTGAACTATGGGGGAATCGTCCCTACAGGTTGTGATAAATGTGGTAAAGAAAGCAGAACTAATGGGTAGATGTGCCAGGGCGGTTACACAGAAAGGAGAAAAAGTATGTAATGAAATGGATCAAAGAGTGGTAGCTACAGTGCAGATGAAGGACAAATTCAAAAGTAATGTGAAATTTGAGAAGAAAAAAAAGGGTTTAAAGGAAAGAAAAACCTTTGATCAGTTTGATCGTTGTCCATTTAGTGGTAGGTGTTTTTAGATGTGGAAACAAAGGGCATTTAGCTAATGATAAGAAGTGCCCTGCAAAGTACCAAAAATGTTCAGGCTGTGGACTGGTACGTCATTTTCAAAAAGTGTGCAGACACAAGAAAGGGTACACAAAGGGTGTGAACCTCCTTACACAAGATTCCTCTACGGATTCTGATGATGATGTAAATGTGTGTATTAAGAATATAGACAATGGAGTTTCTACTGTGGAAGAACAACATAGGAAAAAAACAAAATGCAACATATTTATGGGGGGGAGGGAGGGTTCTGATCACAGTTACTGCTGATTCAGGTTCGCCCTATACAATTGTTAATGAGAAGATTTGGAAAGAGAACTTTGTTCCTGTTTTAGGGAATGTACTGGAGTCCACTGAGGTTTGTCCCAAAACTTTTAGCGAGGAGGACATTAAGATGTTAGTAGTGAAAGTTTTTATTTTTGCATTTAAAGATAGAGAAGGTAAATGAAAATTATTTGTAGCTGTGACAGGACCATCTGTTCTTGGTTGGGGCGATCAAGGAGAGCTGGGGATTATTTTTGACCCGAACAATCCTGAACCAGTTATGGTTGTACAACAAGGGAAATTAGAACATGAAATTTTCTAAATGTACCCTGAAGTGTCCCTAGGAGCTATTGATGAGTTGAAAGGCTTCAAACACAAGATTGTACTCAAAAGGGATGCAATGCCATCAGTGCACAAAGTAAGGAGTATTCCTTTAGCTTTTAGGGATGAAGTCAAGAGCTAGTTGGATAGGTTATGTAAGGAAGGTGTTATTGAGAAAGCAGTAGCAGCGGAGTGGGTTTCTCCCTTAGTAAAAGCTAGGAAAACCAAACGGGAAACTCAGGTTATGTGTGGACTTGGGGGACTTTAACAGGAGAATCATTGTGGATCAGTTCCCATTACCAAAAATAAGGGAGATGCTGTCGGCTACAAAGGGGTTACGGTGGTTTACGACAATAGACTTCACTTCAGCATACCACGCGTCCCTTTACACAGAAAAAGTAGAAGCCTGACTACATTTGTAACTCCTTTTGGGCGTTTTAGATTCAGAAGAGTGCCATTTGGGTTAGCATCCGCTGCAGCAATGTTTCAACGCATCAAGTTTGAATTATTTATGGATGAGAGCAATGTCATGTTTTTTCAGGGTGACATACTGGTGATGGGTAACATTAAAACAGACCATGATGCAACGTCAAAAAAGTGATGAATGTTTTGAAAGATAAAGGACTCACTACAGAATATAGAAAAATGTAAGCGTGCACAACAAAAGGTGATATATTTAGGTCATGAAGTGTCAGTGGAAGTTATAAAACCCAAAAAGGTACTACTAGAAGCTGTAGTGAAGTCTCCAGTGCCCGGTAGCAAAGATGATGAGAGAGCCATTTTAGACTTAGTTGAGTTTTATTCTAAATTTACAGATTTTTTTCTAGCAAGACTTATAACATAAGGCAGCTTTTACAGAACAAATGTAAATTTGAATGGTCAAATGAATGGCAAGAAGAATTTATATCTAACAAGAATGAAATGTGCACAGCTATACCTCTGCAGGGATTTGATCCGGCTTTGAAATCCATTGTCACAACTGATGCAAGGTGGAAAAGGTATTGGTGCAGTTCTGACCCAGAGAAATGATGCAGTAGAAGAATGCATTGTAGCTTTTGGCTCACGCACAGCTACCGAAGAGAGATACTCAGTAATTGAGCAGGAGGCACTAGTGTGAGTGTGGGGGTTAAAGCACTACAGGTCGTTTATTTGGGGAAATCATGTTTTTCTTAGGAGTGATCACAAGTCCCTAGGGGTTGTCTACCAAGGCGTTGTATATGGCCTCACCCTGGTTGGCAAGATTATCGGTCAAGCTTCTGGATTTTAAGTACACTGTCCAGTATATGCCTGGTGTGCAAAATAAAGTGGCATCTTTTTTGAGTAGGCCTCCTCTTTTTGGTACAGAGATACAGGAGGAGGATATTGAGCAATTCAGTGTTGCGTCTTTGAATGAGGATACAATGGTTATTCCACCACAAGAATGGAGTCAGTCGTAAGAAGAAGATCGAGAATAAACCGATGTTAAGACATGGATTTCTGGAGGTTGGCCCACGAAAAATAATATCCCTTCTGGATTGAAGGTGTTTTGGGAACTCAGGCACACATTGTCTGTGGAGGATGATAACATTTTGAGAAATGGCAGAATTGTACCACCTGAAAGCCGGAGAAGAAGAATTATTGATTTGTGTCATGAACGACATTTAGGTATTACCAAAACAAAAACAACAAAACAAAACGCTTGAAGTAGTTATATTGGTAGCCCAGTATCGGACTCTTCATTAAAATGAAAGTCAGAGAGTACATGCAGTGTGAGAACGCTGATAAGAGTAAAGTTACATTAAGACCACCATTATGTTCCATTAGTGGCCCAGAGATGCCCGGGGAAAAGTTAGGTGTGGACATTAGAGGCGCAATTTGGGATGGACC
Source organism: Lissotriton helveticus (assembly GCF_964261635.1). Classification (NCBI taxonomy): domain Eukaryota; kingdom Metazoa; phylum Chordata; class Amphibia; order Caudata; family Salamandridae; genus Lissotriton; species Lissotriton helveticus. The sequence goes on from NC_136067.1 coordinate 600,426,552, forward strand.
TATGCAGAAGTACATTGTTGTTGCTGTGGACCAGAAGTTGAGGTGGTTAAACAGATCAATGCAAGTGCAATAGTAAAGTTCTTGGAGGCATTTTTCAAGCGGAAGGGCCTTGCCCAAATTAGTGATTATTAATAACAGAGCACAATCCACGGCTGAAGCATTTGAGAAGTTTTTGAAATCCAATGGAGTAAAACAGAATACCACTTCTCTTTACCATTTGGCTAAAACAGAATACCACTTCTCTTTGCCATCCGGCTGGAAAAGGAGCTGTTGAACATTTTAACCAAGTGATAAAGGGAGCGATACAGTTATCCATTCCAAACCATTACATTTGGCTAACGGAGTTATTTCGCACCATGTGGGCATTCAGGTTAGCACCATGTGCTTCCACAGGACATAGTCCCTTCGAATTAATTAGAGGGAGCACTGCTTTCATGAAGGACAAAATTGGGTGGATGCAGTGCGGTAGGAGAGTAAATTGGGATCCTGAAGAGGTGAAAGGACGTATTGATAAAGCCAAACAAGTATATAAGGAATATTATGATAACAAACATGGTTGCAAACCAGTTAAGTTGCATGTTGGAGATATTGTAAGGGTTAAGAGAACTGGTGTTTTAAGAAATGGTCAGAACAGGTTTTCAAGGCCACATAAGGTAACTCAATTGTTTTGCAATGCTGCTTTGTTGAGCAACAGTAAGGTTCGCCATTTCAGCGCTTTGTCCACGTGTGATAAAAATGTGGTTAATGAATAAGGAAACGTTTGGAATGGATGAGATTGGTGGATGGAAGAGGAGGAGAAGGACATAATACGGGATAACATCGCGGATGAAGCGAGAGGAAGCATGGATCTTTCGGCAGGTAACTTGGCTCCTGAAGTTTGCAGAGCTGAGTCAGATAGTAGAGTGAGTAGGTTGGTGAGAATTGTGAAGAAACCTACTAGATTGGAAGATTATGTTTGTGAATAGGTAGTGTTATTTACATGCATCATCCACTGTTTTTTAAAATGTTTATTTTGTTTTATTCTGTGTTCTGATTTAAAGGAGGGGGATGTGTTGCTATACACATTTTAGAATTTTAGAACTATATGGAAATGCAACTGATTAGAAATATTAGTGCTGTATGCATATTACTTATTTCCTTCCTTATCTTTCACTATTTTCATTATTGAACCAAATGTATTGTATTATTTGTTATATATAAAAGGGGGGGATGCGTGGTGACATATCTTCGTCCTTAGACACGGGAGTACGCGGGCGCATTTAGGTAGAATGGGATGTAGAATATGGGGGTTGTTGAACGTGAGAGGTGGAGACGGTTACTGGGAAGGCCGTTCGGAGGCACAAGCACCTGCAGCTCTTACCGTGCCAGCATTGTACAACAAAGTACTTTCACTACTAATCTTATGTGGAGAGTGTGTTTACGAGACATATGTCATGTAGGCATTTTTTTCTTTGTGTAGAAAAGAATTTTCTTGTAAAAACTCCCCTTCACTTATACCAATTTCTCCCAAACTGTGGGTCATGAGCTCGTTTTTGAGGAGCAGCGAAGGTCCAAGTGAAAAATAAAAATGCCTTTAAATTCTTTTTTATCTCGTCACATTTGCTGTGCATCGACAACAGTCCAAATGTCAGGCTCTATCTCCCGAAAAATTGTTGCTTATGTTTTTTTAACATGGGAATTAGTGACTCCTCACACTTTGCAATCAAAGAAAGAAAATTAAGTGAGTTATGAGACAAATTTGCTGGGGTACAGTGAGTGTGAAAGGAAAGGCTGTGGGTCCTTTTTTGTAACACAAAGCAACATGTGAACACCTTTAAATGGACTGAACACATTCAGTAGTTAGGGAAGCAAAATTGAAGCACGTGTTTTTGTAATTCTGAAGTGTGATGTAAACAAAGATTTTAATATGATCAAAAAACTTTACTTGGTGATGCACAAATGATAAATATTCACTGAATCCGGATTTCCACACATTAACATTTGTGTGCAATACAAGTCTATAAGTAAAAGTACGTCTGCCCAAATGTAATGATCATTTCAATACAAAATGTGCTGTCTGTAAATGACAGTGCGCAACCACTTGATGCTGTAGTAACATTTGTAGCCTAACGGCTAGGGCGGTGGATCTCTAATCTGGGGAACCGGGTTCGAGTCTGGGCACAGATGCTCAAAATCCTCTGATTCTGGGCAAATCACTTAATCTTCCCATGTGTCCTTATTTTACGGAACTGGTGTTCATCTAAAGGGCTCTGATACCCTCGGGTCAAGTTTGTGCTATATAAAACTTCGGGGACAAAACATTAATAAATCGCTTGCCTCATTTTCATTAAAGGTAGGTGGGTTGCGAAAGTTTGTGGTTATGACAGATGGGTTGTGGTTCTAAAAAGTTTGGGAAGTAGTGACTTACACCACATTCAACATCAGAATGTGTTTTGCACTTTCCTACTATTAGACAACTACTTTTGCCATGTTGATTTAGGTCTAAGTTTAGAAATACAGACCACTGTGGGAAAGCCACTGGCATCTCTTGAACACAAAAAGTTATGACTTCGTGGTAGTTTCTTCATACCATTTACATCACCAGTCCCACTGCCACTCTGGGAACACCCACTTCCCTCACTTTAAGGTGTCTGTTATGACAGCCAATAGTATGCACATCATGTAGATTTATCACTGAGACGTCGGTGTAGATACACATTTACCTCATAAACTGAAACAGGAATCAAATTGACCCCTTTCCACACGAAATATAAACTTGAACCCAGAACATATTTTTGAATTAAGCCTGTAGAGTTTACTTTGAAAAACGAGTGCTCTAGAAGCAGTAATATCTCCACAAACAGGTTCGATTCATTTTTTCATCTATATAGAGTCAAAAATTTGGAGTCTTTATTTTTTGGGCGAAACGTAAAGCCACTGGCGGCATATGTTAGACCTGTCTGCCTTTGGGTAGTCCCTCCTATTTAATTATTTATTTTGTCCCCTTTTTGCCCCTCAAGCCTTTTTATCTTTTCATGTCCACTGAATTTTTTTGTGGTGTTGGCTAGGGGTTAGATGCTCTTTCTGCCCTCATAGTCCCTTTTCTAAGGCCTAGGTGCCTGTCCCTGACTAGAAAGTAAGAGTCACGCAAAATGGTGGTCACTAACTGGCATAACTGCCACCCCAGAGACTTGACCCATAGGGTAGAGTAGGGACATTCCAGAACCTTCTGGTCCCTTCTGGACCTCCTAAGGTGAGCCTATATAAGCGGGATGTTGGGCAGCCATTTTAGAAGGTGCCAGGTAGTGAGGCATCGTTGAGGAGCTGACTGGAGCGCAGACTGCTGCCAATAGGGAAGGGAGATCCTGTCAGGGTTGATGGTCCTTTAAGGTCTGCTGCCCGAGCGGAGAATCTGCCTCCCTTACTGCTGATCTGGCCCAGCTGAGATAGACTTTCCTGTGGCAGATTTCATTGTTTGAGCCCAAGGGAGAACGGCAGCGGTGAGCGCGTTCTGGGGACTCTGCCTGGTGGTGTATGAGAAGAAAGGGGGCGGAGGTGTTTCCTCTCTCCTGCCAAACCCGCAACGACTGGTTGGTTAGGGGTGCTGTACTGGGGCAACCCCCTTCACTTACCCACGTTCCCGGGTTCCGACGACTGCAGAGAGTTCACCCCGTTACTGAGCCTGGGAGCATTTAACCCCCCCTCGAAGAACTGTGGCTCCGTCCGGTGATCGGAGAGTTCTGTCCATCTGCTAAAGCTAGGTGGAAGAGAGAGGGTTGCCAAGAAAAGTGTCCCGCCGGCTGCGCAAGTCAGGAAGCTGGTGAGGTCTCTTCTTCCTGAGGTGGGCGGTGCCGTACTGCAGCGGCCCTTCTCCCGCGCATACTCTGTGAGGCGGCGCTGAACGATAGTGTCTCCTCGGCGGCGCAGGACTGGTGAGGGAAAAGGCTGGTCTTCACTCGTCGGGCGCCACTCTAGGACCGGAGATCATCCGACGAGAGAAGAGAGGCTCCCGTCCCCATTGGCACACCGGAACTCTAGCGGAGGTGGCGCTGCGGTGAAGAACTGGTAAACGGCCCGCATTTCCCCCCGGGAGTCTGTGGAGAGATCGAAGACTCCCGGCGGCAGGGAGAGGTCATAACGATTGTTTCCTACCTCAAGTATGCTGGGAGTGTGGGGCTCTGGAGGGACATCGCGGCAGTAAGCCCACTAACGAACCAACTGACGTAGCCGGGTGAAGAAGTACCAGGGGTCAGGGGATTGTGGGAAATCACAGAATTTCTACCTAGTGGCAGGGGACTAGCCCAGCAGAAAACGGGCCTGGAAACCAGGGAACCGTGTGAAACCTGTATATGGGACCTGGCAGTGTCCAACTCCCCTTTTGTCTCACTAGGAGTAACTGGAACTCATTCTGACAAAATCACTACTTGTACCCGATCTGAAGAAAAAGGCATGTGAATGTATTGTATTGTTCAGTCAAGGCACTAAACCTGATACACTAGACAGGAGGAGGGTAGAGAATGGTGTAGAGTAATACAGGGTGTCTTGCTAGGAACCTTAGCACTGTATGAGATTTGCTGGGATCAGTTATTGAAGGGAGAACTCCGATCATCAAATACAAGGCAATGTAATGTTAAGTTTCTTGTTATGTATGTAACTAAAACCAATGGAAAAACCTGTGATTCAAAGAAATGAATTGACCAAAGTAGTGTGATAAAGTGAAAGAGAAAACCAGGTATTTTTATAAAGTGACACGTATTTTCCTAAAAAGACTTGGTGTAGTGTCTTTTTGAGTGGATGGAGGTTATGTTACTAAAGGGTGTGACGCAAACTTAGCACATGTACTCTGGAGTTAGGCCTTCCCACTTAGTGCCAAGCTACCCTATGTGACCTGGGTGTTCCCTAGGTCCAACATAATTGGTGTCTAGCGGTGGGATTCAAACTGTGTTTGCGTCTACTCTGAAGTAACAAAGCGTACTCCACAGGCCTACACCTGGAGTTTTCTCCTGGCGGACTTCCTAATTACTTCTTTTGTTTTTTCCAAATTTACTCCTCGTGGTGGTTGGAGGTAGCTTCGAATAGTCCCTTTTGAACCAATTCTTCCCGAGTGGTTGTCCCTATACCTCTCATAAGCAAAATGGAATTTGCTCTGGAGGAACTGGAGACCTATACTACAGCCCAGCTTTTGCCAGAAGATGGGAGTGTTTTTTAAGCGTGGTGCTAAGAAGGGGGAACTCCAGACCAGTTTGAGGGCTTGGGTGGCAGCACATGGAGAGGGGAAGGAGGAGGAAGAGGAGACGGACCTGGACACAGTCATAGAGGTAGGAGGATTGTTTCCACTTGAGATGGGGAACCTACTATCAGGACCTAGGACCCTTTCAAGGGAGGGCAGCAGTGTCTCCGGAAGAAGCTTAACCGAAGCTGAACTAGTGGACAGGAGGGAAAAGAGACAGCCGAAGTGGGAGTTAGCCAAGATGGAAAAGGAGAAAGAGGAACAGAGGATGGCTCACGAGTTGAAACTGAGGGAGCTAGAACTCAGGCCCTACAGATAGGACCCTCTAATTCTCCAAATGGTGGCAGCGAAACAAAAGAACTGACCAGGGAATCCAGACCCTACCTACCTAGAGATATAGTTGCCAGTTACAGCTCAGGGGATGACATCGCCAAGTGGCTGGCTGCCTATGAGGTCTCCTTAAGAGCCCATGGGATCCAGGAAAAACACTGGGGGGTGGTTTATACAAATACATGCCTCCTACTGGACGGGATACACTCTTGGCCCTAGAGCAGGATGAGCAGACTCACTACCCCACCATGAAAGTGGCGCTGATCAAAAAGTTTGGACTGACCCCAGAGAAGTATAGGCAAAAGTTCAGGGGGAGTCACAAATTAAGCACCCAAAACTGGGTGGATTTCCTGGACTATGCAAGGAAGGCATTGGAGGGCTGGATACAAGGCAGCGAGGTGAGGGACTATGAGGGGTTGTACGACCTATTTCTCAAAGAGCACCTACTCGAGAAATGTTTTCCCGAGCTGCGTCAACACCTGGTGGACAGCAAGCTGACCAACTCCAGAAAGCTTGCAGAGGAGGCGGACATCTGGGCAAGTACCCGGGTGTCCTCAAAGGGGACTGGAGGGGATTCCCAAAGGGCCGGACAGGGCGCCCCCCAGAAGAAGGAGGGGGCAGATAAAAAGCGGGAGTTCTCTAAAGGTCCCCAAAATAGTTTCCAGAGTAAGGGAACAGGATTCACCCCTAAGGCTAACCCGCCCAGAAACCCTCATCCTGGCCAAAGTCAGCAGCCAAGGGTTGTCCACTGCTTTGAGTGTGGTGGTGTTGGACATTATAAGGGAGATGTCAAGTGCCCAAAGAGACCACCCCCCTCCCACTGGAGGAAAAGCCCCAGGAGTAGCTAGTGTAGTGCTCGGGGAGGAGTTGCCCTTAAATAAGGGGGGTGAGTGGGCGGGTGTCACCTTAGTGTCCCTGGGAGATCGGGAGATGGTTCCTAAGATCCAGGTGCCCTCAAATACTGTAAAGTATGGGCAATGGGTCACCATCAATGGCCAAAGAGGGGAGGCTCTGAGAGACACAGGAGCCAGTATGACTATGGTAAGGAGTCAACTGGTGTCTCCAGAGCAGGTGATTCCACATGTACTCAACCCCGCCGCGATGGCTGACGGCAGATTGGGCTACTATCCTGTGGCCGAGGTTCCATTTGAGTGGGAAGGGGTTGCAGGTTCACTTCGAGTTGCCGTAAGCCCTGCCGTGCCAGTCGATTGTCTGCTGGGAAATGACATGGAGCACAATGTCTGGAAGGAGGTGGAATACCGGACTCATTCGGAGATGCTGGGTACACCTGACTGGGCCTGTGCAAGCACAAGGTCTGCGACTACATGTGGAGGGAGGGCCTACCAGGGAGGAGTTTTGTAAGGGCCAGAAGGAGTGCCCTACCCTTGAGGGACTGAGGCGACAGGCCGAAGCCCAGGCAGCAGGGAACGTTGCAGGGCACTACCACATTTACTGGGAGGACGGACTCCTCTACAGTGAACCCAATGTACCTTTGCCCGGTTCATCACGGGCCTTGGTAGTCCCTCAACGATACCGAGCCTTTCTTCTAGAATTGGCTCATGAGATTCCCTTGGCAGAACACTTAGGTCAGGACAAGACCTTTGCCCGGCTTGTCCCCCACTTTTACTGGCCTCAGATGAAAGTGGCTTCTGACACATACTGTCGGACGTGTGTATCCTGTCAAGCCAGTGGGAAGACAGGGGTGAAGCTGAAAGCTCCCCTGGAACCACTTCCTGTCATTAGCACCCCCTTTGAAAGGTTGGGCATCGACATTGTGGGGCCATTGGATCCGCCAACTACAGCTGGTCACAGGTTTATCCTGGTTCTGGTGGATCACGCTACACGGTACCCAGAGGCAATTCCTCTGAGGACTGTCACTGCACCTGTTGTGGCTAGGGCCCTGATGGGGATCTTTACCCGAGTGGGTTTCCCCAAGGAAGTTGTGTCCGACAGGGGGACCAACTTTATGTCAGCATACATGCAGGCAATGTGGAAGGAGTGTGGAGTGACCTACCGGTTCACCACTCCGTACCACCCCCAGTCCAATGGACTGGTATAAAGGTTCAACAAGACCTTGAAAGGCATGATAAGAAGTCTGCCTGAGAGCCTGCGGAGGAAATGGGACGTCCTCCTACCCTGTTTGCTATTCTCCTACCGAGAAGTGCCGCAGAAGGGAGTGGGCTTCAGCCCCTTTGAGCTGTTGTACGGGCACCCTGTGCGTGGACCTCTCAGCCTGGTGAAGGATGGATGGGAAAAGTCTCCCAGAAAGCCTCCTCAGGATGTGGTGAGCTACATGCTGGCCTTCCGGAGCCAAATGGCAAAGTTGTGGAAGCAAGCTTCTGACAACTTGGAAGCCAGTCAGGCAGTAATGAAAGAATGGTACGACCACAACGCTCACCCTGTGGAGTTGGAGCCTGGCCAGAAAGTGTGGGTGATGGAACCTGGAGAGCTAAGTGCCCTTCAGGATCGCTGGGCAGGCCCCTTTGAGGTGTTGGAAAAGAAGGGTAAGGCCACCTACCTGGTGGATCTTAAGACCCCTCGACAGCCCCTACGGTGCTGCATGCCAATCGCCTCAAACCCCACCATGAGAGGCCCGAGGTCATCTTGATGATGGTGACTGATGGTGCAGAGGAAGCAGAAAGCGAGCCTCTCCCTGATCTCTTCTCGTCTCAAGAAAAAGATGGGTCGGTGGAGGGAGTGATTCTCTCCCCATCCCTAACTCCTGAGCAGCGAGAGGACTGCCGCCAGGTATTGGAGCAGTACTCCTCGTTGTTCTCCCTTGTCCCGGGAAGAACCCACCTGTGTACCCATGATGTGGACACGGGAGACAGCCCACCAGTGAAGTAAAAGACCTACCGGCTGTCAGACAAGGTGAAGGCCAGCATCCACGGTGAGGTTACCAAGATGCTGGAGCTAGGAGTTATTGAACCTTCCAGCAGCCCCTAGTCCAGTCCGGTGGTTCTAGTGCCAAAAGCTGCTCCACCAGGCACCACTCCAGAACTGAGGTTCTGTGTGGATTATCGGGGACTGAACTCAGTGACCAAGACTGATGCTCATCCGATCCCTAGGGCGGATGAATTGATTGACCGGCTGGGAGCTGCCCAATATCTGAGTACCTTTGACCTTACTTCAGGGTACTGGCAGATCTCCCTTACAGATGGAGCAAAAGAAAGGTCAGCTTTCTCCACGCCTGAGGGACACTTCCAGTTCTGTGTTATGCCCTTTGGGCTCAAGAACGCCCCTGCCACTTTTCAGCGGCTGGTGAACCAGGTCCTCTCCGGAATGGAGGCTTTCTCCGCTGCTTACCTGGATGACATTGCCATCTTCAGCAGCAGTTGGGAGGACCATTTGCATCACTTGCAAGCAGTTCTCCAGGCCCTGAAACAAGCTGGCTTGACAATCAAAGCCAGCAAATGTCAGATTGGGCAGGGGTCGGTGGTGTACCTAGGCCACTTGGTGGGTAGGGGGAACAGTGCAGCCCCTCCAGGCAAAGATTGAGGCAATCATGGCCTGGGAACCCCCCAACCCAGACTGAGGTCCGAGCTTTCCTGGGCCTCACAGGTTACTACCGTCGCTTTGTGAAGGGGTATGGCACTATTGTAGCGCCCCTCACAGAGCTCACATCCAAGAAACAACCTCGACGGGTAGTCTGGACAGAGGCTTGTTAGCAAGCCTTTGAGAAACTGAAACAGGCAATGTGTGCAGCACCGGTCCTGAGGGCCCCAGACTTCTCCAAGGAGTTCATCGTCCAGACAGACGCATCCGAGCATGGCATTGGGGCAGTGTTATCGCAACTCAATGAAGAGGGTCTGGATCAGCCTGTAGTCTTCTTGTCCAGGAGACTGCTTCCCCGGGAACAGAAGTGGAGTGCAATTGAGCGGGAAGCTTTTGCGGTGGTGTGGGCTCGGAAGAAGCTGCGGCCATACCTGTTTGGCTCGCACTTCCTGGTTCAGACCGACCACCGACCCCTCCGTTGGCTGATGCAAATGAAGGGGGAAAATCCCAAGTTGTTGAGGTGGTCCATCTCCCTACAGGGAATGGACTTCCGGGTGGAACATCGGCCTGGAGTGGACCACGCCAATGCAGACGGTCTCTCTAGGTATTTCCGCCTTAGTGATGAGGACTCCCAAGGGGTTGGGTAGCTCTCCCCACTTTCAGCTGGGGGGGACGCGTGTTAGACCTGTCTGCCTTTGGGTAGTCCCTCCTATTTAATTATTTATTTTGTCCCCTTTTTGCCCCTCAAGCCTTTTTATCTTTTCATGTCCACTGAATTGTTTTGTGGTGTTGGCTAGGGGTTAGATGCTCTTTCTGCCCTCATAGTCCCTTTTCTAAGGCCTAGGTGCCTGTCCCTGACTAGAAAGTAAGAGTCACGCAAAATGGTGGTCACTAACTGCCATAACTGCCACCCCAGAGACTTGACCCATAGGGTAGAGTAGGGACATTCCAGAACGTTCTGGTCCCTTCTGGACCTCCTAAGGTCAGCCTATATAAGGCGGAATGTTGGGCAGCCATTTTAGAAGGTGCCAGGTAGTGAGGCATCTTTGAGGAGCTGACTGGAGTGCAGACTGCTGCCAATAGGGAAGGGAGATCCTGTCAGGGTTGATGGTCCTTTAAGGTCTGCTGCCCGAGCGGAGAATCTGCCTCCCTTACTGCTGATCTGGCCCAGCTGAGATAGACTTTCCTGTGGCAGATTTCATTGTTTGAGCCCAAGGGAGAACGGCAGCGGTGAGCGCGTTCTGGGGACTCTGCCTGGTGGTGTATGAGAAGAAAGGGGGCGGAGGTGTTTCCTCTCTCCTGCCAAACCCGCAACGACTGGTTGGTTAGGGGTGCTGTACTGGGGCAACCCCCTTCACTTACCCACGTTCCCGGGTTCCGACGACTGCAGGGAGTTCACCCCGTTACTGAGCCTGGGAGCATTTAACCCCCCCTCGAAGAACTGTGGCTCCGTCCGGTGATCGGAGAGTTCTGTCCATCTGCTAAAGCTTGGTGGAGGAGAGAGGGTTGCCAAGAGAAGTGTCCCGCCGGCTGCGCAAGTCAGGAAGCTGGTGAGGTCTCTTCTTCCTGAGGTGGGCGGTGCCATACTGCAGCGGTCCTTCTCCCGCGCATACTCTGTGAGGCGGCGCTGAACGATAGTGTCTCCTCAGCGGCGCAGGACTGGTGAGGGAAAAGGCTGGTCTTCACTCGTCGGGCGCCACTCTAGGACCGGAGATCATCAGACGAGAGAAGAGAGGCTCCCGTCCCCATTGGCACACCCGAACTCTAGCGGAGGTGACGCTGCGGTGAAGAACTGGTAAACGGCCCGCATTTCCCCCCGGGAGTCTGTGGAGAGATCGAAGACTCCCGGCGGCAGGAGAGGTCATAACGATTGTTTCCTACCTCAAGTAAGCTGGGAGAGTGGGGCTCTGGAGGGACATTGCGGCAGTAAGCCTACTAACGAACCAACTGACGTAGCCGGGTGAAGAAGTACCAGGGGTCAGGGGTTCGTGGGAAATCACAGAATTTTTACCTAGTGGCAGGGGACTAGCCAAGCAGAAAACGGGCCTGGAAACCAGAAACCAGGGAACCATGTGAAACCTGTATATGGGACCTGGCAGTGTCCAACTCCCCTTTTGTCTCACTAGGAGTAACTGGAACTCATTCTGACAAAATCACTACTTGTACCCGATCTGAAGAAAAAGGCATGTGAATGTATTGTATTGTTCAGTCAAGGCACTAAACCTGATACACTAGACAGGAGGAGGGTAGAGAATGGTGTAGAGTAATACAGGGTGTCTTGCTAGGAACCTTAGCACTGTATGAGATTTGCTGGGATCAGTTATTGAAGGGAGAACTCCTATCATCAAATACAAGGCAATGTAATGTTAAGTTTCTTGTTATGTATGTAACTAAAACCAATGGAAAAACCTGTGATTCAAAGAAATGAATTGACCAAAGTAGTGTGATAAAGTGAAAGGGAAAACAAAGTATTTTTATAAAGTGACACGTATTTTCCTAAAAAGACTTGGTGTAGTGTCTTTTTGAGTGGATGGAGGTTATGTTACTAAAGGGTGTGACGCAAACTTAGCACATGTACTCTGGAGTTAGGCCTTCCCACTAAGTGCCAAGCTACCCTATGTGACTTGGGTGTTCCCTAGGTCCAACACGGCACGACTATTAAAAGTTCAAACTAAATGCTTCACCTGATTCAAGGTGGATGATTTAGTTCTATACTAACACAGTATTATGCTCACGTGCACACACGTGATTAATACTTCATCTACTTATGAATAGACAAAATTGGGCATTAATGTTTTAGTGAAACATGTTTTTAACCCTTAAAAAGCAGGAGTCCTACCTAACAGGAACGGGCTCTAAAAAATACATCACCCGATTATTATGTGTTGTGTCGTCCACTGCCTTCAAAATACAGAGGTGCCTTAACTGAAAACACTTTAGAAAAAAAAGCACGCTCTGCAAGTCTACTATGTAAAATAAAAAAAACAGGAAACCTTCACGTGACTGTTTTACGGCTCAGCAGGATATTGTGTTTAAAAAAGAAGACCTAAAAGTGTGGCGTCATCGCCTTGTCGGTTACAAAGCTGACTCAGCAGACGGCTGAAAAAGGTCAATGGTTAGCCATGTGACCCTGCCTCTCTGCTTCAAAAAAAAAAACAATTTTCACTCCTAGATATAATGCTACTGCTGGAAACAAATATGCACAGAAAATCGGGAGTTAATTGTAGGTTCAGATTCTAGAGATGTAAAAAAGTCACAACATTTGAGAAATGTCCCAGTCTTTGTTGAGGTCCCGCGATTTTTGCATTACAGGATTCTGTAAACTTCTAAACAGTATTAAAGTGGCTGTGCTTTCCTTGTAAAACGTGTTGTATGTACACTGTAATTTCCTATACTGCCTATTTAACTTTCCTCTAACTCCTTGTAAATGGTGCCTTCATTGCACCTATACACACAAGATGATGGACGGAATGTTGCACAATGGCAAAACATTCACACCCAGTCGCAGATCTGGGTTTAATCCATCGTTATTTTGCTCACCAAGCCACCCCAGTTCAGACATGGCCATATGCAAATCAGTATTGACCCTGTGCCTCATGGGAACATTCCACACCGAACTGCCAAGCCATGTCTTCCCTAGGCCGGAATCGAGCATCCTAGGACCGTTTTCTGGCTATCAGTCGTCTTCAGCCAGGATAGCTTGACTCCAGTGGCTCCACGTCTGGGCATACCCTTCCCACATAGGGTGAACAGCAAAACACACAAGATGATGGACGGAATGTTGCACAATGGCAAAACATTCAACCCCAGTCGCAGATCTGGGTTTAATCCATCGTTATTTTGCTCACCAAGCCACCCCAGTACTCACTTTGCCACTGAATTCAATCAAGCCTGGCTGAAGACGGCTGGAATGCTAGAAACCGGTCACAGGAAGCTTGTTTCCGGTCCAGGAAAGGCATGGCTTGGCAGTTCGGGCTGGACTGTTCCCATGAGGCACAGGGTAAGACTGATTTGTATATGGCCATGTCTGAACTGGGGTAGCAGAGTGGGCTAAAGAACGGTGATGGATTAAACCCAGATCTGTTGACTGGGTGTGAGTGTTTGATTGGTTCAGGTGCTCCCTCCATCACCACCCCCTTTTGTACCGCTTTGTTCGCCATAAGTTGGCAGGGTATGCTCAGAAGCAAGTCCCTTGCTCACTTTGCCACTGGATTCAAGCAAGCCTGGCTGAAGACGGCTGGAATGCCAGAAACCGGTCCCAGGAAGCTTGTTTCTGGTCCAGGAAAGGCATGGCTTGGCAGTTCGGGCTGGACTGTTCCCATGAGGCACAGGGTCACACTGATTTGTATATGGCCATGTCTGAACTGGGGTGGCAGAGTGGGCTAAAGAACGGTGATGGATTAAACCCAGATCTGTTGACTGGGTGTGAGTGTTTGATTGGTTCAGATGCTCAGTCCATCACCACCCCCTTTTGTACCGCTTTGTTTGCCATAAGTTGGCAGGGTATGCTCAGACGTGAGTCCCTTGCTCACTTTGCCACTGGATTCAAGCAAGCCTGGCTGAAGACGGCTGGAATGCCAGAAACCGGTCCCAGGAAGCTTGTTTCCAGTCCAGGAAATGCATGGCTTGGCAGTTCGGGCTGGACTGTTCCCATGAGGCACAGGGTCAGACTGATTTGTATATGGCCATGTCTGAACTGGGGTGGCGGAGTGGGCTGAAGAACGGTGATGGATTAAACCCAGATCTGTTGACTGGGTGTGAGTGTTTGATTGGTTCAGATGCTCCGTCCATCACCAACCCCTTTTGTACCGCTTTGCACCTATAGCATGAAAAGTTAAATTTAATGTGTAGACTTCAGTGTGTATTTACACCACCCATATGTATGACACACATGTATTACTGCGCGGAGCACAACTGTGTTCTGGCTAGGCTGCAGTTTAAATACACCACAGGTTGAATCCTGATCAAGCAGCAGCCACAATTTCTTGTCAGGCCGAAGTACAAGCCAACCCTAAATTAGCTCAACCCTCTGGCAGCTTCGCACAGAGCAGTCAGGCTTAATTTAGAGGCAATGTGTAAAGTATTTGTGAATAAAGTGAAAAGACCACACAGCAAGCATTTGCAATGCAATAGGTCTCGCATGTGCGAGTTTATGACATCTTGGCATTGTAAATGACAATGTCTTTTATTTATGCGTTTAAAAAACCTGCAATAATAAAAGGCACTGTAATTTTCAATACCAATAGGTCAAAGTTTTGAAAATGCAAGACCTATTGCACTACAAATGTCTGTTTAAGAATGGGCTGGATGTGCGTTTTTATAGCTGCCTCTCCTATCTTTGCCAAAACGTGTTTCGTTCAATAAATGCTCTATTCCAGAAAAGAGTAAACATACACCTTTTAGCTCTTTTATTCCAAATGCCTTTGGAGGCCTATTGAGCTAGTTTAAACTACAGCTTGTCCCCACTGACGCCACTGAGTGTACATGGCTCTGCATGCCTAACTCTATCCATGGACCATACTTTTGTGATCGTAGGTTTTGCTGCTGTTACTGCAATGTACTTTGGGGTGGAAGGGAAGACTTCCTACATCCATTAGGGCCAAAAGCAAATAACGTTAATACACCACTCTAACTTCCATGTTTTTGACTATTGAGAAGCACATTGTTTTAATATGGGTGGAAAGCAATAGAACTACTCCTTGTACTCCTGTTTTCTCTGGCTCGGATTGAGTAAACAGAAACCTCTGTTTTCCACAAGAAAAGAACCCGTAAAACGAGGGTAACTGGTTGTTTATTTGACAGATTCAGGGATATTGAGCTGATAATGGTTTACAATCCTTCTGGTTTTCGAAGGGTATAGTCGGGAGCATGCCCTGGAAACTCCATCATCTAGAGAGCTGGCGGTCTCACATTAACTGAGACCATCAGACAATGGAGATCTGAAGGAGGCAAACACTCTGCAAGAGGTGCAAACAGATACATGCATGTGATAAACGTGTGGATTCTGAGTGCCAGATAAGTGTTTACACTGTGTTTAAATGGGCGCAGCTTGGGCAGTTGCAATGCAATAGGTCTTCCTTTTGCAACAGTTTAAGCTATTAGCATTGTAAATGACAATGTCTTTTATTTATGTTTTAAAAACCAAAACATAAATAAAAGGTATTATCATTTACATTTCCAATAGTGCAATAGATTGCTGAGGGTTGGTTTTTCGAATCCGCCCTTAATCTAAGGGAGTATAGGGAATTGTACTCTCAGCCCCCTGCACCTTCTCCATCTTATCAATACTGACAGGGTACCTTTTAGACTGGTGCTGACATTCTATGCTTTGATTCCCTTTTCTGTTTGTGTATATTTTGAGCAGTCAAGCACAGCTAATATCCTTAAATACTGAAACTAGTCCTATCGTATAAGTGTTACTTACACCATGAATTTTGAAGATAACAGGGAGGAACTACTAGACGATCTTTTTGGTAAAAAAGATGACACTAATGCCCAGACATCAATGCCTAAAGCAAAGAAAGATGGCTTAAAGGACAAATTTATAAAACTGGAAAAACTAAAAAAACAGGAACTCACCAAATGGTGGGATGGCGCAACCTTAAAGAAATACCTGGAGATTAGGCGCATCCCTAGAGGCCTTAGAATTCTGATATTTCCGAATTTTGAGGACCTTGAGCCAGAGCTATTGGGAGAATGGGAAGACGGGTTATATGCCTCTTCCTATAAAATGATGGACATATTAATCCGAAACTCTGAGTGTAAAGTAAAAAAGATTAGAGAAGAGATCGTAATCTTAGAGAAAGAAATACTTGATATGAATTTACCCGATGCCACACAAAAAAATTATGTGATCCTCAAAAAGGAGTTGGGTACATACCAACTCTATTTAAAAGGCAAAAAACAGGTTAAAATAGATAGGGACCAGAGAGATTATGAACGTGGTCGTGTTTTTACCTTCTCACGCAAATATGATCACATAACAACTAAAAAATGCGGAAGCTCAACCTATACAGAAGAAAGCCGCGAGTATGTCATCTAGTAGTACATCTATCTCTTCTGTGTCCTCTATAGATAGTAACCCAGGGGAAGGTACTAGTACAGCCAGCCCCAGCCTAAACCAAGGGTCTGATTTTTTACGGGAAGTTCAAAGGTACCGCCTTGGGAACAAACGGAAAAACACAGGAGAAGAACTAGACGGGGTGGCAAAAAACACCAGGTCCGTTACAAAGGCCAAGCTAGTAAACAAACAATAGGGCCTGACTTGGAGATTGTGCGCCACAATGTGGACAGCAATGCAGGATTTGTTGAACCTAACACAGTGAATGTTGTTAATTTGTCGTCAAAAGCATTTGATACTGATCAATTGAAAATGTTGAGCAAAGGCTTAAATTATTGTTTGACTGGTGCCCAATCTTTGGAAAATGTGCATGTTGACCTTTTTCGCTTTGTACGAAAATTAAAATTAAAACAATTTTTTGCAGATCATCCAAATGTCTGTGTTCCTAATGCAAGTATGTCATGTGCATCTGAATTTAAAATATCAGAAATTGAAACGTCACATATTATTGCGACATTAGAGGAAGAAACATGTGATTTATTTGAACATGCTAGAAACCTCAACATTGTTGAAGACACTAGCATTAACAGTGGTCTGAAAAAATCCTCTAAATTTATGCCACCTTCTCAGAATAAGTCAGCAATAGATAACTTTTCCTTGTTAGTCACACAGGAACTCTATAAATTAGAGGACAAACATAACATCAATTCCAAATGCTTCCACCAACAGAATATAACAAAAAAGGAAAGAGCCTTCCTTCAGACCTTACGTGATGACACTGATCTTGTCATCCGTGAGGCTGATAAAGGTGGCAACATTGTGATTATGAATTTCACAGATTATATGATGGAAATTGACAGACAATTGAAAAATGAAGAGTGCTATACCAAGTTGAAATCCAATCCTACTAAGACAATTGAGAGACACATTAATGGGAGATTAACAGAATGGCACGAATCCTGTCTCATATCGGATTCAGAATATAAATATCTCCTTGCCGACAATTCAAGACACCCCTGTATCTACCTATTGCCGAAAATACATAAAGGGGGTGTATTTCCTCCGGGCCGACCGATAATATCAGGAAATGGTGGCCCAACTGAACATCTTGCAGAATATGTAGATACTTTTCTACAACCGATTGTTTATAATCTTCCCTCCTACTTGAAAGATAGTAGAGATTTACTTTGTAAATTGGAAGACTTTGCTTGGGAAGACGATTTATTCACGTTCGTTACGATGGACGTTGAAAGTCTTTATACGTGTATTGGCTTGGAGGATGGCCTAAGAGCACTAAAACATTTTCTCTTCAAACGGAATGCGTGCCATTTAGAACACACGCATATGTTACTGAGTATGGCAGAGATGATTCTAACGCAGAATGCTTTCCTACACGGTGAGGATTGGTATGTGCAGAGACAGGGTACGGCTATGGGCTCTAGGTTTGCTCCATCCTATGCTAACCTCTTCATGGGGATGTATGAGGTGGAGCATGCCTGGGGCCCAGGAGCCATGGATTGGATTGAGAACATTATGTTCTACACAAGATACATTGATGACATCTTTTTAATATGGAAGGGGACCAAGGAAGAACTAAATGCCTATTTCCTCTATCTAAATCACAACAGAAGGAATGTTAAGTTGACAATGAATAGCTCAACCCAAGAGATTGTATATCTAGATCTAAAGTTGTATATCAACAATCAAAAAATCCATAGTGATCTTTTTAAAAAACCAACTGCATGCAACAGTGTGCTGCATGCGTCCAGCTGTCATCCCAAATCTACACTCATTGCAATACCATACGGCGAAATGGTCAGAACCCGTCGTAATTGCAGTGAGGAACATAATTTTGAGTCAAATATTGACAAGCTCAAAAAAGATTTCAAAGATAGAGGCTATGATGAAGTATGTCTTAACAAAGCTGAAAACAAGATCAGGAAACGTAAAAGACAAGATACTCTAGAACATCAAAACAAGAAATCTGTGAAAGACAAAAAAGTTCAAGACCAGTGCATGTTCATTACTGAGTATGGGATCTACAGCAATCATATCTACAATATTCTAAGAAAGAATTGGCACTTACTTAGATCTGAAACTTTGTCATCTGATCTAGTATCTCCTAAACCTAAGGTTGTGTATCGAAAGGGATGCACTATAAAAAACCTATTATGTCCCAGCTATGTCACCAAACCCAAATCTAAACCATCCAATTGGTTCCCTGAAAAGCCAAATGGTTTTTATGTCTGTGGAACGTGTTCAGTCTGTCAATTTGGACAGAACAAAAAGAAGACTTTCCAGTATAATGGGCCAATGGAACATTGTATCAAAATGTTCATCAACTGCAACACTACACACACTGTATATGTTATCCAGTGTGCATGTAAAAAAATCTATGTTGGCAGTAGCACTAGATGTCTCAAGGTACGAATACAGGAACATCTAAGAAATATCAGACATAGTGATATGTCTAATCTAATAGTACAACATATATTGGAGACCCATCCCGAAAATCAGAACATTACTTTTCATGCAATTGACCATGTCAAGAATAATGCTAGGGGTGGTAATAGAACTGTACACCTGAGGCAGATTGAATCTCTATGGATTTGTAAACTTAGATGTGTTATTTCAGGTCTCAACATCAATAATGAATTTCATCATTTCCTTTAGAGACCACAGGCCCATCTGTTAATGTCCAAGTTGGTCTAAAGACTAGATTCATCTATCTATGTATCTTGCTGTTCTGAAAATACGATAAATTGTAACCAAAATCGAACTACAGTAGTAACATATATTTTTTTCTAAGGACATTGTTCGGGTGGAAGAAAGAGATTCATCTTTGTATTTACCTTTATCTTGAAAATATGACCATTTGTGTATGTATTTTGTAGGCTTAACAATATGACTAGTTTTAACTAACATCGAATGAGAGTAGAAGCATATTTTACATATGAGACAACCATCGATATGTGAGAAAAAGATCCACTTCTATCTTAATTCAAATAATTGGTTCTGCAGTAAATAGCGGCAACCATTGGCGGCAACCCCAAGTTGAAGAAGTTAGATATCTTTGCCTATTTACAATGCCAAATGCTGTACTTTAGAGCGATAACATCTTCTGACGAGTTTGCCGTTTTTTTCGGTCGGATATCATTAAACACTGTAAATACGAATGTGGCTTTGGAACGACCTTTTGACATCCTAAAACAACCTGTCTAATCGTTTAGTTAATGTAGTGAATCGAATAAATATGTGCACCACTAGAATTATAACGCTTTATAATGGCGCTGACCTTCTACCCTAGGCTTTGGACAAATGTCCTGTGATCTAAAGAGCGGACGTCAAGTTGGGAAAATACATGATTTAGAAGTATTCTCCTGTACTAAGATGGCGGGACCGTAATAGCCATGCTCACGCCCCCCCATACATACTTGTGTACCTTGAATAGGATTAAGAAGCTAACCGCACATCTTTTGGGTAATTTTTAATCTTCCGCTTTTTGACTAAACACTATCACGCAATCGCTATAATAATGTGTTTTATTCGGAAATGATTATGATTAGACGCAACATCTCACTATATGTCCTGTCTAATTTCAAAACAGACTGTCTCATCAAGAACCGTTGTCTTTTTTGTGAATATAACAGCAACCCTGCTCTTTGAGCCAATGTTATAAATTGTAAACAGATATGTTTCATGAGAATCACCACACTCCAAGATGGCGCCCACACTTTCTCTTCTAAACTCTGGACTAATGCCCGGAGTTTTAAAAAAGCGCGCCACTTCGGAGCAATTAGCATTCAATCAACTATGATTAGCTCCAATTAGCCCCAGTATATAAGACGCTGGGTTTAGCCCTTTCTGTCTCGAGGTGATCCCTGGTTGGAACTGAGACGATCGACGGACCCTTTTCCGGACCCGCACTATCATATCCGGGTGAGTCGTGACTGAAAAACTGCCCATGTTATGCATATGCAAACTGGGTATTCCTCTAGGATTGCAGTATAGCCCCCAAATGCTTATCATATCGGCTTGCTTTAAATTTAAATTTAATAGACTCATAGGACTTTGTGCAACTGTATACCTCTATGCAGATGAGAATGTATCATCTTTTAACCTGTCATGTATGCTGCTCGAGTCTAAATGACGGAAGTATATTTAACAAAACGGCTTGTAATATGTTATTATCGCTCTCTACATTTGACTAAGTGCATTTAATGTTTACATTATGCACACGAGTCAAGCAAGGATATTGTCCTATAAATCATCGTGTTGAATTAACAATCAACACTATTTCGTCTCAAAAAATACATATACAATGACTTGAACTTGATCTTGAATACTTTGTCTGCACATATTAAGCCTTTACCACTTTTTGACCAAAATAAAGGTTTGAGATATCTGTTTAGCCTTTCTAGGTTTGACCAGATGACCCTTAAAGAGGTTCCATCTATTGGAATCATAAATAAATATGGACGTTTTCTTGATAAACAGCTGGTAACGATTATTGTCTATCCTAGGTCGTTACCTTCTCAAACTGACCATCCCACGAATAAATGTGATGTCCCATACTACATGAACTAAGGACCAAAAAGTGAAATTTAATGTAAGTAGCCGATAACCTAATTAGGTTGACCATTCTAACCATTATGTAACAGCTCTTACAAAAAATCCCTGTTACTATATTTTACAGAAACAGCAACTGTGAATATATAAAGGGTCTCTGACTAGAAACTTACCTTCTAGATGTAAGTATAAAAACAACTAAGATAAAACTTCAGCTGTTCCTGCAGTGCAATTGTGTTGATAAAGCCATCTTCTTAATATTTTTAGTGTCCTCATTAAGGATTTACAAGACAACACCAACTAGTGTAGATCATACGAATTGTTCAAGGTATGTCCTTAGACCGTACATACTGATATATTTTTTGTCATCATAAATAGAACGTCGTTCTTTTCTCCTTGCTGTTCCTCCCCTCTGTTCCTCTTGCGAAAAACGTACTGTGTAAAAAAGACTAGTATGATATTGTTAGAAGACTTAGTCTTATAAACTGTGTTGAAGTCGATGTATGATGTTTTTAAATCATTTTTTGTATATAATTGTAAATAGCTCCTTTTTATATGTACTTTTGTAGCCCTGAAGAAGTCCCTGGATGGGACGAAACGCGTTGGCGGTTCCAAAAGTGATGCTGTCCAAAGGCTTTTAAAAGATTGAACAATAAAGAACTACTGCAAACTAAAAACATCGACTTTTTCGTAAAATCGAAAAAACTGTTATTGATTTATCTATCTGTAACAAACGTTTTTGAAGTGTGCTGGGCAAATGTGTATTGTTGGATTGTTGAGGGTTGGTTTTTCGAATCCGCCCTTAATCTAAGGGAGTATAGGGAATTGTACTCTCAGCCCCCTGCACCTTCTCCATCTTATCAATACTGACAGGGTACCTTTTAGACTGGTGCTGACATTCTATGCTTTGATTCCCTTTTCTGTTTGTCAATAGTGCAAGCTCACGTGAATGTGAGACCTATTGCACTGCAAATGCTTGTTTGTAGTTGTGACTTGACTGCTCCTCACACAACTAGCACACAGACTTCTGAGCACAACTTTAAGTAAGTGGTGAGGCCCAGAAGCGATCATCACACGTGACCCCACTGTGCTCACAGGCAGGGAAATCGCCTATGCAAACAACAGGTAATTGTCCAGGCTGCTTAGAATGCATGGAGCGCTGAATGTAAGGAAAGCATGTTGTGCCTGCAGTAGGCCAACACCCATTAAAGAAAATAGTGCTTACAAACCAAATAAAACATACCGAGTCCCAAAAGAAGTAAAAGGGCTAGTCGCCATGGGAGGTTTCAAATGAAGACACAGCGGTACTAAGGAGGGACTAAAAAGGTGATTAAGGAATCAGAAGCCAGAATTTACAAAGGACAAGGACACAAGCCAATGAAAAATATGAGCGGAGAGTGAGCAGAGCTTCAAATCCCTAACTCAATACAGCATGGCTCGCAGAGCAGCGCATGCGCAGCTCAGGCTCGACCTAAAAAGGGATCCCACACCAAGTTATAAAAATAAGATTTTCTTTAACAATTAAAAGAAGACTAAAACAACAGAAAAACAAATCACTGGAACCGGAGATATGCAATTTTGAAGACTTTAGTAAAAATAGCACCAAAAAGCACATAGTGCCAACAGTGGACATCTGGTCGCGCTGGACTGGGACAAAGTCATAAGTTCAGGCCGACAGCCATGTAGTGCGGACCAGCTACTGGGACCAAGTTAGGCCAGATGAACAAAGTACCTAAAAATCCTGGTTTGTGTAGCACTGCGATGATCCGTGTCAAATATGCATCGCGCATCTGAAGCGATGTGTTGGTTCTGAGATGCAGCAAAGCTGCGATGCGAGGGCCTGCATAGTCGTCGAGACTCCCGTCAACAGGTCTTGCAATGCGCAGTCCGGTGTCTATGATGCTGCGTGCAGTCCGGGCGATGTGTTAGTTCCATAGAGCTGCGAGGCTGTGATGCCTAATCCAGCGTTGTCGTCGACAAGGGATGCGAGGACCTGCACCAAGGATGCATCACGCAGTGGCGGTTCCTATAGGACTACGGGGGAGATGCGGGTCTTTGCGACAGGTCCAATTCTTGCAGCAGCGACGGGCGCCAGTTCCGTTTGGGTTTGCACCACCAGGAGAGGAGATGTGTCGGTTCTACTGGATCCACAGAGGCAGGCAGAGCACCTTAAGCCCACTTCCCAGGATCCAGGACTGAAGTGGCACCACTTGGCAGGGCAGACTCACAGATGGCAGAGCCCAGGTGCTGGTGCAAGGTTGTTAGAAGTCTGTTGGGTCCCTGACGCTTTAGATCAGAAGGCCAGCCAACTAGCCCTTGGAGTCATTCTGTGTTTGGGTTCAGGAGATGCAGGTCCAGTCCATCTTTCTCCTAGGCAAGAGTGCAGTAGGTCAGCACCGAAGGGTAGCAGTCCTTCAGAGCAGCAGTTCAGCAGAGTGGCAGTCCTTTCAGTAGCAGTCCTTCTACCTGGCAGAGTATCCACTGGTCCAGAAGTTTACTGAAGTGGTGGTGTTTGAGAGCCAGTATTTACACCCAGTTTTGTCTTTGAAGTGGGGAGAAGCTTCCCGAGGCATGCCTTTGAAGTGCAAAGGTGCCCTGCCTTCCTCACCCTGGCTCCATACTGAAATGAAATGAAATGAAGGTTTTTATAGAGCATGTGTATGCCGTGGCGTCTTAGCGCTTACTACCATGAATACAGAGTGGGAAGAAGTACAGCTGGTTATGTACAGCTAAACAGCCAGGTTTTAAGATCCCTCCTAAACTGAAGTAGATTGTTTTGGGTTCTAAGATGCAGGGGCATAGAATTCCATAGCTTTGGAGCTAAATGTCGAAAGCTTCTACCGCCCCACTTCAGCATCTTTATCCTTGGAACAATAAGCAAGGATGCCGAGGCGGAGCAGAGAGCTCTCTGTGGGGCATAGCGCTCAACATATTGTCTAATCTGTCCTGGTCCCTTTCCGTGCAATGCCTTATGTAAAATACACATAGACTTGAACTGGATCCTAGCCACAATAGGGAGCCAGTGCAGCTGTTCTCGAATTGCACGACTAATGGAGCTGAATTTAGGTAAGTTCAGTAGTAGTCGTGCGGCTGCATTCTGTAAAGTCTGCAGTCTATGTGTCACACTTTTTTGGGCTCCAAGGTAGAGTGAGTTACAGGAATCGATTTATTTTTTATTTTTTTTTGGTTCGTAAGAGTTTTATTAACCTTTGACAATATTACAATCGTTTCGCCTACAACCCGGAGGCCAGCTCCATTTCTATTCATAGTCATACGTTATGATACACAGCTATTCAGCCGACAACCAGCGGTCCGGCAGCAACGGTATCGGATTATTCTATACAGTCAAAGCAGTATCAATATCACGAATCAGTGACTCTCACTTTTGTATTTTATAAACCAACCTAAAACTTTTGATACAGTATAGTGGATTACAACCTATCGCTCTGCCCCGTACATATGACCTGTTCACCTGTGTTCCCGCTCCTTCCTTCTTGTTTGATCAGAGTGTAAGTAATTCCTTTCAGGAGACTGTCCCGTCATTCAAGGTCGCTAAGGAGCCCCCTGCGCGCACATTCATCACCTTCATTCATCCGAGTCCTCCCCATCTGAACTATCCACTTCATCTTCCGTTAGAGGGTCACATATGTCTCCCCGGTATTTATTCCAGGGTGTCCAGACTGCATTCCATTTGCGTGGGTTAGCCCTCTTTTTATATACCGCCCTTTCAGTCACCATAATCGTATCCATGTTCTTGCACCACTGATCTAGTGTAGGTGTCCCCGCTACCCCCCACTTTTGTGCTATATCCCGCTTCGCCACCATGCAACACACCGTCGTCCATATCCTCCCCTGGCGTGTGATGTCCGTCGGGCCCCATATGTGTAGCAGGGCCATACGGGGTTCTGGCACCAGTGTTGTGGCAAGCGTCTGCGAGATGGTACGCACTATACGCCTCCAGTAGTCTGCAATTTTCGGGCACTCCCAGAGTGTGTGTAAGAAGGTACCCTCCCCACCACAACCCCTCAGACAGTGTGGACTATCAGTTCTGTGCAGTTTGTATAGAGTTGTCCTAGTGAATTAAATGCGGTGGAGGACCTTCAGTTGGACCAGACGGAATCTCGCCGAGATGCCCGCCTCTCTGGGGGAAGCCAGCGCCTCGTTCCATTCAGTTTCATCCATGTCCCCCAACTCTCCCACCCACTTTTCTCGCAATTTGAGTAAGGGGTCCGGCAGGTTATGCAATATCTTACGGTATGTGAGGGAGGTGGCGCCCGTATGCATAAAATCTGTTAACAGTCTGTCTTCCAACAGCGAAGACTCCGGTATCGTAGTCCCCGCTGGTATTGCTGCCATGAGTGCGTGTCGAATTTGGATATAGCGATATGTTTCAGTGGGGCCTAGTTGATAGGTCTGTTGCAGTTGCGTAAATGGGATCACACCACCCTCCACCCACATGTCACCTACCGTTGATATCCCTATGGTATCCCATGCATCAAACCCTTTGGACTGCCTCAGGCTGCCAAGCGCCCTGGTGTCCCACAAGGGCGTCATTCTCGTTATGACTCCCTTCCATTTAAGCTTCGCCTGCGCGCTGTGCCAGAGAGTCGCTGTGTGTTTTGTCGGCCCTAGGAGCTTATTCGCCTTCCCTCTATGATACAGCGGCGCCAGCAAACCCGGCATTCCTAGTTGATGTCTGTCCGCCATGTAAGCAGGGTCGTTCTGTGGGGCATGAAGCCATTGATTAACAACTTTCAATTGCGCCGCCCAGTAATAGAGTTGCAGGTGAGGCAGAGCTATCTCTCCATCGTACCAGCCTCTCGTGAGCTTAACATGCGCTATTCGGGGCGGGTGCTCGTCCCACAGCAGGCTATTCACCACCGCTGTCACCTGTCGGATATAACCTGCAGGTACTACGCTAGGGGCATTCTCTAACACATACAGGAAGCGAGGCAGCGCCAGCATTTTGAATAGCGCCGCTCTACCTAACAACGTCAGTGGAAGGGTCTTCCAGTGTCTGACGTCTCCCTTCAGTCTAGTCAGTGGAGGCAGTAAGTTTTTCGCGTAGAAAACTGTGGTGTCACGCGTGACGTGTATACCCAGGTATTTAAAGGAGGAGCCCGCCGTTAGTAAGGGGCAGTCAGTCGGTAGTGTGGGGGAGGGACCCCGCAACACGCACATGACAGACTTGGTCCAGTTTATCCTATATCCCGATGTCCGCCCGTGTGCCTCACAAATTGCCAGTAACGCAGGGATCCCGTCGTCGGGGTCCGTGAGGTATATTAACATATCGTCCGCATATAGGGAAACCCTGTCTTCCCATCCGCCTCCCCACACGATCCCCCGCAACATTGTCGTGGCCCTAAGTATCACCGCCAGCGGTTCAAGGGCCAACGCGAAGAGTAGTGGCGAGAGCGGGCATCCCTGCCTCGTCCCCCTGCTCAGAGGTATCTCACGGGAGATATGTCCATTCGCCGTCACACGTGCCACTGGATCGGTATATAGAAGTCGCACCCAGGCTATATACTTGGGGCCAAAGCCCATATGAGCCAGTACCGCAAGAAGGTAGCCCCATTCCACCATATCAAATGCCATCCTAGCATCCAAGGATAGAATGTCCGTCGGCGCAGTTAACAGCGATGCACGGGCCATTGCACCATGGACTCGCCGGAGGTTCAGAGCTGTGCTTCTATGTGGCATGAAGCCTGATTGGTCCAGGTGGATGAGATGGGCGAGGTGTGGCATCAACCTGGTGGCTAGGAGTTTCGCTAATATTTTAGCCTCTATATTGAGGAGTGAGATCGGGCGGTAGGAGCCACAGTCCTCCGGCGGTTTGCCAGGTTTCGGGATCGCCACAATGATGGCCTGTCGTTGATCATGGGGCAACACCCCCCTGGCCAGACTGTCTTTGTACATGGCTAACAGGTGCGGGCTTAGCGTATCCGACATCACTTTGCACCATTCAACTGGGACACCGTTGGGGCCCATTGCTTTCTCTGAGTTTATCATGTTTATGGCTCCCTGAACTTCCTCCACTGTGAAGTCGGATTCGAGGTCATCCACAGCGTCTTGTGACAAGGTTGGCGTCGGCACAACGCGCAACGCTGCCTCCGCCATCTCCGTCGTGACCCTATCTTCCGGGGTATACACCTCCTGAAAGTGATCCGCCAGCAGGTCCACTATCACCGCTGGTCGCGTGTGCAGCTCTCCATCCCTGTCTGCCAGTTGCAATATACTCCTGGCTCCTCCCCCCTTCTTTTCCAGCCATGCCAGGAGCTTACTTGCCTTGTCCCCCACATCATAAACTGTCTGCGTTGTAGCGGTTATGTGCTCCAGGGCCCTCTTCTTCAGGTGGTCAGTGTGGAGTTGTTGACTTATCCAGAGGGAGTGTAGGGTGTCGGGTGACGGATCCTTCGTGTGAGCTGTGTGTGCCTCAGCCAGTGCGGTTTCTAGTTCCTGAGTGCGTCTGTACCCACCGATAGTTGATATCGCTTGACCCCTGAGAACCGTTTTATAAGCTTCCCAAAGGGTAGTGGGGGAGTCTACTGAATCCACATTTTCCGCGAAATAGTTATGGGTTACTTTTTTCAGTTCTTTTTTTATCGCTGGGACTGCTAAGTATCCCGGTCGTAACTGATACATTCGTCTATACACCCGTTCCGGACAGGATAGCGTGAGGGTTAGGGGAGAATGGACAGATATACCCCTTGGTTTGAATTGAACTGCATCGACGCTGAGACGACCCTCCCCTAAAGTGAAAAAGTAGTCAATGCGCGAGAGGCTGTTATGTGTCGCTGAGTAGTATGTGTATTGTTGCTCACTGGGGTGCATAGTTCGCCACAAATCTACCAATCCCTGCGAGTCCACAAACTCTCTGAATCTGGAGGCGGCCGGGGCATTCTGCCGCATCGGAAATCTGTCCTGAGCGTTGTGCATTACCGCATTAAAGTCACCCCCCACGATCATGTCCCCCTCCGGGAGTTCAAGTAGGAACTTCCCCAATGCAGGAAGCGCTATGCTGTGTAGTGCTGGGGGGATGTAGACCGATACTATGGTTAATGGTCTACCCTCCCACTGGCCCCAAGCTGCCGCAAATCTGCCCTGATCGTCCGTTTTTGTGGAGGTGAGCAGGAATGGGGACGACCTACGCAGCAGAATCCCCGTCCCCCTCGAACCCGAAGTGAAGTCAGAATGCACCACCATGTGGTATCCCTTCCTATTTAGTGCCTGACTAGCCGTGCCCACCAAGTGCGTCTCCTGTAGTAGCACCAATGCTGGTGCAGCCCTCTTGATTCCCTGTATCACTAAGCCCCTCTTGATTTTGTCTCCCAGACCTCTTACATTCCAAGTCATAAGTTGCAGCGGAGCCACCTGTGCCAGCTGGTGGGGGTCTACCCCTGTAGCGTCTGCCCGTGTAGTGTGTGCCATGGTGCAGTTCGGGGTGCAGTCAACCTGACCGCTACTATGGAACTCCTATTTATATAGCGGGAGATGACAGTGTCCTTGCGCAAAGCTATCTCGCATTGTGTTCCTACATCCTGCGTTAAACATACATCCACCCCCTGTATCGAGGTTTTTACAGTCTGAA
The DNA here is from genome assembly GCF_964261635.1 of Lissotriton helveticus. NCBI lineage: Eukaryota > Metazoa > Chordata > Amphibia > Caudata > Salamandridae > Lissotriton > Lissotriton helveticus. The sequence continues at coordinate 600,454,803 of NC_136067.1, forward strand.
ATAACTTAACAACAAACAACATCACCTGCACTGAGGTGTAGACTTTGAAACTCGTCCCCTCTTGAACACCCCCACTCCCTGCCCTCATGCCAAACGGACCCAAAACTGCCCGCCTCCCCAACCTAGCAGAGTGCTTAGCCCCTAAACAAAACTTGATACTTGCTCGTTGAGGGGAGGAGTGCCCCACGACCTGCGGCCCCTCATACTCTCTTCGGGGGGGCCCTTCACCCAATGTCCAAGGGCAGTCTCTCATGCCGCAGTTTCTCATGTCCATCGACTTGTAGCCACCGGGTGATCATTATTCTGGCGCAGAAGCATCTCCCAGTCTGCCCGACTTATCCGACCGTTCTCTGTCTGTGTGGTCAGGGGTCGACGAGCCCGCGCGGCCCTTCTCTGCCTGGTCACCCTTTTTCCTGTTCCCTCTGCGGTGTTGGGCGGCCGGCCTCCACCCATCAAGCCACTCTCGCGCCACCTCAGGATTGTCAAAGAACCAAGTCTTGTTTTCCGCTACTATTCGCAGTTTGGCCGGAAAGATCATAGAATACTGAATTTCTCGGGATCTCAGTTCCCTTTTAACATCCAGGAACGTCTTCCTTCGACGCGCGACCTCCGCGGTGTAATCCGGGAGGAAAGCTATCGTCGCATTCTGTATCTTGATCGGTGGGGATCTCCGTGCCGCCTGCAATATGGCGTCCCTATCGTGGAAGTTGAACATGCGCGCCAGAATGGGTCTAGGAGGTGCTCCCAGCTGCGGTCTGCCCCCTGGTACTCTGTGCGCTCTCTCCACCGAGAAGAACGTCGATAGACCCTTGGGCTTCAGTTCGGTTTTGATCAGTTCTTCAACAAATAAGTCCGTTGCTTCCGTGCCTTCCGATTCCGGAACTCCCAAAATCCTGATGTTGTTGCATCTTGACCGCCCTTCCTGGTCGTCCAGCTTGTCTTTCAGCGCTCTGTTCTCTGCCTTGACACGTTCCATCGCCGTCTGTAGCTCCGACACATCCTCCACCAGCGATTTAGTGACTACCTCCAGCGAGCCCACCTTTTCCGAAACTTTATGAAGATCCGCTCTCAGTAATGTAATCTCTGTGGAGATGGAGCCCACCGTGGTTTGCACCTGTTGCAAAGTGCGCATCACATCATCCAGCGTCGCCTTCGGACCCCCGCTAGCTCCTTCCCTCATTTGTTTGCCGGGTGGCCTGCTCTCAGTTGGTGAGGACGCTCCCTTGTTGTATGCATAATTCTCGAGGCGGGTCTGCGTCGCATTCCCTCTGTACCCCTTCCCGGCCATCACTCTGGAGATTACTGCGTGCGTGTGTTATGTCCGTGTCCGGTGACGCAATCTCGGTTATCTTGCAGTCTTGCGCCACCTGGTTCAGCCTTGTGACTTAAGGTCCTTTCTGGCTCCGGTGCCCAAGGGGGAGACAATGTGAGAAGCAGTCCAAGATGGCACGTGCACGTACACTGGGTAGAGGATTATTGTTAATGTATTTCCCCGCAGTGCCCAAAGTGTTGCGCCTTTTCAATCAGGGGTATGCGCCGTCCGGTTGGTGTGTTGGCGCCGCCTGAGTCACCAGACGGTGTCTGTTGGGCGCCCACCGCGCCTGGCTCTCAAACGCCCGCTCCTCTGGCACTCCCTCGCACCTTATCTCCACGCGGGTGGGCAGTTCCGCCCTGCTCGTCCCGCGAGCCGCTGGGACCCAGCCGCCACCCTCGCCCCCCTCGACGTATATGTCGGGGAAGGTCCGCTAAGTGTTCCAAGGGGGGGGGGGGGCTCGCCAACCAGCAGTGAGCCCTCGCGCCCCCTGCCCGGCCGCCCCGCGTGGGAGGGTCCTCACTCTCCAGGGGCCTCAGGTCTCAGGCCCGGAGTCTACGTCGGTCCGGCGGCCCCGCTCACCCTGTCCCTCGCTGCTCTTCAGCAAACTGTGTAGGACCCAATGGGGGTCAGGTGCGTCAGGCGGCAGAGTCGCAGCGGCGGCCTGGCCGTCCCTTTCGGCTTGCACTGGTCCGGCGCTGCTCCGCTGTTCTTCGATCGGGTGCTTCCGGTCCGGCCAGTCCCCACTCCCCGCACTTCCGGTCAGCGTGGCCCCATACTCGCTCCCCCGGCTTCGGATCGCCGCTCAGGCCGCGCAGGTCGCCAGTGCCCAGTCGGTCTCCCGGTGTCGGATCTTCACCGGATTTGCAGCCTTTGAGTCCGCCCGGTCTCGGGCTTCAGGCGCTCCCCAAAAGAGACAGATGGAGTGTCGGATGGAAAGTCGGATGTTCGGAGAGGCCGCTCTGGTCACGGAGCTAATCCTCTAAGCCGCCGCCATGCTTGGCTGCAAGCCACGCCCCCCCAGGAATCGATTTTTGACAAAATCAGAGGGGCATAGGAATAAAAGGTAGGATTTTCCTGAGAATTTTCAAAGTATAGAAACAGGAAGAGGTAATGCTGTTGACCTGGTCCGATAGGAAAAGATGATCATCAATTAGAACTCCAAGGTTTTTTACCTTTTTTACGGGATGGGGCAAGATCCGCTGTGTCAGTCCACCAATCGGAGTTCCAAAGTGAAGAGCCCCTACCAAACGTTACTACCTCCATCTTCCCGGTGTTCAATTTTAAGTAATTGCTTTGCATCCAGTTTATGATATGGCTCATGCAGGAGTTAAAACGTACTGCCACGTCCTCAGATTTAGCAGTCAGTGAGACAACAATTTGCGTGTCGTCAGCGTAGCATATGGCTGTAAATCCAAAGGAACCAATAAGCTCAGCCAGTGGGGCTACATATATGTTAAACAGGGTGGGTGAGAGTGCCGAACCCCACATGGTATAAAGAAAGAGGGAGATTTGTGCTCATCTAACGTCACTGTTTGTTGTCTATCAGTTAGATAGGATTGAAGAATATCTGCGGCCCTATCTGAGATACCTATTTCTGCCAACCGCTGAAGAGTTATATGATGATCCCCCATGTCAAACGCGGCGGATATATCAAGCAATATTAGTATTGCCTTCCCGCCCTGATCTAGTTGCGGATGTAGGCTTTCAGTGGCTGCAATCAATGCAGACTCAAGACTGTGCCGTGGCCTAAAGCCATGCTGTGCTTGGTCTAGTATATCGTTTGACTCTATAAAAGTTAGCAGTTCTTCATTTAGTGCTCTTTCCAGAACTTTTGAAGGGAAGTGTAAAGAAGTAATAGGCCGATAGTTAGCCACTTCCGAGGGGTCCAAAGTCGGCTTTTTCAGAATAGGTTTTATCAGAGAGTTCTTCCAATACGTCGGGAACTGTCCTTGATCTAGAATGTTGTTCAGAAGGGGTGTCAGGATATTAGCAATAACGTCAGGGGCCATATGAAAGATCGTGGCTGGGCACGGGGCCAAAGGAGAACATGAATAAGTTGCCATGATGAGTTTTTTAACTTTTTCCTGTGTGAGAGGTCTAAACTTTATTAGGAACACTTGTATGTTTGATGTGTCCGACTTGCATTCAGCTAGTCTAGTCTTGTTTATGTCAGTAGAGAATATGTCATATACTTTTACCACTTTATAGTGGAAGAAATTGGCAAGTTTGTTGCAAAACTGACTTGTTGATTTAAAATGTTTAGTGTTGCCAAGCTTGGATAGTTTAGAACTGTCTTAAAAAGTTCTCAAGAGGTATTTTTGGAAGCCATGATTTTCTCGGTAAAGTAAGTAGATTTTGCCTCATTTATAGCTTCCTTGTATTTTGCTAAGGCATTTCCATAATGTTTTTTATCAGATTCTGACTATTCCTTTCTCCAGAGCCTTTCTTTGGCTCTGCAGATTTTTTTAAGGTCTTTTAACTTGATGTTATACCAAGGGGCCGAGGACAATCTATTTTTGCCACTTACACTAGTTTCAGGTGCTAGGCTTACCACCGCCTGTTCCAACCAGCGATTGACATGTATTGCTGCTTGGTCAGGATCAATGTCCAAAAAAGTGTTCTGTGATTGCAGAGTATTCTGAAAATCAAGAGGGTTTATTTGTTTCCACGTACGTGACATCTTTGGTATGTTTGTGCCAAAGCTTCAATTTAGGAGACCAGTTGTACGGACTTTAAAAAAGACCGCACTATGATCCGTCCAAGGTAAGGATAATGTTTTAATGAAGTTTGTCTGTGGGTGATTTGTAAAAATATCATCCAGGGTGTGTTTACCTGTATGTGTATGCTCGTTGACTATTTGCTTTAGACCTAGGCTAAGAAATCGGTCTGTAAGCTCCTTAGTGTCCATGTTATCCATGGCCTCCAAATGAAAATTAAAATCTCCCAACACAGTGAAATTAGAGTGTACCATACATGATTCCATACAGTTAAGATGGATTCAATGAATGTATTTCTAGGTCCCGGTGGTCTATATACTAGGAGTCCATTAAGGGTATCACTACTGGTAGCTTTGAAACTAAACAAGATAGCCTTTTCTTTAAAATGGGGAATGTGGGAGAAGATTGCTTTAATGTGTGAGCGATAGACAATAGCGACCCCTCCCCCTCTTTGTCCTATCCTATCAATCCTATATATATAACCCAATGGTATGGCGACATTAAGGTCTGGTTCAGAGGCGGGATGAGTCCAAGTCTCTGTAAGAAACGGTGTGTCTGGCGAGTGAAACGCAATAAAATCAGCAAAGTTTGTGCCTATGTTTAGGAAGTGATCTGGTGTTCAGTAGGTACGCTTATTACCGAAACGTGTGTCGAACCGAGTAAAGCCTGCCTCTTTAGAGGAAGGAAGTATAGAGTGGCGTTTGTTTAAGGCAAGATTGCAGGTAGGACAAATCAATGCCTGAAAGTCATTTCCTAGAAAGATGGGCTGACATACATTACCCTTAGTCGTATATTGTAGATTCATCAAAATCGATTTGGCATAGGTTATTCTTGACATTTGACCAGGGGGTGTGGCGCATGGCATTTAATTTTATAAGCGGAGGTGGAGGGAACGTGCTCAGCAACTTGAGTGCTGACCTCCCCAAAGATGGCAGCTCGCCCACGAAATGCGGGACCGTCAGGAAGTGGGTCTTAGTTCGGACGTGTGCTCAGAAACAAAGTGGTACCGACAATGTTAAAAAAGCTTTCAGTTTTAAAAAACGATTTTTATATTTGGCAAATAACAAATACCCCACAGCTGCTGTGTTCAATTCCCCTGCTACAACAAGAATTCCGGTAGCGCTGCGCGGTCGCGAAAGCATTTCCTTTCATAAGCTGAAGTGGAGGGAAAGTGCTCAGCAACTAGAGTGCTGGCCTCCCCAAAGATGGCGGCTCGCCCATGAAATGTGGGACCGTCAGGAAGTGGGTCTTAGTTCGGACGTGTGCTCAGAAACAAAGTGGTAACAACAATTTTTAAAAAGCTTTCAGTTTTAAAAAACGATTTTTATATTTGGCAAATAACAAGTACCCCCCAGCTGCTGTGTTCAATTCCCCTGCTACAACAAGAATTCAGGTAGCGCTAACTACTGGGGTTATGCAGCCCTTTGTGTGGATACAGTGCACAGCCTATTCAAGTGGGGCTGGGTCCAGCTCCTCCCTCCTATCCTGCCAGTGATGGCCCATCCAGTCACACCTAAGCTCCCCATTGTATCTGGTTGTCTAGGAGGAAGACAGGAGCCCAACTGTCCCCCACACCCAGTTATGTGAACAAGAGACAGGCTGCAGGCACCAAAATGGCTAAGGCAAGAAAATACCAACTTCTCAAAAGTGGCATTTCCAGAATTGTAATTTATAATCAGACTTCACCATAAGTAAGGGTTTTAAATTATGATCCCAGAGCCACCAAACATGATCTGGTTACCTACTCCAATTAGTAAACTGAACTTATAAAATGTATTTATGTGGCTCCAATGTTATCGTATGGGAGTGGTAGGCCTTAAAATAGTGAAAAAAGAATTTAAGAGTTTTTCACTACCAGGACAAATAAAAAAACTAATTTCAACCTATACAAAAAGGAACGCCTTTATCAACAACTTTCATACGCTGATTGCTTGGTAATAATCTCATTCAAAGAAGGTCCATAGACAGTCTTAATGAATATCCAATTTGTTGTTTATTTCAGAACCTTCAATTATTTCATCCAGAAAACAACACAAAAGACAATCCAGCCAACGTGTTTTGTCCACACTGGACATCATCAGGGCTCAATTTTTACTGCTGATTGTCGGTTCTGTATTGCCTTTTTAGGCTTCATCCATCTGTTCCCTTATTGAGGTTCTTATCTATAATTCTATGCGTTCACATCCAATGCGTCATCTCGTCCGGCCGGTGCGATAATTCCCGCCAGTTATGGACAAAGCATCACTGGACAGCAGCATACCCCAAGTACTGGAGGTTATAAGGGGGAAACTAGACAATAACCTGTGTAGGTACACACAGAATTTATAGAGACCTTATTGGAGATTGCTATGATCAAAAACGCCTCTGTGTTTCAAGGGGATTTCCATTATTAGTCAAAATGTATTTGCGATGAGTGCTGGATTTGCACCAGACATAGCCACCAACTCCATTTTTTTTAGACAATTGCATTCCGGAAAAGATATACAGAAGATGTCCTTCTGATTTGGACTGAGGAGGTTGCCGGAATGAAAACATTTTTTGAGGTGGTTAAACAGCAGGTCAACAGACACCCAGTTCACTATGGCACAGAGGACTACATGGTTAAATTGCAGCTACTATTAGCAAAACAACACAGCATACACACTCGATGGACCCTACCTCAAATCACAGGTCGTTCAATGCAACCTACCTCTTATCATAGGTAATTACAGGTGTGGGAGATGCAATGCATGTGACCGGACATTAGAAGTGAAGGAATTCATTCACAATAATAGAAGGTTTACTCTGAGAGATCATATACACTGCAGTAGCATGGATGTTATTTACATGCTCAAGTGCACATATGATATGGCATACGTTATTCAAACGAGACAGAAGGTCTAAGTGAAAGCTTTGCAACATTGCAGTCATATTTATTAGCAAAACCCTAGGTAACCCACTGAAAGATAATTTCACAAATGCAGAACATGTAAGAGGATGTGAGGTGGCTCATCCTAGAAAAATTAATGAGGAGTCCCATTGGGGTGGAGGGGGACCTAAACGCCACTTTAAACTTAAGGGAGCGCAAATGGGTGTACCTCTTCGATACAGTATGCAAAAGACTGAATGAACATGAGGTGATGGGTAGACAAGTGGTATTCTTTAACAATGGTTTGAAAACGGATGCGATTTATTGTAATTTATATGGTGAGAATACCATGAATGTAACTTTATGTTTTTCATATTTCCCGGGAAAAACATACATTTGTGTAATGACATACTGGCCCAAAAATTGAAATTCTGTAATATGTATTGCACATAAATCAAAATACACTGAACAAAAGAGATGGAAGATGTTCCTCTGGGTTGGATGTCACCCACCAGCTATATAGTAGTGGTGGGGGCTGGAAAAAGGAGGTAGTGGGATGTGTGAGGGATCAGGATATCGTCTATAAATATCCTCCACAAAATGATATTGTTGTTGTATGGGTTGTTGTTGCCCTGATGATGTGTTCCTCGAAGTGGGCCATGTAGAGGCAGGCCACACTGGGACCAAACGTGCTCCCCATTGATGTGCCATGGGATTGATGGTACAGCTGTTTCTGGTACTCAAAAAAGTTCTCTGTGAGTGTCATGGTAGCGCACCCCATGATGAAGGAGATGGGCGTTGGGGAATCCCACTCCTCATTTCTCAACCAATTTTCTACCACATCCAGTGTCTCTCTCTGGGGTATGTTGGTATATAGTTGTTCTACGTCTAATGTGACCAGTAGGTTGATGTTGGATGGGCCAGTTATCCCCTCCATAATGCACAAGATGTCAGTAGTGTCTTGTACGTAAGCTGGTGTCCCTGCCACTATAGGTTGTAAGAAGTGGTTGCAGAACCTGGATAGTGGTTCCAGGAGGGACCCTATTCCTGACACGATCGGCCTCCCCGGCACCGGTGTGGACTTTGGGGAGTGTGTAGAAATAGGGTGTTTTGGGATCTGAGGTGATTCCCGGCAGGGGAAAGCAACTTTCGTTATGTATTCATACCTTTTCTCTGGCATGTCAGTTCACCCACCACAACCGCATCCTAACCTTGCCCTCTTTCAATTTTTGTATCGCGCAGGGCTCCTACTATTGAGGCGCCCTTACGAATTGCCCGCCCCTATTGAGGCACTCGCACCAATTAGGGAGGCAAGTTAGGGTATATTAATAACCGCATTGATAATAACCGCATTAGCACTAGTTCTTCCACTAAATTAAATTAACTACTGTTATTGCCTTTGAGACAGTGTATGCACTAACACCGCTGAGTGCAACTAATATGAAGTAGGCATGAATTAGAGAGATTTTTAAGTTTTTAAGCTTCAATCATTTTATTTATTGCACTGTAACATCAATGCTATAAGGAGGTCTGGACCACATGGGATGCCAGTGTGCATAGTTTGGAGTCACTTTAAAGCTACATTTAGTCTATCTTTCTTGACTTTCCCTTTGTTTATAGTCTTTTTCTCCCTAGGTCCTTATACAATGACTACATGAGCTTTGATATGTAGTCGTTCCTGAATGGTAGCACATTATTAGAAGCACCATTCAGTGTAGATATCAAACACCACTTCTCACTGCTTTTACACATATCGGTCCTGAAGAATTGCCACAGTACTTCATGAACCAACAGGGCAATAAACATGTCGACCCAGAGAGTAGAGCATAATATCAAATGAATTACCCTTCCTAGGGTATTGCCACTCTATTAGATTGAATATGCTACTTACCAGTATGCATCTGTTCTTGGCATGTAGGGCTGCTAACATGCATATCTTTTGCATAGATCGCCGCCTAGTGTTGGGTCTGGATGATCGCACGTTGTTGTCCTGGAAGAGTCTTCGAAGTATCCTGAGATAGGTGGCTCCTCCCCTGGACTACAGTGCGCATGGGCATCGGCTCCATCCCCAGATTGTTTTTAGCCATTGTGGCAGAGATGGAGTGAAAAGTGTAAAAGATGTCCATGCTAATGATTGAATGCAAGAGTATGTCTGCAGCTGCGACAGGCACCGGGGAGGAGGGTGGGCGATATGAATGTTAGCAGCCCTACATGCCAAGAACAGATGCATACTGGTAAGTAGCATATTCAGTTCGAGGCATGTGGGCTGCTAAATTCATATCTTTTGCATAGAATACATAGCAGTCCCTCCATTAGCGGCGGTTGCCCGTGCCAGCTGCAGAAACCTGAAAAAGTGTCTTGAGAACAGCCTGTCCTACAGCGGCTTGCTGCTTGGAATGCACATCCACACAGTAATGTTTGGTAAATGTGTGTGGTGTAACCCATGTGGCTGCTCTGCAAATGTCTTCCAAAGGAATGTTCCCCAGGAAAGCCATGGATGCCCCCAATTTGCGTGTGGAGTGCGCCCTTGGGGGTATTGTTAAGGTACGTTTAGCTTTTTGATAACAGATTTGAATGCACTTAACACTCCACCTGGCTATTCCTGCTTTGGAAATGGGGTTGCCCTTGTGCTGTGGCGAGAAGGCAACGAAAAGTTGTTTTGTTTTCCTGAAGTGTTGTGTTCTGTCAATATAGTACATCAACGCCCTCCTAACATCTAATGTATGGAGCATTCTTTCTGCTACTGTTTGTGGGTTTTGAAAGAATGCGGGCAGGTCAATAGTTTGGTTGAGATGAAACTGTGACACCACCTTAGGAAGGAATTTGGGGTTAGTGCGTAGTACCACCCTATTTGGATGAATTTGTATGAATGGCTCTTGGATCGTGAGCGCTTGCAGCTCACTGACACGTCTCAGTGACGTAATAGCAATAAGAAAAGCCACTTTCCATGTTAGGAACTGTAGTTCACACGAATGCAGTGGCTCAAAAGGTGGGCCCATCAGCCTGGTGAGGACCACATTGAGGTTCCACACCAGAGCTGGTGGTGTTCTCGGGGGAATGACTCGTTTCAGACCCTCTAGGAAGGCTTTAATGGCAGGCACCCTGAAGACAGAGATGCTGCCTGTTCTGAAGATAAGCCGCTATGGCGGATAGATGTATCCGAATGGAAGTGTACGCTAGATTGCACTTGTAAAGATGTAACAGATAGCAAATGATGTTAGGGATAGATGCATCTAGCGGGTTTATGTTATTGGCCGTACAGTGAATGACGAAACGCTTCCATTTTGCAGCATAGCATGCTCTGGTAGTGGGCTTCCTTGCCTCTTTGATGATGTCCATGCATTCTGGAGGTAAGTGAAGGTAGCCAAACTCTAGGACTTCAGGAGCCAGATCGCCAGGTTGAGCTGTTGCGGATCTGGATGCTGAATGTCGCCATGGTTCTGCGTCAAGAGCCTGGGTGTTAGGTGCAGCCTTTGATGCGGTACCACTGAGAGTTCTAGAAACGTGGTGTACCACGGTTGGCGTGCCAACGTTGGAGCAACTAGGATGAGTGTCATTGAGTGCTGCCTTAGCTTTCTTGCCACCAGCGGTATGAGAGGTGCTGGGGGAAAAGCGTACGCAAATCTGCCTGACCAGTTCATCCATATCGCATTCCCCTGCGACTGTGGGTGAGGGAACCTGGCGGCAAAGTGTTGGCATTTTGCGTTGTCCTTTGTGGCAAACGGGTCCATCTCTGGATGACCCCACTGCTGGAAGTACGGGTGGAGCACTGATGGATGTAACTCCCACTCGTGCATCTGATGGCTGTATCTGCTGAGCAGATCCGCCATCTGATTGTCCTTGCCCGGGAGGTGTTCTGCCATGAGGAAAATGTTCCTTTGAATGGCCCACTTCCACATGCTCTGAGCCAGATGAGACAGCTGTGGCAAGTGGGTGCCTCCCTGCTTTTAAATTTAGTACATCGCTGTCATGTTGTCCGTCCGGACTAACACTACCTTGTTGCACAGATGTACATTGAAGGACTTGAGCGCCATGAAGATTGCCATCAGTTCTAGATAGTTGATGTGCATCTTCTGTTGCTGCGTTGTCCATAGTCCCTGCACCGTGTAATTGAGCACATGAGCTCCCCATCCTTGGAGAGATGCGTCCGTTGTTAGGATAATCTGTGGCACTGGCTCCTGGAACGGTCGGCCCTTGCAAAGGTTGTGTGGATTCCACCAATGCAGAGAGTTGTATGCCCGACCGGTAACCAACACTAGGTCTGTTAATTGTCCTCGAGCCTGAGTCCACTGATTTGCCAAACATTCTTGGAGCGGACGCATGTGTAGCCTCGCGTGAGGGACTATGAAGATGCAGGAGGCCATCATGCCTATCAACTGCATGAACACTCTCGCAGGAAGCGAGTGTTGCGCCCTGAACTTTTGGATTAGAGACGGCATGCTGTCTATCCTGACATTGTTTGGCTGAGCCATAGCAGTCAGGGTATTGATTGTCGCACCCAGAAACTGCCGCACATGTGCTGGTTGAAGGTGCGACTTTGGGTAGTTCAACGAGAAGCCCAGACTGTGAAGGAGGTGAATGGTGGTCGACATGTCCGCGGCGCACTGTTGTTCCGACTTTGCTTGAACGAGCCAGTCGTCCAGGTAGGGGTAGACATGTATGTTCTGCCTCCTGAGGTGCGCTGCTACCGTCGCCAGACACTTGGTAAACACTCTGGGGGCGGTGGTCACTCCGAAGGGCAGGACTTTGAACTGATAATGCCTGCCTTGGATGGTGAACCTGAGATACTTTCTGTGGGACGGGTGTAGTGGTATGTGGAAATAAGCATCCTTGAGGTCTAAGGTTGCCAGGAAGTCCCCTTTGTTCAGCAAGGGAAGAATCTGTTGCAGTGTAAGCATATGGAAATGTTCTGAGAGTATATACAGGTTGAGGGGGCGCAGATCCAGAATGGGTCTGAGGGATCCGTCCTTTTTAGGTCTCGCTAGACGTACGCAAAAGCGAAGCTTTTGCGTCTAGCGAGACAACTAATGTAATCACTTTCAGGGGAATGTAGACAGCAGACTGTCACGAGCGTCTCCTGCCGGAGATTCTACCTCGTGAGCGCGCACGTCGCCGTCCCTCATATTCCCATGCAAAGAAAGGCACACTGAACACACACATGCAGGCAAGAAGGCACACACACACAGGAGCGCACCTACACACATACAAAGCCCCCCCACACCCCCCTCCCGCCGACGCCGCATACATAGAAGTCCCCCCCCCCACCTGCCGCCGTCGCATACATAGAAGGGCCCCCCACCCACCTCCCTGCCGCCGCCGTCGCATACATAGAAGGGCCCCCCCTCCCCCTAGCCGCCGCCGCATACATATAAGCCCCCCTCCCCCGCCGCATACATAGAAGTTCCCCCCCCCCCACCGCCGTATACATAAAAGTGCCCCCCCAGGTGCCGCATACATGCAAGCGCACCCCCCCCACACCATACATGCAAGCGCCCCCCCCCCCTTACCGTGATTCTAAGGTCTTGCAGCCTCCGCGGGGCTCTCCCTCGGGCATGAGCCCCGCGTCACCAGCACTGCTTTCCCGTGGGCGCGTGCGCGGGCTTCCGAAGACGGAAGTCCCGCCCCAAGGAAGGTTTCGCTTTCTTTGCTGGTTTTGCTGGGAAGAGGGGGAAGGAGCCAGGTGCTGGTCCCGCGTTGGCACACTGCAATTTTGTCAGCTCGGGGATCGAAAGCAGGTTAGGACAACTTGTTTAATTTACACGCATTTGAAGAACATGAAACAGAGTGCGAGCGGAGCACACAGATGTAAAACAAAAACCACACGGAATGTCCAATCACAGATATACGTAACATCGTACCTACAACAAGTCAGCACTATTGGTTTCATCCTGCGCTTGCAGCGCTCATTAATGGTTGATTTTCATATGGATTCTTTAAAATCGTTTCCACAACTTTGATCTCCTGGGATCGTACCAAAGGCTGGAAACTCTCGCCAAACATGCCCGGCACCGGTGCGCATGGGCCGCCCCGCCCCGGCCACCAGGTGAAGCGGATGCCTCTTGGGTCCGCCCGCGATCAGCAGCGATCGCTTGATCTGCACCGAAGCAGGAGGAAGCCCCGTGCTCCAGTCCCAGTACTGCAACAATGCTCTTCTCGGCGAGAGATGTAGCGCTGCTCCTTTTAGGTAAGTTATGAGGCGCTAAATCTGGGTCGTTGGTGTATGTGTGTGTGCGCATTTGTGTAAGGGCTGACCCCATACCCGTCCCAGTGCAGCGCACTTAGGGTCCTGACCCGCTCCCTGCTCGGACCAGCCCTTAATAACAGTACTGGGTAGGTTATCATCGTTTAGGGTGTCCAGTATGCAAGGACGGAAATATACCCTTCCCCCACTCCCCGGCTGCTGTTTAAATGATAAAATACAGCAATATTCAGGGCCCGTGGCCCTCCAGGTCTTTGGCTCGGTACCACTGCACCTGCTGCAACAATGGAAGCACCGCCTCTGCATGTCATCCATATTGAGACGATAAAATGCAGAGATGGAATCCCTTGACCTGCAAATTAGCGAAGGAGCGCTGCAACTCACCCCAACCCACTGTGCCACAATGTGTTTTTCTGTGCATTCTCGAGGCCTTCTAGGTGCCACCTAAAGAATTCAGTATCCGTGGCTGATGGCCAGCTTTAGCACCCGGTGCGACAGTCATTTTCAGTGCCCCCACACCCAGGACTTCCTGTTTGGATTCCCTCACTACCTCGAGGCAAAAGTGCCCCTCATCTCTCTAGTCATAAGTTATTGCTAAACACCCAAGGTCAGCACCCTGTGCGGCCGCACCGGTCGCACTGCCCTAAAGATGGCCCTGTGTGGCTGTGATGAGCTGTGTTCAATCACATTGCAGTGCTAAGAAATAATGGTAGTGGTGACCCAGAATGTCATTTAAAATCACATATCACAGTGCTGTTGGTGCTTCCGCCTTTCAGTGTGTACATCCAAGGGTGTGCACCATTCGAGGACCTGCCTTCGTGTGTGTGCAGAGATCTCAGGGGCATTATTTCCAGTATCAGTACATAATATTATTATTGGTTTTGAATTTGCATCCCATTGTTAACACAGGTCCACAAGTACCAGAATGCATGTGTAAAACAGTACGAAATGGGCTATTCACGAGTACCATGGAAATAGCAGAAGAATCCTTCCTTTTTGTTCAGAGAAAAGAGAGGGATAAAGTGGTGTCTCTCATTACTCATATTCCTGGAAATCCTTTGCGGTTACAACATTGTGTGCTGCCTTGGATTGTGACTTTGTTTCTTTTTGTTTAAACTTCTTTATTAATTTTAAGATAGACATATCACACATAAAAATGGCATACATTCCATAAACCCTACATAGGCTACAAGTTCAGTTTTACACATCTCGCAAATTCATTAAATCCATCTTCCATTTTAAGACAAACCAAGCATTTGCAATGCAATAGGTCTGGCATTACTGAATGTTTGAGTTATTGGTGTTGCATTATTATTAGCAATGCCAATAGCTCAAACTTTTATAATGCGAGACCTATTGCATTGCAAATGCTTGTTTGGAATAAGGAAGTACAGGGAATAGACTCCCGTGCCTTCCTCCTCCACTGGCACGAGCTCGATTGCGCCTTTTTGCAGCATCACCACTACTTCCTGCTGCAATAAGTGCAAATGCTCTGCGGACATAGGACGTTGCCTTGGTGGAATGTTGGGTGGAGTGGACGTTAACTCTAGACAATAACCATACTGGATAAGTTGTCTTACCCACCTGTCTGTGGTGATGTTGGTCCAGACTGGCAGGAACTGCTGGAGTCTCCCCCCGACAGGTGTTAAATGGTCGGGGGGCAGTGACAGAGAGTCACCCTTTTGTTTGGGGCAGAGGAACGGGAGTTGTTGTTTCCTCTGCCACGTCCCCTGGTACTGTTTCCTCGATAACCCCCTTTATTCTGCTTGGGGTACGAGGACTGTGCTCCACCTCTAGTGAACTGTGACTGTTGACCCATCTGTCCTCGGGTAACTCCACGTGCCCCTGAGCGACGAAAAGTGTTACCCCGGAATTGTTGTGATTGAAGGGCCCCCATAGACTTAGCTGTTTCGTTGTCTTTTTTAATTTTTTCGAGGGTGGTGTCAACATCAGGACCAAACAGTCTATCAGGATTGACGGGCTGGTTGAGTATTGTTGTTTGAATGTCTGGTTTAAACCCTGAAATGCGTAGCCACGCTTGTCGCCTTAGCATGACACTAGTATTAATTGCTCTAGCTGCTGTGTCAGCGGCATCAAGTGCACACTTTATCGCTGCGTTGGAGATGAGTTTGCCCTCCTCTATGAGCAGTTTGGTACACTCTTGAAACTGTGGAGGCAGGTGTTGTAAAAGTTGCTCTAGGGTGTCGTAATGCGCCCTATCGTAACGTGCCAATAGCGCCTGTGTGTTCGCAATACGCCAGAAATTGGCAGCCTGCGCAGCTACTCTTTTGCCCCTGCCTCAAGCACTTTCGACTCCTTGTCTGGGGGAGGAGCTTCACCCGTTGTCTGGGAGTTAGCCCGTTTGCGGGCATTTGCGACTACAAGAGAGTCAAGCGGCAACTGTCCCCGAATGTATGCAGGGTCTGCAGGTGCCGGTCTGTATTTCTTCTCGATGCGTGGGCTGACCACTCTTGCTCTGGTAGGCTCCTTAAAGATCTCTGCAGCATGCTTAAGGACACCTTTGAGCATAGGAAGTGTCTTGACTGTCCTTTCAGAGACTGAAAAAGTGTCAAAAAGAAAATCTTCTTCTACTGGGTCAGCATGCATGTCCACGTCATGATTAGCAGCTGCCCGTTCAATGAGTGCATGAAATCCTGCAGAATCCTCTGTTGGGGATGCACGTGCACTGAAAAGCTGTGGGTCTTGCCCCACTTGGTGGCTTCCCTAGTCACCTGTGTCATCATAGGAATCCTGTTGTGCATCAGGGTCATTGATGGGGAAGTTGTACTGGTCATCTTGTCCTTCCTCCTCACCCCCAGAGTGGTCGGGGGAAGGTGTTGGACTCCTCCTAGGCGGAGGCTGGATAGGTTCCACTAGAGCAGGAATGTCCTGTGCAGGCCTTTTCTTCTTGAGTGGAATAACATAGGAGTCCAGTAGTTGGGAAGTGATTTTCCGCTTATAAAGGGTCAACTTGCCCGTGTCCGCGTCGATATAACGCTCAGATTCGTCACCTGAGTCGTGTTGTCCACCAGACGTGGAAGATTCCGATGTCTTCGGCGCCGTCCTTGGCGCAAAGGCCTTCGGTGCCTCCTTTGGCGGCAGAATGTATAGAAGCTTGGCAGCAGGCTTTGCAGGCAAGTCTATCGGCTTCTGGTGCGACGGCGCGGGAGCCGACGTCGCATTGGCCTTCTCACGAATTCTTTGCAGTGAACTAGCGATGTGAGATGCGCCACTCACTGCGGCACCTGGCGCCGACGAGAAGGCCGCCACCGTGCTTTGGCTTCCGACGTTCTGTGGTCCCTTTGGAGTCTTAGACGCCGATGCTGCAGCCGTAGACACAGTGTCTTTGGACTTATGTGTGGAGCCTCCGCTCTTCGAACCGAGGGATTTGGCAGAGTCAGTCTCAACGAGGCGTCCGACTAACGGCGTCCCTGTCGGCACTGAATGTTTGTCGACTACTTTTGTGGACTTCGTCGGCGTCGCCCCGGTCGACCCTTGACGGACGACCTTCTTAGAGGACGCATCCCCATCCGATGATTTGGGCACTGTCGAGTCGACAGTCTTCTTCGACTTCTGTGGACCGGAGGTCGACGGAGCCGATGAGGTAGCAGGCTTTGGTGTCTTTGGTGGAAGGACCGCCATTTTAGGTGCACTCGAATCCGGTCGTTTCGGTTTCGATTTCGCGTCGGCCATTTTAGGTGCAGTCGATACCGATGTTTTCAGTTTCGGTTTCGATACGGGCTGCGTAGCCCCCGCAGATATGTCCGTGGCCGGGCCTGAAGGCGGGGCCGTGGCTTGCGGTGCAGGGTCTTGGGTAAGGCCGAGTGGCGATCCCGTGACCTGAGCCTGATCCGTGGAACTCTCGGGGCATAGCTCATCCCCTGAGCTATCTTCCGCGGCCCCATAAACTTCTTCGTCGTCCCCTACCTCATCGACGTATTCAAGGTCTTGGTCCATGATTCCGTCGTTTTCTTCGGGATCGGCCTCGACCTCCGTCGCAGGTGGTGAGATTTCAAGATGATGGCTTAGGACCTCTTCTTCTGGGTCGCCGAAGATGTTATCTGGTGCCGGGGCCGCTTGTCGGGCCTCTAGGCGCACCGCGCGCCGAAGCTTAAGCGTCTTCTTCGACCTGAATCTGGAGCAGGCCATTCAGTTCTCCTCGTTATGGTCCGGCGAGAGGCATTTATTACAGACCGGGTGTACGTCGATATGTGGGTATTTGGACCCACAGACGGGACAGTACTTAAACGGGCTCCGCTCCATGTTGAAAACGTCGTGGTCTTGCTGCGATGAGAAGGCCTCGATGTCCGAAGAGTAACACGACTCCGCAGATTCCGACTCAAAGAGACGGAAGAAAACTCGAGACCGTACGCAAACAATACCGACGTAGAACGAAGGCCTTTTGGCCTTTAGAAGTAAGTTTTCTCGGTTCCGACAGAGAGACGTCGAGACCGCATCCGAACCCAATGGCGGAAAAAAACAATCTGGGGATGGAGCCGATGCCCATGCGCACTGTAGTCCAGGGGAGGAGCCACCTATCTCAGGATACTTCGAAGACTCTTCCAGGACAACAACGTGCGATCATCCGGACCCAACACTAGGCGGCGATCTATGCAAAAGATATGAATTTAGCAGCCCACATGCCTCGAACATAATTTTAATGAGGTGCATTACCAGTCAGAATAAAGCTTATTTACTTGGACTATCCAACCTTTTTTAAATTAAAACACGCACTCACTGCGCCACACCATATCTACACACCCACGGGCCACACACCCCCACTTCATCAAACGGCAAAGGAACAAAAGATCTCCAACAAAGAGCCCCTTCGCGGGTGCCCGTTGTGCATTGCAGCGCCAGCCCAACGAGGAGCAGGTCCATATGATGAAGCATGACACCTAGCTTGCTGGATGTGTGAGGACCCTAGTTCCGCAAAAGCGGATCCCACCATCCCACTACCTCCTTTTTACAGCCCCCACCCCTACTCCACCACCACTAAATAGCTGGTGGGTAACATCTAACCCAGAGGAATAGCTTCCATCTCTTTTGTTCAGCGCGACTCAGATGGGCACGGAACCTGGACCTCTTTAAAAAGCCCCCTATGCCCCTACTTTTGTTGAGGCATAAATCAAAATACCCATCAGGAAATATATGTAATGATTTTTCTCGATAGTGAAGTAATAATACAGGTTTTTTTCTACCTTTTTAAGCACTGAACTAACACGTGTTACAACAATGTCACTAGATGGCTGAGACGTAATGAAACTCCAGAAGAAACAAGTACTGTAAAGAAATATATGTATCAATGCAGATTTTCCACAGTTTTAGTGTGAAGAAAATCAACATTTTAATCAAGGCACAGATGCTAATACTATGCATCATCTCTTTTATTGCCTCATACACAGCAGCAACAAGAACATAGAATTAGAACAACCAACATTCCAGAACCTTAGAACATGCACATAATCACTCAACGTGCAGCATCTTCCTCCTTTTCTTTTTGCAAATACATTTTAAGTCCATTCCAAAACTATCTGCAAACCCACCAGAAGCAACTTAATGTCCTTAAGAATCGCCGCCGTCACCATTCTCTCAGCCTAGTCCTGAAACACAAAATCAAACACATCAGACGGGCTAGGAACAAATCATGAAGGGATATTAGTCTCTGTGCCTTTAGTAAAACCATGCTTTTCTACCATTACAACTGTAGAAAATCTGCATTTTATGGCAAGACCCGGAGGCCAATATTATACATGTTCAGAGCTCATCCAATACTCTTTGCACAGCGTTTTCCACAGGTTTAAAGTAGAAACCTTTAAACGTTCAAACACCAGACCAAATCAGAAGTCTTCATGATAGTACTTGGACTGAGCTCTGATTAAAAACAACCTTACTTGCAAACACCCCCCTGTTTGAATGCGCTCCAAAAACACTAGCATTAATAACTGCCATTTTCATCACCTCTTTAAACTACCTAGCCAGCGTAGGTACAGATAAAGCTTTAAAAGGCGGTCTAACAGAAAACAACAATTGCAAACATCCTTTCCCTCTAAACGTCTCTGTCACTTTCTCATATTACTTAAAGCAACAGACCACACACAAAATATCATGTCCCTCCATTTAAAAAAAAAAAAAAAAAAAAAGGTTCTAGACATAGTCTTAGTCCTCCTACGCAACTCAAAACACAGCCTCGGGCTGGAAACCCATTGAGGTCACATCCAAAGCTCTAATATCAGAAACTCTCCTAAAAGCCACTAAGCATAACAAAATCGCCAACTTCCAAGACAACACTTTTAACATCAAACATCTATTTCCTCCCAAACTTCCCTCAACACTTGAGTTACATCCCATAATATAGCATACTTAGCTTTGGAAGTAATCTCCATACGCACACTCTTAACTATCCTTTTCACCAAAGAATGCTGCCCAACCTGAATCCTGTCCACCAACTCATGACCTGTTGAAATTGCAGATTTACTTAATTTAACAGAATTATATGCAGGAGATTTCCTGAACAATTCCGTCAGAGGATTCACCACTTCTCCTACAGGTGCTGATACAGGATCCAAAGCACTTGCTACACACCAACTACACCATCTACCCCATACCGACCTGTACGCCTTGGTCATCCCTGGGGCCCAGGACTCCTCAATAAGTTTTGTAGCCTCCTTTAATAACCCAAACACTTGCCACACTCTCCTGAAATCAACCTACTTAACATCAACTGCCCTGCCACAATCATCTCATGAAAATTCCGCTAGGCATCCATCAGTACTTGAGGAAAACATGGTAACAGCACTGGATCTTCCCACACCAAACTCATCACATCCGGAAACCACACAAGAGATTGCCAAAACGGAGTGATAACACCAACTGAGGTCCCTCTCTCCTGAGCACTCTCTATGTCACTTCCTTTCCGCCAATCTTGCAGAAAAGCATCTACTCCCAATGCCTTCAGATCCAGTCTCCAAATGTAAAACTTCAGCAACTGAGCATTAACACTGTCTGCATAAGATCCACTGCCAAACGCCACCAACTTTTCTCCAAACTCCTGAACACTCGTCTGTGCAACCTCCTGCTTAGATCTGCTAGATACCTTGAATTCCGGTCCACCTCCATACTGCTTTTCCTAGGAATATAATGAGCCTGTACCATGAACTCCCTCTCTAAACAAAACCTTCAAAATTCTTTCACCATCTCTGTCAACCCTATCAAATGAGCCCCCCCCCCCAGCTTGTTGAAGTATCGCACTGCTGACACATTGCCCATCTTCAACAGCATACATTTCACTTGTCCCTTTACAAAACTCCTCACTGCGAAGGAACCCGCCAAGAACTCCAGACAATTGATATGCATCTCCCTCTCTGTATTCGACAATTGATCTCCTGTTGTCACTGAACCGCATCCTGCTCCCCAACCATACATGCATGCCTCTGATTCTACTATCACTTCTGCACTTCCATTTCATGCATCCATGTTAATCAGCCACCAACCAAGCTCCTCAAACGTATCTTGGTTCATTCTAACTTTCTGGGAATACTTTGCTCCTAATCGCAAATGATAAGCCTTCAATCCTTGCAGAGCCCTGTAAAGCCAGGCTGTCCTGGAAATATTGCCTGCATGAACGATGACAGCAGACCCAAAAGCCTCTCTGACTGGCACAATATAATCTATTCTGAATCCCTCACTTTTCTCAACTCCTTGCAGATCCTCTTTGCCTTTTCCATAGGTAACCTCATCACACCCACCAAGGTTTGTATTTGGAAACCTAAAAATGTAATCTCCTGTGCCGGAGCCAAGCAAGCCTTGTCCCTGTTTAATACAAAACCTAAATCTTCCAACATCCACACAGCCACCTCAGTCTGTCCCAATGCCAAAGTCCTCTCCTCCATCATAATAAGCACAAAAGTGCACCCATGGTATATGTCCTTGCCTCAGTGCAGATTTAAGTTTTACAAGAATTTACAGAAGTAGGTCAGGAAATCCTACCCTTAGAAAATATTCATGAACTGCATTTTACCACAAGCAAATATGTATGTGTAAATTTGCTTATGTGAAAATCGGTTGAGCGGTAATAAGTTCACATTCTCAACAACCACTTTTTCCCCAACCCTGGAAGAAGTTTTACTTCTGCCCTTGTCCAGAGTAAATTTCCAACCTTTCTTTATATGGGAAAAGAGGAGGCGAGCTGAAGAAAACCCATAAAACATACAAGTTAGTAGGTTTGCACAGACTCAAAAGGACATGCCAACTGTGGGGAACTACTGCATGTGAGAAGTTAGCGGGATATGTAATGTCCACTATTCTAGTCCAAACAACCCTTATGGTGATGGTTGTAAAATCAACCGTATAGACCAGCTATCCTAGGGGTAGCATGGACAAAAGGAGTCTTAGGCTAAACTCAAGAGGGCATGTGAAGCCAGCTGTTTTACCATATGCAATCCTTTTAATACCAAATGAAAGGACACCACACAGGTTATATATTCAAAATATATATGTATTTATTTCTAAATCAATCCCAATGTACTCTTTATGAGCACAGAAGCTCAAGCGTATAACAAGTAACTTAATATAACATACAATAAGTTGCACAATATGGATAGGCCCTGGTGGCCCGCTAAACCATATACTAAAATAGTGGTATAAGTACCACGTCACGAACAATGGTAAGGCCTAGGGCCTTGGGAATCGCTGGGGCTACACTGGACTAACAGTTGTTAGAGAGCAGGAGGCCCACGGGATGCGGGTGCAGTGTCTAAATGCACACGCGTGCACACATAGAAGTCAATGGGTGTGTAAAGTTACAAAGTTAAAGGTTTAGGAGTCTTCCGACTGGACTAGAAGCTAACCACTTGAAACTAGGACACTAGGAGAGTTAACCTTCACAGGAGCACCGCAGTGCTCGCGTTACCTCACCCACAGGAAGCGGGTGCATAAGTCCCAAAGTGTGTCGGGTTTGGTCGTGGAGTTCTATGGAGCCTTGGAGAAAAGATGCTGCAGGCGACTAAGAGAGAAGAGTCCGGTTGGATCCAAGGGTGGATCAAAGATGAAGAGTACCTGAAAGCAGAGGGGACAGAGTCTGGGTCACTAGCCAGTGACCAGGAAGGAACCAGGAAGAAACCAGGCGATGTCAGGGAGCAATCAGGTGATGTTGTGAAGCTTGTCTCTGCAGCCACGTGGACCAGGAGTGTCGACGACGACCAGGAGCTGGATACGGACTGTCCCACGAAGGATCTCGTTGTTGGCGGTGTCGGTGCTCGATTCGGAGTCAACAGGCCTTGGCAAATGCAACCCACGCAGGAATCGAAGATGGTTTCTTACTCAGACCAGCAAGGACTGAGGGGCTTCTCCTTCGCAGGAAAGCAGGGGCCAGCCTGGAGCAACCAGACCAGCGGTGTAGATTTCGGGTTTCGACGTCCCAGAGGCCACTAGACAACGGGCAAGTGACCGGACAGACGCGTCGAGCAGGCAAATGCAAAAGGGCCCCACGCAGCACTCGGTGAGTGTGGAGAGGTGATCTTCGGTGCAGTCGGTGCTCGGGCTGGGGCTTCTCAATCTTCAATGCACAACTTTGAGGGTGCCTCAGAAGTTGCCTGGAAAGCAATTCGCTGGCTTTCCAAGATGGCCGATCCCACGTCTCGCGTCATCTCCACGGATCTCAGCTTTGCTGTGGCTGTGGATCAGGTCGAAGGAAGTCTGGAAGTCTGGGTCTTGTCAGGCTCTGTGTTCGAGCTCCGGCGGGAGCAATGAAAAAGCAAACCGTTGAGCGCTTGATGGTGCCTGCTTGCACAGGGTGGTCACTCCTTGACCACAATGGAGATTCTTCAGTCTTCTACGTCGATTAGGATGTCGAAGGTCCAGAGTTTCGTATCAGAGTTTCAGTCAGGATATATCTAAAGTCTTGGGACTCAGCTCCTACCTATATACCAAATCTAGGGGCTGGATTACCTGTTAGGTCCCTCCTATGGGTGGGACCCAGGAAGGGGGTGGTTACACCCCTTTCCCTTTGTCCAGTTTCGCGCCAAAGCTGGGGCTGGAGTGCCCCAGCACCGGTTTGAACTGGACTATGCATGGGACACC
Organism: Lissotriton helveticus; assembly: GCF_964261635.1. Classification (NCBI taxonomy): domain Eukaryota; kingdom Metazoa; phylum Chordata; class Amphibia; order Caudata; family Salamandridae; genus Lissotriton; species Lissotriton helveticus. Next base: position 600,477,962 of record NC_136067.1, read on the forward strand.
TTGTGTGCCCCAGGCAGTCTCTCCTTTCATTCAGCCCTCCCTGCCCCAATACACTATAGCCTGTCTGGGGTGGTGCTAGCACGTCCCTGTGACAGGAAACATATTGTCCAAGCCTCCCTCGCTGGAAGGACTCCCAGCAGCAGGAGGTCAGACTTGTGTCTGTGGCAGCATCCATTTTGTGATGCTGAGGCTCTGGTTAACTTTAAACGGGATTAAGGAAAGTAACATGTCTTCTCCCTCTAGAAGGGTGGAATGCTACCCCCGTCACCAGGACTGTCGAGGGGGTAGTATTCCAAAGCGTATGACACCTTACACGACATGTTTCGATAAAGCCAAACCAGAGTTAGCATTTAACCGCGAGGTTCATAATGCACTTAAGAGTATATGGTATGGCAATATCCTAGAACAGCTATGAGGACATGGTTCCGAAAGCTGCAGACAGGCTCAGCTCATGCTAGAGCACCATCTCACATAAAACCAAGCACCCTGCCTTCAGGATTGTTAATGCCTGCCATAGGAGTGACTTATAGGTGTATATGTGTCTAGATATAGGGTTAGACATAGGTATACTATATCTTAGCAAGGGGTGATTACACGACCTTGCCCCAGCTGAGTGATCAGCCAGTTGTGTCAGTTTGGATGGCCAGCCAGGGGTGGCAAAAGATATGCTGCAGCCCCTGGTAGGCCTTGGGTGCACATATGCCCTGGGTACCTACTGTACAGGGACTCATAAGAGTGGACCAAATCACAATTGGTGATGTACCTAAAGTACATGGTGTGACATTTAGAGAGAGAACAGCAGGGCCGTGGGTCTGATTAGCAGGCCCACAGCCACATTAAGTCGAAAACCAGTGAAGCAAAAAGCAAAAAATGGGGTGACCATAGAAAAGCAGACCCTACTCTCCTACACTGCATACCACTACCTCCAGCTCCAGTATGTAGATCTCTAAAAAGACAGCAAAATAAGGGAATTGCTTTTATTCAAACTCTACTATGGTATGAGCCCTGGCATAATCAGAGAGGCTGTTAACAGAGCTCCTATATACTGAGATTGCTGCCATAATTTGTTGTTGCACTACATGACACCAAAGGGACAAGTTAATTCTGTTACAGGACAAGTAGATTTATGAAGCAACCTGTTCCAAGGAAAAGAAGATATTTTATTAAATTCCACACACCTGTGAAATATAGTGAGGCACATGCTCTGCTGGTGACCACTGAGGAGACAGTGGAAGCTGTAATAACAGGGGATCAAACATCACCTCCCCTAATGGGTCTACAAAGTCACACTGTTACAACTTAATTATTTTATTATCTTTCCTCATCCAGCTACACCTCACAGTTTTCTCTTCGGTTTTGTCAAAACCTGAAGAGCAGTTCAACTCCACATACCCACTTGTGGAAGATCCATCACATGCCACCACGTGACTTTATAGCCTCCTTTTTTGCCTTTATAGCCACATCCAACTAAGGAGCCTTATGCCCAGATCCATTACTTCCTTTATGCATCTCTGTATGCTTTTTCTTATATGTCCTCTTTTTTACCTCCATCTTTTGAGCCACTAATACCTGGCTCCACCTCCTCTACAATATCTTTCGTCCTCTACCACCCTAATAACACTTTTTTCTCTAATGTGCCTCTGTACACAACTGTCAATTTTCTTGTCAATTCTATCTGCTAAGAGGAGGAGCCAAGATGGCGACCGGGATGGCTGCGTAAACGCTCAGCTCCGTGAGCCTTCTCTCCCCGCTCATACATCCTGACAAATATCCTGGGCCGAAACAACATATTTGCATGGGCGAAGGACGAATTTCACTTACCGCTTGCTCCCGAGTCTTCTACTTGCGGCAGACCCGTTGCAGTGTCCCCGAATGTTTTGCGGCCTTCACGGAGCTGGGACCGGGGTCTCGAGTGCTGAGAGTAGCCGGCCGCGAATGCACCAACAGCGGCCTCTGGTGGTGGTGAGGAGTCGGCCAGAGGGGACTGAAGACTCTAGGGCCGTCGACGACAGTTCTGACCCAGCCCAACTTGCGGAGAGCCTTGTGGGTCGTGTGATGTAGCTGGGTCGCGTGGAGTGCATGATATTTGGCCCCCGTTCCAATGCTGTGTCCGGGCACACTACCGACTTTTCCCGGTGTCAGCGAGCGGCCCCCAGGGAACGGCGGAGTTTTTAGCCTTTTGGTGACTCTCCGCTGAGAAACCTGCCTTGCCTCTTGAGACCCCCGTGTGAATCCTGTTCGTCCCTGGTGCGAGGCCCGGTCTCGAGGTGTGGTGGAGAATGACGGGGCCGGATCAGCTAAGATGGCGGATGGCACCCATCTACGCACACCTCATCCGGGCAGAGAAGCCGTAGTGCAGGAGAGTCCTGGGATCTGGAGACATAAGAGAGAGCCCACGTCCAGAGATATATTGGCTGCGTTAACAACCCTGCATATGACCCTGATCCGGGACGCCCGAGATCTGGGAAGAAGGATGGCCGCCATTGTTGTCCCGCCGCTCCACTTGGACATGGTTCGACCTCAAGGAGGCGCCGATGTGCCCGCTTCTACATCAGTGATGGATGCTCCGGCTACACCTACGCTCGTGGAGACACCGAAGGACCCGGTCCGTGATACTGCTTTTGATAGACCTGTTGTATATGTGAGTGGCTTGTCGGGGCCCTTCTCTGTTCGGCGGCTGGAGAAACAACATCGATCTGTAGATTCGTATACCTTGCCCCCGTTTCTTTAACTGTACTCGCACTCTTTGCAGATTCCTGTTTCACGCTTGCTATTGTAGGACCATGTATGATCGTATGGCATTGATTTTGATATTTTTTCTTTTTGTTCTTTATTGAAAACTGAACCTTCTTGACTCCTGAATCTCACGCAATACGCTTGAATGCGAGTTCTATCCTGTGTACTTATCTGGCTCCATTTTCAGGACTACTGTATCTTTCTGTATGGCTTGCTGAACTTCCGGATTGACTAGCGGCCGGCCGGGATGGTTGTAGGCCCATGCTTGTATTTCTTTGCCGTGATAATAAAGGTTCTTAAAAAAAAAAAAAAAATTCTATCTGCTAAATTCCCAAACATTTTCTCCATTTATTTCTCTACCTTATTATTCAAATCTTCATCCCCTAATGAACTAATTCTGCCAATCTACGTTACTAAGCGTAACCATGAATGAAAAAAAAAATCCTCTGACAGAAAAACCACTTCGATGCTGCCCCTTTCCTCACAACTGATTGCTGTGGCAGTTAGGTCAAAATTGCCTCATAACAATGACCTCCTTTCGCAAAATAGGTTTTCCTATGCCTTAGTATGTGGGAAGCCAACTTGCCCAATCCTAATAAATGGCCTCTGCATGCGGATATAGCTCCTCTCTTAAGACACAAAAACAATGTGTGAGCCGTCTAAAACCACGAACCGCGCTTGCTCCACTGCCGGCCCCGATAAGTGCCTAACAACCAGGAAGAGAAGACATGTACCAATTGTGAGCTGCCCTTCAATGCCATAAGGAGACACACAATCTGAAGCAACAGTAAACTATTTATAAAAATTAAAAAAATGGCTTTAACTACAGCACGGCCTCCGCTCACGGCCACTCACCGACTAACACGTCAGAAGAAGGCCAAACCCCTCTGCGTCTTGAACAAACTCTTCACAATAAGTCCCCACCTGAATATATTATATAAATTGCAGTAAACACCTGACGAGCCCGATCCGTCTATACAACTTTTCGAATTTCAGCTGGAAATGCCACACCTCTGTCTTTATAAACACGCCCAAACCACATGAAGCACACACACGCAGGCTTTCATCCCAATACAACCACAATTGAAACCTGTCTTCACTCTACAGGAATCTCCCAAAGCATACTCAGTTTTGCAAACGTATGTGTCAACCCTAACACATGCTTCAATAAACTCATAAAACCCTCAAACTTCTTTCCCATGCACTAAATCAAGATACTTGCTGTGCGTTCAGTGATTATATGCATGCTCTAAGGTTCTGGAATGTTGGTTATTGTTCTAATTCTATGTTCTTGTTGCTGCGTTGTGTGAGACAATAAAAGAAATAATGCATATTAGAACATTGGAATGTTGGTAGCTCCATTGAAAACAATGGAGTGCTCCAGGCTTATAGTGGCTGGTATAAGCCCAGAGCTCCAACATTCCAATGTTTCTTTGTTCACAGCTCTGGCTGTGAACTAAGGCTTCAGGGACCCGGAGGGGATTTCATTCCCTTTGTGCACCCTTAAAGCTTTGTTTTATTTGTTAGAACATTCTACCCTCTAGTGGCAGAATGTTCTAATAGCCTTATAGCCCTTCATAACAGGGCTATACCAGCTATTAAAGTCCTGTTGCCTTGTTAAAGTCCCTCGCCTTCGGCTCGGGCCTTTAATGCTGCAGCGGCCCTTTAATAGACGGTATAGCCCGCTACGGTGGACTATAAGGCTATAATATTGGACTCTGGGCCTTGTCATAAAATCACTTCACCACAGTGTACATTTGAAGTATTTGACCAGATGCTTACGCTGATTGGATGAGTCAGTAATACTAATAAAAGATGGTACATAGATCTTCGGTAAACACACAAAGGTTGACACTGTGTTAATTTATCGATCAAGATACCTCCTTCTATTTGGCTGGAGGAAGACCTGAACAGATGAATAAGATGCACACAAACTGCTAATAGCTCAAAACGTCGATGGACTACACATTTGACCTGTACTTTAAGAGAGGGCATTGGGAAATAAGTGGAAGGATTTACTCACATGCCCAACTTTAGAATAGTGTTTAGAGACTTTGCAGCAGGGACAAAGAATTGTTTATAAAGAATAAATGTTGTTACTTTTATAACTTAATTGTGCACACTTTGACATGGCACAAACACTTTTTTATTCCAAGCACACGGAGCACCTTGTTGGAGTTGTATTGTTGATGACATATCATTAAACTGATGCATTATCAATATATACTCTGTATTCTTAAGATGTGTGTGTTTTACTATAATTAATGTATTCGAGTGAGGACTGGATAACCTCCTATAATAAAATGACAGTAAACAAACTCCAACAGAACCACTTATGATTAGTACTGTTACAAGCCCAGGTTCTAAGTAGCATAAGGTAACCCCATAGATTATTATGACCAATTTTGACAGTCAGGGAGTTGTGAAAAATAGCAGGCAGTGCTGAACCCACAATACACCACGAATAAGCAAGGTGTTTTGGCCTAGTTCTCATCGGACCGTGTGTACCTGCCAATAGGGCCCATGTCTTGAGCGACACCTTCAGCAAGTTCAGGCAAGTTTTTCTTGACCCATTGTAAGTGGCAGAATTCAAAGTGCTGCTGTCAGAGCTGGATTAAAAGGTCTTTCATACGCGACATTGGGTTACTTAGCAACTTACTTCTTTGCTGTGCCATGCAAGCTCCAGATTTGATTTAGATAGCCTGAACAAAGACCACAAGCAGATGTCGGTTCAGTTTTGATAGTGAGTATAAGTTCTATTCCAGTTGTAAGAGTTCACACAACAGTATTTCAGAAAGATGACTGACATATGACCACTGTTAGAACTGGGGGTCTCTAGTTGGCAATGGTATACACCTTTGATCAATTAGGGACCCTTGCTTCTAAGTCAGGGAAAGGGGATTACACTACTGGATAACCCCATGCTCCCCCCTTTGTAGCTTGAACCCCATGCTCACCCCCTTTGTAGCTTGGCACGAGCAGACAGGCTTATCTCAGAGGCAGTATGTTAAGCATTTGTGAACACATACAGTAATACAATGAAAACACTACAGATGGACACCACACAGGTTTTATAAAAATAAGTATTCATATATAGCGTTATCACAAGACTACAAACGACAAAAATCCACAATGCTGTAATCAATAAGAATTCTTCAAACTTGTAGAAATAGTTCAAAATAGGTTAGTCACTTAAAAATAGTCTTTAGCAACTGATAACCCCAACTGGAGTTATCACAAAGTCACGGTCAAAGAAATCCCAAAGTATGGAGCTGACCGCAAGGTGCGCGGCGTCGGACCCAGAGTCAAAACAGACCCACAAAGAACAGTACCTTGGAAAAGCGTAAACAAAGGACAGCTCTCGGCATCGGGGAGGTGCTGCATCATTGGCGCGTTGCGGCATTGGTTCCTTGCTTCGGGGGGAGATGATGCGTCGGACCTTGAAAGCTTGCTCAGACAGGGGAGGCGTCTGTTCTGGACCGAAGAGGAAGTGACGTCACGATGGCACCGAAACAACGGTTCCGTATGATGTCATGATGTCGATGGATTCTTGTCCACCAACGTAAACGATCGGCTCCGCAATGATGTCAGAGTCGATGCAGAAGAGCAGCAGGCGGCTGGCCGGCATCGCAAGTTGAAGCAGCGCTCACGGCTATGGCAGGCTTACGATGTCGTTCGCTGGCGCCAATGTAGCACGGCGTCCAGTGTCGGGTCTACGTTGCAAGTCAGAGCAGTGCTCACGACTACGTTGCAGATTAAGGCATCGCTCGCCGGCGTCGGTGTTGCAGATTCCTTCTGTAGCACAAGAACAGCAAGTTCCAGATGCAGGCAAACAGAAGGGGGTGAAGTCTGGTATCCCTGAGACTTCGGTCAGGAGGCAAGCTCAAATCAAGACCTTGAAGTAATATTCTGCAAGATGATGAAAGTTCCTTCTCCTTTCCTTGGCAAAGAAGAGACCACTGCAGGCCAACCCAGCAAATAGCACACTGGCAGAGGGGCAGTCCAAACTCCTGCTTCCATGGCTCTTCTCCTTGGCAAATGGTTTGTCTTGTTCCCAGAAGTAATCTAAAGTCTTGGGGTCTGGGTCCCCATATTTATACTCAAATTCTCTTTGCTCTCTGAAGGCAGAGAGGCCCCTGCCTATTTCAAACCAGTTCTGGTCAGGCCTGGAGCACTTTGTTGACAAGACTCCTTCTTTCCTTTCACGTGTAGGCCAGGGACATCAGCGACACCACAGGAGGTGGAGCCAGCATTGTGGAGGGAAGGCACAGCCCTATTCAGGTCCCAGGTGCAACTCCTCCCACCCATCTAAATGCAGATCTCTCTATTCAGCGATGTGCTGACTCACCCTGTCACTCAAACTTCAGACAAGGAATACACAACCTAGCAGAGGCAGGCTTGGATAGTTAGGCAAGAAAATAGCTACTTTCTAAAAGTGGTATTTTCAAACACAGAATGTTAAAACCAACTGCACTAAAAGATGCATTTTATCATTCCGAGTTCAGGCATACTCAATTCTAATTTCTAGCATGTTCCCTGAGTCAGTTAGGATTATAAGATGTACTAATCAAACTGCCCATCATGTCCTATGGGAAACAGGTAGCCTTGCAATAGAGAAAAACAAAACGAAAATGGCTGCAATTCACTATTAGGACATGCCACACACACCAGGGCATGTCCTACCTTATACTTACAATGCACCCTGCCCATTGGCCTAACTTAGGGGTGTCTGATATGAAGAAAAGAGAAGGTTCAGGGACTGGCAAGTGGGTGCACTTGCCAAGTCGACATGGCAGTCACTGACTGCACATAGGCCCTGCAATTGCAGGCCTGAGACACACTTTACAAGCTTGTAGGAGAGTAGGGTCTGCTATCCTATGGTCACCCCAAATTTTTGCTTTTTGCTTCACTGGTTTTCGACTACTGAGGCTGTGGGCCTGCTGATCAGACCCCCAGCCTGCTGTTCTCTCACTAAATTACTGACACATGTGCTATAGGCACATACCAATTGGAAATGGACTCCTTGTCAGCCCCTGTATAATGCACTATAGGTGCCCAGGGCATAGGGGCCACCAAGGCCTACCAGGGGCTGCAGCATATCTTTTGCCACCCCTGGCTGGTTCTTAAATTGACACAACTGGCTGATCACTCAGCTGGGGTAAGGTGGTGTAATCACCCCTTGCTTAGATATAGTATACCTATATCTAAACCTATATCTGGACACATGTAAACCTGTGAGCCACTCCTATGGAAGGCCTCATCAATCCTGGAGGCAGAGTGCGTGGTTTTATGTGAGATGGAGCTCTAGCATGAGCTGAGCCTGTCTGCAGCTGTCGGGAACAACTCCCTAAGCTGTTTCAGGATAATGCCATACCATATACTCTTAAGTGCCTTATAATCCTCGCGGTTAAATAGCAACTTTGGTTTGGCTTTATCAAAACATGTCGTGTAAGGTGTCATACGATTTGGAATACTATCCCCTCGCCAGATCTGGCGACGGGGATAGCATTCCACCCCTCTAGAGGGGTAAGACATGTTGCTTTACCTAAATGCGGTTAATTTCTCCAAAGACCTTAGATCCACAAAATGGATGCCTCTGCCACAGACAAATGTCTGGACCCCTGCAGTTGACCGAAACTCGACCAAATGGGTCCTGGACAAAGGGTTTCCTGTCACAGGAGGGTGTCACCGCCCTCCAGACAGGAGATAGTGGATTGTAGCAGGGAGGTTTGAAAGAAACCAGACACTGCTTGGGGCGCACAATGTTGCCCCTTGCATAATCCGGCCAAACCGGTTCTGGGGCACTCCAGCCCTCGTGCCAGGGCGGCCTGGATCAAAGGAAGGGGGTGTATCCACCCACTTCCTGGGTCCCACCCATAGGGGGGGACCTAGCAGGTAATCACGCCCCCCAGATTCGAATAAGAGTGGGAGCAGTGCCAATGCACATCAGATTTCCTGGAAGAAACATTTGAAACGCAATTCTGGACCCTTCGCCCTCCATCTCAACGTGGAAGCCCGAAGAATCTCCCTTGTGGTCAAGGAGTGACCACCCTGCAGCAGCAGGCACCATCCAGCCCTCGACGTCTACTTAGTTGAAGTTCCCGCCGGAACTCGAGCGACTGAGATCGACGAGATCAAGCCTGCCTGCCTTCCAACAGCCCGATCCACAGTCCCTGCAAAGCTGAGACCCGTGGAGGCGACCGGAAGCGTGGGGCACGCCATCTTGAATTGACCACGAGACGCTGACCGTGCAGCCCACGAGTGACCCTCGAAGCTGTGCACCGGGGTTTGAGAAGCCCCCACCCTGAGCTACTCCTGAGCCGAAGTTCAGCCCTCCACACTCGACGAGTGCTGCGTGGGGCCCTTCTGCTCCATTTGGCTCAACGCGTTGGCCCGGTCACTTGCCAGCCGGCTAGTGGTCCCTGTGCCGACGAAACTACGAAGAAGACTCGTGAATCTGGTTGCTCCAGATCCACACCAGCTCCCCTGAAAAGGAGCCCCGACTCTGACCTTCCTGGTCCGAGTGAGAAGCAATCTTCCGATCCCGCGTGGATTGCTCTTGCCAAGGCTTGTTTGCTCCAAACTTGAAGCCGACTGCACCGACGGTGAGAGCCTGCGTGGGACAGATCGTGACCTGCTCCTGGACGTCGCAGATGCCCCAGAGCCCACGTGACAGCGGAGAGAAGCTCCTCGACGACCACCTGATTGCGCTGACATTGCCTGGTTCCGTCCTGGTTCCACCCTGGTCACTGCTGAGTGACCCAGACTCTGTCCCCTCTGCTTTCAGGTACCCTTCGACTTGAGTCCACCCTTGGACTCCACCGGACACTTCATCTTTAACCCGCCTGCAGCCCTTTCAGCTTCAAGCACCAAGAGCCTGCGTGTCAGAACCCGACGCCACTTCGACCCTGTGCACCCACTTCCTGTGGGTGAGGTAACTTTGCTCCGCCGGTGTTCCCACACTGGTGCACACCTCTAGGGTCTGTGTGTTAAGTTTTGTTCCTCTAGGTTCAGCGGAAGTGTCCTTTAACTTTAACTTTACAACTTTTACGCACATTGGTTAACATTGGTGCGTGCGTCCGCTTTCCGCACATCTCCCGAATCCCGAGGGCCATTCCCGACTTCAGCATTGCTTGTCCTGACTGCTCCCAGCGATTCCCTAGGCCCTAGGCCTAACCACTGCTCGAGTGGCATCTCTTATACCACTTGTTTAGTATATGGTTTGAGTGGCCCCCTGCCCTCATCCATAATTGTGCAACTTTGTATGTTTAAACAGTGCTTTTGATTTAACGCTTGTGCCCCTTTATTCATAAAGAATACTGGGGATTGTTTTTAGTAATAAATACATATATTTTTATAATATATACTTGTGTGGTGTCCTTTCATTTGGTACTACAGGATTGTATGTGGTAAAACAGCTCGCTTAACACGACCTCTTAAGTTAAGCCTTTAGGCTGCTTAGTCCATGCTACCCCTAGGATAGCTTGTCTAATAAGGTTGACTTACAACCAGACACCATAAGGGATTGTTTGGTCTGATAACAGGTGGTTCCAGAATTGGAAACATCACCTATCAGGCCAACTTCTCACATTGGTGGCAGCGGTGGGATTTGAGCTTGCTGTTGTTTTACCATTGCAATCTTTGTATCAAATTGAAAGATCACATCAAGTACCTCTAGGTACATATAAATCAAAAGCTTAGCATATTAAGTTCTACTGAACTTAGTAGTTGTAGATTAAAGGGATTAGCACACCCTGACTACAACTCACTAGCAAGGTACAGTAGGAAAACACTTAGTGTAGGTAAGTGCACCACTTACACCTCACTAGCAGCCATGTCTGACACAGGAAAAGCCTCAGGGTCTACTCCTGTGACAGTTGACCTTACCCAGGCAACTTTTGGATATGACAAACTAACCCGAAGAGACTTGATTGCCTTGTGCAAAGCAAGAGGGTTAAAAAGGGGCAGAAGCCCCACCTGCCAAATCCTGGTAGAAATCCTAGAGCAGGATGACTTAGAAAGGGCAAAGGAAGCTTCCCTAGAAACAAGAAATGGAGGGAACCCCCTGTAACTGACCCCCCTCAGGAGGAAGAAGAAGAGGAGGAGGAGGACTCAGAAGTTGAGGACTTAGAAGATCAGGATCAGAGGGGTAGCCAGGTCCCAGTTGCCAGGCTTAGCCAGGCCAACTTGGACCTACTGGGGAATGGAGAGGGCCAGCACCTCCCCAGAACCCACCATGGGATTCTCCCAGGCAACAGAAGAGTGAGATCTCCCTCAGGGGACTCTCATATTTCTAGTGCCTCCAGAGAATCAGAGAGAGGCATGACTGCTTCTCAGAGAGCTGAGCATAGGGCTAGGATGAGGGCTGTCAAACTCCAAATAGAGAGAGAGGAGGTAGCCCTGAGTCAAGCTAGACTTACCTTAGCTCAAGCTAAACTTGCCTTGGCAAGAGAGCAGAAATTAAGTGGCTTAGATGCCACTGGTGGCAGCAATTTTCCAAGAGAAAAAGACAGGGGCTATGACAATAGAAACCTGACAAAAATTGTGGCCCCCTTCAAAGAAGGGGATGACATCCACAAATGGATGACTGCTCTTGAGAGAGCCTGCATGGTACAGCAGGTTCCTGAGGATCAGTGGGCTGCAATTTTGTGGTACTCCTTTTCTGAGAAAGGGAGGGACAGGCTCCTCACAGTTAGACCTGAGGATGCCAAAAACTACTCTGTTTTGAAGAGTGCTCTTATTGATGGGTTTGGCCTAACCACTGAGCAATACAGGTTGTTGTTCAGAGACACCCAAAAAGCACAGACTCAAGACTGGACTGATTTCGTTGAGTGTGCCACTAAGGCTTTGGAGGGTTGGTTGCAGGGAAGTAAAGTTTCAGACTATACAGGATTGTACAATCTTATGATGAGAGAACAGATCCTTAATAACTGCACAAACCAGCTGTTGCATCAATACCTTATTGACTCTGATCTGACCTCTCCCCAAGAATTGGGAAAGAAGGCGGACAAATGGGTCAGAACAAGGATTAAGCAGAAACCCCAGAACCAAGGTGGTGACCAGAAGAAAACAGACCAGAAGGGTGGTAATCAGAATCAGAAAGATAAAGAAAAAGACCAGAAGTCTTCAGGCCCCCAAACTAATAGTAAGGAGGGTGGTTCCCAGAATGGAAACAAGAAGAAGAAGAACAAAGGTCCAAAGACACCTTGGTGTAATACCTGCAAATCAGTTTCACACTGGGGCAGTGAGTGCACCAAGGCAAATCCAGTTCCCACCACTCCAGCTCCTAAAGCAACTGCAACCCCAAGTACAGTAAGCAGTGGTGGAACACAGTCCAAGGGTGTAGCTGGGTTGACCCTGGGTATTGAAGTAGGATCTGGCCTAGTCAGAATCCCTACACAGGCAGTTCTCCTGTATGATGTGGACATTGAGTTGCCCACTGCAGTGAGCCCCAGTAACCTGGGCAAATACAGGCAGACTCCCTTAATTAATGAGAAACTGGCTCAAGCCTACAGGGACACATGTGCCAGTGTCACAATGGTGACACCTGACTTTGTGGACCCTGGACAGATTGTACTAGGTGAGAGCTACCTAGTAACCAATGCAAGCAACTCCGCTACTTCCCATAGTGTGGCAGTTGTGAACTTCTCCTGGGGAGGGGTTGATGGCCTAAAGAAAGTTGTGGTGAGTGCAGACCTACCAGTAGACTGTCTGTTAGGCAATGACCTTGAAAGCTCAGCATGGTCAGAAGTGGAGTACAGGACTCATGCAGAAATGCTAGGGATTTCAGAGCATGTCCTTGCCATGACAAGGGCTCAGGCTAAGAAGTGCCTTCCTGAACCAGTGGTGGATCTTGGAACAATAGACCAACCACAACCCAAGAGAAGGAGCAAGAGAGGAAAGGCTCAGCCTTCCACCTTGCCCCAGGTTGAGGATCAAGTTTCAGAGGAAACTGATTCTGCAGTCCAAGAGGAGACTGTCTCTGAGGAGCTTGAACCTGACCAGGTTGAGTTTCTGGGGACAGGGGGACCCTCAAGGGCAGACCTGAGGCAGGCTCAATTAGATTGCCCTTCCCTTGAACCCCTCAGACAGCAGGCTGCTGCTGGGGATGCCCAAGGTACCCATACTGTGTATTGGGATGAGGGACTCCTTTACTCAGAGGCTAGAGACCCCAAGCCTGGCATGACCAGGAGGTTGGTTATACCTCTGCAGTTTAGGGGGTTCCTTCTTACCTTGGCCCATGATATTCCCCTTGCAGGACACTTAGGCCAGAACAAGACGTGGGACAGGCTTGTTTCACACTTTCACTGGCCTCACATGTCAGAGGATGTCAAGGAGTTTTGTCGCTCCTGTGTCACTTGCCAAGCCAGTGGTAAGTCAGGTGGCACAACAAAGGCCCCCCTAATACCACTACCTGTGGTGGGAGTTCCCTTTGAAAGAGTTGGAATTGATATTGTGGGTCCAATGGACCCCCAAACAGCATCTGGGAACAGATTCATACTGGTGGTAGTGGATCATGCCACCAGGTATCCAGAGGCTATTCCCCTAAGGACCACCACAGCACCTGTGGTGGCAAAGGCCCTCATTGCAGTTTTCTCAAGAGTGGGCTTTCCTAAGGAGGTACTATCAGATAGAGGCACGAATTTTATGTCTAGCTATCTGAAAGCAATGTGGAAGGAATGTGGAGTAAACTATAAGTTTACCACCCCATATCATCCACAATGCAATGGGCTTGTGGAGAGATTTAACAAGACCCTAAAAGGCATGATAAAAGGATTACCAGAGAAGCACAGGCGGAAATGGGACATTCTTTTACCCTGCCTGCTCTTTGCTTACAGAGAGGTCCCACAGAAGGGGGTTGGCTACAGCCCTTTTGAACTTTTGTTTGGCCACCCTGTGAGGGGTCCATTGTGTTTGGTGAAGGAAGGATGGGAGTTACCTCTCAAAAAGCCCAAACTAGACATAGTGGACTATGTACTTGGTCTCCGCTCCAGGATGGCTGAGTACATGGAAAGAGCATCCAAAAACCTGGAGGCCAGCCAAGAATTACAGAAAGCTTGGCATGACCAAAAGGCTGTGCTGGTAGAGTTCCAACCAGGACAGAAGGTGTGGGTACTGGAGCCAGTGGCTCCAGCAGCACTCCAAGACAAATGGAGTGGACCCTATCCTATTATTGAGAAGAAGGGGGAAGTCACCTACTTGGTGGACTTTGGAACACCCAGGAGCCCTCACAGGGTAATCCATGTGAATCGCTTGAAAGCATTTGTGGACAGGGAGGACATGAGCTTGTTCATGGCCAAAGATGGGGATCAGGAGGAAGAGAGTGACCCTCTCCCAGACCTGCTTTCTCAGAACCCTGATGATGGTTCAGTTGATGGAGTAGCCTTGGCAGGCAGCCTCACTGACCAGCAACAGATGGACTGCAGACAAGTTTTGCAGGCCCACAGGCATTTGTTTTCACTCACACCCAGCCAGACTGACTGGTGTACCCATGTAGTGGACACTGGTGACAGTCTGCCTGTGAAGAATAAGATCTACAGGCAACCTGACCATGTCAGGGATTGCATCAAGGCTGAGGTGCAAAAGATGTTGGAGCTTGGAGTGATTGAGCCATCAGAGAGCCCATGGGCCAGCCCAGTAGTCCTGGTGCCAAAACCTCATACCCAAGATGGAAAGAGAGAAATGAGGTTTTGCGTGGATTACAGGGGTCTCAATGCTGTCACTAGGAAAGATGCTCACCCCATTCCAAGAGCAGATGAGCTCATTGACAGATTGGCTTCTGCCAAGTTTCTGAGCACATTCGATCTGACAGCTGGCTACTGGCAAATCAGACTAGCTGAGGAGTCAAAAGCCAAAACAGCATTCTCTACCCCTAGTGGTCATTATCAGTTTGTGGTAATGCCCTTTGGTTTGAAGAATGCACCTGCCACTTTCCAAAGGTTGGTGAACCAAGTCCTTACTGGGTTGGATGACTTTTGCGCAGCATATCTAGATGATATTGCTGTCTTTAGCTCCACCTGGGAGGATCACCTGATCCACCTGAAGAGAGTTTTGGAGGCCCTGCAAAAGGCAGGCCTAACTATCAAGGCCACTAAGTGCCAGATAGGGCAGAGTAAGGTTGTATACCTGGGCCACCTAGTAGGTGGAGGCCAGGTTCAGCCACTGGAGAGCAAAATCCAGGCCATACAGGACTGGGCTCCTCCAGTTACCCAGACACAAGTCAGAGCCTTCTTGGGCCTGACTGGGTATTACAGGAAGTTTGTGAAGAACTATGGGTCTATAGTGACACCCTTAAATGACTTGACATCCAAGAAGATGCCAAAAAAGGTTCAGTGGACAGTTAGCTGTCAGAAGGCATTTGATGACCTGAAGAAGGCCATGTGCTCTGCACCTATCCTGAAGAGTCCTGACTACTCCAAACAGTTCATTGTACAGACAGATGCTTCTGAGTTGGGGGTGGGAGCTGTGCTCTCACAACTTAATCAAGATGGTCAAGACCAGCCTATTGCTTTCATTAGCAGGAGGCTAACTCCCAGAGAGAAGCGTTGGTCAGCCATTGAGAGGGAGGCCTTTGCTGTGGTTTGGGCATTAAAGAAGTTGAGGTCCTACTTGTTTGGAACTCACTTTCTGGTGCAGACAGACCATAAGCCCCTCTTATGGCTTAATCAGATGAAGGGTGAAAATCCCAAACTGCTCAGGTGGTCCATTTCCCTACAGGGGATGGACTTTACAGTGGAGCACCGCCCAGGGACTGACCATGGTAATGCAGATGGTCTCTCCCGGTACTTCCACTTAGAACATGAAGACTTATCTGGTCAAGGTTAGTTTAATGTCCCTGCGTTTGGGGGGGGGGGGGGTTGTGTAGGAGAGTAGGGTCTGCTATCCTATGGTCACCCCAAATTTTTGCTTTTTGCTTCACTGGTTTTCGACTACTGAGGCTGTGGGCCTGCTGATCAGACCCCCAGCCTGCTGTTCTCTCACTAAATTACTGACACATGTGCTATAGGCACATACCAATTGGAAATGGACTCCTTGTCAGCCCCTGTATAATGCACTATAGGTGCCCAGGGCATAGGGGCCACCAAGGCCTACCAGGGGCTGCAGCATATCTTTTGCCACCCCTGGCTGGTTCTTAAATTGACACAACTGGCTGATCACTCAGCTGGGGTAAGGTGGTGTAATCACCCCTTGCTTAGATATAGTATACCTATATCTAAACCTATATCTGGACACATGTAAACCTGTGAGCCACTCCTATGGAAGGCCTCATCAATCCTGGAGGCAGAGTGCGTGGTTTTATGTGAGATGGAGCTCTAGCATGAGCTGAGCCTGTCTGCAGCTGTCGGGAACAACTCCCTAAGCTGTTTCAGGATAATGCCATACCATATACTCTCAAGTGCCTTATAATCCTCGCGGTTAAATAGCAACTTTGGTTTGGCTTTATCAAAACATGTCGTGTAAGGTGTCATACGATTTGGAATACTATCCCCTCGCCAGTTCTGGCGACGGGGATAGCATTCCACCCCTCTAGAGGGGTAAGACATGTTGCTTTACCTAAATGCGGTTAATTTCTCCAAAGACCTTAGATCCACAAAATGGATGCCTCTGCCACAGACAAATGTCTGGACCCCTGCAGTTGACCGAAACTCGACCAAATGGGTCCTGGACAAAGGGTTTCCTGTCACAGGAGGGTGTCACCGCCCTCCAGACAGGAGATAGTGGATTGTAGCAGGGAGGTTTGAAAGAAACCAGACACTGCTTGGGGCGCACAAGGCTGCCCCTTGCATAATCCGGCCAAACCGGTTCTGGGGCACTCCAGCCCTCGTGCCAGGGCGGCCTGGATCAAAGGAAGGGGGTGTATCCACCCACTTCCTGGGTCCCACCCATAGGGGGGGACCTAGCAGGTAATCACGCCCCCCAGATTCGAATAAGAGTGGGAGCAGTGCCAATGCACATCAGACTTCCTGGAAGAAACATTTGAAACGCAATTCTGGACCCTTTGCCCTCCATCTCAACGTGGAAGCCCGAAGAATCTCCCTTGTGGTCAAGGAGTGACCACCCTGCAGCAGCAGGCACCATCCAGCCCTCGACGTCTACTTAGTTGCAGTTCCCGCCGGAACTCGAGCGACTGAGATCGACGAGATCAAGCCTGCCTGCCTTCCAACAGCCCGATCCACAGTCCCTGCAAAGCTGAGACCCGTGGAGGCGACCGGAAGCGTGGGGCACGCCATCTTGAATTGACCACGAGACGCTGACCGTGCAGCCCACGAGTGACCCTCGAAGCTGTGCACCGGGGTTTGAGAAGCCCCCACCCTGAGCTACTCCTGAGCCGAAGTTCAGCCCTCCACACTCGACGAGTGCTGCGTGGGGCCCTTCTGCTCCATTTGGCTCAACGCGTTGGCCCGGTCACTTGCCAGCCGGCTAGTGGTCCCTGTGCCGACGAAACTACGAAGAAGACTCGTGAATCTGGTTGCTCCAGATCCACACCAGCTCCCCTGAAAAGGAGCCCCGACTCTGACCTTCCTGGTCTGAGTGAGAAGCAATCTTCCGATCCCGCGTGGATTGCTCTTGCCAAGGCTTGTTTGCTCCAAACTTGAAGCCGACTGCACCGACGGTGAGAGCCTGCGTGGGACAGATCGTGACCTGCTCCTGGACGTCGCAGATGCCCCAGAGCCCACGTGACAGCGGAGAGAAGCTCCTCGACGACCACCTGATTGCGCCCGACATTGCCTGGTTCCGTCCTGGTTCCACCCTGGTCACTGCTGAGTGACCCAGACTCTGTCCCCTCTGCTTTCAGGTACCCTTCGACTTGAGTCCACCCTTGGACTCCACCGGACACTTCATCTTTAACCCGCCTGCAGCCCTTTCAGCTTCAAGCACCAAGAGCCTGCGTGTCAGAACCCGACGCCACTTCGACCCTGTGCACCCACTTCCTGTGGGTGAGGTAACTTTGCTCCGCCGGTGTTCCCACACTGGTGCACACCTCTAGGGTCTGTGTGTTAAGTTTTGTTCCTCTAGGTTCAGCGGAAGTGTCCTTTAACTTTAACTTTACAACTTTTACGCACCATTGGTTAACATTGGTGCGTGCGTGCGCTTTCCGCACATCTCCCGAATCCCGAGGGCCATTCCCGACTTCAGCATTGCTTGTCCTGACTGCTCCCAGCGATTCCCTAGGCCCTAGGCCTAACCACTGCTCGAGTGGCATCTCTTATACCACTTGTTTAGTATATGGTTTGAGTGGCCCCCTGCCCTCATCCATAATTGTGCAACTTTGTATGTTTAAACAGTGCTTTTGATTTAACGCTTGTGCCCCTTTATTCATAAAGAATACTGGGGATTGTTTTTAGTAATAAATACATATATTTTTATAATATATACTTGTGTGGTGTCCTTTCATTTGGTACTACAGGATTGTATGTGGTAAAACAGCTTGCTTAACACGACCTCTTAAGTTAAGCCTTTAGGCTGCTTAGTCCATGCTACCCCTAGGATAGCTTGTCTAATAAGGTTGACTTACAACCAGACACCATAAGGGATTGTTTGGTCTGATAACAGGTGGTTCCAGAATTGGAAACATCACCTATCAGGCCAACTTCTCACAAAGCTGCTTCTGTGGGTGGCGCAACCAGTGCCACAAGTCCAACAGCAACATTTGATTTACAAGCCCTGGGCACACATGGTGCACTGTACTAGGGTCTGACAAGTAAATCAAATAACCCAATCATGGGGTCACTAATTAGCACAACAATTTAACATAGGGATCACTTGCACTGTGGCACTGAATAGCAGTTACACAGTGCCAAAGCATATAAAACAAGAAAACAGATCAAAAACAGAGGAGGCAATCAGAAAAAATGGAAGGGAGACTCACACCAATTATACCAGGTCTAACAACCAATCATTAGACCACTGAGTTAGCAGACACAACCTGGAACTCAAGAAATGTGGCAAGCTAAGCAACAAAACTGTACAAATAGGTGGACGCACTGCACAGCAACAGATGACACATAAAATAAGATCATGTGACACCTACAAGACTATGTCACAAGAGGGCAAGCTGACATCAAAGGCATTTGGTGAGAAAGGAAAGTGCACACATTTTATTCTGAAGCATACTGAATATTACAATGTCCAAGGGCAAAAACGCATGCCAAAGAACAAAAAACAAGAAAACATAGGTAATGGAAATGTATTTTTTTTCCCCTTGACAGTGACATGTACACTGAAACTAAATGCTTAAAAGTCTTCAGGGCACAAGCTGTTTCTTCATACTCATTGTGGCATATGGTGCATGAAATAAGGGGATCCAGCCAGATTCTGGATCCGACAGCTATTACAGAGCCAGAATTTGGCCGGACGCAGTGAAATATGCTGAATTTCTCCCGGTGAAATGTGCCAACCCCTGGAAATATTCAGCAGCACCTGCATGTTGTCAGCTTTCTGTTCAGAGCAGCAACCTGCAGGCGGTGAGAGGAGGTATGATTCTTATTTTCACTTCCATCTGGGCCAAATCGCAAAGGCCTGATTTCAAAGGGTCCATAGCCTTTTTTTTGCTTAAGTATCATCATGGCAGAGAGCTATCTCGAGACTAATATCTAGATCACATGCAATGGAGGGAAAAAAAGGCACACATTGTGTTACCACTTCACAAGTACTTAAGAGAAACTATGATTTGAAGGTTAGCTTTTAACTTTGATCAGCCACTATATGCACGAAATACGCATGCACTGTAAGAATGTCAGTGGTACATCTGTGTACGAGTAATTAGACAAATAATGATTTGAAACGCACTAATCAATACACATTTTATTAAATTATTTTGTAACACTTCTCATTACAATGTATGGTGTCTATTGAGTGCTTTACATCAAACACATGGACAATAAATCAAACAAGTGTGTAAGTCAATGTACAGGAACATTACTTAAGACAGTGAGGGTTAAAAGGTGTAAGGGTCACATATTGTTCATAGGTGTAGGCATTATATGTTAACTGAGCACGGTCAGAGAAACACAAAACCGGGATTTGAAAAAATATAACACAGTGGTTGGAGTGGTCTGTACTAAAAGGACTTTATTACTGTTGAGATCAATAAATACGATAGCAATGTACACCCTTATATATGCACGCATAGTAGTGCCAGAACCAGTAAATGCAATACTGATGTACACGGTAACCTAAACACGCACAGTGATGTCAATAAAAGTCTAAAAGCAATATCGATGTACACCGTAACTAATGCACGCATAATGACATCAATCTCAGTGAATGTAATGTTGATGTACGATGTAACAACTGTACGTATAATAATGAGAATAATCGGTATATATAATATCAATGACCATCATGATACACGTGCACACACTCACAAACTTGTATTATTGCTGTTGGAATCATCCGAAATGACCTCCCCATCAACTCCAAGTCAGAGATACATGGTCAAACAGGCCCTGCAAACCAAATTAAATCCTACTGATTGACAGGTCATAGGGTTGGTTATACGTAGCCCAAAGACAAATGCGCACCCAGGGAAAACCCTGATGGATACCACAGATAGGTAGTCGCACCACAAACAGGACCAAGGAGATTGGCCCAATAAAACACGTTTGGCCAAAGGCACATGCTCCCAAAATACAACAAAATTAGATGCCACATGTAGTTAGGAACACTCAGCCAATCAGGTCACGACAGGTACACCACACGGGGTGATCATGCACTCACCACACCGGACATCTGGACACACACACACAGACCCACACCATCCCCTTCCCCTCCCCCCCCCCAGGTTGAGAGCCATCTGTCTCCCCCTTATCAGATGGTTGTATTTGTTATTTATGACTATGATGCTTTTCAAAGAATGTTGAAGTATTTTATTGTACCCACGAAACGTACTTATGATGTGCGACCAAAACTTTTGTACTCTGAGACTGTCTTCAGATGCGCCTCTGTTGATACACTCCGGCTGCTGCATTTAACTATACCAACTTGTTCTGGTTTTGCCAAACGTCTCTGGTCTTTTCATTTATTTAAGGTAAATTCATATTCGATCAACATTACTACCCAAAGGAACTCTTCATTGCAACCTTAGAATAATGACAAATAGAGGAAAAAAACAATGAGTTCCAAGCCAGTGTTTTGCAGTTTGCATGTAGTTCCTTGAGACCGGTTCATAAACACTGTTCTACATTTGGATTGTAACTTATAAACTCAGGAATGTGGAATTCCTATAGCCCAACGCCCAGGACATATTGTTTGGGGTCAAGGGCAACAAGTTTTAATGTGTATTTTGTCCTTCGGACAAGTAGGCCCAACCCCCTGCAGCACAAACCCTTTGGCTGACAGTTGCAGTATCACATTAAGGATCAGGGAAGGGCACTGTCTGCAGTCAAGTTAATATTTGTGTGCATATGTTAATGCTGTTCAAACTTGTTTTCATGGTTCATTAATTGAAAGCCTTTATTATTAAGGTGAGCGCTGTAAGTAAATGTAAGTTCTGACTGCACTAATGACAGTGGTTCCAGTATAAAAATGTGCACACACGGTTTCGAAGTTTAGCAATATGAGGCTATGCATTATACCCTCAGAATGCTTTCTAATTAGATGCAAATATTTGCATAAGCTTGAAAGCAAGATTAATAATTATTTGCTTTCAATATAAAATGTTCCTAAAAAAATGAAAGTAGGAATTTGTTTTTGCTAAACTAGTGTAAAATTACAGGTACTGTTTCTTTGCAGCTTCATTTAGTAAAATGTGTTGATGCATGCTAGTATTACCCAAAAATATTCTTTTGAAAAAAATCAGTGTAACCAGTTTCAATAAGGTTATGGGAAACATACAAATAAGCATTATCAAAGCCAGTAGGTCTGAAATGGGCGGTCAGCGTTTTAGTTTTGGCAATGCGCGACTTGTTTTGGCATTAGTTACTGGCAGTGAACAAAACTAAGAAGAGATTAGAGAATTTTAATAAACACAAAAGGCCATGGTTAACGCCAGACCAAATTTGGGGCCCAATTAATAAAGAAAGTCTCAAAAGTGCTCCCTTTTTATATGTCCTTGCATGAAGTGCAGCTATATGACTTTCGTGATATGAGCCCTGGCATAATCAGAGAGGCTATACAAGAGCTTTTATATAATGAGATTGCTGCCACACTGCATGGCACCAAAGAGACAAGTGGATTTTGTTACAGGATAAACAGATTTATGAAGCAACCTGTCCCATGAACAAGTAGATATTTTAATAAATTCCACACTCCAGTAAACTGCAATTAACAGACATAGCTACAATAAATACAAATCTGTGATCCGCTTGTTAAACGAAGAGCTTTGCAGTAGGCACATTAACCCTCTATACTACTTTATGAGTCAAATCAAATCTGTGACCAGACAAAACATATCTTTCCAGAAAGTTCATTAGCAGTAGGCACATTACCCCTCTATACTACTTTATGAGTCAAATCAAAACTGTGACCAGACAAAACATATCTTTCCAGAAAGTTCATTAGCAGTAGAGTTATCTCAAAGTACTATGCCCTGAAATTGCTGGACCCAAAAATTCCCAACAGCAGGTGTTTTAACCCTTTAAGGCAGGGTAGGTATCCTGTCACATAAGTCGCCTTGGCAAATCTTTTTCAGGAAGCTTTGTAAAAAACATAAATATATATGCTCACTTTAAGACGCCACCGCTTTCCTGCTGCAGCACATTAACTTAACGGGTAATTTTTCCCAACTGCAACCTTGGGTAGCACACCTAATATAACAATTTGCACACTACAAAGCACACCAGTGGATAACCAGGCGTATGCCTAAGGAATGGCTTGACCTTATACTGTTATACACACTACCGTAAAGCAGACCGGACAGGAAAGAACAGAGCACTGCTTGCTCGTAAGTACTCGCAGATTTCACTGGACTTGCACTCGTGAATTATTACCTTCAGAAAAATTGGGAATCAGCTAGAATGGGCACACGGCTGACTTACAGGTCAAGGATGCTTTGAGTACGAACCCACACCTTCTTGCCACTGCAGGACATCTGCCGTACGATGCTCACCTTTGGTTGGTGCTACCTGATGCTGTGGTACTTCTTCATCTTTAAGAAGCGGGCTGACGTCCGACCCCTCTTCAGATTCACTGTCTTCATACTGCTGCATGATCACCAGACACAGCAGCAAAGTGAATCGCACATCACCCCCAGCAGCCACCGATTCAAAACACAGGAAAGAGCTACGTGATAACGTCACGTGCCTGCCGACGCCTGACTCCCCATTCTCTGCGCATGCGCTAGGAAAGCGGCTGAGTAAGGCTGTTCTGCGTAACTGCGCCTCTTCGGCCACAGCTCAGTAACGCAGCCCAGCAGAGAAAAGTTTGCTCTTAGTCTGATTGTTAGACCTACGCTTGTCAGAAGTTCGGACTCCATTGGGAAATATCTTTTTTAGGTGGAATACAAAATAAAATTACAAATCATGAACTTGTCTGATCCCTTCCGGCACCACCTAAACAAGGAGAGAAATGTAAGTCACACTATGCACATATAAATCCATACTTAATATTGGCTCACTTCAACATATATCAGACCCCCCAGGATATAGCGGCATGGATTTGCAAATTTAGCGGCACAAAAATGAAAATTTAGCGGCACAAATATGGAAATTTAGCGGCAATTTTGCGGCATTTTATTTGGCCATTTTTCCTACAACAAACACATATATCTTTGTTTTTTTAGTTATTTAACAGCGCGAAGCTATGTATATTTGTTTTATTTACAATGTAGACACTTTGTTTGGTTTGATTGAAAGGTAGATTTAACATACGTCCGGTCCTACTCTTGCCATGCCGGACAACCTTAACCCTTGCCTTCTACTCTCGATCCCCTCGCTCACCCTACCACTATGCTTCAAAATGGTGCGGCCCAGGGCCCCGGCCGTCACCCGTGTATTGGTGCATACCAGACTTTTTCTCCTGGATCACTTCCCTCATTTGGCTCTGAACCACTTTTAGTGCATTAGTGCATTAGTGCATGAGGCCATTGGACAGGTCTCTTGCTGGGGTTGGCATGCACATATTGCATTTCGGAACTCTCTGAGTCTCCAGGGCCCGTGCCACCCTTTTCACAGTGGATTCACAGCAACAGTAATAGACGCCCAATGATTCTTGCAGTGTGGGGAGAATTATACCGTTTAATGTGGGGGATCATACATTCTTGTTACTATATGGCCCCACACTTCACTAGAGTGCCTAATATGGTCTCTCCAATGCAATACGTCTTGCAACATCACCAACAGTGTCAGCATCCCAGTAGGCTGATGTCTCATATGGAACATACATACCATATTCATGTCACCTCCTGGGATCGTCGTCAAAAACAAATTTGCCAGAGACCCTGAGGTCTTCATTCCTTTTAAATGAGTTCATAATAGTTTTTGCCAAGACGTTTTGAAGTTTAAAAGGCAATTCCGCTTTGCATACAAAAAAACCTAACACCTCCTTGAAGCATATGCTAACATGAAAAAATATATTAATTTCTCTAAACATTAAACACATTTAATGTGTGCTGCACAGTATAGCACACAGATAATGTGTGGAATTGTTAAGAACAGTCTATGTATAGAGTTTTGTACTGGAAAAGGGGTGCTTTCAATGCAAATCAATGCGAGACAGCAGCATGCTCGAAGGATGTGCACTGCGTTAGGCAGCCTGTATGTGCACCAGCAATAGGCAATTGTTTTGTGAATATAGCTCTAGGATGCTTTCTTCCCGTGTGTAATGCAGTGCTAGTAACTTTGGTTGCTGTGCTAAAAAATAAAACAATCTGCCCCTTAGTTTGCATGTCTGGCCTGCAACCCTTAACCCTTGCACTCTCAAGCAGATGGTGACTATCCGATTGATAATTAATCTATCTGTGTCACTTCTCTCGCCTCAGTTCACCTCACCTCTCCTCTCCTTAACACTCTCCTTAACCTCTCTTTCTTTCTCTATGTACCTTCATCCTCTCCACCTCTCTATTTTAGCGTTCTCTACCTCGCCTTTCTCTCTCAATATACCGCAATCGACTTTAACTCCTTCAGCCTCTCTATGACCTTGACCTTTTCACCATCACTCTGTGATTACATCTTGATCTCACTCTCAATTCTCTCTACCTCAACTCTCTCTACCTCATTCCTCTTCCTGTGACATGCTGCACGTTTTCAGCCTGACTTCCCTGTATCTCTCCCCATCTACTTCTCTTCTAATAGAATCTCATCTCTATTTTTACCTCAACTCTTTATCGCTTTGTTTTTCTCGCTACAACCTTATCTCGTTTTCTATCTCTCTTTCAGCCATTTCTCTGTTTCGCCACTCCCCATCTTTCTTACACCTTTCTCTACCTCATTCCTCTCATTACCTGACCTCACTCTACTCAGTGGTGTAACATAAGCCAAAGGAGCCCCTGTGGCGCAGGTCCCTGAGCACCAGGGGTCCCCATCAGCACAGTACATGGACAGCGGGCCCCTAGCCTGGCAGCTCCTGACTGGGTCCATGGGTGAGGGGGCCGACTACGATTACTTTGCAGGGGGCCCCCCCAAGCTTTGCTACGCCACTGAACGTCTGTGCTCATTCTCTCATGAGTTGTGCCCCCTCCTGCCTCAAAGATTTACCTCATGAGCCTGCCACTTCCAAAGCCCCCTTGTCCTGTCCTTTTTCTCTGGCTGGTGCCGTTGTCCCTCGCTGGCCGCAGTGTGCTTCGTTTCCAGGTCTGAGCACTTTTTAAACTCTCAGAATAATCTGCTGCGTAATTCCATAAATAACCTCTTGATGGCGATATACTAATATCTATTATGGAAGAAAGACCAAGAGATTACGAGCAAAATGTTTCCCCACATTTAACATTTTTTTGCCATCGAGAACGCAGAAATAAATCCCAGCATGGATTCACATTTTTCAAATTTCGCGGGCCGTTTTGTAAAAATCGCTGCATTTTTACAAAACGGCCGATTTCGCGATTTTTTTTTTTGCAAATCGCGAAATCGCGAAATCCTGGAGGGTCTGATATATGCCAATACTCCGGATTCAGCTAGAGACTACCAATTTCATGTCTAGTCTCCAGCCTCTCGATTCGTCGGTGGGCTTCAGACTGCAGGGGCTGGTCTTTTGTGACTCGGATTATGCACTGCCAGTAACCTGCTCCTGCAGGCAAATACACAACAATTTTGTCATACTCTCTCTGTCTGCCATAGTGCTCTGTGATCCTGAAAGGTAAGGAAACAAACGATGGCACAGCCAGTAGGTCTCGCATTTGGGACCTTATAAGTGTTCTGCTATGCAACAGTTGATGTGGTTGCACCAGGGATATTGTGCTGCTTAACTAAATACTTATAAGGTCCCAAAGACGAGACCTGTTGGCTATGCCAATGCTTGTTTTCTTAATGTATTGCGCTACCTACCATAATGTACAGTTTATAGGTGGCAGCATGCTCTCTCTTGTTTCCTTTACTTCCAATATTTACTTGTATGCTTAATAATGATTTTGTTTGTGGTTTTCTGGTAGCGAGACGGATCTTGGAGTGAACAGCCAGCAATCAGAATGGAATATGCAGCCAAGGGCAGGACTATTGACTTTGCTAATAAATTTAGACACCAATTGAAGAGGTTCATGTTCTGGAGTTTATCTTCTTCTCTGATGTCTTTCTTTACTGATTGCACACCTGCAAAACTTCCTTTATTCAGAAGGTGTAATTGATTGCAATCGAGCACATTATACACAGATTTCTCAGCAATCCTATGCATCTTGGGCAGTGTTAATGTCTGATTAGCCAATATTAACAAATATCCGAATACATGCATTAATTCATGGAATATGATCCTGCTCATAATCCCGGCCCTAGGATTCTGATATAAAAAGATCCTTCCTAGAGCAAGAATGTTGACTTGTAATATTGTTATTGCTGCTGGTGCACTTCGTACTTCTCAAAAATAACTTTCAGCATCTGTATAAAATTAACCTCCTAAGATAATATTTCCAGCTCCACCCAGTTCTCATTTTGCACAATGTTTGCAGTTTTTTTTAACCCCTTGCATGCTGCCGCAATTCTGCGCCTGTGCGGCACTTTTAAAGAGTGGGCGGGTTCATGACGGCCCCAGCCGTCATCAGCACACGAGCGCCGTAGTGCATGACGGCTGTGGGCCGTCATCCGCATGCAAGGGGTTAAACTTTGTTTATTGGTTTAAATCACAGTCATACAGTACATGATTGGAGGACATAGTGCATATTTTCAGCCAGACAATCCTGCAAAACATTAATTAAGGGTATACATTACATATCTCCTACAAGTCTCGCTTGACTATGCATCTCCATTTCAACAATAGGCGACACACAGAGATCTCCCCTATGTTTATTCCACTGTGGCCACTTCCTATCCCATTTCTTGGGGCATCCCCGAGCCGTGTAAACCTCAGTCTCTGCCAGCATACATCTATCCATTTCTGTGACCCAATGGGTGATATGAGGCAGGTTTGCACTCCCCCAACTCTTAGCCAATTCTCTCTTCACTAGAGTATATCCCAGTGTTGTGAATTGTTGTTCCACGTCAGTGACGTCAGTAGCATCCCAATTGTTTAATATCCCCAGCTGTGGGTTAAGTGCTATAGCTTTCCCTAGGGCTGTACACATGTGATTCGTGGATCCCTCCCATAGGGGACATATCATGGGGCAAGACCACAATGTGTGAAAAAATATGGCCTTCTGACCACAACCCCTTATACACCGGTCATCGGGCCTAGACCCTATCCTAGCAAGAACTGTCCCTGCCAGGTATGATCGGTGGAGTATTCTAAGCTGAATCAGCCGAAATCTCTGGGTGATAGCCGCAACACGCGGGGACATTAGCGCCGATTGCCAGTCTTCATCCTCTATAGGTCCTATGTCGTCTTGCCATCGCTATCAGAGTTTCGGGAAGGAGTCTGGCATGTTGTTACTCAGCTTCTTATAGGTTAAAGATATTGCTTTCGAGTGGAGCGGCCCATCAAGCAGGCGATCCTCCAGAGGTGACAACTCCGGTATAAGTCGTTATACAAAAAAAGGACACAGTTCCATGACCAGTGGGTGCGTGTATGTGGCCCACTGTACAGATACAAGAAGAGAGAAGGTAGAGGCAAGAGAAAAGGAGGAAAAAAGGTTTGAAAAGAGGTAAATACTATTCCCCGGTGTCAAGGATACACTCCCGAAGGGGAAGACCAAGTATTGCCTCTCTTTCGCCGTCACACACTCCGAAGGATGTCATGCTTCATCATCGGGCTTTTTGTGCTCCTCGTCAGACCGGTGCTGCAATGTCTGACGGGCCCCCGAAGGGTCTCTTTGGCGGAGATCTTTTAAAGAGAAAACGCCGTATGGTGTATGCAGGTGTGGGGGCGGGGATTGAAGCTGGGAGGGTTTCTTTTTAAGTGAAGAAGTACGTGCTAGTGAGTTAAAAATACCTAAGGGCATCCAGTCTGAGGTACTTTTATTTGTATGGTGTCCTTGGTTGAGTAAAAAACCAACAGGTTAGTGTGTCACGTGAGGTTCCTATGTGCCTATGTGACTGGTCAAAAGGTCGACATGTTTCACGCCTGGGTGTCAGATAGATCAGTGGCGTTTCTTCAGGACCTAGATTAAAGTGCACGTCTAATAAAAATGGTGGGGGGGCACATACATAAGGATATCCATTAGTATCCTTGTCACTGGTAGTGTAGTGTCCTAGAGCCAATCATAGGGTACATACCAGGATCTCCGCAGGTAGATACTGATGTGTGTGCCTGTAAGGAAAAAAAAAGGGGTGGGAACAAAAGGAAGAGCGAAAATAAACGTGAAAGACTCGTGTTATACAGTCCTTGAAGTCAGGGACCGGGTCAGCTTTCCACCGGTTATGGTGGTATGGATCAACGGACTGGATGAACACTTGCACTTTACATGTACCATGAGCGACTCTGACCTCCCCTTTCTAGATCTCAGAATCATTTTGGAAGCAGGAGTACTGAGAACCACACTACACAAAAAAAGTACAGACAGCAACCTACCATATGGGTAGTTCCTACGGATAAGAAGGAACTGCTCCAACATTCAGGACTATGAAGTAGAGGCGGAGCGCCTTGAAAAGAACTTAAGGGACAGACACTATCCCGCCCAGACAGTAGCAAAAGCGCGGAAACGGGCGAAACATAACAACAGACAAGCCCTACTGGAAGAAAAAGTAAGGGAAGAAAATCAGACCCTCACCTGTGTAACCACGTTTACACTCCTATCGAATAAAGTGAAGAACATTGTCAGACGGAACTGGAAAATACTTAACAGTGACACACTCGATCTGGCGCCACCCCGCTTTGCCTTCAAGAGGACAACTAACCTCCGTGATACCCTAGTTCACACTCGCCCCCGCGAAAGGACCAGAACTAATGTAGACACCACACTCTGGGATTTTCCACGAGTTATGGGGCACTACCCCTGTGGGAACTGTCACGCATGTTCTACAACAAAACCTACCAAAATACTATACCTGGGCAACTTTACATGGGAACAACGCACCCATACCAATTGTAACTCACAAAACTGTATCTACCTCATTACGTGCCCTTGCGATCTGAAATATGTTGGAATGACATCCCGGCAGATCAAGACTCGCATCAGCGAGCACAAGAGCACAATAAGACGAGGAAGGATGGCGACCAAACTAACTACTCGACAACAAAGGGAGAGATAGGGAAAAGAAGACACTCTCTCAGTCCCCAACCAATTATGCATAAACAAGAAAAGAGAGGTCAGATCAATCTCTGGTCAATCTTTCAGAGATCTCTAAAGACCACAAACAATGGAGTCAAATTAAGGTTAACACACCCGTTTTGGGTGGTAAAGAAAGCCCTCACACACCGACCTAGTCAGTGTCATGCTTCATCATCGGGCCCCACCAAAGAGGCCGAGTGCCTCTTTGGTGTGCTACGACGCCAGAAAGACTGCGGAGCTGGTTGTGTGGGGAGGGCGTGCTCTAAATTACAGTGAAAAATTTAAAAGTGCCTTAAAAAGGGTATCAAAAACAAATTTTAATGAGTGATCCCTAAGGCACAGAACAAAGAGTATTAAGTGTCTGGATTTAGTTGCCAAGGTTCAGGGTTGGTTAAATACAGAATATACTCAATCTTTAGTCAACATGTTTCTGCCATAAGGGTGGTTGTTATTTACCAAGGCATTCGTCAGGACTAAACCCCGGCGGTATGGGCTCTCTAATCACCCACCCTAACCTGGGGACGTGAAAGTGAAAATTTAAAAAGGTGAAAAAGTGCTTAAAAATGGGGGAAGAGTGAATTACTCATTCCAAAAATACTCCTAAAATTATGGAGTGTTACAGCACCTGTAAAGTGAAGGACACAGACAAACAGAAGACAAACATAAACATTATTAATATGAGCCTTTCTGAATTATCATAGTGCTCCATGATATGTGGCTTTTAGTGGTATTCCCAAAGTAAACATTGATTTTAAGCACCATCCAGATAGCCCCTAGAGGATGATAGCGAATAACTCTGGGAAGTGACGTGCTAAGGGTGTATTATTTACAAAAAACGTACTAGAATGGGGGGATTTTAAAAACAAATGCGTGTACTCCTTATGAAGGGATCAATGGACCTAAAAGGTCTGTGCCCCTCAAGGTGGTATCTCAAGGTAGAACTCTCGCTTTAAAAAGGGGCGCTACTAGCCTCTTTCAGACTTCAAAGAACAGTCCCTAAGTCTTACTGGTAAATTGAAAGACAGAGGCTATCCAGCACCTATCCTGACCAAAGGCTTCAAAAGAGCAAGGAATCAACCAAGAGAGGCACTGCTAGAGGATAAAGTCACCAACCCTGATTCAATACCTCTCACGTGTGTTACCACGTACAGCAGTCTCTCGAATTTGATGAAAAAATCTATCAACAAGCATTGGAATATACTGACTTCCTACAGAGAGGATTGGGAGAAACCCCTATTCTCTTTCAAAAAAGGACGAAGCCTAAGAGATTCCTTGGTGCACACCCGTCCCAGAAAAAAAAACCTTGAATCTACACCTACAGTCACTGGCGCTTGGGGTATGCCCAGAGTTGTAGGACATTACCCGTGCTCTAACTGCAGTGTTTGCCACTTGACCGAAGCTACTAAAACTCTTTCGCTTGAAGCTGGAAAAATATGGACCCAAAGAGAGCACACTAATTGTAACACATGAACGTGGTGTACTTGATTACGTGTCCCTGCCAGCAACGCTATGTTGGCATGACAACGCGTAAGATAAAACAACGGATCTGCGAGCATCGGAGTAACGTCAGATGCAAAAAACTGACCACGAAACTGAGCCGCCACTTTTTGGACAGAAACCACACTCCGAATGATATGAGGTGGACGGTAATTGAAGTGGTGAGTGGCTCAACCAACATAACCAGCAGACTTTTTGAAAAAGAGCAACGTTGGGTGTATCGATTGGGCACCAATGTAAATGGGTTGAACGATGATATCCCATGGACCTCAGTACTACCTTGAGAATACTGCCCATGGTGATACCACTATTCAGATGCATTTCCCGAAGCAGTGCTGTGGCATTGTTTACCTGTAATGAACCTGCGATTGCCTGACCGGAGACTACGCTCCTCTCACTTAGTAATCATCAAATGCTGTTCCGACAATCTATGTCTGCTACCAGGGTGAATATTAAGCCTTCCTGATACGATTGGCTTATTTGCACCACTGCCCATTGATTAATATAGCGGTAAATTTCCATCTAAAATCCAGATTAATATTGGGTGAATTTTCACAATCAGTGCTTTTATATTTTCCATATTTGGCACTTTGACTATTGTAGCGGTAACATTCCAGCTCCAATCCAGATTAATTTTGGGTTTATCTTTAAAACCAGCGCTTTTTTATATCCTCTAAATTTGGCACTAGCGCTGCTATTTAATCGATTTTTACAACACCGCCCCTGTAATAATACTAATCGAAGGGTCCTTTCCAATTGAGAATGACGGCAACCATGCCTCGTTCTCATTACAGACCGAGCCCTCCGGGGTGGGCGGGTGCGTCCCAAGCCTCGTTTTCGGCGGGACACGCCCACCCGGAAACAGGGCGCACACGCGACTGATTGTCCTTAAAAACCACATTGCCGGCCCCGGCTTTCCATCTTCGGGGTCCGGCATTGAGGCCACAACGAGGTTCACGGCGGATCGAGAGCACTGAGGGCGTGAGTAGACGCCGCTAACGAGGTAGCTGGTTTCTTCTGCAATAAGAGCTAAGTGTCCACTCGTGCACATGCCACTGCAATTGTTCTTCTTTTTCTTCTAGGATGTGCCAGGTTCGCTCCGATCCCCTCCCGAGACCCATGGTGCTAGTAGCGCCCCTTTTTAAAGTGAGAGTTCTACCTTGAGATACCACCTTGAGGGGCACAGACCTTTTAGGTCCATTGATCCCTTCATAAGGAGTACACACATTTGTTTTTAAAATCCCCCCATTCTAGTACGTTTCTTGTAAATAATACACCCTTAGCACGTCACTTCCTAGAGTTATTCGCTATCATCCTCTAGGGGCTATTTGGATGGTGCTTAAAATCAATGTTTACTTTGGGAATACCACTAAAAGCCACATATCATGGAGCACTATGATAATTCAGAAAGGCTCATATTAATAATGTTTATGTTTGTCTTCTGTTTGTCTGTGTCCTTCACTTTACAGGTGCTGTAACACTCCATAATTTTAGGAGTATTTTTGGAATGAGTAATTCACTCTTCCCCCATTTTTAAGCACTTTTTCACCTTTTTAAATTTTCACTTTCACGTCCCCAGGTTAGGGTGGGTGATTAGAGAGCCCATACCGCCGGGGTTTAGTCCTGACGAATGCCTTGGTAAATAACAACCATCCTTATGGCAGAAACATGTTGACTAAAGATTGAGTATATTCTGTATTTAACCAACCCTGAACCTTGGCAACTAAATTCAGACACTTAATACTCTTTGTTCTGTGCCTTAGGGATCACTCATTAAAATTTGTTTTTGATACCCTTTTTAAGGCACTTTTAAATTTTTCACTGTAATTTAGAGCACGCCCTCCCAGGGGTGGGGGAATCATATCGCCCGACGCCCGAGCCATGTTGATTTTGACCACGGGCAAGAAGATTTAATGTCAATTTTGTCCGATGGACAACTAGACATTAAACCGCATACATAATACAGGCTGCGGGCACTCTGGGACTCGCAGCCAATCAGAAAGGCTGCCAGAGAGCCGAGACGATTTTGAGGCCTGTGATTGGCTAGCAGCCCATGACTAGGCTCTAGCCAGTGATTGGATGGGGGACCAAAACGTCAGTCGTCAGTCGCAGAAAGCGGTAGTCTCGGCAATCGGGTGTCTCGCTTTCTCAGGCTCAATGGGGTGGACGTGCAGAACCACGAGGAAGCGGTCTCAATTTTAACACACGAGGGTAGCAGAAATATCTCGGTGCTGGTGGCGCGACCCGAGACAGAGGTGAGGAGAAAGGGTGGCATTAATGTTATCACTTGCCAAGTGAGCTTGCGGCACCATGCGCGGGGCGTAGGAGTACAGTTAACTTTTTCCTCTCTGCTCGCGAAGGAAAGAACAAATGCAAAGATTCTCCTCAGAGCTCAACAGATTGCAGTTAAAATAATGCATTATGCTACTGCTCAGTTCAGATTGCACGAGAGAAAATAGAGCGCGCTAACTTGGGTTTTGGAGCGGACTGTTCTGCAAGTGGAGCTCTGCTATGCAACGGCTCATTTATACTAAATGTGGTGTTAAAGAATTGTACCGGGTTGTAAACATTTCAAATTCCCGTGATCAGTATCTCAGCTACACCACACATAGCTTTAAAGCAAATGAGCAAGATGTTTGTTTTATCTCGTACTGCCCGTAACAGCTGGTGGATTTTAAAAGTGAAAGGGCAGATGGGTGATTTATATTCATTTCCTTTAGGGACTGAAGCTGCTATCTGTTACCTGTAAAGTGCCTGATCGAAGTCTGCTACTTTTTGTCTGGATGAGAATTGAGGTGGTGAACAGTGAACCGCTGTATGCTGTTACATAATATATGTAAAGACGAAAAGCTGTTGAAATTCTAGTGTTATGAATCAGTCCCATATCTCAGAAACTCATTAATTGGTGGGCTAATAGAGTGTGCGCCTCACATTGCACACTCTGTGACATGAGTTAACACTATCAGTCGCATTCACACTCCCTCGCCTTATTTTTCTCTCACGGGCCGAGGTTTCATTCTCTCTTTCCTGCTATTTTTCAGAACATGTGTCTGTTCAACTTCATTTTAAAATAAATGCTTGGTTCGTGAGGATCGAAAGTGCTGCCTGCAGCCACATGCTGCAAGCACATCGGCCCTGTCTCTTCCGCCCCAAATCCCCCTCCTAAACTGTTCCTCACACCTCATTACTAGCAGTTTAACAGTTTGACTTGTATTGTTCAAACCACTTCAGTCCGATCAGAGGACGCCTGGCACCCCTCCCCCTTGTGCACATTACGTGTTGAGTGTTCGTAGGGAACACATTGTCTGCTTTCTTCCAGGAGGCTACAAAAAGTTTCCAACTAGTGCCCTAAAGTCATTTGTGATAATTGTGTGTATTTACGAGCTAAGACGGAATTGGTGTAATTCATGGTATTGCATTGAAAATCGGGCAAGTTCCCCTAACACTCACCTGACACAGAATGTTCTTTCTGTGGGCCGCACAGAAGGCATGCAGAATGTGCAAGATTATTGAATGTGAAGATAGTACTCTGGAGTAGCATAGTGAAATGTACTGCTTTCAGTCTTGGAACCCGCAAACCTTAGTTATATTCTGGTTTTAGCAGGTGCAATTCTGCTCTAAAACGACTCTCTCCCTGGTCTCGGACTGTGTGCGTCATAAAAAAAATTAAAAATGTACTGTGCATGAGTGCACAACCCAGTAATACCCCACTAACTACTAGTCCCTGCACCGTTTTCACAGACTCCATGCACACAATTCGGTTCTTGCTAAAGCACCTCAACGTAGGGTGTTTCTGATGTTATATAAATGTTCTCTAATCCCTCCTGTTGACCCAGGGAGTTAGACTAAATCAACTACAAAACATGCAATAAAGATACCAACCACTCCACAGTTCCTTGCACTAATACAGGCTCACATGCAGTCGTATTGCTCACATTCTCCCCCTCCCCTTCTCCCTCTCCAGCAGGTGCATCAACTCTTCAAACTAGCGTACTTGCTTTGGAGCCTGAGGCAGGCACATTGCAAACAGATCACTGAAGAAAACACCGACCCTGATGATCTAACCCACTGGGGTCAGAGCATGTGGGACCTGCAGGTGTCTCTTTACCTTGTATGTGACAGCAGGTTCAAAAGCCCACCAAATTACCATATTCATATATATCTATGGCACGTAGGTTATAAACCAATCACTGCAGCAGACTCTCAACCTCCTTAGCTGCCCTCCTATCGGGAATGGAGGCTGTTATCAGAAAGTGTCACAGTTTGCCTTTGATGCAATCAGATTTTCTCAAGCTATCTTTAGGCAAAGAGCCCTGAATGCTTGGGTACGTTAGAGGTACATTACGAATGTTTAGACTGTTGTCCTCCGTCCCCCTATTGCTTGCTGCCCCTGAACCTCATGCCCAGCACAAAATCACTCTCGATGCTTGCACTCGCCCAGCCACATTCTTTTTTTTATTCTGACTACAGAAATGTTTTTCAGGGGATCTCCGGGTCATAACCCCACATTGTCACTAGTTCAGTGTCACTACTAGGTGGCATCAAAGCCTCCAGGACAGGCCCCTGCGGATAAAGAGCTGTTTCATTTCCCCTTTCACATGCGGTGACCAGAAACTCCTTCAGCAGAGACCCTGTGTACATGCATCTCACAGCCTCCACATCTACCCCAATTAATCAAGGGCTGGTCCGGCTCTTTTGACAGTTTGTCTCTGGTGGAGTTGAGTGTCCTGCAAGATGGATGCTTGTGGCTAGCATCAGAACTCTGCAGCAAAACCTGCACAGTCACCGTTGCACAGGGATGCATGTGCAGTCTGCACATGTGGGTGCCAGTGCCTAGGACGGTCTGTCAGAGATTCTTGCCTGCTCTGCTAAATGTTAATGGGTTGGTCAGTGCATGAACTAATAGAGGTTTCTTAATATTTGGGGAGAGGAGTTGGCCTAACGGCCAGGGCGGTCGACCTCGAATCTGGGGATCTGGGTTCAAGTCTCTGCAATGACGCTGAACATCCTGTGATTCTGGGCAAAGCACTCAATCTCCCCGTGCCTGACAAAAATTAATGTGTCCTCATGTAACGCAACTGGTGCTATGTAAAGCGCCCTGATACCCAATTCGGGTCAAGTTCACGCTGTATAAAACTCTGTAAAATAAACAAAAATCACACTGATTAACATAACTTTAATTTCAACTAAAGCTGTCCATTATTATACATGTAGTTACCTGAAGGTCAAAGACCACAAAAAGTTAGAAAATATTTGTTTTTTTAGCCACTACCTTGACCCCGCCCCAGACTCGCTAACCCTGCCTCCTCAGTTTCATGTAGCATCACAGTTCCCATGTTTTTTTTTATGCACTTCAACTACTGAGCAGACAGGTCGCAGGCTGTGCCTGCTACCACTGTTGCACTCACACTGCCCTCTGAATACAGTATTCAGGACTTGCTGCCATGGGGTTTGGAGAGCAGGGCAGGAGAAGAGGTAGGTGGAGGGCCTCCTGTCATAGACTCCAGACTGAGTGAAGGGAGCAAAGAGTCCCCTTATTTTAAAGAGAGTGGGGCTGCCCCACCATTTTACCAACCACCATCCTTATGCCCTTCACACACAGATACCTACCCAGCTCCCAACTCCCCAGTTACACTCTGCACTTCTTGATTTACTGTCTTTTCAAAGTAACACTCCTTCCCTTCGCTATGAGACTAACGTTTGCTTTCCAGCTGTGTGAGTATAATGATTTCACTGGTGCTACATGTCCTACATATCTAAGAGAGACAAACTTGAACATCAAGTGGTGAGCTGCACTTTTTCATGTTAG
Organism: Lissotriton helveticus; assembly: GCF_964261635.1. Lineage (NCBI taxonomy): Eukaryota > Metazoa > Chordata > Amphibia > Caudata > Salamandridae > Lissotriton > Lissotriton helveticus. The sequence continues at coordinate 600,514,732 of NC_136067.1, forward strand.
GGTAGCTTATTCAGCTGCTGCCATTACTCTATGCAAGAGAGAACCCTGTACTGCTACTGCCAGTGCTGCATATGCTCTTTGTGTGGGAGAAGAATGTAGAGATGTACAGGTCAGTGCACAATAATATACACACACATCACCTGACCAGAAGTATAAAAGGATAGATTGATTTAACTGCCTATTACTGCCTCTTGTGTATTTGTACTTGCGTATACTGCCGCAGTGAGCCACAGCACATCTGCTATGCGATTTTGCTGCCCCATGAACTGTTCATAAACTCTGCCAAGAAGTGCAGCTATTCCCATTCACAAGTTTATCAGGGCATCACATCCGAGTATTTTTGAAGCTGGACAGCTAGGAGTTCGCCCTATGATGGAGAACACCCTTCTATCCTACAGGTTCATTTTTCGACAAAGTCTTGTCTGTGCCCAAAAAACTTCAAGAAATGTAGTCAATTATAAGTCTGCACACTGCCTTTAAGTACTACTTCTCTTCATATGAAAATGTGTTACATGCAAATTAGTTGATAATTGGGTGAAGTACACACTGACACATCTGCACGCATGCTGTACAACCACCCACTACAACATTGCATTTAAGAGTGCATGACCATGCATTGCATCATTGGACTTGCACTTGAAATATATATTGCATAATATGTTGCACTGATTGCATTGCAGGTTCTCTTCGTGTAGACCTCCCTTAGTAATTTATGGAATAGGCGGGGCAAGCAGTGACCTTCCCAGGACAAGTAGATTTGTGTAACATTTTGTCCCTTGGCCAAGTAGATTTTTGAAAAATTTCCACACCCCTGCCTCCCCACACAACCAGCTCCGCAGTCTTTCTGGCGTCGTAGCACACCAAAGAGGCACTCGGCCTCTTTGGTGGGGCCCGATGATGAAGCATGACACTGACTAGGTCGGTGTGTGAGGGCTTTCTTTACCACCCAAAACGGGTGTGTTAACCTTAATTTGACTCCATTGTTTGTGGTCTTTAGAGATCTCTGAAAGATTGACCAAAGATTGATCTGACCTCTCTTTTCTTGACCAAACTAACTAATCACTTCCTGGAACAAAAACATAACTGCGATGACATGATGTGGACGGTCCTAGAATCCAAAGCAAGTTGCGACCCACGAGCATTACTACGCCAGGAACAACGATGGGTGTTCCGCCTCAGAACTCATGAACGAGGCCCAAATGATGATATACCTTGGGCAGAACTATGAGAGGTGTCCACTGATGGAGCGAGATAGAAAACAAAATTTTGTTTAAACTCGCAAAGTCACATTTCCATAACATGAATAAAATTATTAATGATTTGTGATATGTCGTGCTAATACAACTTAGATTAAACTTTACACGTGGGGGGACTAACATGTGTGCTCATAAACGTGCATAATTGTTGCATCTTTTTGTTCGTGCAAAATAATAAAATAATTTATTGTTTTCGTTTTTGTCATTACTAACTGCTGCAAACTTAAAAGAAGCATGTGCTTGTTTTGCTTTTCCTTGTCTGTGTGATGTCATTTCTACTATTCTAGGTGCATATGGGTCTCATAGAAAAACGGAGACTGGTAAATATAAACGCTGCTTTATTTGTTTGCAATGGCTAGGTAACATTTTGATTAATCGGGTGGGTTAATTAATTAGTAAACTATGGGGTGGATACAGAATATACTTTATTTCTTACATTAATACTTTTCTTGTGTTTGTTTTATACTAGAAATCATAAGTTGCCTGCTTTTGAGGCCTAGTTATTTGAGCCGCAGAAAAAGAGCTGATCTATAATTCTGCAGAAAGTCACGAGACGCCCATTCTGAATTAAAACGTTTATTGAAGCTGCATTCACAAAGCAAAAACTGATGAGCTGACATCATTCTGTCGGACATGGCCAAGGTCGAAAGTGAACTTTTTGTCAGTCCTTAACTTGGCATCCGCGGAAGTTGCACTGAAAGACTATGGAAGCTGCGAGGATGACTTAATACAAAGTTGCAATCGCAGGAAGCCTCTGGCTTCACGTGGAAGAGACAATGGTCTTTGTAAGACATGATTTTGTGGAACTTTTTAAGAATCGGGTGACATGTCACTTGTCACTCTCAACCAATGGGACGTCGTAGATTTCTGAAAACTTTCCTTTGCTAGTTTAGTTAGCGTAGAAAGGTATAAAAAGTCATGCCCTTAGGGTTGGGCTGGCTGCTGCTTTCTGACTTTCCGATGAGGGTGATGTGCTGCTGGACTTTGCGTGGAGCACGTAAGAATCCTCAAAGAATTTTACTTTAATTTCTGTCTATTTAGCTCAGTTAGGGAAATAGGTTTTAGAAATGCTAAACTTTATATAATTTCTTTAAAATTGATTCAATTGCTTAAATTGTATTTTTCTTATATTCCTTAACATCATGCTTGCTATATTGCAAATAAATTTCATTTATAAAACTTACAACATATATACCATAATTTAGAAAATAAAATCTTACTTTTGACAAACAAGCTGGTCTTGATTATTTAGAAGTATAGGTTACCTTTAGCTAGATCACGTCGCCTATGGTGGTCGTTTAAATGGTTGGGTTTTATTCTAATGACAATATTCTTTCTGCAAATGTATAAATATGTATATAGTGTGTAGATAATGTGTATATAGATTTATTCTGACCACCTGATTCAGTAGGCCCAAAATATATCAGGTTTATAAATGGGTCCATATTTAGTATAGAATTTTGTTTATAGGTTATGAAATTGGGTAGCGTAGTTTATGATATATTTTCTATAGCCCGCTGGATCAATTCTCTGGTAGCAGAAATTGATGGTTGCTAAGAGGTAACCAAGGTAATATGTTGGTTGCTAAGGGTTACGTCATGGTATGGAAATAGGATCGATGTTTTAACACATGTTAAGTTCGTTTTTCGTGCCTATCTGTAAGCTATACCGGTATAGATTGTGTGGCGAGAAATTAGTCACGCAAGCCATCTGTTCAGTTTGTAGTGATATCGCCGAGTATCACAAGAGGTATCGCCGTGTACCATAGTGTTGTCGCCGAGCAGCACAGTTTTAGGGCTAGGTCTGAATCTTGTATAGTGAGGATTTTCTAAGAAATCAAAGCAGCATGAGAATAGGGACAAAGCGCCTTCCATAAAACTCACTGTGATGAGAGTATTAGTTATATCCGAGCTTGAGTGAAGGGTAAAATTAACGTCGGTGCATGATTATCTATAAACAGGTTAGAGTCCTGTACGGGTACATGTTTCATATCTATAAACAGGTGAGAGCCCTGTACGGATAACGTCGTTATTCTGCTAACGGTGCATGAATTCTATAAACAGGTGAGAGTCCTGTACGGATTTCATGTGTGTTTGAATTTAGGGAATTTTCCGTGTAAAAGTGCGAGTTTGAATTGTATTTTATGTTCAAGTGGAACTCTTAGAACTTTCACTTCGCGGTGGGTTCAGAGCAAAGCGAGTTCATAATTATACGTGTTAGAAGGGTGGGGTAAGGTTACTCTACTGACAATTGAATATTATCCTTAGTGTGAATAGCGCCGTCTATTCCGAAGTGTGGATACTTGAATGTATGTAAACTATCCTAAATAGTGAAACGAACAGATGTTGTCTTTATAGTCATTGTTAAGAATTAATTTACACTAAATAGTGTTCTTAAAATGGCGCAGTGAAAAGATTTTCTGAAGGAGGGGTAAGCGCCAGGAGTGAGAAGCGAGAAACCGCAGCTGCTGTGTACGTCACAGAGCCGCGCTGGGATTGGGTGACCTACGTCACAAGCTGTATTCTGATTGGCTCCTGAGTCTCTGACGGCCTGTGAGCTGATTGGTCTTTCGGAAAATCTCCAAAATTATTGGTCGAGCTGAAAAGTGACGTAGCTCAACTGCCATTGGCCTGTTGGTGTGTTTCGCGCACGGATTGGTTGTTTTGCGGAACATCCCGGAAAAATTTTACGAACGATTTTGTGAATTAAATTTAACTCTTAAAAATGAGTTATCATTTTAAACATGTTGAGAAAAAGACAACATTATTTCAGAAATTTAAGAATTTATTTTCACCTGACAAGAAAATCGAAACGCGAGGTGGTAAACTACTTCATAAGTATAAAACACCTGCAGCGTACATGGAAGGTGAATACGGATATCATACTGTCTTATGGTTCGACAGTTGGAAACGTTATACTAAAAACGATGGTGTTTTAGCTTGGCCTGATGATGGTTCATTTAATGTAAGAGTTTTAAGAAACTTACGAGAGAAAATGAATGCTCTTGTTCCAAAACCGAGACCAACTCAATTTGAAGCTTTAGTTGAGTGGGAAGACGAAATGTATCAGTTACAAAGAGAAGCTAGTGGAATTAAAAGACCTTCTAAAAATCCATCATGGAAAAGAGAAACTCATGAAGATAGATTGCGAATGTGGAGACAGGGAAACATGAGTGAAGGATTGTATTTAATTCATGAAATGGTAATGGGTTCTCCTACAGGGAAATCTATGGAAAGTGAATCTGAGGATGCAGTTATGGAAGAAATATATACAACTGCTAGAAAGAAACAGCCTAATCAACCTTTGAGACCTCCTAGATCATGGTCTACTCCGGTGGTTTCTACTGAAACTTCACCGAGTGCACCTCCAATTAGTGAAGCTCCTAAACTTTATCCAAATAATTGTGAAATCACTGAAACTCCTAGAAGATCAGAATTTGAGAATGCTCGAAATGAAGGTAGACATTTTTCAATGACTCCAAGAGCAAGGGAACCTCCAAAAGATTATGCAAGAGAGACAAGAAATGTTGAGGATGATGATTATAATGAATATTTAAGGTCTAAAGAAGAATTAATTAAAAGAATGACAAAAGGCATGGAAGCTGTCACAGTTCCAGTAACAATAGGTCCTGTTCAGCCTGTATTTGATCAAAGAGATACAAACAAAAATGGATTAACTATTCCTTTAAATACAGAAATTCAAAAGCCTGCTGAAAAATTTTATTCAGACTTGACTGAATTAAACACTTCTAGATCGAGAATGCCTGATTTAACCTTTAATGAGGATTTATCTCCAAAAACACCAATGGGTACTATGTCAGATGTAGGAAGTCCTGAAGTTAGGGTAACCACACCAAAACTTGATGTAGCCAAATTAAAAGCGAATATAGAAGAATTAATAATTGGAACAATTGGCCCAGATAGTTTAAATTACTATCGGGATGATGAACTACTATTCATTTGTAAAAGTATTCAGTGGAAAACGAAAAATAAATATGATCAATTAGAGGATCTAGCTGCAGAACTTGAAATCGATGTAAGTAAACAAAAGAATTTTGCAAAGCATTACAGATTAGACTTTTCAGAAAGTGACATTGAGAGTTTGAACTCAATGGGAAGAATAGTTCACATTAAAGATTTGATTGTCTATATCAAAAAGCTAGGAGAACTGAACAAATGGAGAGTGAAATGGACCAAAAGGAAGGAAGATGAAAGATTGGAAAGATTGTCAAAACAATTTCCAATGAGAGAAGTTGCAGGTGGAGGATATGTTCATGTCCCATGGTCAAGACAGGACATTCTATTATTCACAAATGACTTTCCAAAATTAAGAGAGAAACCAGTTGAGTGGTACAGGCAAGTCGATAGATTTATTAAGGTGTCAAAAGTTCTGTGGATTGATTTAGATGGATTTTTTGACATTGTAGTCCCATCTGATCTTTGGACAGAATGTAAAATAACTATTAGTTGGCCAAAAGCAGAACCTGAACGAATTAAAGAAACAGGTGCCCCAAATCCACTTGTAATGGATTTCTATGAGAAAGTAATTGTTTGGATGAAAAACAAAATTCCACCCAAAGAAGTTGATTGGGTTAAAATAGAAAGAACAGAACAGGAAACAAAAGAATCAGTTCATTCTTTTTATGAAAGACTATTGTTAATCTTTAAACAATACAGTGGTTATGAAAAATTAGATGAAAAAGACATGAGTCATTTTATCTATAGATTTGTTTATGGACTAAAACCTGAAATTGGAGAAATGATCAGAACTAGTATTGTCGGATGGCAAGCACTATCTGTAGATGATATTCTAAGAAAAGCAAAATATTGTAGCGATGAATTAGAAGTAAAACAGAAGAAGCTGAAGGAGAAAGCCATGTGGGCTCAGGTAAAGGTGGCTGAGCAACAGATTGCCAGCATGGGAAACAAGAACACTAATTTTGTTCAAACTGGAAATACAAACCAGATACAAGGAAAGTTTAAAGGTAATAATTTCCCAAAGAAATTTAGCCCAAAGATAGAAGAGCTGAAACAAAGATTACCTTGTTTTAATTGTGGCGAAATTGGACATTGGAGGGACGAGTGTCCTCATCCTCCTAGAAACTCAAAGAATCCCTTATTGAATCCACAGATGCAGAATGGTGTTAACCTGCAGCAACAGCTACAGATGCAACAGGGGTTAAATGAATTTAATATTCAGCGACAGTTACAACAACAGCAACAACAACAGGTGAATAATCGTCAAGACCAATTGCCACAACCACCTTTTCCGAATTGTGGGGGAGTTCAAAAATATAATCCAAACGTGGGATTTCAGGGATGTGAACAGGTAATAAAACCACAAAAACAGCAAAAGCAGCAAAAGGTTCAAATGCAAAATGCTTCACAACAATTTTTATTAACAGAAAGTCAAGACAGTGATTCTGATGACTATTACTGACGGTGCCCGAGAGAGGAGGAAGAGTGTGTTGTTGGAGCCACTCTTGAGGTTGACCAGTCTGGTCCTTATGTAAACGGGAAAGTTAATGATGTAGACATCACTTTTCTAGTGGACACTGGTGCTACCCGTTCTACTGTTAGATCAGTGGAAATTGAAAACCTACCTCTCTCTGGGGATACCATCCAAGTTGTGGGAGTAAGTAATCAGCAAATTAAAACAGACTTAACTGATCCAGTACCAGTTGAAATTGGAAATTACAGAGACAAACACAGATTTGTGGTTTGTAACAGTAGTCCAGTAAACCTATTAGGTAGAGACATCCTATGTAAAATGAATTGCAGAATATATTGCTCTCCTGAAGGAGTTGAATTACAAACAATGGAGGAAGATGGTTTGTACAGAATGACAATGATGATGATGGAAACAGAAGAAACAAAATTGTTTCCTGCATTTGAAGAAAAGGATTTACCTGAAGAGCTAAAAGAAACAGTGAAATCTGAAATATGGGATTTTACTGGAAATGAGATGGGTCTGATGAAAAATGTAGATCCTGTAAAAATAGCATTGAAACAGGGAATAGAATTTCCAAACACTCCACAGTATAAAATGAAAACAGAGACAATTGAAGGTATTACACCTATAATTGAAAAGTTAATGAAGCAAGGTGTATTAAAGGAAATGAAGAGTAGCTCTTGTAATTCACCAATTATGGGAGTTAAAAAGTCTAACGGAACATTTAGGATCGTACAAGATTTGAGAAAGGTTAATCAAATTGTCATTCCATGTTGTCCTGTGGTTCCAAATCCAGCAGTAATTCTATTTCAGATTCCACATGATGCTGAATGGTACACAGTTATTGACCTTTGCAATGCATTCTTTACTGTTCCCTTACACCCAGACAGTTATGAAATCTTTGCTTTCAGATTCCAAGGTAAGACCCTTGGATGGACAAGAATCCCTCAGGGCTATACAGAAAGTCCTTCAATCTTTAATGAATTGTTAAAAAGATCATTAGAAGATTTAGACTTACCAGGTAGGTCTACGCTGGTGCAGTATATTGATGATTTGTTAATAGCTGCAAAGACAAGAGAAAATTGTGTAACAGACACAATAATTCTGTTAAATCGCCTTGCAGAAGAAGGACATAAAGTGTCCCCAGCAAAACTACAGTTTTGCAAACAAGAAGTAAAATATCTTGGTCACAGAATTGCAAAGGGAAAAAGACAAGTAACAATAGAGAGAATAAAAATGATTCAAGCAATGTTACCGCCAAGAACACAAAGACAGGTCAGAATGTTCCTGGGAATGGTAGGTTATTGTCGACAATGGATAAGTGGATTTTCAGTAATTGCAAAACCACTACAAAGACTGACCAAATCAGATGTAAAAGATCCAATTATTCTCAATGATGCTGAGATGGAATCTTTTGAGAACCTGAAAAAGAGCTTATGCCAAGCTCCTGCTTTGGGTATGCCAAATTATGAGAAAGATTTTGAACTGTATTGCAGTGAGAGAGAAGGATGTGCATTATCTGTATTAATACAGAGACATGGAAATTTAAAGAAACCTATTGCATACTTCTCTGCAGTTCTTGATCCAATTGCAAAAGCATTACCAGGTTGTTTGAAAGCAGTTGCAGCTACAAGTATCAGCCTCGAACAAAGTGAAGGAATCATTATGGGATTTCCTGTGAAAGTTTTTGTGCCTCATTCAGTTGAAATATTACTGACAAGAGGTAAGACTCAACATTTAACAAGTAGCAGATTGACAAAGTATGAGAAAATCATACTGGGAGCAGATAATGTTTCGATTTCAAGATGTTTGAATCTGAATCCTTCTACATTACTGCCTGATTCTGAAATTGTTGATGACATTGAGACAGAACATGAATGTTTAGATGTCATGGAATTCTGCACAAAACCAAGAAAAGACATCAAAGACAGACCTTTGCCTGAATCGGATTTTGTCTACTTTGTAGATGGCTCATGCTTAAGATCTGAAGGAGGTGTCTTGAAAGCTTCATACTCAGTCTGTACAGTCGAAGATGTTGAAGAAGCATCATGTCTTGAAGGAGTTCGTTCAGCACAAGTGGCTGAATTGATTGCTTTAATTCGTGCATGTGAAATATCAAAAGATATAAGAGTTACCATCATTACTGATAGTCAGTATGGGTACGGAGTTGTGCATGATTATGGACAACTCTGGTCACAGAGAGGATACATGACATCAACAGGATCACCAATTAAAAATGCAGTTTTCATTAGAAGATTAATTGAAGCAATACAATTGCCAAAAGAAATTGCCATAGTCAAATGTGCAGCGCACACTAGAGGAACTGATTATATTTCCAAGGGAAATGCCTTCGCAGACGAAACAGCAAAGTACTGCGCAAGGAAAAATTATTCTTACAATCGGAATAGAAGTACAGAAACTGATTCAAATTCATTAATGCTAACAACTGTTGTAGAAACATGGAATGAGATTAGGGATTTACAAAACGAAGCAGATGATGAAGAAAAAGACCTATGGTTAAGATCAGATTGTAGACCACGTGATGAAGATGGAGTGTGGGTTTACAAAGATGGCAGAATAGTCTTACCAAATTGCATGATTGCTGACATGGCCAGATTATATCATGGTCCTGCACATTTAGGAAGAGATTCTATGGTCAGACTTTTTAGAGAAACATGGTTCAATACCAAATTTAGAACCATTGCAGAATCTTTTTGTCAAAGGTGTTTATCATGCCAACAAATGAATCCAAACAGAAAATCAGTGGTGGGGACAGGAATAATTGGTCGAGAGGGTGGTCCCTTTACCAGGTTACAAATAGATTTCATTGAAATGCCCTTACACAACTGTTTGAAATATGTACTTGTAATTGTATGCTTATTCTCAAGGTGGGTAGAGGCTTTCCCTACACGACATTGTGATTCAATTACAGTAGCAAAACTAATGCTCAGAGAAATCATCCCAAGGTACGGTTTTCCAGTCACTATTGAGAGTGATGGAGGAAGTCATTTTGATAACAAACTGTTGAAGTTAATTTGTGAAGCTATGAGCATTGAGCAGAAAATACACTGTGCATACAGACCAGAGGCATCAGGTGTAGTTGAACAAATAAATGGAACTATCAAAAACAGAATTGGAAAAATGTGTCTAGAGACAGGAGTTAAGTGGACTGATGCTCTTCCACTTGTTTTGATGTCATTAAGAAGTACACCAGATAAAAAGACAGGTCTGAGTCCTCATGAAATTTTAATGGGAAGAGTTATGAGGCAAGCTTTTGTACCTGTAGGTAAACTGTTGAGCATAAATGACAGTGCAATTTTGGATTACTGTAAAAGGTTATCTGATATGGTAACTTCTGTGTCTAATCAGGTGGGAACTGAAGCTCAATCAAATGACAAAGTTTTGACACATGATCTGAGACCTGGAGACTGGGTCAGAACGAAAGTACATCGGAGGAGGAATTGTCTATCTCCTAGATGGCAGAAACCTAGGCAGGTAATCTTGATCACTACTAATGCTGTAAAGTGCAGAGGATTGAAGCGCTGGATTCATCCAAGTCATACTATTCCAATACCAACTCCTGAGAGTTCTGATGTTGAAAGTGATACCACAGATGATTCTGATTCTGAAGCAGAAGACAGAACAGAAGGTGAAGTAATTCCAGATTCTGAAGATCGACAAGAAAGTCGACATCTGGAAACTGTGCCAGTGAATGGAAATCTGACAAGAAAAGACTTAGAAATAATTGAAATAGATTCTGAAGGTGAAGAGAATCTGTTAAAAGGAAAGATAACTGAAGATTCAATTGTCTATATTGAAGACAAAGAAGCTGAACCGAAGGAAGTTTCAGACCAGGAGAGTATCGAAAGGCAGAGAACAAGCTCTGAAGTAAGGAACAGAAATCCAAAATCTGGGAAGCTAGAGGTAATTGAAGAAGAAGAAGAGAACGAATTACCAAGTACCAGTGATGGAAGACAAAGTGAAGTTCCTGAAGGAGTGAAATTGCCGAATAGAGAAGTTCCTGAGTCAATTGAAATTTCAGACTACGAAACTGAAGAAAGTGACGTGGAAGGTGGAAGTGAAAACGGAAAGAAAAGGACTTGGAAGTCAGAATCAAATAATTCTGAACCAAAGAAAAAGTACGTGAGAAAAGCAGACTACTGGCCTGGTGGAAGATTGAGAGTCAGATTAATCAAAAAGCCAATAGAACAAGTTGAAGAAATAAGTAGTCAAAAGAGTCCAGGAAAAGAAATTGGAGTTGGAAGAAAAATTGAAGTAATATCGAGAAAAGGGAAGAGAATAATTAGACCAAACCAGAAATACAAGTCTCCTGAGTGGACTTACTTAGTAATTCCACCTGTTATTGACATATATGATAGTAGTGAAGAAGAAAACGAAATCAAAGAAATTAGTGACAATGATTGAAGTACAAAATTATTAATTTGGCAAAAGGCTGAAGAAATCCTGTTAGTTGACACAAGGTCGAAGAAAAACTGTTTAGTAGAAGAAAACTTATGTATGACATAAGGTCGAAGAAATCTTGTTTAGGGTTATAAAAGAAAAATATATTTTAAAAGGGGGGTGTATATAAAATTTGTATATAAATTTTAAAATTTATTTTTATTTTTGAGGTTAAAACTAACCTAAAAATGCCTTACGTTAAGGAGAGCACTTCAAAATGTTCTGTTTTTAAAAGATGCTGTAAGATGACTCTGGTGTGTCTGCTCATTTTAGTTCTGCTCTGGTTGGTACTAGCTGTGATTATACCTTTAGAAATGAATAGAGAATTACACAAAGTTAACATAACAAGCAAAGCTCTGGTTAGCCAAACTAAACATAGTGCATCTACAAAAGTAATTGATCATCAGCCTAACATTCATCAAGATAAATCAATAGGTGATTTTTCAAGCAATACATTCACAAAGCTTTTGAGTGAATATGTAAAGGTAATGGATGCAAAGGACTGTTACGTCTGTGTTAAGTTACCCGCTTCTGTTTCTGAGGGAGTAACATATAATATGCTTCCTCTCACTTATGCTGTTACATGTAGTGTATTAACTAGTTTATTTTATCAAACTGGTCGTTTAGAATATTACTATTCAAATTATGATGAGATTTTTGCTAATGTTAAAATTGATAATGCTTTAAATAAGCATAAGAAAGCTAAACAATTGAGAGAATATTTCCTTGTTACTAACGAACTCACTTATGAGTATGCTTACAAGAATAATCTAACATGTAAATTAAGTGCTGAAGGAAAGAAATTTTTGAATATGGTTGAGGAGAGAAGAGCAATTTATAAGAGAAATGAATTAGTCAAACAGACTAAGTCATCCTTCTGGCAAAAAGAGGATGAGAAATTAAATGGCAAAATGCTTGAAAATATTGCAATTCACATAGACAAACCTGTTAGTGGAAAGCTTTGCATTAGAAGAGATAATACACTTTTTGATAATTATTTTGTAGGTGCAAGCAACTGTGAAGATACTTATCAGATTATGGGAGGTTGGGGATTTAAAGGTGGAAAAGATCCTATCTTCCCTGGAATTTATTTTGTTTGTGGTGACAAAGCTTACTATAACCTTCCAGACCATTGGTATGGAACTTGTTATGTGGGAATCGTTTTTCCTAAAGTGTTTCATGTTGAAAGAGATTCAGAAGGATTGTTTAAAATTCATAATTATGTAAATAGAGCTAAAAGAGAAACTTTTACCGAAGTTCTGGGAGATATTTTCCAAGCTGTAATACCTTTTGTTGGTATAACCCTAAATGCAGGGAGAATCAGAAAATTGTCCACTATAGTTGATAGATTATCAACTGACACTGCTGATGGATTTCAATTAGTGAATGTTGAAGTTATTGCAATTAGATCCATGGTAATTCAAGATCGCCTTGCTTTAGACATACTCCTAGCAAAAGAGGGAGGAGTCTGTGGCATTTTACATGTCCAACATTGCTGTACATATATACCGGATGAAAGTAAGAATATTGAAATGTATATTAAGAATATTACACAAATGCATTCAGAGATAATTCCTTTAGAAGAAGAAGATTTTACAGGGAAACTTTCAAAAAGGTTTCAAGCAATTAAAAACTGGTTTCATAATATCGGAAGTTCAATTCTTGGCAAGATTCTGGCACCTTTGATTATAATAGTATTCATTTTTATTTTGACTAAAGTAGGTTGTTTATTACATAAAAGAAAGAAGCATATGAAGGAAAAGAAGAGAATCTATAAACTCAGAAAAGAAGAGGAAAGGGAGATCGAGTTGCAGGAGTTACATAGAGAGCGTCATGTTAATTGCAAAGATTATGCTGAAACAGATTTTTAGGTTTACTAATACAAATGAATTTGAATCGATTTCTTAAAAATTTAATTTACCAAAATTTTTGAAGCTGGACAGCTAGGAGTTCGCCCTATGATGGAGAACACCCTTCTATCCTACAGGTTCATTTTTCGACAAAGTCTTGTCTGTGCCCAAAAAACTTCAAGAAATGTAGTCAATTATAAGTCTGCACACTGCCTTTAAGTACTACTTCTCTTCATATGAAAATGTGTTACATGCAAATTAGTTGATAATTGGGTGAAGTACACACTGACACATCTGCACGCATGCTGTACAACCACCCACTACAACATTGCATTTAAGAGTGCATGACCATGCATTGCATCATTGGACTTGCACTTGAAATATATATTGCATAATATGTTGCACTGATTGCATTGCAGGTTCTCTTCGTGTAGACCTCCCTTAGTAATTTATGGAATAGGCGGGGCAAGCAGTGACCTTCCCAGGACAAGTAGATTTGTGTAACATTTTGTCCCTTGGCCAAGTAGATTTTTGAAAAATTTCCACACCCCTGCCTCCCCACACAACCAGCTCCGCAGTCTTTCTGGCGTCGTAGCACACCAAAGAGGCACTCGGCCTCTTTGGTGGGGCCCGATGATGAAGCATGACACTGACTAGGTCGGTGTGTGAGGGCTTTCTTTACCACCCAAAACGGGTGTGTTAACCTTAATTTGACTCCATTGTTTGTGGTCTTTAGAGATCTCTGAAAGATTGACCAAAGATTGATCTGACCTCTCTTTTCTTGACCAAACTAACTAATCACTTCCTGGAACAAAAACATAACTGCGATGACATGATGTGGACGGTCCTAGAATCCAAAGCAAGTTGCGACCCACGAGCATTACTACGCCAGGAACAACGATGGGTGTTCCGCCTCAGAACTCATGAACGAGGCCCAAATGATGATATACCTTGGGCAGAACTATGAGAGGTGTCCACTGATGGAGCGAGATAGAAAACAAAATTTTGTTTAAACTCGCAAAGTCACATTTCCATAACATGAATAAAATTATTAATGATTTGTGATATGTCGTGCTAATACAACTTAGATTAAACTTTACACGTGGGGGGACTAACATGTGTGCTCATAAACGTGCATAATTGTTGCATCTTTTTGTTCGTGCAAAATAATAAAATAATTTATTGTTTTCGTTTTTGTCATTACTAACTGCTGCAAACTTAAAAGAAGCATGTGCTTGTTTTGCTTTTCCTTGTCTGTGTGATGTCATTTCTACTATTCTAGGTGCATATGGGTCTCATAGAAAAACGGAGACTGGTAAATATAAACGCTGCTTTATTTGTTTGCAATGGCTAGGTAACATTTTGATTAATCGGGTGGGTTAATTAATTAGTAAACTATGGGGTGGATACAGAATATACTTTATTTCTTACATTAATACTTTTCTTGTGTTTGTTTTATACTAGAAATCATAAGTTGCCTGCTTTTGAGGCCTAGTTATTTGAGCCGCAGAAAAAGAGCTGATCTATAATTCTGCAGAAAGTCACGAGACGCCCATTCTGAATTAAAACGTTTATTGAAGCTGCATTCACAAAGCAAAAACTGATGAGCTGACATCATTCTGTCGGACATGGCCAAGGTCGAAAGTGAACTTTTTGTCAGTCCTTAACTTGGCATCCGCGGAAGTTGCACTGAAAGACTATGGAAGCTGCGAGGATGACTTAATACAAAGTTGCAATCGCAGGAAGCCTCTGGCTTCACGTGGAAGAGACAATGGTCTTTGTAAGACATGATTTTGTGGAACTTTTTAAGAATCGGGTGACATGTCACTTGTCACTCTCAACCAATGGGACGTCGTAGATTTCTGAAAACTTTCCTTTGCTAGTTTAGTTAGCGTAGAAAGGTATAAAAAGTCATGCCCTTAGGGTTGGGCTGGCTGCTGCTTTCTGACTTTCCGATGAGGGTGATGTGCTGCTGGACTTTGCGTGGAGCACGTAAGAATCCTCAAAGAATTTTACTTTAATTTCTGTCTATTTAGCTCAGTTAGGGAAATAGGTTTTAGAAATGCTAAACTTTATATAATTTCTTTAAAATTGATTCAATTGCTTAAATTGTATTTTTCTTATATTCCTTAACATCATGCTTGCTATATTGCAAATAAATTTCATTTATAAAACTTACAACATATATACCATAATTTAGAAAATAAAATCTTACTTTTGACAAACAAGCTGGTCTTGATTATTTAGAAGTATAGGTTACCTTTAGCTAGATCACGTCGCCTATGGTGGTCGTTTAAATGGTTGGGTTTTATTCTAATGACAATATTCTTTCTGCAAATGTATAAATATGTATATAGTGTGTAGATAATGTGTATATAGATTTATTCTGACCACCTGATTCAGTAGGCCCAAAATATATCAGGTTTATAAATGGGTCCATATTTAGTATAGAATTTTGTTTATAGGTTATGAAATTGGGTAGCGTAGTTTATGATATATTTTCTATAGCCCGCTGGATCACCACTCAGCCCACCTGTGTGAGGAGATGGATCTATCACTGTAACAGTATGGATTGTGTACTTTCCATCCCTCTCTTCTAATATGTATGTATTGCACACCCTCGAACATGACACAAGCTTACCACAACCCGTGGCGTGCATGAGCATTTTGGCACCATTGACATCTTCTTGCCATTATCACCTCTTTTCGATCCCCCGGCACAGTGGCAGTCAGTCTCCATACCCTGAGCCCGATATAACCACGCATGCCCAATCAAGCACTCAGACTCCTCGCTGCAGACTAACATTGAACGCCTGTATCACCAGTGCCACTTTCCGCTCCCCCTGCACAGCGGCAGTCATTCCCTATACCCCGAGCCCGGATGTAACCACGCATGCTCAATTCTGCATTCACCCTCCCCTTGCAGGCTGTCATGGAATACTGCTCGCCAGCGCATGCGCAGACTTTTCAGCGCATACCCGGAAATGAAGTGCACCATGCCCGACGCCACCAGATCGGCAACATACTTATAGAGGGGCAAATCCTCGTCAATGTAAGGCAGCCGCTGGAAGGGGTAGGTGCGGAAGCAAGAGCATTCCGATACAACCGTGAGTATACTTCCCTTTAAGGGAATACAAACGCACGATAATTCTGACTCCAGCCCCATATGGGGTTATGATTAAATTTAATTTTACTCCTCTTCTCCTTCCTACCCAGTATTCCCGGATGCTTACACGACCAGCGCAGCATAGCCTCAGGCACCTGGCTTATGACAGAGGGTGAGCATATGAGAGCCTACAAGTGGGTTACAACTTCCTAACGGCACTCTAGCAGCCGCATTTACATGCTACACATGTCTTGCTAAACAGCACGAGTGTACCGGCGCTGCCCACTAACGTTGATCCATGATCCACAGTGATTATCGGGTAGGAACGGGCTTCCAGCGCTGGACACGCGGCTTTTTGAGATATGTCTGTGTACTCTAGCATTACAATGAACCAGGGTCGCGAACGTGGCAGACGGCACTGGCATCGTCATGGGTGGATGAATGAGGACACGCCTCACTCTGTGTCGCGGTCCCATTTGTCCTACCTCGTTCGACGCTTGAGTTTGTCCTCTACACACGACTCTGGCTTCCCCTGACCACGATTAAGGTCTTTTATCTGTCAATACTGTCAATATGTCTTTGTGAATAACCGGTGGCAAGCTGACCCGGTCCCTGACTCCAGGGACTGTATAACACGAGTTTTTCAAGTTTTTTTCGCTCTTCCTTTTGTTCCCCCCCCCCCCTTTTTTTTCCTTACAGGCACACACATCAGTATCTACCTGCGGAGATCCTGGTATGTACCCTATGATTGGCTCTAGGACACTAATGGATATCCTTATGTATGTGCCCCCCCACCATTTTTATTAGACGTGCAATTTAATCTAGGTCCTGAAGAAACGCCACTGATCTATCTGACACCCAGGCGTGAAACATGTCGACCTTTTGACCAGGCACATAGGAACCTCACGTGACACACTAACATGTTGGTTTTTTACTCTACCAAGGACACCATACAAATAAAAGTACCTCAGACTGGATGCCCTTAGTTATTTTTAACTCACTAGCACGCACTTCTTCACTTAAAAAGAAACCCTCCCAGCTTCAATCCCCGCCCCCACACCTGCATACACCATACGGCGTTTTCTCTTTAAAAGATCTCCGCCAAAGAGACCCTTCGGGGGCCCGTCAGACATTGCAGCGTTGGTCTGACGAGGAGCACAAAAAGCCCGATGATGAAGCATGACATCCTTCGGGGTGTGTGAGGGCGAAAAAGAGGCAAGACTTGGTCTTCCCCTTCGGGAGTGTATCCTTGAAACCGGGGAATAGTATTTACCTCTTTTCAAACCTTTTTTCCTCCTTTTCTCTACCCTCTACCTTCTCTATTCTTGTATCTGTACAGTGGGCGACATACACGCACCCACTGGTCATGGAACTGTGTCCTTTTTTTGTATAACGACTTATTCAGGAGCACGGACCCTGGACCTTATCAAGCTCCCGGCCCCCCCCCTCTTCTCTTCTAATATTGATCCAGACAACTCCGGTATGTCTTTAGGAGAGGGAAACGCTGCCTGCAGCGCATACCTAATTTGCAAATATCTGTACAATTCTCCCTGTGCCAACTGGTATTGCTTCTGAAGCTCACTAAAGGTCAGTATTGTTCCCTTCTTAACCAAATCCCTCACTGTTGACACCCCAATAAGGTCCCATTTATCGAATCCGGGCTGGTAGCCCAGCATTCCCAGTTTTTGGGTAAACCAGAGTGGCGTGGCCAGCGAGAGAGTGCCCGTTCAACCCAACCGAGAGGTAACTATACTCCAGATTTCTAATGTGTGTATGGTCGGTCTGAAGAACTTCCCCCCTATTTTTCCTATCAGAGGTGTACAAAGCCCCCAGATATCCAGAGCGGTCAGTTTGGTATCTATCGAGACCATATGCTGGGTCACCTGGGGAGCGACATATCCAGTGATTGACAGTCACCAGTTAGGCCACCCAGTAGTATCCTTGTAGATCAGGGAGAGCTATGCTGCCATCGTACCAGCTTTTTGTCAGTTTCTGCCTTGCAATTCTAGGGACCCCACCATCCCACAGCAGTGTACAAAACTCTCCCTCAACAGCTCTGAAGTACGAGTCCGGGACTCTGTGAGGACAGTTGTGTAACACGTAAAGAAAGCAAGGAAGGGCCAGGATCTTAAAGAGTGCCGCCCTCCCCACCAGTGTCAGGGGCAGTGTCCGCCAATGTTTCACATCCGCTCGCAGTCTGGCCAAAGGTGGGGCCAGATTAGAGCTATGGAAACAGGCTGTGTCTGAGGTGATAAAAATACCCAAGTAGCGAAAACCTTCCGTAGCGACCGTTATCTCGCATTCTGTCGGGAGGCGAGGCACATCGCCTCTCAGCATAAGCAACACTGACTTGTGGCAATTAATTGCATACCCCGAGTATTTACCAACATGTGTAAATATATCCAACACCACACTGATTGATCTATATGGGAATGTCGTCTGCATAAAGTGATGTGCGGTCTTCAACTCCAATTGCCCAGCGCATTCCATGCACCATCGCGTCTCTACGCACACTGGCTACAAGAGGCTCCAGTTCGAGAGCGAAGATTAACGGGGACAGCGGGCATCCCTGCCTCGTACCTCGACATAATTCGAAAGTCCGGGATGTAAACCCATTAACTCTCACCTGTCCTAGCACACCCGTATAGAGAAGCCTCACCCAGGCTACATATTTGGGTCCCAGCCCCACTCTTTGTAGCACTTCGAATAGGTATGGCCATTCTATGGAGTCGAACGCCATAAAGGCATCAAGGGACAATATCGCTGCGTCTTCTTCAATATATTGTCTACGTGCCATTACGTTATATAGACGGCGCAGATTGAGGGCCGTATTTCGCCCCGGCATGAAACCAGATTGGTCTGGATGTACCAATGAGGTAATAACTGTCGCCAATCTATTAGCCAGGACTTTTGCCAATACCTTCGTCTCTATATTAATCAGTGAGATTGGCCTATAGGAGCCACAGTTCTCCGGGGACTTACCCA
Organism: Lissotriton helveticus; assembly: GCF_964261635.1. Taxonomy (NCBI): domain Eukaryota; kingdom Metazoa; phylum Chordata; class Amphibia; order Caudata; family Salamandridae; genus Lissotriton; species Lissotriton helveticus. The sequence goes on from NC_136067.1 coordinate 600,533,841, forward strand.
TTTTATGAATGACTACAATAGTGGCCAGCAGTTGATCTAGTGGTAGCCGTCCCCCTTCCAGGCCCTCCTCATACATGGCTTTAAGATGTACAGTCAAAGAGGCTGTGGCCTTCAGAAACTCCACTGGGATGCCGTTTGGCCCCATCGCCTTTCCTGATTTAAGCTGTCCCAAGGCCTTACCTATTTCTTCGTTTGATAGGTCTGCCTCCAGGGTTTCTCTATCCACCTCCGAGAGGCTTGGCACATTGCTGTCCATGAGGAACCGGCGAGAGTCCTCTTCTGTGTAGTGCGTGGAGGGGGAGTACAATGTTTCAAAGTAGTCAGTGAATTTTCCCGCTATCTCCCTCAGGTGTGTCACTGCTTCACCGCCCGATGTCGTCAATTTATCCACCCATCTGGCGCCTTGCTCCCTTCTCTCCAACCACGCCAGTATCCTGCCCGCCCTGTCCCCAATCTCGTAGAATCTGTGTTGGGTCGCACGCTCCTTATCTACCATCTGTTCCCTGGTTTTTAACTTATATTCATCCTGTTTCAAGAGAAGTCTATGACTGTCAGGTGAAGGATCTTGCGAATGTTTGCGCTCCAACTCAAGGAGGTCAGATTCTACTGTAGTCAGGAGTTCTCGCTTTTTGGTGATGTAGCCCGTCTTTAACGACAGAGCTTGACCTTTGATTACCACTTTGAATGCCTCCCAGATTATCTGCACAGAGTCAACAGAACCCATATTTTCAGTAAAGTAGTTCTCTGTGAGTGTCCGAAGTTCGTCTTTAATGTGTAGGAGCCATGGATTAATTACTATCGTGGTGCGCGGTTGGGGCTCCCATTGCGTATATTCCAGCCAGATTGGGGAATGGTACAAGATCCCTCTAGGCAGGGCTCTATATTGGCTGAAGTTACCTATCTTGGACAGGTGGGTAAGGAAATAGTCGATATGTGATACCCTACGGTGGGCACTGGAAAAGAATGTGAACAATTTTTCGGCGGGATGGAGTATCTGACCCACATCTGCCAGACCCAGCTTTTATAAAGTCGGCCATGAGGTCATTAGATTTTTCTTTAGACTTTGGGGGGTGACGGTATACAGTATCATCTATAGTCGTATTATAGTCTCCCCCCACAATCAATACGCCCTCCCGGAGTACGTGAACTTATTACCTAGGTCTTCCAGTGCCGTTTCGGCCATAGTGGGCGGTAAATAGACGGAGAGTATATTAATATCCTTCCCATCCCATTTGGCCTCGACCCCCGCAAACCGGCCCCCCCATGTCAGCCCACATCTTATGAACAATAAGGGGTGTTGTTTTCTTCACTAACATAGCCATGCCCCTCGAGCCCGCGGGGGAAACATCCTTTACAACGCAACTTTCACCACGCAGTGCCTTTACGACGCAACTTTTACAACGCAAACCATTACAACCCATTGCGCTGGGGGGCGCTCTAGGATAGGGAATAGGTTTCATTTACTATCCAACACCTTCCCTACCATCCACGGGGACTGGAGTAGGAATAGTAAATTAAACTATTCACTATCCAGCGCCCCAAAGCACTATGCGTTGTAAAGGCATGCGTTGTAAAAACAGCGTTGTAAATGCATGCGTGGTAAAAGCATGTGTTGTAATGTCATACATCCAGCCCGCGGTGTAGTCTGCGTGCACCAGAAGTTTGTATCCCCACCTAGTGAGGGCCTTGGATTTCTGACCTACTAAATGTGTTTCCTGCAGCAAGACCACATCTGGCGAGTGTCTCTTCAGGTATTGTTGGACTATTCCCCTTTTTATCGTATCTCCCATCCCATTCACGTTCCAGGACATTATGGCCAGGGATCATTTGCTATTCTGCCCCATAGTTGTGTATCTCCCTCCGTTCCCTTATTCGGATCATCGCTGTGTAGGAAAGCACATACATTTGGTTAATCTGCAATTGTCGTCCAATGTTCAATATAGCTACACTACGTCGTTGGTACTCTACGGCATGTTGCATATATAAAAAGCTTTTCTGTGTTTAACTCACTTGTGAGGATCATTAATCCCATCATCATACCAATAAACCAGGCAACCGTGAAACATCTCCCATCCCCTCCCCCTCAACCTCCTCCCCCTTCCCTGCCCCCCTGCCCGTGGATTCAAAACTACCCACCCCCAAACTTGGCAGAGTGCTTCTCTTCCCCCCAAAAAGTTGCTGAAAATGCACGGGGTAGAGTGACCCCCCCCCTCCCGCCGGTTCACATCACAATAACTGGAAATGTAGCCATCCACACTTAACCATTAGAGTCCCTCTAAATCACATATCTGAAACACAACAGTTTATAGCATACCCTTAGGAATATTCTGTCAGCAAATCTCGCAACGATTGGTATAAACCCCCCTCCCCCCCTGTCCCACTACTTGCGCTTTTTAGCTCGTCCATGTCCATCAGTCCTGTTCCTCAAGCTGTTCTCCGCTGTCCACTCTGAACCTCCTCCACCCGGACATCTCTGCGCTGGCCCGGTTTACCCAGGCTATCTCTCCTCCGGCCCCCCACCGTAAAAACAGCCGTCCATCCACTCCCAGAAGGCCTCCGGAGAGTCGAAGAACCAGGACTTGCCATCAGATTCGACTCTCAGCCGCGCGGGAAAGAACATCGCGTATTTGACCTCTCTGTCTCTTAGTTCATTTTCACCACCTGGTAACTGCAACGTTGAGCTTGAACCCTGGCCGTGAAGTCAGGAAAAAAGGCCACCTCATAGTTGTCTATCTTCAGGGTGGGCTGGAGCACGCTGTCTGCAAGATAATGTCTCTGTCCCTGAAGTTGAACACCCGCACAATAATGGGTCTCGGGGGTGCCACTGGTGTTGGTCTACCTCCTGGCACCCTATGAGCCCTCTCGATAGAGAAATAGCTGGATAGAGTCTTGGGTTTAAGGTGCTTCGTTATGAGGTCCTCAACGTATAGGTCCGCCGCTGGCCCCTCCGTTTTCTCTGGGACCCCCAAAATGCGAATGTTATTGCGGCGGGCACAGCCTTCATAGTCATCGAGTTGTTGCGACATCCTCTCCTGCTTCTTCTGCAGTTCAAGCATTTGTGATTGCAGTTCTGAGGTGTCCGTTTGCAGGGCACTGGTGACTATTTTAAGTTCCTTGACCTTCTTGTCCACCTTGCGGAAGTCGCCTCTAATGAGCGAGACCTCCACATTTACCGAATCCACCGACGCCGCACTCCGCCAATGGCCGCCATGACATCGTGTAGAGTAGGCTCCTGATCCTGGGCGGGCGCTGCTGTGCCACTGTCCTTGTCCGATCGTGGGGAATCCCCCTTTTCCCCGGCCTTGGACCACGCAAATTTCCCCAGTTGTTTCTGGGGGTTACCCCTAAGGCCTTTTCCCCCTGTCGCCATGTCTATGCGCCACCAGCCAATCCATTAGGTGAGGGCAGTTGTGGGGGCCAAAATACCGTATACTTCTCCCGGAGCCGTCTCCCCGGTTCTCATGTGCCTCCAGGATCCAGTGACGGGGTCACTACAGTCGTTGCCGCGTTCACATATGGTGGTGGCTCTCCTGCGTGTGCCTCAGTGTCTCCCACGCCGAGGACTATCCATTCATGCCACACGTCGGGTCTCTTTACAGGGTCCGCACAATGCCATCTCAGGTCAGTTCAGCTTTCAGAGGCCTATCCAGTCATGGCCTCCACTGTACAACTGTATCCAAGGGTCAGCCACCTTTATTCACCCCTCATCTCATCTGGCCCACGAGGTTGCAGATACAGCAGGGCTGCCTACCAGCACCCACCATAGAAAAGAAGGGGGCGCAACCAATGCCTCCCCCTTAATCACCAGCAGTCTGTGACCCCCCTCCAGCAACCCTCACCAATCAAGCGTACCTCCGAGTAGCACCTCTCTTCAGCTCCCATTATGTGGCACTTCCGCCTGCAGGCCGCAGACCAAGACCTCAATTGCTTCCAGTGTGGCGGGGACGCACCTGCCGTGCCTCCGCAGTTCACCTCTCCTGTGATCCTCCATCGCGGCAGCCTCAATCTCCCAGGCCGCCTAGTCGTGTCCCGAAAGACCCGAACGTTAGCCCGATAGATCCCCGTTGAGGCTTTGCACTCGAGAAAGCACCCAGCCGCTGAGACAAGGACGGTTTGTCTCTCCGTGAAGGCTGTGAAGCCGGGGCCTCCATTTGTGCCGGCAGTCACCGTAGCGCCTCACCGCTGCCCAAAGTACTTAGCGGGGCTCCACTTCGCCTCCGCCTCAGGATCTCCACGTCTACCAACCACACATGGGACGCCGCACAGCTTGTTCCGGAGGCCACGGGAGCCAATCTTCGCAACTCCTCGGAGTCTTCCCTCACTCTGATCTGCGCCCGGGAGCCGCCATTGTACTCGTCCCTAGCTGTCTGAGAGGATGATCCAGAGCAGCACACTGACCCTCAGAAGCCCAGAAGTTCCCCAGTGGGACGGGGAGTGGAACCCACTCAGAGCAAGGACTTTTATTGTTGTGGATGGCACAGGATGGGACAGACTAAACAGCGGAAAGGTAGGAGCTCGTTCAGGCAGCGGCCATTCACAGCTGCTAGCCACGCCCCCCATTGTTTGTAGTTTTGAGAACTTTTCAACTTGGACCACCTCGTATTGCGGCTAATTATACAATGCAGCTCTAGCACGAAGTTTAACTTGTTGACTTCAGATTAAAAAGGCATACAATTGAAAGGCTTGTACGTGGGACAATCAAGAGAAATATCCTATACTGAGAAATATGAGATTAACCACATGAATGCTACAGCAATTCCCCCTGAGTGCTGTTACTCCAGATTTCCCATTGTTCATGACGAGCTCAGCTCGTCATGAGCACACGAGCAGTGTACTGCATGACGAGCTGAGCTCGTCATGAGCATGGAAGGGGTTAATGTTGTATTTGAAAACCAGGGGGCAGATTTACAAGCCCCTTGCACCACTTTTGCGTCACTTTTAACATGGAAAAAGTGACGCTAAAGTGGAGAAAGCAGCTTGTAAATCTGCCCCCAGGTATCTAAGAAAGTCCTTGCGAGCAATGCAGTGTAAATGTAAGGAAACAATTAAAACCCCAAAAAACAGCTTTGCTTCTTTCCTATGTCCTCTGTGAGGCATGATCCCCCTCAGGCGAGGGAGAGGCCAGATGCTTGTGAACAATGTATAGAACTCAGTAGAACTGAGAGAGCCCACAAGTAGGGCCCATCGTAGGTCTGTGCGCTGACCCAGCTCCTGTCACTGGTTCACAAGGGCGCTGACACCATACTGATATGCTTGATCCCTCTGTGAACTTTGACCACTGACTTGCTCAGTGTGGGTGGATTGCTGGAGCAGCACAAAACAGTTGGACTCCAGAAACAACCTGCAGACATGTGTCTACCTCGTAGCCGTCCTTCTAAGCTGAACTACCAGAAGACCCTCTTCACGCCAGCATTACCACACATGGTTTTATGGAGATAGGCCACGTCGTGCAACAGCTGCTTAAAGTTATATACAGTTTATCACTTTCTGCTGAGCTCAGCATGTTAATAACAGTTAAAGCCCTTTGCATAGGGTATCAACTGCTATTAATCGCCTGCTCCTCATATATGGTCCCTAGCCGAAGGCTGGGGTGCCACGGGGATCCTCTGGTTTGTAAAATCCAGACAGGGTTTCAGCTTATTAAAAATTACTATGGATCTCAGCCTTATAGGAGGGGCTAAAACTGCTAAGCCACTGACGTTCCACCGCCGATGTAGTACACGAGGCCTGAACCATGCCAGGTTTTAAAAACACACACATAAAGCCATTTACATACAATTGATCCAAAAGAAAATAACAAAAGTCTTTCCTCCTTTTAATGCCCTTGTTAAGGGGAGCAAAAAATGAAGAAAGGACTAATTATGCGAGGGGTTAACAGCATATACAAATGTCAATAGCACTACTGATGTGCACACACACAAATACACGTCCTGCAAACATGCTCACCACGCACCCGCCCCACTTCTCTGAAATAAAATCTTTCTAATGCACAAAAATACTAACAGCTGCTGGTGCCCCTCTTTTTTACTAACCTCGCAAAAACATGCCTGCGGCCTTGTTATTTCCCCCACCTCTTTTTTCCTCCGGACCCGGGTAACGGTCGGTACACTAGCAAAACCGGGGGCGTGAGCCCCAAACAGTACACGCACAGACCAAGCGACTGCACATGTCAATGACGTCACTATATTATGATGACACTCCCTTGCTACCCCGGCAACGGCGAGAGCGCAGCGATACAGAGAACGGACGGCAACCGGGTTACACTGAATATCGAAAAAGGGCTTTGTCCTTCCTTGTAGAAATGAAAGTCATGAGCCTCTCAGTCCTCTGACGCTTGTAAAGTGAATAAGGCGTGAGCGTAACCACAAGCACAGCTTTCTATTTAGTAAAACAATAGGAAGCCTCTAAAATATTGTTTGTATTATTTGACTGTTTTCTGGCTTTGTAAATATCAGACAATACGTTTTGTGTTATTCCACGTGAAAAAAAACGAGCGCTCTTGTGGCAGCAGGGGGGAGGAGGGGGGGTGGCCTGCGCAATTCACTTGCGGGAGCAATAATTGCAGCCATATGGCGTCGCTCGCCCCCGCAAGGGAATCTCCAGACGTGCAGGCATTGCAATTGAAGGCAATGGAACGCGTGCACCTGCTTGGCTGAAAAGCCCAAGCGATCGCAAAAGGTCTTTTTGCCTAGCGCATCCGCTCTGCGTAGGCGAGACCTAAAAACTGTTTGAATTTCTGATATCCGCTCCTGCAGCAGCACACTTGCATGTCACTCTGGTATGTAACATTTCTAAACAAGCATTTGCAATGCAATCAGTCTCGCATTCACGCCAGTTTGAGCTATTGGCATTGTAAATGAAAATGCCTTTTATTTATATTTTGAGTTTTAAAACATAAATAAAAGGCATTGTCATTTACAATACTAATAGTTTAAACTCTCGCAAATGCGAGACCTATTGCATTGCAATAAAGGGCCTTCTCGACTGCTTGTTAGATTGTAAATATCAGAGGAAGAGACCGGCCTGCGAAGTCTTCAAAGTAGTGATAAATAGTGCCATTAAGAAGATGTATGTTGTAAATTATACAGACCCAAAGTGTGAAGGGAGAGTTACATATGATCCGAGCTATAAATACTAACAAAACGCTCCAACACCTTTCGCTCTGTGAATACACTGTCACAGCTTAGGAGGAAGAGCATGGGGGGGGGGCTACTTCCTGACCTCTCCGTGATTTGAGCGTTCCGTGTGGCATTGCGTAATGTCATTGCTATCTTTGGCCGAATAAAAACACTTCAGATGTAGTAGGGCCCTGTCTTCACCTCCTGGTGCAGGGCGGGTTGTGCTTTATGGCAGGCATGGAAGGAGGGAGGGATGGTCTCGGCTGCAGCTCCGGCCTCGTACAGTGCCCATGCTATTACTAGTGAGCGAGAGGTGCTAAGGGGGTAGTACTGGTGGCGGTGATATTGGTATTGGTGGTGGTGGTGGTATTGGTATTGGGGTGGTGGTATTTGTATTGGTGTTATTGGTGGTATTGGTATTGGTGGTGGTAGTACTGGTAGGGCTGGTATTGGTGGTGGTGGTATTGTTGGTGGTGGTATTGTTGCTGGTGGTGGTATTGGTGGTGGTGGTGGTATTGCTGGCGGTATTGGTATTGGTTGTGGTGTTATTGGGTTTGGTGGTGGTGATCCAGCTGAAAGCCACAGGGATGAACAATTCACAAAACCGATATCTCAATAGGGCCCATACATGTTTACTCAAATATTCAGACACAATCCCTAAGTAATCTGCGGGGGAGTGAAGTTTAATGATTCACCTACGTTCTGATTAGTTAGTTTTTGTAAACATAAAATAGTTTGAAAAAAACCTCAATACCTCACTAATCTTCATGAATCAACACTCTTTCCTCTGGTCGATGGACCATTAGTTGAGTTAGTTAATGGTGATATTAACAACTATCTAACAAATCCACAGATCTTAGTGAAATAACCACAGACTCTGGGTAGATTCATAAGCTGTATCTAAGATTTCAGTGATAAAATTGACCGCTCGTTTAATACAGATTCACAGTGCAAACTCCATCATTGATAAAATGGGAGAGAAAATCTCATTTAGCAAATACATTCATTTACACAGACTTCATTCAACAAATCAAAATGCAAAGGTGGATAGATGCAGAGACAAAAGGCACAAAATAAGATACATTTGCAAAGAAATATGTACATTTTTAAGACAGAATTACATTTTCCTAATGAAATACTGAAAACCACCCCTCTTGCCAAAGGACTAGTGGGGGTCTCCTGAATTAGGATCAGGAGACAAAGAACTATAGGACAGGATTAGGACCGGGCAGACACTTACTAGACTTCTCTATAAACCCAACGCACTATGGCTCATCGGTCTCTTACACTCTCTCCCTCCTCGACGTTCTTCCGGAATCTTTGAATGTAATCAGGCTGTCTTTGGATCTGAATCTTCCCAGTCTGCTCTCTCTTATCTTCTTTTAGCAGCTCTCTCCTCTCTATCAGCATCGATGTATTGATTCTCTCTTCTCTTCAATTAACTTAAGTCACTCTAGGTATAGTCTTTATTTCTACATGTCCCAGCCTCAACACTTGCAAATAATGATGAAATATGGAATATGATTAGACGGGGCCAGGGGAGTTTTCATCACACCATGCTGACATATTCATCTTTCTTAAGGTTCTTATTGTCCATCAAACCCTTCCCCTTAGCTCGTTCATTACTTTTAATTCTCATACATGTATTGTTGCAATATTTATTAACATTCTATACAAGCTCCATTGACGAAGGATTCTCATCTCCGTTTTCTCACGTCTTTTGTCCTTGCTCTATGGCAGTAATTCAGCTCTTGCGGCCATCGGGTCACATCATGTATTCGCAACTTCTAGTTTTCCGTTGCCATTTTCTTTTGGTCATGTGCAACAGCAGGCCCAAATGCACATGATTCATAAAGAAATCATAAACAGATGTTAATTTCTCAAATACTTAGGGGCCCATTAGGATGCAGTCGGAAACCCACCCGACCTCCATGGTAGTGGAAATCAATTGCCCGCCTGCACCGTGAAAAACCGGCGGTATAATTATGATCAACCACCCAAAAATTCTGACCGCGGCTGTACGAGACAACGAAAAGTCCCGTAGCGGTCGGCGATGGCTAAAATCCGTCTGCGATGGTCGGATTTGCGGCAGAAAATCACCCGAACTGCCGCCATATCAGCTGAGACACCGCACAGAAAATTAGGATATCCCCAATGAGCCTGCGGTACGTTCCGATATTTCCGACTGCCGCGGTTGCTAACAGTGATGAATGGGAGAGCCGGCGGAAGAGCTGTAGCATAGCCACCACTGCGGACGCTCCGTGAAAAATATGGCGATCAACAGAAAAAAATCACAGCAAGGCCACAAAGTGCACACAGCAAACTAGCCATGCCCCCAAAAACACAGAACACACCCAATAACACAACCACATGGCAACTACAAAAAAAAGAAATCCCAGGACAACCCACACAATGGGAAACCTCCTTTACAACGGAACCGTTACAACGCGGTACCGTTACAACGCAGGATTTACAACGAAAGTCGTTACAACGACTTTCGCTGGAGGGCGCTCTAGGATAGGGGATAGTTTAATTTACTATCCAACACCTTCCCTACTATCCACGGGGACTGGAGTTGGAATAGTAAATTCAACTATTCACTGTCCAGTACCCCCCAACGCAAGTCGTTGTAACGACTTGCGTTGTTAAACCTGCGTCGTAAAGGTACGCGTTGTAACGGTACGCGTTGTACCGTCATACATCCCACACAACACACCTGGTAGCAAAACCCCATTTGGACACACCCACATAGCTGAGCATAACACCAGCCCCTTCCCTGACCCCAATCCTTTGCAATACTTCACACTGAAGGACCCAACACCAGAGCACAAAGGAGAGGCAAATAAACACACCATCACTACTCACACCACACACCGCACCACCACCACCTCAACACCTGCACCCTAACCCCTCAGCACCTCACACACCATACAAATCACCCCCTACCCCCTCACACACCTGCACCTCTAAACCTTTTGCACATCACACACCATGGCACCACAGAAAATACCCAATTTTACAGAGAGTGAGTTGACAGTCGTGGTAGATGAGATAATAAGAGTAGAACCACAACTGTTTGGTACCCTGGTCCAACAGACATCATTAGCCACAAGAAATCAAATGTGAGTAAGGATAGTCGTTGACGGTCAATGCTGTAGGGACCACTCCGTGCAACAGACAGGAAATCATGAAACGGTAGCATGACCTGAAGATGTTGTCAAACATAAGAGGAGCAAGAACCGTGAGCTGGCTCAGGCGACTGGTGGTGGCCCTCCCATTGCACCAAGAACATTCACTGCATGGGAGGAGAAGGTGCTTTCCATACTGCATCCAGAGAGTCTCACAGGAATAGCCGGTGGAGTGGAGCCTGGTAAGTATAAACAAATGTAGACCATTACACTGCTATGTACTGTCCAGCACAAGTACAAAGCCACATCTCAGAGGCACAAGTATATCCATATGCACCACTGTATCCAACACATGTCCCACAGTTGTAACATTCACTCCATTTTAATCACCCCAAAGGAGCACAACATTTACAGCGTTGTATGTGTACAGGCAAACATCACTAATACTCCCACAATACCCCCTGTCCCACACCTAAGTAGGATGGAGCACTCCACACCAACCCAGAAGCAGTTGGAAGCCATTGTATGGTTCACCCTCACCTAACAAGTAGGTAGCCATCTTCCCTGGGAGGGCTGGGAGGACTGTACTGCAACTCCCACCATGCCCCCTGTTCCACACCTTAGAAGGTTGGAGCACTGCCCCACCCAGGAGCAGTTGGAAGCCATTGTATCACCACAAACAAACTTACAGGTGTAGGAGAGTAGGATCTGCTTACTATGGTACCCCCACTTTTTTCTGGTGTTTTACTGTTTCTCAACTTTAGTCTGGCTCTGGCCCTGCTAATCAGGACCCCAGCCTAGCTGCTTCCTCTCTAAAAGGATTGCATGTACTTTAGGTACACTCCAGATTGGATACTGGGTTACCCTTGTGAGTCCCTAGTATATGGTACCTTAGGTACTAAGGGCATAGGTACCCCAGAGGCATACCAGGGGCTGAAGCATGTATTATGCCACCCCTGGGAAGTCTTCCAAAATGGTACCACAGGTCTGCTACTGCAGCCTGGGTAAAGTGGTGCATGCACCCCTTACTAAGGTATAGGTTACCTATATCTACCTTTATTCACTGACACATATGAACCTATCAGTCACTCCTATGGCAGGCCTTATCAATCCTGAAGGCAGAGTGCTTGGTTTTGTGTGAGAGAGTGCCCATGCATGAGCAGGACCCCTCTGCAGCTTTCAGAATCTATTCTCTGAGGCTGCTCTGTGATGCAGCCAGACCATATACTCTTAAGTGCATTATAAACTCCATGTGAATGCTAACTTTGGAAAGGCTGCATGGAAACATGTCGTGTTTGTTGTCAAACACTTTGGAATCCTACCCCACGCCAGCCCTGGCGGCGGGGGTAGAATTCCACTTTTCTAGAGGGAGAGACTTGTGCACACTGACCTAACCGGTAATAGTTTATAAGAACCCTAGCATCACAAAATGGATGCTGCAGCCACAGACACGGGTCTGATCTCCTGCTGCTGGACGAAACTGCGGCAGGGGAGGCCTATACAATAGGTTTCCAGTCACAGGCAGGTGTAACCACCTCCCAGACAGGCTTTAGTGTATTGGGGCAGGGTGGGTGCATTCAGCGAATGCTTTTCAGACAGTGCTGGGGGCACACTTGGTGTCCCTGTGCATCCCCACTTCAAACCAGTTGTAGGGGCTCTCAGCCCCTGCTCTGGCATGAAACTGAACAAAGGGAAAGGGGTGTTACCACCCCTCTCCCCAGACCCTCCTATAGGTGTGTCCCCAGAGTATGTCCAATACCCTAACTTGGTATAAGTATGGGACCCCAGTCCTTAGGACTTCAAATTACACCTTGACGAAACTCTGCAACATATATCCTGGAACTTCGACATTCTACTCGACTAGAAGACGAAAGAATCTCCCTTGGGGTCAAGGAGTGACTCTCCTGTTCAAACAGGCACCAAGAAGCATCTTGCCGGTCTGCATTTTCGAGGCTCCTGCCAGTCGCCGAAGTATTTGCGACTCGGGGCATGGACTTCCATACTTCTCAGAGGCCGACACGAGATCTTAGCAAAGCTGAGACCCTCAGCCCTTATGAGTGACGCGGGACCGGGACTCCTGGACACCATGCACATTTGAAAGTACATTGACTTCCCGAGCTTTCCCGAAGTTGTGCATTGGGCTACTTGTAGTCCAAGCCCTGAGCACCATCTGCACCGAAGAGTGTGGGCCAACACTCCACGAGTATTTCGTGAGCCCGCTTCTAGCATTTCTGCTCGAGGCCCCTTCGCGATCCCTGGTCCATCGACTGGTGGGTCCCCACAAAGTTAACTCTTCTTTCCTTTGGGCTTCCCTGATTGCTCCAGATGTCTCCCTATCAAGAGGTGAGTCCCTCAGACCTTGCTGGTCTGCACCGAAGCCAATCTTTGCTTTCTGAATGGGTTGCTGTTGCCAAGGCATGTTGAGTCCCATCTGAAATCTGACACCACAGCACTCTGCATCCTTTGTGGGACAGCTCGAATCCAGCACCTGTTCATCGTCAACGCCTCCTGGTCATCGTGGCTGAAGAGTCAAGCTTCACCTTCTTCACATGAAATCACCCGACATCGGTGGGCGTCTTCTCATCGCCTTCCGGTCACTGGCAAATGACCCAGACTCTGTCACCTCTGTTTTCAGGTTCTTCACATCTCCGATCCACCCTTAGATCCACCTGACACTTTCCACTTGGACGCCAGCAGCACTTTACAGCAGCTCTCCATAGAAATCAACAACAAAACCCGACACGAAAAGACACCTATGCACCCGTCTACCCTGGGTGAGGTAACTCGAGTACTCTGGTGCTCCCGTGGGTATTGACTTTAGAACCTCCTAGTTCTAAAGGGGTTATCTCCAAGTCCTCTTCTAAGTGTCCTTTATCTTTAAAATTCCAACCGCGACCTTCCCTGTAGAATGGTAATTCGCAGCTGTGTTTAGACACTGCACGCGTCCCCCGTGGGTCCCCTGTGTCACTACCGTGGGTGGCTCCTGGTGGCCCCAGTGGTTCTAAAGGCTTTAGGCCTTGTATCTATGTCAGTCGTGGTTCTTATACCACTTACTTAATATATAGTTTGATGCAATTTAAGAAAAACGGTATAGGTGAAAGGATAAGCACAAAGAAATAAGTATATATATTGGTAATTATTCACCAATTCACAAAGTCTGTACGCTCAACCTCAAGGGGTCTACCTTTAGGACCCTAAACAATCTAGAAAGTCACTATTACAACTGAAGGACCATTGTGTTATTCAAAAAATTCTGCAGGTTCAAAATTGTTGATTTCCAAAGTTCTTTATTGAAGTCAAGTTCATCAAATGTTGGCGACAGCGTTTCATCAAAATCAATGGTTCCAAATCAATCCAAAAGCATAAAGTATACAGAACACAATACAGCCAACGCATTTCGTCCGGCAACGGACATCATCAGGGCTACAGAAACAAGAGTTCAAAAACACAGAATCAGTCGAACATAATAACATGTAATTTAAACAGAACATGATCATAGCTGACTCTACCAGAATTAATGATATCACATCCATATATACCTGCCTATTTAACATTCTATTCAAACATCAAATCTGTACTCATTAACATGAAGACACATCTTGACCACTGGTAATCAATATATTCATATCAGAGCTCATGTTCTCCTTGAAACATCTAAAAAGAGAATGACGGTGGCCTACCTCCAAGAACAATAACTGTATACGAGCAAAATCAATGCTGATCCGTATCTCTGTATTGTACAGCAGCAACTTCCGGCCTCCCAATTAAAGTGTGAAAATCTAAAACCAGGATATAAGAAAAGTAAAGAATATGTGGAAAATATAAAAATTTGTAATATATCAAGTTTCTTCTCATCATTCAATATAGAAATCTCCAAGTCCCCAACTCTACTGTCATGATTCTGGCGTAAAGCGCACACACTGTTAAACACTACTATTAAAAAGGGCTGACATTGCTATTGGGCCTACCTCAAAAAAGAAGCACTTGACCCAGGAAAGAGGAGGCCAGTTTTATGTTTAACAGTTCCATAAATTCTGCAAATAAATCCGGCTTCCCTGGGTGAGGTAACTCGAGTACTCCGGGGCTCCCGTGGGTGTTGACTCTAGTTCCTCCTAGCTCTAAAGGGGTTTGCTCCAAGTCCTCTTCTGAGTGTCCTTTATCTTTAAAATTCCATAAACGACTTTCCCTATAGAAGTTCTCCATTGAAATCAACAACAAAACCCGACACGAAAAGACACCTATGCACCTGGCTACCCTGGGTGAGGTAACTCGAGTACTCCATTGCTCCCGTGGGTATTGACTCTAGAACGTCCTAGTTCTAAAGGGCTTTTCTCCAAGTCCTCTTCTAAGTGTCCTTTATCTTTAAAATTCCAACCGCGACCTTCCCTATAGAAGTTAATGGTGATTTGCGGCTGTGTTTGGACACTGCACACCACCCCCGTGGGTCCCCTGTGTCACTACCTTGGGTGGTTCCTGGTGACCCCAGCGGTTCTAAAGGCTCTAGGCCTTGTAGCTATGTCAGTCATGGTTCCTATACCACTTACTTAATATATGGTTTGGTACGCCCTTAGGGCTCAACGTATATTGTGCTAATTTACTGGGTGCTAAATAAGTTTACTGTATATACTTTTGTCTCTAGTCTTATAAAGGGACTAGAGGGATGTGCTTAGAATAAATACATATATTTTATATATATACCTGGTGTGGTTCTCCTTTAATTTTGTCATTCATGAGGTTATAGACTGGTAAAACAAGCTGCTTTACATTCTTTCAAGACTTAGCCTGAAGGCTGCTCTCTACAGCTACCACTAGGATAGCTTTCTATATAGGTTGTCTTTAAACCTACCATCAATAAGGGTCATTTGGACTGGTGCAAGGTGCCCACTAGAATAGTGGACAGCATATGCCAGGCCAACTTCTCACATTCGTGTGCAGCTTGTGGGATTCCAGCTTGCCATTGTTTTACCAGATAATCTCAAGTGACTGATCATTTGAAAACCACTAAAGGTACCAGAGGTACATAAAATACAAGCTTAAATACAGAAAGTTTTACTGAACTTAGAGTTGTGTGTCAAAGGCTTAGCACACCCTTTCTACAACTCAAGAGAGTTTAGTAGATAAACAACTAGAGTAGGTAGTGCATACACCACACCTCACTAGTTATGTCTTCAAGGCCAGGAATCAGTGGATCCCTGCCAGATGTCAGTATGTTACAGACATCCAAGTATGACCCATTCCCTTTTTTAGAATTAAGGGCTCTGTGTACTATGAAGAAATTGAAGACAGGCAAGAGCCACTACCCACCACCTCAGAGAAGTGTTTCTGCCGGATAACCATAGAAAGGCTACAGAGCCTGAAAGGGTAGGCAGTGAGGTGGGAACAGCAGAGGAAGAAGGTCCCAGTAGTCTAACCCACCACGACTCAGACTCTGATGCTGACCAGGCAGGTGACAATGACCTAGACCTGGACAATCCAGCTCTTAATGGAGATGAAGAAGGCCAAAGTGGCCCTGTCTTTGTCCCCCCAGGAAGAGTTGGAGATGGGCCCAGAAGGCCAAGATCTCCTTCACAGGAATCTAACCATTCTGAATCGTCAGTAGGGACCTCTGTCTCTTTTCCTAGGAGGGACACCTTCCAGGAGAAGAGAGAGAATCAGCTGAGGTGTGAAGGAGCCCAACTGAAGAAAAGAAGACAAAAAGTCCCTAGAGTTTGAAAGAGCAAGAAAAAAGATGGGACTAGAGTCCCATGGTGGAAGCAACTTCCCTAGTGGTAGGGAAAGGTCTCATGACCATGTGAACTTAAACAAGATTGTCCCTCCCTACCAGAGTGGGGATGACATCCACAAATGGATAACTGCACTGGAAAGGGCCTGCAAACTACAGAAGGTCACCCAGGAGCAGTGGGCAGCAATCTTGTGGCTCTCCTTTGCAGACAAAGGTAAAGGCAAGATCCTCACTGTCAGAGAAGAGGATCCTGATGACTACAAAGTCCTGAAGAGTGCTCTCCTAGATGAGTTTGGCCTAACCACTGAGCAGTATAGAATACAGTTCAGAGATACCCAAAAGACACAGACTCAGGATTGTGTTGACTTTGTTGAGTGTGCTACTAAGGTTCTGGAGGGATGATTACTGGGCAGTAAAGTGTGTGATTATACAGGATTATACAACTTGATTATGAGGGAGCAGATCCTTTATAACTGTCAGAATCAGCTGTTGCATCAGCACCTGGTAGACACTGATCTGACCTCTCCCCAAGAATTGGGAAAGAAGGCAGACACATGGTTCAGAACCAGGGTGAGGCAGAAGGTACAGAACCAAGGTGGTGACCAGAAGAAGCAAGATCCTAATAAGGGTGGGGAGAAGTGTGGTGCGGAGCCTGAGCAAGGCCTACCAGTGCTAGGGGTACTCCCTTCTCTGCACAGAGTCCTCAGACCAATAGAAAGAATTTGGCACAGAAGCTGGAATAGAAAATACAGAGTTTATTAAACCTCATGAGGTGGAACTACATTCACACAGCACCCTTCGGGAATGTATGAAGTAGTTCACTGAATGGAAGGAGCTTGGTCCTTTTATACCCACACAGGGGCTCAAATGAAGGCGGTACAAGTACAGAATGCTGGTTTTAAATACATATAAGGTCATACAGAGAGTGTGCTGGCAACAAGTGGGAGGGGCTGACAGTTAGCTAATTCTGGTGGACACATCCTGACAGTTACAAGTTGGGGACAGCTGTAAGCTCAACTGAGCATGTGCGAAGCAGAAGAGGCTAAATATATCTCGTCTCTAGGCAGATTTCAGGAGCAGTTGACAGGAAGGTAGGACAGAGCACATGGCGAGCACATGGCAAACAAAATGGCTGACAGAAATGCAAAATGGATTCCACGAAACGGACAAGATAGTCTCTAAATACAAGATGTCTTCTGCTAATGCTTAACCTAATCGCTGCAAAGTTACAACAGAGGACCCTTTCAGCATTAGCTGAAGACATTTGTTTATCTGGGGTAATCTAGATATGCATCCTGTACATTGATGTTCATCATCTCAGTAATTTCATTATTTAACGTGTTGTGCTTTTATGTTTGTAATATTTCTTTTGGCAGGTGTACAAGCAGTGATGCACATGGAGCAAAGCATAGGACCACATTGTATACAAGTACAGCATGTAAATAGTATCACCAGTAGTATACATAGAATAGTCAGTAGCTTCCAGCCCCAAGTAGCAAAGAGTCTCCATATCCAGTTCGAAAATGTCCATGTACCAGTCTCTGTGTGAATTTCTGCAGCAATCTTATGCACTTTTGAGATTGCATCATATACTGAAGGTGAGTGATCCGGAATGAAAACACAACAACTACTACCGACGATGCGACATGCACCACCTCGATCAGCCAAAATCACGTCTAATACCATCCTATTTTGGAGTGCTATAATCCTTGCAATTTGCAGTTCCTCTGTAATGTTCCCAAGTGCCATAGCTGTTTGATTGGTGACAGCTTCCACAACACGAGTTAATCGCCTTATTTTTCTGCTATTCAATGCAGCACCCACAAAGAAGAATAAACCCAAATTGAAATCGACATATTGTTGCAAAGTGGTATCTGTCTGGTCAACTTCGTCTGCACTTATTGTTCGTTTATATCTATTCTTGGAAATGTAATTATACAACTTTAAATTCAAGTGATATGATGGAGGGGCAAAGAACACAGGTGGTAACAAAAATGATATCTAACATACCCCGGACCACCTAACAGGTAATTGATAGGATCCTTTATTACCACATACAAAATAAGTATTATGCGAAGACGTAAAACTACTGTTGTTAGCTTCTTCAATAATCAATGTCAAAATATATTCACTCCGTCCTACTGGAATTCTCCCAACACTACTTATACACAGTTCTGCTTTAGCTCTGGTCACAGAAATTACAAAAGGTCCATTGTCTTTAATGTTCCTCATATTCGTGAAGACATATGGTGTCGAAATATTATCCGGTTGGTACCCTTCCCATTCCCATTTAGTCCCTTTAGCTTGAGGATAACCATCTTTATCTTGATAGCATACTTTATTCAGATGAAAGATAATTCCTCCTACTGAGGGTTTTCCGAAAGCAAAGAAAAGAGCATACCAAGCTTGACACGAACCATTACGGGAAAACGGTAGAGGAATAAAAGGTGTTCCTCCTTTCTTTTGGTGTGCAGGTATTATTCCACACACCCAACAGTTGGTAGCATTTGTGGCATTGTGTGTATGATTGTGAAGTTTAACAAGTAGACCAACTTCTTGTAAATAGGTGCGCGTGACTTATACATGAACCACAATGGGATTCTTCACATCTGTAGAATATATATTTTATTGTTCAATATTCCTTTATACTGCGTTCAATGTTTATGAATTAACTTCGATTATTTCATTTCATAATCATAGGATTCCAAATGTCAAAAGTGCAGTTACATCATATTGTTCACATTCTTCATACCCAATGCATTTCGGGTCATAAAGCAAACTGACCCTTCGTCAGGGGTGTTTGGGATCAGCCGATCTCCTTCGGTAATGATGAACGCTCAAGTGGTGTAGTTTACTACACCACTTGAGCGTTCACCATTACTACACCACTTGAGCGTTCACCATTACCGAAGGAGATCGGCTGATCCCAAACACCCCTGACGAAGGGTCAGTTTGCTTTATGACCCGAAATGCATTGGGTATGAAGAATGTGAACCATATGATGTAACTGCACTTTTGGCATTTGGAATCCTATGATTATGAAATGAAATAATCGAAGTTAATTCATAAACATTGAACGCAGTATAAAGGAATATTGAACAATAAAATATATATTCTACAGATGTGAAGAATCCCATTGTGGTTCATGTATAAGTCACGCGCACCTATTTACAAGAAGTTGGTCTACTTGTTAAACTTCACAGTTATTGAAGGAGCGGAAGGACGCCGCGCGACATAGGTGGCGCCAACCCTAAAGGATAACTAGAAATTTAATGTGTTAAGTGAGTGCAAAGGGATAACACTCATTCAATTGTGTGTATGATGCAACATCTGGATGAAAGTATTATTTAAGTAGGATTGTCGATGCTTCTGCTCGTGATATGGAAGTGTAAAATAATGATGTTCCACTGAAGCTGAAGTAGTGGCAACAAGAAGCTGTCGAGCAGGAGCCACTTTCTCATCAAACCAGGTGATTATCGCCATAACTACCAGGGCAACAAGAAACCCTACAGCACAAATGATTCTTTTGTTATTCATTTCAGCAACAGTGATAATTGATCTTTCTAAAACTCATTGGAGCTCTTATCCCTTGGGCAGCCGCTGATTTCTTCACCACGGGCCAAGACGGGTGTCACTACACTAACGCAGGGCTGATCCCCCCCCCCCCTTGCCACATCGGCTCTCCGTTTCACTAACCCAGGGCGGTAGCTCAACCAGTCTTTTTCAACACTGCAGATTCTTTCCTCGGTCTCAAGTGGTATCGCGATGCTCCAGGAATCGTGTGGTCCGGGAAGACTCCTGCAGATTTGTCAGGTGAGATAGCTTGACCTTTCTCCATCTCGAGAATCTCTCGATGGTCGGTCAGCATAGCAGGTTCCACCAAGGCAGGCGACACACGCATACAGTGTGTGCTATGGACCCAGTTCTTCTTGTTCGTCACTCGATCTGCTGTCCTTGTCGCAAGGAGCACTTGCTCCGGACCTCGCCACCTCGGTTCGAGACTTTTCGATCTGTCGAAGACCTTGACCATCACATAGTCGCCAGGACGGAGTTCGTGGGCCTCATCTGTAGATCTGTCAGGAAGCACTTCTCGAACCAGTTGATGAATAGAGATCAAACTGTCGGTTAACTGTGCTAAATAATCATTCATCAGAACGCAAGGAACATCATGTATGGGGCGTGGCTTAGGAACTCCCCAAATATTCATCGGTCTACCAAAGACCACTTCGTACGGGGTGAGACCAGATCGTAAATGTGGCACCAATCCTATGGACAACAATGCCAAGGGTAATGCATCTGGCCAATTTAAAGACGTGAAAGCTAGTTTTTTCGCCAACTTCAATTTTAAAGTAGCATTGTATTTTTCCACTAATCCTGTTGACTGCGGGTGGACGACTGTATGGAACTTCTGTTTGATCCCTAATCCTTTCAGGACATGCTCAACAACTTGCCCAATAAAATGAGGTCGGTTGTCACTCCACAAACATTTACAAACACCATATTTAGGGAAAAACTCCTTCAGAAGCACCTTTGCTGTAGTGAGAGCAGTATTCTCCTTCGTAGGGTATGCCTCTATTCATTTGCTGAAGGCACATACCACCACTAAGACATATTTCAGATTATTGCAGCATTCAAGTTGGATGTAATCCATCTACAAAACTTCAAAAGGTGTGGTTGGTGTAGCAAACCCTCCTGTAGGAGTCAGTGTCCCTTTTCCAGGATTATAGTAAAGTAAGTATACGTGTAAAGCGCACTGTTACTCCATCTCGGAGTGTCCTGGCGCTGTATACCGCTGGGGAACCCGTCCTGGCTTTCCCTGTGAGATGGTCCCTCCTGGGCACCTCCAAGGTGAAGCCAGGCATCCCCGGCGCTGATGGGGCCGTTGTGGAGATTAAGCAAGCTATTGCCCAGAGTTGCAGAGTGGGACCCATGGTTAGCGTAGGCACCTCAGCGAGAATTATCGAGTCCGCGGACATTGACCCAAGACCCTGCCGCGTCGGGAATTGAACCCTGGTCCCGGGCCGATCTCTGCTTCAGGGTCTGCCGCTTCTAACCAGTGAGCCACACTTCCCCACAACTGCCAACAGATCAAACAGGACTGTACCACTCTTTTAGCTGTGCTGGCAATTTCTGGATGCTCCCAAACTTGCGTAAGCAATTTAGTTATTGCTAGAGCTCCAACATGTGCCAGCCCATGTGCCATTTGAACCATAGGTTGTAAATAGGCTGCAGGCAATTTCCATTTATTCATTTCTTTGTTACGCCAACAGCCCTCATCGTCTAACATTCTTTCTTTAGACCATTGCTCAAGCTCTTCCACAGAGGCAGATCTCTGTATATTCAATACTTCCTCTCTGGCGTCATGCCAACGCTCAGCTTGAGACTTCACTACGTACATGGATGTAGTGCTTCGTTGCATTGCAGTCTCACAAGCTACGCGATCTGCAAAGGCATTGCCTTGTCCTATTTTGTCAATGATTTTCTTATGTGTGCTACACTTCATAATAGCAACTTTCTTCGGATATGTAAGTGCAGTCAAGAGATTATGTACTAATTCTCCCTGCATTATCTGCATCCCGTGGGATGTAAGAAAGCCTCTTTCTTTCCAGAGTAGGCCAAAATCATGAACCACTCCAAAAGCATAGCGGCTATCCGTGTAAATGTTCACACACAAGTCAGTGCTAAGTTCACATGCTCGTGTCAAAGCTATTAGTTCAGCTGCTTGAGCCGACTTCTGAGGAATGCGAGCTGTTTCCACTACTGTCTCAAGCGTGGTGATTGCATATCTGGTAACTTCAAACAGGACCCATCAACCAACAGTTCCCCATCTACATCTGGAAGGGGTGTATCTTGCAAATCGATTCAACCCTTTGTCTGTTCCTCAGTAAGGAATATACAATCGTGAGGTTCCTTTGACTGGGACTAAGTCACAGGATATGGCAACAAAGTGGCTGGGTTCAGTGTCGCGCGCCGCTTCAAGGTAATATGAGGTGCTAACCGTGTCAATTTGTATCCTGTCAGGCGAGCACTAGTTAAGTGTTGTGTCTTGGTCTAATTCAAAAGGGCATCTACTGCATGGGGTACTAGCACCAACAGTTTGTTTGACAAAACTATCCCCTCACTCTGACGTATGGACAGTAAGGCAGTCTTGGCAATGAAGCACCCTCCTTGACACTAATATGCACTGGCAGAATAACCATTTGCCCTACATCAGTGTCTGAAGTAGCCCACAAAGTACTAGGGACTGAGGCTAGTGCAATGTCCTCTTTAACAATACAAGATCTCTCAATCACAGGGTAGTTGTCTTTCAAAATAACCTGTACTCCTTCCGGAGAAAATCGTATCGTAGCCCTGAAATATTTAAGCATATCAAGACCCACAATATTGTCTGGTGTGTTTGGAGATAGCAAAAACGGACATGGAGCAGTAAACTTATCAACATGGAATGCGAGTGGCTGTGACAATGGGCTAAGGGAAGGGGGTCCATCGAAACCTATCGATGTAATGGTTAAGCCAGACAGGGGAGCCCTTGGAACCAATTGTTTAGACAAGGCGCTACAAGTAGCTCCTGTATCAACCAGAAACTGATCTGTAGATCCCAAAGCATGTGTTGTAACATAGGGACCCCTCTGATCTACTGGAACTTCAACTGATTCCTTACCCTATCCTAGGCAATCCTATGCATAAGCAGAATCTTGAAAATCAGACGGCACATAGTAGGACATTTGATATTGGTTCCTTCTATCAAAAGTGTTAAACCCATCCTGCCCACGTGTATTTGCATCAAACCTAGCGCAATCATTCATGCTTCCTCTAGGCCCTGAATATCCTGAACGATTTCTCATTTGTCCCCGACCACGTGGCCACTGCTGAGCACGCAGTACTGGACAATCAGAAAGCAAATGTCCAAATTTCTTGCAGTACGCACACTGGTCAACAGATACATTCGAACGAGTATAAGAAGGAAAAGACGAACCATAGGATCCACGTCCGCCTCTATCATTACCTCTAGAAGGTGGGCCATAAGCTTGAGCTAACATAACCTTTGTTTTCAACTCTTTAGAGTTTTTATCCTCATTACCTTTAGCTTCTAATTCTTGTCGCTCATAATACTGAGACATGGTTAAGAGAGAAATCGGAGAGGAGGTAATCCATGAACTTTCACTGGCCTTTAGGCGACTAGCTATTCCTGGCAAAAGGTTTGCGACATATTTATCGACAAACAGATGCCTACCCGTGTCATCTGTCAATGACTGGCCACTAAAACCGTGGAATGCCTCTTCAAAGCGTGTAAAGAAATCTGAAACGGATTCATCTGCCTTTTGCTTACACAACGTTAATACAGTCCAATCTATCTCTTTAGGGGGAGTAATCGTCTTTAACTTAACTAATATAGCTGCCGGAAGGTCTAAAATTAACTGACACGGTTTCTGTTCAGGTTCTCCGTCTTCATCTAACTGCTCTAAATCTTTCCATAATGCTCCAAATGTGGCACGGTCATCAACTTTATACACAGTTCTCCACATATCAGGCGGTAATATTAATCCAAAAAGCAAATCAATATCAGGCAAAGTCATAGTACAAGAACTAATTGCAACCTCAACTTCCTCATAAAAGACTGCTGGATTCTTTCGCGGATCAGGCAATGCATTTAAAATATATATATATATATATATATATATATATTTTTTTTTATTTGCATTTGAAATTTATAAACAACATTACCCCCCCCACCCCCGCAGAACAGGTAGCAAAATCCAACATTTTATTGATTATAAAAAATATGAAGAAAAGTATATACATTTGTTCAGTGAGCATGAAGCTGAGCTAATAAAAGAAAAGAATAGAGGAAAGAGAAAAAGAAAAAAGGGAGAAGAGGGACAGTAAATATAAAACCTAAGTGATTCAAACATGTCATTCCTCTAGCATCCAATCTAGCAGAGGTGCCCATATCATCATGCCCTTATTCCGCTTAGTCCTCCCTTTGCTTCTATAAATCGCCACTTCCAGGTTGCAGGTTGCAAACAGCCTGGTTCTCCATTCTACAAAAGAAGGTGCTAATGGATCTATCCAGGCTGACGCAATGCACAATCTTAGAACAGCCATAGCCACGAAGATAAGCCGATGCATAGAATGTGGTCGTGGTATGTTAGACGTACCTAATAAAATTTCTTCGGTTGATATATTAATACGGCAATTTGGGAGGTTGGAAAGAAAGTCAGAGATTGTCGATATGATATTCCCTAATATAGGACATGTAGCAAACATGTTGGTTAGATCTGCTGATGAAAGTGAACACCTAGGACAGTGTGTTAAATTTCCGGTCCCCCATTTTGCCATTTTTTCTGGGGTGTAATAAAGTGAAAAAAATGTTTTATAAAATTGTACTTGGAGTTTCATGGACATTAGGGTTGATATTGACATCTCCAAGGCTTCCAAGGAGGTTCGTGGAGAGATGCCAAGTCTGCTTTGCCATGCCTCCGTATGTTTCTCCATATCGTCTGGCAAAAGTAAATTAAGTCCTTCATACATCTCGCCAATTCTAGGGGGTTTTATAGATAATAATTTGTCCATCGTTTGCCACGATTGGAATTTGATGCGACTTCCCCCTTTCTTTAAAATAAAATCCCGAACTTGGAGGTATTTGAAGAAATCTCTATTAGATAGTTTGAACTCGGTTTTTAGTTCTTCAAAAGACTTAATACCATTCTCAGAAAAAAAGCACCCTAGTTGTTTTATCCCTAATTCTGCCCATCTATTCGATATTGAATCTCGAAATATTTCCGGGAGATCCAAATTCTGTATTGTAGGTGTATAAAAGGAATACCGACCTAGACCAACTAGTTTTTTAACATTCCGCCACACTTTAACAACGCTAGAGATAGTCTTGAATTTCACCTTTTTAAAATAGTCATCGTTAGATTGACGCCATAAACATCCTGCACAACCATCTCCCAAAATAAGTTCTTGCGGAGTGGGAATATTACGGACATCAGTGTCTTCTTTCAAAAGGTATGCACTAAATCTCAACACTGTTGGCCAATAATACAGTTTAAAGTTTGGCAGTGCCCATCGATCTCTAGGTAAAGTGATCCACTTGAGTGCTCTTCGTGGCTTATGATATCCCCATATAAAACGTGAAAACATATTGTCTATATTTTTAAAAACTGTTTGGGAGAATTCTAGGTTTATTGTGCGAAAAAAATAGAGAAACTTCGGAAAAAAGTAACATTTTGACTACATTAACTCTCCCCCCAATAGTGAGTTGTAAATTGTGTAGGCGTAGTAGTTCCTTCTTAGTGCGACTAATGAGAGGGTTGAGATTATCGTCAACCATTTTTTCGATATTAGCGTTAATACTCACGCCTAGATAAATTGCTTTATTAATTATACGTGGATCTTGCATCGTAATTTTATTATTTATGATGATCTGAGTTTTACTACGATTTAATTTATACCCGAGACTTTGCCGAAGGTGTGGGCTTCTTGTTCTATCCATTTAATGGCGTTATTGGGGTCACCTGTGATAATAGCTATATCGTCGGCATATGCCAGACATTTAGTTTCTACGTTGCGAGCTTGAATTGGGGGAATTACATTATTATTTTCCAAGTTGTGTATAAATACATCAATATAGATAGCAAATAGGAGGGGCGAGCAGGGGCAGCCCTGTCTTGTACCCCGCGTGATGGCAAAGTTTTCTGATAGAGCCCTATTGATTAATACGTGGGCACTGGGGTTTACATAAAGTTGTTGGACTGCTGTTAAATAGTTTCCGCCTATCCCACAGTTTGATAGGGCCGCCCATAGGAATTTCCAGGAGACCCTATCAAACGCTTTCTCTGCGTCGAGCAATATGAGGGCCATAGGGTCTCCTGTCACCCCCGTATAATCAAAGAGGGAGATACCCCTTTGTATATGATCAATCGTAGACCTTCCGGGAACAAAACCATGTTGTTGTTCTGAGACAATATTATGAATTACGGGAGCCAATCGATCTGCCAGTATTTTTGAATATATTTTAGAATCCCCGTTAATCAGTGTGATTGGTCGATATGAGCCCAATTCTTTCTCATCTTTGTTTTTTTAAGAAATGCTATTATCTTGGCAATGGACCATGACCTAGGTGGGTTCCCTCCGGATAAGATAGTTTGGAAAAGGAGGGTTATGATATTCTCGAGTTGAGGGGCGAATTTAAGGTAGAATTCAGTTGGAATCCCGTCCATGCCCGCAGCCTTTCCATTAGCCAGGCCCTTAATTGCTAGAAGTATTTCATCAAAGCTGATTGTGCTATCTAATATCTCCTGATCAGCAATTTTCAAGTGTGATGGGGTAAATGATTCCAAATAAATGTTGGGATCACCGCATTCAGTATTATCCTCGTGATGGAGGTTTTCATAAAATCTCTGAAAGGATGTTCTTATTTCAGATGGATCTGATCTTAGACCCAAATCTGGGTCCCTAATTTCTTTAATTAGAGCAGAAGATATCTCTTCGCGGGTTCTGACAGCTAATTGGTGGCCCATTTTTTCCCCAAGCTCATATATTTTAGCTTTGTTGACATTAGCCTTACTAGCTGCTCTATCAGTTAATATTGCCAAGATGTTATTTTTTGCGATAGCCACTTTGCGCTCTGCATTAGCAATTGGATTACCTTCCTGTATTGTTTTAATAAGTCCTTCTTCTGCTTTACGCAAATCTTCTTCCAGTGAAGCCATTTTTAATTTTTCTGTTTTGTTGTGGTGAAAGGAGAATTTCATCGTTTTGCCCCTAACCCCTGCTTTCAAAGTGTCCCAGACTATGTCGATGGAGGTAGACCCGATATTATCTGATAGAAAAGCTGGAATCCATGTTCTCATATGGGAATTATATGCGTTATTGTATAGCAAAGCTCTTTCGAATGTCCATATATTTTATATTAGATTTTTCAGAACCCTTCATTAGATTAAGCTTAAGCGGGTTGTGATCCGACAGAATTCTAGGTAGTTTATTAATTTGACATGTAGAGCGTAAGCTATTCGAAAGAAGCATATAATCTAATCTTACATGTTTTGAGTGTGGAAATGAATAATAAGTATAACCAGGGTCGCCCGGGTGACTCATGGCCCAGCCATCTAAAAGGCCGTGTTGAAGACATAAGTCTTTAAGAGCGAGATAGACCTTCGGTTTCCTGCCTTGATAAATAAACCCAGGATCTGTGGACCAATTATAGGGTAAATGAATATTAAAGTCTCCACAAAGAATCAATGGGAGGGGCCAGTGAATTAACTCGTTGGACACCTTAATCAATACCTCCGGATCGTCAATAATATCCCCATATATTGGCAATGCATTTTTAAGGACCATAACATCTGCTCTAATCCAAGGAGTGTAAACCCCATTATAAATAAAATACCCATTAGCATCTACAGAAGTCTTATCATCATTTGTACCCGTTCCCTTAGGAGGAACATATAAAGGCCGGCTTACCGCATGGGTTTCACATTCATTACAACATTCTTATCTGTTTCAAGAGTAGAAGTTCGTGCCATGGTGACGTGGGATGTTTGTGCAGCTGCATCTGCTGCCTTTTTCTCCTCTCGCAAACGGGCTGCGTCAATACGCACTTTAACCAAGCGTCTGATCGTGTCAGGCACCTGGGAGAAGACAAAAAGACCGTCACGTAATTGTTTACAATCAGCTGCTACATCATCGGGCTCCATTTCTACTGAATGTTTCCTAAATCGTTCAATAACATCTGCGGCAAATGTATCGGTAAAATATATTTGCTCCCTTTCCTGCCAACCTTTTCTACTATCTAAAAGTTCAGAAGCAGTGGCAGTACTACGAACGGCTTTACGCGCAGCAGATCTAATGTCAGATGCGCGCCCAGCAGATAACATTGAACGAGTTTCTCGAGCTTTGTCCTGGTTTGTAGGAGAGTCCTCATCTGACTCATAAGGAGCAGTAGGAAGAGTATACGGAGGTGGACAACGATCTAATAAGAGAGAATCATCTTGGGGTTTATTAAGAATAGGATAAAGAGGTCTACGAACAGCGTATTGGCCATTTACCTGTAAATGACGCTCCCTATCTTCCCTCTCTTTAATTTCTTTAATTTCCCTATTTTTCATTTCTAATGCTTTCGCATGAATGCTCTTACGTTGTTCTTTTTCAATCAAGGCTTGCTCACGCTTCATTCGCTCATGCACTTCTTTCTCCCACATTCGTACACAGTCAAACATATCTTGCCTAGCCTTTTGCTTAAACATCCGTTGTTCTACATACTGAATCTTTCGCAAATCAAATGACCCATGCATAGGCCAACGCAATTCATGATCTTTACAAGTATATTTATTCCACAACGTGCTGTACATTATGGAAAAAATACCATACTTAACATACATGTCCCTATTAGGAGTCCCCTCCGGGGGGGCTGGTTGTGCTTCGTCAAGTCTCAAATTGGTACCACTACAAAAGCAACACATCCTACGAACTGTGCTGGAAACAGGCATGCCAAAAATAGTGCAGAATATGCAGTATTCTGATCAAAGTAGCGCTTAAAGTACCCTTCGTACATTGCGCCGTTCAAACAAATTCAAATGGAGACAAATCTCCTCATGAGATATCTATATGAATTGCAATACATATATAATTGTCAAGCAAATTCTAATATTGGCCAATCATACAAACAAAAAGTCGCAGTAAATGTTACTAAACTACCTTACCAATCAAAGGCATCAAAACCAACAGCAAGTGCCGCAGAACGGCTCTTACCAATCAAATGGTGTCCAGGTTCCAACTGCCAAGTTCTCAAATCGACCAAATGGTCACTGCACGGCGAATTAACAGAAGAGATCTCAGTCGAGGACCAGCACCACCTGGATGGTCAGATCAGAAAGAAAGGAAAAACACCGTGGGTGCCAAGACTCTGGTCTCCTGAGACCGCGATCGCGTCCAAAAGCGAGATTCCAATCCTTCATCTCGACCAGTCCTTCGGGCATCCGAGTCGCCGATGAGCCCCACGTTGGATGCGCCAATTTGTGGTGGTGAGCCTCAGCAAGGCCTACCAGTGCTAGGTGTTCTCCCTTCTCTGCACAGAGTCCTCAGACCAATAGAAAGATGTTGGCACAGAAGCTGGAATAGAAACGACAGAGTTTATTAAATCTCATGAGGTAGAACTACATTCACACAGCACCCTTCGGTAATGTATGAAGTAGCACACTGAATGGAAGGAGCTTGGTGCTTTTATACCCACAAAGGGGCTCAAATGAAGGCGGTACAAGTACAGAATGCTGGTTTTAAATACATATAAGGTCATACAGAGAGTGTGCTGGCAACAAGTGGGAGGGTGTTGTGTCATGATTTCATATAGAATTGTTTTTGTTTAACCTTCCATTTCCTCATGCTTGTTGAGCAAGATTCCACTAACTGCAGTTGTGGGCAGTTGAAGTGGAAGAAGACCTGTGTAGGCTGCGCCCTACCTTGCTCCTGTGTTATTGCAATAAATCTTCTTAATTCAAGTCTCTTCGTTCTGAATTTACAATTGGCGACGAGGTTTCCTGCAAATAACACTAGGACACCACCGAACCCTTCCATTTTCAAGGATTTTATTATTATTTCCTGACTTCTACTCCGTGAAGATTTCATCTTTAAAGTGTTTCCAACTGCGTGACTTTTTGCGGCTTCTTATGTAACCTTGACATATATGGAGATTCGGGTTCCCCGTATTCTATAATTAGCAAGGACGTGTGGAATTCCAAGTTTTTGAATTTTATAGGTAAGAAACTTTACGCTCCTGACATTTCTCCAGAAAGCTATTCAGGGGAGAAAATAGATTTGATTGGATTTAGAATTTTAGGTTTAAAGGCAGGGAATGCTTGGGAAAATTATATGTTGCTAAAAAAGGACCTTCTGTCCTTGGATGGAAGGATCAGGGAAAACTTTAATTATTTTAAATCCAAATAGCCCTGACCCTGTTCTGGTGGTTGAGGATGGAAGTGGTATTGGGAACTCGAAGTTATCTAAATCTGAAAAGGTTTTCAGTGCGAATATAGGCAATTTCAAAGATTTTACACATCGGATTGTGTTAAAAAGTAATGCCAACCCTAAGATTCATAAAGTGAGAAACATTCCCATTTTATTACGCAATGAGGTAGAAAAAGAATTAGATAAACTGGTTAAAAAAAATCATAGAACCTATTGAATCCTCTGAATGGATTTCGCCAGTAGTCATGGCCAGACGGTCTAATGGTAGGATTCGCTTATGCATTGACCTTCGTCATCTAAATGAAAACATTGTTATTGATAAGTTTCCTTAACCGAAAATTTCTGAAATGTTGACCCTTGTCAAAGATGTTAAGTTCTTTTCTATGATTGATTTGTCATCGGCTTATCATCAGATTTCATTGGATGAGGAGAGCAGACATCTTACTGCCTTCATCACACCTATGGGGTGCTTTCAATTCAAAAGGATGCCCTTCGGTTTGGCATCTGCCGCTGACATTTTTCAGCGTATTATGCATCAATTGTTTGGCAAGCATCCCAAGGTGAGATTTTTCCAGGATGACATTTTCATTTTTGGGAAATATAGCACTGAGCATGATTCTGTTCTTAATGAGGTATTAAGTGTTTTGGAGGAAAAAGGTTTGACTGTAGAACACTCTAAATGTAAATTTGCTGTCAAATCCGTTACATACCTTGGTCATGTTTTATGTGCCGATGGTGTAGCAACTAAACCTAAATCAGTGGAGGCTATAAAAATGCCCCTCCTCCGTCCAACAAGGATGAAGTCAGATCATTCTTAGGGATGGTTGAATTTTATTCAAAGTTTGTTCAGGGTTTTTCAAGTAAGGTGTATAATATCAGACAACTTCTCAAGTTCAACGTTAGATTTTCCTGGTCTCAGGAGTGTGAAAATGAATTCAATTCTATCAAGGAGGCCATTATCCATGCACCTGTTTTATGTCCTTTCGATGTGGATAGAAAGTCTATAGTTACAGTTGACGCTAGCAATAAAGGATTGGGCGGCATCCTTTCACAAATTGATGAGTGTGGTAAGGAGTGTATAATTGCTTATGCTTCTAGGGCACTTACTGCTCCAGAATGTAAATTTTCAGTTATTGAGAAGGAAACCTTGGCGGTAGTTTGGGTTTTAGAACCTTTCAGAACTTTTGTTTGGGGCAAGGAATGCACAGTTAGATCGGACCATAAACCCTTAGTAAAACCTCTGACTACTGAAGGTTTATTCAAAGCTTCTGCTAGGATAGCCAGAATGTCCATGTGTTTACAGGAATTCATTTATAAAATTTAATACGTCCCTGGTAAGAGTAATGTTTTAGCGGATTTTGTTGTCTCGCATGCCATCTGTGTTACAAGAATGTGATGTGAGTGAATGGGACTCATTATAGGTTGCTTTGGTACATGAAGAGACCCAATTTTGTATTGAAGAGAAAAGGTGGAATGAGGAGTACCTTAAGGAGGGCAAATTAGTGTCGCTCATGTCCTTTATTCAGGATGGCTGGCCGGAAAAGTCTAGCTTAGCTTCTGACCTTAAGTCTTTTTGGGAAGTTAAGGATGAGCTTTCTGAGGTGAATTACACTGTTTTTAGAAGAGATAAAGCTATTCCTCCTACGTCATTAAGGGATTCTATTTTAAAATTGTGTCATGAAGATCATTGTGGCATAGTTAAAACCAAACAAAATGTAAAAAAATGGTACTGGTGGCCAGGCATTGATATAAGTGCAGAAAGAATTGTACGGGATTGCATTGTTTGTGCCAAAACAGATAAAGCTCTTAAGACATTAAGACCTGATATGTGTGAACCCATAATTCCTGATGGTCCTTGGCACACTGTCGCAATAGACAATATGGGTCAAATTGGCGTCAACTCAAAATATATAATTTCTATTATTGATATTTTCTCTAGATGGCCATGTATCACCATTGTTGATAAGATTGACTCTGTTGCCGTGTTACAATTTTTGGATAGAGTCTTCATGGAAGAAGGTCTTCCAGTTCAAGGTATCAGTGACAATGGGGTACAATTTGTATCTAAATTGGCTAAATCTTATTTTGAGAGAGTAGGTGTGACACATAGGACTACTTCTTTATATAACCCTAGTGGTAACGGCATGTGTGAGAAATTTAATAACGTTCTCAAAAATGCTATTCAAATTGCAGGATTAAAGGGGGAAGATTGGGAACTTCAAGTGTTCAAAGCTGTTTGGACCTATAGAACCAATATACATGAAGCTTTGAAAATGTCCCCTTTTGATATCATGAGAGGCCGTACTGCTAGGACCAAGTGTAATCCGGATTGGTTGCATAAAAATTCTTGTCTTGATATTTGTATGAATTCTGTTAAGCACAATGTACTTTTTTTTAAAAAACTTTATTTATTGAGAGTTTTTTTCCAATTGCAATACAGGTTCATTTCCACAGGCAGCAGGTTCGGCAATCTACACACCACACAACATTGTTACAGTAGTACTAATGTTGACATAAGAGTTGAGTCCATTGTGAGAAGTGTTCTTTTGAGCCATCAAGCATAGCACCCTATAGGACGGTAATCTGCAATAAATACGGGTAACCAGAACAATCTTACGTGCTTGTCAGCATTACATCCACGCCAATGCATTTATAACACTTTACTAGTATTAGAACAATTAGGCACTTAACTTGTTCACAGTATCTATCGCAGTACAATGCATGTATTGGCAAAGGGTATGCGCTGTACCCCAGCATCTATACAAGGAATATGGTTTACATCTCAGCAGAAGATTTCTATACAGAGGCAAGGGTTGAGGCAAAAAAATAATGCACCTGCTTTCACCTGTGGCTTGAGGGTAATGGGGATGGTGCTTATGAATCCAAAGAACACAACCCTGTCTGTTCCTTCAAGGGTAAAACCCGAAAAATGCGATGAATAATAAGGAATCAGCAGCCATCCAAGAATTTTTTTTTCAATGGTCCACAATGCATATGAAAGTATAAGGTCTTGTGACAAATAAGTCCGGGCTTCAATGAGATTTTCTTTTCCAAAGTTCTTTATTATAGTGATTCAAGATAAGAAAAAATCCAAGAACACATATGGATTTCCTTCTTAGCCGACGCGTTTCGTCTCAAACATTGAGACTTCTTCAGGGCTAAGGATGAAACATACAAAAATTATACACTAATAGACATCTACACATACATATAAGTTAAAAACAATGAATAAACATTAAAATACCCATGCATGTTACGTTTATTGGATTTAATCCAAGTTGGTCCTCATTTCTGATTAGAGGGATTTCTTGACTGATTATTACATTTTGGATGGGTTGACAGAACAGAAGGATGCACTGTCCATCAAGCGATAAGATTCGATTACTGGGGTACTCCTAGGTACCCTATGTTAGACTAAAAGACTCTTGGTACTAAATAAAACCCATATATAACTATTTAATAGGTCAGATAACAGGGAAAGAATGAATTAAGAGAACATAGATCAAATTCATACCTCAGATAGTGAGTGATAGTCAACAATACACCTTGGAAATGTTTCTTGAGAGCAGCGAATTGGGCTAGTTTCTAGAAAGACACATAA
Source organism: Lissotriton helveticus (assembly GCF_964261635.1). Classification (NCBI taxonomy): domain Eukaryota; kingdom Metazoa; phylum Chordata; class Amphibia; order Caudata; family Salamandridae; genus Lissotriton; species Lissotriton helveticus. The sequence continues at coordinate 600,567,378 of NC_136067.1, forward strand.
CAATTCATTATATTGGCATGCAATTTGTTCAGGAAGCAACCTAATCATGGTAAAGAATTATTCCCTTTAGTTTTAGCTTGAAAGCTAAAATACTGCACAGTGATAATATTACATATCAGTAACTACTTGTACATAGAATATTAGTCTGGGTTGTACATTGTAAATTGGCATGCTTATAAAACATGTGACTTTGCTCATATTTGTTCTTAGATTTGTGAGCATGCAGGTTCAGGAGTCCCTGTCTACAGGCCCAAGCAGGCTATAGACAGGGACTCCTGAACCTGCATGAGTCACACTTCTGTGAACTCATTTCGTCAAGACTTAAAGGTAACAAACTTGCGTTTCTAGAATTAGGAGTCTAATTGAATGAGATTCATATATAGAAAGTCAGGCTATGCTCACAAATCTAAGAACAAATATGAGCAAAGTCAACTGTTCTGGCAACCCATCCAAAATGTAATAATCAGTCAAGAAATCCCTCTAATCAGAAATGAGGACCAACTTGGATTAAATCCAATAAACGTAACATGCATGGGTATTTTAATGTTTATTCATTGTTTTTAACTTATATGTATGTGTAGATGTCTATTAGTGTATAATTTTTGTATGTTTCATCCTTAGCCCTGAAGAAGTCTCAATGTTTGAGACGAAACGCGTCGGCTAAGAAGGGAATCCATATGTGTTCTTGGATTTTTTCTTATCTTGAATCACTATAATAAAGAACTTTGGAAAAGAAAATCTCATTGAAACCCGGACTTATTTGTCACAAGACCTTATACTTTCATATGCATTGTGGACCATTGAATTTATTGAAAAAACATTTCTTGGATGGGTGCTGATTCCTTGTTATTCATCGCATCTCAGCAGAAGAATCAATGTCTGTCTGATCCTCATCGTTCGAGTCACTGTTGTACTTCATAAGATATCCCCGTAGGGGGTCCCATACATCCTTAGGCCTGTTGCGGGATGGTTGTTTTTCCGCATAAATCTGATTTTGATCCTGACAGTAAATAATATTATTCAAAAATTCCTTAAATTTGGAGGCTCTCCCCCGTCCCCATCGACATGCAACTCTGCGCTTCGCTAGGAGTAGGGCAATGTTTACGAATTTTCTAGTGAGCTTTGGTACCTTCATCGTATATCCTAGTAGCATAGTGAGCGGATCTCTAGTTATCACCCCACCTGTCATCTCTGGGAGCGCCGTGTGAACTGTAAAAGGTGGGGCAGGTTTCAGTCGATCAATACCCAAGTATTGCCCGGCGTTAATCGCCTCTCATACCACTCGAAATTATCAAACAAAGAGGCAGGCGCTGGAGACTGGAAGGCAGGAAACAGAGGTTTATTCCGACGGAGCAGAACACGTCAAATCAGACAACAGGGTATCTTCTCGAGATGCTCTAACCGCATCTCTGAGGCCTGGCCTCTTATACACAAGTTAATGACTTTATTGCATGAAACACATTCCTGTCAATGCTTTGAAGTACGGAAAGACATCTTTGAAATCCCCGCTTCATGCCCGTTCCCACACATATTTATAGTAGAAGTCCCCACCCCGATCTCAGCAGGTGATGACTGTCGCGCAGCTGGATATTCCGCCGATTCCCGGAATGTGTGCGGCTGATCGGATCTCACGGGGTGGGGGGTTTCGATTAGTCTTAGATCCTTTGAAGAGGGGCAGCTGCCTACTGTATGGGCAATAAACTGCATCCGCAGGGCTAGGTGACGGCCTGGGATCGGGGGCCTGGGATCGGGCCGGACAATCGGGCACAGAGGATGGGGGTCCATCAAAGGATGTGTGCATCATAGGGACAGACGGAGGTGTTGGCCGGGTATGGGATGTGGTTCCGAGGCAGGGTCGCGCTGAAAGAGGTGGTTTATGGCCCGAGCGTGTGAGAGCGGGGGCTGTCAATGCGCGGGGGATGTTTGCGAGGTCGAGAGAGAGAGAGAGAAAGACGCGCTGGCTATCGGCAGTGGGCAGAGAGGCCATGGCATTCAAAATGGCTGCTGCTTACGCGCACATATGAGCCTGAAAGGGACAAGATGGCGCCGATAATGTTTAAGTCGCAGTCTAGATTTTAACAGAACCTCTATCCAGTAGTCGGATATCCTAGGGCATTCCCACGGTAAATGCAAAAATCCCGCACCCTCCGCCCTGCATCTATCACATCTGTCATTGTCGGCCAAGTGGAATCTCAGCTTTTTTACTGGTGTATAGTACATTCTCTGTAAGAATTTAAAGTGGATAATCTTGAGCCTACAACTAGATGAGATGTTAGCAGTGATGTCGCAGCAATAGGCCCATTGCTGATCATCAATTTCACCCCCCATATCTTCGCTCCACTGCACACGAGCTTTAGACTGTGTGGTCGTACTTTGTGTCCTAATGTTCCTATATATGTGGGAAACTATGTAAAGTCCATCCGTCGATGTCAATACATTGTGTAGAGGCAGCATTATTTTGGGCTCATCAAGGAACTGTGGTAATATACTCCTCAATCCCTGTCGTAGTCTGACGTAGTAGAATAGTTCGAGAGGTTTGGGTGGGAGATCCTTAAATATCTGGTCCCTACTTTTAAATTTGCCGTTCAAGAAGAGGTCACCCCACTTTTGAATGCCAAGTCACCAACACAAATTTTGAAAACCACCTTCCTGCAGCAGCGTCAATTGGGAATGATAAACAAGTGGTATTTCTGGTGAGTAGAGCATCGGAAGTTGCAATATTTTGCGGATCCGTCGCCAAGCGTCTATCGTACAGGTCACTGTTGTGAAAGGCGTTTCTATGGCTTCTAAGGGGGCATGTATAACTCCTTTCAAGGGTAAGGGCCGTGCTATCCAATCCTCTGCAGCCAACTGCGGCATATAAGAGGTCGGTGCGAACCAATGATACGCGTATTGTGCCTGCGCACTCAGATAATATAAAAGGAAGTCTGGCACGTCAAACCCTCCATTAGCGTACGGTTGAGTAATAACAGACCACGCCAGCCTCGGCTGTTTGCCACCCCAGAATAGTCTCAGCAGTTCCAACCGTAATGTTTTAAAAAAAAATAGGCGCCAGGGTAATATGGGATATTCTGAAATAGGTATTAGAACCTTGGAAGGATAATCATTTTTATAAGCGACGCCCTTCCCGCCATAGACAGTGGTAGTGACACCCAGCAAGTGACATCATCGGTCAGTTTTGTAATTGCAGTGCTATAGTTCAATCGTATAGTATCCTCCTTTTCTATGGCCACCTGTATGCCTAGGTAACGGAGATCCCAACTGCACCAATCCAGTGGGTAGTCTAATTGAAATCGGGACACTGCTGGAGTGAGTGGGAAGAATTGCGATTTCTTCCAATTAATCTGAACGCTTGCCACACGACCGAACACTATAAATTCGCATAACAATGGATTGAGGTTAGTTTGGGGATCAGTGACATAGAGCGTCAAGTCACCCGCGTAGAGGTACACATCGATCTGTCGTTGGAAACATTCAAATGCACTTTGCTTATGGAATTGGCGAATGCGACACGCTAGGGCTTAATCGCGATAGCGAAAAGCAAAGGAGAAAGCGGGCATCCCTGCCTAGTGCCTCTGGTGATATTAATCGGGTCCGATAGCACGCAATTGATGAGCACCTTCGCCGTAGGCTTGGTGTACAGCAATCTGATCCAGTCCACAAACAACCTAGGAAACCCCATCCTGTTCAATGCGGTTATCATATAGTCCCATTCAACTGAATCAAATGCTTTTGTAGCATCCAAAAATACGGCAGCCACTGGATTCTCCGGCGCTATGGTGCGTATTAGTGAGAAAAGGGTGCGTAAGTTATGAGTGGTGGACCTGCCAGGTACAAAACCAGCCTGGTCTGGGAGCACTATCATGGTCATTAAGAGGGACAACCGAGTCGCTAATATTTTGGCTAAAATCTTTGCATCACAGTTCATGAGGGAGAGTGGCCGGTAAGAATCACAATCGGAGGGATCCTTTCCGGGCTTTAGAAGGGAGGTAATCACCACCTCCCGCATGGAACGTGGCAATATCCCTGCCTCTAGTGCATCTTCGAAAACCTCCTTTAAAACTGGGGCCATTATATCCACATAACATTTATAAAATTCAGCTGGAAGGCCGTCTAGCCCGGGGGCTTTACCATTCTTTAAGGACATTATGGCATCCCGCACTTCGTCCAACTCTAAAGGGGCACTGAGAAATTGTCTGTGTGCGTCCCTGAGCCAGCATAAAGCCACCTCGCTTAGAAAGTCGTCAAACATCGCATCTCCTGATCGTTGTGTATGGTATAATCCACTATAATGTGATGTAAAGAGATGTAGGATACTCTTAGTGTCCTGACATTTGTTTCCCTCCGGTGTACTCATCTCGAGTGTGCGTGCTATATCGGGGATTTTGTGTTAGGGGTGGTCGGATTTGACCACATAAACGAGTGTTCAACGTAGATTCTCCATGGCTAAATGGGAGTTCTCCTTCCCGCATTCCCTATTAACTCCATGTGGTCTTTTGTGACATTCCCTAAATAGCATGCTGGTTTGTGTTGGCGAACTTAGAGACGCTCCCTAATTAAGTGAAAAGGGAATCTCACCCGCGAATCATTGCTTGGCTTACTGCTTGGTTAGTGACCACGCCCCCTTTACTCAGCGTCCTGCTTTGTGAGGTTCCCGTAGCGTTCTTGGTTCCTGTCTGCCTTCGTGTTCCAGTTTGTTCCTCTGATTTCCTGATTTCCTGAACCCGTGGTATTATTAGTCCTTGGTTCCCCGTTTGATTCCAGAGTTCCCTTCACTTTCCTTTCCCCGTCTTTTCATAGCCTATTCTGTTCCCGATACTTAGTCTTCTGAGCTCCCGTCCAGTTTCTCCTTCTCCCCGGTGCCTTGCACTAATTTCCGCCTTTGCAACTGGTCCGTCCCCCACGCCCTGTTTTCGTTATTTGGTTAGTTTTCAAGCCCTTCTTCCCGCTCCGTTCCACTCGGGCTTTTGTTATTTGAGTGGACGGAGGTGTTCTTTGTGCATTAGCATTGTTGTGTTTGTATTTGTCTACAAGCTCCACTCTGTCTTCAGTTTACGAGTTGGACGCCTTGTGTGTAATCCGTGGATTGTCTCGTTGAGTGTACACCCGCTCCGCTCCGTCATAAGTTTCAAGAGTCGGACGTGGTGTGTGTCTTTGTGCTAGTGGTGGGTTCTATGTTTACCCACTCCGCTCTGTCTTTAGTTTACGAGTCGGAAGTGGGAATTATTGCTGTGTCACTTTGTCCTTAGCTCCATAAGTGATACGAGTTGTCATCTGCTGCTCTGGTGGCCCAGTCTTGCTCTGTTTTCAGTTCAGGAGCAGGACTGGACTTGTTTACCTTCTTGCTTGGAGGTATCCCTTGCTGAGTAGTCATTCCAGGTTCCCTTCATTACCTCCTGGTTCATGACTTTGACTGCTTGCTTATGCCCTGACGCTCACCTGGTGAGGTAAGTGGAATTCTATGTTGAACACTTGTGTACTAATCCTGCAAACTACTAGTGAGTTTAGTACTGTTGTATGTTTGATTCCAGCCATCTCCTGCCATCGAGACTGCAGCTACATCGTCCCTGCTGGGGGAGAGTGGTATACTCCCTGGGAAATTTCCCCCACACTTTTAGAGAGCAACTGACTTTGAGTGAGTTATCTCTTCTCACTTGGGTCGTTGCTGTTTGGAAGTGTGTGGGACATTCATCTTTGCTCCTGTGGACATCCATCCTCCTCTACAGGGGAGGACCCTTGACATTTTGTGTGAGGCCTGCAAGTGTCCGCCCCGGTCTTTCACCCTTGCAATACCTCCTAGCGGTCCAATGTTTACCTCTGAACTTGACCTCCCTGGCTGCCTCAGCTTCATACTGTGTGAGTTTATCTCGAAAGTCATTATGGAACTGTCCCCGTACTTCCCTCGACATTTTCACCTCCAACTCTTTTAATTCTTGTTCAAGTTTCGTGATAGTACCCCGAATGTCCCTCAGAACACCACAGCTTTTGGAGATGCAGTAACCCCCGACCGTGACCTTAAACGCTTCCCAGATCGTTTCCACATCCTCCACAGATCCCTTATTTCTAGGAAAAAATGCGTGGATCTCATCACCTAATTCCGATTTAAAGACTTCGTCTAATAGTGCTGTGGGTTGAAGACGCCATGAGGCCTTCGGTCTTTCATACCCGGGTACATTAAGTTGAACCAGTAGTGGACAATGATCTGATAATGTCCTCGGCAAATGGCAGACCTTGCCCAGATCTACGCTCAGCCCTCGAGATAACAGGCAATAATCCAACCGAGCCCATGTGTTTGAGTGTGCAGTGAAATGCGTACTTTCTCTATGTGAAGCATGAGTTAACCTCCAGCTATCTATTAAACCTCCTTCCACTATCATGCCTTTCAACACATCCCTGGTCTATTGTATTGGGGACTTCCGTCCGATCTATCCATTCATGGGACTAGAGCTACATTAAAATCCCCCCCCCCCCCCCCCCCCAGATAACATGCATAGAGCCTACATCGATCACCCTGCCCATAGTTGGGCAAAGAACTCAGGCGTATCAGTGTTAGGAGCATAACAGTTCACTATCGTGACCGTATCCGTGCCAAGCCTACCCCACAGTAAGACAAATCGACCCTCTGAGTCTAACAGATCTCCAAGCATTACAAAGGGGACTGTCTTCTTGATTAAAATAGCCGTCCCTCTAGCATACGCAGAATATGAAGAAAAACTTCGAAGCGCCGCCCATTTGCTAGCAAATGTATGTTTGGTTCGGGGGCTTAGGTGTGTTTCCTGCAATAGGGCGATATGTATTTGATGTCTGTCCAAATAAGCTAGCACATTTCTACCTTTTCTGGCATCGTTCAGGCCCCGTATATTCCAAGTCAACACAGATATCCTTGACATCAACCCGTCAGTCATCATCACAATAAGTAGTGTCACTACATATCAGAAGGATAGCACATAACATTGCTTCAACTGCACGAAACCATACCAGCCCGTGTGATAGCACCTGCATCTCGTCCCCATTCACAGAGCAATGACCAAATGCCCTGCGGTCTCCCATCCACTCAAATCTGGGAGCAAAGCAACATCGTCTGCCTTTAGTCACTATTGAAAAACCCAGCATGTCCCCTCCTTTCCCCCACCTCCCCCATCCCTACAGAGAAATTGAACATCTAGTGGCAAAAGAGCAACGCAATGCCGTGTAATAACACAGTCCCGCCTCCTCCCCAGTATGCCGCCCCCCTCCCACTGAAGCGACCCCAACTTGCCAGCATCCTCTTCCAACCCCCCACCCCATCTTCCCACAAAGAACATAACCGTCAAAGAAACGACAGTAGTGAACATAGGGGAACACCCAAGGGGGGGCGACTCTAGGTGGTCACACATCCACCCACCTCCCTCTCCCGTGTCTCGAACCTAGACGACCCTCGGGCAACGGTCAAGGAGGGGCGGTGGGGCCTGGAATACATTACCACCGGAACTCTCGACCCCAGTCTGCATTGTAAGCAATCAGCGTCCCCAGTCTCGGTGTCTCATGTGGATTAACAACAGTTATCTCCAGTGTTCAATCAAGCCATAGGTAGTCCTTATGGAGAATATCTCAGGCTTCCTCATCAGTCTTGTGTGGATTGTCTTGGTTTGCGGGTCCCCGTCCAGTCGGTCTGCGTTGCTCTTTTTTCAGTGCCTTTAGGTAATCTTCCACTTGCTGCGGCTTAGTGAAGAAGCGCTGCTTCCCCTGATGCGTCACCCGAAGCCGGGCCGGGTATAGCAGGGCATAATCTATTTCTGCGTCGCGTAATTTCTTCTTCACTGCGATGAATTTTCGCCTTTCCTCTTGAACTAGCGGGGTGAAGTCCGGATAAATGGAAAAGGAGACGCCATCATAGGATAGAGTTCTTTTAGTGCGAGCCACCCGCAAGGCCACCTCCCGATCCCGATAGTTCAGTAAACGAGCAATTATGGGACGCGGTGGAGCTCCAGACTTAGGCTGTGGTCCAAGAGAGCGGTGTGCTCGCTCCACTATGAACTGTGTGGATAGAGCCTCCGCCCCTATGGTTGTCAGCAACAGCTTTTCTATGTAGTCCTCCATTACCCCGTATTGGTGGACTCTGTGACGCCTGTGACACGGATGTTATTACGCCAGCTGCGGGCTTCCAAATCCTTGTTTTTTGCAGCTATTGTTCGCAGAAGGTTGTCCATTCTAGTGAGTTGCGCTGTATGGCCTGCCGTGATGTCATCGTTCACTGAGATACGCCGCTCTGTCTCCCCTATTCTGTCTTCATGCTGATCCATCTTATGTACAATGGCATCCATCCTAGTCGACATCTTGCCTACTTTGTCGACTACCGTGGCAAATCCTTGCCGTATTTCTTGTAGGAGCTGTTGGACATTGAAGTCGGTGTTGGCTGAGCCACCTGCCGCCTGATCCATCCCAGACGATGCCCCGTTCTCCGTGGTGGAATTCAACCCCTTTTTAGTGGCATTAAATGTGAGTTTGGGTTGGCGGGGGTCATGTTCCCCCATGCTTGCCCCTACTGTGTGCCTCCTACCTCCTGCCAAGCCGCAGTAGGACAAGGGACCAGACCGTAGTCCAAAGCGCCTGAAGGGGGACGAGCTTCCGTTTAGCGCCCCACAAGTTGGCTATCGCAGGTGTTTCACGTCGGGATCCCAGTGACACCCAGCAGGGAGGGGCGGCCAGTGGTTGGTGCAGCTCCACCTGGCAGTGCAGTGACTCTCAGACGGCGATTCCCTCTGTTATCCCACCAGCAAGTTAGTGTACATACATGGATGCGGGCTTCGGACAGGAGGGGCAGCACAGTAGCATTAACCACCTCAGTATCAGCAGTGTGGAAGGCGACCTGTCGTACATTGAGTGTCCACTGGCCCCAGGGGTGAATGTAATGGCACTACAGGCAGCTCTCACTATTCGCAACACCCTGCCAGCCGGTTTTGCGCACCAAATTCATAACGGGCAGATCGTCCGTACCCTCCGCCGTTTCTGTCCGCGTTCGCGGCGATTATCAAGGGCTCCACCACCTTCTGTCCTCTACAATTTGTGTTGGCTATTACTCGTCGCGCTAGGGGCTCCTCAAGGAAGGCTCTATGCAGTCATCCGGCCATTCGCCTCTTCAGCCACCGTGACGTATGTCTCGCAGTTCCCCTTAGTATCCGTGCGCCGAGGGTTTAATCCGCAGCCAGGGCATTAGCGATATGCTCCGCAACGCCTCACCTCCGTCATGTGTAGCGGCAAATGTTCTCCAAACGTGAGTGGGCTCCGACGGCAGTTGGGGGTACGGGGCCGCCGCGAGCACACCCGAGCACCAGGCCCGAAGGCGCGGCCTACACTACACGTGTGATACCACGGTCTTTCCTGGTCCCGGCTGCCGCTCGCAGTGTGTCCCTCGGTCCAGCGGCGCACCCGGGGAAAGTTCCAGGTCTCCAAAACCACAGTTGCAGTGGTCTCATCGGAGCCAAATTTCCACCGAGTGCTGGGGAAAGGATATTTTATCATTCAGGGTATTTCCAGCTAGATTCGGAGCCGGTATGGCAGGATAAATGAAGGATATCGATCCAGGCTACAGGAGCCTCACCCAAGGGCGGCCATTCTGTCGTGCGCCCTCTAGCGCCCCCCCTGTAAGCACAATGTACTTGAAAAACATTTACAATATAAATGTACGTTTGACAAAAAGTTTGGGGGAGGTACTGCAGTAATCAAAGCTGGAATGTGGGTCAAGGTTAAAAAACCTTGGAGAGTGCGCAAGGGTGAATCTCAGTTTTCTGAACCTTTGATGGTTAAGAAAGCTTTGCGAAATGCTGTTCTTTTAAGTGATGGCAAGGTATGGAACATTAGAAGAATTGCCATCTACAAGGGTAGAAATGATTTGGGTGTTCCTATGTCACTCTCTCGCAAGAATTTTTGTGATTTTGATGAAATTGTTGAGAAGGGACAAGGTGATGCTGTACATCTGAAACATCTGATGTTACACCTGATATAGTCAACAATAATGAAACATCTGAAATATCTGGAGTAGTCAATAATACTGAAACCCCTGTTGTTAATTCTTCATCAGTGAACGGTAATGTGGGTATTACCGGAAATAATGTTGATAAGGATGTTTCGAAGAAACGTGTAACCTCCAAACCTAAATGGTTGGAGTATTTTGTTTGCTGATTTTTTTTCCCATTTATTTATTTTTCTTTCTTCCTTAAGAGGGAAGATGTGTTGTGTCATGATTTCATATAGAATTGTTTTTGTTTAACCTTCCATTTCCTCGTGCTTGTTTAACAAGATTCCACTAACTGGGGTTGTGGGCAGTTGAAGTGGAAGAAGACCTGTGTAGGCTGCGCCCTACCTTGCTCCTGTGTTATTGCAATAAAATCTTCTTAATTCAAGTCTCTTCGTTCTGACTTTACAGAGGGGCTGACAGTTAGCTAATTCTAGTGGACACATCCTGACTGTTACAAGTTGGGGACAGCTGTAAGCTCAACTGAGCATGTGCGAAGCAGAAGAGGCTAAATATATCTCGTCTCTAGGCAGATTTCAAGAGCAGTTGACAGGAAGGTGGGACAGAGCACATGGCAAGCAAAATGGCTGACAGAAATGAAAAATGGACTCCACGAAACGGACAAGATATTCTCTAAATACAAGATGTCTTCTGCTAATGCTTAACCTAATCGCTGCTAAATTACAACAGAAGGGTAAAGACCAGAAGTCTTCACAAGGCCCCCATAAATCTTCTAATGGTGGGTGTAGGAGAGTAGGGTCTGCTATCCTATGGTCACCCCATTTTCTGCTTTTTGCTTCACTGGTTTTCGACTTAGGGGCCGATTAGGATCGCGGTTTTCCCGCATCCTCCGGGCCGGCGGAAGGCACCACCAGCCCGGAGGATGCGGGAAAACCGCTGGGGAGGCACAAAAGACCCACCGCCAAATTAGGATGGCGGTGGGTCTCAAAATCGGTCCGCAGCTTTTCCGCCGCGGTCGCCTTCCGACTGCGGCGGTGGTGGGTGCACATGGGGGGTACCTATGGTACACTCATGCATTTGCCTGCACGAAGCAGCAGGCACCGCGCGGTGCCTGCCGCTTTGTGCATGCAAATGCACTGTTGTAATTTTTTACATTGCGGCGGGTGCTGCTTCAAGCAGCACCCGCCGCAATGTAAAAAATACAGGATGTGACCGCCAGGGTGGCGGTCACATCCTAATTGCCATGGAGGGACCGCCGCTGCCCATGCGGACGGTCCCTCATACTCAGTGGTGGCGGACGGACGCAAGTCCGTCCGCCATCATAATCGACACCTTAATGTGGCTGTGGGCCTGCTAATCAGACCCACAGACCTGCTGTTCTCTCTCTAAATTCACAACCATGTACTTTAGGTACATCACCAATTGGGATTGGGTCACCTCATGAGCCCCTGTACAGTGTACTATAGGTACCCAGGGCATGTTGTGTTTCTATCTAGGACCCTAATTCGATATTCCCGATTTATGTCCTTATATGGTTATAACACATAATATATTTATAAAGGCATTAGAATCATATCCATATTTAGTAATAGCCAATGCAGTCCTAATATGGCAAGGCTACTCCCCTAGGCTCCTAGAAAGTACAACGCGTTCTTTAAACAAACCAAGCCTCCAGCAGCCCGGGAATTCCCCCTGCTCTTGTTTTGATTTGCACAAGAACTCCTGGAGTCCAGAAAGAACTGTTAGTTCTTAGTGACGTCTTATGTCCAACCTTACGTCAAACCCGGCACCTTTCAGGTATAAATATACCAACGTTGCCTTAAGCAAACACACGGTGGTTTGGAGCAGAGCGGCTATCTACTTGCCGGAAGCCCAGCTGATGCGAGAGCCGAAGGAAGCCGCCCCTCCCTTTTGACGCACTGAGAGAGACGCTGTCTTTTCTCCTGCCGAGAAAATCCAGCTCCGGTGTTTCCAGTCACCCTTGCCGGTTGCTGGGAGATCGAGTCCTGAGAGAGAGATACAAGACCTCCTACATTCTATTACCAAGGTACGGAGTTGACTAAACCCTTGAGAGAATTCTTGATTCAGATTCCTTGGCAAAAACCAACTTAACTTAAACTGCAACTTACTTACTCCTTCCCACGTATTAGGCTTAGGTCAGGTACACCGGGGTAGGCGTATCTTAGAAGCACCAGTTGAGTATGTTAGTCAATGTTTTTATGTATGTATATATTTTATCCGTTTTAAAGTATCATATGTCTAAGAAACCGTATCCATGCTTTCACAGTATTATTTCATAATACTACTTTTACTGTACGCACTTTACTTTATGATAAGTATTGCAATTGTGGCAATTAATTTTTCTTGCATGAGAAAGAAGACTGCTCAATAAATAACACCTTTTATTGAAAACGCCAGTCTCTCTATTTCTCTGCACTCTGGTGAAACTAAGTATGCACGATTGACTGAGTGAAATAGCGGTCTATTGTTTTCACACGACTCTAGAGATACACTCTTTATTCTGAGGGAGCAAAGTTGTCATGTTTATGCGGTTGTCAGAAACTAATCCCTTCTTGTCTAAATCAAGAGAGTTAACTCTTTCCTGAACATTCAAGAAAGTTTCTAGTGACCTCTGAGCTAGCTGGCAAACCTAATTACGTTTAACATAGTCAGTAGAGACCTAGATGACCTCAGTCCTATGTCTGTTAGTAAAAATGACAAAGTGAATACGAAAGGGAGGAAGCTAGAATAGCAGCTCAACTCCTAGTGGATGACACAACTATCCAACAAAATGACCCATTCCGGTCAATGTAAGAAGAACTATAACTCTTAAACTTATAGAAAATGGACTATCAATTCAATTCAAATTCAATTCAAAAGTGCTTTATTCGAGTATTACTCATAAAAGCAGACATACAAACACATAATAAAATGCAATTAAATTACAAAAATCGAATATGACATAAGCACATTGAACATAAAAGAAAAATACAATACATTTCAACATACTTCATACAATCACAGGTGCAAAGTTCATTTAATAAAAATCAGGTTAAAAAACAATCCAATATCACTATTAAAAGTCAGTAAAATTCATAAAATTATTCATCCAAAAAGACACCTCACGTGGGAACAGAACAGAGAATAGATAATCTAGCAGTCTCTGTTCATACAAAGCAGAGAGTAGTTACCCTACTAGCAATCTCTGCCTAATTACCCACGCCCACCCCAAGTACTTTGCAGTCGCTATTATAATCCAGGTTAGGGAGGTAGATTTTACAATGCGCAAGGCTACCATACTACTTTTAGTACCCAGATTTCTACACATAGGAGCCAACCAAACACGTCTGGGGGCGGAATATACATGACAGGAGAACAAGAAATGACCTAGCGTTTCCTTTCCTTCCCCACATACTGGGCAAGTAGCTGGACCTCCATCTCTCCACTTTGATGTTAAGTTGCGTAGAGGTAGAGAACCAGCCCTCATTTGGAAAAACAGTTTCCTATCCATGGGTTTCGTTATAAAATCCCAGTACATTTCATACGTAGGAAACAGCTTGACTTCAAGGAAAGCAGTAGTCATAGACCCATTGTTAGTACTAAGCAAACTCCTGTTTTCAACCCGTTCCCAGAAAAGATTTTTTATGAATAACTTAGATGGGAAAGATGACCCGGCTGGATCGGACCACAGTTCATTTAGTCCTAGTTCACATAATGCTGATTTTAGTGATTTAAACCATCTAATTTTGTTAAATCGGTCCGCTTTGATAACATCAGCAAACCCTTCTGCATAATGTGACAACTCAGGGGTGGTCCAGATTCTACGCCAATATAATATCGGACGAAGTTTACACATTGCCAAGATTTCTTTCCTGCCAAGGTCATATCTAAGAGGCAAAAGGGGACTGCTCTGTGGGGTGCCTGTAAGTTTCCGAAGGAAATTATTTTCCGATATCTGTAACTCCTGGAGGTTTTCTTGCCCCCACAACTCAGCCCCATACAATGCTGACCCTATTGCCTTAGCCTCGTATATGATCAAGGGAGGTTTAATCGGTTTGGTCAATGATTTACTGTGCTCCTTAATGATGGTACCAGCCAATTGCTTATGTCTTAATACTGCAATGTTTAAATGTTGGTTCCATCTATTGTCATTAGAAATGTGAATCCCCAGGTAAGTAAAAGAATTTACTACTTCAAGGTAACGCCCACTCATGGATATTTTAGATTTAAAATTTCTATAAGGATTAAAAACCATGAGTTTTGTTTTAGCTGCGTTTACCTCCAAGCCGTGGTCACTACAAAACTTGTCAAAAATTACCAGTGCCTTTTGCAGGCCGCTGGGGGATTTCGATAAAATTAAGGTGTCGTCTGCGAACATTAAAATAGGAACTTTTACACCTGCGAGAGAAGGAGCATCCAGAACCTGAGATTGCATACGGGAAACAATGCCGTTAATAAAAAGGGTAAACAATGTTGGTGCCATTGAACAACCCTGTCGAACCCCACGCTCAACAGGAAAGTCGACAGTGTCATTTCCATAGCCACCCCATTGGATTTTAGCGTAAGTACCCTCATGGAGTCTTATAATCAAGGTCAACAGGGTCATTGGGACCCCCAGAGCTGCCAGCACCTCCCACAATTTTGCCCTAGGCACCAGGTCGAATGCAGCCCGTAGGTCAACAAATGCTGCGTAAAGACTACCTCCACCCAGTACCACAGTCCTCCACTGGATCAATTGGAAACGGAAGACCTGGTCCACAGTGCTGGTTGCTCTACGAAACCCAGCCTGAAAAGGAGATAGAACATTCTGCTCCTCTGCCCAATCAAGCAAATTGTTAATAATTACACACCCTACAGCCTTTTGAACAGTGTCAATTAAGCTGATAGGGCGGTAATTACAAGGTTGGGCACGATCTCCCTTTTTATATACCGGAATAATGACAGCACCCCGCCAGGATACCGGGATTTCAGCACCCCTGGCAATGTGATTTAGTAATAAGCAGATGTATTTGCTCCACCTATCGGTGTCATTTAAGAAAACATCCGCGGGGACTCCGTCAATGCCCGGTGCTCGGCCACTGTGAACGGATTTCAAGGCAAACAGCACTTCACTCTGAGCAAAGGTGTCATCAACTGCGAACAGATAAGTAGGGCAGGAACTGTTACCGAATTGGACCATAGAAGAGTACTGTTCACTAAAAAATTTGACCCATGCATCATGGGAAACATTGTTATTGGGAGCTTCTGGAGACCTTTCGTGACCCCATTTGACAATGTGCCAAAATAGTCTAGAGTGTTTACGATCACTTGCACATTTCAACTTCTGCCAGTGGGCTTCGTCCCATTCTCTTTTTGCCCTAGCAATACAATTTTTATAGTGCTTCCTAGCAGATCGGATCTCACCCAGGTTGTTGCTCTTAATGGCAACTCCTAGGTTGGATCTTGCCGCCCTACAGTCATGATTATACCACTTTGCAGCTTTATATGGACAGACCCTCTTATTATGTACAGGTTTTATGAAGTAACTTTTAACTTCATTAAAAAGAGTTGTGTGTGCTTTAGTTATGTCTTCATATCCCTGTGAGGTCCCAGCTACGCTCTCCAGGGCCGCAATGGCCTTGTCTGTCGCAGCTCCTATTTTTTCGAGGACCTGCTGGTCTGTCCTAACACCTGACCACCTTAACCTGCGCATATCGTTAGTTGGAACAATCGTCGGGAGCAAAAGTTGGTCACAAGGGGTTGGTGCTATTACTTTAAACGACCACCAATTATGAGAGACACATAAAGGGTCATGGTCGCTTTCTGGCCTTGCTGTTACCACCATGTCACTAACAGATGACCATATAGATATGCTGCAGATGACATAATCAATGCGACTTTTGTTTCGCCCGTTGTTAAAAGTCATGGCAGGGACTCGATCTGACTTGGTTCGACCATTCAAGGCTCGTAGCCCGTACTCCAGGCACATTGCATTTAAGCCTAGTATGTCAGCCGTCCAGCGAGTTATCGGAGGAGTGTCTAATGTGGGGATATCCCATAGCTTATCTTCCTCTACCCCGAGAGGGGAGTCACCAGGGATGAGAGGTTCAAAAGTGCGATTTAAATCGCCTGCAATTAGGATGTTTTTCCCTGCAGAGTGTATCTCTAGGAGATTAAAGAGGCTCAAGAGAACCTCAGATTTACCTTTATTTCCTCCTCTAGCGTAGATGTTATAAATATCTATGGAGATGGGTAGATCACTAGTGAGTCTGATGAGCTGGATATCTTTTTGGTCAAGCTCCACACATTTTACAACAGTTTTTAAAGACTGCCTGATCCATATGGTAAGACCCCCCGTCGGACGCCCTTTAGGGCCCTTAGAAGCAGGAACATGAAAATGTATGTACCCCAAAGCAAAAACAGGGTCGCACGCCCAAGTCTCTTGGAAGATGCAAAGATCGTACTTGTTAATAAATCCAAACCAGTCAGCACAATCCAACTTGGAACATAGTCCAGCCACATTCCAAGACAAAAGATTCCCCGTGTTAGTTATCTTGACAGAACTAGGGCTTGTAGTAGTCTCATGCATCATCTTTCCACCAATATTATTACAATTAATATTTTCATTGGATGGGCCTGCTGGATCCTCAAAGGGGGACCCCTTAGTTCGATCTTTAGTTAAGTAGCTGGCCTCTCCGATAATGCTTTCATCACAGACAATCAGTGGCATAGAGTTACAAATAGGTGGTTGTCAATCACAAGCATTCAAGTTTGATAATGCAGAGAAATGATTTTCCAAACCCAAGCCCCAGTCCACCGAGGCAACATCCTTCCTCCCCCTCTTGGTCACAATGTTCCATTTGGTTCTCAAAATACTTGAATTCGGACCACTTCCCTTCCTTGGGTAGAAGAAGTCCAGAGTCAGTGGAACTATTGAAGTTGATCTCCGCTGTGGTGGTAAAATGTTGGGCAAGATATTAGGCAAAACCCCAGGGTCAGAAAAGTGAAGGACAACACACTCCCCCTTGAATTTTTTGACCCTGTCCCCAATCCACTGAACCCTTCTCGCATTTACGAGCTCTTCCGAGAGTTGCTGCTTTCCCCATGGAGAAATTACCATGTTATTGGTCAGCCATGATAAAGATTTATTTATTAAGGAAGATGTTGTTTCGTGTTCTCCTTGGGCCAAGGGAGGGACGTTAGCAAGGACAAGAACCAATGGGGAAGCTTCAACTACAAGCTCAAAAGTCCCTTTCTCAGTGACTGGGTCAACAACAGCGGGAACTGGAATCGGAACATTAGGAGCATCACCAGGGAAGTTAATCTTGGGTGCCATTGAAAGATTTGATACAGGGGTAGGGATAAATCCACTATTAACTACAGTGGCTGGTTTGCTCAGAGTAGACTCAATCCTAGAAAAAACAATTTCCGGGAGTTTACCTACTTCGCCCAGGGTTTTTTCTAATAAACCTTCTAATCGGTTAACCTCAGAGGTTAACTTATCTATTTTACTGACCAGAGGTTTAACTACACCTTTGATTTTTGTTTCCATCAATGACAGTAGTTTGTTAAATTGGGCATTTGAAAGTGTAACATAAGCCTCACTAGTCAGATCAGCCTCCTCTTCCTCTGAAAATTTTCTCGGAAGGTTTGCTACTTTATTCTTGGCTGACCTTAAGCCCTCCCGTTTTGTCGTAGCCTTTTGGTTTTCCCCAATAACCCTTGGGACTAAAATGGGTGCTGCAGGGGAGATAGGGGACTCATTACTAGTGGATATCTCTATCAAAGCTTCATTAACACTAATGTCTTCAATACCAGCGACAATACCACTAGGCTGGATGATGATAGTATCAGGAAGAGAATCAAGTATTTCACCATTTGAACTACTATTTGTCTGAAACGCAAAAGGATCATCTGACTCAATATCAATGAGGGGAGATTGGGTAGGTGAATCTATTCCCAAGGAAGATCTCCTATCACTATTGATTCTTTCTACAACATGTACAAGATAGTTGTCAATAGTGTTATTAGGAGTAGCTTGCTTTTTCGGAGGCATAATTCTCCAAGCACAACAGATACAATTGGATGCACAAAATAATGAGAGCCGAAATGAGCTACAAACTGTAACTAAGTATATATCACACCAAACAAAGAAACCGGGCCTAAGGCGACAACCTCACAAGGACCTTGCTCTGCAGCTGTGGAAGGTACTCTGTTATTCCTCCTCTGCTAGTGCCCGCAGGTTGATAGTGGCTGCCTTCTTATAATCATTCACTGTTGTTCAATGTTCCTAAGATTGTTTTAATTGTTATAAATTGTTGTTGTTATAGATGTATTCTGCCGCACTCAGTGCTTTGATTCTCCACTGCACTGCACTGCTTTACCGCTTTACACTGCTTTGCACCCCCCCTACTGCCTTAATGACCCGAGGCTTTTCCCAAAGCCTCCACTCGGACCACTCAGGACCACAACACCCTCCGTGCAGGAGTCCATGTGAGCTGACTCACAGCTATGCCCAGGTCCGACCGCACCGGAGAAAGGAGAGAGAGGTGAGGTGCCTGTAGCCACACTCAATGTCAGATGAGCCCCTCCGTGGGGGCCGTAGGGCTGTGACGAAACGGCTAAGGGTAGCGGCAAACGGTAGCGGCAAAGCGGCAAAAGTGGTGAAGTGGCGGCTTCTGCAGGGGCCCCCTGCTCGCGGACGAGAGGTCTTGGCCGCTCCTGCCAGGAGAGCTCACACCGCACCAGGGAGGCCACCCGCTACCCGCCGCACCAGAAAGCTCACCTGTGCCGGCGCCGCGGAGAGGGACAGTCCCGAAGAAGTCTTGACACCGGTGCCACACCGGTACCGGTACCGCACTCTCACCCTCTGCCGTCCTCGGCTATGTTATCCCTGCCGCAACTCTAATCAGCCCGGTTCACTCAGCAGCAGCGTCCTCTCCTCATCCTCGGCGACAGCGTCCCGTTCCTCGTAAGGCCTCCTGGCGGCTCGGCTGACCGACTGAACTGCTGCTGCACTCTGCCTCCCGGCCTCTCAGTTCGCTCAGTTGCTCGGCGCTCCTTCGCTCTGTCTGCTCTCACCAATGGACTATCACCAAGAGGTGGTACCGTGATATTTGTGGTAGAGGCCCATGAATGTCGGCAGACAGTGGTATTATATTCATGGATACACTTTCCAGCAGCAAACGCTGTAACACAAAACTTCCACTATTACAAAATAGAGGAACCTCCGGATGAATACACTCCTTTCGAGGACGTTGAAATCCCACTAACTTACCAAGAGCACCTGCTCTGGTTTAAAGGCGCCCTAAAACATCAAAATCACATCACAAGGCTCGGTCCACTAGGTAGACCAGGAGCCACGTGGCCGGTTCTAGCCAGCTACACACCACATCCCGACATTGAAAAAATGTCAGACCGGGAACTTTTAGCTCAGCTAAAACAAATAATCAAAATACATAGACAATTGGTCCAATATGTCATGCGGACTTCAACAGTCCAACCAGCAATAAGAATTCCACAAACCACCCCTCACCAGGGGAACACAAATAAAATTACACCACAGAATATACAATCAGCCATTGGCAAAATACCCACAAAACGGGAACAGATTCCATTCTGGTTAGCACAAAAAATCACTCAAATAGAGGCAGTATTTCCTGATACTACTCCTACTGAGAAACACAGAATTCTGACTATCTGCCTTCCAATGGGGATCGCACCACATGTGGAGGACTGTGACACTTGGGGCACAGTCTTTGCTTCAATTAACACAAAAACACATGGTGTTTCGTCCATGACGGTAATACCAGATGTACTAAGACGGATTCAAAATGAATACGGTCCAGAACCTGCTTTAACTCTGGGTATGAAATTACTGAAAGACTTCAAGCAGGTCTCGGCTATATTACTAGCCAACATAAAAGGAGAAGCAGCATCTGTGGCGATCCGCCAGAAATTGAAAGAAACAGATATAACAGAACAACCATTGGAACTTGCCAGAATCATAGAAAAATCCTATGAAGAACTAGGTAGAGATAGTTTGGGTGGGAAACCAGTAAAACCCCAACTAACTGAAAATCCTGAAAAAACCTTTATTAAAAATAATCTGAATACTCCAAAAAAGAGTTGGGATGGTAATAAACAATCCACTCCCAGAGAAAAACGGTTCCAGTCCAGAGGAAGGTCTCCTCAGCGGAGAGATAGATCACCGGACCAAGGAAACAAGTCTCCCCAGAGGGAGCCCTCTGAGAAAAGATACAACCTTAGAAATAGGGATAATTTGAGAAAACCTGATAGCTATCAAGATGTTGATACACGTCCCTCTCGATCTTTTCAGACTTCCTCACAGAAATCGGAAAGAAGAGGACGGTCAGAACACAAAGAAGAGCACGTCAAGTCCAAAGACAAGGAACCTGCTCATCAAAGTAAAAAATTACAATTTCCAAAGAAGAAGGTAGCAAGTATTAAAATTAAACATGCCGAGGATACTGAGGACACAACTGAAAAACAGAGAATGGACCCAGACAATGCTAGACAGCGCAGCAGAAGTAACCATAGCTCGCAAGATCCTGATGAATCTTCTGGAGACAGTGGACACGAATGAATACATTCAAGTAGAAACTGCAGATACCAGAGTTAGCAAACCCCATAAATTATACCAAATAACATTGCGTATAGAGGGGGACAAGACTAGGAAAGTAAGGGGTCTCTTTTGGGATAACCTTTCGAAAGGCTATGAAATCCTGTTAGCTGAGAAAGACTGGCCACCAGAGTTTGTCAGGGAGTGCCCTCATGGCAAAGAAAGGATTATGCCTGCCTTCTCTAATCCTATTCCAATTCATAAAAAAATATACATTTGCAAGAAAATGGGCAGTGGCCCAAGCTCCTGCATTATATAAAAATAATGTAGGATGGGATGAGGATTCTCCTCACCATAAAATCCAGTTAAAAAACAACCCACTGCACAGAGGCAGTACCCAGTTAAACAAGAAGCTAAAAAGCAAGTCAGGGAGATTTTAGATCAGCTTGAATATCAGGGGGTGATTGAAACATGCACCTCACAAATGAACAATCCTTTGTTTCCTGTCTCCAAGCCAGACGATTCATATCGTCTAGTTTTGGACTACAGACACCTAAACTCCTGTTGTAAAACATTTGCAGTACAAAACTCACACAGTGCAGCACTAATGAATAACATCGTGCGCAAAAAATATAAAACGACATTAGATATCTCTAATGGATTCTTTTGTCAAAACATTGCACCTGAAAGCAGGTATTTGACCGCTTTCTCCTGCATGGGGTCACAAAAACAATTCTGTCGACTCCCACAGGGATTCATGAACAGCCCAGGATTATTCTCAGCAAGGGTAACAGAGTTACTACAAATATATGATGATGAGGCATTATCCTATGTCGATGACATCTATCTCACCGATGATGACCTGGAGACTCACTTAAAAAGAGTGAACACCATAATATTTGGGTTCGCAGCTGAAGGGTACAAATTCAACTTTAAAAAGTCACGAATTGCCCATCGAACTGTCCTGTTTTTAGGATATGAATTATCAAGTGAAGGCAAAAGCCTTGCAGACAACTTCTTAGAGAAGTGTGCTGTACTCCAAGCTCCAAAAATGCTGAAGAATTTACAATCAATACTAGGTTTCCTGAATTTCGGAAGAACATACATTCTAAATTATGCAGAGAGGGTTAAACCTCTCTATGAATTAATAAAACCTGATTTCAAACCAATTAATTGGACTCAGAAACACACAGAAATTTTAAGATCATTGCAAACAGACGTTAGCTAAAACAAAATTGCAAACTCGCGAAAACGTACGCAACCTTGTAATCCGAGTCATCCCAGGAAGATGCGGATTCACGTACCTGACCTCTAATGAGGGAGAAACGGTACCAATAGCTTACAAATCACACTTGTACACACAAGCTGAAATGAAATTCAGTTCAACTGAAAGTTTTTTTAATAGCGGTTCAAACTGCTGTAGCAAAAGAAAGAGCCCTAGCCCAAGGCAAGAGAATATCTGTTTTAACAGCAGAATCAGCCCTTGAGGCATTAACAAGTCCACGCAATTTGAATGCTGTGGCATTAGATCCAAAATGGAAACAATGGGAAAATTCTCTTGCTGCAGAAGACGTGAAATACTATTTTGTTCCGAAAATGAAAAAACTAGAAGATCTAGCATATGAACAAGAATAGCCTCTGTCTATCGAAATTCTGCCTCTAGAACAATACACCTGTGTAATCTACATGGACAGATTTGCACAACATTACGATGTGGATAAAAAATCCTACAACGCAGCGTGCGCGATTGTTAAAGGTCGCTGGCGCTTTGGTAAATTCAGACCAATAATCACCAAAACTGAATCACTCAGAAACTGTTCAGCTCAGCGAGCTGAAATAAGATCTCTAAAGATGGCGCTTGAAAATGCCAATCGCGAATTCCCCACACTGATAGTGTGCGATTTGCATTACTGCGTCAGGTCTTACAATAATGACATGCAGACATATTAAAAAACGGTTACAAAGATGACACAGGTGCCACAATAAAGCATAAAAAGCTTTGGGAACAAGTAGTTCTTTTGCAGAAAGAACTACAAAAGACTCACGTGATACATACACTGAGTCATCGACGTGATGGCGTTCACGTTGCAGGGAATTCATTGGCTGACCGAGCGGCAGCGGTTCAACCGGCTTCCGTAGCCACAAAAAGCGTTCTAAAAAACACATAGACGGAGAAACCATGCTGGCGGTAAAAGCCTCATTAAAAGGTGACTATGCAGCATTACCTCTCGACTATCCACTCAATAATACATACATAATTGATGCAAACTCCGTTCCTTTTGCTCAAATCCCTGGAGTGGGGGATAGAGTAATTCCAAACACGAACCGGAGAGTCTTATTGATAGCAGATGCACACATGGGACAGGGTCTTAGGCACCAAGAGATCGTGAAATCTCTAAAAGAATTACAATCAGAATACTGGTGGCCGGGGATGAGCCTGCAAAATTACAAATTTGCAAAGGGTTGTCCAGACTGCAACAGAGATCGCAGTTGTGAACCGGACCAGACTACTGCCAGGACTCCTTTATTAGAAAGCATCAGGCTATCTATACGCAAAAATCCAGCCGGAGAAATGCGTCCCCATAATATTTAAGACTAGATTCACTTAAAATGTGGACCCCAGCTCTCGGCTGACGCCAGAACTGTTATAAAAGATTTGCCAGTCTTTATCGGCACATACGCAATTGGCATGCTACATTCTGACCAGGGTCCTGCGTTTAGCTCTTGAGCTTACAAGGAGGCCATGGCCAGCATACTCTTCTCCATTCCATCCTGAGGGAACTGCGGTAGTGGAAAGAAAAAAACGTGACATAAAGCAATCTATAACGGCGAGGGTATTAGGTTCGGGTGATGGGTGGGTCAAACATTTAACAAGTGTCCAACGTATTCTTAACAATCTGCCAAGAAATTCTCTAAAAGGTCTCACTCCCTACGAACTATTGTTCGGTACTAGAATGCACATCCAGGATTTAGATTGTCACACTTCAGTGGTGAAAGAAAAAGCCTTTGATATCAAAGACCGTTTGGCTGTTTTACAGGACTTAAATGAAACAAGAAGAAGTCTAAGTAACATAAAGTTAAAGCCAACGACCACTGAAGAAAAACCACCTGTCCCAGCAAGACCTGTCTGGATTCCAAAGATTGGGGATCTAGTCAGAGAAAAGATTGCGGTGAAGAAGGAATTTGGGCTTTCTTACAGAAAAGCAGTACCTGTCTTAGCTGTCAGCGGAACAAGATCAGTAGTACTACCGCCCCTTGCTGGTAAAAAGGAGAACAGAGTTGTATCCATCGATCTGGTAAAACCACAATCATGTGGCCAATAATAAGTAGTAGGCCCAGTGGACTCCCAAGAAATAGTAGAAGACCAAATCTTGCTACAATCCAAGAGGTTCAAACTGAGAGACTAATCACATTTGATAAACCTGCAGTGAATAAAAAAGGACTATGCAACAAAGTCATGGAACTTGTGCCTCTTGAAACCCAAATTGCTACAGTTCGTCAAGACACACCTGTCTACAACGATGTAGCCTCAGACTATGCTAATGAAACAAAGAAAGATGCAAAGACAATTCCAACAATTGACAGAACTGCATCTGGCTACTTCATCAACTTCGATGACTTTTCTGATGATCCAAGTGAACATGAAGAAACGCCAGCAACAAAAACTTTCAAAGAAAAATTGACTGAACTTTTTCCTCAACTAAAAGAAACATATCTGATATCCCCATGGATTGAATTTTGGATTGTGTTAGGTGTACTTTTTCTCCTGCTTTGGCTCATCATGGTTTTATGTTTGGGTAGATTTATTGATGGAAGATATAGTACAATGGACACAGCAAGCCAGAACATCAACTTGGTCCTAAAGCCTCACAGATCCTCTCACATCGAGAAAAGAGAACTGTCATCAGTGAACATCACAGCCAATCCAATACCCGGTGGGGTAGCATGGGACAAAACGGATTATGAAATCTATGGCCCGATTGAGCTCTTGAAGTATCTACACCAGTTTAAGGTTTCCTTAAGTGACTTTGTGACACCAAGTACTTTCTCTGATGATTGGAACTTTGAAAACATTAATATTATGATGTCAGATTTAGTAAAGTCAGCTAAATTCACAGAACATGATTATTTGCAGGGTTCATCAAATTATGAAGAGTTATATTGTTATAATCATTTTGGTAATCACTATTTGCATAAAACTGCTCAGCCTAGAAATGTTTTAACTTATAACCAATGGGAACATTGTCCAACTCCGCCAAAAGGCAGCTCCAAAACATTTTATGAGAAATTCCAATACTTCTCAGGGTTTAACAACAGTGATCCAGAAACTTTTATTTTAAAATGGTAAATAAGACAGGAATGAAAACAATGTTGATGTCAAGCTTGTA
This sequence comes from Lissotriton helveticus, assembly GCF_964261635.1. Lineage (NCBI taxonomy): Eukaryota > Metazoa > Chordata > Amphibia > Caudata > Salamandridae > Lissotriton > Lissotriton helveticus. The sequence goes on from NC_136067.1 coordinate 600,592,282, forward strand.
ATGGAGGTTGCCTCGGAAACACCATGGAATTGAAGCTCAGTCCACAACTCCCCCTCACCGGTTCACTCCGCCCCAGACTATATGTATACTGGTAGCAAGAGGTGATGCCCGTGTGGGGAAAGCAGGGAAACAAAACAAGGTAAGGAGGGAAAACAAAGTGTCTTCATACACAGTATTCGAGGCAGTCGATTCGAGGAACAAGGAAACTTCTGTGACCTTCTCCTAGAAGACAAAGAAGGAAGGTTATATCAATTCGTATAGGGCAGGTAAGATTAATGGTGGGAAATGATATATGCAACTACCTGTTTATATACGGGGTGTGTATGTATTCTTCGTGATCCCTAATGTCCTGTTCTCTTCACAGCACAAAAAGTAAATAGGGACAGGAATGCTGGAGCACCCTAAAATTGTAAGCATATAGTATAAACCCTGAAGTGTAATCTCTATAAGGATATAAGGGTGTAGACTCCTTAGGATACCTTAGTGACCGAAGGAACGACTGTATTCTCCTGTTGTCTTCACAAGAGACGATAGAGGTTATAAAACACTGTGTATGCCCTGTAATGCAAAATGCACAATACATCAATATGGGGAACCCCTACTAGTTACTTCTCTATTAGGGAAGTTCTTGCAACCTTCTGTTACCTGTGTTGGGTGTAGTACAAACTTATAAGTGATCGTAGGTATGCAGGAAATACTGAATCCTGGTAAAGGTATGTGGAGCAATTAACACTTGCTTATATTCTCTAACGAAAATACTAACTAATAGGCTAAACAATGATTCCAACACACGGAATCTACAAGAATCAAAAATAACTCCATATACACTGCTGCCGTCTCAATACTGGCTAAATAACATACCGGCTCAGTGACACGAATACCTGCAGTGCAATAAAACACGAAGAGTCAAGGAGGACTGGAGGCGCCGATTGCAGGACCCGACGAGACCCGTATACGCCACCACCGTGACCCGGAAGAGACTCTAGACTTCTGACCCGGAAGGAACGCGAAGCGTTCTGTAAACAGCGAGGAGGGAATTTAAACATCTTGTACGCATGCGCCAACCTCCGCGCATGCGCTTTGAACATCTCCGTCATCTTGCCAACCATTGCCCTCGGGAGAACCGCCAACCACAAACCTGCCGTTCATGCAGGCACGACAGTTGACAAATACTAAATTGATTTATTCTGAAAAGTTTTATGACAAAATGTCTACATTTGGTTTTGAATTTTGAAAAAACAACATTGAAACAAAAACCATCTGGGGTTCAAAAGACTGGCAGGTACAAGGTCTAGAAGCATTATTTAGAGCCTGCATGATCCCAGAACAAATAATATTCTTGAATGACACCATTCAACAAACTACTTGTCTTGGCCTAGCTAAGATAAAAGACTTAAATAAACCGTCTATTCCAAAGCCCATACCTGAAAGTAATAGCACTACAGATGTGGAGATAGACGTATCCCATATTTTACACCAAAACAGAACAAATCCTGATTGGAAGAAATGGTTGATCTGGCCCACAGACACAAATAACTGTCAAGATAGATTCCTGAACAAAACACAGGGGTTCAAACTGACCAGGCCAGACCCAAGATACTCCCAGAGACAACATCCAGGGATAGTTACAACATACAGTGTAGGGAAACTATGCCTTGAGTGGCTACAGAAGTCCACACTGGCTGAAATTAAACAACACTTGACTTTACTTAAAGACGGTGCTGACTTGCAAGATTTCATACTGGGACCTCGCAAACAGCGTCAGAAACGTTTCATAGCGGCCGGTATATACGCTGCATACAACGAAGCTTGGAAATAAACACAAATTGAAACAGCAGACAACATACGAGAAATTGATCGTATTCATTTGGAAAAATCACTTTCTGTAGTGGACAATGGGTTAATGACTCTGTCCTCCAGAATATATTCACTGGACAGCATTGTATCATCTGCTATTGATATAATAGAGCAGGACTTGCTAATGTTACAACATGGTCAGTCCCAATTGGGTTCTATTGTACAGCTCAGCTGGACGTTGCAAAACCTGCGTTCAGGCTACGTGCCATGGCGTCTAATCAACATAACGTCATTATACTCTATCTTTAACCTTACTGATAAACAAATCAGTTTGGCACAAAAAGGAGCAGACTATACGATTCTGAGCATTGAAAAACTTGAGAGATTACCATTGACAATGTCAGAGAGACCTGTCATTGAATGGATAATACGCAGAACAATTACAATTCCGATAACAACTTTCCAGTTTAAATATTGCCAAAAGTATATACCAGCAGGCCAGTATGAAAGGTTGGGTAAAGGATACATCAAATCAACCTGGGATTTACCTTATACACACAAATGTTATAGTGAAGGGACAAAGGAGGTATTCCTTAGTGGTAACAATTGTAAAAAATCACTAAGCGGTACACTTCTGTGTCAAGGTATTAACTTGCATGGAGCCTGCGAAGGGTCTTCAAATAACTTTTGATGTCACCTGCATGGCACTCCTGCAAAAGAGATAGAGACATTTTTCAGACAGCTTTCCAACGGCAGTTGTGTTCTAATAAGTGACCACAGCTGTTGTGGCATGGTGCCAGGAAAAGCCTATCTCGTAACCGTCACTTCCAGGGTCAGTTGCTGTATGCAAGTATTGTATCCACACAGCAATTCAGACATGGAGGCTGCGTTGTGGCCTTCTTTGAATATCTCTTCTATTCGAATTGATACTTTAAGCAGAATGAAGTCTATTCTTTTACAGACAACTGTGCCTTTAACCTCGTCCAAAGAGACGTATGAACTGCAAGTTGCAAGGACAGTGGCAGAGATACATTCGTTATTATTAACAAATTGCCCTGTCCATTTCGTAGAAATGTTAAGTCAAATCTTAAACATGTCTGATACCAATGACATCGCACATGTATTTAGGACAATTTTTTCGGGACTGTTAGCACCCTTTTAAACAGTTCTGGGCATTTTCCCAAATTTTGTCCATTCGATATTTGGCGGCCTGCCTCTTATTTTGGGACTCGTAGCAGGAATCTTATTTTTGTTCCTTCTGCTCCGATATGGCAAGCCAAGCCACAGACAAGACTCCAGCAACGATGGGAGAAACGATCCTAGCTACCGGGACCGAATCACTAAAGTCCTCGGATTAGCCCGGCTAAGAGATCTGAGTACTACCTGGTTTCTTTCATTCAGACCAATCTGGCAAGATTGCATCTTACCTGTGCTTCGATGTCTGCTATGCGGAGAAGAATGTGTGTTGGACGTCTGTCTTACACTACCATCATCAGTACCAATGGATATCGATACTTTGCTAGGTCCGGTAACGACTCGTGCATCGTGTTGTCCCCAGCGGCTACCCATTCTGATGACGGCATTCGTTGAGACTTCACCACTACGAGTAGGTGGCGGTGAAGTACGAGAGGAAAGCAGCACCAAACAGGTACAACCTTCTGTGAGCATTGCTGATCCTGACACCGATGATAGCAATCATTCTCACATATGCACAATTTCAGCATTTTCGAACTTGGTCAAACTTTCACCTGAAGTTGTAGACCAATTTTTTGCGAGTCTGTCTGGTATGATGTTCTCCCCTGAACAACGAGAATAACTTTTAAAACAACGAGCACACAGCGTTCCCTGAATTCTGAATTCGGCCTTCAGTTTTGATAAACAAAGCTACTGAAAACATATTGAACAATTTTTTCCCCTGAAAGCGATTTTTTTTTTTTCCACTTCCAAAATATTTACCTTTTTCTGGCACATGGTACTCTGCTTAAAGTAGAACTATTCTTAGAGAACAGAGCTTCTATTTTTAGGATAACTAGAGACAATATTTTACCTCAGCCTCTAGCACATGCACAGCATTTGTATAAATATGTGATGAAATGGTCTCGACCTTCTTTTCTGTATTCAGAGCCATTTCATGTGTAATTTTCGCAATTCATTCAGCTGATATATATATATGCATTCAGCTGAATGATACCACTGCTTTAAAAGCGTACAGTACCAATACTCATTTTCGTGTATTTACCATATACCATTTCAAATGCGAATTATGTATTTTGGGGTGGGTTGGAAAACACACATGCATCGTTATATGTTTAAATAGTGCTTAGTGTTTAGTAATGATGGACATTAATACGTGGAGTGGGTGTTGTGTTTCTATCTAGGACCCTAATTCGATATTCCCGATTTATGCCCTTATATGGTTATACCACATAATATATTTATAAAGGCATAAGAATCATATCCATATTTAGTAATAGCCAATGCAGTCCAAATACGGCAAGGCTACTCCCCTAGACTCCTAGAAAGTACAACGCGTTCTTTAAACAAACCAAGCCTCCAGCAGCCCGGAAATTCCCCCTGCTCTTGTTTTGATTTGCACAAGAACTCCTGGAGTCCAGAAAGTACTGTTAGTTCTTATTGACGTCTTATGTCCAACCTTACTTCAAACCCGGCACCTTTCAGGTATAAATATACCAACGTTGCCTTAAGCAAACACACGGTGGTTTGGAGCAGAGCGGCTATCTACTTGCCGGAAGCCCAGCTGATGCGAGAGCCGAAGGAAGCCGCCCCTCCCTTTTGACGCACTGAGAGAGACGCTGTCTTTTCTCCTGCCGAGAAAATCCAGCTCCAGTGTTTCCAGTCACCCTTGCGGGTTGCTGGGAGATCGAGTCCTGAGAGAGTGATACAAGACCTCCTACATTCTATTACCAAGGTACGGAGTTGACTAAACCCTTGAGAGAATTCTTGATTCAGATTCCTTGGCAAAAACCAACTTAACTTAAACTGCAACTTACTTACTCCTTCCCACGTATTAGGCTTAGGTCGGGTACTTAGTTAGGCGTATCTTAGAAGGCGTATCTTAGAAGCACCAGTTGAGTAGGTTAGTCAATGTTTTTATGTATGTATATATTTTATCCATTTTAAAGTATCATATGGCTAAGAAACCATATCCATGCTTTTACAGTATTATTTCATAATACTACTTTACTGTACACACTTTACTTTATGATAAGTATTGCAATTGTGGCAATTCATTTCTCTTGCATGAGAAAGAAGACTGCTCAATAAATAACACCTTTTATTGAAAACGCCCGTCTCTCTATTTCTCTGCACTCTGGTGAAACTAAGTATGCACGATTGACTGAGTGAAATAGCGGTCTATTGTTTTCACACGACTCTAGAGATACACTCTTTATTCTGAGGGAGCAAAGTTGTCATGTTTGTGCGGTTGTCAGAAACTAATCCCTTCTTGTCTAAATCAAGAGAGTTAACTCTTTCCTGAACATTCGAGAAAGTTTCTAGTGACCTCTGAGCTAGCTGGCAAACCTAATTAAGTTTAACATAGTCAGTAGAGACCTAGATGACCTCAGTCCTACGTCTAAACTGCTGTTTATGTTTTCCAATGCGCAGAGCCTATTGGGAATATAGGAACTACACTACAGGCATAGGTGCATCCAAGGCCTACCAGGGGCTGCAGCATATCTTTTGCCACCACTGGCTGGCCATCCAAACTGACACAACTGGCTGATCACTCAGCTGGGGAAAGGTTGTGTAATCACCCCTTGCTTAGATATAGTATACCTATGTCTAACCTTATATCTGGACACATATACACTCCTATGGCAGGCCTTAACAATCCTGAAGGCAGAGTGCTTGGTTTTATGTGAGATGATGCTCCTGTCCTGCTGAGCCTGTCTGCAACTTTCGGAACCATGTCCTTATAGCTGTTCTGGGATGTTGCCATACCATATACTCTTAAGTGCATTATAATCCTCGCGGTTAGATGCTATCTCTGGTTTGGCTTTATCAAAACATTTCGTGTAAGGTGTCATACGCTTTGGAATACTACCCCCTCGCCAATTCTGGCGACTGGGGTAGCATTCCACCCTTCTAGAGGGAGAAGACATGTTACTTCCATTAATCCCGGTTAAAGTTAACCAGAGCCTCAGCATCACAAAATGGATGCTGCTGCCACAGACACAAGTCTGACCTCCTGCTGCTGGACGAAACTCCGGCAGGGGAAGCCTGGACAATAGGTTTCCTGTCACAGGGAGGTGCTAGCACCACCCCAGACAGGAGATAGTGGATTGGGGCAGGGAAGGCTGAATGAAACTAGACACTGCCTGGGGCACACAAGGTGTCCCATGCATAGGCCAGTTCAAACTGGTGCTGGGGCACTCCAGCCCCAGCTCTGGCGTGAAACTGGACAAAGGTAAAGGGGTGTATCCACCCCCTTCCTGGGTCCCACCCATAGGAGGGACCTAGCAGGTAATCCAGCCCCTTGATTTGGAATAAAGGTAGGAGCTGTGTCCTTAGACGAAACTCTGGACCCTTCGACATTCTACTCGATGTAGAAGACTGAAGAATCTCCCTTGTGGTCCAGGAGTGACCACCCTGTGCAAGCAGGCACCATCAAGCGCTCAACGGTTTGCTTTATCGTTGCTCCCGCCGGAGCTCGAACGACAGAGCCTGACAAGACCCGGACTTCTCCAGACATCCAACAGCCAGATCCACAGCCACAGCAAAGCTGAGACCCGTGGAGGCGCCATGAGACGTGGGACTGACCATCTTGGAAAGCCCGCGAAGTTCTTTCTGTGCAGCTCCTGAGGCACCCTCGAAGCTGTGCATTGGGGATTGAGAAGCCCCAGCCCTGAGCAGCTTTTGCACCGAAGATCACCTCTCCACACTTACCGAGTGCTGCGTGGGGCCCTTTTGCATTTTCCTGCTCGACGCGTCTGTCCGGTCACTTGCCCGTTGGCTAGTGGACTCTGTGACAACGAACCTTCAAATTTTCAATGCTGGTCTGGTTGCTCCAGACTGGCCCTTGCTCCCCTGAAAAGGAGCAGCCCGTCAGACCTTGCTGGTGATGGGTTGCATTTGCCAAGGCCTGTTGACTCCGAATCGAGAACCGACACTGCCGACAACGAGAGCCTTCGTGGGATAGCCCGTGTCCAGCACCTGGTCGTCATCGACACCTCCTGGTCCACGTGGCAGCGAAGACAAGCTTCACGACATCACCTGATCGCAAACCCAACATCCCCTGGTTCCTTCCTGGTCACTGGCTAGTGACCCAGACTCTGTCCCCTCTCATTTCAGGTACTCTACATCTTCGATCCGCCCTTGGATCCAACCGGACTCTTCTCTCCTGGTCGCCTGCAGTATCTTTTCTCCAAGGCTCCATAGAACTCCACGACGAAACCCGACACACTTTGACACCTATGCACCTGCTTCCTGTGGGTGAGGCAACGCGAGTACTGCGGTGCTCCTGTAGAGGTTTACACCCCAGTGTCCTAGTTTTAAGTGGTTAAGTTCTAGTCCAGTCGGAAGACTTCCAAATCTGCAACTTTCTAACTTTACTCACCCATTGACTTCTATAGGTGCACGCGTGTGCATTTAGACACTGCACCCGCATCCTGCCTGTGAGCCTCCTGCTCCCTAACTGCTGTTAGTCCAGTGTAGCCCCAGCGATTCCCAAGGCCCTAGGCCTTACCATTGTTCGTGATGTGGTTCTTATACCACTATTTTAGTATATGGTTTTACGGGCCACCAGGGCCTATCCATATTTGTGCAACTTTTGTATGCTATATTGAGTTATTTGTTATACACTTGTGCTCCTGTGCTCATAAAGAGTTAAGGGGATTTATTTAGAAATAAATACATATATATTTTGAATATATAACCTGTGTGGTGTCCTTTCATTTGATATTAAAAGGTTTGCATATGGTAAAACAGCTGGCTTCACATGCCATCTTGAGTTTAGCCTAAGACTGCTTTTGTCCATGCTACCACTAGGATAGCTGGTCTATAAGGTTGACTTTACAACCATCACCATAAGGGTTGTTTGGACTGGTGCAAGGTGCTCACTAGAATAGTGAACATCATATACCAGGCCAACTTCTCACAGTGGGGATTCCCAATCTTCCAAAAATAAAGGCCAAAAGAAACCATGGTGTAAAGTCTGTAAGCAGAACAGCCATTGGACTAGTGATTGCACTAGGAAAGATTCAACTCCAGCCACCATTGCCCCCTAAGGCAACTGTTCCCCCTAGTTCAGCTCTAAGTAGTGGTACTCAGCAGAAGGGTGTAGATGGGTTAACCCTGGGTAGTGAGATGGGCTCTGGCCTAGTCAGAGTTCCAACTCAGGCTGTTCTGATCTGTGATGGAGGCATGGAGATGTCCTCCTGTGTGAGCGCCAGTAACTTGGGCAAATACAGACAGCAGCCTTTAATTAATGGAGAAGAGGCTGTGGCCTACAGGGACACAGGGGCAAGTGTCACAATGGTGATACAAGACCTTTTGGACCCTGGACAGATCATACTTGGTGAACTTTACCAAGTGACCAATGCTAGCAATGTCAGGACCAACCATGCCCTGGCAGTTGGTAATTTATCCTGCGGAGGTGTACCTTGACTCAAGGGTGTTGACTCTAGAACCTACTAGCTCTAAAGGGGATTGCTCCTAGTCCTCTTCTAAGTGTCCTTTATCTTTAAAAATTCAACAACGACTTTCCCTATAGAAGTTAATGGTGATTTGCAGCTGTGTTTAGATACTGCACGCCACCCCCGTGGGTCCCCTGTTTCACTACCTTGGGTGGTTCCTGGTGACCTCAGCGGATCTAAAGGCTCTAGGCCTTGTATCTATGCCAGTCATGGTTCTTATACCACTTACGTAATATATGGTTTGGTACGCCCCTAGGGCTCAACGTATATTGTGCAAATTTACTGTGTGCTAAATACGTTTACTGTATGTACTTTTGCTCATAAAGAGACTAGAGGGATGTGTTTAGAACAAATACATATATTTTATATATATACCTGGTGTGGTTCTCCTTTATTTGGTCATCCATGAGATTATAGACTGGCAAAACAAGCTGTTTTACACTCCTTCAAGACTTACCCTGAAGGCTACTCTCCACAGCTATCACTAGGATAGCTTTCTATATAGGTTGTCTTTAAACCTACCATCAATAAGGGTCGTTTGGACTGGTGCAAGGTGCCCACTAGAATAGTGGACAGCATATGCCAGGCCAATTTCGTACAACAGGTAGGTAGCCATCTTCCCTGGGAGGGCTGTTTGGGGGTGGGAGCCCTGCACAACTACTCCCACCATTCCCCCTGTCCCACCCATGAGCAGGATGGAGCACTCCACACCAACCCAGAAGCAGTTGGAAGCCATTGTATGGTTCACCCTCACCTAACAGGTAGGTTGCCATCTTCACTGGGAGGGCTGTCTGGGGTGGGAGGACTGCACAACTACTCCCACCATGCCCCCTGTTTCACTCCTGAGCAGGATGGAGCAGTACACACCAACCCAGAAGCAGTTGGAAGCCATTGTATCACCACAAACAAACTTTCAGGTAGGTAGCCATCTTCCCTGAGAGGGCTGTTTGGGGGTGGGTGGCCTGCACAACTACTCCCACCAAGCCCCCTGTCCCACCTCTGAGCAGGATAGAGCACTCCACACCAACCCAGAAGCTGTTGGAAGCCATTGTATGGTCCACCCTCACCTAACAGGTAGGTAGCCATCTTCCCTGGAGGGGCTGTCTGGGGGTGGGAGGCCTGCACTACAACTCCCACCATGCCCCCTGTCCCACACATGAGCAGGGTGGAAGCCTCCAAAAAAAAAAAAAAAAAAAAACACACACACACACACACACACACACACACACACACACACACACACACACGCGCGCGCGCGCACACACACACACACACACACACACACACACACACACACACACACACACACACACACACACACACACACACACACACACACACACACACACACACACACACACACACACACACACACACACACACACACACACACACACACACACACACACACACCTGTCACAAATCCAAGGCAAATGAGATAACATAATAGGTAAATAGCCAGTACATGCACCCACTCATTCCTCTCAAAAAGCATGGTGCCATATGACAACACCAGCCTCTCATTGCACACATATACACACCAATCCTATTGTCACTCACAGTGTGCAGACATCTACAAATTAAACTGTCACAGCAACCAAAGTGTGACACACCAATTCACATGTATAAGAAAGTCTGTGCACAATCATGCACAGCACTGAATGCCCTGTGAAAGTGCCATGGGGCAAGAGAGCAAGGACCACATGATGACAAAGAAAGCAGGGTTGCTGGTACAAATTTAGATATGCACATGACATGACACAGGTATGCATGAGATGACAATGGAGAGTTCATGCTCCAATGGTGAACAACCTTTACAACGAAACTTTTACAACGCACTACCATTACAACGCGGTCATTGCAACGCAAACCATTACAACGCATTGCGCTGGGGGGCGCTCTAGGATAGGGAATATATTTAATTTACTATCCAACACCTTCCCTACTATCCACGGGGACTGGAGTTGGAATAGTAAATTAAATAAATCACTATCCAGCGCCTAAAAGCACTATGCGTTGTATTGGTATGCGATGTAAAAACCGCGTTGTAAAGGCAGGCGTTGTAATAGCCTGCGTTGTAACGTCATACATCCTGCTCCAATGTAACATTTGCCTGGGCATAGTAATCACCAAAGAGGCTTCACCCAAATTATTTGTTGCACTAGTCGTTACATGACAACATGTCCCTGTAATCACAAAATATGCATGTGGCACATGGTATGTATTGATATCTCACACCATGGGAAAGTAATTAATGTACCTCAACATCATGTCAGGAGGAACAGTAGCGCACATTGAAACAATGTGATGATTAGTCAACTTTGTGTTGCCACCACAATCTGACACACCTTCCTGGGCAAGTACATCAGTGCACCTCCGGTCTTGTCCAGGCAGCGAAATCATGACCTCAGGAGACCAAAATTAGGCTCCTCCCATGGGCATCATTGTAGCGGACTTCAGCTGGTGTCCTGGGATTCCACAGTGGGCTCAGCAACCAGGGACGGTTGGGATATGCAGAGTCACCTAGGTGTGAGAAACACAGAGAAACCTTGTAATGTTACTGTGGCAGAGGACAGCATGTCACACACACAGCACACTATTTGACTATAGGGGGCCCTAAAGAAACTCTTTTGGACTTACTCTCGTCCTGCAGCTGGTTTGTGGTGTGAAGTGACGCTGCCTGCTGTGTTCCGTTTCCCTGGTGGGACTCGTGGTCCCAGGGTGCTCCGGCTCCTTTCCTCGCCGTCAAGCTGGTTTGTGGTGTGAAGTGACGCTGCCTGCTGTGTTCCGTTTCTCTGGTGGGACTCGTGGCCCCAGGGTGCTCCGGCTCCTTTCCTCGCCGTCAGAGGGCCTAATAGACATCAGCTGCTCCTGCTGGTGGAGGCGCTGTCATCGCGCTACAAAGCGCCGCCTTCCCCCACGCAGCGCGGGGCCCTAAAGAAACTCTTTTGGACTTACTCTCGTCCTGCAGCTGGTTTGTGGTGTGAAGTGACGCTGCCTGCTGTGTTCTGTTTCCCTGGTGGGACTCGTGGTACCAGGGGGCTCCGGCTCCTTTCCTCGCCGTCAAGCTGGTTTGTGGTGTGAAGTGACGCTGCCTGCTGTGTTCCGTTTCCCTGGTGGGACTCGTGGTCCCAGGGTGCTCCGGCTCCTTTCCTCGCCATCAGAGGGCCTAATAGACATCAGCTGCTGCTGCTGGGGGAGGCGCTGTCATCGCGCTACAAAGCGCCGCCTTCCCCCATGCAGCGCGGGGCCCTAAAGAAACTCTTTTGGACTTACTCTCGTCCTGCAGCTGGTTTGTGGTGTGAAGTGACGCTGCCTGCTGTGTTCCGTTTCCCTGGTGGGACTCGTGGTCCCAGGGTGCTCCGGCTCCTTTCCTCGCCATCAGAGGGCCTAATAGACATCAGCTGCTGCTGCTGGGGGAGGCGCTGTCATCGCGCTACAAAGCGCCGCCTTCCCCCACGTAACGCGGGAGGCGCGCGGGTGAAGCCCGAGACAAGGGCGGGACCGTCTGTGGCCGTCCGGGGACGGAGGAGGACGGGACGGGCCACCCCCCTAACGTTGTGACAATCTTGATATGACGGTACAATTGTTATCTTAAAAGACCTGCACGTCTGTACTAACTTGGGGTAGGAGGGTTCATCAATCAACTATCTTGGCTTTGGAAGGCTGTTATTATCACCAATAATGAGCAAAACTTTGCGGAGGGGTGGTGGTGGTGCTGGGACAATGGATGCATTTTTAAAACGGGCTGAGGTGGAAATCAATAAGGAAATAGCACTAGTTGAAAGGAGACTCTCACTAGAGCCGTTACAAGCTCACATTATAACCCTGATTTAGTTGTGCCTCCACATGTTTCTGATAATATATGCCCAAACTCTAATTCTTTACAGGTGCCGGTATCACCCCCCTTGGATGATAGTGTGGCAGTTTTGCACACTCTAAATTTAGATGGTTCATCTACACATGGCCTATCACCCTCCCCTCCAGTTACACGTGCTAGGCAGCCACGACTACCTCCTGGGGCTAGAAAGAAAGATCAATCAGTGAAGAGAAAATCTCATGGCCCCCCGAAAGGTAGCCACCAACAAGCAAAGCTAGCCAAAAACAAAAAATTTGCAACTGGGTTGGGTGAAAATCAAGAAAATTCCATTCCCCAAATGTTTTGTTCAGCGCCCGATCTTAGGTCTGACACACAGTCCCTTCCTCCAAATGGTCCTATTGAAGGAAATATGCCCGAGTTGATTGGGCATATTGAAGAGTTATTTGGAGCTCTTCTTCGTTCAGTAATGAAGAAACTTGAGATGATAGAACGCAGGCTGGATTCTATGGAAATCCATCTTAGAAATGGCCGTCAGCCTGACAAAGGGGTTCAAAAAACATTAGCACCAATTATAAATATTCCTGTTCCCGTAGGTAAAAAGCCTACTGATCTAGGAAGCTTGAAGACTACTAGTACTAAAGTCACTACAGCCCCGGGGCCACCTCTAGTTACCCCAACCGTAAATCCCCCAGCGAAGTCTCCCCCTAAGGGCCCGAGTGGGAGATTATTCTCTAATGTTAAAAATTCCTCAAGAGATGTTACTCTTCATTTACCTCCGGAGGCCTGTCCATATACTGTCATATTGGCTAATGTCCCCAAACTTCCAGATGGTGAGGTAGAGCATTGGTCAGCATTGAAAAATAAGGCCCTACATTTCTTGAGTATTAAAACAGTTTTGGGAGAACATTTATATGCCAACTTTAAGATGGTTCGTAGAGTATCTTAGTTGGGACATCTAAACAAGGGGATGCAGGGGGACTGCGTTATTGTAAACTTTGGCTCACCAGAATTGGTCAGACTTATTCTTAGGCAGACCGGATCGTTTAGGATTCATCACGACTCTGTAAATGTCCTCGCATTAGGGTATTTTTACCTCCCAAGTCATGAAGTAGGAACACTTACAAAGGACCAGGGTTTGCCAGTGGTGTTCCCTTTAAATAGTACCCTACCGTTAAGTAATAGATTTGAGGTTTTTAACTCTCTAGATATGAACGATTGACTCCCTCCAATTGAGGGGGGAGACCACGAGGAAACGGGGCTATCTAGAAATGATATAGAACTATGCCCCCCGATAAATATCTCATTTGGAGATCTTATCCTTTTTGGGATCGATGGCCAAACAAAGAGCAGAATTGACTCAAACCATGAGATAGAAAAGGCTTCCAAATTCGGGGGTGTATTAGCAGAGGAGGGTATGGAGGGTACTGGTTCCCCTGTTCAAATTAACAATGTCAACCAACGATATGTTCCCACTTTGGTTTCATGGAATGTGGCAGGACTAAGAAGTAAAGTAACATCCCTGGACTGGTTAGCATTTTTAGATTCCAGGGATATAATTATTTTCCAGGAAACATGGCAGCTTACCCTGGAATTTAGGCAAGGATATTTAAATTTCTATATTCCAGCAAGCCCTAGCTTGCGGGGGAGACCAAAGGGAGGTTTACTTACATGGGTAAAGCAGGATAGTAGGTATTCCTCTACCCAGCTGGATACTAACAGTCCAGATATCTTGTTAATCAAACTTCAATGTATAGATCATAAGGATTTATAAATTTTTAATATTTACTCTAGGGGGCTGCCAGGTGGTAAACCCACTGAAGCAGTAGACCAACTAGACGCTCTTCTTAAATGTTATTGCCCAATGGGTAATTTTATTGTAATTGGAGATTTTAATTGTTGTTTCGAACCTCTAGACAGCTATGACATAGACCTAACGGTGGAAGAGGACTACATCTGGAATATCCCTCAATTGACAATACCACCCATTAAAACACACTAAAGGGTTGGCAACCAGGCCAAAGGTCAGGCACACAGCTGTGGTTGAAACTGTAACAGAGAAATAGTAATAATAGTGAACTCTAAGAGAGAAAGGGACAGGTTACCATACAGTCCCCAGAAAACCCTGAATATAAATCCAGAGATCGTCAAAACTTAAACTGAAATCCCTCTGAGCTCCACAAACCAAAACAGTAATACACACTTTCGCAAATTGTGATAAGAATTAGTTCAATTCAAGTGCAGGAGTAATGTCTTTCTTAAGAGAAGAAATATCCGTTGAAGAAAGGTGATCCACAAATCCAGAGTTATGGTAATCCAATGTCCTTTAATAGAAGATTCTTCAAATAAATCTTTAACACGTGTTTCGTCAGATGCTAATTATTGCATCGCATGACTTCATCAGGGCTGCAACCCACAAAATAAGACTATATATGTATATGTCAATTGAACAGAGGCAAATATATACCCATCACCAAGATCCAAAGGTGTGGGAAAAGTAGTTCCAATTAAGAGAGACTCCCAAGTTATTGGAGAAAATCAATTAAATGACACCAAAGTGAAAATGCTTATAGACTATCCTTAGAAACAGATGTACTGTCGTGAGCAATACAATAAAATTATAATAAAGAATAAAGTCCCAACGTACCAGGTAAATAACTCAGAAAAAGGCAAAGTAATTTACCTTTAATGATAACAAGTCCATCATTGGACAGTAAATCAAAGTAATCCAATTCAGAGACAAGTGTGGAATTACCTGGAATAAAGGTATACAGTCTTGAAAATACATAATCCATGATTAACTCATTCCACCGTCAATTTAATCTAAATTAAGCCATGACATCCATCCTAGATTCCTATTTGTAAATAAGTCGCATATCCATAACTATCAATTCGTCAACAAACTAGAAATGTACTCTCATAAAAGAAGTAAAGTAATGAACTACATATCTGTCTTGCACCACCGAACATCCCTATTAGTAATACTAGATGCTGCCTGCATATACGCAAATCTTATGTAAGGTATATAGGCTCACCTCATTTCACACTCTTCTGATATTCTACTTGTTCTATGATCGTTGTATTCTTGCTAATTGAAAGTTCATCCAAAATACAGGATACACGAGTACATGTACCTGTAAAAGCATTATAAATACGTTTAAGAATCGGTACCACTAGTAAGCTACCCAGTTCCCCTCATTGTCGCACTCACCTGTCCTATTCACAAAAGTGCTCCCTCATTCATCTCGTGGCTCTCGCGTTCGCGTTGTACCCAAGCGCCATTTTTAAATGGTTTTCGTAAGTCCAGATAATGGGCGCCATGTTAGTCTATCCAATATTCCTGTTAAGAACACATACCTCTTTCTACCATGGTATATAATGTCTGAAACAAATTTGTAATATCTAAAACGTAACCCATGAATATTGTAGTCACGTAAAATAACTAAATATCCGTGTACTATCAATCCATAATTATTAGCTCCTATTAGTAAGTGATAGGTCCCAATTGGCCATTAAATCTCCGCGTATCATTATATCTTAATAATGCAATAATATATATCTTAAAACTTCACCACAAATCGGGCAGTATTGAGGAAACGTATTAGTCCTCTTTCAGTTTCCATACGGACCGCTAACTCACTGATTCTCATCGTTACTATTGCTGTTTCATATGTTATCCTTTAACCGTAATGTTCTCCCTGTTTTAATTAATCTAACTAATCTCCAAAAACAATTTATTAATATAAAATTAATAAAATTGCTTTCTTGCCGATTGCAAGTCAGTTAACAGGAATTGCTGAATTGTGTAATATAATTAACCTAGTTGAGAGCCACCGCGAACCGGCGATCTCAAAACTCGCTTATTCGTACCAAACCCTATAGCTAGGATAATTGTCCTAAGTAGATGTCATGACTAGTATACCTATATCCACAGTCCACCATCATTGTCACCAAAAATACATTATGCATATCGAAATAAAAATAAAATAAAATGAATTGCCACGGAGAGGAGTGACGCGAGGAAAAATAGAAGTAAAGATCTAATTGAAAAAGGTAGAAAATCTCTACATATCATTATGGTAATTAAATATTAATTGTACACATCAATTATAAAGACGTCAATTTCCAATAGCAGTATTACTAAACAAAGAATTATCATATTTGAAAATGTGAAAAAAACGTCTTTGCTGCATACATTAGGCGATCTACAACAATTGGTTATAACAGTAACCATAATATAATCGAACCATACAAGATTAAAATAATATTCCACATAGGTCTGAAATACATATTTCACTTAAAGCTCTATACCATCTGGTAATCATTTTATTCGCCTAAAAAGTATTGTAGTTCAGAATCCAGATTAAGACCATCCTCAACTGCTCTAAGTTTCATGATCCATCTTGCCTCAATGCGTCTCAATTTAAGTACTTTATTGCCGCCTCTACTGTCCATAGTTACCTGCTCTATCCCATGATACATAAATCTATGATTATCTCGTTCATGGCAGTTTTGGACTAGATGGGCAGCAATTGGGTACCTTGTATCCCCATTTTTAAGAGCACGAAAGTGCTCAATCATTCTGTCTCTCAGTCTTCTCACGGTGCTACCTACATAAATCTTCTTGCAGGTACAGACTATCACATAGACAACAAACATCGTATCACACGTGATAAAAGACTTGATAATATGTTTGCCTGTATTATTATATTCAAAATGCTGAATCTTTTTAAATGCCCATCTGCAAGAGCTTCATTTACCACAGTAATAAAATCCTGTCCGTCTATCAGTTAACCAATTATCTCTAGAAATCAATCTCGGATAGCTTGGACTGACAATATTTGCTAATGTAATACCTTTTCTGAATGTTAACGATGGTCTGTCAGTAAGAAAATGTGAGACATCTTTATCATGTTTTAACAGATGCCAGTATTTGCCAATTATAGAATAGAGTTTATGAATACCCGTACCAAAATTTGTAACCAATCTAATCTTCTGAGATTTGTCATCTCTAATCTTGGTTTGTTTAGGTTTCAGAGTATCTTCTCTCTTAATACGTTTAGCTTTACACATAGCATATGTCACAATTTTCTTGTCGTAACCTCTGTTAGTAAATCTATTGGCCATATCTGTCAGATTATTTTCTAGGTCTGAATCTTGTGAGCAATCCCTGCGGGCTCTGAGCATCTCTCCATATGGAATTGCATTGATTTGGCTTCTTGGGTGACTACTGTTGGCATGTAGTAATGCATTACAACTCGTCTCTTTGCGGAACATGCGGCTACATAGTTTTTCCCTTTCCACAAAAAGCTCTAAATCCAGAAAAGTAAGTTTTTGTGTACTGTAACAAGTTGTAAAAGACATGTTGACATCATTGGTATTCAAAAATTCAAAGAAACTTTGAAGTTCCTTAGTAGTCCCCCTCCATATCAGAAGACAATCGTCAATATATCGCCCCCAATAGCAAATGTGATCAATCCATTATCACCTCATATTTTAACTTTACAGAATTATACAGTCACTGGATGTAGTCATCAGTGATGTCATTTGAGATGTCATCAGTGATGTCATCAGTGATGTCATTTGAGATGTCATCAGTGATGTCATCAGTGATGTCACTGACCATGTCATGAATGATGTAATATGTGACATGATCAGCAGTGGATTGCGGGTGCGCGATATATAGTTAGTGCAACTAACTATATATGGAATTTCAATGGTTTTGTGTGAGTAAAATAAGGTTTTTTAAATGCTAATTCCTAACTATATATGGTCTATAACCTATGTTTTTTTCAGTGAATTTTCAAGGTTTTGTAAATGCTAATTCCTAACTATATATGGTCTATAACCTATGGTTTTTTTCAGTGAATTTCAATGGTTTTTTAATAGCAAATATCATAAGCTGTCGAATGTCAAGTACGTGGTAAGTAAAAACATTTTCGTGTTTATGCACACTGATCTGCTTTGAATGGTGCCCCCCCCCCTCATTTCTATTAGGAGTACTCTCTCTTTGCAGATAGTGAAGGGTAGTTAACGCAGGCCTTTGCCCCCGTTGTAATCCGTCGTGCCTGCTTCTCTCTCCATTTGATTGATTGTTATCCAAGTATTTACTGTTTTAGAATTGGTTCTCTTTGGTTCATTCTCTATTTACAAACAAACACAGAGTCGCAATACTCTGTTTAGTCTTTGCAGATAACGAAAAATCGTGTAAAAAAAAAAAGAAAAGGAATCGAGCAAAATCAGTAGGCCACTAATGGGATCTCTTTTTGACCTCGCTAAAATAGAAACATTAGGAACAACCCCTCATGACAAATACAAAACTAGTGAGATGAACTGAACTCCACACAATGATGGCTGCAAAACAGCTCGGCTCCGCCACCCACCCCGCCCAAAATAACGATAAAGAGCGGCTGCCATGATTGGTTGCGGAATGGCCACGACGGAGCTACGAAATGGTGCTGCTCTCATGCTAACCCCAGCTTCAGTCTGAAACATCCAGAAACACTGTAGACTACCAATTCGATCAGTTCCGGTAGCGCCCCAATGTAACCCGGTAGGGAAGAATTAGCCCTCCCCTCTTTGACTGATGGTTCTTGTTGCCTGTCCCTTCTGTTGTCATTTAACAGAACTATTTAGCCTGCTGAAAGGGGTTGTGTTCCGACCGCTGGTTGGTGGAGACATTTTGACTATATTCTGGACCTGCGTTGTCGCGTAATGCGTCATATGACGCGCCGCGTTAGCGCATCCGGAAGTCATCCGGGGCGCGCAGCGGGTAACGTAAGCATAACAAGTCATGTGACTTGTTAATAAAACTTTTCATTGGTTCATTTTACTTTTCTTATTCTAATGATGAAAGGCTTGGTCATATGACCTAAAAATTACGCTTTTTATTACTTCCGAACATTATTTTTTCTTAAATATATGTTATAATGTTCCAGGCTAATGTACTTTCCCGGAAAATTTACAACTGTCCTGCAAGTAAAATATATTCTTTTTTCGAGAAAATGAGCGTTTCTTCGTCCCATGACGGAGCCGTTGAGCAAAAGAGGGTCGACCTGCTGTCTTAGTCGCCGATACGCCTGAATATGAGATTCTTATCGATCACTTTATGTTGCAGGAGTAGAAAACACAACAGCCCTTGACCATTTATCTTTACTGCGTTCCTTCGTATTATACCTTTTACCCTTCATGTAATTGGTCTGCTTTATTTCACTTGCCTTTTAATGATTCTAAAACAGTGACTATTATTAAAAACTTTACCAATGTATATACTACTACCATGTTTTCTTTTAAAAACCTTTATTGTGAAAATTTCATTATACAAATACGAGCCTATAACCACGTGGGCCGGCCACGGAGCAAACTGTAATCGTATATGATGAGTAGACATTTACACTGTAGAGGAACGTAACGGGCGGGCCATTAGGTTGCAAGAACTAAGGTGTCTAACAGTTACGGAATCGGTGGACGTACATTTTATAATTAAAATACGACAGGGCCAGTAACAATAAAATTATCTACATAGACATTTGCGGGCAAGTACCATGGGTGACGTTAATTCAAACTTTCAATAGTACAGTAATCAATAACACATCAGAACTTAATATCAATAGGGATGTCGAAATATTCAATCAATTCTCGTCCCCGCCCGCCATGTGCTTCAAAACTGCATACGTATCTCGTGATTTCAAGGTTCTGCAACCAGTACACAACAAGGAGTTACGAGTCCCATTTATTCCGGCGCCATTTTGGGCGAGGACGGGCAGGTCCAGGATATAGTCAAAATGTCTCTACCAACCATCGACTATGATGATGTTCATATGCTGTATTTATTAGAGTAACACTCATCTGTCCACATGAAATTAATTTGCCACAATCTAAACATGTCATTTTAATCTTTCCAAAGTTCTTCTAAATATTTGGGACCGTTTCCCTTGCCTCTGATGCTGTCAGTGCCACTTCTTTGATGAATGTACTAGCAGGTCAGGGGTTCTCCTCCAAATCTCTCTTTTATGCAGCACTATAATTAATTGGTGCCACCTCTCCATATGACGATGCATGGTATAGTTACCATAACTATATTTTTTTTCGGTTCCTCTGGAGAGTTCATCGTGGCAGATGAAGCGTGTAACGTACCGGACATTTACCTTTTTTTGCATGTACAGGAAAGGAAAAAAAAATCGAGCGTCCGAGTTCTAAGGTGTCCCAGGGCCATTTTAGTGGACCAGGCCCAAATCCAAAGAACAGGCCGCCATTTTGAGAGTCCTGTTGCAGCCGCCTGTCGCTGTAGCATCAAGAGCAGCCGAAACTCAGCTGAATGGCAACTGAAACGGTAAAGGGGCGCCCCACTACAGCAGACGAGCCTCCACCTGGGAAGGCCCGTTCACGCCGCCTGCCCCCTCCCCTTCGGGCACCCCACGCCGTTATTCGGAGCAGTATTGTAGGATGGCCACACCAGTGCGGCAACTTGCTAGACATCACCTCGGTGGTAACCGAATCTCAGCCCCTTGTAGTGTCTCCTCTTCAGAAAATATTCTTGCGCTACCTTTGCCCCATTCACACATCGGTCCGCTACTGACGCCATCTCACAGGCTAATGGGGCGCCCCACGCCGAGTTTCAGCATTGTAGGATGACCACACCAGTACAGCAACTTGCTAGACATCACCTCGGTGCCATCCGGATCTTGGCATCTCAACGCCTAGTGGTATCTTCCATACAGAAAATATATTGTTGCGCTGCCTTTGGCCCCATTCGCACATCGGTCCGCAACTGACACCATCTCACAGGCCAACAGGGCGCCCCACGCCGACTTTTACCATTGTAGGATGGCCACACCAGTACAGCAACTTGCTAGACATCACCTCGGTGCCATCCGGATCTTGGCATCTCAGCGCCTTGTGGTGTCTTCTATTCCGAATATATTGTAGAAAATATTGTTGCGCTGCCTTTGGCCCCATTCGCACATCGGTCTGCAACTGACACCATCTCACAGGCCAACAGGGCGCCCCACGCCGACTTTTACCATTGTAGGATGGCCACACCAGTACAGCAACTTGCTAGACATCACCTCGGTGCCATCCGGATCTTGGCATCTCAGCGCCTTGTGGTGTCAGTCAGAAAATATTGGTGCGCTGCCTTTGTCCCCATTCGCACATCGGTCCACTACTGACACCATCTCACAGGCCAACAGGGCGCCCCACGCCGACTTTTACCATTGTAGGATGGCCACACCAGTGCCACAACTTGCTAGACACCACCTCGGTGCCATCTGGAACTTGGCATCTCAGCGCCTTGTGGTGTCTTCAATTCCGAATATATTGTTGCGCTGCCTTTGGCCCCATTCGCACATCGGTCCGCTACTGACGCCATCTCACAGGCCAACGGGGCGCCCCACGCCGACTATCAGCATTGTAGGATGGCCACACCAGTACAGCAACTTGCTAGACATCACCTCGGTGCCATCCGGATCTCGGCGCCCCACTGCAGATGAAGTGCCTCCCAACTATGAAACCACCACGGTGACATCCGGATCTTGGCGCGTTGTGCTGCCTTCGGCCTATTCGCACATCGGTCCGCTACTGAGGCCATCTCACAGACTAATCGGGCGCCCCACGCCGAGTGTCAGCATTGTAGGATGACCACACCAGTGCACCTTACTAGACACCACCTCGGTGCCATCCGGATCTTGGCATCTCAGCGCCTTGTGGTGTCTTCTATTCAGAAAATATTCTTGCGCTACCTTTGCCCCATTCACACATCGGTCTGCTACTGACGCCATCTCACAGGCTAATAGGGCGCCCCACGCCGAGTTTCAGCATTGTAGGATGACCACACCAGTACAGCAACTTGCTAGACATCACCTCGGTACCATCCGGATCTTGGCATCTCAACGCCTAGTGGTATCTTCCATACAGAAAATATTGTTGCGCTGCCTTTGACCCCATTCGCACATCGGTCCGCAACTTAGACATCACCTCGGTGCCATCCGGATCTTGGCATCTCAGCGCCTTGTGGTGTCAGTCAGAAAATATTGTTGCGCTGCCTTTGGCCCCATTCGCACATCAGTCCGCTACTGACACCATCTCACAGGCCAACAGGGCGCCCCACGCTGACTTTTACCATTGTAGGATGGCCACACCAGTGCCACAACTTGCTAGACACCACCTCGGTGCCATCCGGATCTTGGCATCTCAGCGCCTTGTGGTGTCTTCTATTCCGAAAATATTGTTGCGCTGCCTTTGGCCCCATTCGCACATCGGTCCGCTACTGCCGCCATCTCACAGGCCAACGGGGCGCCCCTCGCCGACTTTCAACATTGTAGGATGGCCACACCAGTGCGGCAACTTACTAGACACCACCTCGGTGCCATCCGGATCTTGGCGCGTTGTGCTGCCTTCGGCCTATTCGCACATCGGTCCGCTACTGACGCAAACTCACAGGCCAACGGGGCGCCCCACGCCGACTTTCAGCATTATAGGATGGCCACACCAGTGCTGCAACTTGCTGGACACCACCTCGGTGCCATCCGGATCTTGGCGCGTTGTGTTGCCTTTGGCCTATTCGCACATCGGTCCGCTACTGACGCCGCCTCACGTGCCAACGTATTTTCTCCGCATTTTATACCCTATGCCGCATAACAGGTCATGTGACTTGTTTATAAAACTTTTCATTGGTTCATTTTACTTTTGGTTTCCTAATGATGGAAGGCTTGATCATATGACCTAAAAACAACACTTTTCATTGGATGAAAACTTTTTTTTTTTCCCAAACGATGAAAGCCCCACCTTGTTTCTGGATGTTTCAGACTGAAGCTGGCGTCAGCATGAGAGCACCACCATCTCGTAGCTCCGTCGTGGTCATTCCGCGAGCAATCATGGCAACCGCTCCCCACCAGAAGCCTACAGGAGTCGGGGGCCCCCAAAACTTTTGATAAATCCTCAAGGCGGAGGGGACGCTTTCGAGAATGGGGTCCAAGACCTAGCAGACAAGCGTCCGATTTCCAAGGTGTCCCAGGGCCATTTCAGTGGACCAGGCCCAAAAAGGAAAGAGCCTGCCGCCATTTTGAGAGTCCTGTGACAGCCGCCTATCGCTGCACCGCAAGAGTGGGCGCAACTCAGCTGAATTGCGGCTTTTGACACAGTGGACCAAAAACGGACGGAATGGCAACTGAAACGGTAAAGGGGCGCCCCACTACAACAGATGACACTCCACCTGGAGAGGCCCGTTCACGCCGCCTCCCCCGGGGCGCCCCACGCCGTTATTCGGAGCAGCATTGTAGGATACCAAAACCAGTGCGGCAACTTACTGGACATCACCTTGGTGCCATCGTTCTGCTGCCTTGGAACTATTCGCACAACAGTTTGCTACTGATGACCCACCCCCCGCGACGCCCCACGCCGGAAATCTGGACGTTGTGCTGCGTTGGGACTATTCGCACAGCCGACCGCTACTTCGTTGTTTTTCCCTAAAAATGTTTATATGTTATTACTATTTTTGTTTTCTTGTATATATTTATAAATTATTAAAGTTTTATAATCTTACTACTTTGTCGGAGTGCTATATATTTTTAATGTGACGCATAATTGTAAAAACTTTGATGTACAAAGAGTCATCCCTGGAATCTTCCGCTTCAGGCTCGGTCCCCTCCCCAATCACAATACAGGATGGTTTTCAGATAATAGGAACGCTTCTGCTGTGACGAATCTCATAGAGTGTGGGCCTTGATCTACTATAACTCCTTTGAAGAGGGGTGATTCTTTACAGCTGGGGCCATAAACTACATCTGCAGGGCTAGCTGATAGCCTAGGACCGGCCTGGACAATCGGACACAGAGGAAGAGGAGTGTCAGAGGGTGCGGTAGTGAATAGGGCGAAAGGGAGGTGTCGGGCGGGCACAGGGTGTGATTCTCAGGGAAGAGCAGCGCAGATGGGGGGAGGTTTATTACCCATGCATAAGACAGAAAGCGGGGGTGACCACTGCCTGGGGGAGATGCTTGCGAGGGTGGGGAGCCATGCTAAGGATCGACAGCGTGCAGAGAGTGGGTCTGGTCAAGGCATCTAAAATGGCTGCCGTGCACGACAAAAGTGTGGCATTTGAAAAAAGACAAGATGGCGCAGACAATGTTTTTCAACACTTCCTGATTTCCTTCGAATCGAACGTTAACAGACGTTGGGGCATATTACCAAAGTTAAGCGATATTTATCCCTAACGATGCTTAGCAACGATTTTTTTACCGCTAAGCATCGTCAGAAATTATCGCAGATAAACCTTGCTATTATCAAGGTTTATCGCAAATACGATAATAAGCGACCGCAATGCATTAATATCGCTGAAAACTCAGCGATATTCATGCATTACCGAGCTAATGCTCTTAGCCATGTTATCCACCTCCCATTGGATAACATGGCTAAGAACTGCTCAGGGCAGGTGCTACTTTTTGGAGATATTCGCGCTTATCTCGAATATTTCCAAAAGATGATAATAGGAGATAGCGATGTTAGCGACTGTTTCCAGTCGCTAACATCTTGGCACGCCCACTTTGCATGTCATTAGTGATAAATATCACTCACATGCAAAGTGGGGCCCAAGATGGTCACTATCTCCTACTAGCCGTCGCTAACTGGTGTTAGCAACAGCTAGGTAATACAGATATAATTTTATCTCCGCGAAGCGGAGCGCTGTTACAGATATATATCTTGTTTTTGAACGTTAATTTCTCAAAATCCACTGAAGCACATATATTGAGACCTAGCAAAGGCACATCGAGCTACCAGTCCCTACAATTTTGCCAAGTTTCGTGCAAATCCATTCAGCCGTTCGATTATTATTATTATTTTTTTTTTGCCCCGCGGGGCCCTTTTAAAACCTCCACATCAAACCTAAGAGGTCAAGGAGGATCTACTATGCCCCCTTATGGTCATTTGCCCCTTCGCTTTGGCCTCCTCTTGTCTCTCGATCCTACCGAGAGACAAGATGGCGGCCGCTACGGACTGTTTGCAATGTTTACAGACGCCGGAGAACCAATCAGCTTCGCAAAGCTCCGTAACGCAAAAAGTACGCGAAGCGGAGCGCTGTTGCAGATATATATCTTTTTTTGAACGTTAATTTCTCAAAATCCACTGGAGCACATATATTGAGACCTAACAAAGGCACATCGGGCTACCAGTCCCTAATATTTTACCAAGTTTCGTGCAAATCCATTCAGCCGTTCGATTATTATTATTATTATTATTTTTTGCCCCGCGGGACCCTTTTAAAACCTCCACATCAAACCTAGAGGGTCAGCGAGGATCTACTATGCCCCCTTATGGTCATTTGCCCCTTCGCTTTGGCCTCCTCTTGTCTCTCGATCCTACCGAGAGACAAGATGGCGGCCGCTACGGACTGTTTGGAATGTTGACAGACGCCGCTTCACAAAGCTCCGTTGCGCGAAAAGTACGCGTAGCGGAGCGCTGCCCGGTCCGCTGTTACAGATATATATCTTTTTTTGAACGTTAATTTCTCAAAATCCACTGAAGCACATATATTGAGACCTACAAAAGGCACATCGGGCTACCAGTCCCTACAATTTTGCCAAGTTTCGTGCAAATCCATTCAGCCGTTCGAGCTAAAAGTGAGGCCAACCGCCCTATGGGAAACTCAATGTTAAAAACACGTTTTGGGACCCCCCTTTTTTCTCGGCCCCCCCTTGACAAACCCCCCCCAAATTTTCAGGGGCTGCTCAGAAACAAAATGTCCCATTTTCCTGAAAATTTCAGCCAATTCCGTCCACAAACGCCAAAGTTATTAGACATAGAATTTTCAAAAATCCCATAGAGAAAAAATCCTAACTATATATACCTACTGGCGACCGCCAGTAGCTAATATATGTATATGAATTGTATATTTATGTTTTTAACCAGTTTTAATAATTGAACATCTGCTTATATGCATTTAATTTATGTGTTCAAATGTATGATGGATGGCCTATAATTGATGTGGCGCATTGTGATTGTCATTAGCTGTTACAGGAGGGTTATTTTAAATTTTTTATTATGGAACAAGCTTAGCTGTTGTAAACGTCTTTCATGATTTAATAATCGAAATAAAGGCCTTTGAATTGAATTGACTATACATACTCACCCAGAATCCATGCATGCTCAGGAAGCAGATTAGCCATCAGCTGTGGTACAAGGCTGTTACGCATGATGTATGACTCATGGGCTGAACCTGGAAATTTGGCACACATATGCGGGATGATCATATCTGCCTGGCACACCATTTGTACATTTATGGAGTGGAAATATTTACGATTTTTGTAGCTTTGCTCATGTGCCTGTGGTGGAACAATCCCAACAGGTGTGCAATCAATGGCACCAACAACATGGGGGATGTGTCTAAGGGCATACAAATCTCCCTTCACAGTCGCCATTCCCCCCCCCCCCCCCCCCGGGGAAATGAATATATCTGTCCTTGTAGATCATCATAGCGGACAGGACATCACGCAGCACCATGCTGAACATAGGTTGCGACATCCCACCTGTGCTGGACACCGTGTGCTGGAATGATCCAGTGGAAAAATAATGCAGGGTCGCCATCAACTTAGATGTGGGGGTGAAAGCAGTTGGATATGTCCTGCGAGGCTGCAGGTATGGCTCCAACATAGCACATAGGTTTTGTAGGGTGGCTCTATCCAGACGGAATTTACGGATGACCTACTCATTCACCATGTCTGCCAGCCCTGTGAAGGGACGATGCAGTGTTGGTCTCCTCCTAGTTGAGATCAAAGTGGACACCTGTCAATGAAAGACACCCTGAGATGTGTACAACATCTTAAGTTTTGACTGACACAACGCCAACAATTACTGTTATCACATTTGAGTCACAGCCCAGCTTGTATGTCGGGACACCTTCAGCTACACAACTCATACACTTGTCCTCTTTCACACAGCAAGTACCTCCGAAACATCATCTGACTATCAGAATGCACAAAGGGATACGGCCACATCTAGCATGAGCAGGCCTGGGAGTATCTCATTCAGCATATCTGTGAAACTGCTACACAACTGTCTCATACCTAGCTGCTCTACCTACCACACATTCATGCGTAAGTTGAACATGGCACACATCAACAACACAATGACAACAGGCTGTGCGTAAACAACAAGTGTGTGCATTAGCCGAGAAAGGTAGACCTTCAATTCTGCACATTGTTCATTGAGACATACAGCACCCAGATTTTCCAAGCACTTTCACACATTGACATGTGTACCCATTGGAGAGTCCATCACAACACTGTTCTGTGTACATGCCCATCAATATCCCAAGTGACAAGTGAGGGAGTGCATGCCAATGTCCCAAATCACATACACAAACATGGCATGTGTAGTCAGCTGTGGGCTAGATGTTACATAGGCATTCTGTGCACAATGATGTGACATTAATCATGTGGCCACTGTGCACTGTTGATAACTAGCCATTGGCCATTGGCACAGCATGCTGTGTCCATAGGTACTGTCACATTGCTCCGCCACCCAAATCGCTGTCGCTCATGTGAATGTATGGCACCCAAATCGCGGTAGCTACCGCATGCCACCAGCGGTGTGTCACCACCAATCCCCTAAACGCAAGTGCGGTAGTGATAGCCATATACACATGCCCAAATGGTGGTTGGCATGCTCCGTCACCCAAATCGCGGTCGATCATGTGAATGTATGGCACCCAAATCGCAGTAGCTACCTCATGCCACCAGCGGTGTGTCACCACCAATCCCCTAAATGCAAATGCGGTAGTGATAGCCATATACACATGCCCAAATGGCAGTCGGCATGCTCCGCCACCCAAATCGCGGTCGATCATGTCAATGTATGGCACCCAAATCGCGGTAGCTACCGCATGCCACCAGCGGTGTGTCACCACCAATCCCCTAAACGCAAGTGCGGTAGTGATAGCCATATACACATGCCCAAATGGTGGTTGGCATGCTCCGTCACCCAAATCGCGGTCGATCATGTGAATGTATGGCACCCAAATCGCAGTAGCTACCTCATGCCACCAGCGGTGTGTCACCACCAATCCCCTAAATGCAAATGCGGTAGTGATAGCCATATACACATGCCCAAATGGCAGTCGGCATGCTCCACCACCCAAATCGCGGTAGCTACCGCATGTGTGTTACCTTCATGGACCATGCCCTTACAGCCAATGGGAACCGCAATCGTGGTAGACTAATGCAATTTTGAAAATCGCGGTAGGCGTACTCCGCCACTGCGGAGCGGGTCATTGAATGCATTTGAAAGATGCACGATCGTTGTAGCGCCCGCCTGGCCCTGCGGTGTGTCACCGCCATAGACCATGCCATTTTAGCCTATGGGAACAGCAATCGCGGTAGACTAATGCAATTTTGAAAACCGCTGCAGTCATTGGATGCATTTGAAAGATGCACGGTTGTGGTAGCGCCCTCCCTGCCCCTACGGTGTGTCACCGCCATGGACCATGCCCTTACAGCCAATGGGAACTGCAAATGCAATAGAATAATGCAATTTTGAAATCGCAGTAGGCGTGCTCCACCACCGCGGAGCCGGTCACTGGATGCATTTGAAAAAGGCTGACCTGGAACAACAATTGCTTTAGCTTAGAACCACTGAAACTAGCCCAGGGGGCTATATATGTGTGGGAGGGAGCCTCACATTTCCAGTGCTCCCAGAGCCTGCTGCCTGAGACCCCTCACCTGCTGCCTCCTCCAGGGACTGCTGCCTGAGACCCCTCACCTGCTGCTGCCTCCAGGGACTGCTGCGTGAGACACCTCACCTGCTGCTGCCTCCAGGGACTGCGGCCTGAGACCCCTCACCTGCTGCTGCCTCGAGGGACTGCTGCCTGAGACCCCTCACCTGCTGCTGCCTCCAGGGACTGCTGCCTGAGACCCCTCACCACCCACTACCGCTGCTGCTGTCACCTGGCCACAGTGATGTCGAGGACTGAGAAGATCCGTGCCAGTCCCTTCACCAGGAGCTGGAGGTCCTGGTGGACGAGGTGCTTACACAGTATCCGAAGCTATATGCTGCCCCAAATGTTGTGGTAAGTTTCCAACAGTGTGAGTGAGAGTGCAGGGGGGTCCACATGTAGTTGGTTTGATGCAGTATGTGCCTGAGAGTGTGGGGTTGTGTCATGCACTTACTAACATGCTCTCTACAGGGGTAAGGGGGTGTGCCCTATTTCACACATTTCCATGCCTGCACATCAATATTGGAGGGACATGTATTGCCTTTTCAGCCATACAGTGACGCAGCAAGTTGGTAATGCAGGAGTCAGGACAGTGATTGCTTGTGTGAATGGCTGTGTGGGCCACTGTTGTCCATCTCCGTGTGAGCCCACCTGGCCTGCACAGTCAACACCCAAAATGACAAGGACACATCACTAAACGTACATGTTACATGTGTCTTTTTTCATTACTCTCCATCAATGAGCCATCTCAGCCCTGTAGATTGCAAACAAAAATCCCTGTGAGAAGGGTGTGGGTTTGTGAGATCATGTCCCTCAATGTGAAATCCATGACACAGTGAGCCATTCAGGGGGCAAAGACATTCAGGGCTGCACAGTGTTGGACACAGTGAGCCTACCCACAAGCACGTGTTAATATGTAATGTTATGTCTTGCTCCACCTAAATATGGACAGTAGATGTGGGCAGACTACACATGGCTTTCTGTGCTGGCATCCTGCATGTGTATGAGATGGGCAGGTACTGTGTCCCCCCTCACAACTGCATGCATTTACGTGTGTTTTTCCCATGATGAGATGATGTACCATGTGAGATGCATCCTTGTCTCTGAAAGACATATCTGTGGACTCGAGATGAGTCAGTATCATGCTACTGTAAGGCTGTGTGGAGGGCCATTGCATGCAAGGTGCTGGCTCTGGGTGTCTCCAACCAACGTCGCACCCACTGTCACAAGAGGTGGGATGACCGGGCCGTGGCTAGCCAGCCAACATGGCGGACGCGAGTCTGTAGCGCTCCGGCCGATAAACCCCCAAATATCCGGTGAAAGGATCCTGAAAGAAGTGCCATCCACGATAAAAGCCTATGAGACTGGTGCAAGATCGTGGAGCGGCACCTGGGGAGCCAAACGAAGTGCTGTTTTGTCCGACGCGGCCGTGGTCCAAGGTAGCAATGCGGCCCATGCCGAGTGAACACCCGGAGAGACATTGAGCAGTAAGAGGCTGAGACCGGTGCTCGCAACTACGCTTTCAGAGTTGTCGAGCGGATACAGTCAGCTGGCACTGGAACGGCCGACGGGGGTTAGCAAAATCCCAGGTAGGCGGAGACCCCCGAAGCCGGTTGATGGAAAGCAGCGAAACCCCCTGAGTCACTGGCGGTGCCGGACGGTGGTGACGACAGCGGAACGTGAGGGGACTCAGTGCCGACACAAAGAGCACCATACCAGGCAATTACGGTGAGAAGCACAGGCGGAGTGAGGCAGGGGCCTACAGCAGGTGCAGGAAGTGAGCGGTGGTGGCCTGGGCCGGAGCGGTGACCAGCAATTGACTGAGCATCCAGCCAGGGCGACAGTGGAGCAGACTCCCGGAGGGGCTACACTACAGTGAGTGAGGCTAAGTGGAGCACAAGAGAGCCGTGCTGAAGGGCATCTCCCTGTAAGCCTCTGCTGTGAGGGAGGCCGCCTGGGTGACGTGGCCTCTCGGGAGCCCCCGGGGCGGCACGGACCGGTCGATAAGAGCAGAGGCGGGCAACCACGGCACGCTGCAAACTAAGTGTGGCACGATTGAAGCGCTCAGCTGGCCTGGGAAGCAGCCGTGGGGGTCCCCGCCTCTTTGGAAGCAACCTAACTGCACGATAATCTGGGGAGGTGAATTGCAGGCGCTGCCTGCACACTTGTGAAGCGACAGATAATCACTGGGTAGGTGGCCGCTGGTCGGTCGTGTCCTGGACCATTGTGGACATTTGCGTCAGCGACCTCGCATTGTCGCGGAAATCCAGGCTCTGATAAGGTGACGACGGACAAGCCCGGCGGGTGTCAGCTTGACAACCATGACCGCTGCAGTGATTGAGATGTGGTGAGTGGCCTGTACACAAGGCAGCCCCACAAGGACACCCCCGGGACACCCTTCGAAGTTGGAAGTGGGACAGAAGTGGCCCTCTGGGTGGGGAAAGTGGGGTGGACCCACAACAGCAAGCCACTAGAGATACTACCACCTGCCACCATCCCCGGGGTACAGACACTCCCCCTCTGTGGTGCGCCCAAAAGTGCGAAGCCTACATGCCCCGGGGCCCAAGTCGGAACTAGGACGCTACACCCTGGGACGCAATAGCGGGTGAGTCCAGAGACCCTTAGATTGAGATAAGTGGACTGCCAACAGCTGTGGCCGAACACACTGAGGGGCACACACGAATGTCAACGGCGCAGCAACTAGTAATGGGCAGGCTACGCGACAAGACGCAGCAAGGACTGCCACGAGCGGGAAGCCTGGACTCCCCAGACATGAGACACGAAGGAGGGATGGAAACGCAGGCGGCGACCCAGGCGGCCAAAATGGACTCAGAGCTCGCAGCGGTGGAAAAGATTGGTGCCACCCTAGACCAGACTAAAACGTCCTTGGAAATGCGAATCGATAAAGTCACCTCAGACTTCACCCTCCTGCACACGGACCATCGCATACTGGCCGAGTCGGTAGCGGCCCAAGGCAAACCCTCCAGGAATTTCAGCCTGTCACCTGGAGTCATGCAGCTGCACTACAAGAAATGATGGACCGTGTGCATGCGCTCGAAGACAAAGTGGAAGATGCAGAAGGGCGCTCCCGGCACAACAACATTCGCGTGGTGGGCCTTCCAGAGTAAGAGGTAGGTAGAAGCCCGGAGCAGTATGTTGAGCGCTGGCTATGAGACCTGCTGCCCCAAGGGGCATTGTCATCGCAATTTGTGGTAGAGAGGGCACACCGGGTGCCAGCACAGAAGCCTAGACCAGGAGCTAATCCCGCCCATTCCTCTTTAAACTCCTCAACTACACGGACAGAGATGCAGTGCTGTGCGAAACCCGGAAACTATGCGACCTCAAAGTGGGTGACAGCCAAGTTATGTTCTTCCCAGACTACAGCGCACTTGAACAAAGGTGCAGAAGCAACTACACGGCAGTAAAACGACAACTTCGTGAGCTAAAACTGCCCTACTCCCTTCTATTCCCTGCCAGACTGAGAGTGATAACGAAAGAGGGGATGCGCTTCCTCAACACTCCTGCGGAAGCATGGGACTGGCTAGAGGAATCGGGCTGTGGACAGGATCGCGCCCTACAGGCCCGGATATTGGCAGTTCAACTGAGCAGAGGACTCGCCGGCAGAGAAGACGCTGGGTATTCCGGACTGCAAGATCAGGAACAGTAGCGCCAAGTCCACAGAAAATCAGGATGGAACGACAAGATGTCTTAGAGGCAGTAGCAACCCTTGGAACTGTACACAATGGTGAGCAAGTGGAAGCATACCTGCGAAACACTTCAGGAGCCAGCGACCCATCATCTCCATTAACTGTGATATCTGACGACATGGGCCTGCCAGATGTAACCCCACAAACTGCTGATGATCTTATATGATGTTACAACGCTGCGCTGGACTGAGTCATAATCAGCTGACGCAAGTAGAGCTTTGTTTGGTTTCATTACATGTGTCATGAGAACATGCCACACAACAGGGGGGCCGCTAACACACTTAGGGGGCCCCTGTGAAACCTCATGCGACAGCCAGGCGACCGTTAAGTACAAACCCAGCCACAGTACACTGAATTGATTAGGAGACGGCGGTACTCCACTACAGTATGCACCAGGTTAGCGCGTTCACTTAGACGAACGGCAGAACAATGCACCTCCTAAACACACCAGGAGGGAATAAGGGGGGGGGATAGCAAAGACACAACACCGCTAGTGCGCACGACCCCACCAGGCGCTACACTGGACTAACTCAGACTCAATGCTAGTTGCAGATGTTTGGAAGGATATCCCCTTGGCATTCGCCCCGATGGTTACGATGTTCACAGTTGTTTTGTTGTTCTTACTGCAGCAAGTTGATACGTCCATGCCGGACTGTAGCACCAACTCACCCGCACAACCCTCACACCCAAAACCACAGATGGCACGTTAACCCAACAATGGACTGTGCTAACATAATCACATGGAATATACGCGGCATGCACATTCCCACGAAGCGCTATTCCGTATTTTCCTACCTCCAGAGGCACTCGTGGGCATCGCCCTCTTACAGGAGACACAAATGACACAAGTAGAGCTTGACCGACTGCACAGACGCTGGAGAGGGCAGGTTTATGGTACCACCTTTTCAGCGCATGGGAGAGGCACACTGGTCTGGGTAAGAGCGGGCACCCCCTTCGCCTGTGAGGACATGGTAACGGACCGGGAGGGTAGGTACACCTTTGTGTGCTGGAGGTTGAATGGCCAAATAATGCTGCTGGGATTGATATATGGGCCCAATGTAGACCAGCCGACATTTCTAACGCAGTTGTCACAGGTCCTGACCCCTACACTGGGCTCCCCTGGTTACTGGCCGAGGATTTTAACATGGTTCTCGATATCCATATGGACAGATCGCTCAACCCTTCTCCGCACGATAGCGGCGGTGTCCAATGCGCAGGCACTTGTGGACTGGCTCTCGAACTGGGCGTTACTAGATATGTGGCGCATCCTTCATCCAACACAGCGAATCTATTGTTACTACTCTGCAGTGCATGATCTCCATGTATGGCTAGATAGGTTGGTGGGCTCACAGTCTCTGCTCCCGCTAGTCGCGAATTCGGAATATTTAGGGCGAACGCACTCCGATCATAACCCTCTATGGTTCAAATTTGCTGGGAAGCAGACCGGCCCCCGGTGCTCACATGACGACTCCAGCTGAGTGCACTGGAAGACCCGGAGTTTCGTTCCTCACTGGGGACGGCAGTCCGCACGTACTTTGAAATCAACGAGGGAACAGCAAGCAATGCATTAGTAGAATGGGACGCCCATAAAGTGGCGTCCAGGGGACACTGCCGGGGGCCACGTGGAACATACGTAAGAAGCTCTTCACCTCGCTCGCACAGTTGGAATCCCAGTTGCTACAATACGAATATGAGGGGGTGGGGAGCGGCAGACTCTTGAGACGACTGGAGGGGCTTCGGGCTCAACATGCAGAGCTCCTGAAACGACTGAGATGCCACAATTACACGGCCCATACGGCCCGTGCACACGCTGCGCCGCACAGAGCAGGCCGACTGCTCACCTGGCTGTTGCAGCAGGAGGGCCGCCATGCCCCAATTTGAGTATTACCAAGGCAGAGGGTACTCTGGTGTACACACAGCACGAGATACATGAAGCAAAGACTGACAATTACGCCCAACTATACTAATCTAGGGGAAGTGGCCCTGAACATGCCCTGGAGAGATTCTTGGACTCTGTCCAGCAACCCACGATCCTGAAGGAGCACCAGGAGGTGCTCAGTAGGCCCCTTTCTGTAGAAGAGATTGGGGAGGCGATCCAATCCATGGCGTCTGGAAAGACGCCCGGGTCGGACGGACTGCCAGCGGAATACTATAAAGCGTATCGTGAATCCTTGGTGCCCCACCTCCACGCGCCATACACCACGGCCCTAGAGGAAGGCACACTACCCCCCTCTATGTGGGAAGCATACTTGGTTTCCCTGCTTAAGCCAGACAGAGACCCCATAGCCCTGGGATCATACAGACTATTAGCGCTACTCAATACGGATTGTAAGATCCTAGCTAAAGTGTTGGCGGGCAGGCTGGCGCAGGTGGTTCCCCAGTTGGTCCATACTGACCAAAACGAATTTGTACCCATGAGGTGCACGTCACTGAACCTGCGGAGGTACTTCAAGATGGTGGCTGAAGCCGTGCTGGACTGGCCCAGGGTGGGTTATCTCATCCTAGACCTGGAAAAAGCATTTGATTCCCTGGAATGGAGCTACCTGTCGCCGGTGCTGTTGCGATTTGGACTGGACATGGGGTTCCTCCAGGTGGTCGACTTACTGTACAAAAACCCCATGGTCCGAGTGCGGTTGGGACTCTATATATCAGATGCCATACCAATATGCCGAGGCAGGTATGCCCTCTCTCCCCTCTCCTGTTTGCGCTGGCTATAGAGCCCCTGGCGGTGGCGATCTGTGCAGTGCCAGGAGATGGAATATCACTGGGAGATGCGGTACATCAAGTGTCGCTGTATGCAGATGACATGCTGATTTATGTAAAAGACATAGCAAACATCCCTTACCAACTTGCACACCTGCTCCGAGACTTTGCCGCTATCTCGGGACTCCGAGTAAATGCTGGGAAATGTTACATATATACGTTCGGAGAGGGAAACCTGGACCCGGGGTACATTCTTAATGGTATGCGAGTACAGTGGAGGGAGGACACTTTCTGCTATCTGGGGATACTGATCTACCGCCAGCCGAAGGACCTGCTCAATGGCAACTTGGGGAGGGCTGTCACGGCGATTAAATCGCAGATGCGCTTCTGGAGTACGCTGCCATTGACAACCACTGGCAGAGTAGCGCTTGTTAAAATGGTTATGCTCCCCCGACTCCTGTACTATTATGTCAATCTACCACTGTATGTCCCTTTGCCCTTCTTCGCTACACTCACTAAATTGTTGAGAGATTTCATCTGGGGCAACAGTCGGCATAGATTGGCACTAGCGGAACTATATCTGCCAAGTGCTCAGAGAGGCCTTGCTGCACCCTGTTTTGAACACTATTACCTTGCCGCCCAACTGCAGTGGATAGCCCGCTGGCTCGCGGATAGGCGCTGAGAGGACACGGTGACCATGTTGCCGCCCTACTCGCTAGGCCGAACAGTCAATGCAACGCTACCAGGGCCACTCTTATTAGCAGTACTACAAAAACAACACAACTGCCAATACTGAATTGACTTATTTCTTCTTTAACAAGGATCTGCTATGAATGAAACATGGTAGTCTATTATCACTATAGTCGCTAGTTTATTATAGTCATTTTTTTCTGTCAAAACGCTTTTTCTTTTTTTCAAAATCATTTCTTGTGCATATACAAATATACAAAATATACAGATTTATACAAAATTTACAAAGACAATCTCTTAATTCCTAAACAACACATCCATACCAAGCCTTTCTCACTACAGACATTCAAATAACATTCACACACATAAACAAAAATTACCTCTGAGGTATAGGTCAATGTCAACAAAATACTTATTTTGCAGAAGGTTAGACATATATGATGAATCCTACATTTTTTACGTTCAAACAATCTGAACAGTTAGAATTATATTATGTCATAATCCAGTCTTTCTAATCTTTTTATATTGTTGACAATTAACCACAAAAGATCGACGCGTTTCGAACTCCCTAATTGCGGGGTTCTCCTCAGGATCAACACGATTTCTTAGAACTCCTATGGAGAGTGTCTCTTGGGACTGGTGTGGGTGTTGTTATCTAAACACTCACAAGCTTTTTAATTCGCTTGGAGTGCTCGGTGTAGGCGTAGGAATCGCTTCACCGGGCTCGCTGTAATGCGTGGCGTGTTTTTCAATGGGCCGCCGTATAGCTCAAAAGCTGCAACCAATGCACTGCGTCTTGTCAGGTACTAACGGTGTAGCGTGTAAACGGTAAAACCGTTGTTGTTTAGGAATTAAGAGATTGTCTTTGTAAATTTTGTATAAATCTGTATATTTTGTATATTTGTATATGCACAAGAAATGTTTTTGAAAAAATGAAAAAGCGTTTTGACAGAAAAAAATGACTATAATAAACTAGCGACGATAGTGATAATAGACTGCCATGTTTCATTCATAGCAGATCCTTGTTAAAGAAGAAATAAGTCAATTCAGTATTGGCAGTTGTGTTGTTTTTGTAGTTTAAATAGGCTTAGCCTTGCTGTTGAGGAGCCAAGACCCTGTTTTGTTCCTACTCTTGTTAGCAGTGGCATACAGATGCTACCACAGGACCTTATACCGCACCAGAGCTTTTGTTACCTATGCGCCTGCCATACCATTGGAGGGATCCCCCAGTGGGCCTGGGGTGCTCCCACCTCTTGCGCTCGCCGAGTGGCGGGAGGCCGATATACAAACCCTCGGGGATCTATACCGAGACGGTACACTTGTTCCATATGAGTCCCTGGTTGCGGAGGAGGGCTTTCACCTGGGAAATTCCTAGTACACAACTCACAAATTGCAAGACTGACCCCCAAATGGGGAGACATGACCAAGGAGCCCAGCCAACACCTAACTATACAGTATCTGCATATTATGGGGCAAGGTAGGCACCTTGTTCGCTGGTTTGTGGCGTCGCTCCGTACCCACCCAGCAATAACCTAAACCCACTACGCCGCAAATGGGAACTGGACCGGGGCGACAACTAGCGGATAAGGAATGGGAGGGAATACTTAAAAGTCCAGTGCGCATTCCCAGCAATATGAGTGCGAGAAGTTAGCCTGGCATATGATGTCCACTAGTTCTAGTGGGCACCTTGCACCAGTCTAATCGACCCTTAGTGATGGTGGTTGTAAAGTCAACCTTATAGACAGCTATCCTAGTGGAAGCATGAACCAGCAGTCTTCAGGCTAAGACTTCAGTAGGCGAGTTAAGCAAGTTGTTTTACCATATATAATCCCTTGAATACCAAATGAAAGGACACCACACAAGGTATATATCAAATACATCTGTATTTAATCTAAACACAACCCCTCGGCACTCTTTATGAGGTCAGAGGTAAAAATACAATACAAGTCACACAGTTAATATACGATAAGTTGCACAGTATATGTTATGCCCTTGGGGCCCCACAAACATTATACTAAGAAAGTGGTATAAGTAACACGTGAGAGTTAGAAAGCAGGCCTGGGGCCTGTGGAATCGCTGGGGCTACACTAAACAACCAAAGGTTAGGAAGAAGGAGGCCCACGGGAGACGCGTACAGTGTCTAAACACAGCCGCGGGTTACCATTGACTTTCTATGGGAAACAAAGAAGTTACATATACACAATTTAAGGACACTTCCGGATGAACTAGGATGAAACCCTTTTAAACTAGGACACTTCGAGAGTCAAGACCCACGGGAGCACCGGAGTACTCATGTTACCTCACCCAGGGAAGCCGGGTGCATAGGTGTCTTTTCGTGTCGGGTTTCGTCGCCGTTTTCAATGGAGAGCTGCAAAGAAGTGCTGTAGGCGACAAGAAGAAAAGTGTCCGGGTGGATCGGAGATGTGAAGAACCTGAAAGCAGAGGGGACAGAGTCTCGGTCACTAGCCAGTGACCAGGAAGGTACCAGGAAGGAACCAGGCGATGTCGGGTGCTTGAAGGTGAAGAAGATGACCAGGCGCTGGATTCAAGCTGTCCCACGATGGATGTAGATGACTGCAGTGTCGGTATCTGGGTTGGACCAAACAAGCCTTGGCAACTGCAGCCAGCCCACGCAGGATGTTGAGATTGGCTCTGTTGCAGACCAGCAAGGTCTGTGGCGCTTCTTATTTTCAGGGAATGCGGGAGCAAGCCTGCAAGCCTGGAGCAACCAGGAAAGCAAGTTAAGTGCAAAGGAAGGTCTTCAGGGGGCTCACTAGACAACGGGCAAGGAACCGGGAAGACGCGTCAAGCTCAAATGCAAAGGCGGGGCCCAGGGGACACTCGCGGAGTGTGGTGGCCTGGGCTTCGGTGCAAATGGTGCTCGGGCTGGGGCTTCTCGTACCCCAAAACACAACTTACTGAGGCTTCAGGAAAGGAGTGCAGGTAGCAAAATGCAGGATGTCCAAGATGTCTGGTCCCACGTCTCTCGTGTCCGCCACGTGTCTCAGCTTTGCTGTGGATGTGGGTCGGAGTCAGAGAAGTCTGGAAGTCCAGTTCTTGAGTCGCAGAGTCTTCGAGATCCGACGGGAGCCTCGACAATGCAGACCGGCGAAGTTACTGTTGGTGCCTGTTTGCACATGGTGATCACTCCTTGACCACAGGGAGATGTCGTCCGTCTTCCAGTCAGAATGGAATGTTGAAGGTCCAAGATATGTCTTTCAAAGATTCGTCCAGGATAATCTAAAGTCCTGGGGACACAGCTCCTATATTTATACTAAGAAAGGGGGCTGAATTACCTGACTAGGTCCCTCCTATGTGTGGACCTGAGAAGGGGGTGGTTACACCCCTTTCCCTTTGTCCAGTTTTGCGCCAGAGCTGGGGCTGGAGTGCCCCAGCAACTGGTTTGAACCGGGCTATGCATGGAGCACCTTGTGTGCCCCAGGCAGTGTCTAGATGCATTCACTAAATGCAGCCCTCCCTGCCCCAATACACAAAACCCCTGTCTGGGGAGGTGCCAGCACCTCCCTGGACAGGAAACCTATTGTCCAGGCCTCCCCTGCCGGAGTTTCATCCAGCAGGAGGAGGTCAGACTTGTGTCTGTGGCAGCAGCATCCATTTTGTGATGCTTAGGCTCTGTTTAACTTTAACTGGGTAAACCAGTAACCTACATGTCTTTTCCCTCCGGGAGGGTGGAATGCTACCCCCGCCGCCAGAATTGGCAGGGTGGGGGGTAGTATCCAAAGTGTTTGACACCTTACACGACATGTTTTGATAAAGCCAAACCAAAGTTAGCATTAACCACGAGGATTATAATGCACTCAAGAGTATATGGTATTGCTATATAATAGAACAGCTATAAGGAGTTGGTTCCGAAAGCTGCAGAGGGGCTCAGATCATGCTAGGGCACCCTCTCACATACGACCAAGCACTCTGCCTCCAGGATTGTCGAGGCCTACCATAGGAGTGGCTTATAGGTGTATATGTATCTATAGGTATAGGTAGATATAGGTATACTATATCTAAGTAAGGGGTGATTTCACCACCTTACCCAGGCTGTGGGAACAGACCTGTGGTGTCAGTTTGGAAGGCAAACCAGGGGTGACACAATACATGCTGCAGCCCCTGGTAGGCCTAGGGTGCACCTATGCCCTGAGTACCTATGGTACACTATACAGGGGCTCACAAGGGTGACCCAGTAACCAATCTGGTATGTACCTAAAGTACATGGTATCAATTTAGAGAGAGAACAGCTGGGCTGTGGGTCTGATTAGCAGGCCCACAGCCACATTAAAGTCAAAAAACCAGAGAATCACAGCAAAAAGTGGGGTGACCATAGGAAGCAGACCCAACTCTCCTGCAATGAGGTTCCGCCAAATACAGTTGTTCATTGTCCACAGGGCATTTCTCTCACCTGAACTGATCAATAGATACTTCCATCGTAATGATGTGACGTGCCCTCGGAGCAATGAACAAGGGGCGGGTTTGCTACACATGCTGTGGAGCTGTCCCAGGCTGGGTCCGTACTGGCACACAATTAACAGGCAGTTACAGGTCTGCACGGGCCACACTATACCCCTCGAATGGCCTGTATATTTGTTGCACCAATCCAGGAGGACTCCCGCTGAAAAGGTGACATCCCGGTTCCTTGAGCGCAAGACCCACCACACGCGCGGACTTGGCGCTGCTCGCTCTTGGCATCGGCTACGGCGGAGGGAATCGCCATCCTGAGGGAAGAAACACTGGGGCTGCGGAAAGAACCCATAGCAACCCGGTGGGAAAACATACTCCAGGTGTTGCAACTGATGTAGGAGGAGGGATCAGGGGTGCGCCCCGAGAGATGAGATAGCAAACACACAAGGGGGGACGAGGCACCCATCAACGTAATGCTGTGATATTCCAGAATGGTTCTACCAATTGATTGATATTCAGTACTGACGCTGTTGTTGTTGGTGCACAGAAATAATCACTAGCAGCACAGAGTACATTGGGTTTGGGGGGCAAGGAGAGGGTGATGGTGGGAGAGTTAAATGTATATATACCGGTCTAGGCTGCTGTTGTTATGTTTTTTTTTTACTGTTCTTACCTATATCATCTGTCCTCAAGCTCAAGATGAATGACATGGACACGACGTTGCATAATGTTCAGATGTTAATATATTGCTATTGAATTGTAACCTCTGCAATCTATAGCATGATTTGCCTACCAAAGTCACATTAGCACCTGCGTGAGCGATGCACTGCACGCTAAAGGGCTGTCAAGCTTGCAGGCAAACGCAAAAGAAATTATATATCCCATTGTTGGCGGATGATCTTAAGCATACCTGTATAACTGATTATATAGATTCGGACCACATCTCCCAGCATGCTACTCACTGGCGAGTGAAGGCAACTATGGGTAAATGAATAGGCGTGGTTAATCTGGCACTCACAAACTTTTGCCCCATGATGAAGGAGTTT
The DNA here is from genome assembly GCF_964261635.1 of Lissotriton helveticus. Lineage (NCBI taxonomy): Eukaryota > Metazoa > Chordata > Amphibia > Caudata > Salamandridae > Lissotriton > Lissotriton helveticus. The sequence goes on from NC_136067.1 coordinate 600,633,810, forward strand.
GCAGGTCCAAAACACGTTGGGCAAATTGACCAGCAGTCGTAATACACAGCTTTCTTGGAATAAAGGGCTGATACCTCCCTTGTGCGGAGTGACGTCTTTGTAATTAGAGGCAACATGGATGAATAGCTGAGTATACGCAGTATGTTATTACTATGCCAAACAAAAAATGGTTAAAATTTAATAAAACCGATTTGAACAAGAGGTGGGATGACATCTGCCGGCTGAGCAAGAACGTGGTGGAGATGATGCTGGGGCTGCTTCCTCGAATTGGCAGGTTGGCGCGGCGAAGCATGACACCACTGATGGCCCGCATCTTGGCCGTGACACAGCCTGAGCTGGATGCACGTTTGAAGGAGCATCAGCAGCAAGCTAGGTGGGAGTATTCTTGGAAGGATGACTTTGGCTGTGTGTGTCTGCATGTGTGTACAGCCTGTGCAAGTGCAGTGATGTTGGTAGAGTTATGCAGGGTCCTGTAAATGGCCTCTGTGTTGGGTGCAGCGGTCATGCATTTGCACTACCTGTTCTTCCTAATGGTTATGAGTAATGGACATTGACATTGCATTGAGAGTCGTGGGCTTCAGGTCTCGTCTTCATTCATCTCTCTCTCTCATGCAGCATCTTCCGTGGACACGGAAGGACAGGGTACGGACACCGGTGGTGAGGCATCAAGCACAACTTCTGCACACGAGCAAAGTGACACAGATGTGACCAGCGCCTCGGAGGGGGACCGGAGTCTGCTTGAGGAATCACAGCCAGAGACGCAGACCTCAACGTCATTGGATGTCAGCGGTGATGCATCTATGTTGGCGGGCACAAGGAACAGGGACTCTGCATCCTCTTCCACCACACAGCGTACAGTGCCCACCCTCCCACCTACATCCACTGGTGCTGCCCGTGTTTGCATCAGTAAGAAGGGAAGAGTGTCCTTCACCGCTGCCCCTGTCCTCCCTGCTGCTATCAGTGTTGAGTCTGTGGACCTTTTGCGCCAGCTGTGTGTGGGCCAGACAGCTCTCCTCAATGCCTTTGTAGACCACAACAAAAAGTTGGCACAGGTGGTTGCTTTCATGGAGGGTATTCATTCAGATGTGGGTGGGCTACACCGGACTGTCCAGTCTTTGTCCTCCACAGTGACAGCAGCCCTTCAACTGCCACAATATAAGAGTACAGCTCCAGTCCCTTTGTCCAACCCCCTGCCAGTGGCCACATCTGATGATAGTGACCACACACCACAGAGTTCAAGTGCTAGATACAGTACACACAGCACACAGCAGCAGCAGCAGCCCAAGAGGTCCAGGGCACATACACCATCCCCACAGAAAACTAAAACCACCCCAGAGCACAAAGACAAAAGCCGTCAGGCAACACCAAGGGCCACAAAGGCAAGAAGCAGGCCTCAGAGGCATCCCCAGCCCAGGAATCTCCTGTCCCAAAAGCGTCTCGCAGAGACAAGTAGACAGTTTCAGTGCCCGCTGAGAAGGTGGTGCCTGCTAAGACTACACATAAGAAGAGCTCCAGGGCAGATTCACCCACAACTTCTACTCCCACCCAAAGCCCTGTGAAGCAGGAAAAAAAGGGCACTGTAGGGGGTACACCTGGTAAACTGGGGATGGATGGGCATGGGTAAGGCCAGGCCAAGCATCCTGCTGGATCCAGCATGTCCCCAGAGGGAAGGCCACCATCTGCACCTGATGCAGCTTTGGTGGTGAGTGTGACTGTTGTGTCCACACCACTTTCCATTAATCCCAAGACATGGAACCCATTTCGACTCCCCAAGAAGTGGAAAGGCACCCCTCCACAATCTCCCACCCACACTCGTCTCAAGGCAGCATGACTCCACCTCCACATGCCACTACACCACCTGGTCCAAGCAGCCCTCCGGCTTCCCAGGCCACTGATGCCTCAGCCTCAGCTGGGTCTTGCTCACTTCATTCCAGTCCTCCGACTGTCCCAGACACATTGCCACCTCCCAGTCAGACTGACAGCGAAGTCTGAGTAGAAGTTTCCCTCACACACCTGTCTCACCGACAGCGGTGCCTGTACTGCCCATTGTTACCACCCTGACTGTGTTGCTGACCATGGCAGGGTACAGTCACACACATTCCTTGTGCAGGATCTCATGCAGCAACACTGTGCAGTGGCCTGACCATTGGCCTTGTCGTTCTCTGCTGTTTGCCACTTGCCTGTGCAGAATCTCATGTACATCAACTGCACTTTGCCCTGGCCACTGCCCTTGTTGTTCCCTGCTGTTTATCACTTGCCTGTGCAGAATCTCAAGTACCTCAACTGCAGGGTTTCGGGTGAGTGTGGTAATGAGCTGGTCCTCTGTGACTTTCTTCCAGCTGCGGTGTGGGATTGCGGTTGGTGTGTGCGGTGTGTTTCTTGAAGGAGAGGTGGATGCAGTGTTGGTCGGTCCAGTGGAGTTCGGTGGTGTGGCGAGGGAGTCCATGGATGAGGCGTGCGGAGGCGTTTTGTATGCGTTGGAGTCTCTTCTGAAGTGTAGCCGTGGTTCCTGCATAGAGGGCGTTGCCGTAGTTCAGCTTGCTATTGACGAGTGCTTGAGTGACCGTTCTTCTGGTTTCAGTGGGGATCCATCTGTAGATCTTGCGGAGCATGCGGAGGGTGTTGAAGCAGGAGGAGGAAACAGCGTTGACTTGCTGGGTCATAGAGAGCGTGGAGTCCAGAATGAACCCCAGGTTGCATGCGGGGTTGTTGGGTGTCGGGGGAGCTCCCAGCATGACCGGGAACCACGAGTCGTCCCATCTGGAGGGGTGAAGCTGAGGATGAGGCCTTGTTGTTCAATGCTGTGTGCCACTTTCATGTGCAGGATCTCATGTACCTCAACTGCACTTTGCCCTGGCCACTGGCCTTGTTGTTCCCTGATGTTTGCCACTTTCATGTGCAGGATCTCATGTACCTCAACTGCACTTTGTCCTGGCCACTGGCCTTGCTCTTGTCTAATTTTGGTGCCTATCTGTGTCAAGTGTGAATAAAAAGAAGGTACTCCATTTGTCTGCCTTGTCAGTGTCCTTGCTAAATAAAACGTTATCTGTATGGGTTTGGTTTACTGTGACACATGCACAATATGCCACTTCACCATTGCCTATGGCTTGTTTCCTCTGATCCTGTTTTATCCACTTTGGGGTCCCAGACTTGTGAATCTGTGGGTGTTGGGTTAGCTGTATGTGTGTTTGCTGAAGGACTGCTTGACTTCCTGGGTGTGGTGTTGTCTGTGTGCTGTTGTGATTGTTGTTGTGGGTGTTCATGGTGTGTCACTCATATCTGTGTGGAACAGGTATGTTTGTTGTGCACACAGAAGTTGGTGTGCATGCAGTGCTGTGAGTGTATGTTGCCTTGTCCTTGCCTGGTGTGCTTCCCCTGATATGCTGCTGTGTTTGCTATGTGATTTCTTGGTACGTGCATCTGTTGTGTGTCTGTTGTGGCTGTGTGTAGTGTTTGGGCTGTTTTGTCTCTTGTAGTTGACAGGTGCTCTGTGTGTTGTGTTGTATTTGCATGCCAGTGTGTGTGTTTTGTTGGTGTGTTTCATTCAGATGTGTTTTGTCAGTGTGTTATACCTTACTTGTGTGTCTGTCACATGTACTTAGGTCCATTCTAGTTCCTGTGGTTGTGTTTGGTGTGTCCTTGGTGTTTCCTCCTCTCATATTTGAGCCGTCTCTTGTCATTCTTGTGCATGTGCATGCATGTGGTACACTATTACACCATATTGACTTGATGGGTGGTGTGGTATGTATATCTGTGTGTCATTGTAGGCCCGTTTCTCCAAGTTTGTGTCCATGATTGTTTTGGGTTGATGCAAAACAATGCACTTCTTGTCTGTGTTGTGGTATATTGTCAGTGCAAGTGCATTGTTCCTGGCTGATTAGGTTTTGCACCCCTGTTGTGTCTGTGCTCCCATTGCCTTTCCACAGTTTTGCTGCACATGTCATGTCTGGTCTTGTTGTGGTTGTGTGTGTGTTTTTATTGAGTTATATGTTTGGCTACAGATGTGTGGTTGTTCACTGTTTGACTTCATTCTCTTCCTTTCATCCCTGTGACTAAACATGGGTTGCCTTGCTGTCTCCCTGAGTTGTTGCACTGAGGTGACTGTGGTTTGACTTCACTCACTGTGCCAGGCATGTGTGATTTGATGGGCTGCGGGTGTTGTTATATGTTCCTTCTCTTGCATGTGATGTACACATGCTTGGTGGTTGGCTCCTTTGCCTTCCATTAGTTTGCACCTCACTTTGGCTTTCCTATTTGTTGTCCTCCATTGCTGCTGGCATGTGGTCTGTGTGTGTGTGGTTGTGTGGCAGTGTAGGGTATGTCTATGTGACTTGGCAGGCTGTGTGTCCTGTGGAGTGATGGTTCATTATGTGCGTGTGTGTTCATTTTGTGCTTGGACTCAGTTTACTTACTATGAGTGTGGTGTTGTTGTGGTGTGTGTGTTGCCCTGGCCCTGTGCTTCTTTGCTGTGTGTTCTTCTGCACCTAGCTGGTTGGTGTGTGGTGCAGGGTGTGTGCTCACCTGGCTAGTTTTTGTGTCTGGTGGAGCACAGGGGTGCACATGGCATGTCCCTTAATGTTGGGGGGTGCTAGTGTGTGGAGGTGTGGCCCTGCGGTCTTTGTGCACTGCCCATGCCTGGCGGCGGCCCTGTCTTCTGCATTATGCGCATGTTTTCACGCAGCTTCACCGATGCGGTGACGTGACTGGGTCATTACTTCAGGATCGCAGTGGATGTGTGACCATTATGTGGAGGGTTGCTTTTGTGTCAGGTAGAACAAGTGTGGGTACACTTGTGGATGTGTCCCTGCCCCCACAAGGGTGTCTGGTGTGAACAGGAACCCTATTTCAGCCCTGGAGTTGTGTGTTGTGGTTGTGTGTGGGATGGTGTGTTTGTGTACCAGCGGCCGCATCCACGAAGGTCCATAAGTTGCTGTATTGTATCAGGCGCACAGCACCGGGAAGACGTGTAGAGCTGTATCCATTGTGGTCGGGAACGGGTGGTAGGGACCGGGACTCTAGTTTCGTGCTCCGCTGTCATGCTTCCGCCGCCTCTGGTTGGGCAGTTTCTCCGCTGTGGTGCGACTGGATGTATGGGGCATCCTGATTTGTACAGCGGAAAGGACGTCATTCCGCATGGCAGTGAGTCTCCATTGGCTCATACCACTGTGGTGGTGGGCGCACTTTGATGGCAGTTCGCGACGCAGCGGGCGGACGGGAAATGGGCTATGTTTGGCCATACTAATATGGCGGGCGTGAGGATCGCTGCTGGTGTGCGGAATAAAGCATTTTATGCCACCGCCAGCACTGCAGTGGTGCATCTGCCCATCATCCTAATAGACCCCCATATTTTTCACTGTTCACCACCTAAAATGTCGGAATTTGTAAATGTCGGAATTTGTAAAGCGCACAGCTACCTCCACCGGAGGTGTCCCGGCGCTGTCCGTATACCGCTTAGGAACCCTTCCTGGCAAATGTCCACTCCTGGGCACCCCCCAGGTGCAGCCAGGCATCCCAGCGCTTTTGGGGCCGTTGTGGAGACTAAGCAAGCTATTGCCCAGAGTTGCAACGTGGGACCCATGATCAGAACAGGCACTGAGGCGAGAATATCCAGTCAGGGGAATTAATGAGCCAGAGACCCGCCGAGGCGGGAATCGAACCCTGGTCCCTGGCCAGAGCTCTGCATCAAGGTCTGCCTGCTCTAACCATTGAGCCACACTTCTCCACTACATCTACTCTACATCTACTCTATCCCATGTTATCATTATTCTCTTGCGCAAAAGAATTAGCAATAGCAGCTTTCTTTTTAGGTTCAAGGAAACATATGCCGGGCATGTGGCTCCTCGAGACCACATATTAGTTATTCCTGCGCATACGTGAGAGTTTTCCCTCTCAAGCGGGTTAGCCACATGATTTTCTACGTAATTCTGGTTTGCACATGCGCGAAGCGTTTTTCTGTTTTTAAAGCGGGTTTTATTTGCGTTGCATTTTTTCTCCATATTAATTAAGTATTTGTAAAGCTTTTCTCCCATGTGTCCATGTCTGGTTAATATCAGTCTTGTCCTATCTATAGTATAAACAGTTAGTGAAAATGAATGAAGAATTGCTCCGAGCAAGTTTCGTTTTCCTGAAGCCTTGCTCTATCAATTCCCCCTCTGATGGCATTTTTGAGCCACCATAAATACCCATCCTTACCAAGTGGCAACTTTTACTTATTTTACTTTTTATTGTCTTCTTCTCTTTTCTACAAATTCTCCACTCTTCTCTTTCATGTCTAATTCTTTCATTTTATCATATAAACTTCCTTTTATTTCCTCCAATTCTATCACTTCCCTTTTTCTCTTTCTTCCCATTCATTTATTCTTTATTTCAGTCATCATTCTTGTTCTTGTTTTACCCTTGCAACACTTATATGTCATCACTATCATCAGGATTATTGTCACTACTGAGATTATAGGGATTAGTATTTTCCTTAATAGACTACTCTCAAAAGTAGTAAACCAACTACCTATAGCAGAAATACTTTTACTTAGTCTTTCCAAAACACTGTTAACCTCCAGTTGGGTCAAATCTTCATGAATCTTTGTGATATTCTTAATATATCCCTCATTACCTTTACTTTTGTCTGGGATATATGTACAGCAGTGTTTGATTTTCATCATGCCACAGACTCCACCCTCTTTTGCCAATAATATAACAAGGGCAAGTCGATTTTGCAAAACCATGGACCTAATTGCAAACATGTCTGTATTAATCATCAAGAATCCTCCATCAGTATCTGTTGATAAACGATGAACTACTGTTGACAAATTACGTATTTTATGTGAATTCAATACGACGCCAACTAACGGTATCAGTGCACCAAATATATCACCTATTATTTCTGAAAAACTTGCTCTCTTACTTCGCTTTATTCCTTGACTTACTACATCCATTTCATTGTTCTTAGTTATGTGGTATACCTTTGGAAATATTATTCCAAAATAACAACTACCATACCATTATGTGGGCAACTTACAGTAGGTATTTTTACCACACACATATTAAATCCCTGGAAAAACAGGATCAGTTCCACCTTTTAGTCCTCATCCCCCCATGATTAGGAAGGTATGTTCACATTCACTAGAACCAATGAAAACGTTGTTATAGTCTGTTTTTAGTCTATGCAGACAGAATTTCCACAATTTAGGGACATTGTAGCATGAGTCTCGCCTTTCTTATAGTACCCTTCCTTATTAGCCCATGGCGGTACATGTGACTTCTGTTCAACAGCCTTCTTTTGGAAATCCTGCCTTCTCTCCTGTACCAAAGTTAGAAGATCTTTCTCTTCATTGCGTAAAATGCAGGTTAGATTATTCTTAAGAGCATATGTTATGTCTATTGGGTTCATTGTCAAGAAAAACTCGCCCATGAATTCTGCATCTTTACCACTAAGCTCTGGGTTCAGGTTTCTTCGAATAGGGATTTCTGAAAATACTAAATCCATGTTTGAATAATAATACTGCAACTTGCCTGTTACATAGAACAAACTGGACACAACACTACATAACTCACCATATGTTAAAGGAAGATGGTGATATGTCGCCCCCTCCGAGACAGATTAAGGTAATTTTATACAAACATAAAAATCACTCACATCCATAGTTTCTACGTATTCATAAACAAGTTTAGTAAATGCATTTAATGACAAATCACTATTCGATTTGTCATGATGATACATGATCTCAGCCATTTGCTCCAAATTAGTGGTAGTGGTTCCTTTAGTAACTGTATTCAGTCGATCACTTGTATTTGTGTTATTTCTATTAATAGTAACCATTAGAACAGGTATCACAACAGTTAGTAATAACCACATGGACATTAGTATTAAAACACTGCACAAACAATATTTAATACATCTTTGTTTTAGACTAGATTTTGGACGTTCAGTCACTTCTGTTTCTGCCATTCAAGTACTAAATGAAAAATAACTCCTGAATTATTTTTAAATCTAAACTTTTATTCTAAAAAAAATCTTTGTGTGATCCCACACTTCAAAAGCTTTTCGTCTATGCGCCCTTTTTCAATATACTCTTTTCTTCTTTGGTTTCTTTTCTTCTCTTCCTTTTGTTTATCAATTTTCCACCCTTTGTGTCAAAGTCTTTTCCTTTTCAGGTGGTCTCAATTTGCTTTCATCAGTTCTTTCAATAGAGACACTTTCTTGTTCTTCGTTCAGATCAAGATTTTCAAATTCTTCGATGATGGCATATGTCCATTCAGGATCCTTATATTTTCAGCTTAGTACTCTCACTCTTTTTGATTTCTGTAAAGACTTTCTTCTTGATTGTCCTTGTTCCACTTGACTTGACACCTCATTTACTTGTTCTAGTCCTTTCCCTGTTTTTCGTCTTAGAAAGTATCTCAGTCTTTTCACTCCACTCGGCCAGTGTTCACATTTTCTGATCCTCTTTGCTTGTACTGCTTTTTCACCTTCCTCACCTATTTCTAATGTTCTTTTGTTTTCTCTTTCTTTTAGCTTAGCTTGTTCTGGACTTTCCGATCTCTTACTTTCTGTTGATTGGATTTCTTCTCGACCTTTCAGTCCTTCTTTTCTTAACTCTAATTGAGCTTGATCTGTATTATCTGTAGTGGGTTCTTCTGTTGACTGAATTTGTTCTGAACCTGTCAGTCTTTCTTTTTCTTCTTTTGTTTGAGCTTGATCTGGATTTTCTGTTTCAATTTGTTCTGGTCTTTCAGTCTCTTGCTCTTCCTCTACAGCAGTCTCCTGAGACCCAGTAACTGGTGCCCATCCTACTTGACTTGTACTTGGTTGCTCATCATCGATGCGTTCTTCCGAGTCTGTTTCTCTGATTTCTTCGACTTCACAGCTTTCAGTTTCTGGTTCTTCTCTTTGTTCTACCAGTTGCTACTCTTGTCGTTCAGGTGGACTTGGGACTTTTTGTGTATGACTGGCATGGATCCAGTTTGGCAAGCCAACACACTTCACTGCTGTTGTTGCGACCAATATAACTTGATGAGGTCCTTTCTTCCTAGGTTCTAAACACGATTTCCTTGTCTGCTTCTTTACCACGATCCCAGTCTCCTGGACACAAATCATGAGCTTGATTCGGCTGTGCTGTTGTTGCATCATCTCCAACCTGGTGAGACACAGAACGTACCAGATCAGCTAATCCTTTACAATAGTCCAACACTAGATCATCAGTTATATTCATCAGTTTGTTTCCAGGTACAAATGTTTGTCTCATTGCTCTTCCCATGAGCATTTCATGAGGACTCAATCCCGTCCTTCTGTCAGGACTGCTTCTAAGACTCATGAATACAAGGGGCAAAGCATCAGGCCATGTCAGTGAAGTGGATGCACACACTTTCCCTAACCTGGATGTTATTGTGCCGTTGAGCTGTTCAACTACTCAAGAGGCTTCTGGTCGATAGGCGCAATGTAATTTATGCTCAATTTTGAAAGCTGTAAAAATTTATTTAATTATCGCATTATTAAAATGAGGTCCTCTATCTGATTTCAAAGTGACTAGAAATCCGAATCTGGGAATGAGCTCTCTCAACAGTAGCTTGGCAACTGTGAGACTGTCATTCCTTCCTGTGGGATAGGCTTCCACCCATCCAGAAAACAGATATACGATGACAAGGACATACTTCAGACCGTTGCATGGTGGCAACTCTATAAAATCAAGTTGCAGTCTGGTAAATGGTCCCTCTGCCTTTCCAATTTTTCCCCAGCTGACAACTGTTTTTCTCCCTGGGTTTTGCTGTTGACATGTCAGACGTCGCTGGCAGAGACTCTCTGCAATTTGCCTAAACTTGGGATTGTGCCGGAGGCGTGGCTTGGCTGGCTGCAAGATGGGCGAACACTGAATGGGCTCTGCCGGGCAAGCGTTGTTATCTGACATCCTAACCTCTGGAGTGCCTCTCAGCCATTCCCTGACTCCCCCTTCACTTCGGAGTCGATTCATCAAAAATCCACCCTCTGGCCGTGCTCGGTGGCGGAGCTGTGCTATTGCTCCTGCGGGAAGCTTGTTTCCTTCCCAGTGTAAGAATTGGCTTTTGTAGTCTGGTCTGCCCTGTTCCCATGATGCACTGGGCCAGGGACAGACTAATTTGCATACAGCCAGGTTCTGAAACTGGGATGGTGCAATGAGCTAAAAAACGGTGTTGGATCTAGCCCTGATCTCTTGACTGGGTGAGAGTATTCTGCTTAATTCAGAGACTCTGTCCATCTCCACCCCTTGTTGTAAATTATTTTGTCCACCCTAAGCGTGGAAGGGTATACTCAGATGTGAGTCCCTTGCTCATTGCACCATCAGGATTCAAGCAAGCCGGGCCGAAGACGGCTGAAATGCCAGAAACCGGTCCCCGGAAGCTTGTTTCCTTCCCAGTGTAAGAATTGGCTTTTGTAGTCTGGTCTGCCCTGTTCCCATGATGCACTGGGCCAGGGACAGACTAATTTGCATACAGCCAGGTTCTGAAACTGGGATGGTGCAATGAGCTAAAAAACCGTGTTGGATCTAGCCCTGATCTCTTGACTGGGTGAGAGTATTCTGCTTAATTCAGAGACTCTGTCCATCTCCACCCCTTGTTGTAAATTATTGCTCCTGCGGGGTCAGGCTTCCAACCTCGGGCCTGCGAGCTCGGGCCTTCATCCCGAGGGACCGCATCCGGGTTCTGGACTTCGCTGAGTGCTGCTGGCTTCCCTGGGGTGAGTGCGGCGACTACTGGGACATAGCGGGCGGGGTTGGGGGCAAGTCCGTCCCACCCAGCGCTCCTGGTGTGCCCTGGGCTGCTTTTTGTGGCCGCCAGCGTCACCCGTGTTTGGCGCTGCGGGTGGTGGCCTCCCGCATCTCCCCGCTTGCTCTAGTCTCGGCGGGTTGTGCACTCCTTGAGTCCCGCTGCCGGGCCTTGAATTCTGCTCCGGCCCCCGGTCTCTCTTCAAATTGCTGATGCCCGGAGCCATTTTCCCACTGCCTCTTGCTGCACTCATTGGAGGGACCGGCTCCCGGCTTTGCCTGCTGGGCCCTGCAGACATCGGATTGTGACTTCCCCTTACCTGTGACTGCTGGGGTCAGCTGAACGTCGCTCAACACCTCCTGGGGCTGGTGGGTAAGTGTGGTGGCCTCTGCGGCTTGGCGGGCAGGGTAGGGGGCTCGGGGGCTGCTCTGCCGGTCCTTTTGCATTGCGGGGCGGGGAGCCCGGTGTTCTGGCTACCTCCTGGCCGCTTTGTGCGGTCTCCGCGGGCACCTGGTTCGGAGTCACGAGTGGCGGGCCCCCGCGTATCTCCGCTCACCATTTTAGCAGATTGGCGTGCTTCCACCCCCCTCCCTCCCACCTCTATGGCGCCAGGGGGGGGGCTGCAGGGGATGTGTGGACACTGCCTATTGCGCTTTACACCCTGATTGTTCCTGTCCCTGGAGTTGTGTCCTGGTCTGGAGCGATATCTGGTGGAACTGAGTTTGGCTCTGCTGGGTTTCCACCACCACCTTTCCTGCTCTCTCCTGGTTGCTGCCTACGTTAGCCCGCACAACACCACGCCGGCTGCACTTGCACCGCAGCGGCTGATTGCCGCTTCTGCTCCTATGGACTTGCTGTGACTATTTGCGTCCTGCACTGTGCTTCTGCCTTGTGCTCGGCCGCGCTTACTTGCTCCTGCATTCCTTCAAGAGGTGTGCCCCGGCTGGGCCGTCTTCTCTGGGGGGCTGCTGCTTGGCTTGGTGGCTGGCGGTGTGGGGGGTTGTCACCCTTGCTTTTCCTGGAGGCCTGCTTCTTTGCGGCTGTGGTGGCTTACATTCTCTGGGGGGTCTGGACTTGGTTGGCAGACCATATCGTCCTGTTCTGCACCTCGCCAGATACTCAGTTCTGTAGTCCTGCTGGCCTTGGGCTTTAGGCGGAGCTGGGCCCGATCGTGCCACTGTTAATTTGCGTCTTCCTGCTGAGTCTGAGAGTTTCACGTCCTCTCCCCGCTGTTTCTTAGGGTGCCTCTTGTCTGAGGGCATCTTGGGCGGAGTCTGCCAATCTCTCGCTCACTCCTGCTGCCAGCTGTTGGGGGCTGCTTGGCCACCGGCTCCTCTTCATTTCTCTGGACTGCTCCTTGTCTGCTGGGGTGTTCAACCATGGGGAAAAACGATCCAAAACATCCCAAGATTGCCTTCGAGCTCCGAAAGTCTTCTCGCCAGGACGCTGCGGGTGTCGGGGGTGCCGACTCCACTGTCAATGCGGAGGTACCGCCTGACCCGCGAGGACGACCTCAAGGCCATCATGCTGGACGTTAAGTCCACGGTGACGGGCATTGCTGCCCAGCTGGACCAACTCTCAGCCCGCTTGGACACGGTGAAGGCCTGTGTTGACTCCCGCGACAACCGTCTTTTACACGTTGAGACCAGGGTTTCGGATGCTGAGGATGCTGCCACCCAGGACCGGCAGAAACTGCTGAAGATGGACAAGATCCTCACCATTATCCTGGACAAGAATGAAGATTTGGAGGCTCGCTCCCGGAGGTGTAACCTCCGCATTACGGAGTCCACAAATATTTCCAGGATGGAGGACTATGTGGAACAACTGATCAGGGAACTATTTAGAGACGTCTTCTCTTTGGTTTTCATCGTTGAACGGGCTCACCGTTCCCTTGGCCCTCGTCCCAGTCCCGGTCTGCCCCCGCGTCCCATCATTGCTAAGATATTGAATTACCGGGACCGGGACGCCATCGTTTGGGCCGCACCTGACAAGGGTACTATCAACCACCAGGGTAACACACTCTCCTTCTACCCTGACTACACCCTTGCGGCCAGGCCGCTCGGAGAGAGTTCCTCCCTGCTAAGCGTCTCCTCCTGAAACACGAGGTTTCTTATTCACTGGCCTACCCGGCGAATCTGAGAGTCCGCCAGGGGTCAAAGACACTTATATTTCTGGACCCTAAAGAGGCCCTGGCGTTCGCTAAAAGACTTGATAAAGATCCTCGCTCATCCCCCCCTTCGTCTCAACCTGATGGGTCTGGTCGTCTCAGCGATAATGACTGAGTTGTGTACACATCACTGGGTCTCTGAATGTTTCTCTCCTTGAATGATGTCTGACAATCCCGCTGCTTGGCCACCCTGCTTCTTTGCAGGGGTGTATGCCTAGCCCTGCCATGCCCTCACGGGATGATTCCCTCTTCTTCCTCTGTTCTTCCCTTCCCTAGTTATGGGTTCCTGGGGTGGTGTGGGTGGTCTACTCAGCCTGTTTGGGGGGTTGAAGTGGGTGTGGGGTGGTTGGTGTTTTTTGGTATGTGGCTGGATTGTGGGGATGGGGAGGGGGTGGTGGGGGGGTTGCGGGATGTTTCATTCCTCTATTGAGGAGGCAGCTTCAGTTTGCCACCATTATGTCGCTCAGTTTTGTGCCTGCATGCTTAAACATAGACAGTGAAGTGTTTGTGGCAGCTCCAGTGTTCCGCTGTTCTGTTGCTAAATATTGCTCTCACATGTTTCCTCACTGACATTGTACTGTGCCTATTGCTTTGGCTATTTGTGCTCAATCTGTTTGGCTACGCTCCTAAGTGTTGTTTGGCTTGCTCTATCTCTGCTCGCTGGTTATTGATTGAAGGTCAACCTGTTGCTCCACTGGCCCCTCCCTCCTCTATCAGGATGTGCCTCTGGGGGTTCTTTTCCATGCTCTGTGTATATTGCCTACTGTGGGGCCTTGCCTTCTGGGCCCTGCCTGCTATTTGGTCGCTTGCGCGCTTCTCTCGCCCTGCTCGGATTGTGGACCTCCTTCGGGCTTCGACCTGGGGTGTCTGCCTCGCCCTCCCACCTTGGCGGTATGCCTCTGCCCTTCCTCCTTGTGTGTGCTGCGCCCCCTTAGCTTGGCTACATGATGGGGTCTTCTGCACCGCTCCTCCATGGCTGATGTAGTTTGCTGGTCCTGGAATATCCGGGGCTTGAATGACCACCAAAAAGCCCGACTGATTCTCTCTCATTTACAACGGCACAAAGTGGATATATGCCTTTTTCAGGAGACACATCTGCTGCCGGGTAACGTCGTTAAACTTCATTCCCGGTACTGGGGGGAAACCCACTCCGCCACCTCTTCGTCCTATGCCAGGGGAGTTTCTATTCTGATAAGGCGAGGCCTCCCTTGGCAGACCACCCGGGTGATCCTAGAGCCTGATTCTTCATGCACAGCCTGTCACTTTCGCTGCGGTCTGTGGCTCCAATTGCGATGACGCAGAATTCTTTCTACACATCTGGCACCTTATTTCTTCCTGTGGTCCTGCAGCTGTCCTGTGAGGTGGGAACTTCAATGTTGCTTTGTCCGCGTCATTAGATCGGTCAGGTTCTCACTTGTCTCACCCGTGTGCCGCGGCAGCTCTTTTATCCATTCTAACTGATAATTCTCTCTACAATGCCTGGCGTCACTCTCCTCCCTACATGTGGGAAGGCACCTGCTTCACTGGTGCACGTGGGTGCTGGTCGTGCATTGACTTCTGGTTGGCATCGCTGGATGCCCTATCTTGGCTTGCCGACGCGGTGCACATGGCTCACTTTTTCTGATCATGCACCGGTTCAGATTCGCCTTCGTCCTCCTCACTCTCCGCGTCAGGACTTTACCTGGCATCTTCCCCCTAATGCCCTTCGTGACCAGGTTTTCTGTGCGGAAATCCAGAAAGCGATTACTAATTATTTTGATCTCAACGCGGGCACTGTGGACTCTGCGTCCGCCCTATGGGAGGGGTTTAAGGCCGTCATTCAGGGCGAATGTATCTCTAAACAGGCCGGCGTTATTCGCTCTATTCGTGCCTCTTTGGCGAAGCTCGAGGAGGAAATCAAAGCTCTAGATGCTGCCCAGGCGGCTCGTCCCAGTTCTGAGACGCTAGCTCTTTTATGTCAAAAACACACTGAATTCTCTGATGAGGCGGAGCGTGAACTGTCCTTCCTGGGCAGGGAAGGTCGGGCGCGTCGCTTTGGAGAGGGGGACCGCCTGGGGCGTACGCTCGCCAACCTCCTATGTCCTCCGCGTGCTGCTTCTTATATCAAGGCCTTGAGTGATGGAGGTCTAGACAGGACTACTTCCCCTGTGGAAATACAACCTTGCTTTCTCGACTTTTACTCCCATCTCTATTCCGCTGGTGATCCCCTGCCGCGTGAAGAGTTCGACCAATATTTCGATTCTATTGCGCTGGTTTGGCTGGCGGACTGCCACCGCAAATTCCTTGATGAACCATTCTCCAGGGAGGAAATATTGGCAGCCATTAGTAGTTTACCTGGCGACAAGGCCCCTGGACTGGACGGCCTGCCAGCCTCGTTTTATAAAACATTCGCCGATATTTTGGAGCCACATCTGGCGGCAATGTACAACGACTCATTCCACAACAGCTCTGTTCGCCTTCTCTGCGCGAGGCGTTAATAACCCTGCTTCTCAAACCCGACAAGCCTGCTGACCGTCGCGATTCATACCGCCCCCTCTCCTTAATCAATATTGACAACAAAATCTTCGCCAAATTGATCGCTTCCCGCCTCCTTTTACTCATGCCCACCATTGCTCTTCCCGATCAATCAGGTTTTATTCCAGGGAGGGCTACCTCGCATAATCTTCGCACCATTTTTTCGGTCCTGCACCAAATTAACCTTATTCTACTGTCCGTCACTGCCTTGCTGGACGCCACGAAGGCGTTTTATACGTTGGAGTGGCCCTTCTTATTTTACATCCTGCCACGTATGGGCTTTAGTGAAATCTTTTTGCGCAAGATCAGACTTCTTTACACCAGCCCCAAGGCACGTCTCCGTGTAAACGGCCTGGTCTCAGACCCTATTCCCCTCGCCAGAGGTACGCATCAGGGATGTCCGCTGTCGCCAATGCTTTTTGCTGTGGCGATGGAGCCCCTGGCCGCCAGATTGTGACAGCACCACACTCACAGGGGCATTGGGTTCTCGTCCCGGTCCCTGCTAGTTTCAATGTATGCAGATGACGTCACGCTGTATATCCGTCATCCTCAGGAGAACCTTAGTCCTTTGGCCTGGGAGATCATGCGCTTTGGAGGGCTATCGGGCATCCAGGTGAACTGGAGTAAGTCGGTTCTGTTCCCCTTAACTGATGTTACTGTGCCATTTCCATCGGACTTTCCTTTCGTGTGGGCCTCTGGCCCCACGCGTTATTTGGGCATCTGGCTTAGCAGGGATCTGAATGAACTTTGGAGATCAAACTTTGGGTGTGCGGTGGACTGGTTGGAAACCAGGATTCCATCATGGAGCCGACTTCCGCTGTCCTTGGCGGGCCGTATTGCAATCGCTAAAATGGTTGTACTCCCTCAACATAACCTGACATCGCTGAGGATCTTTTGGACCAGAACTTCACTATCCGGGATACTCTTTCTACTAAAGAAAATTACTGGTTAAAATTACCTGGAATATAAACCTATGGGGAAGCATTCAAATTGATCCTAAAAGTACCCATCCCTAACATATGAGGAATTACTACACCAGAATTCTTTCTTTTTTATTATAAGCCCTGAAGAAGTCCCTGGATGGGACGAAACGCGTTGGCGGTTTCAAAAGTTTTTATCAAAGAAAAATAAAGGATGAACTGGAACATAACATCGACTCTTCTTTGAAATAATTCTGCATTTCTTGATTGTATAACAGTTACGTTTTGCGTATAAAGTGTGCTGGGCTATCTTGTGTATTTGCATTTGGGTAAGCTGGTTGTATTGGACCAGCTTCCTAATCCTTGGGGGTATAGGGAATTGTGTCTCCAGCCCATGTTTTTGCACCTTTCTGCTCCTACGCTACTGAAAAGGGAAATTAGGACTTGTGCGGGCATCTATGCTTTTGATTCCCAATTTTGTGTATCCTGTACTCCCTACATTTCTTTATCTGTTTTTAAATATACCTATCCCCTTTACCACCCACTTTTTTTGCAAATTACGCTCCCTGATCATTTAGTTGGTCTGGGCGGGTAAACAGCCAAGAGTGGCTTATGATATTCTTACCCTACCCATGGCTGCCGGCGGAATGGGCGTGCCTGACTTACGGCTTTACGCCTTTTGCGCTCAGGCCAGCTTCCTGCACTTTTGGATCTACCCCTCTCCTTATCAGCCTCATGTCGCGATGGAGACGGATGTGGCATCTCCCTGGCCCCTTTCTACAGCTCTGTTTGCATCTGCGGTGCGCCCTCAGGCTGAGGTCGGCACGGTCTGCGCTCACCTGCTTTCTGCCAACTCTATGCCCATTGTGAACCACCCGGATTTTCCCTCACTTCAGTCCTCTAGCATGTCCATGTGCGCGAGACGTTTGGGCCTAACGACGATCGCAGATCTCTACCCAGAGAATACCTTCTATACGCTCCCTGATGCCTCAGGGTTGCCGGACACGCTTCTATTTTACCAGTTGCGTGCCACGTACCGGAAGTTACACCCTACCTTCCCTCAGTCCCCACCCAGCATGCCAGCTCTGGATTTCATTTACACCTCCTCGAACCCGCAATAAATTAGTCACCAAATTATACGCTCTACCCTTAGTATCCACCCCTATCTCTTCGGACCGTGCTCGGGAGGCATGGGGTGCTGATCTTGGTGCCGACATCTCGCCGGCGGACTGGCTTTACTGCTGTAATCAAACAAAGAAGCTGTCGCCGAACTACCATCTTTGGTTGATCCATTTTAAATATTTGCACAGGCTGTACCACACCCCGGTGCAGCTCCTTAGACTCGGCCTGTTGATAACTGTTTGCGTTGTGTTGCACCGGCGGCAGATTTTGCTCATCCTGCCTGGCTCTGTCCTAGGGTTTCGGAATTCTGGCGAGCGGTGTGTTCCACAATTTCTGACATTACTGGCGCAGCGGTACGCCCAAATCCACCTTTGTGCCTTCTTGGTTTTGTTAAGTTCTGTCCTGATGTCTCTCGCTGACTCATTGGGATGCTGCTGGTCCTTGCCAGGCGTAGGGTGGCCATGTGCTGGGGCCGCCGTACTGCTCCCAGGGTTGAGTGTTGGCTTGAGGATGTCTCTCTGTGCCAGACCCTTATATCGGAATTCTGGGATTTAATGCCTGCTAGGTCCCGACCTGTTGACATCTGGGGCCCTCTGGTTACCTACCTTCTTTCCTGTCCTCGCTCCAGTGGCTCTGCCTCTCCCGCGCTCCCCACCGGCTCTGGGTCCGTGGCCGCTGCCGGCGTTGGTTAGTGACCTGCATCCCCCCCATCCTGCCGTATGCGCCCCTGCAATCCCTTCCTTCGCTCTTCCGTGCTGTTTCTGCGTTGTGCTGTTTCCTCATGAGGGAGGGACCTTGATGAAATGGAGCTATGGAACTACCTTTGTACATGTTTCATAGTGCCGACAGTTGCCATCTCTTTGTAATGTAATGATTGACCTGCCTCTTGCTTTATGTACTATTGCAC